>NC_143551.1:82695000-84051666 GCF_054136105.1 Typopeltis vanoorti | reverse complement strand
GAGCTTCCTGAAAGAGTTATAAAACACAATATATGTCAGAGCCTAAGAAGATTGCAAGCTTCATACAAAACATATAGACAATTCTACATAATATTTTTTTCAAGTTAAGGCAAACTGAAGTTTGTATTATCAGACAATAAAGATCCCAGTCTTTCAATGTTTATAAATAAATATACCTTTAATTGCTTTTCAATCACACCTTTGATTATAATATTTTTCAGATGTCTGGTATTATGATATAAAGAGTAACTATTCATTTCTCCAAAAGAGAGTTTTTATAGAATCAGAACATCTTTTGATAATTGCTTTTTTCATCATCAGTTAGTACTTTCAATGTATTATGTCATGGCAGAGTACTGCCATCTGCAACCGCATGGATAATGATCACTTTTTTTAATAAAAACAGTCCTTTTTAGATCTATCAGAATTGTCATCTTTATTATAAGATAGATGAACATTACATTTTGATCATTCTACTGATATATGTCTTGCAAGAAACTCATATGGCCAACAGTTTACAACTACATAACTATTTCCTACAATGTACCATCGAAAGATGCCCATGATACTGTGATAGTATCATGGGCATACAGCAAAGATATTATTACAGGTTCTTGACATGACCAATAACTATAAAAGAGGAGTAAAATTCTTGGGCCTAAACATAAACAGGAATAAAGATGGATGAAATGAAAGAGGAGGAGGAAGGGAAGTTGCTTTGGTGAGTTTGAAGACTGAGAGTAAATGGATGTTGACTAGTGGCTGCTTGTTGTTACATTCTTGGAAGTAAGAGGAGGAATGATGGGTGACCAATTCAACAAAACATTGTCTATGGAAATATTATTATTATTATATGGGCACCTCCATGGAGTCCTAAGACTAATCTTGGGAGACCCAAGCTATCAACACAATGTCTATCTTACCTCTTCTTGAAACCATTAACAGACAAAGCACTTTCAACTGACTCAAGCAGCCCATTCCATTTATTTACCACTCTCCAAGTGAAAAATCTAGTCCTCTCGCTCCCTTGCTAACCACTCTTGCCCAACTTCCAGGGATGACTTCTTGTTCTGCTCCATCTAACTAAGTGCTGAGACATTTACCCTTCATCAATCCTATAAAATCCTTTAAATAATTTAAATGTTTATATCATATCCTCCCTTTTTTGCCTATCAACCAACTTTTGTTATATTTGATAAGTGATAAGTCTGGGACCTGGGGTCACAGAGCTAAGTATGATCTATTTCAAAGCTTTTGGTCATACTTTTCTCTAACTCTTCCACTTCCTGCTTCTACCCTCATACTAACATTCTTCCTAATGAGGATTCTTTACTTAAAACTTTCTGTCTGTCTCTTTTCTTGCTTACTAACCTCAGGAGGAGGTCCTCCATTCTCCCTGAAGCTATTAGAGTACTCGAGGGCTAGGGGTGTTTCCTCCTCTTTCAACTAACCACTAATAGTTATAGTAGTGGGCAGCAGCGCTACTTGTATTAACCTCCTGTAGCATACATGTTACAATACTGCAATGTGGAAGGCAAGGGGAAACCACCACATTACATTCCCAAGTAAAAGCAGCAATGGAAGTTAAAAATGAAATCAAGATTGGCGATGGAGCCTTCACTGAAGGAGTCATGCCAGGCAGGAGAAGTAACCGGGCTTCTCAGGTCGACAGCCAACGAAATCCTGGTACTTATTCAAAAATGAAGACAAGAAATAAGCTGAATATTGGAATATGGAATGCAAGAACACTGCTAGAACTAGGTAAAATAGAAAATGTGAAAAAAGAAATGGAAAGACTTGAAATAGACATTCTGGGCATTAGTGAGATGAGATGGGAGGGACAGGGCGATTTCTGGAGTGGAGAATTTCGGATAACATATTCAGGACAAAAGAAGGGCGAGTCAGGTGTTGCAATAATGTTTCATAAAAAAAGTTGGAAAGTTAATCACTACAATAATTAACTATAGTGACAGAATCATGGTGATAAGCATTCAAAATGAACCAGTAAACCTCAATATTATAATGGTCTACATGCCAACATCACAACATAGCGATGAAGAAATTTATGAATAAATAGAAGAAATCTGGAGCAGCTTTAAAGACAGAGGCAATACAATAATAATGGGAGATTGGAATGCTATAGTGGGAGAAGAGAGCAAGATAATGTTTCAGGAAGATTTGGTCTTGGATGTAGGAATGAAAGGAGAAAGCAATTAATAGAATTTTGTACACAAAAACAGTTAGTTATAGCAAATACACTATTTCAAGCGCCAAAAAGAAGACGATACACCTGGAAAGCACCTGGGGATTCAAATAGATATCAAATAGATTATATATTGGTCAAGAAAAGATACAGAAACCAAAGAAAAAATTGCAAAAGCTATCCAGGTGCCAACATCAGTAGTGACCATAACCTTGTCTTAATGAAAACAGAACTGAAACATAGGAAACAAATCCAAAGATACAAACCAATAAGATGGAACCTTGAAATATTAAAGAATAAAGAAGTAAAGAGAGGATACCAAGAGGCAACTGATCATAACATTCCAGAAAACATAAATAGTCAGAATAATATTGAAAATCAATGGAATATGATTAAAGAGTTAATTACAAATTCATCAAATCAATTATTGAAAAATGCAGAAAAAGAATAAAGAAAACATTAGATAACAGATGAAATACTTGGCCTTATGGATGAAAGAAGAAAATATAAAAATGCTGTTAAAGAAGATGAGGCCAAATACAATTATCTTAAAAATCAAATTACAAGAAAATGTAGACAAGCCAAAAAAGAATACCTGGAAGAACAGTGTAATAACATAGAAGAATTATTTAAAAAAGAAAACATAGAGAAAGCCTATAAAGAAATTAACAAACGGACTTTCAAATTTAATAAGAACAGCAAAAACAATGCCATCAAAGATGAAAATGGAAAATTACTAATAGAATCTGAGGATATATTAATGGAATGGAAGAATTATCTTGAAAATCTCTATAATGGCGACAAACTTGATGTTGATATCAGCATAGAAAATCAAAATGAAGATAATCTAGGATCCCCAATAATGCGAGAAGAATTTGATAAAGCACTGTCTGAAATGAGTAATGGAAAAAGTCCAGGTGTAGAAAATATTCCTATAGAACTGCTACAAAATCTAGGTGATGAGACAAAAACCTTACTCTATCAATTAATAGCCCAAATCTATGATAGAGGAGAAATACCAAAGGAGTTTATGAAATCAACCATAAGTTTGCAAAAAGAATAATGCAAACAAATGCAGCCAATTTAGAAAATAGCTTTAATCCCAGTTAGCAAAATTCTGCTAAAAATTATTCAAAATAGAATTTATTCAAAAATAGATTGTCTATTGGATGAAGACCGATTTAGATTCAGAAAGAATAAAGGAACAAGAGAGGCAATACTCTGTTTAAGAACAATAATAGAGAGAAGATTAAATCTTAGTCAAAATACTTAATTTTTGCTTCCTTGATTTAGAGAAAGCATTTGATAAAGTAGACCAGCAAATACTCCTAAATTGTCTAACTAATATCGGCAGAGATTTGAGGAATAGGAAAATAATTTATCAAATTTACAAAAATCAAAATGGATGGATTAAAATCAATGACAAGGAGAAAATAATAAATATCAAGAGTGGAGTAAGACAAGGATGTATACTTTCACCACTTTTATTTAATTTATATATTGAAAAGGCCATTCAGGAAACTAAAGATAAAATAAATAGTGTCATAAAGATAAATGGTGAGCAAGTCATGTGTATAAGATTTGCTGATGACATAGCCCTTGTAGCAGAAAACAGAAGAACGTTAAAAACAATGCTAGAACAAGTCAAAGACAGCACGGGTTTGAGGAGTTAGCAGGAGGTTAAGAAGAAAGCCAATGATAGAGTGGAATGAAGGAAATTGCTGCTGAGCTACCAGTCCCAAGACTGATGCAACTAATGAAACTAAGGTTTGGGAAGTGGACGAAGACTTTAGAATAGGGAATGAAGGTGTTCATGACAGTGGGGATAATTTTTGCGACTTGTTCGGAGCAGATTTTAGGGTTGGATGAGCGGAAGAAATGGTCAGACCATGGAAAGGAAAGTAGAAAGTCTGGAGGTCATCTCAAATGGCACTTTTGTAGTGCCAGAGAATGCAAGGTCAGGGAGTGATTTGAGGAAGGACATTCTGTGAGGGAGGAGACTTGCTGAGAGGTGTATTTGGAAGGAAAACTGGTCAAAAAGAGATCCTGAGTATTTGGAGACTGAAGAGAGTTATCAATAATTTGTGTAGATAGGTAAATGCACTTAAATAGCTGGAATCTTTTCATTTTTTGTGATAAATCCCAAACACAAGATTCTTTAATTTTGAGTATACATTGGGGAAAAAGCAGGAAGCCACTTCATAACATCAGAATACAAAAATCTGCAGACAGCGTGCTTTAGAAAATCAGAGGAAGAAAGGAAGGAGACAGCAGTAGAGAGGAATGGTTATTGAATGGCATCTGTGGAAATACTGGTAGAAAATAAAGGTTTTGGCAAAAACTGAATGAACATTTGTGTGAAAGAGCATGGACTAAATTAGTGAGGGATGGGACACTAATCAACTCAGTTACTCTCTTCTACACTGAGTCAAGAATTCTTATAAGAGCACTAATCCAAATGCAAAAATAGTATTCAATAACTAAAAGAACTTGATTTATACAGAATTAGTAATTCATCAAAGGTAAAGTAATGCTGGAATCAAAAATCTAGTTTCTTAGATGACAATGAAATTTCCCCATAAAATATGAATCTTACTCCGTGCATCTGAGTATCATCAAAGGTAAAATTGGGAGGGTTTTTTTTTTTAAGGAGAACTAGCCTTTTTTTTTTTTCCCCTGTAAACAAACAAATCAGAATGGTTTGGAACTTAGTAAATAAAATTGCAAGGGTAGAGTAAATAAGATTAATGAATAAAAAAAGAGGTGCAATGTATTGTCATGTAAAACTGTAAAATCAGACTTACTGTAAACTGGAAAAGGTTGCTAATATACAGAAAGAAGAGAGAAGATAATGGAATTTTGTCCCTGGCATTATTTTTAACATTTAAGGATAGGATAAAGATCCATTTAACACTGCATGCAACCAGAGAGAGAGAGATGCTACATGGATGCAAAAAGATAGGACTATAAGATGGGATTTACTTTAGAGGTCTTTATACCAAAACTTAATGAATCTTTTTGAAATATCAAACATAAGCATAACTTCAACTTACACAAACCCCTGTAATCAGTACATATGGATTCGTACTGCAATGATATTTATTACATGCAAGGTTCTTATAGTGGATTTCTTCATTATCTTAGAAAGGACTGAAATAAAAGAGAGACACAGGATGATAATTTGTTGGTAAAAATTAATCACCCTCCTTGGACTAAATATGGGATAATCTGAGGCCTGCAAGATAAATACCAGTAAAACAGGGGAGGGAGAGAGAGAGAGGGAGAAAATTCCATAATAATGACAGTATGTCCCCATCTTGAACATGTATAATGTCATGCATTACAGTTAGCATCACTACCCAGTTTTGATCTTTACTTAAGTCTTATCGGCAAGAGCTAGAACTGTTGATATATGACTTCAATAACTCCCAGTATCTCTATAGGTTCAGCTGTCACTGATAAGGCCTCAATAAATAAATGACAAACTGATCTGGGTAGTGACTATGATCATAATGTGCAGTATTATGGTTGCCCAAGAGGAGAGGATGTATGCATAAAGAATACAAAAGAGAACTGAATGTGAAGATATTTAATGGACAAACTTTTGTGGCTTTGCTTGGGCAAAATGAGGATGAAAACAAGAGTATAATTTCTTGGACAGAATATCCCTCAAGTCAAATATTTGCTGAAACATATCCTGCCATGAGCATGGATGTTTGTGTTTGTCTGTGAAAATAGTGGTGGTGGTCGGTGGTAGATGGCACTGATGTAGATGATGAAGGTAGTTACGGTTAGTGAACTGGTGGGGACAGAGAGTTGTAGAGCAGGTGTCCTCCCTCCGTGAGTCTTTGGATTCCCTGGAGGTGTTATGTAATAATAATATTAGATGAATCATATGTCCCAACCCAGCTAAAAAAAACTTGCTAGATCATTTTGTGGGTATTAAGCTTTCCAGTAGCATTATTTTGTAAATCTAAAAAAGAAACACTACCTTAATTAAAATTCTCACCAAAAAAAATACAATAAGAGCTTGAACCACCCAAATGGTCAAACAAACAAAATATATCAAAAATATATGCTTTGTCTCCATATTATTTCTATCATCATCATCATCATCATCATCAAATTCCTGATATGTACCCTCAAAGGCTATATAGGATATGATAGTACTACATGAAAACTTACATCATTACTAACTTCCTATCTACAATTTTCCTCCAAATCAATCGGTTACCTGTCAAGACTCCAACATTTTCAGTTCTTATATTTCTATCTTCTAAGGAACTTTTTACTGTATCAATCCACCTATATCTTGGTCTTCCTCTGGTTCTTTTTCCTGCCAACCTGGAAGAGAACACTGGTGTTGCTAATCTTTCCTCTCCCATTCTGTTTAAGTGACCATACCACCTGAGATTAGCTTTGCTAACACATTCCTGGTTGCTAATAACGTTGTTCTTTCCTAATATACTTGCTTTTAATATGATATTGCCATTCATGCCATCTGTTCACGCCCCTAATCTTTTGAGAAAGAATAGGGGCCGTGAACAGATGGTTTGAAAATTGGTTTGAACAGTTTTGTATACAGCTAATTTAGTGTTTTGACTAATTTCTCTCTTATTCCATATAAATTTATTCAGTTGACTTACTACCTTACCAGTTTTATTGATTCTGTTGTCAATTTTTATATTCAATTTACCATCTTCACTAAAAATCGTGCTAAGTAGCTGAAATGTCTTACTTGTTCTATAGGTTCTCCAATCACAATGCAGTTGATATTTTCAATGCTTCTGCCTATTTTTGTTGTCTTTGTCTTGTTATTGCTGACCTTCATATCAAATCAAAATTGGAGATGTGAATCTCAGTTCTCTACTTTATGCAGATGATGTTGCACTTCTAAATAAATCCAGTACAAGTAAATTGAATAACTGTGATTCACATCTCCAATTTTGATATTAGGTTGAATACCACTTTCCTTCATAATGTGATTCATATAAATAATAAATAACAGAGGGGATAATGTGCATCCTTATCTGGCACCAGATTTAACATAAATCCATCTTCCTGTACTTCCTTCAATTCTAACTGCTGACTTACAACTCAAATAAAGACAAACTACTGCTTGATATAATGCTCCATTGTTTCTTCCATTCATCATACAACTGTTTGAACAAGCAGGATTCAGGCCTCTATTTAGCCTGAATCCAGATTTCTTCACCAAGCTTCCCTTCCACAATCCTTCTCAACCATTTTTTCAAATTTCCTGGTAAGATTTATGCAAGTATACTTGCATAAATATACTTGTCAGGGAAATTTGGTGAATCCCTACTGAGTGGGGAAATACCTCTGTAATTCTCGCATTCAGTTTTATTTCCCTTTTTATATATGGTTACTATGAGAGCTCTCTACTCCAATCATCTGGAATTCGTCTCTCTGTCCGGGTCTTCTGAATTATGCAGTGCAGCCACTGTAAGACTTTTATATATCCATACTTGAGCATTTCTAGTCAAATATCATCTACTCCCATTGCCTTTCCATATTTCAGGCTTTTGATGGCTATTTTCTACTTCAAGTATGGATATGTATTCCTGACTGCATGCTTGTTGAGTGCTTTTTACCACTGTGCTATCATGGCTTGTTTCATTTAGCAATTTTTTGAAGTAATTACTCCATACTTCAAGGATGTCTTTTTCTCCAGTTTTCATATCACTTTTACCATCTCTAATTCCTTTTAAAACACTCTTTGCTCCATTTCGAGCTTCTTCTACAACCTTCAGAATATCTTGCCACTTCTTGATATTTATTTTCTATGTCCTTACCAAAGTCTTCCCATGACTTTTGTTTAGCTAGTTTTACACAGTGTTTAACTTTCTCACATTTCTCTCTGTATTCTATTATCCTATCTGTACACACTCTCTTACTTCACTGGTATATATATATCCCAAAGCCTGGAAACTGGCCTATATTCAACCCATTCCTAAAAAGGGTGACAAATCACTGCCATCTAACTACCGCCCTATCTCACTCACTTCAGTCATATCTACACTGATGGAGTAAACCATCAACTCTCAACTCCTAATCTACCTTGAAGGTACCCAGCTATTAAGCGACCACGAGTACAGATCCTATCGAAGCAGATCAACTGGAGATCTGCTCTCATACATCACCCATCGCTGGACAAATACCATGAGAAATTTGGTGAATCCTAAGTAGTTGCACTTGATATCTCTAAAGCCTTTGACTGAGTCTGGCACAAAGGCTTACTAAGCAAACTCCCATCATTTGGACTGTCTCAGGATGTCTGCAGATGGATTGCCCGCTTCCTGTCTGGATGCACACTATGTGTGATGGTAGATGGCTCCCGATCCTCTCACCATCCAACTAATGCTGGGGTCCCACAGGGTTCAGTTCTCTCGCCGACCCTCTTCCTTCTATATATATATATTAATGACCCACTTCACTTGACCTCTAACCCAATGCACAGTTTTGCAGACGACAGCACATTACACTCCTCCCTTTCATTTGACAAACCCTACTCTACCCAACTCACTTCAACCCACAACCTACAGAACATCAACTACCACTGCCCTTAATTCTGACCTCCAAGCCATCGTCCAATGGGGCTTAGATAACCTCATCAACTTCAATGCTAGTAAAATCCAGTTCTGTCTTATTTCTCACAAAAAAGAACCATTTTCCCCCAGCATTGTTTTTGAAAACACTCAAATTCCCAGACAAGATGAGATTTCTCTTCTCGGAATTATCCTGACATCAAAGCCTCTCCTGGCATAAACACATCACAACCATTGCATCCTTTGCTTCCAAAAAACTAGGTTTTCTCTTTTGTCAAGATATTATTTCACCTCTAAACAGCTGTTAACATTATACAAATCACAAATCCACCCAGCTATCGATTACTGCTCTCACATTTGGAGTGTGGGCTCCTAAAAGCTCATTCAAAATGCTTGACTCAATAGAGAGGAGAGCAATTAGACTGATAAATGACCCATCTCTCACCAACTTACTCCCCTCACTTTCACATAGATGCTTGGTCTCTGCAATTTGTATATTCTATAAATATTTCCATGGGAAATATCAGGCTTTTAAATCAAATGTAAACAACTTTCTCCTTTCCCAACCCACCACCAATATATGGTACTAAATAAATACTATACGAATTTGTATTTAGTACTATAGGCTGACCAGCCAACCTCTCGTATATGTGTCAAACATAAAAAAAAAAAAAAAAAAAAAAAAAAAAAAAAAAAATTCTGGAACTTTTGACATGCTTTCTTCTTTTCTTTCACTACCTCTTTAACTTCCTGAGTCCACTATGGAGTTTTGATTCTTCTATCCTTGCAAACAACCTCACCAGATGCCTCTCTGGCTGAATCAATCAATGTTTTCATCAGGGCTCGCTACTGAATCTCCAAAGTTTGATTCCTGTTCTCAAACTCTTTCATTTTTTCTTCAATAATCTTTGTGTATTTTAGTTTACACTTCACATCTGAGAGCTACTCAACTTTTATTTGCTTTGAAACTTTCTTACATGTTCTTCTTTTCAATATGAATTCAATTTTATTCTGCTCAAGACTAAATGGTGATCACTTCCAATTTCAAATCCTCTGTACACTCTGGTGTCCTGCACCAGGGAGAAAACATCACTATCAACAATAACATAGTCAATGAGACTTTTCTTATTCCTTGCCTCTTCTCTCCATGTGAATTTGTGCACATTTTTATGTTGGAACATTGTGTTAGTAATAACCAATCCATGTCCTGAGCAGAAATCCAACAGGTTTATTATTATTAGCTTTGCTCTTTTCTCCAAATACAAATATTTCTGTATGTCTGACAATCATTTTCTACTCTGCTATTTACATTCCCAAAAAGGACCAACTTTTCCTTTTTCATTATGTCAGTTGCTTTCTCGAAAGCCTCAAAAAATTCCTCCACTTCTACCTTAGTAGAACTTTCTGTGGGACCATAGGCACAAATAAGTCTCATTGTCCAGTTCCCCATTCTGATATTTGCCCACAATAACTCTACTCTACTACACTCTACTTGATATTGCCTGCCATTCAAGAAGATTAGCCTCGTATTTAGTGTTGAAATACTATAGCTGCTACTCCTTTTCCCTGCCTGTCATTGCCTGAATATAACGTTTTGTATTTATTGCTCAGAAAAATCTCACCAGATTTTGTCTTTTTTTATCTTATCCAATTCCTCGGTTAGCTCCATTTCTTTGCCATTCAAGCTTCTTATGTTGATATTACCGATCTTGAACTCTAGTGATGTTGATTTGAGGTGTGTTTCATGATTTTTTCTGAAGCAAAAAGTCAGTAGCTGACTTTTCGCTTCACCCTGGTTCCTTGGCAAAAACAACGGGGGGGCCTTGTTTAACTGGGAGACACTCCCAGACACCGTGAAATTCTGTAATGTTGTACCATCATTTTATATTGTGGTTTAAGCCAATAAGAATACAATTTGGTCAGCTAAATCCCAAATTGTGAGCCCATCCCTTGTTCATTCAGTATCTAGGTAGATACCAAACAGGGTGTATACCATGAGAAGGTAAGGATTGGACATTAGGTCAGAAGTCCTGGTTGGTTCCATTTCTTTAAAGGCTATGTGGAGGTCTCCTCTCAGTTATACAGCTCTGACCCCTTAAGCACCCCATATTATTTCTATAATATACAAAAGTTATACTGACTTCAATGGACTCTTTGCATCCATGTAATTATGGACATATACACACACCAAGGTCAGTAAAGTGGTTAAGCATTTTTTCATAATTTATTTATTTTATTAAGTAAATCTGCACAGTATGTACAAATAATCATACAACTATGAGAGTAAAAGATATCACATAATGATAATATTGTAATTGAATTGGAATAAATTTAGGATGAGATAACATGACTTGCACTGCAGTAGTAAAAGTAGCATAAGATAATAATTAGTTGATCAACACCTCTTTGCAACATAAATACATATATGTAACCAAAGACAAATTCCAAATTGGTAACTAGAAAAGTGCATACATTGAAGATAAGCAGACAGTAGTGTAGTTGATATTCCTTCTATCTTTGATCATTAGAGTTATTTTTTTTTATCTGCTAATCTATAGTAGGGTCAGAAATTAGTTTCATGATGTAATTCCCAACCCTTATTTAAAATATGTAATCTGAAGATACAGTTTTATACTGGTAGAGAAGGTTTTGACTTAAAACGTTTTGTATAAAGATACAATAAAGATACATCGTTAAATTTTTTGATTTGGTTTCATTTGCTTGTTGTAAGGGCTTTATCATAGCTAATAGTGACCATTCTGTCCAAATAGAATTTAGACCAAGATATATGGTGGCATGTGGATAGAATGGTCACTATTAGCTATGATAAAGCCTTTACAACAAACAAACCAAACCAAATCAAAAAAAAAAAAAAAAAAAAAAAGTTTTATACTGTCAGGTACAAATATTGGCCACTGAATTAGAAACTTCGCAGAAATCAGCACTTTCCATATAGAGATGCAACTGCCAATACTGATCCTCTTCAATTCCCTGTACATAGTTTGATGAGATATGAGTCAGAACAGCCTTCATTAAATGCTTCAGTCATTTGCTGCACACAGAAAGTTCTATTTCTCTATACAAGCCTTCTCAGATGATGGCAATCTTGTTCCTGACAGACTGTCTTAGGACTCCAGTTGCACCTTTTTAGACAAGCAATGTGGGTTAGTTTTCCATTGATTAAATGCCCTGGATATCTCACCTTTTGAGAAATCAGTCAGCTCTGCTATTTTTGAAATTGTGACTCCAGCCAGATGGGCACCAACAATAAGTCCATTATCAAACTCCGAAAGATCCTTTGTTTTTTTCTATTGTGATCAACACTATTGAAGACTACTGACCAGCAGCATTCTTACAACAGTTGCCTACAATATATGGTGATGCACATGACCAAGTATTTTGCATATATGCTGTGATATGTACATACATCTGCATAAAGGTTTCTAATTCAGTGGTTGGTGTGTGTATTATATTGTTACTGGCAGTATATTTGCTTTTATTTATGGAATATCTGCTTACTTTTGATAATACCGACAAGTTTCTCCCAGAGTTTAACCAGTATTGTATTTTGAAATAGGATAACTAAAGGTTAGTAAATCCTAAGATATATGACAATGACAACAACAAAAGACTATTTATTTCTAAAAAAAAAGATATGTTGTAAATGACTAAACAGAGAGAAAAAAAAAAAAAAATTGATGATATATGACAATGCCAAGAGAAAAAGTATTTATCTTTGAACAGATAAATATGCTGCAAATGACTAAAGGAAAAAAATCAATTAGTAGAACCTATGGCGATCAGCAGTTGTAGAAGAAATTTTTTTTGTTTTCAACTAAATTGTTTTCAGTTTTGTAATGGTATAATAGTATAGAAAGCAAATTAAACACAAGTATATATATGAAAACTATAATCATAATAACTTTTTATTTTATTTTATTTTATTATTATTATTATTATTTTTTTTGCAAAATTACCTTCATATGTGATAGAAGTTCATGATAGTCACATGAAATCAGGTTACAGAAAAGGCATACAGCACCTGGTGTCTCCTCATACCAGTCTTCCCATTCACTATGAAATAAATATATAAAAAAATATATACACAAGACAAAAAACAAAAACAAAATAACTAGTATGATTCTAATTGTTGTTTATTATTTTAACGGTATAATAGAACACAGAAACTAAGTAAATAATTAATTTATTAACTAGATGCTGATATTTCGCTGGTATTATAACCAGCATCTTCAGAGCACAAAAACACTATTTGTCACAATACGCGAGACTAAAACAACATGGTGTACTTCAACAAAACTGTAGCAGCAACACAAAGACTAGAGTCCTGATTTTGGTGCCCTCTATCTGAGAAAAAAAAAAAAAAAAAAACGCTATCATATATTACTAGAGTCCTAGAAAAGTGCTAGTTTTTTCTTAATATGACTGTCTCCCAGATCTTCGGCAAGTTAATACAGCCATATTTGTTGAGATTTGGAGTGTGTTTTAGGGCTTCTGTCGCCTCTAAGAACAATCTCTCTGATTTATATGGGTTTCTGTGTAGTACTTTTGTGTTTTTCCAGTTGATCCTGTGTGCAGGGGTATCCAGAGCATGGTCTGCTAGGCCCGACTTCCCATAATGATATTTCCGGACGTATCGTTTATGTTCGCTGATGCGGATATTCACAGTTCTTCCTGTTTGACCGTAGTAGGCTTTATTAACTTGCCGAAGATCTGGGAGACAGTCATATTAAGAAAAAAACTAGCACTTTTCTAGGACTCTAGTAATATATGATAGCGTTTTCTTTTTTTTTTTTTTTTTTTCTCAGATAGAGGGCGCCAAAATCAGGACTCTAGTCTTTGTGTTGCTGCTACAGTTTTGTTGAAGTACACCATGTTGTTTTAGTCTCGCGTATTGTGACAAACAGTGTTTTTGTGCTCTGAAGATGCTGGTTATAATACCAGCGAAATATCAGCATCTAGTTAATAAATTAATTATTTACTTAGTTTCTGTGTTCTATTATACCGTTAAAATAATAAACAACATGTTCGACAAACACATAGTATGATTCTAAGATCATGATAGCAGAGTTTTGGATAACACTTTTCTTCTTTCAATAGAAACTACACATGCTGAAGATTGTAAAAAAATGTTAGATCTTCTTTTTTGCACAGTCTAGTTGTAACACATCCTTAAATCCTTAACTTTATGATAATATTGTTAAAACCCACTTTGTCTTTATCCAACCTTTCATATTAAAAGTCACTTGTGGAGAGTAAGTTAATTATATATATAAATATATATTTTAAAAAGAATTGAATAACTAGAACCAAGATTTAAGTAAAAAGATTTTAATATAAAAACACGACTAATTTTGGCTTGTAACAGCCTTCATCAGGTGACATTATAAAAGAAAGAAAAAAGAAAAAACACTAAAACACTGAAGCTTAAATAAATAAATAAAAATATCTTCTCTATGAACATCATAGAGAGTCTCTATACATAATTGACATTAAATTGTTGTGGTTGTATTTAAAGATGTTCTTTTGTTGGTTGTATTGTTGGGAAAGTACGTGCTAGTAGCATCTCGTGAACGCCAGTACACGATTACAGCTGAATGACTATCTGGAAGGTTGTAGCTCAAGTTATTATTTAGATGAACAGGATTGAAGATGATTTCCCTAGATTTCACGATTTTTCTCTCTAGTTCATCATTGCAATGGAAGATGTTAGTAGATTTTTCCCAGCAGACTTTGGGTTTCATCATTAGGATTAGCCGAGAAAATGATATGACTTGATAATGCACTGGCTCGCTGTCTCGTGTAAGTAATGTCCCTCATGTGTTCTTCCATACGCAATTCAACAGATTTGTCTGTCTGCCCAAAATAAGGAATATCACAATCACACAATATTTTATATACACCAGGGTATTTGAGATGATGATGACAAGGTTTTGGATGGCTTATTAAGAAACAGATCTTTGGAAGTGGAGTGAACAAGGTTCTGATATTGTATTTTCTTAGAACTTTTGCTAATTTATGTGAAACTGTACTTATGTAAGGGATAGATATATTGCCTTTGAATCTATTTGTTTCTTCTTAACAATGTCTAGGAGGATTAAGAAGGAATCTTTCAATGATACTCTTGGAATATCCATTAACTTTGAAAGAAGTTTTGAGATGGTTTATTTCTATAAGAAGTTCATTTGGGTCATCCAGAAGAGAATGGGCTCAATGTCCCAAGGTGGAAATTATTCCAAGCTTATGAGGAGGGAAGTGATGGGATTGACTATGCAGATATCTGTTGGTATGTGTGGGCTTTCTATATATCGATATTTTGAGTTTACCAGAAGAGTGGGTCAGTTTGACATCAAGAAAAGGCAGGAAATTATCCATTTCAAGCTCGGCAGTAAACTTAATACTATGATGTCGGCTATTGAGATGTTCGAGGAAAACCATAAGGGAATCATGTCCATGGCTGCAAATAATGAAGACATTGTCTAGATAGTGTTTCCAAACTTTAGGTGTTAAAATAAAGGAAGAGATAGCCTTGGTTTCAAAATCCTCTAAGTAAATATTTGCGAGTACAGGGGATAAAGGATTACCCATAGCCAGTCAATGATTTTGCTTGTATATAGTATCTTGAAATTTGAAGTAACTGGACTTGATAGGCTAACATTTTTTTTGGATAACTTGTCCTTGAGTAATGTTAGGACTTCATCTGTTGGTACATTAGTGAACATAGAAGTTATGTCCAAGCTAGCCATGATTTCATCTTCATTAACTGTTATATCCTTGATGTATGTAACAAAATCTGTAGTGTTCTTGATAAAGGATGATGACTTGCTGAAAAATTTTGAGGTATTTGGCAAGATATTTTGAAAGGTTGTACTTCGGAGAATTGATATCTTCTACAATGGGATGTAGTGGGGTGTTCTCTTTATGGATTTTAGGAACACCATATATGTGAGGAATTAACGGATGGAGAGGCGTAGAGATAAGAGAACGTTTCGGGATAATTCAGTGGTTGTTTTTAATAAGTTGTTTGTACGATTTTGAAGTTCACGAGTTGGATCTCTCTCGAGTATTGAGTAGGTGTCATCTTGTAGTAATTCAAGCATTTTATTCTGGTAATCTTCAGAGTTGAGGATAACTGTTGCATTGCCTTTATCTGCAGGAAGGATAATTATATCTCTGTTGTTTTTTTAAACTTTTAATAGCTTTGTGTTCTGTTAAAGTAATGTTATCTGTAAGTGGTTTTGCATTATTGATAATAAAGATTGATTCAATAAGTAGAAGTTTTGCATCTTGTGGAGGGAGAAAAGAAGTAGCTTTTTCTATTTTTGTAAGCAGTGTCTCCTTTGGTATAAATTTAGGGGAAAGAATAAAGTTTAGACCTTTACTAAGGATGCTTTTTTCTTCATCTGAAAGTATATAAGAAGATTTGTCGATAACGACTTTGTCAATATTGATGTGTGGTTTTGAGAAGTTCCTATTATTTTGTATTCTTTTTAATGTTCCAAATTTTCTTATAAGATTTACTTTGTTATTATATTGTATTGTGGCTACTTCAGATTCACAATTTATATTAAAGGTATGCCAACTTTCATTATCTAGAGATTCTTCCAGTTTCTCTGCTATAGTTCTTTTTTTTTATTGAAAAATAAAATATTATATTTTATGTTATAACTCAAATTGTTGTTTAAGTGGACAGGGTTCAGCAGGATTTCCCTTGATCCTACAATTTTCCTCTCAAACTTATCATCACAGCGAAAGATATTTTCTGATCTAACCCAGCAAACGGAGTGGCTTTGTTGATCATCATTAGGATTATTTAAAAAAGAACATGGCTGGATAACGCAGTTGCATGAGATCTTTTGTAAGAGATGTCTCTCTTATGCTCTTCTATACATTGTTCAATAGATTTGTTAGTTTGTCCAAAATAAGGGATATTGCAATTGCACCATAATTTATATACACCTGGATATTTTAGGTTGTGATGAGTAGGTTTTTTTGGATGGCTGATTAGAGAAAGGATTTTAGGAAGTGTGGTGAAGAACGTCTTGATATTATATTTTTTAAGGACTTTAGCTAATTTTTTAGAGACTGTGCTAATGTATGGAATGGAGATGCTACCTTTAAAATTAATAGTTTCTGTTGTGCACTGCCTGGGAGGGTCCAGAAGAAATTTCTTAATAGTTTTTTCAGAGCATCCATTTTGTTTAAAGATAACAGTGAGGTGATTTATTTCTTTTTGTAGTTCATCTGATGATCAACAAAGCCACTCCATTTGCTGGGATAGATCAGAAAATATCTTTCGCTGGGATGATGAGTTTGAGAGGAAAATTGTAGAATCAAGGGAAATCCTGCTGAACCCTGTCCACTTAAACAACAATTTGAGTTATAACATCCCAGATAGCGATGCTGCAGTTATTCAATATTGGCGTTCATGTGAGCCTGCATGCACACTTGCAATAAACAATGGCATGCCTGTTAGAACAACTTGAAAAAATACAACGTTTTTTATGTATCAATCATGTGTGGCAATTTTTACCTGTAATTTCCAGTTTGCTTTGATACTTCAATGTTTATTACTATTCTTGTCCTTTAAGAATACCTGAGAAAGGCTGTTATAAGCCGAAACTAGTCGTATTATTCTTATTAAAATCTTTATAAGTTATCTCGGTTTTTAGTCATTAAATCTGTTTTTTTAAATAAATATATATATATATATATATATATATATGTTAGAAGACTGATTTATTCAGTTGAGGTACATGTTTTTAGGATTAAATGACTGGGAAACAAAGATAAGAAATAAAACAAATTTTAATGGCACGACTAGTTTTGTCTTTAACAGACTTCTTCAGGTGCAAAAAAATAAAACAACCAATCCAATAAGAACGGTAAAAAAAATAACTCTAAACAGTACAAAAAAAAAAGTTAGCATATGCATTTCAACATTAAAGCATTAACATTTGTGTATTTAAAAACATTCTCTCTCTGACTTCATTGTTGGGCGTACGCATGCACTCATAATCTCATATACACCAATTGTGTATAGCAGTGCAGTGACAGTCAGACAGGTTATAACTTAGGTTGTTATTGAGATGTACAGGATTGAGAATGATTTCTTTAGATTCTACTATTCTTTTCTATAATTCATCGTAACAAATGAAAATATTAGTAGACTTGTCCAACAGTACTAGATGGGTGTGGTTCCCTTCATTAGAATTTGCGGAAAACAGAACATGGCTAGACAGAGCACTAGCTCGTGTTCTCCTTTAACTTATGTCTCTCTCTCTGATGTTCCTCGATGCGTAGCTCAATGGATTTCTCTGACTGGTAAAAGCATGATGATTTCTGGTGTTGTTACACTTTTTTGGATGTCCTTCACATGGATTATCTTCAAGGCTGGTACAGTCACATTTAAACATTTCTTAATTGTCGAAAATGAAGGAGAAGAGTGCCTATAAATTTTTATGAGCTTCAAATGAATTTCTTTTGGCATTAAACCTTCTTTTACAAAGAATTTTATAACTGCACAATACTCAATTTTATCCATTTCAAGGGATATAGACAACACTTTTGCTTCAGACTGTTGTATAAAACAAACTACTTGATAGAATGACTTGCAATTTCACATGGATGCTTATGACAGATGTACCAAGTCAGAAAAAAAAAATCTTGCCGATACACTCTCTTACACTTAAGTCTCCTTTTGTATAAGACTATTGTATTGCCACTGTTGAACCATGATGACTCTGGTAATGTCAATACATACAACTGCTTAATAAATATAAACACATATATTTTTAGATTATTTTATCATATAATTAAATTTAAGAATGGGGGAGACTGGGAGATGTGTGTAGCAGAGTTAGAGTAGTGAGGAAAACAACAATAAAACAAGGTATCTAGTTAACACCAGAAGAACTGTTATCAGTACAATGCTGTATAACAATTATCAGATTATATCATAACACAATGAGGATGTTCTGCAAACATCAGTTTATTAATTAAATAAAATAAGCCAACAATATAACTTAAAGATTTCACAAAATAAAAAACAAAAATCATTGCATTTAAAGATTCAGGTCATAATCAAGGAAGATAGAAAGAAATAGAGATCGTTTATATAAGATGGAAAGATATTGGCTACACAAAAAAAGTGAATAAATACAGATCAAAAGCAGAGAGAGAGAGACCAGCTAAAAGATAGAAAGACCAGTGAAGCCAGAACAGTTAATGCCTAATTCTTGATGATAATAAATTTAGTTTAATCCTTTATCCAAGTATGAGAAAAATATCAGAAAAAAAAAAAAATTAAATAAAATAAGACTATGAAAACACTCAAGAACAGTAAACATTTCAACTATTTAGGCAATATTTTTCGTGAAGATGGCAAACTAAACTAGGAACTCATCATCATCATCATCAAATTCCTAACATGTACCCTCTAGGGGTGTACAGAATATGATAGTACTACATGAAAAATTTACATGATTACCAACTTCCTATCTACAATTTTCTTCCAAATCAGTCTGTTACTTGTCAAAACTCCAACATTATCAGATCTTATATTTCTATCGTCTAAGGCACTTTGTACCGTATCAATCCACCTATATCTTGGTCTTCCTCTGGGTCGTTTTCCTGCCAACCTGGCAGAGAACACTTGTTTTGCTAATCTTTCCTTGCCCATTCTGTTTAAGTGACCATACCACCTGAGATTAGCTCTACTAACGCATTCCTTGATGCCGACAATGTTGAGTTCTTTCCTAATATCCTCATTTTTAATATGATATTACCATTGATACCATCTGTTCATGCCTCTAATCTTTCTCAGGACTCTCATATCTGCGGTCTCTAGTCAAGTGTTTTACTTCTGACCCAGCTCTCAGATCCATAAGTTAAAAGTGGTTTGAACACTGCCTTGTATACAGCTAATTTAGTGTTCCGACTAATTTCTCTCTTATTCCATATGAATTTATTCAATTGACTTCCCACCATACAAGCTTTGTTGATTCTGTTGTCTATTTCCATATTTAATTTACCATCTTCAGTAAAAATCGTGCCTAAGTAGCTGAAATGTTTTACTTGTTCCACAGGTTTCCCGTTCACAACACAGTTGACATTTTCAACAATTCTACCTATTTTCATTGTCTTTGTCTCTTTATTGCTGATCTTCATACCATATCTATTTAGTCAGGGAATCTTGCAAACTTGTAGCGGATTTATTTAGAAGTATAACATCATCCGCATAAAGCAAAGAGCTGACGTTAACATCTCCAGTTCTGATATCATGTTTAATACCACTTTCTTTCATAATGTGATCCATATAGATAATGAATAACAGAGGGGATAATGTACATCCTTGTCTCACAGCAGATTTAACATTAAACCATCTTCCTGTACTTCCTTCAATTCTAACTGCTGACTTACAACTCAAATACAGACTAAGTATTGCTTGATATAATGCCCCATTGACACCATATAACTGTAGCGTATTGAATAGCATCTCTGTTGGCACCTTGTCATATGCCTTTTCCAGATCAACAAAACTTAAATACAGATATTTGTTATATTCCCATGCTTTCTCAACTATTTGTCGTAAAGTGAAGATCTGATCCTGACAGCCTCTATTTGGCCTGAATTAAGCTTGTTCTTCATCAAGCTTTTCTTCCACAATTCTTCTCAACCGTATCTCAAGTATACCTGCATAGATCTTGCCACGAACACTCAGTAGGAAAATATCTCTGTAATTCTCACATTCAGTTTTATTTCCCTTTTCATATATGGGCACTATTAGCGCTCTACTCCAATCATCGGGAATTCGTCCCTCTGTCCAGGCTTTCTGAACTATGCAGTGCAGCTAATGTAAGACTTTTATAATACCATACTTCAGCATTCTCCACTGAATCTCCAAGGTTTGATTCCTGTTCTCAAACTCTTTCATTTTCTTTTCAATAATATTTCTGTATTTTAGTCTACAGTTCACATCTGAGAGCTGCTCAACTTTTATTCGCTTTAAAACTTTCTTACATGTTAGTCTTTTCAATATGAAATTCAATTTTATCCTGCTCAAGACTAAATAGTGATCACTTCCAATTTCAAATCCTCTGTACACTCTGGTGTCCTGCACCAGGGAGAAAACATCACTATCAACAATAACATAGTCAATGAGACTTTTCTTATTCCTAGCCTCTTCTCTCCATGTGAATTTGTGCACATTTTTATGTTGGAACATGGTGTTAGTAATAACCAGTCCATGTCGTGAGCAGAAATCCAACAGGTATTTGCCATTATTATTTGCTTAGTTCTTTTCTCCAAATTTTTCCAAAATATTTTTGTATGTCTGACAATCATTTCCTACTCTGCTATTTAGATTCCCAACAAGGACCAACTTTTCATTTTTCATTGTGTCAGTTGCTTTTTCTAAAGCATCAAAAAATTCCTTCACTTCTACCTTAGCAGAACCTTCTGTGGGACCATAGGCACAAATAAGTCTCATTGTACAATTCCCCATTCTGATATTTGCCCACAATAACTCTACTCTACTACACTCTACTTGATATTGCCTGCCATTCAAGAAGATTAGCCTCGTATTTTATGTTGAATACTATGGCTACTCCTTCTTTTCCTTGATTCTCATTGCCTGAATATAACATTTTGTATTTATTGCTCTGAACGATCTCACCAGTTTTTATCTTTTTTGTTTCAGTCACCCCTATTATGTCGACCTGGTACTTATCTAATTACTCGGCTAGCTCCATTTCTTTGCCATTCAGGCTTCTTATGTTGATAGTACTGATCTTTAACTCTGGTGATGTTGAGTTGGGGTGTGCTTTCAGATTTGTTCCAGTAACTGATTTTTCGCTGTTTGCTCTGGTCCCCTGACAAAAAAGGGGTCCTTGTTTAACTGGGCGACACCCCAGTCGGCATGAAATTTTGTCATGTTGTACCATCATTTTCTATATTGGTTTAAGCCAATAAGAATACAATTTGGTCGGCTAAATCCCAAATTGCCAGCCCATCCTCGTTCGTTCAGAATCCAGGTAGATACCCAACAGGGTGCACCACGAGAAGGTGAGGATTGGACATTAGGTCAGAAGCCCTGGTCGGTTCTCCGCATATGTGGAGGTCTCCTCTCAGTTATACAGATGGTATCAATGACAGAATGATGTTAAAAATGAGGATATAAGAACTAAGTTGACATGTTAGCATTTAGGAATGTGTGAGCAGAACTAACCTAAGGTGATATGTCATTTAAACAGAATGTAAGAGGATAGGTTAGCAAAATGGTATTTGTTGCCAGGATAGCAAAGAAAAAACCCAGAGGAAGACCAATATGTAAGTAAGCAAAGTGATATAGCCTTCCAAAATATAAGATCAAATAGTATTATAATCCAGACAGATAAGACTAATTAGGAGTAAAATTTTTGACAGGTAGTAATAATATAAGCTTTTCAGGTTATACCATCATGTTATTATGTATAGCCCTTGAGGGTACATATGGGGAATTTGACACTGATTTTTTTTTAAAATTTCTAATTTGGTGTGTGAAAACAACTTTAAAGGTAACTGAAAAAATACTGACTCATTAAAGTCATATCTGCTAACATCTCTAGTTAGCAGATATTACTTTAGTTAAAGATTGACATTTCATGTTGATGACAGTGGTCAGTAGTGAAATACTATGTTTTATTCATTCTTGCCCTAAATATTTTACTAATTTTATTTACTAGATCTAAGAGACTGTGTATGTGTTTGTATTGTTTGTGTTCAACATCAATATATTAGACAGCCACAAATTATTGTTGTATAAATTGATAATACAGGATGTTTGGGTTAGGGGTATCCAAAAATAATGGCTTACAATGTGTGAGAACCACTGACTCATAAAAAATACTGACTCATTAAAGTCATATCTGCTAACATCTCTAGTTAGCAGATATTACTTTAGTTAAAGATTGACATTTCATGTTGATGACAGTGGTCAGTAGTGAAATACTATGTTTTATTCATTCTTGCCCTAAATATTTTACTAATTTTATTTACTAGATCTAAGAGACTGTGTATGTGTTTGTATTGTTTGTGTTCAACATCAATATATTAGACAGCCACAAATTATTGTTGTATAAATTGATAATACAGGATGTTTGGGTTAAGGGTATCCAAAAATAATGGCTTACAATGTGTGAGAACCACTCATTATATTTTCTCAAACTAAAGCTCAGTTGATAGGAAATCTCTCCAAGATTTGTTTTTTGTCACACTTTCAAGGTCACTAGTGCACATGTGCACAATGGCATAAACAAGACATTTCCCAGATGTTGGACAGGAAGAGGAGGCCCAACTGCCTGGCTGCCTAGACATCGAGAATATGACTCCATTAGACTTTTTTGCATGGGACTTTATTAAAGACTGCGTGTGTGTGTGCCAGAGAAAAGTTCGAGATCCGGACAATTTGAAACAGCGCATTGTTCCAGCAGTTGCTCTAATAATGCTTCACATGCTGGAAAATGCTTGGCAAGACCTCGAGTATCATTTTGACATCTATTGAGCTACAAAAGGTACCCACATTGAACTTTACTCACCTTCATAAAAACTTGGTACATGCTGAGATATGTGTGTATTTCTGGATATCTCTAGCCCAGACACTCTCTCTATATAACGGTTATACATTTTTTTTTTTTTTTTTTTTTTTTTTTTTTTTTTTTTTTATTACTCCCACATGAGAGGCAGCAAGGAATAGCAAATAAATGCTGTGTGGAAAGGTGTCAGGAGCAGATTACTCTGCTCCTGACACCTGCTCCCTAAACAGTTGTAGGCTGTAGTCTAAAATAATCCTATTTATTTTGAAAATACTTCATGTATTAAAATACTTACTACAGAGATGGATGGAATAAATGACTGGGAATAAGAGATTCAGTGAGAATGCAGTTGAATTATAAAAGCAGATGTTGAGCATCTGCTATTGCTCAAGTTCCTGTAACCTGAGCAGAAACAGGATGGCCATGGCATGAGTATGTAAGACCTGTGTTTTATACCCATAAAATAAGAGTATATACTGTAAAGTGAGATCAACAATTAATTGGGCTTAGAATGCAGTAACCTTTACAATGCTAACCAGACTGATATTATTTTTTAATGGCAATTCCATGTGTGACACACTGAAAACTTGGGCTGCCATCAGAATGGCTGAAAGATCATGTGAAAGATTTTGTTGAGAATCCATTTCTGAAGAAAGATTTAATACGACTAATGAAATGTTAGGACTTTAGTATACAAGATATGGCTCTCTACACAGAGCAAGCAAATTCCTGATCCAGTACTGAACTAATAAATACTGGTTGTTATATGAGGTGTGTGGGTGGGTAGGAAAGTACTATCTCAACATGTGGCTCTAAAGTCAGTCTTGTTGGCTGAGTGGTCAGTGTATCTGCTCTCCAGAAAAAAGGCTGGGGGTTTGAATCCTGCCATGGACATGGATGTTTGTGAAAATACTAGTGGTGATGATGGGTGGTAGATGGCGTTGGTGTAGATGATGATGTAGTTGCAGTTCGTAGATTGAGAGGTGGGAACAGAGAGTTGTAGAGTAGGTGCCCTCCCTTGATGAGTCTTTGGACTCCGTGGAGATGTTACATAATAATAATAATAATAAAGTTAGTATCCAGTTCCACCTAACATTTTTTAGTACCACAGATCAGGTATGGAATATTTTCTCAGCATCTAACCATGTTCTGCTTTATACACTCTTCCCACAGGCTCAGATCCAAGTTCTTAATCCTCTAGGCTTGAAATTCAACTCAAGAACATCAAGGAAAATAAGGGTTGAGTTTTGCTACATGCTTTCAGGACATTTTGCCTGTTTGTGTGGTGTTTTATATCCAAATTTCATATTTTTTTAATATTAACTCAACTTAATTTAATTTCAAAAATATCTTTTCATTTCTGGTGGTTGACAAAAGGAACATTTCGTTGATATAAAGACATTTTTGAAATGCGGTCTTTTCTAATAAAAGAATGCATGTTGATGACGCTTATCCAACTTGATATGGAAGTGTTCAAATAACAGTAGCTTGCCAGTTATACTGCAATTTGCTACTCATCATATATGCATGCTCATCAGATCACATTGATGTAAAGTTGAAATGAATATTAACTAAGTTCATTTGAAAGTTGTTACTCAAATATTAGTCATCATTGTTTTTGTTTGTGCGTGATGATTGCTGAATGCTATATGAAAATAGGCAGGAAAAGAAAAATTGTACTTGAATATCTCAAATATTTTACTTTACTATGGTTCAGCACTGATAATGTATTTTCCATGTTCTTGCTAATTTTCATACTTTGTCCTTTTAACCTAATTATCAGAGGAAATTTGTTTCAGCAATTATTGAATTAAGCTCAAAATAATCCTAAACTTTTCCATGGCTCTGGAAAACAGAGCCCTGGAAAAGTTTAGTGTGGTGGTAAAAGTACTAGAAAAATTGGTAAAAAAGATAATTCAAGAATGGGTAGATAAAAATATGATACTGCATGAGAGTCAACATGGCTTTGATCAATCATGCCTTAGTAATTTACTAACTTTTTATAATACAGTAACAGCTGAGTTGGATAAAGAAAATGGCTGCATGATAATTTTGCTGGATTTTGCAAAGGCATTTGATAGAATACCACATGGAACTCTTTTATGCAAATTAGAACAAATGGGGATAGGTATGATATTGGTTAAGTGGATAAGAGGGGGTGATGGTTGGACAAATATCAAAAAAGTGGATACAGAGGGGCAGAATCGAGGCAAAAACAAGCAACTAGTGGTGTGTGCTGTAAGGTTCAGTGCTGGGACCACTGCTGTATAATTTGTACATAAATGATGTAGGAAATGACCTAAAAGGAAATATTCAGTTGTTTGCTAATGATTCTAAATTAGGTAGGGTAATGGTAAATCAAGGCGATGTGGAGAGCTTGCAAGACGATTTAAATAGGCTGGTCAGTATAGGCAAAGGTTAATGTGTGTCAGTTTAATGTTGAGAAATATAAAGTTATGCATTTTGGAATATCACAATTGATGGTACTGGACTCAAGGAAATAGATGAAGCTAGAGATTTTAGGGTGGTGGTAGACAGAGATTTAAAGTTTAGAGATATATTGCTAAGGTAGCCCATAAGTTTACTTGGCTATTGAAGAACACATTCACAAGTAAAGATTAGGAAGTTGTTATTCCTCTTTATAAGGCCTTGATACACCCACATCTGGATTACTGTGCTAGTCTGGTCCCCTGGGTTTCTTGGGGATGAGGAAGCAGTGGAGAGGATTCAGAGGCAAGTGACCAAGATGGTGAGTGGCTGTGGAATGTTCCCTATGAGGATAGATTGAGAGTGTGTGTGGATTACAGAAGTTGGTTGATAGGAGAAAAAGAAGGGATATGATAGGAAACATTTAAGTTCCTTAAAGGGTTTTATAGGATTGATGTAGAGGAAATGTTTCAGGACTTGGCTAGAGGATCCAGAACAAGGGGGGGGGGGGTCTTCCCTTTAAGTTGAATAAAGGTGTGATTAGTAGGGGTGTGAGGACAAAATCTTTTGCTTGGAGTGTTGTGAATGAGTGGAATGGGTTGCCAGATTCAGTTGCGAGTGCCTTGTCTGTTAATGAGTTCAAGGAGAGGTATGATAGATTGAGTCTCTCATGATTAGTCTACAGACTTTATGGAGTTGCCTGTATAATAATTTTTCCCACAAACAGCACTGACATGCTATATGTTTTGCAACTGTGCATGCATGGGGTTGATATAATATGTGTGTTTACACACACACACACACACACACACACACACACACACACACACACACACACACACACACACACACACACACACACACACACACACACACAGCTTGAAAAGACGTAAGCACACACCATAATATGAACATAGTATGAGGAACAAGCATACAGTAACGATCAATGGGAATTTTGGACCATTCTTCCTGTAGGCATGGACTGTTGTGGGATGGATATCCCTTGATCTCAGCTGATGCTCTAGTTCAGGGTTTCCCAAATTGTGTTCCGTGGAAAGTGAATAAGTGTTCCGTGATGTCAGTGACCAACCATGTATTTTTAAACATGGAAGTAATTTGGGAAAGGGAATAACGCTGTTTCTGATCGGTCATAAAAATTGCCTGCAAGCCAATAACAACAATAGGCGGCATATTCTCTGTTCTCAAAACTGAACGAAATAATATCTGTGTTGCAAATGTTAGTGAACAATCAGCAAGGAAGTATAAAGAAAATTTTTCCACTGAAATTAAAGATCAAGGTAGTCTGTATCCGGTTCTCAAATCTAGTAATACTGAATACTTTCTTCGCAAGTTCGTATTGTAGGGAGAAAGTGCTTGTTTCGAAACTATAGTGCCATGATTTTTTAAAAGTAATAGGCCTACAGATTTAAATTTTAATATGAATAAGAGACAAGGGACTTTGTTTAATTTTGGTGTTAAAAAATCTCTTATTGAAGATGTTTGTGATCTCCATGATGTACAAAATGAGGGGAAAACTACCAGCACACAGGAGAAAAAGTCTGCATTCCCTCGTAAGTATTTATAATAATATTATAAATTTTTGGTGATCAGAATGGGATATATCAATGAAAATCAGCACAATTAATATAATGATGTTGGCCTGAGGAAACTACAATATGCTACAAGATTTCATTAGTCCAGTGATTGATAACTGATTTAAATGTAATTTTATATTTGTCAACATGTCACACCATATACATAAGTGTACTAATACTCTTTATGATTATGCCATAATTAATTATTAATACATTACAAAATAACTAAGGTGTTCTGTGAAAATTTCAGAATTTGTGATGTGTTCCATGGTAGGAAAAATCTGGGAAATGCTGCTCTAGTTCATCCCACAGATGTTCCACAGGGTTGAGATTAGGTCTCTGTGGAAGCCAGTCAAATGTGGATGTTCATGTCCACAAACTACACAGTTATAGAAGCAGCCTTATCACATGATGCATTGTCTTGCTAAAAGAGACACAGAAATGCCACAAAGTAGAAGGATGCATTGTCCAGAATGTTCAGATAACTCTCAGAGTTCAATGTCCGAGGCACCACAAACAGAGGCCCGAGGCCAAACCAGGAAAAACAGTACCATACCATCACACTGCCACCTCCAAATTTCATAGTTGGGGTTATTGCACACTCTGGTAAGAGACAATCACTGGACATCTGCCACACCCATCCATCTGCTTGGTAGAGGGAGAAGCATGATTCACTGCTCCATAAAATAGCTTCCCCTGTCCCACTGTACACACTCTTTGAGCCATTGAAGATGATATTGCATGTGGGACTTGAATATTGAGGTCTTGCAATGAAACCCATGTTGTCAGCCTCGGTTCTGAATTTTTTTGTGCAGATTTGTGTTCTAGTCAATGTCCAGATCTCTGCATTCAACATGCTGGCCAACAAATGGTTGGTTTTACATATTATCCTTCATAGCATTCCTATGATCACTTATTTCTTACTTACTTATTTCCTTGGAAATAAGTAAGTAAGAAATAAGTTCATATCAGTTCAAATAAGTGATAAATACTTAATTATCACTTACTTATTTCCAAGCAGTGTATATATATATATATATATATATATATATATATATATATATATATATATATATATATATAAATATGTAAATTTATCTTTGATTATGCCTGGGTTTCAACATAAATGATTTTAGTTACCACAGCTGCTTATCTACAGCATGTTATCAAAACTTGGAAGGAATATAATGTTATTTAAAAAGGCAGGATTCTATGGAAATTTCTGCAAGGCCATTCTATTTCTGCCAGCAAAGTACTACTACTATAATTAAGTGTGTACAAAAGAACCGTTATTGCTGTTATTTATTATTATTACTGCACCCTCCATGGAGTCGGCAGACTTGTTGTGGGAGGTTCATTTCAACTGACAACGTATTTATCATACCGAATCCTAAAATTCTTAACATTCCCTACACTAACAACATGTGCATTCCATTCACTCACAATTCTCCATGTGAAAAAATCTACTCCTCATGCCCTTCTTCACCACACTCTTACATAACTTCCAGGGATGGCCTCTGGTTCTTCCTTTTTCACCTTCTGCTCTTTTTATAATCCTCTCATTAACTTAAATGTCTCCATCATATCAAATCTTTTCTTCCTATCCACCAAACTCTGCAATCCACATTCCTTCAACCTCTCTTTCTATAGCCAACATTCCAGAGTCCTGATATTGTCTTAATCATTTGCTCTGGACCCCCTCCAATATTTCCACATCACAATGAAATCCAGGTGACCAAATCTGAGCACAAAAGTCGAAGTGTGGTCTGACCAGTGCTTTATATAGTGGCACAACTACCTCCTTATCTCTACATTTCAGTGTACTTCTTATCATGGTGGTATGTCTTTGCAACACTTGCAATATGCTCTCTAAACTTCCATCTGCTGTCAACCATCACTCCCAAATCTTGAATCATTTAAAATGAATAAGTGCAAGGTGTTGCATTTTGGAGTGCAGAAATATAAAGCTGTGTACTATATTGATAGTGCTGTACACAGCCTTATATTTCTGCACTCAAAAATGCAACACCTTGCACTTATTATTGTTAAAACTACAACCCCTCACTGCTTTGTCCAGTCAAAAGTATATTCAAATCATCCTGAAGAGAATTAACATCAGCAGTGCTAACTTTGTATCATCATCAGCAAACAATTGAAGCATTTCAAATGAAACTCTACAGGTTTTATCCTATAATTATCATTAAACAAGGACCAGTTATGTTATCATTGCCTTTCTTCATCTTGTTAAATAACTTATATTCAAGTATAATATAATGTTAGTTAATGAAATAGAAGACTGTGCAAATTCCAAGGCAGCTATGCAACTAACTACTGACTGTTCTCTGGTATTTCAAACATTTTTCCATACAACAGAACTTTAGGTTAACTTGGTGACATTGTGCTATTTTTTAACTGACCAGTAATGTGTGTTTTTTTTTTTTTTAAATCCAACAAGATGATAGGATTTTTCAGTGGTTAAGAAACAAAGTCATTAGCTTACTTTACACTACACTATAAGTGTAACGTTGTATGTATGCTTCTGCAGGTGGCCTTGACAACAGTATTACTTTTATTAAATATACACTGAGTGGTCACTTTATTAAGAACAGCATTAAATAACTGGTGGGACTTCCTTTTGCCTTAAAAATGGCATATTCTCTGTGGCATTGATTCAACTTAGTATGTAAAACCTGGTAAAATTTTTCCAGTCATCAGCTGCCCAATGTTAGTGATCACATGCCCATTGAAGCCTCATCTTTCTGTTCTTAGCTGACAGCACTGAAACCGAGGATGGTCATCTGCTCCTATACACCAGTGTTTCTTAACCTGTGGAACTTGACGATGGAACAGGTGGTCCACAGACAGACTTAAATTAATTAAATAAATATATATTTTTCAATTATCCAAGCAAAACAAATTAAAATTGAATAAGTAAGTAAAAATTATTGAAATCAAATGGAGACTTTAAAAAACCAACAAATAGCGGCAGAATGTTCAAAGGCGGAAGCAATAACATTTTATTGTTGTTCACTTCACCCTTTTTATTTTCGTCATTCTGCTGCTACAAATTTAGGGGCAGAATGACGAATAATAAGAGGGGTGAAGTGAACAACAATATAGTTTTATTGCTTCTGCCTTCCCTTGCTGTTTTGTCAGATTTGAAGTAAATGTGTTATCCACATTTCAACCATAATAAGTTTAGTTTAATCCTTTATCCAAGTGTGAGCAAACAAAGTTTGCACCTGAAAGTATCTTCAGGATTGGGGTAAGGTCGTACAATACCAGGCAACTGCAAAGGTGGAGAAAGTACACCTTACCCCAGTCCTGAAGATACTTTCAGGTGCAAACTTTGTTTGCTCACACTTGGATAAAGGATTAAATTAAATTTATTATAGTCTAACCAAGTGAAAAATAAACTCTGAACACATTTCAACCAATTGCTTGTTGTTTATTGATTTTTATTATTGAAGCTTTCCCTCCTTCAGCCAAGGTTCAGTATATCTTCAGAAGTGCTAAGTGATACTTGGACAAAGTGTGTCATGAGTTAATCCCAATATTTATATATTTTTTGGTGTGGAGATGAAAGTGAACAGAAACCTCAATGTGTTTTGTGTTATGAAGTGTTGTTGAATGAGTGCATGAAACCTGCAAAACTCCCACGACATTTAGAAACTAAACATTGTGATGTGAAAAATAAGCCAATTGAATTTTTTCAGCGATGCTTAGGGACATTAAATCATGGGAAAGGTATAGTTTTGGCCATGGGTTCCATTAATAGCAAGGCACTGGAAGCATCCTATCACTTAAATTTGCGCATGGCGAAAGCAGGGAACCTCATTCTATCGGGGAAAATTTGCTACTTTCAGCTATAAAAGATGTGGTAAAAACAGTGTTTGGCAACAAGTTGATTTGATTACTCATTCAAATGACACTGTCAGTCTCAGAATTAATGTTATGGCAGATGACATAGAATCTCAGTTAATCAAAAGAGTTAAGAAGAGCCCTTATTATGCATTACAAATAGACGAGACTACTAATATTACAAAAGATGCGCAATTAATAGGCTACATAAGATATGCGCATGATAACAACATTCATGATGATATTCTGTTTTGTGTAGAATTTTGCCATCCCGAACAACTGGAGAAGAAATATTTCACACTCTCAATAATTACATAATACACAAAGGGATGCAGTGGGGAAAATGTATAGACTTCTGTTTGAATGGAGCTCGTGCCCTTACAGGCAGGCATAGTGGGGTTGTTTCTATGGTCAATGAAGTAGCTCCGGATATGAAATGGGTGCATTGTTTCATAGAAAGGGAAGCGTTAGCCTCCAAAGGAATGATACCGAATTTAAAACTATACAACGCTGTAAAGCTAGTTAATTTTATTAAAGCTCGACCATTAAATAACAGGTTATTTTCAGTACTCTGTGATGAAATGGGCAGTGAATATATACAGCTTTGGCTTCATTCTGAAATTTGCTGGCTTTCCAGGGGCAAAGTACTAACAAGGTTACTTCAATTAAGGCACGAAGTTTTATTATTTGTAAATGAACGTAATTCTGATTTTGCATCACTCCTTGTTGATGAAGCATGGTTATCAACACTATCCTATCTTTCAGACATTTTTTTCGAAATTAAATGAACTAAATCTCTCCCTTCAGGGAAATTATTTAACTGTTCTTGATGCCTAGGACAAAATAAAGGCATTTGAGAAAAAATTGGTTTTATGGATTGTCTTTTAGTGGAAAATATCATTTTCCACTAAAAGACTGACAATTTTCATCTTTTCCAAGATTAGAATCCTTTTTAGTGGAAAATGATATTTTTATTGATTCTGAGTTTCTGGAAAAGGTTTGTGACCACCTCAAAAATCTGAAACGAAATTTTGAAACATATTTTCCGAATAACTTTCAGAAGAAATTTCTTTGGATTCGAGATCCATTTCAGGCATGCAGTCACAAGAACGACCTTTCATTATCGAAAAAGGAACAGTTAATTGAGCTTTCAAGTGACAGCAGACTTAAAATGCAATTCTGTGATCTTGGTTTGGCTTGACTTTGGATCTCGCCTTCAGTAAGAAGTGAATTTCCCAATTTATCTGAAGCAGCATTGAAAATTGACAAGCAGTTTTCTACAACCTATCTTTGTGAGAAAGGATTTTCATCGCTTCTTCAAGTAAAAACAAAATAAGAAATCGTCTTAGTGTGTGTGTGCCGATCTTCAACTCAAGATGACCAATATAGAACCAGATATCAAGCAACTCTGCAAGTGATGAGAAGCTCAACCATCTCATTAAAAGTAAGTAGTAATATAATTATATCATATTATTTATTTGTTTAATAAAAATTAAAACTTTGTTCAATGTTTGTTCAATGATGCACTTTTAATCGTTTACTTCCAATTTAATTAATTATGTTTCTCTATGTATTCAAAACATTTTTTTAGATTTATTATGTTATAAATGGCACAGTTTTTCCGAAATGTTGGTAATTTCTACATAGGTTTTTAAAAAAATTACAAAAAGTCAAAATGAGATATAGGGAAATAAATTAAAAACGCTGTTTATTTTTGAAGTAAAACTTTAATTCCAACATTCTAAAATGTTATTTTTCTTGCTTTTCTGTTCGCAAAATCATCGATGACATTGTCAAAGTCTATTTCATCACTTGGTTGCTGTTTTATACAGTATGGCAAGATTTTTTAAACGCCAAAAAAGTGCGACCCAGAGTGGATCCCCCCCCAGCTACGCCTCTGCAATTTAGTGGTCTGTAGAATTGTTTTAGGCATTTTAATGGTCCTTGGGCTTAGAAAGGTTGAGAAACGCTGCTATACACCATCCGTGCCAAACTGTGCTGAGAGGATGTTCTGCCCACTGTTGTTGTACCAAACTGTGATTCGACTGGTTGTGGCCATAATGTTCTGTTTCACAATCCTTGCCACCCTTCTCTCTGACCTTGTGCATCAATAAGCTGTTTCCCTCCAGAGAACTACTGTTGTCTTGAAGTTGTCTGGGTATTTACACCACTCCTGGTACACCGTAAACATTGTTTTGCATGGAAAATCCAGAAGAGTAGACCTGAGATACTGGCACAAGCATATCTGGCACCAACAATTATACGATGCTCAAAGTCACTTGTCACAGCTTTTACCCATTCTGATGCATCAAACACAAAAAACAAAACCATCAGATGCCTGTCTGCTTGATTTATACAACAAACTGCAGCCACATGATGTTGAGTCATGTGGCTGCAGTTGTCTATTTTCCAAAATTATTATTATTACTATTGCACGACACCTCCAGGGAGTCCAAGGACTCACCGAGGGAGGGGCACCAACTACAACTAACCACAACTACATTAACAACATCTACCGCCAACCACCACTATTATTTCCACAGAGAATCTCAAACATCCATGCCCGCAGCCTTTTTTGGCTGGAGAGCAGACTCGGGAAGATGTTTCTTAATAAAATGTGTATTCACCTAAGATGGCAGTAAAACTGTAAATAATTTACAAAAGAATTAGAAGATTTTTGCAAGAGGTCTTTATCACTGGGATTAAGTATAGTATATGCTTACTACTTTTATTCTCTTTAATTAATTTTTTATCTCCCATAATTACAGAGTTCTCATACTCTCCTAATAATGTTAATCCTCTGTCAGGAACAAGCATTCAATAAAGGTACATACTTATCTTTTGCCTCTTCATCATGTATCTCTCTATCATCTTCATTCTCTACAGCTTCCCAATTCTTCCCTAATTCCTGAATTATAGAAAAATTAATTATTTTTGACATTTATTTAAGAAAAACCATTGATCTATAAAAGTTATAATAAATTCAGAGGATTTTTTAATGTAGCAACTGAATTCTATTAAGAATGAATCCCACCCCCAGAAAGATTATATACACTTTCAGGTTAAGATACAATTTCATTGCCTATTCTAGGCAATGAAATTTATTCCTCAGCTGAACACATTCACAAATATCCACATCTACAATAGGATTCAAACCAAAAACCTGCTTTCTGAAGAGAGGAGATACTATCCACTTGGCCATAGCTATGTAGGGATAGGAGGATTTTAGGGTACAGATCTAGTTGCCTGGATATAGGTGTTAAATAACATTAGACAGTCTTGAGTATGACTGTGGTATGTCAAATATGAGAAAGGATTGATGGAATGTATGTTTTACTGGCAGGGAAAAGCTGGGACAAGAGGAGGAGGTAATATGATTGAGACATACAAGTTGGTTAGAGAAACTTATCTGTAGGGGAAATAGGGCCTATTACTCTGTGCAGTATTTCTGCTCTTACAGATAAGCTGTAGAAGAAATACTGCACAGGGTAATAGGTAGTGGGAGAACAACAGGCCACAGCTAGAAGCTGTATAAGGGTTATGTGGGTGAGAGGGAGTGAAAAACAGATTTTTTTTTGCATGGAGTATAGTGAATGAATAGAATGTGCTACCAGTATGGATGATAAGAGTACTGCAAACTAATCAACTAATGACTACTGATATGGATTTTACCAATTAAAATTCACAACAGATTTCCTTGCCTACATCACCCACCTCTTAACATGTGCCATGGAAAGGTTTGGAGAAACCTTTGTTGTTGCACTTGACATTTCTAAGGTATCTGAGTGGATTTGGCATTGAATGCTTCTCAGGATATTTCAGTCTCATGATGTTTTATTACATTTGTAACTGGATTGTCAGTGTTCTATCAGGTAATGGTGGAGGAAGTTTCCTTTTGAGATATCCCTACTAATGAGGGTTTACCTCAGGGCTGTTATTTTACCTGCTTTCTTGCTCATAAATGATCTTCTCTCAAATGATCTCAATCCTTTTCACAGTTTTGCTGATGATAGCACTCACCACACTCATCTTACACATACAACACATCTTGTAGTGTTTAAACATTTCAAGATCATCTACAATGTGACCTAGACCTAAACATTGATCTCTAGGCTATTCTTCAATGGGGAGATAACTACTTAGTCATCTTCATGTTTCGAAAACATAGTTCTGTCTTTTTTCTTGCATAAAACCCTTAGTTCTCCTCCCCGATGACTTTGATAATACAACAGCAAAGATTAGATCTCTTCTTGGACTCACTCTCACTCCATAGCTTTTTCTGGCATAAGCACATCACTTCTAAAACATCTTCAGCTTCCAAAAAACTTGGCATTCTTTTTCACTCAAGATGATAATTTTCATCTGTCCAGTTACTTTGTACAAATCTGAAATCCACATAAGACTGGAATACTGCTCTCACATTTGGGGTGGTGGTGGTGGTGGTGCACGCACCTACTATCTCTTAAAAAATTCTTGATGCTGTTCAGAAGACAGCAGTTTGGTTGATTTATGATTTCATCTCTCACAGTCTCTCTTCAATCAATTGCAGAAACAGTTTCTACATTATGTCTCTTCTATGTATGGGTATTGTTCAACAGTGGAACTGGCATTCATCTTATCCCCCATTTCAGTTAAATCTACAATAATATCTTTTTTACAGTTGAAATGCTGACTCATTGAACTTACTACTCTCATGCATCCTTCATTCCATTAACATCTCAGTTCTGTGAAACAGCCTTCTCCATCAAATATTCCCTAAAAAATATTCCCTAACACTTGGATAAAGGATTAAATCAAGTATATAATTTCTTGGTATCTTTAATTTAAAGTATAACCAAGTGAAAAAAACTTCCAACAAATATGGAGACATTTTAACAACTGGGTTATATCCAAAAGTGTTGTTTGTATAGGTAATGGCAATCTAAATATAGAATGCAGTGATAACTACTACACTTACCAGATAATTTACAATGTAGAATTTGTCATATTCTGTATTCTTAGGATTTATTCTTTTATGATGTTTCTTTCTCATATGTTCCTTTAATGCCATCCAATCTTTGAATAACTTTTCACAGTATAAGCATTGCAATCTGAAAAATAAACCAATACTGTAATTTAAATCTACTTAAATGCTGAAACAAATCTTCATTAAATTAATAGTATATTATAGTGTAGTTTTTCAATGTCTCATATACCACATATTTTTACTTCAGTTAAACTACAGTATTATTAAAAAAAATAATAATAAAATAAAAAAAAAAAACCTTGTTCATAATAACTAACTACTGAAAAGTGTCCTAGCCAAAGCCCAATAATATCAGTTCTAGTCCTACTTCAAAGGAAATTTATTGCTGAAAACCATTCACTACAACAAAAATTATAACAAACTATTTCTTTGGTGACTACTGATCCACTACAAATACTACAACATAATTCTCGTAATAGGAGTTAACAATCATATCACCTAAAATACAATTTTATTAATGCTGACCATAAAAACAAACTTATATTATAGCCTACCAGTTTCGCCAGCAGACTGTCTGGCTTTATCAAGGCGTTTATGGAAAGATGTAAAAACTAGTAAATGCAAATTGAAAGGAACATAAAAAACGTTGTAAACCAACTAGTAGCTAAGGTTACACGTTCGCGTGACAGAGAGGACTTATTGTTCTTATTCATTATCACGCATGCGTGTTTGTTGTAAACGTGTAATGTGATTACTGGCTAGCTGTAGTTCAGCTTGATTAAGAGAGAGGATAAGGTTTTTTCACGAACTGTTTAGAATTACACCCTGATATCTGTTGAGGTTTCCGTCGGTTATTGACACTATTGTGGCTTCCTTGAATAAACAATGTCTGTAGTCGTATGGCATGGAGCTGTTTTGCCACTCTATCATGTGGTTAGATGTACAGAAATGATGTGCTAAGCCGGAAGAGATACTTCTGTTGTGGTTTACATCACCAACATGTTCTTTTTGTCTGATTTCTAAACTCCGTGAAGTTTGTCCGATGTAGGCAAGACCACAGGAGCAGGGAATGTAATATACTCCTGGACATTTGTAGAAAGGTACCTTATCTTTTTGGGGATCCTAAAACTTGTCTGATGCTGGTGGTTGGTTTGAAGACCACTCTGATGTTGTAGGCTCTTAGTATTCTTGCTATTTGATAAGAAATTGACTGAATGAAAGGGATCACTATGGTAGAAATATGCTGGGAGTGTGATTCTTCTTGTCTGGGGTTGTCACTGTATAGATATTTTTTATGATGTTTTGAGGATATCCATTTTGTGATAATGCATTGGCTATTAGTGAGAGTTCAGTCTGAGTATCCTTCTCTTCGGATATAAACTTTCTGGCCTTATATTTCAACATGTGGATAATGCTCAGTTTGTGTGTCTTGTGATGGTTTGAAGTATAATGAAGATATCTTCCAGTATCTCTGGGCTTTCTGTAAATAGATAATTTGACACTGTTTGATTGTTTCTTTATCAAGATGTCTAAAAAATGCAGTTGGTTGTTGTTTTCCACTTCCAGAGTGAATTTTATCTTGTTATGTATTGAGTTGATTTTATCCACAAACGATTTTAGGTTTTCTAAGCTGTCTTGCCATATAATGAAGATATCGTCAACATATCTCCACCATGTAGATGGTGGAGAGAATTTCTTTTTCAAGTTTTTCCATGAAAAGGTCTGCACAAGATGGTGATAGTGGGCTTCTCATTGCTAAGCCTTCTAATTGTTGGTATATGATGTTGTTAACCTTGAAGAAATTAGATTGAAGGCAGTGTCTAAACATCTGTGTGATGTCTAGAGGAAAAAGATCTTGGATGATGTTTATTAACTCTTCTACTGGTAGATTGGTGAAAAGGGATACAGTGAAAAGATTGGCCTTTCTGCATTTTTCTCTTCCCAAGCACAGAACTTTGTGTTTCATTAAACTGTTTAAACTAAACATATTTGGTCGTTTATAATTAAAATAGAATTTTATTAATGCTGACCATAAAAACAAACTTATATTATAGCCTACCAGTTTCGCCAGCAGACTGTCTGACTTTATCAAAGCGTTTATGGAAAGACGTAAAAACTAGTAAATGCAAATTGAAAGGAACATAAAAAACGTTGTAAACCAACTAGTAGCTAAGGTTACACGTTTGCGTGACAGAGAGGACTTATTGTTCTTATTCATTATCACGCATGCGTGTTTGTTGTAAACGTGTAATGTGATTACTGGCTAGTTGTAGTTCAGCTTGATTAAGAGAGAGGATAAGGTTTTTTCACGAACTGGTTAGAATTACACCCTGATATCTGTTGAGGTTTCCGTCGGTTATTGACACTATTGTGGCTTCCTTGAATAAACGATGTCTGTAGTCGTTTATTCAAGAATTGTAGATAAAGAAACAATCAAACAGTGTCAAATTATCTATTTACAGAAAGCCCAGAGATACTGGAAGATATCTTCATTATACTTCAAACCATCACAAGACACACAAATTGAGCATTATCTACATGTTGAAATATAAGGCCAGAAAGTTTATATCTGAAGAGGTGGATACTCAGACTGAACTCTCACTAATAGCCAACGCATTATAACAAAATGGATATCCTCAAAATATCATAAAAAATATCTATACAGTGACAACTCCAGACAAGAAGAATCAAACTCCCAGCACATTTCTACTGTAGTGATCCCTTTCATCAAGTCAATTTCTTATCAAATAGCAAGAATACTAAGAGTATTCTTGCTATTTGATAAGAAAAGTGGTCTTCAAACCAACCACCAGCATCAGACAAGTTTTAGGATCCCCCAAAAGATAAGGTACCTTTCTACAAATATCCAGGAGTATGTTACATTCCCTGCTCCTGTGGTCTTGCCTACATCGGACAAACTTCATGGAATTTAGAAATCAGACAAAAAGAACATGATGTGATGTAAACCACAACAGAAGTATCTCCTCCAGCTTAGCACATCATTTCTGTACATCTAACCACACGATAGAGTGGCAAAACAGCTCCCTGCCATATCTCGATGACGACTACAGATCGTTTATTCAAGGAAGCCACAATAGTGTCAATAACCGAGGTGGTTAAAGGTGGTTAATGCTATGTTTTGTCCTAAATTGGTGTTTTGGCTTTGTGAGAAGAAATAAACTCAAAATAGGTATCCCTTCACAGTTGGAATACTTGACCACGCAAAGCATCCAGTCTCCATCCATAACCGACATGGTCTTGACAGTGTCCCCCACATATAACCACACTCCACTCCTTAGTCTCCCTCCAGGCACAATTGAGCAATATCTAGCAATCTGATCAGGAAGCCTCATAATCCATGTTACCATAAATTCAGGCCTGTGTACTATCTAGCATCTGGCTCATGGAACTGTTTTACTGTGGTATCCTCAAATGGAGGAGGAACGGTATGTATTTGGCATCCCACTGAAAGAAATTCATAGAATATATGTTTCTTTTGTGGGGAAGGCTTCAATGGCAAACCACTATAGTATTATTTCTGCTCTCTAGATCAAATACCTGCTCAAATAACTGAACTTCTAGGCTCAACTTGCCTCCTACAGCTGAGCTTTTCTGACTGCTCACCAAGGTATTAAGAAAAACTTCTACTTTCTATCTATTTTACACATCCAGATTATGGCATTATAAAATCATGGAAAACTAAGACTGACATCCTTGTATTAGTCTTCTTCTCTGGCTATTTTATTAGCAAACCAGAGGCAATCACTTCTCAGTACCAAGAAGGGCTGATCACATGCCTCTTACTCCTCTGATCTATTTATTACATAACTCCCATCCATGAAAATTTGTAAATTTATTTATTTTCTAACTTCGTACATAAACAATGCTATATATTATGGTTTCATATGTAGGAACAGAAAAGACCTAAGCCTCAACAATATCCTGTGCTATACAACTTCAGACCTGGGGATTCGAGAAGTCATCCTCTGGTAACTTATGCATAAGTAAGGTGTCCACATTACCTAAAGTTGGTGAGAGTGACCATGCAAAATTTGTAGTTTTTCTCTTTTAAGAAGGGGTATATACAGTACTGCAGATTAGATAATTATAACAAGCTTTGGAGGCAGCTTATAGCCATCCCATGGCATAAAAAAATTGCAGAGGAAAGATGTAAGCAGTCCATCAGATATAATCAGCAGGTATCTGAGGGAAGCAATATCGGAATGTACTCCCATGGTCAGGAAGATAAATAAGATAGGCGTTAGATGGATGAGAAGTACTATTAGGCATGATCTGCAAAAAAAGAAAATGTTATGGTGAATTTACAAAGAGAAAGGTGATCAGTACACTCACAAGCAGTACAAAGCTCACGTTACCAGCATAGTAAGGAAGGCTAAATCAGATTATCAGAAGATCTTAGCCAAGCAAGTCAAAGGAAATTCCAAAGAATTTTTACTGAGTGATCACTTTTCAAAAGTCTATACCCGAGTGAGGATATTACTGTGTCTTCTGTAACAATAACTGATATGAGAATTGAAGTTAATGAAACACAGGTACTTAGGATATTGCAGATTTTAAATACAAATATTTCTGTAGGTTTGGAGGAATATCAGCTCAGGTATTATGTCAATGTGCAAAGGAATTCTTAATGCCTCTTACTTGGCTATTTAACTTAAGTTTGAGCTCTGGCGTGGTCCCTAGTGAGTGGAAGTAAGGTAAAATAGTTCCTTTGCATAAGACTGCAGTAGCAAATTACAGACCAATCACCATCTTGGGAGTGTTGGTAAAAGCATTGGACAACATGGTTTTGTTAAAGGTCAGCCTTGCCTTAATTTATTAACTTTTTATAATATAGTGACAGCTGAGTTGGACAAAGGGAATGACTACACAGTGATACTGCTGGATTTTGCTAAGGCTTTTGACTGGATTTCCCCCATGGACTACTGTTATGCAAATTAGAACAAATAGGGATGGATATCAAACTGGTAATATGAATAAGAGAATGGCTCATGGATAGATACCAAAAAGTAATGTATGGAAGAGTAGAGTCTAGGATGAAGCAGGTGACCAGAGGTGTGCCTCAAGGATCTGTGTTTGGACAATATTGTTTAATTTGTACATAAATGAAATAGGAAATGACTTGAAGGGAGATATTCAGTTGTTTGCTGATGATGCAAAGTTGGGTAGTACAATAATTAACCAAGCTGATGTAAAGCGCTTGCAGGATGATTTAAATATGCTCGTAATATGGGCAAAAGATAATGGCTATCAGTTCAATGTGGAAAGTTATACATTTTGGGATTAAAAGATTACAAGCTGTGTACCACACTGATGGAATGGTACTCCAAGAGATTGATGAGGCTAGGGACTTGGGAGTTTTAGTGGATAGAGAGTTGAAGTTGAGAGGGCATATTGCTAAGGTGTCTAAGATAGTTCAGTAGATTACTTGGTTATTGAAAAACACACTAATATGCAGAGATAAAGAAGTTACTGTACTCAGGTATGGTCACCTGGATTCCTTGAAGATAAGGAAGTGGCAGAAAAGATTCAGAGGTGAGTGACCAAGTTCGTGAATGGTGTAAAGAATGCTCCCTACATTGATAGATTGAGAGTTTGTGGATTACAGAGGTTGGTTGATAGGCAGAGAATATAGAAACATTTAAGTTACTAAAAGGTTTTTATAAGATAGATGCAGAGGAAATATTTCAGCAATGGGATAGTGGTGGAAGAACAAGGGTTATCCCTGGAAATTAAGTAAGAGTGTGGTTAACAAGGATGTGAGGACTAGATATTTTGCTTGGAGAGTGATGAATGAATGGAATGTGTTGCCTGACTCAGTTATAAGTACTTCATCTGTAAATGAATTCAAGAAGAGGTATGATATTGTGTGGATAGTCTGAGTCTCCTGACTCCATGGAGATACCTATATAATAATAATTTTCTCCATGCTGCCAGTGGGCCCTCCAAGGCATAGAAAGAGAGAATCTTAAAATCAGCCTAAGACAGTCCAAAGCATAGTAAGTATATATAACTCTACTGACACCATAAACCTTTAAAAAGATACAGTTGCAGAGGTAAATTATGGTACAATAGGATGTACTTTCTGAAGTAACTGTACTAAGTCTTGGTAAAAAATTCATTATCATGAAAACAACTACCATGTTAGAGTAAAATTTCAGTTTAATATAAACTAAAATACTGACCGGCTGACATCTGGTGGGAAAAAAAAAAAAAAAAAACCTTACTACATCAAAGCTAGAGTGCTGTTATTTGTTATAAATCATTAAGGGATATATGAATATTAAGCCAGAAGACAACAAGTTCTAATAGATGGTGGCCAATAAGCTCTGAAGTTAGAGTCCTCAAGTATGGGTTTGCTGGAGAACTGGAAAGCACTAATGTGGGCTGAATGTGTGTCATCTAAATTATTAGGATTTTTATGACATTATTATTGTTTAGATTAGGATGGTTGATCAAATATTTACAGGCTTCCTTAAATTTGCATTCATACAAGGTTTTTGTATGATCTAAGGAACATATCTTTCCAATCTGTCATAGGGTTTCTAGAGTGCGATCCAAAAAGCCTGCTTTACCAAAATTATAAAATTTAATGTGTCATTTCTATTCTTTTGTAAGGATTGGAATTGGGTATCCAGTTTTACCAATATAAGATAAATTACTCAATGGATTCAGTTATCCCAGGGTGGGCTGGGGAGAGAGGGAATCCTTGGAGAAATTGAATATGTTTTTTCATTTTACAGGTGGTTGAAAATTAGCATTAAATGTGTAATGGTTTAGGATTCTATGGTTTTACTGTAATCTATGTTATTTGCATTTTTCAGTGATGTTTTATGAAGAATTTTATTCATGGTATTCTTGCTATAACCACTGTTTATAAACATATCGCTAATAATTTGTAATTCTTATTTAAGAGCTTGTTCATTAGAACAAATTATTATAGTTCTATTTTTGAAGGTGTTAATGACTCCAAGTTTTTTTGTTCATATATTATTATTATTTTATAGACACCTCCATGGAGTCTGAAGACTCATTGCAGGAGACCCAATCTATCATACCTCTCCTTGAACCCATTAACAGACAAAGCACTCAAATGAATCTGGCAACCCATTCCTTCAGACACCTCCATGGAGTCTGAAGACTCATTGCAGGAGACCCAATCTATCATACCTCTCCTTGAACCCATTAGCAGACAAAGCACTCAAATGAATCTGGCAACCCATTCCACTCATTCACAACTCTCCAAGCAAAAAATCTCATCCTCACATTCCAACTAACCACACCTTTACTCAACTTAAAGGGATGATCTCTAGCCTTGAAACATTTCCTCTGCATCAATCCTATAAAACCCTTTAAGGAACTTAAATGTTTCCTATCATATCCCTCTTTTTCTCCTATCAACCAACTTCTGTAATTCACACACCCTCAATCTATCCTCATAGGGAACATTCCACAGGCCACTCACCTCTGAATCTTCACCACTGTTCCTCATCCCCAAGAAACCCATGTGCCCAGGCTAGCACAGTAATCCAGATATGGGTGTATCGAGGCCTTATAAAGAGGAATAACAACTTCCTAATCTTTACTTGTTAATGTGTTCTTCAATAGCCAAGTAAACTTATTGGCTAAATTAGCAACCTTAGCAATATGTTCTCTAAACTTTAACTCTCTGTCTACCACCACCCCCTAAATCTCTAGCTTCATCTATTTCCTGGAGTACAGTGGCAATAATATGATACACGGCTTCTAATCTATTTATCCCATAATGCATAACTTTAAATTTCTCCACATTAAACCGGCACCCATTATCTATAGCCCATACAACTTATTTAAATCGTCCTGCAAGCTTTCCACATAGCTTTGATTAACTATTACTCAAACTCATTTTGCATCATCAGCAAACAACTGGATATTTCCTATGTCATTTATGTACAAATTAAACAAGAACTGAGACTTAAATTAAGAGCCTAGTCAGAGGCATCACAGTTCCTTGCACATTCTTGCAAAACTCTAGCTGATATCTCATGTAATCCCACAGCTGTATTTATATTGAGATTCTGCAATATCCTAAGAACCTCCAATTCATTCACCTCTGTTCCCACATTAGTATCGAGTCACATATGTTAAAGCAGTAACCCCAACTAGGATGATATACCCATGCAAAGTGGTCACTCAGTAACTCAACTATTTTATCTGCTTCTGTCTCCTTGTGACCATCATCACTCATTAAGGTTAATCTTTCATAGTCATTCTTCCTCTTACCTGCCACATAATAAAAGAACTCTTTGGGATTTACTTTGGCCTGCGTGGCTAGATTTTTCTCAAAATCTGATTTTGCTTTCCTTGCAATGCTAGTCACCTTTTCTCCTTGAGGCTTGTACTGTTCATGAGTTTGCTCGTCACCTTTCTCTTTATACCCTCCACAGCATTTTCTTCTTATGCAGCTCGTGCTTAATGATATTACTCATCCATCTAATTCCTACCTGATTAACTTTCCTTACCTGAGGTATACAATTTATATTGCTTCCTCTAGATGACCTTTAACTATATCCCATGAACTACTAACATCCTTACCCTGCAGTATTTTATACCATGGCACAGATTTAAGCTTCTTCCTAAGCTTATCATAATAACCTGCCTTGTAGTTCCAGATATATCCTTCTTTCCTTGTAGGAATATTCCTCATGTTTTATAATTTCTCAAAGGAAGTCACTTTTACGAATCAGAGGCAATATGGTCACCTTGGTTATGGATAGCTCTTCTGATCCTATGACCAGGTCCAGTACTTTTCTACCCCTAGTTCCCCCTCCATCACATGCTGCCTTAAGTAATTATCTCTTGGTACATGTATAAATTCTATTTCCTTCCTGCCACATGACCTTTCTTCTTCCCAGTCGAAGTCCTCCATAATAATCACATGACCTGTGCTTATTGTACTAATTTGCTGATGCATGTCTTCCAGATCATCCGTAAACCCCCCTGGCTTAAAGCAACAATCAAGTCTATATTTTGTCTTACTGGCATTAATCTTACACCAGACAGCTTCAAATGAACAGCCAACCTCCCAACAAATTATTATAATAATTTGTTGGGAGGTTGGCTGTTCCTCCCACCTATCTCCTATTCCTTTTGGCTACAATTCATCTCCTCTCATTAGATGAATTGTATAACCCCATCCTATCTTCTCTGAAAATATGAAATAAAAGGTGGATGGTTGCCCCATCCACCTTTATTTCATGAATTGACTGCCCTACTCAATATTTTTGCTTCATGGGTGCCTTCACGCAAACTCACTCACTTCCACCCTAATTGCTTAAGTTTTCCTGAATTTGCGCTTCAGTATGCTCAGTGAACAAACTTCTCTCTCTCTCTCTCTATAGACACTAAAACCATTTAGATGAAGTCCACCGGCATTGTGCAAATCCTTCTTTCCGTCAACACAGACAACAGATCCACAAATCGAATATCATTTCTTCTGCACCATCTATATATAGATTCATTAGCTACCAATGTTCTCCTCCTCATTTTGCCACTGTCATAGTGTGGTAGGAGACTTATCTTCACTTTCTCACTCATCAGTTTTGCCTCTTCTAACAACTCCTTTACATCCTCCCTCATAGAATACTTGTTGCCTCTCAAATCATTTGTACCAACCAAGATAATCATTTCCTTCGACTTACCTTTTTGCATTCATATGTATTGGCTAATATTCTTTATTTTTGCACCCGAGAAACACAATTTTGTCACACTTTCATTAAGCACTTCCCTGATCACTGAGAAAATTATTTCCTAAATAAGTTAAGGAGAAAATTATTTCCTAAATAATTTCCTAAATAATTTTCTCAACTTGTGTTTCTTGTTTGTTCGGTTGGTCTTTATTATTCCTTCAGACCACCTGATTCTTTCTTTTTTTCAACCCTGCTAATCTCTTGCCACTTCTGCAATTTTTCAGTTTTGCACTTTATCCTATGAAAAATAACATTTAAGTGTACATTTCTTTATTAATGTCCATTTTGTTCTCCTCTATTTCCACAGCTGCATGTTCTACATTAATAACATCATTTTCTATCCTACTTTTGGTACCATCGATACTAATATTTGCTGCATTTTCGTCACCTAACAGACACTCACTTTTGGAACACTTAATACACACTCTCTCTCTCTCTAGTTTTAATTTTCTTTCACTTATCCTTTAATTTTCTCGACAAATACATTTCACACACACTGCACTGAATAAAATCCTGCAAATTCAAATCACCTGAAAATGTGTCTTTGCCACCATTGTTCATTGCATTGGTGCATATGGCAGCAATATTGTATTTAAACAAAAAAAATAAGTTTACTTGCAAACTAAATAGCTCAGTCAATCCCACACCCATTTAAAACAAAAACTACAATACGTTAACCTAATATTATCAAATAAAATACGAAAAGTTACTTATCTTTCATGAGCAATAAATCCACTCTACACACACACAATATGTACCTAATGGCAAGTCAGTGAGTAGATAGTGAAGGATCGACTGCATGAGGGAAGACATTGACAAGTTTATCCATGAAAGGAAGTGAGTTTGATTTTCAATTTCAAATACTCAATAAATACTCGAGAAAATCGACTGTAGAAACCACATTATTTCAGACTAACATATCATGTTAGGCCAGACCTAACATGATGTGTTAGGTCTGGCCTAACATGAAAATATGAAACTTCTTCAAGCCACCAATAAACAGTGTGGTGGTCTCACACTGGGTGATGAAATTCAAGTACAACCTAAAGACATTTCCATATATCTGTGATTAAACTGGGATTTGAACCTACAGCCAGCTGCTGGTTGGAGAATGGATATGCCATCCAGCCAACCAGACCAAAAATTATGTCTTATGTCAGGAAAGCATCAAAAGAATCCTTAATAACTTGGATACCAACAAGTCATCCAATCCAAACAGTACTCCTCTCCAAAAAAAAATAACAGAGCCCAAAATTTCACCTCTAGAATTAACACTAATTCTGTATTGTCTATAGCTGTCATACTGATATGCATTTACTCAAAAGCACGGAAAAAAGTCTATATAAGCAACTCTCACTGTAGTGAATATAATTAGTTAACTTCCTTTCCATAACAAACTACCCAAAAGTCCAATCAGGGTCCTATAGGCACAATGCTATTCTAAGGAAAATTAACTTTGGCAAACTATTCACTATAGCGAACATTCCTGTGGTCTTAGATGTTCTCTATAGTGAAAGCTGATTCAGCCAATTAAAAAAAAAAAGAATAAAAGTCAGAGAACAAACTATTATCCTGCTGTTCACACTTTAATCTTACTTATAATAGTGCAGAAGTTCAACAGCAGCAATCGCCAATACAGATTCTACCACTCTTGATCCACAGCATCTCTTCTAACAAACCTTATTTAGCTTTGGACATATGAAAGTTTGAAGAAACTTATGTACATCACTTTTTTAAAATTCTAGGGCATTTGATTGAGTTTAGCATAGAGGCCTGCTTACCAAGTTACAATGTTATGGTCTCTGCCTTCTACTTTTTTTTCCAACTGGGCTGTCAGTTTCGTTTATATTTTATGATTATGTCTGCTCAGCTGTCCCAGTTATTTAACAAAAATCCTGTCAGCTGCACCTTTGTTGATTTTATTAATCATTATGCCTGCTCAGCTGAGCTATATACATTATATCTAGTTAGAGTTTTTTACGCCAAGAGTTTAGTATTTACACAAGAGTCGATTACGATCAGTGGAATGACTTTTAACTCTACGTCTTTTAGAATACAGAGAATTACTGACTCAAGACCAAATATAAAAAATATATATATATATATATATATATATATATATATATACACATTTAATGAAACTAAAACATTATATACATTTTAAATAAAATTATATAAATAACTACAAAATGAATTGAATCCAAGGCCTTCAAAATAAATCGACACTTTAGATTTTCTTATCCTAAAAAATTAAATTCATTCATTCTCTGACTCATTATATTACTGGATTATTTAACATATACTTAATCATGTCTACCACACTAAACACCTTGTTTTCACAACAACAAAATGTTCATCAGAGTCAGTTTCCTTGTTAGGCCTTTTCCAAAAACAAAATTTTCTTCTTCTTTCCATGGGATCCTTTTTTTTTTTTTATCTCCTTTATGTAGCAATATTATTCCTCTGTCTCACTAAAGTAGCAATAGGTGTTTAGTGTGGTAGACATGAATATACTCAATCATGTCTACCACACTCAACACCTTGTTTTCACAACAACTCAACATGTTCATCAGAGTCAGTTTCCTTGTTAGGTCCTTTCCAAAAATATAAAATTTTCTTCTTCTTTCCATGGGATCCTTTTTTTTTTTATCTCCCTTATGTAGGATTCCTCCTAATTATTATTCCTCCTGTCTCACTAAAGTATAAATATTCGTACCTCTAACAGTTCAATTTGATACACAATTTACTAGTTTTTTTGTACCAGAGAAAAAGGTTTCTTCTAGTACTTCATAAGCAACATATCTAAGTAGAGCTCTTCATTAAGCCACTTTACAGTTTCAGATTTTACTAATTCCGTCACTTTTTTCCAGTAGAACAACAGATAGATCTGGTGTCCTTTAGACAGATGAAATCTTCCATTCAGTGTTTTCTCAAACACTGAATTAGAACATCAACTCCAATGTCTTCCTTTATTTACATAAACACTTGTTGATGGTCTCAACTCTTTAAGTGTAAAGATTCACAATGCTACGATCCCTTTTCAGAATCTTCAACTAATATTCTCCCGACTGTCATGTTTTTTTAAAAGCTTCCTAAGAATAAAATTCTCTGGTTGCTGTTCTCAAATTTTATATTCTCTCTCTACTTGTTTTCCTCATTACTGAACGCTCTGTCTCTGTCAGCTGCCAATCTCCTCGGCAAGCATGCACATATCACGTAAATGGCAAGCAAAAAGTTACATGGTAAAGAATGTCTCCACAAAGAACAAAAGATATCTTAACATTTTAATAGATATGAATTACAATAAAGAACGCTGAAATTATTACAAACTATCAGCAAATAGTAAGTACATCAAATCTCAAATGCTTTACATTTCATTTTAACATATCAATAGCGGACACATTGCAAGTGCTGATCATTTGTGTTACAAAACCAAAACTAATAATACATGTATACTAACCTACATAGAGAAACAATTATAAAAAGATTCATAATATTAAATTATGATTATTTTTACAATTTGAATAAGCATTCTGGTCATGCATTGCATGAAAGTTATTTAAATACACTGGTGTCAAAAGCTAAGGATGAACTACATTTTTAGCTGTATATGAAAAAAGTTACAAATTTCCTAAGAATGTAGTTAAGGAATTAATGTACAGTACTTTCAAAAAACTACGTACAGAGACATTTCAGTATGGAATATGTTCATCACAAACTGCGATGCTGCTCTCACAATGTCATACTAAGCTTAGCAGCAAATGATTCAGGAGTTCTTGAGACAAACTGGACAACTCTGCCTTTAGAGTGAGGATAAAGCCTTGTTTGTTTTCTGGAGTGGAATTACAAGCAGCAATGCATCTCCCGATTGCATCCAAAACATGTTCTTTGAGGTTGAGATCTGGGGAGTAGCATGCTGGCCACTTGATTCGATTAATATCTTTGGTCTCAAGAAATATCTCCACTGCTCGTGTGTGACAATGCCAATACATAGGATTGGCATCGTCATCCATAAAAATGAATTCTTCATTTACAGCATCACAGAACAATTGAACATGACATTCAAGAACTTTGTTGCAATATCGTTTGCCAGTCATAGTCCCTTTTTTCCAGCACTTGTAGCTCAGTGTGTCCATTAAGCATAATGCCTCCCCAAAAGCACAATTCTAGCACTGCCATATCTATCCCTTTCAAGAACATTCTCATAATGGTAAATATACCACTTTCATGCTAGATCAAGTGTCTAGAATCAGTGGAAAGACTAAACTGATTCTCATCTGTAAAGAGTACATTAGCCCATTGGTGTCTTCTCCAATTTTTACGGATACAACACCACTGAAAATGTGCTCTCTAATGAGCTGTGGATAAAGGGAAGCAGGCTACAGGCCTTCTTGTTGTAGACATCTTGCCACAGTTTGTCGAGATATCCACATACCTGTGCTTGAAAGGAGCCGACCTACTGTGATGTGTCAATTATGTTTTGCTATTATAACCAAAAATTAGTCTTCACGTTCCATGGTAGAGTGATGCTGACTTCTTAGCAAATGTCTGGAACATATTGCATTGGTTTGAAATGCACCTGAATACAATGCTATGTGAGATTCCAAACTATCTGGTAATATCAGTAATTCTGTAGCCTTCTTCAAGCTTTCCAATATTTCTTCCCCATGTGAAATCATCTAGATCATAGGTGGCCAACAGCAGGCCGCATGTGGCCCGTAAAGTGATTTTATGCAGCCCACGGCAGAATAAAAACTATATTAAATTATATGTATTATCAAATTAGCTATCAGTTTCGACTGCATATTTTCTGATGACGGAAACAATTTATATTCTCAACATGGAATCAAAATTGCTTTAAAAAGATTACTCGATTTATAAAATCTACTGCTTCTCTGTGTGAGTTGTAGTAGTGGGAGTGGTAGATTTCTATGCGCTCCAGAGTAACTCATTATTGAAAGTCACTTGCTCTGCTCTGGTTACAGTGATCAGGTTCAGAGACTCAGTTTCACGGTTAACAGTGTTATTGTTGCAGTTTGTGTGCCCTGGTCAGTTACTTCAGCCTTTGTGTACTATGAGTAAGAAACGTAAGATCTGTGAAGAAAATAGGTCATTTCAGGAGAAATGGGAAAATGAATTTCTGTTTATAAACAATAACGACAACAAACCACAGTGCCTTGTGTACTGTGGTTTGTTGTCGTTATCAATTGCCTTGTGCACAGACAATGCAATTATTGTCTGTATAATTTGAAGAGAAAGGTTAGTGCTCAGAAATACATTTTTACTAAACCAACATCAATACAAAAAAGCTCACTCTTGGCATTGTTTGTTATAAGCACAGAGATAGCAAAGGAAAAAAAATCATTATCTGATGGTGAATTTGTAAAACACTGTTCTGTGAAAATGGCACATGCATTTGGGTATGATAAAATTGCCAGTGTTTTGATAGTGGGATCCTTTCAAACTAACTGTAACAAAAAGAGTAGAGGAAATAGGTTCTTACATATTAAATAAATTAAAAAGTGTTATTACAGATTCAGCTTACTTCTCATTGGCTCTGGATGAATCAACTGACATAACAGATATTAGAGATACAGCTCAACTTCTAATTTTCATTTGATCCATTTACAAAGACTGTTATTAATGAGGAGCTACTAGCATTAGAGTCATTGCATAACACAGTTAAGGTCAAGACATTTATGATGCAGTTATGAAGGTGTAAATGGTACTGGTGACATCAACAATCTCACAGCTATTGTGACAGATGGTGCCAAATCATTGCATGGTACTCAAACAGGCTTACTAAGGAAGGCTGGAATCAATTGCCCTGTATTGCACTGCATTATACATCAGGAGCTCTGTGTGGTAAAATTCTGGAGATAGAGGATGTTAACTGTAATGAAGTGTATGAATCTAATTAAGGGCAGAAATCGGGCCTTGACACACGCAAGTTTCTTTCTTTTCTAACAGAAATGGAGACAGAATATGATGATTTAGTGTTGTACACAGAAGTACGTTGGCTAAGCAGAGCGAACTGTTTGAAACGTTTTTTGCTTTTACAAATGAAATAAAACAGTTTTTAGAGGAACACGAGAAGACAAAGAACTAATCACAAAACTATGTGATCCTCATTTTAACAGTTTACTCGCCTTTCTAACAGTCATCACACACCACATGAATGAACTCAACGTGAAGTTACAGGGACGTAACCAAACAATCTCAGATTTAGTTGGACACCTAGATGGGTTCATAAGTCGACTGAAGGTTTTTAAATTCACCCTACTCAGAGGAAACTTGGTACATTTCCCTTCCTGCAGGGCAGTTGATGGAGGAGCCATGACATTGACTTCAAGTTTTCTGTGCCAATGTTAGACCAACTTTTGGAGCAATTCAGTAAGCGATTTTCTGATTTCAGTGACATGCGACCACAACTGACATTATTTAACAACCCAATGAAATGCGACATTTCAGAGTAACATGACACTATTATTGGAGTTGTGTGACCTTCTTTTGTGACCCCTTTTTCTAGTCAAGGGTGGAGATAGGCATTGACTTTTGGAAACTGGTACCAAGGGGAAAATATCCTGCATTGAGTGATTTCAGCTTAAGAATTGCATCTATGTTTGGAAGCACATACATATGTGAATGCACTTTCTCAACTATGAGGGCGGTTAAATCATCACAAAGAAGCCGACTGACTGATGACCACCTTCAGGATTTGTTACGAATAACGTCATCATTGTTAAAAATCGACTTTGATGAACTGGTTAACGCACATGAACGCTCACAGTGTTCTCATTAAGTTGTGTTACATGTAAAAAAACCCAGAAATATGTAATTAAATTTAATTTAACAAATTATATTTAAATCAATCAAGTATTTTATATTGTTCTCCCACTAGCAAAATGATTTAACAAATATAGTAATTCAATACATATAACTATTGCCTTGAAAAAATGCAGAGTTTATTTTTATTTAAGTTCTGTCTAAAAGTGTGTGGCCTGTGACGCTACCACTCATCATATATTGGCCCTTGTATAGAATGAAGTTGGCCACGCCTGATCTAGATGATGTCTTTGAGACATTACAATGCATTCAAGTTTGCAACTTTATTCCTTCATGAAAAGAGCTTCCTTCAAACACAATTCACTTAGCACATCCTTTTGCCTTTTATCCTGTTGAGTGCTACCACATGACCACCCCTTTGCATGAAAATGGAAAATTTGAATGTGTACCCATTTTCTACTGAAAATCATCAGTTATACAAATTGCCACAAGCTGATTTGTCTGAATTAGAGGTTTTAATCTTCAGAAATAGTGTTCATCCTCAGGTTTTGGACACCAATATATGTTTAGTACATGTTCCATTAAAACTATATCAGAGCATTGAAAGTAAGCTTATGTGAAAACTAAGGTTGCCTATTTAACTATGATAGGCTTATCAAAAAACAAAAAGGAATTAGGAGTCTTGTACATAGAGTTCATGCGATCTGCTCTTCTGATTCCCTTTTGTTAGATGAACTGAATAAAATTAAAAGCAACCTAATATGTAATAGACACAACAAAACTACCATTCAAAAAATTATTCATTATTATCATCTTTCTACCAGACTACAATCTGATGTGAAAAGAATTTCAATACCCTACCTTAAAGGAACCTTGAAACAAATAATACAGATTCTTCATAATTCAATCTATATGCTTCCTTCAAACTAGCTCAGAAACTGTCTTCCTTCCTATCATCTACAAAGGATACATCACCACCTTTTTCCTTACCAGGTGTTTTATCAAGTACTCTGTCATGGCATCTTTGTTGTTTTGGACAGACTAGCCAATCTACCTTGATGAGAATTGAAAAAATCAAGACTATATTACATTTTTTGGAATCTGGCAAAAAGTCTGGTCTGGACTTGCTTCTCACACTATTGTCACTAGGCACAGAGTTCTTTGGAACCAGATAAAACTTCTTCATTCCAGCAAGTTCATATCTGATTGGCTTTTCACAAATTGAAACTTGTGAAACATTACGAAATCATCTGAACCTCAGCTGATCAGACTGCATGCAATCTCTAAGTTTTGGGAACTGATCACTATTAATTGTTCATAATTTTTTAAAATTATTTATATACACAATTTTTCACAATTGTTCCTTTGAACTCTTCTTCTTCCTATCATGAATTTTAGGAATAGTGACCTGTTTCCATCTCTTGCTTGGTTTTCCAATTCTTTTTCCATTTATTTTATATCCACACAACACTTTTGGCAGTCTGCTATTGTCCATTCAATTTAGATGATCTAATCATTTTTGTTAATATTTATTTATATAGTAGTTAATTGGTTTTATAATCATGGATAATAAAATTATCCCTGATTATAAAACCAATCATTTATCATAATCATAAAACCACAAAACAAATATCGTCATTTGTTTTGTGGTCCCACTTGATATATCCAGATGTTTTTCTGAAAAATTTAAGTTCTGCTGTTTGAATCTGCTTTTTCATTTTTCTTTTTTATAGTCTATGTTTCCCTTCCATATAATAAAGTTGACTTAGATAGGGCATTATATAGTCAGATTCTGGTGTGTTTGTAGCAGGGATGGCTTAAATATGTCATTTACTTTAACAAAATTTGATATTTTAAAGCCTATATCTTTTTCATCTTCATATGATAAGTTGCATCCCACGTATTTGAAAGTATTTATTTGTTCTAATATTTTATTAGCTATCACTATTTTACTTCTTACTGGGTTTTCTCCTTTGAAAGTCATTATTTTTGTCTTTACTTTTGATATTCTCATATTATATTGTTCTGAAATTTCATTTAATGATTTTACCGATCTCTGTAGATCTTCTGATGTAGCTAATACAATTTGATCATCTGCAAATAATAGTGTATCTATCTTTATTTGTGGATTTATTTGTAGACCAAAATAGATTATGATGTTTCCAGATTGTTATAATTTTATATATATATATGTATATATTAAAAAGCAGAGGTGATAGGGTACATCCTTGTACTCCTCTCGATATGTCTTTCCATTCTGATATTTGATAAAATTTGACTGCTATTTTATTTCCTGTGTATATTTCTTGAATAGACTGAAAGAGTCAGTTTGGTGTATTCAGATCGATTAATATTTTAAATATATTTTGTCTATTAATTCTATCAAAGGCTTTTTTTTTTTCAAAATCAAAATTTGAAATTTCTTCGCTTTTCAATTAATATTTTTAGAGTGAAAATTGAGTCTATGCATGATCAGCCTTTTTGGAATACATTCTTCTAGTAGTTTGTTCTCTACAATACTGTTTAGTTTCTAAACGGTATTTAACATTTAGCAGACTAATTTCTCTATTGTTATTGCAGTCATGTCCATTTCCTTTTTTTTTTTTTTAAAAAAATAAATTGGGATAACCAGTGCTTTTTTTTCCCAAGAGTTTGGAGTTTTTCCAGAAATCCAGACCATGCTGAAGAATTTCAGAAGTCTTTCATTAAAATTTTCATCTGCATTTATGTACAGTTCCATGTTTATATTGTCTTCTTCTGATGTTTTCCTTTTTTTAATCTTATTTATTGTATTTTTTAGTTCTGACATCATAATATTTACTGTTAGATCATTCTTTGTTGTATAAAATTTTACTTCATTATTATCATCAGTCGAGAGATTATGAAAATAAGTTAACCATTTTTCTAAATCTATTCTTGGTAATTTTACCTTTTCTTTTATTTCTTTGTTCATGTATTTTATAAGGTTTTGGTTGTGGCTTAGTTATATCCTTTTCTAGTTCAGCTACAAAACTGTTCCATCTCTCTCTCTCTGCAATTGCACTATTTTTTTGTATGCTATTTTTGTTTCTACTGTCTTGGAATTCAGCTATTTCTGGTAACTCTATTTTTTGTTTTAATTATCTTTTCTACTTCTTTTTTCCAGTCTCATAGTCCTCTTTTTCTATTTGATTTACTCATCATTCCTAAGCTTTCTGTTGCTCCTTTTGTCAGGATTTGTTTCAGATTTTCCCATTCCTCTTCTATATCATTTGATTCATGTATAGTTTTGCTTTTATAAATCAGTGCCAAACATTGGGATCTGGTTTAAATTTAATTTTTGCCAATACCATAAAATGATTAGAGTTTAATTCAAAGCCTCGATATGCTCTTACATCTAGGATTAACTCAGTAATTTAAAATTTGCGATAATGTAGTCAATTATTGATTTACATCCTCTGACTGACCATATACATTTTATGTATTTCTTTATGTTAAAATGGGGTGCTTAAGGGTCAAAGCTGCATAACTGAGAGGAGACCTCCACATAGCCTTTAAAGGAATGCGGAGAACCGACCAGGGCTTCTGAACTAATGTCCAATCCTCACCTTCTCGTGGTGCACCCTGTTAGGTATCTACTTTGATACTGAACGAACGAGGATGGGCTGGCAATTTGGGATTTAGCCGACCAAATTGTATTCTTATTGGTTAAACCAAAATAAAAAATGATGGTACAACATGACAAAATTTCATGCCGGCTGGGGCGTCGCCCGGTTAAACAAGGCCCCCGTTGTTTTCGCCAGGGAACCAGGGCGAACAGCGAAAAGTCAGCTACTGGAACAAATCTGAAAACAAACCCCAACTCAACATCACCAGAGTTAAAGATCGGTACTATCAACGTAAGAAGCCTGAATGGCAAAGAAATGGAGCTAGCTGAGGAATTAGATAAGTACCAGATCGACATAATAGGGGTGACTGAAACAAAAAAGACCAAAACTGGTGAGATCTTTCTGAGTAATAAATACAAAATGTTATATTCAGGCAATGACAATCAAGGAAAAGAAGGAGTAGCCATAGTATTCAACACAAAATACGAGGCTAATCTTCTTGAATGGCAGTCAGTATCAAGTAGAGTAATGTGGGCAAATATGAGAATGGGGAACTGGACAATGAGACTTATTTGTGCCTATGGTCCCACAGAAGGTTCTACTAAGGTAGAAGTGGAGGAATTTTTTGAGGCTTTAGAAAAAGCAACTGACACAATGAAAAAGGAAAAGTTGGTCCTTGTTGGGGATCTAAATAGTAGAGTAGGAAATGATTGTGAGACATACAAAAATATTTTGGGAAAATTTGGAGAAAAGAGCAAAGCTAATAATAATGGCAAATATCTGTTGGATTTCTGCTCAGGACATGGACTGGTTATTACTAACACCATGTTCCAACATAAAAATGTGCACAAATTCACATGGAGAGAAGAGGCAAGGAATAAGAAAAGTCTCATTGACTATGTTATTGTTGATAGTGATGTTTTCTCCCTGGTGCAGGACACCAGAGTGCATAGAGGATTTGAAATTGGAAGTGATCACTATTTAGTCTTGAGCAGGATAAAATTGAATTTCATATTGAAAAGACTAACATGTAAGAAAGTTTTAAAGCGAATAAAAGTTGAGCAGCTCTCAGATGTGAACTGTAGACTAAAATACAGAAATATTATTGAAAAGAAAATGAAAGAGTTTGAGAACAGGAATCAAACCTTGGAGATTCAGTGGCAAACTCTGAAGGAAACATTGATTGATTCTGCCAGAGAGGCATGTGGTAAGGTTGTGTGCAAGGATAAAAAAATCAGAACTCCCTGGTGGACACAGGAAGTTAAAGAGGCAGTGAAGGAAAAGAAGAAAGCATATCAAAAGTTCCTGGCAAATAAGTCAGCTTTTACTCTTACAGAATACAGAGACAAACGTAAGAAAGCTAAACAGTGTGTAAAACTAGCTAAACAAAAGTCATGGGAGGACTTTGGCAAGAATATAGAAAATAAATATCAAGAAGGTGGCAAAATATTCTGGATGTTGTTGAAGAAGCTCAGAAATGGAGGAAAGAGTGCTGTAAAAGGAATTAGAGATGATAAAGGTGAAATGAAAACAGGAGAAAAAGATATCCTTGAAGTATGGAGTAATTACTTTGAAAAACTGCTAAATGAAACAAGCAGTGATGACAGCACAGTGATAAAAAACACTGACCAGGCATGCAGTCAGGAATACATATCCATACTTGAAGTAGAAAAAGCCATCAAAGGCTTGAAATGTGGAAAGGCAGCAGGAGTAGATGATATTCGACCAGAAATGCTGAAGTATGGTGGTATAAGAGTCTTACAATGGCTGCACTGCATAGTTCAGAAAGCCTGGACAGAGAGACGAATTCCCGATGATTGGAGTAGAGCTCTCATAGTACCCATATATAAAAAGGGAAATAAAACTGAATGTGAGAATTACAGAGGTATTTCCCTACTGAGTGTTCCTGGCAAGATCTATGCAAGTATACTTGAGAAACGGTTGAGAAGAATTGTGGAAGAAAAGCTTGGTGAAGAACAAGCTGGATTCAGGCCAAATAGAGGGTGTCAGGATCAGATCTTCACTTTACGACAAATAGTTGAGAAAGCATGGGAATATAACAAAGATCTGTATTTAAGTTTTGTCAATCTGGAAAAGGCATATGACAAGGTGCCAAGAGAGAAGCTATTCAATACACTTCAGTTATATGGTGTCAATGGGGCATTATATCAAGCAATACTTAGTCTTTATTTGAGTTGTGAGTCAGCAGTTAGAATTGAAGGAAGTACAGGAAGATGGTTTAATGTTAAATCTGGTGTGAGACAAGGATGTACATTATCCCCTCTGTTATTCATTATCTATATGGATCACATTATGAAGGAATGTGGTATTAAATCTGATATCAAAATTGGAGATGTTAATGTCAGCTCTTTGCTTTATGCAAATGATGTTATACTTCTAAATAAATCCGCTACAAGTCTGCAAGATTCTCTGACTAAATTGAATAGCTGTTGTAATAGATATGGTATGAAGGTCAGCAATAAAAAGACAAAGACAATGAAAATAGGCAGAATCATTGAAAATATCAACTGTGTTGTGAATGGAGAACCTGTGGAACAAGTAAAACATTTCAGCTACTTAGGCACAATTTTTACTGAAGATGGTAAACTAAATATAGAAATAGACAACAGAATCAGCAAAGCTGGTATCGTGGGAAGTCAATTGAATAAATTCATATGGAATAAGAAAGAAATTAGTCGGAACACTAAATTAGCTGTATACAAGACTGTGTCCAAACCAATTTTAACTTATGGATCTGAGAGCTGGGTCAGAAGTAAAACACTTGACCAAAGACTAGAGACCACAGATATGAGAGTCCTGAGAAAGATTAGAGGCATGAACAGATGGCATCAATGGCAATATCATATTAAAAATGAGGATATTAGGAAAGAACTTGACATTGTCAGCATCCAGGAATGCGTTAGCAGAGCTAATCTCAGATGGTATGGTCACTTAAATAGAATGGGAGAGGAAAGATTAGCAAAACAAGTGTTCTCTGCCAGGTTGGCAGGAAAACGACCCAGAGGAAGACCAAGATATAGGTGGATTGATACGGTACAAAGTGCCTTAGACGATAGAAATATAAGATCTGATAATGTTGGAGTCTTGACAAGTAACAGACTGATTTGGAGGAAAATTGTAGATAGGAAGTTAGTAATGATGTAATTTTTTCATGTAGTACTGTCATATCCTGTACACCCCTTGAGGATACATGGCAGGAATTTGATGATGATGATGATGATTATGTTTAAATACTGAGTTCATTATTCTCATATTATTATAAATGATTAGATTAAATTTGCAGTTTGTATCCAATTTGATTACATGTATCTTCACAAAATATCCCTACCTTTGTTTTATATTTCCTTTCCTATTCTGGAATTTAAATCCCCTGCTAGTTGCCAGTAGTAAATAGTCTGTTTTATTTGTTTATTTGTTTCATCTATGACTTTCTGCAGTTCTTTGTAAAAGGTTTTACTGTCTTTTTCTTTCCCCTCTTCTGGTGCATATGCCCCAATTATTGTTATGTGACCTTTTAATGATTTGATTCTAATTTCTATTAGTCTTTTAGTCCATTTATTAGTCTTTTAGTTATAATATACAATATTGTTCTTCATAGATTTGTGCATCATCATCATTATACCCGCTTTTGCTTTTTCTTCTTTTTTCGCTCTGCTATAGATTTGTATATAGTTACTTGTTTCTTTAGTATGTTTTTGCTTTTTCTTCTTTTTTCACTCTGCTATAGATTTGTATATAGTTACTTGTTTCTTTAGTATCTTTTTGCTTTTTCTTCTTTTTTCACTCTGCTATAGATTTGTATATAGTTACTTGTTTCTTTAGTATCTTTTTGCTTTTTCTTTGTTTTCATTACTATACATATCTTTAGATTGGATTGGTTTAGTCGTTCAAGTTACTCTTCTCTGTGTGCAATGCTAATTACATTCCAAGATGCGGTTTTCATTATATGTTAATTACATGTGGCTAATAGTGTAGTCATATACTCCAACTGAGATACGAGCTAGTATACAAATGATTTACATCTCTCTGAAGATGTCTACATAATGTTGGATGAAACATGTTGGAGTTTTTAAATAAAATTCCTTTTTTTTTTTTTTTTTTTTTTTTTTTGTTACATGTGTAAGCCATGAAAGTTACTGAAATATTCTAGTATATATGCTCCATTAAAACTATTTATCATAGCATTTATTTATTCATATGGAGTTTCCTCCCTTTTCTTCCCCGTCCCTATTGGGGCGAGTTGAACCCCCTCATGGTGGGTTAAGTATTTATGGCTGTAGATCAGTGTGTTCATGGGGCCGGTTTGCCTGCTTGCGGGATGAAAAACCACATATAAACTGGGGGAAAAACCCTGCTGTCCATGCCCAAGACCGGCTAACTTGGCTATGGCTGAGGAAGATCCTTAAGCTCCTCACGTCAGCGACGGGAATTGAGCCCAGGACACTCCTTCCCCAGGCATATGGTTGCAAAGTGCAAAGCCACTAGGCTAACTGCACAGATCATAGCATTAAAAGTAGGTTTACATGAAAATACAGTTATTTATAGGCTTGGCAAATCAAGCAAAAGGTATAGTGTTCAAATGATCCAAAGTCCAAGATCATTCATAACTTAGGTAATAAACACTGATCTCCTTACTATTTTCAAATGGGATAAAGATAATATGATGAACTTTATTACAATCACAGTCTTATTTCTCATAAGATAGATCTCACCACAATTTCCTCCTACCTTTGATAATACCCTGATTTCTTTTCTTGGAATGATTTGCACATCTAACCTTTCCTAGCATGAACACATATCCATAGCTTCTTTAACTACCAAAAAACTTGCATGTTCTCTTTCATTCAAGGCACTAGCTGTTCTCTATACAACTCCTAATCCTATAAAAATATTAAATTCATATTAAATTCATCCAACTCTACATACCTTCACATTAAAGTTGGTGAATGAAAAAATTCCCTAAAACTGCAATCTGGTTAATAAATGGCACTCCTCAACTCTTGCTCTCTCTGATTCACTCTCAAACCACTTTTACATAAATGTTTCACTTCCATCTGTACTTTTTCTACAGATATTTTCATGGGTAATGCATCACTGCACAAGTTTCCATCATGACACTCCCTCCACTTTTCTCTAAGCAAATAAATTCATAAGTAGCTGCTGATGAACATCCATAACAGTCTAGTTTCAAACCTAATAAATCATCTTGCCTCCTCTTCTTTCATTCCATCAATCTCTGTTCTTTGGAACAGAATTCTTGCCACTATTTTTCTCAAGGACTATGACCTTTAGCTATCTCAAATACATAAAGAAGTCCCTTATATTCCTTAATCACTTACCCATACATGATGATATGTTATAGGTTTGCAACTCTCACATATGGGGTATATAAAGAAAAATATATAAATGATTCTACATCTGTAGAATCATTTATATATTTTTCTTTATATACCCCATATGTGAGAGTTGCAAACCTATAACATATCGTCATGTATGGGTAAGTGATTATCTGCAATGGGTATGCACATGTGTGTTCACACACACACACACACACACACACACACACACACACACACACACACACACACACACACACACACTGCTGCTGCTGCTGCTTTAATATAGGTACATAAGTTGACATACTTAGAAAATTAAAGATGGAAACTTAAACTTATGTGAAATAATTTTATAAGCTGTAAATTATAATTTTATATTGTGTTCATCACATTACATTATATTATCATTACACTATACAGGTAACCCTCGTATAACGCGGATGTTAGGTTCCGCAGAAATGCTGCGTTATATAAATCACGTTATGCGAGCCTCAGATCACATAGAAAAAGTAGGGTTATGTTCGGAAATCGTTTATTTATTTATTTTTTTAAATTATATAAACAACAATGACATATCCAACAAAAAAATATTTTTATTTAATTCAGGTAATCCATGTAAGTTAAGAAAACATATAAACTATGAAACAAATACATAGTATAAAAGTATAAAAATTACAAATTGTACTTAAACCTCATTGCACATAATGCATAAATGTTTTAGGCAAAATAAAATAGTGCATATTTTAATCTTTCATAGCACGAGGATTTGAGGTTATTAAACACTGGTTTTGTCATGTAATCATTTGATGCATTACTACAAAACAGTCGAGTAATTCTATCTTTGGAGACCTTGAATCTAGGAGCCGATCTTTCATTTTTCGAAATATAGGTGCGTTTGTTACATTTTTTTCCAATATAACCCGAATTCATCAGCATTGAACACCTGGTCTGCACTATAAATGTTTATAAACTTTGAGAGCTTTTTGTTTAATAAGATTTCCATCCATAGGAATTTTATTTTGAGATGCAATCTTCTATCGAAATCATTAGAGATTTCTCCATTTTTCCATTAGAATACGAGCAATGCACTTTGCACTTATTGTTGACCAGCAATAAACACTTTCTCGGATTTTATGTTCATTTTGTTTGATTGTTCAAATTGTTGATTCGTTTAAATTCAAAGTCCCCGCAAAAACTCCTGGTTTTTCTCCGTTTTTCAACTCATCCAAGATTTTGAATTTTTTTCTTTGAGAGAAATTAATTTTGTTTTCAATTTTGGTTTTTCTCTTTTGTTGCAGTTTGTAGCCATTACTATAAAAATAATTTTTTACACAAAAGCAACTAAAAAAAAGCAAGCATTACATATTGTATGTAACTCACCAGAAAATAAAGTGCTCAGCTTGAGATGAACACACTTATGATTTTTAATGTACTTTCCTGGTAGAAACAAGGACAATTTTCAACAATAAACGTTTTATACGGTAAACAATTGAGGTACATGTGTGCTAAAGGGTATTTCCCCCTAATATAAATTCGCTACTTATAATTACATGTAGGATACAGGCAGACACAAATTTAACAAAGATAAAATTTGATTTTTAAGTCATGCGGTGAAAAACTTATGAAAAGATAAAGGGTTACTACAATTTGTAAACCATGTTTTTATCGGAACCGTGTTGTACAAGTACCAAGTTCAACAAGAGTTACTACAATTTTAGACCGCGCTGTATAAGTACCGCATTATACGAGGGTTACCTGTATATCAATGTACTGAGGATGCCCATGATACATAGGTGAAAATTTGAGAACTAACAAATTTTTTCTTGTAAGTTTAAGCGTCCATCTTTAATTTTTCTAAATATACACACATACATAATTCTAAAGCTATTACCAAGGATATGAATCTATGTTCCCTGTTAGCAATTATGTTACAGGCACAAGGTGTTGTTAAGAATCTGCAAATATAAGAATATTTAAAATACAGGATTATTCCTGGTGAGATCACAATACTATAACTCTAAAATGTATGGTAATTGCTGCCATACTGCCAATATTATTATTATTAGCAATTCTTGAATATGATATCAGTATTTTAAATAAAGCAACATGTAAAGTTCCACTTCATGAATAAAGTTCATTACATGAGTGAAACTTTTCTCTGGCCAAGGAAAAATTATGACAGTATTATAATTTTACAAATTATATAACCTTCAGGCACTCACTTGCTCACTCACTCACTCTCCCCTTCCCCCACCTATCCCTTAACAGTGGGCTGCTGGCATTTTAAACTTCACAGGAAGAAATATAGTAATCTACCATTTATCTTACCACAATGGAAAGCAGTTTACAGTGCAGATAACTGAAGTGTCAGATAAGTGAAGATACAATTACATGGTCCTGTATCAAAAGTTGGTTGGCATACAAGAGTCGGCCGATTGAAGTACAGGTATCCCTCGATTAACGCGGTTAATTAATCCCGCGATGTTACCGCGTATATCAAAATCACGTTAATCAAATCTAATAATCAATGGTAAAAATTACAATTTATCCATGATTGATTATTGTATTAATGATTTGTTTTATATGGTACTTTTTTAGGAAAGATAAAAAATGAATGCAAAGTAAATGTTTAATAAATACTTATACCTACATTATTTACTGCAATTTTTTTTATCAAAAGAAGTTATCAAGAGTCGTTTGAACAGTTTTAGTTTTTTTCTTATCAGCATAAATTCTACGATAACCAGCAAAATGACTCTCCAGACCTCGCAAACAAGCAATAAAACAAAGAAAAAACACTGCAAATAGAATACATGATGGTACAAATTAAGTGGATATTGAATTCAACATTATTTCATAGTTGAATATAGAAACTACAAGAGTTTCATGCCGAATATATAGAAACTAGTTTCAGTGGATGCAAACATAAGCAACCTTATGGGCAACGCGTAGTAAAGGTGGAGTAAGCTCCAGATCACTTTCCTTAGTATTTTCCATAATGTAAAGTACATCTCCTAGAGGATATGTATGACAAAAATAAGCCTTTGGCTCTCTATTTCAGTAATACATGATTTATTTATTTTCAGTTACAATCTAGAAATTATTGAACAAAGAATAAAAAAAAAAAAAAACTAAACCATACTATACTGACATCGGAGGTCGCGGTATCTCTCGGATACAATTTACTGTCAAATATCACAAACCTTTACATAACATGTATTAAACCAAACTGACAGCAAAAAACAATGTGGAACTGTTTTTTGCTGTCAGTAACATATGAATGCACAGATACTCTTGATCTCCAAGCTATACACTGAATTATGTAAGAATATTTATATTAAACATTTTGCATGTCAGATCAGCTGCGAGCTCCGCAGGGTTAAAGGCAAGTTAATCAAAACTCTTGCTGCGTATATCAAGGGATTGCCGCAATTAATCAAATCCCGCGTTAAGCACAACTGCGTTAAGCAAGGGACACCTGTACTGTTGTTCTGAAGGTCGGTAAAAGGTAGATATCTGCCATGTATGCTAGTATGATGGATACTAAACAGGTTACGCTATATATCTGAATATGGTTTCTCTAGTAAGGTGTAAAGATTCATAGCTCATTACAGGTGAGTACATTTATGTCCTTTTTTTTTTACATTGACACTTATCATATGAGAAACTGATATTTCCTCAATTTCTCATATGTTTACTAAAGAAGTCATGGAAAGGAGTTAAAAGTAAAATGAGACTATGCAGAGTAACAACTACTAGATCAAGGAACAAAACTGGGAAGGTTGTGGTAATTGCTTTGTCTTCATTTTACACAAATTATGGAACTACAACTGTGTTATAAATAACTATTTTAATTTCACAACGTTTTGACCTTCATATTAAGGTCATCATTTGGATTATACACATATATACATACAGAGACAAGCTAAATTACATTTCACATAGTATGCTGAAGAGACAATGATTTGATCAATGGTTATTCTACTGGCCTGACCTCTAGTGAAAATAAATTAAAATTACAATGAATAAATGAAAAAAAATAAATTAACTACATCAAAGCTATATTCTATTTAAGACAACATCAGAGAAACATTCTTTCATAGAGATAGTTTTGTTACAGTGAAAATGTCATAATTTAACCCTCTCATGCATAAGGGCCTCATATGAGGACACATATTTTCCCTCATAATAATTATTCACTCATAATTTAGTGCTACTATATGCATGTAGTCCTCATCTAGAGGAGACTGAAGTGTTCTTTGAAACCACACCAGATGGAAGGAGTTTCAACAGAGTTACAGGAATACCAATCTCTCTGCAGTGCATGGTGGTATCAAGGAGGAAGTGAAAAGCTGCTGTTTTATTGATTTGAATTTGGTGATTTTATGAGTCTTCTGGAAAGGTTAGTAGTATGGTTTTATATATTGTTATACTTTGTAGATGAAGTGTGAATATTTAATTTTTTCATGTTTATTACCATATTCATAAAACGAACTTGAAAACAACCTGTCCTCACATGAGGACAATATCTTTGTCGTGATCTTGCTGGTAAGAACTTCAAGGTATACGCAGACAACTTCTTCACAAGAATTCCTCTAATTAAGAAACTAAAGGAAGATGATATTTATTATGTGGGTACATGCAAAAGAAATCGACTTCATGGTGCTGACAAGAAACTGAAAAATGAAAAGGATCTGCAGAAGATGGGACGAGGAAATATGTCAGTTACCACGTCCTCTGATGGCATTACTGTCACTAGATGGATTAATAACTCAATAGTACATGTGGGGTATCTAGCTACTTAGAAAAGGAGCCTGTCAGAGGTTCAGTCAGAAAGGAAAAAAGTCTGAAATTCCACTACCTCGCAGCATAGCTGTTTATAACAAACATATGGGTGGAGTGGATGGACTCTCTTGTGGCTTTGTATCAAAATGATACCAGGAACAAATGATGGTATATGAGAATTTTTTACCATATGTTGAACGTACTTGTTTGTAATGCACGGATCATTTGGAAATGGGAAGAAAAAGAAAAATTGGATTTGTTGGAATTCAAATCAAGAGTGGCAACTGCTTTGATATATCAAGGTTAAGCTCAGCTAGGTACAAAGAAACAAGGACACCCTTCAAATTAGACACCACCAGCACTAAAGAAATGCAAAACTCACTCTGTGCCACATAAGAAACATTTTGACGGTGTTGGACACTTCCCAAAGAAAACAACAGGTGCTAATGCCAATCATTGCAGAGAGGTTTAGTTTGGTTTGGTTTATAGTTTATTTGGCATAAAGACAACACAGGTCATACTGTGCCATACTAAAGGTTACAACTATACATAAGCATTCTCGTAGACAGGCTTATACGTTGGTTATGCATTTCTAAATCACTTAGGGAATTGAACAACGTAGATCCAAATATAAATTAAATTATACTTTAATAAATATTAAATGGCGTGTATCCAGAGCATGGCCTGCAAGACCATGCTCTGGAAACACGCCACAGAATACGGTGGAAGAAAGCTACAGTAATACACCATAGCAAATACAAATTCGAAAGACTATTTATGGAATCAGCCTCAGCCCTAAGAAACTCCCCAAACCTCAACAAATTTGGTTGTATGTGACTGCCCCAAATTTGGGAGGCATACATCAGCAGACCTTCAGCCCAACGGCCAAGAACACCTACTTAGCCTGCTAGAGGGCACCATAAGGACTTCTAGGAGAACGATAGCTTCATATCTTCATTCTCAGTTAGTGTGTTGTAGTGCCTGCGTGCACGTGCCTTTTTTTTTGTAAGTTCCTTTTGAAAATAGCAACGTGACGTTGCCGAAATATCAGAAATATTTATTAAAGTATAATTTAATTTATATTCGGATCCACGTTGTTCAATTCCCTAAGTGATTTAGAAATATACATAAGCAGTTACAGAAAATTGTAAACAATATGTCTGTACAAAAATCTAGTTCCACAAAGCAGCATCTACAGATAAACAGAACTGCTGCAGAGGACACAGCAACACACAAGGTCAGAGGTTATTACGGTAGTACAAAAATAGTTAACAATATAAGTTAATAACAAAATACGCAACACCAAGCCAAGGAATGCAGTATCTACATATATGTAAAATTATAAGATGCTTTTAGAGCAATAGAAAAATAGGCAAAAAGGGATTACTATACAATATGCATGGATGAAAATTAAATTTAGCAATGCAGTATAAACAGAATTTAGCAATACATATAAACAGAATTATTAGAATATTTATACGCATGGATAGGCTTATGTGTTCGTCAGACATGTTGTAATAGATTTCACGGTATGATATGAACACAGATGAATATGAAAATAACTATTTATTAACTTAGAAGCTAATATTTCGCTGGTATTATATCCAGCATCTTCAGAGCATACAACACAAAGTTTGTTACAAAAGCAAGACAACCACAATTCGGTGTAACAGTGGGGCTAGTATAAGTAATTGCAGCGTGCAACACAAGACTAAAGTCCTAATATGGCACCATCTAGGTTAAAAAAAAAAAAAAAAAAAAAGTTCAAAGTTTTGAAATAGTAGTCCAAATGATAGTCTTAGAAAGTTTTAAAAAATAAAATAAAATAAAAGTAATAAATATTAATTTGGTCTTAGGATGACTGTCTCCCAAAAATTTCAAATTGATCACAGGATCAATTGGAAAGAAGCAAACAGTAATGCACAGAAGCTTCTACAAGTCAGAGAGGTTGTTCCTGGAATCAACAGAAGCCTTAAAACATACTCCAGACCTTAACAAGTATGGCTGTATAAATCTACCAAAGATTTGGGAGACAGTCATCCTAAGACCAAATTAATATTTATTACTTTTATTTTATTTTTTAAAACTTTCTAAGACTATCATTTACAAATAGACAAGGTGTCCTACAGCAATACATGATTAGTTGAAAAATAAACTAGTAAATTAAACGCATATACAAAATTTAAGTTAAACAATGCAGTATCTACATATAAACAAAATTACTGCAGAGGTTTCAGCAGTACATAAATAGATAACAGTACAGGTTAACATATGCATATACAAAACAAGTCAAGGAAAGCAGTATCTACATATAGTAAGATTACAACAAATGTTATTATACTAATACATAACGAGTCAGAAAGGAATTATTATACAGCATATATTAAAAACATCATGCAATCTGCCTGAGTCTGCTAGCATTTCCCTGAGTGTGTATATGGCTTGGTTAGATAGGTGAAAATTTCATTCCTCTCTCGTGTAAATTGTTGACACTCTACCGGAATATCATAAATAGTGAGATGTGTATTGAATTTTTCACATATGGGAGGGTCATCAGCTCTCAGTAAATAAGAATGCGTAAGGTGACTGTGACCTATGCAGAGCCTAGCAAGAACAACCTCTTCCCTTCTCTTTGTACATTGACTAGAATGCCAGTGCTTAATTTCAAGTTTAATGTCATATAATTTGCTTGTCAATGTTTCCTGCCATGTTGACTCCCACTGAGCAATTAGCTTTGATCTTATAGGCTGTCTGTAGTCTGTATATGGAACTGTCAAACAGTATGTGGAGAAGGTATGAGCTGATTTAGCAGCTGCATCTGCAGCCTCATTTCCCTTAATTCGGATGTGGCTGGGAATCCAGCAGAACTGAACATCAAATTAAAGATTTTCATTTTGAGAAACAGGTGTAGCACCTCATAAAGTACTGGATGTGAATTATACACTTTTGGTAGCAGTTTTCTTTTATATACACAAGTGCAAGCTGAATGGCATGTAACTCTGCTTACTCAACTCATCCAAGAATCCGCTCCCTCCACTGGCCCACCCTGGGGTGGGCCAGTGGAGGGAGCGGATTCTTGGATGAGTTGAGTAAGTTTTTTAAGTGCTTGTTCACACCACCCAACACAAAAACTAGGGGTCATTAATACATTTAAAAAAAGGGCTTTGAAGATTTGCTCCAATGAATGAGCACTTAAAGATGAATTAAAAGTTATCAACAATACCTTCTTAAAAAATGGTTACAGCCAAAATACTATCAACAAAATTCTGTATGAGACCTCACTTAAAAACAAAAATAAACAAGACTACAATAAAACTGTAATCATTCCATACATTAAAGGGATATCAGACAAAATAAAAAGAAAACTACAAAAATACAACCATAAAGCCATCTTTAAACCCACTGCAAAATTAAAGAACTTACTAAACTCATCCAAGGATCCACTTCCTCCACTGGCCCACCCTGGGGTATACCATTTACCTGGGGCACCTGTAATGTGCCCTATATAGGGGGAAACAGGATGCACAATTCCTATCAGAAAAAGGAACATAAACAACACATTAAATATAATAACTACGGTCAAGCTGGTCTTTCTGATCATGCCCTGAACACTTTACATGGAATTGAATGGAAAAGCACCTATTGTTTACATACACCAAAACATGGTATGAACGTAAATTTAAGGCAGCCTGTGAGATTCTTATCAATCACCCTAATCTTAACAATAATGGTGGTCTAAAAATCCCAAGCATATGGAAGGCACATATTCTACCTACTTAACCTTTCTCCCTAAGAGTTAATTTTAAATAGAATCATAGGTAATCCAGGATGCTAAATCTAATATAACAATTTCCATGTTAAATTAGGACATAATTTTCACTGTAACAAAACTATCTTCTGCTCAGGACATGGACTGGTTATTACTAACACCATGTTCCAACATAAAAATGTGCACAAATTCACATGGAGAGAAGAGGCAAGGAATAAGAAAAGTCTCATTGACTATGTTATTGTTGATAGTGATGTTTTCTAGCCTGGTGCAGGACACCAGAGTGTACAGGGGATTTGAAATTGGAAGCGATCACTATTTAGTCTTGAGCAGGATAAAATTGAATTTCATACTGAAAAGAATAACATGTAAGAAAGTTTTAAAGCGAATAAAAGTTGAGCAGCTCTCAGATGTGAACTGTAGACTAGCATATACAAAGATTATTGAACAAAAAATGAAAGAATTTGAGAAAAGGAACAAAACTTTGGAGATTCAGTGGCAACCCTTGAAGAAAACCTTGATTGATTCAGCCAGAGAGGCATGTGATGAGGTTGTCTGCAAGGATAGAAAAATCAGAACTCCGTGGTGGACAAACGAAGTTAAAGATGCAGTGAAGGAAAAGAAGAAAGAATATCAAAAGTTCTTGGAAATAAGTTGGCTTTTGCTCTTAGAGAATACAGAAACATATGTAAGAAAGCGAAACACTGTGTAAAACTAGCTAAACAAAAGTCATGGGAGGACTTTGGCAAGAATATAGAAAATAAATATCAAGAAGGTGGCAAAATATTCTGGAGGTTGTTGAAGAAGCTTAGAAATGGAGGAAAGAGTGCTGTAAAAGGAGTTAGAGATGATAAAGGTGAAATGAAAACAGGAGAAAAAGATATCCTTGAAGTATGGAGTAATTACTTCGAAAAATTGCTAAATGGAATAAGCAGTGATAGCACAATGGTAAAAAACACTCAACAGGCATACAGTCAAGAATACATATCCATACTTGAAGTAGAAAAAGCTATCAAAGGTTTGAAATGTGGAAAGGCAGCAGGAGTAGATGATATTTGACCAGAAATGCTGAAGTATGGTGGTATAAAAGTCTTACAGTGGCTGCACTGCATAGTTCAGAAAGTCTGGACAGAGAGATGAATTCCCGATGATTAGAGTAGAGCTCTAATAGTGTACATATATAAAAAGGGAAATAAAACTGAATGTGAGAATTACAGAGGTATTTCCCTACTGAGTGTTCCTGGCAAGATCTATGCAAGTATACTTGAGAAACGGTTGAGAAGAATTGTGGAAGAAAAGCTTGGTGAAGAACAAGCTAGATTCAGGCCAAATAGAGGCTGTCAGGATCAAATCTTCACTTTGCGACAAACAGTTGAGAAATCATGGGAATATAACAAAGATCTGTATTTAAGTTTTGTTGATTTGGAAAAGGCATATGACAAGGTGCCAAGAGAGAGAGAGAGAAGCTATTCAATACGCTACACTTATATGGTGTCAATGGGGCATTATATCAAGCAATACTTAGTCTGTATTTGAGTTGCAAGTTGGCAGTCAGAATTGAAGGATGTACAGGAAGATGGTTTAATGTTAAATCTGGTGTGAGACAAGGATGTACATTATCTCCTCTGTTATTCATTATCTATATGGATCACATTATGAAGGAAAGTGGTATTAAACATGATATCAGAATTGGAGATGTTAATGTCGGCTCTTTGCTTTATGCGGACGATGTTATACTTCTGAATAAATCTGCTACAAGTTCGCAAGATTCCTTGACTACATTGAATAACTGTTGTAATAGATATGATATGAAGGTCAGCATTAAAAAAAACAAAGACAATGAAAATAGGTAGAATTGTTGAAAATGTCAACTGCGTTGTGAACAGGGAACCTGTGGAACAAGTAAAACATTTCAGTTCCTTAGGCACGATTTTTAGTGAAGATGGTAAATTAAATATGGAAATAGACAACAGAATCAACAAAGCTGGTATGGTAGGAAGTCAATTGAATAAATTCATATGGAATAAGAGAGAAATTAGTCGGAACACTAAATTAGCTGTATAAAGGACAGTGTTCAAACCAGTTTTAACTTATGGATCTGAGAGCTGGGTCAGAAGTAAAACACTTGACGAAAGGCTAGAGATCACAGATATGAGAGTCCTGAGAAAGATTAGAGGCATGAACAGATGGTATCAATGGCAATATCATATTAAAAACGAGGATATTAGAAAAGAACTTGACATTGACAGCATCCAGGAATGCCTTAGCAGAGCTAATCTCAGGTGGTATGGTCACTTAAACAGAATGGGCGAGGAAAGATTAGCAAAACAAGTGTTCTCTGCCAGGTTGTCAGGAAAATGACCCAGAGGAAGACCAAGATATAGGTGGATTGATATGGTACAATGTGCCTTAGACGATAGAAATATAAGATCTGATAATGATAATATTGGAGTCTTGACAAGTAATAGACTGATTTGGAGGAAAATTGTAGATAGGAAGTTAGCAATGATGTAAATTTTTCATGTAGTACTATCATATCCTGTACACCCCTTGAGGGTACATGTCAGGAATTTGATGATGATGACAAAAACTATCTGTATGAAAGAATGTTTCTCTGATTTTGGACTTAAATAGAATATAGCTTTGATGTAGTTAATTTATTTTATTTCATTTATTTATTGTAATTTTATTTTATTTTCACTAGAGATCAGGCTAGTAGAATATCCATTGATCAAATTATTGTCTCTTCAGTACTATGTGAAATGTAATTTAAGATTTCTCTGTATATATATATATATATATATATATATATATATATATATATATATATAAATATGTTTATACTCCGGATGGCGACCTTAATATGAAGGTTGAAACATCGGGAAATTAAAATAGTTATTTATAACATGGTTGTAGAGTCCATAATTTATGTAAAATGAATGAATACAGATCACTGTGCAACACTAAAGCAAAGGATAATGGCTTTGTCATGCAAAAATGACATATTTACCCTTAATGCTGGGAAGATTGAAGAAAAGACAAAGATATGGACAGACGTTAGAATAAACTGAAAGTGAAGTTACAGTATTACTCACAGTTTCATAATGTGTCTCACCATTGCTTATTTCAGCTTGCACAACTTTGTAACACATTATATTCCTATTTCAAATCTGATTTATTCGCGCATCTCTATCTGACCAAATAATTTGTATCAATCAACTCACTCGATCTTCACAGCCTTTGCTACTACTTCTTCCCTGATCAAACATCATAGGTGACCAACCAGAATGAGAATAATTTTAAATGGAAAAAAAATGTTCAGTTAATCCTTTGTATTCTAGGTTTGCACTTATACAACCTGAACATTATTTTGTTATAGATATCATACATTCTGCTAATTACTAATTTGGCTTTTTAATTCATCACTTTAATTTGTCTTTATCAAATACAGATTCTAATGGGGAAGGAAATAGGCTGTGTTTAACATATTCTGTCTTCATAGTGATTATTAGCTTGTGACAGATAAAAAAACAATAATTAGCAAAAGAATTTTATAAGACAAATGAAAATATTTTTTTAATACATGGTAGGAGGAAAAACAAGGACTTATTCCAGGATGTTGACTAACAGTCTATTAGCAATACTATGAGTAGTATGAAAACTAGCTAACTGGCAAAGTTGTTTTAGTGAGAGAATGAGACAATTAAAAGGTGCAATGAGTCTGTTATCAGTGAATGAGTTTAAGAAGAGGTAGGACAGGTAAATGTGAGTTAGAATATAATAAATTTAGTTTAATCCTTTATCCAAGTGTGAGCAAACAAAGTTTGCGCCTGAAAGTATTCTTCAGGACTGGGGTAAGGTGGTACAACACCAGGGCACTCCTTGCAAAGGTGGAGCAAGCCACCAACACTCCTATCTCAGTATCTCCCATAATGCAAAACACATCTCCTTGCGGATATGTCTAATGTTATGCATTAAGGGAAGGGCCACAACCCAGACTAGTTTCGACCTTTATTGAGGTCTCTTCAGTGGGAGCCAGGCCCAAGTGGAGATACCAGGCAGAAGCATTAGCAGGTCATCTCTACCTATAGGAGTTGCCAAATGGTGTGCCACCCTTTTTTAATAAATTACTCTGGATTTAGAGAAAGATGTTGAAAGTTTATTTTTCACTTGGTTAGAGTATGATAAATTTAGTTTAATCCTTTATCCAAGTGTGAGCAAACAAATTTTGCGCCTGAAAGTATCTTCAGGACTGGTGTTGTACCACCTTACCCCAGTCCTGAAGATACTTTCAGGTGCAAACTATGTTTGCTCACACTTGGATAAAGGATTAAACTAAATTTATTATACTCTAACCAAGTGAAAAATAAACTTTCAACATGAGTTAGAATATGTCTCTTGCAATGAATCCTGGGATCCAGATGAGATATTCAAATAATATTAGTATATACAAAAACTGAACACTACTTTGTATATTCAATAACATATGACTCACTTTTTCAATTTTTCTTCTAAAATATCTAAAAATTTGTTTCCAAAAACTGCAAAGAAACAAAACAAAACAAAACAAAAAAAAACAATTATTAGCACAATAAAAAACATTCAATTTCTTTTAGAAGTACTTTCAAGTTTTTGGAGGAAAATTTTTTACAAATTTTATATTTGGAATTATGCTTTCAAAGTATAATATTACATGAAATATAAATCAGTTTCATATCACTACTTATTTCAATGTACAATATAACATTACATAATTATTATCAGCATTCATTACTTCAAGCTTGCTACATGACAAAGAAAGTAGTGGACCGTTGTCATGAGGTGTGAAAAAAAAAAAAAAAAAAAAAAAAGAAAGAAAGATAGGTTTTTAGCATTATATGGAGATCTTTTTTGCATACATCTGAGTGATATCTGGTTTTAAGTTACTGTGACTGAGTGTGACCATTTGCTTGTATGATTATGGTAGTTATCTTTAATGAGTTTATAGTCTTTATCTTGCATTTAAGCTTTGTACAAAATCCAAGATTGTGGCTGCAAAAGCAGTTTGCTAACATGTTGTCACCCAGATGCTAACATTTAAAGACAACAATATATGTAGCATAGTGGAGAATTTTATAGCATGCTATACATGGTATACATGCATCCCAAGAATTAAGAATGTGGTAGGTCAGGAACATAAATGAGTATGTATGCATTAAATGTAAGTAGTGTGAAGTGCTGGGTGACTTAAATGTTACTGAAGTGAGCTTCAGTGGCAAAAGAAGTATTAAGTTGGAAGCAGGTGAGTCACTCTCACCAAATACAAGTAGTGTGTTAAACAATGAGAAATAAAGGAAACAGGTGTCAATGAGTTTGACCCTGAACATGTAGCAGAGGGAAATGTTTTGATAGATAGCAGTGATTGTGAAAGTGAATGTCAGTTAAAGTAGGATGATAGTGAGAGAGACATCAAGATTGGAATTAGAAAGCATGAAGAATGAGTTGGGAAGGTGAATGGAGAAATTAGCTAATGCAGGGGGGGAGAGAGTAGGTGTGATAATTGTGAGGATGACAGAGGAAGGGAAAGAGAGAGAAGAGAAGAAGGCAAGAGAATGGGAGACAGAGAAAGAGAGGAAATGAGAGAAAGTTGACAGAATATGGGAACAAAGGATAGAGAGAGATGAATGAAAGGAGGGAAAAGATAGTAGAAAGGGTTGGGGGGGGGGAGATTCCAGTGAGAGAAGAATGAAGGGAGCCAAGAAGAATGTAATGCGAAGATTCGATGATTTAGGGTATGCAGAGAAAAGCATTACAAGAATGCTTGCCAGGAGCAGTGTAACATTGTCATTGCCATCACTGAAGTAATGAGCAATGATACACTAAATGGTGATGAAGTGAGGTGGGCAGATGATAGTGATGACTGGTACAATGTGAAAATAATGAGTACTGTAGCAAGACATTTGAGTTTAATGTTAGGGATTCTGCAACAGAAAAGTGTAAGATGGAAGATAGTGAGTATATTCCCTTGGTATGATAATGCAGACTGGAGAAGAAGAGCAGTGATAATGAATAATATGATAATAACAATGTGCAGGAATTTAGGTCTAGAATACATGGATGCTTAGAGTGTATTTGTAATAATTTATATTTCTTATAGTGTGGGCTGTTGTTGACTGTTGACTACACCCTTTGTATATTGTTATTTTTTTTTATATCTTTTCTATAGCTTGTGTTCTATACAGTTACTTTCTGTTTCATACACTTTACTCTAACCTTACTCTAATCTGATTAACTTAGTCTCCACTAGTAATCCCTTAGCTTCCTACAAGTGCTCGCGCCACAAGTGGAAAGACTTTTGAAATAGGCAATTCACCGTTATATGTTACTATCTCCTACACGATGTAATTCAGGAAAAATTTATATTATTTATTTACTGCACCTTCCTGAATTAATTGTAAAGCATGAGAAGATTAGTTAGAGCCTATCACTAGTTCAAGCTGTAACCTTTACAATTAGACCTATTATTCATAATACTTAAATAACTTGTTTACAAATCTAAGCAATTACTGGCTGTTACATACGACATCGTTGGCTAAACATTCTTTTCTTAGTATATACTAGCTAACACTCAGCCTCTATTATCTCTTATAGCGACTTGACAACTAATTTAACAGGGCTATGTTCAGTTGACATACAACTCTTACGCATTACCTTTAACATTAGTACAATAGAATCTACTCACAATTTGCAGTATCACACGAAGTCATACCAGCTTTGAAGGCTTATGAGATTCTGTTGACTGCTTCCTTTCATCCTATGCACTGGCTTTCACTGATTGCCCTTGGCGGTCGTCCTTCTGTAGTCTTTCCGGGGAATCATAGCATTGCTCTCTGCCGGTACTGGATCTACTGTGGGCGCTGTGCATCTGGTCGCACATTGTACATTCCGTTATTGGAAACACATCTCCGAAGAAAAACTGCATCTCCTGGGTTCCCTATACCTAGAGGGATTCATGCTCCAGCAAAACCTTGGGAGTCCAAGCGAGCCAACAAACAGCAGCAAGAGAAAAAACTACGAGAGAGAGTGCATCCTCGGGTTCTCAAGGCATTTTTATATGATCTGAAGTTCTTCATCCTAGGGTTGGAGATCCCCGGATCTTCTGTAAACATATTGACATCACGTGCCTTGACCTTCAGTTTTGGCGGCAAAATCTCCACATCTGAGTGACCTTCAGCACCTTTTGTACACTTTCATCGCCAACATAATGCTGACTAATCCTCTTAACTCGATGCACATATACTTTAGTATTTAGTTATTTTTACAATTTAGCATCAGAATTTAACATTAAACCAACGTTATGTACAATTCAAACCTGCTTTATAACTCATGTACAATTCGATGTCACTTTTACATTCAGCTACCTTTACAATTCAACATCAGTATTAAAATAATAAATTACAGTTATATACAATTTTGTTTTTTCCACATGATTCATAACCTCTGTAAAATTGATTTCGGAGAATTTCAACAAAAATTCACTGCATGAGATTTTTCAAAGGCCCACTCTTTCTCAAAAAGAAAAGACAGCTGTGGATTTTTTGTTTAGTTACTGCTCGTTCTCTGGAGAGGACACAAATCAGTTTAACTTCCATTCCTTGACCTTAGATTTTTTCCCATCTGAATGTACCCTTTCTAAGAAACTGGTTTGACATTCTAGTTCTGGGAATGCCCATCTCTTCATGCTTGAAACATTTGTTCATTTTCAATCCTACCCTTTCCCTTTCATCAAGTATTATTATGTCCTCCCTCCTTCCATTACCATAATAATTTCTCCACATGTGATTGCTCCTGTGTGTTTTAAGAGCACGTGGCTCTTCCCAAAATTGGCGGTGAGATCTGCTGTTGATCCTTTCTTCCTTCTCAATTGTATGTACTTCGATCTTGTTATCACTGTCTTCCTCTATTGGCTTTTCTCTTCTTGTAGACCATCTGCTATTTTGACACTTGAAATTAAGTACATTCCATTCAATGCTTCCTGATGATGATGATGATCTTCTTCTACTGAGGAATCGGATATAGGGTTAGTTTGGTCATTGTGATACACATCTCCACTTACTTTTACTTGTTTATTCATTCTGACTTTGCAGTTGTTCACTCGTTCTTTTCGATTATTAGTTTTTCCTGTCTGAACTTTTCCTTCTACTTGACTGTCTAATTTCCATTAGGGAAATTTCCTTAGTGCTAAAATCACAGAAGAATTTGTATTTTTCTAGAAAGTCAATTCCTAATATTACCTGAATGCTTGGGCGAGATGCCTCTGGGAGAATCAATAACTCTGGTGAGACGCTCAGGCAAAAATCAAAAAACTTCATACTGAATCTCATCTTTCTTGGAGCATACATCGTGGTTTTTGAAATCCCCGTTAACTTAATTGGTCTCCTTAGCTTAGTTACACAATTTGAAACACTCGTGTTTATTCTTTTGAAAAATGTCCCGGTTATTACAGATACCTGGGAACCAGTGTCCAACAGGACATTACAAGGTATCACCTTAATTTCGCCTCAAATGATCGTCATGGATTTTGCAGATCATTCTTTGATTTCCTTCCTTATCTTTCTTGGTCTGTTTACAGGATAGCAGCGAATAAACACAACATTAGATTCATACTATGTCTTTAGCGGAGTACTTTCAGCTACCTTTACAATTCTACATCAGTATTTAAATAATAAATTACAGTTATAAACAATACCAGATAAGTACCAGATCGACATAATAGGGGTGACTGAAACAAAAAAGACCAAAACTGGTAAGATCTTTCTGAGCAATAAATACAAAATGTTATATTCAGGCAATGACAATCAAGGAAAAGAAGGGGTAGCGATAGTATTCAACACAAAACATGAGACTAATCTTCTTGAATGGCAGTCAGTCTCAAGTAGAGTAACGTGGGCAAATATGAGAATGGGGAACTGGACAATGAGACTTATTTGTGCCTATGGTCCCACAGAAGGTTCTACTAAGGTAGAAGTCGAGGAATTTTTTGAGGCTTTAGAAAAAGCAACTGACACAATGAAAAATGAAAAGTTGGTCCTTGTTGGGGATCTAAATAGCAGAGTAGGAAATGATTGTGAGATATACAAAAATGTTTTGGGAAAATTTGGAGAAAAGAACAAAGCTAATAATAATGGAAAATATCTGTTGGATTTCTGCTCAGGACATGGACTGGTTATTACTAACACCATGTTCCAACATAAAAATGTGCACAAATTCACATGGAGAGAAAAGGCTAGGAATAAGAAAAGTCTCATTAACTATGTCATTGTTGATAGTGATGTTTTCTCCCTGGTGCAGGACACCAGAGTGTAGAGAGGATTTGAAATTGGAAGTGATCACTATTTAGTCTTGAGCAAGATAAAATTGAATTTCATATTAAAAAGAATAGCATGCAAGAAAGTTTTAAAGCGAATAAAAGTTGAGCGGCTCTCAGATGTGAACTGTAGACTAAAATACACAAAGATTATTGAAGAAAAAATGAAAGAGTTTGAGAACAGGAATCAAACCTTGGAGATTCAGTGGCAAACTCTGAAGAAAACATTGATTGATTCTGCCAGAGAGGCATGTGGTGAGGTTGTCTGTGAGGATAAAAAAAATCAGAACTCCCTGGTGGACACAGAAAGTTAAAGAAGCAGTGAAGGAAAAGAAGAAAGCATATCAAAAGTTCCTAGCAAATAAGTCAGCTTGTGCTCTTAGAGAATACAGAGACAAATGCAAGAATGCTAAACACTGTGTAAAACTAGCTAAACAAAGGTCATGGGAAGACTTTGGCAAGAATATAGAAAATAAATATCAAGAAGGTGGCAAAATATTTTGGAGGTTGTTGAAGAAGCTGAGGAATGGAGGAAAGAGTGCTGTAAAAGGAGTTAGAGATGATAAAGGCGACATGAAAACGGGAGAAAAAGATATCCTTGAAGTATGGAGTAATTACTTTGAAAAACTGCTAAATGAAACAAGCAGTGATGACAGCACAGTGGTAAAAACACTGACCAGGCATGCAGTCAGGAATACATATCCATACTTGAAGTAGAAAAAGCCATCAAAGGCTTGAAATGTGGAAAGGCAGCAGGAGTAGATGATATTTGACCAGAAATGCTGAAGTATGGTGGTATAAAAGTTTCACAGTGGCTGCACTGCATAGTTCAGAAAGCCTGGACAGAGAGACGAATTCCCGATGATTGGAGTAGAGCTCTAATAGTGTACATATATAAAAAGGGAAATAAAACTGAATGTGAGAATTACAGATGTTTTTCCCTACTGAGTGTTCCTGGCAAGATCTATGCAAGTATACTTGAGAAACGGTTAAGAAGAATTGTGGAAGAAAAGCTTGGTGAAGAACAAGCTGGATTCAGGCCAAATAGAGGCTGTCAGGATCAAATCTTCACTTTGCGACAAACAGTTGAGAAATCATGGGAATATAACAAAGATCTGTATTTAAGTTTTGTCGATTTGGAAAAGGCATACAACAAGGTGACAAGAGAGAAGCTATTCAATAAGCTGCAGTTATATGGTGTCAATGGGGCATTATATCAAGCAATACTTAGTCTTTATTTGAGTTGTAAGTCAGCAATTAGAATTGAAGGAAGTACAGGAAGATGGTTTAATGTTAAATCTGGTGTGAGACAAGGATGTACATTATCTCCTCTGTTATTCATTATCTATATGGATCACATTATGAAGGAAAGTGGTATTAAACATGATATCAAAATTGGAGATGTTAATGTCAGCTCTTTGCTTTATGTGGATGATGTTATACTTCTAAATAAATCTGCTAAAAGTCTGCAAGATTCTCTGACTAAATTAAATAGCTGTTGTAATAGATATGGTATGAAGGTCAGCAATAAAAAGACAAAGACAATGAAAATAGGCAGAATCATTGAAAATGTCAACTGTGTTGTAAATGGAGAACCCGTGGAAGAACAAGTAAAACATTTCAGCTATTTAGGCACGATTTTTACTGAAGATGGTAAATTAAATATAGAAATAGACAACAGAATGAATAAAGCTGGTATGGTAGGAAGTCAATTGAATAAATTCATATGGAATAAGAGAGAAATTAGTCGGAACACTAAATTAGCTGTATACAAGACGGTGTTCAAACCAGTTTTAACTTATGGATCTGAGAGCTGGGTTAGAAGTAAAACACTTGACCAAAGACTAGAGACCACAGATATGAGAGTCCTGAGAAAGATTATAGGCGTGAACAGATGGCATCAATGGCAATATCATATTAAAAACGAGGATATTAGGAAAGAACTTGACATTGTCAGCATCCAGGAATGCGTTAGCAGCGCTAATCTCAGGTGGTATGGTCACTTAAACAGAATGGGCAAGGAAAGATTAGCAAAAGAAGTTTTCTCTGCCAGGTTGGCAGCAAAACGACCCAGAGGAAGACCAAGATATAGGTGGATTGATACGGTACAAAGTGCCTTAGACGATAGAAATATAAGATCTGATAATGTTGGAGTCTTGACAAGTAATAGACTAATTTGGAGGAAAATTGTAGATAGGAAATTAATAATGATGTAATATTTTTCATGTAGTACTATCATATCCTGTACACCCCTTGAGGGTACATGGCAGGAATGTGATGATGATAATGATGATGATGAGTTATATACAATTTTGTTTTTTCCACATGATTCATAATCTCTGTAAAATCGATGTTGGAAAATGTGTAAAATCTCACTCCATGAGATTTTACACATTTATTGATTCAAGGGAGCTGTATGCAAAATATGAACTGCATTTGAAGAGACTGTTTGCTTTTCAGAAGTGGGACCATTACTGTTCAATTGTCACTGGCTTACACAGAGAGAGAGAGAGAGATAGAGAGAGATATTTAATTGTTTTCAGAAAGTGCTATTAATAATAGTGCTGATGCTGTGGTTTTTCAGCAGGAATTGAATAATTTAAATAAGTTCATTGGTACAATTTCAAAAAGTGGACAAATGAACATCTAAACATAAAGTTTGAAGTTGGTGGACTTATTCTGGAATAAGCAGAGGAAGCAAAGGATCTTAGGATGATTATAGGTAAAAATCTGAAGTTCAGAAGATATACTGCTCCTGCAAAGGTTGTGAAGACAATCTAGTGGGCTGCTGCAGTATTGAGAAGGACAGTGACCAGCAGAGTGAAAAAATAGTAGTTCTATTGTATAAAGATGTAATCAGACTACCTCTAAATTACTAAGCTCAGATCTGGCTGCGAGAATTTGAAGGGGATAAGTAACCTTGGAGAGGGTACAGAGGCATATAAAAATGAATCAGGACTGTACAATGTTGGTTACGAGGGCATGCAAACTGCAAAGTCTGGTGGATAGAGAGCAAAGTGAGAAAACATGATTGAGATATTTAAGCTGTTTAGAGATGGTTAACACTGGGATTTTTTCATATGGGAAAAACAAGGACAAAGGCCATGCTTGGAAGTTGCAAAAGGAAGTAGTGATTAAGAAGGTGAGAAGTAAAGTGTTTTTTTACATACAGAGTAGTAGAATCATGAAATGCAGTGATTGAGAGAGTGGAGATAGTGAATGAGTTCAAGAAATGGTATGATATGACAGACTTTGTTGTATAAGGTGGACTACCCACACCTCATCATGGGAGGCTCTCCATGGTTTTTCATAAAATGGCGGGAGATTTGGGGAGAACAAGAGGTCATCCCTGGAAGCTGTATAAGGTGGGTGTGAGCAGGGGAGTGAGAAGCAGGTTTTTTGCATGGAGAGTCGTGAATGACTGGAATGCATTGCATGAGAGTGTCGTGTCTGCAGAGAATCTGAATGTGTTTAAAGCATGGTATGATGAGCATGTATATGACAAAAGGGACCTCCTAAATGAGGTATCTCATCTAGGGGTCTTATGATCATGATGATGATGATGATGATGATAATAATAATAATGCAAATATGACCACATTTGTCCTAAAATGCTTAAATGTGAAAGGATAAAAAAATTCATAGTACAAGTACTGCAGCCACTCAAATGTTTATTATTTATCTGTGTTGCAAGCAGTGCACATAAGGATGGGCAATGTAGTATGGTATCACATGGCAATAACATTCATTGGATGAACTAATGAGGTGATTAATGCAGATGTGATCAATGTGCAGCTGAATGTGTTTAGTGACAATCATGATGATTAATTTTTCAAGCAAAATAATCAAAAGGCACAGATAAGAGGATTTTAAACTGGAATCGCTGAGTAATTGATTTAAGATCACTTAATGGTCAAAGTCTAATAACTAGAAGGAGACCTCCACAGAGGATGGATTGGCAATTTGGGATTTAGCTGACCAAATTTTACTCTCTATTGGCTTAAACCAGAAATAAATATGATGATACAACATGATAAGATTTCATCCCATCCGGAACACTGCTTAGTTATAAAAGGGCAAAGCTGTTTTTGTCAGAGAACTGGGACAAACAGTGAAATGCCAGCTACAGGAACAAGCTCTAGCTCAACATCTAAAAGAAGAACAAAACAAACCCAACTGAAGACAGGAACCACGATCGCCATAAGAGCATCAATAGAAAGGAAATGGAACTAGTAGAAGAACTGGAAAAGTACCATGTGGACATAATTGGTGTTACTGAGATAAGACTGAAACAGGTGAGATCCTACTAAACAATAAGTATAGGATGTTAAAATTGAGTAATAATGATCAAGGTAAGGAAGGAGTAGCAATAGCATTCAACACAAAATGCAAAGATATCCTCTATCAAAAAGATAGCCTCTATCAGAACTTCCCAATAGAAGTTTATCTTCCATCAAAAAGCTTCACAGAACATGAAGATAAACTTCTGGAAGGTAATTTCCATTAGTTTTCCTCATAACTGAGGAAATTGACAATGAAACGTATTTATGCCCATGGTCCCAAGAAGATTTTCATGAGGGAAAAAGTACAGGAATTTTTCAAATCATTAGAGCAGGCAGCTGACATAAAGAAAATGAAAATATGATCCTTGTGGGAGATCTAAGCAGCAGAGTATACAGAAACATTTTGGGAAAATTGGGAGAAAATAGCAAAGCTAAATAATAATAATAGTAGGTGCCTGCTCACTGTGTGAACTAGACATTACTAACACCGAATGTTAGTATTGCAACATAAAGATGTGCATAAGTTCACATGGAGAGAAGAAATGTAAGAAGAAAACCTCGGTAACTATGTTATTTTTGATAGTGATACCTTCATGCTGGTTCAGGATACAAGACTATACAGAGGTTTTGAAATGAAAAGTGATTATTACTTACTTTTAAGTAGGATAAAATGAATATCACATTGAAAAGAACAATATGTAAGAAAGTTTTGAAAACAATTAAAGTTGAGTAGCTTGTACAGGTGAACTGTGGATTCAATTACACAAACATTATTCAAGAAAAATGAAACAGTTCAAAAACAAGAACCAAATCTTGGAGTCCCAGTGGCAAACTCTGAAGCAAACATTGATCAATTCATCTAGGGAGGCACGTGTTTAATTTCTCTGCAAGATAGAAAAATAAGAACACCATGGTGGACACAAGAAGTTAAAGATGCAGTGATGGAAAAGATGAAAGTTTACCAAAAAAATAAATAAATAAATAACCAGCAAGTAAGTTGGTAGATGCCCTAAAAGAATACGAGAAAAATGTAAGAGCTGCCTGTTTGGCCAAAATAGGACAGCTTACAGCTGCAAGGGACCATATAAAAAATTGGCATCCCATATCTGCTCTACTAAAGACCCCCCCCCCACTAGACCTACCTGGTGTATACCAGGTCCCTTGCAGCTGTAAGCTGTCCTATTTTGGCCAAACAGGCAGGACAGCAAATATCAGAATTTCAGAACACAGGTACTACATCCGTTTTCACCAATACAGCCACTCTGGTCTTGCTGACCATGCGCTGGATACCTGCCATAGAATACGGTGGAAGAAAGCCAGGATAATACATCGTAGCAAATACAAATATGAAAGGCTTTTCATGGAATCAGCTTCAGCCCTAAGAAACGATCCAAACCTCAACAAATTTGGGCTGCATGAGACTGCCTCAAATTTGGGAAACCTACATCAGAAGACCTTCAGCCCAATCGCCCAAGAATACCAACATTGCCCACTAGAGAGCACCATCAGGACTTTAGGAGAAATAATAGCTTCCTACTTCTTCCTCACTTACTGTTTTGTTGTGCCTGCATGAACGTGTCTTGTACTTAAGTTCTTGAAAATGGCAATGTGGCGTTGCCGAAATATTGAAGTACATTAAAATTTATTTTAATGTATATCCTAGTACGTTGTAATTTCCTTAAATTATATAGTGAAAATGCATAACCAACGTCTAAGCCTTTCCACGAGAATTACGATAATCCACGGAGATGATAATGCACGTAAAGCACGCCATTACGGTAAAATGAAGTTAAAGCTATCAAGACAACTGAACTGTCTCGCCTTCCTGAAGCGCGCTGCCGGGATAACCGGGTAATCCCTAATTGTGTCAAATTTAAGCACCGTTTCTCTTCGCAAAAGGCACTCCATATTTATAACCGTGCCAGCCAAGCTTTACTCAGGGAACAAATTGCTACTACTCGCCGTTTCCTGAATGATGCTAACTTAGCTATCCAAGCACTCGAAGATGACCTTTCAAGCACCTTAAGCCACGAAATTTGGTCTATTTTATACGACATCTCGTGCACTGCAGCGGAGAAAGAATTCAAAAAAGTACGAGATCGACACATCAAAAAATTTAAAAATTTAAAAAAGGACTCGATCTCAAAACTGCAACTTCCTACCGAAACGGTAGTTAACCTTTCGTCACTTAGTGTGAAACCTGAAGCACTCGAAGGCCTCGCACATGGCCACAACTTTGCCATTGCGCCCAGAAGAATACCTGATGAGGATATTATAATACGAATTGAACGCAGGATTCGACACCTTCCAAACCATGTCACCAACGATATTAGACTGGATGTAGCTTGTGTTCTGATCAAAGCTAAACAACCTAAAACCAACATGCCCAGTAAAGAAATTAAATCTCTATTAGAATTAAAGAAAAACAAGAAAATAATAATTACCAAAGCTGATAAAGGGAATGCCACAGTATTGCTTAACCAAAAAAGATTACACAGGTAAGCTGAAATCTCTACTGTTAGATCATGCTACTTACCTCCCTAGTGAGTACAATCCCACCAACTCACAAATTAGAAAACTCCACAGGCTCCTTAAGAAGGTCACTTCTAGGCCTATGGAAATCACTAACAAATTAAAACCATATAACTCCATAACCCCCCACACCCCGTATTTATGGACTCCCAAAAATTCACAAGGAAAATGTTCCATTACGTCCCATAGTGGATGGCATTGATTCCCCCACATACAAACTAGCTAAACATTTGGCCAAAGCTCTCTCACATTATACTGGCAACACACCTTCACACACAAAAAAACTCAGCCCACTTCAAAGCCAGCATAGAAAACCTTACACTCAAACACACTGACATAATGGTCAGTTTTGATGTCTCCTCCTTATTCACAAATGTCCCACTCAAAGAATCCTTAGAGCTAATCCAAGCTAAATTTCCCTCCGATATCACAGCCCCATTTCAGTTCACAATGAACTCAAGCTATTTTGTTTGGCAAGGAAAATTCTACAAACAAATAGAGGGGGACAGCCATGGGTTCTCCACTCTCCCCCACCTTGGCCAACTTTTATATGGAGACATATGAAGAGAAAGCCTTAAACTTTGCCCCACAAAAACCAACCTTTTGGCTTCGCTATGTTGATGATGTGTTCGCTATTTGGCCACATGGCTCCGATGCACTCCTCTCCTTCTTAACACACTTAAACAACCAACACCCCCAGAATCAAATTCACCCTGGAAGAGGAAAAAAACAACTGCCTTCCTTTCTTAGAGACACTAGTCACCCACCAGCCCGATGGAACCTTGGTTTTTCTCAGTCTATAAAAAACCCACCAATACAGGCAGATACATTCACCAACAATCCCACCACCCCTCCTCACAACAATATGGAGTCATTAAGACACTACACAACAGGGCTAAACTTATCTGCTCAAATGACAATGCCCTAATCACAGAACTAAACCACATTCTCAACACTTTCTCAGCCAATGGCTACCCCCCCTAAAAAATCCAAAAAATATTGAAACCAGTAAACCCCCCCCCCCCACTCACAATAAGGATTATTCTAAATCCATCACCATACCCTATATTTGAGGCACCTCGGAAAAAATCACAAAAATCCTAAAAAAACATAACTTCTTGTTACAGATCATATAAAAAATTGACATCCCTTATCTGCTCTACTAAAGACCAACCTCCCCACCCCCCCAGACCTACCTGGTGTATACCAGGTCCCTTGCAGCTGTAAGCTGTCCTATTTTGGCCAAACAGGCAGGACAGCAAATATCAGAATTTCAGAACACAGGGACTACATCCGTTTTCACCAGTACAGCCACTCTGGTCTTGCTGACCATGCGCTGGATACCTGCCATAGAATACGGTGGAAGAAAGCCAGGATAATACATCGTAGCAAATACATATATGAAAGGCTTTTCATGGAATCAGCTTCAGCCCTAAGAAACGATCCAAACCTCAACAAATTTGGGCTGCATGAGACTGCCTCAAATTTGGGCTGCATGAGACTGCCTCAAATTTGGGAAACCTACATCAGAAGACCTTCAGCCTAATCGCCCAAGAATACCAACATTGCCCACTAGAGGGCACGCACCATCAGGACTTTAGGAGAAATAATAGCTTCCTACTTCTTCCTCATTTACTGTTTTGTTGTGCCTGCGTGCATGTGTCTTGTAGTTAAGTTCTTGAAAATGGCAACGTGACGTTGCCGAAATACTGAAGTATATTAAAATTTATTTTAATGTATATCCTAGTACGTTGTAATTTCCTTAAATTATATAGTGAAAACTCTTCTTTTCAATATAAAATTTAATTTTATCCTGCTCAAAACTAAATAGTGATCACTTCCCATTTCAAATCCCCTGAACCAGTGGAAAAATATTGCTATCAACAATAACATAGTCAATGAGACAGGAAAACGTTACACAAAAAGGCTTATCATTTTATATATATAGGGTAGATGAGCAAATTGCTAAAACATGACTTTCCTTAAAACATGTTGTTCCTTGCAGAGTATAGTTTGTTTGTCTACCCGTTTTTGTATACGAGTTCTTACCAATTTCTCTAAAATTTTCACTACCGCATCAGAGATACTGATAGGTGGGTAGTTAGACACATCAGTTTTTTGCACTATCCTTGTACAATGGAACTATCATAGGTATTATTCATGAGCTGAGACTAAGGTTATACAAACAAGTGAAAGGCCTAGCCAATTTGGAACATTCCTTTAGCAAACGGGCTGATATTCCATCTGTCCCTGTAGACAAATTCTTATCCAGGTTATGCAACAGCTCTTTGACTTCATTTTCACGAAACTCTAACTCTTCATCCAACGTAGCAGTAGTACTTTGCATCATGTTACATACACTTGGTTGATATATCTTAGCAAAGTGGGCATTCATTAAATGAACAATCTCATTAGCTTCCCACATTCGAATACCATCTGCATTCAATAAAGTTATTCTTTCACATTCATTCTTTCTTCTTTCTTTTGCTTGTGGCATAATGATAAAATTCTTTTGGATTGCCTTTAGCTTGCATTTTACATGAGAAAGTATCATCAAGAGTAATAAGGTACTCAACCTCTTGGCTGTCTATATGCTTTCCAAGATTTAGAAACTGCTTCAGAGAGAGGAGATACAGAGGACTGCAGAATGGCTTGCTGAGTTTGGTCAGGAATTTAATCGCCAGTTCATCAATCTTTGTGCAATTAGTGTGCATCAACTGTCAGCAAAAATCACACTTAACCTCCCTACCAGCTAAGATGGATGAAATAATGAGACCAAATTGCACTTCTTATCCATGTTATTCAATGGGTGTTACAGAATCGTATCCAGATTTAGCTGGATGTCTATAGACGCCATGGACAGTTGGGAGGTGGTTTAAGGGTCTTTTTCTTGTCGGTAATATCCAGCTTCCAAAATATAGCCAGGGCACTTTTGAACTACCAAAGTGCCAGAGTTGGTGATATTCGTAGTATTCTGTTGACACTTGGCTTTCTTAGCATGATCTTTGCTTTGTGTTGCAGGTATATCTATACGTTGTGCATGAGTGCTTGCTTTGGCCAATATTGAGGTAAAAAAAAATCTTTTCACTGAAAAGTTCAAAGTACTTACAGCTGGACTTGAGTTCTTCATATCTATTGCTGTATTGTCATTTCAGATGTAAAATTGTGTAAAAAATCACATTAAATAATGGTAAAATTAGAGAGTGCAAAATCTAACGAACACAATCTTGAGCATTACACAACAGTTCCTGGATAGAAATATTAATTTAGTTATCTTATTAACTACTGTAATGGCCTTGACAGTCCGCACGGTTAGCCGAGTGGTTACGTGCTTCGCAACCATATGCTTGGGAAAGGAGTGTCCTGCGTTCAATTCTCGTCACTGACATGAAGAGCTAAGGATCTTTCTCCCAAGTTTATCTGGGGTTTTTCCTCCACAAAATAGGCAAACCAGTCTTAAGAATACAACACTTCACAGACAAATACACATGGCTGGGCGTGGGGGGACAACGACTCGCACCTCGTAGTGAGTTATGAAACCCAAAATTTGGAGGCCAAGGTCCTACATGGGGATGTAGCGCCAAAGAAGAAGAAGAAGAATGGCCTTGACATGTTTGCATGTTAATAAATACACGGAAGCACTGAAACAACATGGATATGAAGCATAAATTATTTGATATATTTCATCCATATGGCCATTTGAGTAGTTAATAAACTTTCTTGTGTCTGTGTTCATATATTGTATTGTATTTTCTATGCTACAACTGCCTTTAAAAAAAAACTCAATTCCTTGCTTAATATGCTCTTTTGTAACCCTCGCATTCACTTTTAAATAGAATCTGATAAGAGGTAACAGTACAAGCCTTAACTAACAAGTGTGCTCTACAATATAAGTTTGTAATTTCTACTAGTAAAAAATGAGCATAATTCATCTGGCCCTTGTATTCATTAAATTTTCTATTCTAAAATTTTTGAAATAAAATATATAGAAATAAAACATGAAAATTTAAATAGTTTAACTTACCAATATTATCAGGTGCTCCAATGTGAAAGTTATGGTCAAAAGATAAGTGATTAAACAATTCATTCCTATAAGAAGACAAAAACAACAAAGTACTGAATAACTACAATATATGTTATGAAGTAAACGGGTTTATAACAAAGAAATATGTTTACACCAGTGATATGCACATCTACAACTATTGTTGGAATCTTGGTTAAATAAAGCATTTACAACAGTAGATTATGGGCACCTTGTCTTTCAAGACAGGTTTTGTAGTGCATGAGAAGGTTATCTGTCATTTGAAGAACAAGGGTTAGGACATCTGCCATATATCATGTCTTTTTATCCCTTAGTTCAAGGTTTGAAGACAGGTCATGGTGGAATACCCATTCCTTCAACATATCCCAAACAAAGGAGTCAAGTGATGTGAGATCAGGAGAACGTGGAAGGGTACGGGAATTCAGTGAATCTCGAAATGAGCCTCCCGGGAAAGTGTTCTGATAAACAGGCTCTACAACCACAAGATGTGTGACAGGTTGCTCCGTCCTGTTGGAAAATCTGTGCAAGAAATGGAATGTTTTTTTGCACACCACATCCTATGCAAATCCTGGATGAACGGAACCAACATGTAGTGTTCACTATTGAAGATTACAGTTACACTACCCTCTTCAACGAAGTAGGACCCAATCATGCCCTGGCTGGAAACAGCACACCATATGGTGACCTTCTCACTGTGAAGAGGTTTCTCTTGGACAAATGCAGGTCTTGAGAAACCAAGAAACCTGTAGGTTTGTCTGTTTACGTGACTGCTTAGATGGAAATGTGCTTTGTCTGAGAACCAGACATTATAGAGGAGGGATGGATCGTCATAGACATTAGCCAGTACATGTGCTCAGTATTCCCACCATACAGCATAATCTGTTGACGTTAAACACTGATCTACCTGAATGATGTACGAAAAGGCACCCAGCTCCTTATTCTCTGTAGCGACTGCCTCAGTATCCCAAGTTTTACCACTGTTAGGCGTTGACTGCATTTCAGAGACCATAACACTTGCTCCAGCGCGCGTGCGCGCACACACACACTCCTGTGATTCTCATTTGTGTTAACAGTTCATGGTCTGTCCAAATGCCTTTTGCAGAACCTTTTATGAAGGAAATGATGACATTATTGCTTGGGGGACATTTACAGAAACAGCGAACAAACTGCTCATAAAGCATGTAGGCTTGGACCATTTACTTAATGCTCAACAAAAACGCATTAACACCATTGCTACAGCTAAATATAATGGCATAAACTCTACATGTGATCTATTAATGTGCATGCAGTCGAATGGCATATCGCATACCGTGTGCACTAAAGGGGTGTTGAAGTTCAGTACTGTTTTTTTTGCGCCATACCATATATAACCATATATATAGCTTTCTCTTCATGTGTGTGAGTAAGAGTTTATAAGGCAGAAAACTGGAATAAGATGGCAACCGTTATTTTAATTAAAAACATGATGATTCACATCCTAATTACATAGGATTTCTTCAGGTGTAAACACATGAACGAGTAGCGCCAATAATTTCAAAATTTTAATATATAGTAAACAAATAGTAAAGACAAAAAAAGATGACAACCACTATTTAGTTATACAAGAGACTATTTTTTAAAAATATTTCTAATTGTACTTTGCATTGTTCAACATATTGCGCATGGTTACACGTTTACATGCATGCATTTGGCTGATTTAAAGTGATTTTTGCACAATGTTTGCTTCAGCATCACAATAATTCTCTGAGTTATAGTTGCAATTTTTGCTATGTGACCAATGAATTTCAACTTCCTATACACTATAAAATCAGAATCCCTAGCCTCATCAATTTCTCCAAGCATAAGCTCACCAATATAATATGCCAACTTTACAATTACTAACATTGAACTGACAAGCATTATAATTTGCTCACAGTTTAAGCCTATTCAAACATTCCGTAAATGCTATATATCAGCAACATCCTCAACTGCACTGCCTATCTTTGCATCATCAGCAAACAACTGAAAAATTGCAATTGTCTGACAAGTTTTTCCCAACATCATTAATATACAAACTATACAGCAATCATCTAAGGACTGATCCCAGGGATACCACACTGTCTTAAATCGAACAGATCCCCCCCCACACACACACACACCACTTTCTCATACTGTTTGTCAGTACCTGGTTTTGTCATGGAAGTCAATAGTTTATATTCAAATCCCATATTTTCCAGTTTATTCAACTGCCTTTCATGCAATATCATATTAAATGCCTTAGTCCAAAGTTGAACAATATCATAGTGTATCCATAGCATTATAAAATAAGAGTAACTTACTCAGACATGGCCTCCCTTTAGTAAACCAATGTAGTTCTTTGCAAAATATAGGTTTTCTGTCAACTCATTTCTGTATGCAAGTTCTTACCAACTTCTCCAAAGTCTGCACCTCCACTCCAGAGATACTGACACATCATTAAACACATCAGTTTTTGCATTGCCTTTTACCTTTGTTTTCTTGAACTGAGACTCAGATTACATAAACATATCAAAGGTGTAACCAGTTTGATTGAACATTCCTTTAACATATATACTGATATTCTATCTGTCCCTACTGCTGAATTCTTGTCCAGATTATGCAGTAGCTCTAGAACCTCCTCCTCATGAACCTCTATCTCTTCATTCAATGTAGTGGTAGAGCTGTGCACATGTTACATACACTAGGTTGATATCATAGCAAAACGAGAACTCATCATTTGAACAATTGCATGTGCTTCTAAACACCAGGTTATCATCTGCTTCAGTAAAGCCATTATTTCATATTCATTCTTTCTTTTATTTGCAGCAGCCTGTATAGCCAATTTCTTTTATTTTTATTTTATTTTTTATACTCTGCTTAGCTTTCCATACAATCTTTTTAACTTTTCTATTTTACACTTTATTTCAGAACTCCTATCATCCTTCTCATGGTCCTTAAACATCATCATCATCATCATCTTCTTATGGATCTCCTGCTTAATAAAGTTGCACATCCATTTCACTTCCAGCCTATTTGTTCATTCAACTCTAGGGGCACATTTAGATACAGCATCATTTAAGCATCTTTTCAAAGTTTCCCATGCAATGATCATAGACTTCCCATTCAGTTAACTGTTACCATGAAGTCAGACACAGAATTCTCTTGAGTTTTTCATAATGTCCAGCTTTGTAGTTCAGCACATGACCTTTTGTAACTGGAATGTGCCAACAGACTTTGCTACTTCCCAGGTCAGTACAGCATGATTCCTGTTATCAAATGATAATAAAACAGTCACATCCTTAGCAGAGAACATTTCTTGATGCTATGATAAAATCTAACACTCTCAGACTTCAAGTTCATTTTTTCACATGCTGCTTGAGAAAGTGGTTTCATAACAACTCGATAAATTCTCCATCATCTTATCATGAGTTTGCTCTGCTGCTCAATCAATGTTTGGATAATTTAAGCCACCCATAATGATTACCCTTTCAGTACCCATAAGGGTAATTTGGCAATGCATTTCATCATTCCCAGCAAATGAACTCCCCAGTCTGTAGACACATTCTTTCATATATTCCATTCTGTTAGCTTCCAATGCTAGAGGGCTCTCAAACCACTCACTGTTACATGGAAAACCAATGATTGCTTACACAAGTTTTTACCCTAACTGGACCCAAATAATCTGATATCATTAGTAGTATTCCCCTCCCTTTCCATCTCATCATAAAAATACTATAAATACTCATAAAGGTTTTTGTTTCTTAATAATTAATCTATCTAATATCTTAAGTGTCTCTTGCTTTAGTTCATCTATTCTATCCAAAATGAGCTTTAGATATCTAATCTTATTGGAGTTATTTAAATGACTACTGTCTAGTGATTTTGTAGAGAGAACCCAGTTCAACAATATTCTCAATTTTGCATAAATCCTTTCTGTCATTCTTCTTAAAAATCATTTTGTAAATTAAAAATGTTTCAGCATTTTTCTCCAAAAGAAATGGCAAAGAGGTGGAACTTTTCTTCATCCCCAACTATATGTACTGATGTGTCATGTTTGTTTGCTAGCCTAATTGGCAAAGTGGAGCAGATCTCCATTTTCCAAATGTGGCATTAGTTCAAATCATGCTGTTGGTGTTAATGTTTATCAATGTCTTTAAGTACAAACAAATTTCACAGTTGACTGTGAGACCTGAAGTACCTTGGTCACTACAGCAGGAGTTCAGAATTATCTCTTAGCCCATCCATGCACAGTACTGATGTACTACAGCAGTGTTTCCCAAATGGTATGCCATGAGAAAGCCACAGATGTGCTGCCAAATTTTGACAGTAAAAACTATTTTTGTCCAAATTACAGTGCACTTTTACCTATTTATACAATTATATTTATATAAAAACTTTCACCAGCTTAATGGCGCGCACAGCAGCTAGGTTCTCGTTCCTACACCCTATTAGTAGGGTAGGAATGAGAAGGGGAAGCTAAAGGAAGCTAAAATACCCATTAGGGGAAGCTAAAGCTGCTATCAACCAAACGCAAGTGATCGAATTAAAATGCTCCCAAATTTCTGCCCTAAAGGATCCTATCTGGGGCCAAGCCTAAAAATAATATCATTTAATATTGAAGGTTTCTCTAGTGTCAAGCAAGATCTCATTGCAAATATTTGCGGAGATAATGACTGTGATGTGCTCTGCCTGCAAGAAACTCACAGAGGAGAAGGTGCTGCAAGACTTTACATCCATGGTATGAAACTCATCAAAGAAATACCCCATGATAAATATGGTAGTGCAATATTTACAAAAGAGAACTTGATCCCATCATCCACTGACTTAACGAATAACAGAAACATTGAGATTAATACAATCACATTTAAAAATATCTCAATCACCTCAGTCTATAAACCACTAGAAGAAGTTTTTTCCTTCCCTGACATCCTCCTCAATAATAATGCATACATGACTAATGTTGTATTAGGTGACTTTAAAAGCCATAGTGTTAACTGGGGTTACACAAAGTACAACGAAGATGGAGAACTTGTTGAAAAATAGGCTGAAAACCTTTCTCTAAACCTGATACATAATCCAAAACTCCCTGCTTCTTTCGACAGTGGCAGATGGAAGCGAGGCTATAACCTTGACTTCATATTTGTTAGCTCAAAAATATCCAATATTTGTGTTAAAAAGGTCTTAAATCCGATTCAACATACTCAACATAGACCTATAATGCTTGAATTCAACCCAGATATTATGCCTAACACAGTTCCTTACAGACAACAATTTAATTTCCAAAAAGCTAATTGGAAGGGTTTCATGAAAGATCTCGACTGCTCCATAGAACAAGTCTCTCCAAACCCTCAAGAGTATCCTGAATTCATAAAAATACTGAGGAAAATCTCCACCAAACACATCCCCTGAGGATGCCGCACAAACTACATTCCAGGCCTTTCCAGTGACATACATGTTGTAAGAAATCAACCCAGTATGCTGATTTCTTACGACTTTACAACACCAACCCCTTCTCAGAAGAGACTATCCAGAAGCAGGAGAAAAATTATGTTCCAAGATGGCAGAGGAAAGGTGTTCCTCAAGAGAAAAAAGAAATAGAAGCCCTTGATATGACCCATAGTAGCAGAAAGGCATGGAACTTTATCAACAGAATCAGGAAGGATTTCACTAAGCCATATGAGCATCTGCGGGGTCACAACTAATCAAATTGCTCACCAGTTGCTGCTGCTGAATGGAAAATTCCCTAAAAAGCACACAAAAAAGAAGATACTAAGAACTCCAAGTGAGGAACAAAATATGATTAACTCAGATTTCACCATCACCGAACTCAATGCTGCCATAAACCTATTAAAACCTAGAAAATCTGCAGGCCTTGATGATGTCTGTAATGAACAGATTAAACATTTTGGAAACAGGACTAAAGAGTGGTTATTAAAGTTACACAACACTTGCCTCAGAACCCTAAGGATGCCAACTATCTGGAGGCATGCCAAAGTGGTGGCCTTTCTGAAACCAGGGAAAACTCCAACAGAAGCAAAAAATTACAGACCTATATCACTACTCAGCAACCTCTTTAAACTCCATGAACAATTAATTTTGAATAGGCTACAACCCCTAATCAAACCCCATCTTATTGCTGAGCAGTCTGGCTTTAGAACAGGCAAATACTGCACATCACAAATTCTCAACCTCACTCAATATATAGAAAATGGTTATGAGCAAAAACTAGCTACAGGAGCAGTCTTTGTAGACCTAACAGTATATGATACCAAAAACAACCTCACACTCAGAAATAAAATATACAGAATAACTAGAGACTATCGCCTTGTCCTCCTGATCCAATCACTCTAGGAAAACAGATGCTTCCTGGGGGAGTAGGAAGAGCTGCTCGCACCTCCAAAAAAAATTGCCTCCCCAAGGGAAGTGGTTATCACCATTACTTTTCAACATCTACGTCAATGATCTCCCCATCTTTCCAGGAACCAGAAATTTTATCTATGCTGATGACCTTGCCATAGCTACTAAATCAAAAAATTTCAAGTCCATTGAAACTACTCTATCACTTGCCTTAAATAGTCTAATCACATACTATACCAGCAATCAACTAAAACCAAACCCCTTGAAAACCCAGAGTGGCTGGCCTTTCCACCTTAACCACCTCTAAAATAAAACATTCCTGGAACCCAATCTACCTTGGTGTGACTATTGATCGCACCCTCTCATATAAAACCCACATAGAAAAAACAAAGGCAAAAATGAACGCAAGAAACAATATACTAAGAAAGCTTACCTCCTCCAAATGGGGTGCAGATCCTAACTCACTGAGATCTTCTGCCTTGGCCCTTTGCTATTCTTCTGCTGAATACACCTGCCCAGAATGGTCTAAATCCTGCCATGCTGAAAAACTTGATCTAGCATTGGATGAAAGCTGCCACTTAATTATGGGATGCCTGAAACCAACACCACTAAAAGACCTGTATACTTTGGCTGGTATTGCACCCCCCCCCCTTCAATTCGAAGATCTGCATTCTCAGCTGCTGAAAGAAGCAGACAAATGAATGATGAACGCCACCCACTATTCGGCCAGACCGCAGTGCCTGGCAACTGTTGAACCACCTACCCCCCCCCCCAACCACCACCACCAGAGACAAGACTTCAACAATGGATCGCACTATATCCTGAAAATAATACTGGTATTCCAATAGCCGAATATCTTCCACGTGGTGCCCACTTGGACTGGAATACTTGGAAAAGCCTCAACAGACTGCAAACGACAGGATGCTGCAAACAAAACCTCATCAAATGCGGCTACCTCACTGGCCCAGACAATTGTGAGTGTGGGACAACTCAGTCCATGGAACACCTTCCTTCTTTTTTTTCCATCACCTTGCACAAAAATGGACCTTATATCCTGCACAGAAAGAGCAGCTGATTGTGCAAGATACTGGAGGAACATCTGACTATTTATTGTATTAAATTTAGTTATTGTATATAAGTTATGTATAGTTTCCTTTTTTCCATATTTAATTATTATTTCCTTGTATAATTCACCTACCAAATCTAAGCTGATCTCATTGTAATGTATCCTAATTTGTTGTAAATCATGTTGTACCACTTACTTACTACTGTACCACTTGTGTTTGGATACGAAATAAATGAAACCAGCTTAATATTTATGTATTATTGGTTTATTTTGCTACAAATGCTAAAGTGCCACCAATAATGTGACAATGATTACGTATTCAGGTACTGGGGACGTTGTTTGGGTTAACATGATTAGTTATTGTTGTGTAGCATGAGAGCCTGACCTAGAATCATATATGATTAATATAAATAGTGTGCATGCATGAGGTGCAATGTTGGCCTAGTACCTAGTTGAGTAGGTAGTTACTAGTACAGCTGCACTGTTAAGTTATTAACTATTCCAACTTCAATAGTTTGACTTGAATTTTTATTAATTTTATTATCATTTGATTTTTCGCAACGGACAAGTATTTGGTTACCAAAGAAAAGTTTCACATCCTCCGATACAAGCATAAAGGAAGCCGATACAAAAAAAAAAGTTAGATAGTAAACACAGTATGGTGGCAATTATTTGCATTTCAGATTCTCATGGGCAGGCAATTCTTCATGCCCACTGCTGTTATGTCTTGAATGTGGTAAGACATTTTGAATGAATCAATGATACCAAGTTAAAAATACATCTTGACACTAAACATTCATTACTGTCAAACAAAGATGTAGAGTTTTTCTCAAGTTTGCAAGACAAGAACATAAAGAAAGCAGAGTTTATGGCTGGTGTAACAAAAGTTTCTGAGAAAGCACTGGAAGGCAGCTGTCTCATTGCTGAACTTGTAATGAAGGCCAAATGATGCCACACAACAGCCAAAAGTTTGGTAATGCTATGCTATCAAGAAATAGTTATGCTAAGTGAAGTTGCAAAAGTTCTTTTGCCTGACAGTATGATCAGTTGTCAAATATACTGTAATAGAATTTGGATGCAGTCAATGTAGTGTAAACTGTAAAGTACTATAAATTTATAGCTAATTACATGAGAGTCCAGCATTAAGAACACAGGTGTGCCACAAGAGAAATTTGTACTACCAAGTGCAATGGTCTGAAAAAGTTTGAGAACCACTGTACTATATGTTTAAAATCTTTTTCTAGATGAAATTCACATTCATTTTTTTTTCTTGAAGAAATAGATTTTATATAAACAAAAAAAAAAAAAAAGGTTTCAAACAACCATAAAACATACAATTTAAATCATCATCATAATACTAATTATGGGTATAGACCATATTCGTCTGTTCCAGTCTCATTATCCATCCAATATCCTTTTTTGAGGTCTACCCTGCCTTTTCTTTCCAATTGGCTTATATTTTAGTATTTGTTTAGGATATCGGGTGTTGGCCATTCGGTTTACATGTTCAATCCATTTTTGTTTATAATTGTTTCGTTTTTCTTCTATTGATTTTGTTTTTTTAGTTCTTTTAAAATGTCTTCATTCCTTTTTTGTTTGATCTAATAATGTGTATTTTGCAGTTCGTCTCACAAATCTCATTTCACTTGTTTTTATTCTTTGTTTATTGCCCAAATTTCACTGCCATATAATAATGTGGGCACTGCTAAAGTATTGTATATTTTCAAGAGTGTCTTTTTGTACTATATTTGGGTTGAGTGTTCTATTTATCAGGCCTATAATCTGTAAAAATTTTGAAGTTTTTAATTTTATGTCTTTTCTCCATATGATATTTCACATCCAAGATAACTGAAAGTATTTATCTGTTCTATTATTTTATTATTAATAACTATTTTGCTTCTAACTGGAGTTTGTCCACAAAATACCATTGTTTTAGTTTTATCCATGGAAATTTTCATTCCAAACTGTTCTCCGATAATGTAAAAATTACATATTGCTCTTTGTAAATTGTCTTCCTTATCTAATATTATTACCTGATCATCTGCAAATAATAGCGTATTTATTTTGTTATTCTGGGAATTTCTATACCTTGATTGTTTAAGGCATTCCACTGTATTAATATTTCATTAATGTAAATATTGAGAAGTGTTGGAGACAGAGGGCATCCCTGTCTTACTCCTTGGTTTATAGATTGTTTTTCAGACAACTTTTCATTTATTTTTATTTCATTATATATATATATATATATATATATATATATATTCAATATTGCATGTAGTAAAACATTAGGTATTAATATAATTAACGGCTATTTTAGCCTGTTTTTGTTTAGGAGTGTCCCTTATATTTAATACATTGGCTAATATAACTCAAAAGGGGTATATATATATAATTTAGGACATTACGGGCGAGTGTAGAAGGCAATTATGGCAGAATAAAAAATGTTGAAAAATTATGTACATACCTTGATTTTGGTTTAAAGATACCTTCTAAATCCAAGCTCTTGTGGAAGGGGGGGGGGGGGGGGAAGAGAGGGAAAGAACATGGGGATGTACTTGGGACACAGGAAATAAGTTTGGGAACCCGGGTTACTATTAATAATATAATATATATATATATATATATATATATATATATATATATATATATATTATTTTGTTGTGGGGAGAGGGGGGGGAAGGAAGGGGAAGGGTATCCTTATGTGGAAACTGGGGCAAGGGTTGGGTGTGGACCGTTTCGGTCATCGTCTGACCATCGTCGGAACTTTGTGGGAATGACTGTAGGGCTATGTCAAGGCTGCAAGATGTATCTGCCAAATTTGGGCATTTGTTGTCGCTAAATGGCCAGAGGCGTGGCTTAATTTGTAAGTTTTGGAACGTCCAACATTCGGAAATTAGGTAGGGGCGGTGGACGTTGATAGAATTACCATCACATTTTATGACAATAGGTTCGGATATTCTAAGCATCGTTTCGTTTTCTTGTTTGTCAATGATTATGGCTTTGTCAATTTGGGGAATGTGTTTTAGTTATAGGTATATTTATTCTTTAACATTAGGTATATTTATTCTTTGTAATATATCAAACAGTATATATCTTTTTACTTTGTCAAATGCTTTTTTGAAATCTATAAACAAAAGATGAGTTTCCAAATTAAATTCTCTTCTTTTTTTCTAAACAGAAAGCTGCATCCATTGTAGAGCATCCTTTTCTATATCCATTTTGACATTCTAATAATATTTTTTCACAGTATATTTTTAGTTTTTCATTAAGTATTCTGCTATATATTTTGTAGCATGTATTCAATAAACTAATACTGCTGTAGTTAGCAAGTTTTGTTTTATTCCCTTTTTTAAATATAGGTATTACTATGCTTGTATTCCATTCTATTGGTATTTGTCCATTTGTATATAATTTATTTAAAAATTTCAGTAATCTTTGATGAAATTTTTTTCCAGCAAATTTATACAGTTCGGAGTTTGTCCCATCTTCTCCTGCTGATTTGCCATTTTTTTATTTTATTTAGGTTGTCCTTTAATTCTTTCATTGTTATCATATCATTTAAGGTATTTTGTAAGTTTCTGGTGTAATTATTTTTGAAGCCAGTATTATCCGCCCAAAGATAGATCTGTAAAGTAATACAAGAATTCTTTTACATCTATTTCACAATTTATATTTGCAGTTTTTTTTATATCTGCATTCATGTGTTTTAGTATTTTGTATGCACTGGATCTTATTTTGTATATGTCATTTTCTAGATAAACTCAAATAAAATATGAATTTATTAGTATAATTTTCGTCTAAGTATCAAAAGCATCTTCAGTGCATGTAAAAAGCTAATAACAATAACTGACAATTCCAAAAGGTGCCACCTAAGTAGCTAATGTAGGATAACTAACAAAGTTTTTTTTTTTTTTCTAATACAGAATTCAGATATCACTTCAAGTACAGAAGAAATAACTTATATTCCTATCCCTTATGTGCAAGGCATTAATGAACACATAGTGAAAATGACTAAATATTTTTGTTGCCTTTCGGCCCATCAGAAAAATCTCCACCTTTCTCACTTCTCCAAAGGACAAGCTTCCACATCTAAATTATCCAGGTCTACCAGATTCCTTGCTCTTGTGGGTTATCTTATTTTGGACAAACAGAAAGATCTGCTTTTATCTCTGCAAGAGTCCAGCCTGAACAGTCCAGACTTGCAGAGCATGCTATCAACACTAGAACAAGAAAAGAGTCCTTCACAAAAGTCAGTTCCTCATGGAACGGCTTTATAAAGAAACGTGAAACTTTACTTCACTCTCCTAACTTAATCAGATCCGATGGTCTATGTCTAACCCCTTTGTGGAAGATAGTACTTTTTAATCAGCTAATCTTTCTTAACTTGATTTTATTTAATTGTGTGTGTGTATGTTTTAATAAGTTAGGAAATTTAATGATCATTTTAATTATCCTACATTAGCTGCTTAGGTGGTGCCTTTTGGAATTGTCAGTTATTGTTCGATTAGCTTTTTTTTTTACATGTACTGAAGATGCCTTTAATAATGAGGCAAAAATTATACTAATAAATTAAATATTTTACATGAGTTTATTCCAGTATTATAATTTATTTAAATATGCCTACTCACAATATTTCCTTATTGAAACAAAAACATACAATATTGTATTATTGCATATCATTATTGCACTCTACACTGGGATGCAGAGCTAGATCACCTCCTTGTGGTGCACCCTGGATAATGCTAATTGAACTAGTGAAATCTGATGACCAAATAATCTGAAAGATCTCCTGGCCAATACACATCACAAGGATTAAATGAATATGAGTCAAGTCATATGCAACTCCTCCCCCCTTGCAAGGATCACAGGACTAGAAAACTTGGATAAAGTGTAAGAATCTACCAAATCAATATAGAAAGTATAAGCTGGACTAAATGCCAGTACTTATCAAAAATCTTATTGGATAACCACATTGATTTGGCTGCAGTACAGGAAACCCATGCAAAAAATGAGGAGCAATCATGGAAAAGAGGAAAAAATCCCAGAATATAAAGTTCTTTGAACAACATTTGACTCATCATTTTAGGATTGCTACATATATTAGAAATACCATCAAGAATACATCCTTATTTTCAACTTCTACAGACAACTACATCCATGAGATTACTACCAAAGTTAGTAATGTAACAATTATCAATATTTATAATCTACTGACTTATCTCATGGCCAGTGCAAGTACTCTATCAATATACCACCCACCCAGCTGTGTATATAGGCAATTTCAATAGCCATCATGAACAATAGAAATACTGAAATAACGACCAGCATGGAGGAAATGCTAGTTACTTGAGCTGAGTTGATATGAAATGCACCTTATTTTTAATGCTAAGGACTGCAGCACATTTAAGTCAGCAGCCTGGAAACAGGATTACAACCCTGACTTGTGTTTTGTCACCTCTGACACATCTAAACAGTCCCCACCAGCCTATAGACAGGTCCTGACAGAATTCTGCATAGTCAGCACCACCCAGTTATTGTAGAGATTGGCTCTCAAATCCCATCTTCAATCCCTGCCCATGGTGAAACTTTATGAAGGCCAATTGGCCTGCTTTCTCTGAAAAACTTGATAAATGCCTAGGATGGATAGCCCCTTCCAATAGCAATTATGATAGATTTGTGTATGCAGCAAAAAAGATGATCCCCAGGAGATACCGTAAAGAGTATATCCCTGGGTGGGATGAGACAAGTGATAACCTATACCAGGAATTCTTAGAAAATGGAAACCAAGAAATTACAGACAAAATAATAAATAGCCTTGATATTGCATGGAGGACAAAATGGACGGAGACAGTCAAAAACCTGGATTTCAGGCACTCATGGGGAAGCATGGTCCCTCTTACGGAAGATAGGAGGGAATCCCCCCCCACACACACACGCATTTTAATGCATTGTAACTCCAGATGCAGTGGCTTCACATACAGTAAATCTATCAAGAGCACCAAAAGATGGTGCTAATTATTGCACTGTATCAACAATGTATGAGAAGAGGCGGTGGTCACTGGCTAAATTTAAAGAATCATTTAACAGACATAGTTCATGAGCATTGGTAAAATGGATATTGTAGCAAGAAATAAAACTGAACTATGGTACTTTAGTAGGTAATAGAAAATCAGGAATATTGCAAAGACTTCGAATCCACTACTTTATGGAGTAATTGATTTATCGAGAGATACAATTTATTACTGAGGTAAAAAAAAAAAAAATAGCACAGCAAAAATTAAAGATGCCAAGAAATTATATTCTTTAATTTAATCTAATTTAAAGAAATTTAATCCTTTATCCAAGTGTAAGCAAACAAAGTTTGTGCATGAAGTAACTTTGCAATTGGGCAACTCATATATAGAGGCTAATGACTTCACATCACTTGCCTTAGTATCCCATTAATGCAAGGCACATATCCTTACAGACATACATAATGCTACGCATTGTGGGAAGGGTCACTACCCAGACCGGTTTTGACCTTTACTGAGGACTCATCAGTGAGAGCCAGACCCAGAAGTGATATCAATTTGAAATAATCACCATGAAGAAAACAAGGAAGTAAGCCAAGTTTATGCCTGAAGTATTTTCAGGTCTGAGGCAACTCGTGGTAAAGGTGGAATAAGCTCTGATTGCTTGCCTTAGTATCTCCCATAATGCAAAGCACATGTCCTTGCAGACATGTATGATGTGCTATGCATTAAGGGAAAGGCCACTACCCAGACCGATTTCAACCTTTATTGAGGTCTCATCAGTGGGAGCCAGACCAAATAATTCTGAAAATACTTCAGGCACAAACTTGGCTTACTTGCTTGTTTGCTTACTTGAGGGGAAAAAAAAAAAGGATTAAAACCAAGTTTATAAAATCATTCTCTCATCCAGAGATTTTTATTTAATAAGGTCAAAGCACCTTGTGGCAACTCGTATAGGTAAAAATGATAAGGTCTGCATTACTTCAACCACCTTGGTATCACCACCTCAGGGTCTGGCTCCCACTGATGAGACCTCAATAAAGGTCAAAACTGGTCTGAGTAGTGGCCCTCCCCTTAATGCACATGTCCTTGCAGACATCATACATGTCTGCAAGGACATGTGCTTTGCATTATGGGAGATACTAAGGCAAGTGATTAGAGCTTATTCCACCTTTACCACAAGTTGCCCCAGACTTGAAAATACTTCAGATGCAAACTTGGCTTACTTGCTTGTTTCCTTACTTGGGAAAAAAAAAAAAGGGATTAAAACCAAGTTTATAAAATTGCTTGGTATCTTTAATATATAATATACCCAAGGTAAAAAACTTTCTAAATCACCATGAAGGAGTTGAGGAAAAACCATATAACTCACACATTGTTCTACATATTCCCCACGAAGTGTTATACACTTGTTACGACACTGCTACATCATTTGCAATCCTCTGAGGAAAAAAGTCTCATCAGAAAATATCATTTTTGTTTTAGTTGTTTATCAGAACTTCTTAGCCCTGCTTCCTCGTAAAACACTGGGACTATAAAAACTCCAATGAAGTTTAACATGACTAGCAATTAAATGGTTGAAACAAGGGTCATAGGAACAGTATTAGGTTTTTCTTATAGCTCCCCCACCCCACCAAACTGACAGACTTGCATGTCTTAGTTCTGAGTCTTTCATTACTATACCTCCATCTTATTAATTCATGGAGTCACTAAACTTATCATCCGAGGAGAGAGAGGTGGGAACTCATCTTAGGCAAAACTTATACATTCCCAAAATCCATTCAATACCTGTATCACTACCAAAGCATTCAATGGTCCAACTAGCCTCAATGCAAAAAAAAAAAAAAAAAAGCCATTCTCACCTTCTAACCATTTCTTTTCACATATTTCTAGGAATTTCCTCTTGACCTTGCTCCTCCCCTCTTTTTCTACTATATGAAAAATCTCCCCAGTGTCAATCGTGTAAATACTCCCATAACAATTTAAATGTCTCAACAATGTCAGCACTCTATCTTTTATCCACCAAACTCTGCAGTTTTGGCATGCCCTCAGTCTATCCTCATAACCAATACTGTACAACACTGGTATCATTTACATTATGTTTTTATATCCTTTCCAAGATTATTTACTTCATCCCCCTTCAAATCCTGACAACCAGATTTGAGCACAATAATCCAGAATGGATTATCCATTGGATAATCCATGAATATCTTTGCAACATATCACCTCAACTTCAAGTTTCTAGCAACAATCATTCCAAGATCATTAGTCTCCTTCACTTTCTGTAGTAAGTTCCACCAACAAGAGTATGCAGCCCTCCATTTTTGGATCAAAAATTTCAAGACCTTACATTTAGTTGCATTAACTAATGTTAGCCAACCAAATTGTATTCATATTGGCTTAAACCAATATACAAAATGATGGTACAACATGACAAAATTTCATGCTGGCTGAGGTGTCGCCCGGTCAAACAAGGCCCCGTTGTTGTCACCAGGGAACCAGGGCAAACAGCGAAAAGTCAGTTACTGGAACAAACCCTAAAACACACCCCAACTCAATATCACCAGAGTTGAAGATCAGTACTATCAACATAAGAAGCCTGAATGGCAAAGAAATGGAGCTAGCTGAGGAATTAGATAAGTACCAGATCGACATAATAGGGTTGACTGAAACAAAAAAAGACAAAAACTGGTGAGATCTTTCTGAGCAATAAATACAAAATGTTATATTCAGGCAATGACAATCAAGGAAAAGAAGGGGTAGCCATAGTATTCAACACAAAATACGAGGCTAATCTTCTTGAATGGCAGACAGTCTCAAGTAGAGTGATGTGGGCAAATATTAGAATGGGGAACTAGAAAATGAGACTTATTTGTGCCTATGGTCCCACAGAAGGTTCTACTAAGGTAGAAGTGGAGGAATTTTTTGAGGCTCTAGAGAAAGCTACTGACACAATGAAAAATTGGTCCTTGTTGGGAATCTAAATAGCAGAGTAGGAAATGATTGTGAGACATACAAAAATATTTTGGGAAAATTTGGAGAAAAGAGCAAAGCTAATAATAATGGCAAATATCTGTTGGATTTCTGCTCAGGACATGGACTGGTTATTACTAACACCATGTTCCAACATAAAAATGTGCACAAATTCACATGGAGAAAAGAGGCTAGGAATAAGAAAAGTCTCATTGACTATGTTATTGTTGATAGTGATGTTTTCTCCCTGGTGCAGGACACCAGAGTGCATAGAGGATTTGAAATTGGAAGTGATCACTATTTAGTCTTGAGCAGGATAAAATTGAATTTCATATTGAAAAGACTAACATGTAAGAAAGTTTTAAAGCGAATAAAAGTTGAGCAGCTCTCAGATGTGAACTGTAGACTAAAATACAGAAATATTATTGAAAAGAAAATGAAAGAGTTTGAGAACAGGAATCAAACCTTGGAGATTCAGTGGCAAACTCTGAAGGAAACATTGATTGATTCTGCCAGAGAGGCATGTGGTGAGGTTGTGTGCAAGGATAAAAAAATCAGAACTGCATGGTGGACAAACGAAGTTAAAGATGCAGCGAAGGAAAAGAAGAAAGCATATCAAAAGTTCCTGGTAAATAAGTCAGCTTGTGCTCTTAGAGAATACAGAAATAAATGTAAGAAAGATAAACACTGTGTAAAACTAGCTAAACAAAGGTCATGGGAGGACTTTGGCAAGAACATAGAAAATAAATATCAAAAAGGTGGTAAGATATTCTGGGGATTGCTGAAGAAGCAAACAAATGGAAGTAAAAGGAGTTAGAGATGATAAAGGTGACATGAAAATGGGAGAAAAAGATATCCTTGAAGTATGGAGTAATTACTTAGAAAAATTGCTAAATGAAACAAGCAATGATAGCACAGTGGTAAAAAACACTCAAAAGGCATACAGTAAGGAATACACATCCATACTTGAAGTAGAAAAAGCCATCAAAGGCTTGAAATGGAAAGGCAGCAGGAGTAGATGATATACAACCAGAAATGCTGAAGTATGGTGGTATAAAACAGTGGCTGCACTGCACAGTTCAGAAGGCTTGGACAGAGGGATGAATTCCTGATGACTGGAGTAGAGCTCTAATAGACCCATATACAAAAAAGGAAATAAATCTGAATGTGAGAATTACAGAGGTATTTCCCTACTGAGTGTCCTGGGCAAGATTTATGCCAGTATACTTGAGAAATGGTTGAGAAGAATTGCAGAAGAAAAGCTTAGTGAAAAACAAACTGGATTCAAGCCAAACAGAGGCTGTCATGATCAGATCTTCACTTTACTACAAATAGTTGAGAAAGTATGGGAATATAACAAAGATCTGTATTTAAGTTTTGTTGATTTGGAAAAGGCATATGACAAGGTGCCAAGAGAGAGAGAAGCTATTCAATACACTACATTTATATGTAGTGTATTGAATAGTGTCAATGGGGCACCAATATATCAAGCAATACTTAGTCTGTATTTGAGTTGTAAGTCAGCAGTTAGAATTGAAGGAAGTACAGGAAGATGGTTTAATGTTAAATCTGGTGTGAGACAAGGATGTACATTATCTCCTCTGTTATTCATTATCTATATGGATCACATTATGAAGGATAGTGGTATTAAACATGATGTCAGAATTGGATATGTTAATGTCAGCTGTTTGCTTTATGCGGACGATGTTATACTGCTAAATAAATCCGCTACAAGTTTGCAAGATTCCCTGACTAAATTGAATAACTGTTGTAATAGCTATGGTATGAAGGTCAGCAATAAAAGACAAAGACAATGAAAATAGGTAGAATCGTTGAAAATGTCAACTGTGTTTTGAATGGGGAACATGTGGAACAAGTGAAACATTTCAGCTACTTAGTGGCGATTTTTAGTGAAGATGGGAAATTAAATATGGAAATAGACAACAGAATCAACAAAGCTGGTATGGTAGGAAGTCAACTGAATAAATTCATATGGAATAAGAGAGAAATTAGTCGGAACACTAAATTAGCTGTATACAAGACAGTGTTCAAACCAGTTTTAACTTATGGATATGAGAGCTGGGTCAGAAGTAAAACACTTGACTAGAGACAGCAGATATGAGAGTCCTGAGAAAGATTAGAGGCATGAACAGATGGCATCTATGGCAATATCATATTAAAAATGAGGATTTAGGAAAGAACTTGACATTGTCAGCATCCAGGAATGCATTAGCAGAGCTAATCTCAGGTGGTATGGTCACTTGAACAGAATGGGCGAGGAAAGATTAGCAAAACAAGTGTTCTCTGCCAGGTTGGCAGGAAAATGACCCAGAGGAAAACCAAGATATAGGTGGATTGATACGGTACAAAGTGCCTTAGACGATAGAAATATAAGATCTGATAATGTTGGAGTCTTGATAAATAACAGACTGATTTGGAGGAAAATTGTAGATAGAAAGTTAGTAATGATGTAAATTTTTCATGCAGTACTATCATATCCTGTTCACCCCTTGAGGGTACATGTCAGGAATATGATGATGATGATAATCCAGAATGTGCTTCGACCATAACTTTATACAATGGAATCATCACTTTATTTATTTAGTATATCTCAGCTTGTTGGTAAATTTCTTTCTTAGCACTGCAACAATCCTCTGGGTTACCTTCACTACCTTTGCAACATATCTCCTCAACTTCAAGTTTCTAGCAACAATCATTCCAAGATCCTCAGTCTCCTCCACTTTCTGCAATAAGTTCCAACAACAAGAGTATGCAGCCCTCCATTTTTGGATATCAAAAATTTCAAGACCTTACATTTAGTTGCATTAACTAATTGGCACTCTTACTAATAACCCTTCAAGGCATCATTGCAGACAACTGAATACCTCCATGCAATCAGTGGCAAAAGGGTTAAACAGCAGAGATCCCAAAAACTGAGCCCCGCAAAACCTCACTCGTCACTTTCCTTTTTCCTTAATACTGTTAATCTATACACAACACTGATATATATCAGAGCGTCAATCTCTGATCAATTCGTTCGCCTGATATCTAACCCCATGTTGCAGCTTAAATATCAACTAACCATAGTTGATATTTAAGCTGCTAGTTATCTTCTCAAATGCTTTTGCAAAAAAAAAAAAAAAGCATATGCCTTTTCCTCATCAGCCACCTAAAGAGTAAAACAAGAGCCTCTTAACAAATTTGTGCTGCTCTTCATAGATAATAATATCCTCATTTGTCCAAATTGGTATATCACCTCTTACTAACTGCTCCAAAATCTTAACTACAGAAGAAATATAAAGTAGTCCATAATTAGACATCTCCATTCTACTGCAACCCTTATGCATTGGCACTCTCTTTTACTCTCTGTCCGCTCCATGAACACTTTCTCAGAAGCTAGACTTTCATTGAACAACTAGGAATGAAGCTGTATTTCGTAGCACATTATCTTAAAACAATGCAAAATCTCATCCAATCCCAATAACTTACTGACTTCCAGAATACTTGGTAAAATATATACTCCTCACACACTTCTAAACTTTCAACGATCCCGATTCCTCCAGGAATAAGACCTTCTTTTCCATAATGAAATACCCAATAAAGTGATCATTAAATAGCTCCACTACGTCATCTGAATTGGTCACTTGATTCTTGTTTCTGTCTAACAGGGTCATTTATCCACAATTATTTATGCTCCTACTGGCCACATAAAAAAATTTCTTAGCATTTTCCTTAGACTGTAGTGCTAGCCTCTTCTCATATTCCATTTTTGTCTTCCTTACTATACCTAATTACTTTCCTGACACGAGTCTTATATTCCTCATGAAACTGCTCTTCATCTCACTTATCCTTCAAAACTGTTTTTTTTTTTTTTACATCTGCAGTTACTGTTTGATTTCATTAGATTTAATTAATTTCATCTGATTTCATGTTTTATTTCATCCACATTATATGAAATTATATTATTTTTTTTAGATGAGGAATGCAATTTGTCGCTGCCCTGATAAATATTTCTTGACTCCCATGCACTGATATCTCTTTCTTTCAATTTTTCTATCCATGGAACTATCCCTAGCTAATTTCTAAGCTTATTATAGTCATCTACCTTATAATCCCATTAATTCCTCTTGACATGTCTGCATGGCTATTCATTCTCCAAGTCAAAGCCACTTTCATCAGCCAGAAGCAAGGATGACATCTCTGTTGCAATGAAATTCTCTGATGCTTGCACTAAATCCAAAACTCTTGATCCTCATGTTCTCTCTACTATATGTTGTTTGAGACATTTGTTCCTCAAGCATTGCAGAAATTCCATTCCTGGAATTCATAAATGCAATGTAAATTATACTTGAGAAGAAATTATATTCTTAATTCTTTATCCAAGTGTAAGCAAAACAAAGTTTGCATGTGAATTATCTTCATGACTAGGCCACTTGTATACAGAGGTTATTGCATAGCAAATAAGAATACATACATGTCCAACAGGGTCATTCATGCTCTGCATTATGCAATACTAAGGCAACTGATGTGAAGTCGAAAGCCTCTATATACAAATAGCCTAGTCAATCATTTGAAAGAAAACCAAGAAGAGAATACTCTAAATGACAGCAGAGTGTTCTTACCTATGAGGAATGAAGGACTGACTTTGAATGTGTGTGTGTGTGCGCGTGTGTGACAGAGAGAGAGAGAGAGAGAGAAGAGTCATATAAGAGCTTTGGAGATGGATTATGTGTATATCTCATATTCAAAGCATTTAGAAGGCTGACATAATATCTGAATTTGTGAGAAAATGTTGAGAACTACTCAGAGTGTGAATTTTACAGTAGCATGGTCAAGTACTACAGATTCCAAGAGAGATAACAGAGCAATGAAATGGTCACCACCAGATGGCAGAAGAAGGGATAGCCTTGACATGGAGTGGAGATGGGTAATGGATGTGGTGTGAGCTATGACGTTGCAAAAAGTCTCTTTGGATGACCATTCACAATGGGGAAGAGAAATAAGGCAGCTGCGGAGCAGTGGAGATACCTTTAAAAATAATCATCAAATTCCTGCCATGTACCCTCAAGGGGTGTACAGGATATGATAGTACTACATGAAAAAAATTACATCATTATTAATTTCCTATCTACAATTTTCCTCCAAATCAGTCTGTTACTTGTCAAGACTCCAACATTATCAGATCTTATATTTCTATCGTCTAAAGCATTTTGTACCATATCAATCCACCTATATCTTGGTCTTCCTCTGGGTCGTTTTGCTGCCAACCTGGCAGAGAACACTTGTTTTGCTAATCTTTCCTCGGCCATTCTGTTTAAGTAACCATACCACCTAAGATTAGCTCTGCTAATGCATTCCTGGATGCTGACAATGTCAAGTTCTTTCCTAATGTCCTCATTTTTAATATGATATTGCCATTGATGCCATCTGTTCATGCCTATAATCTTTCTCAGGACTCTCATATCTGTGGTCTCTAGTCTTTGGTCAAGTGTTTTACTTCTGACCCAGCTCTCAGATCCATAAGTTAAAACTGGTTTGAACACTGTCTTGTACACAGCTAATTTAGTGTTCCGACTAATTTCTCTCTTATTCCATATGAATTTATTCAATTGACTTCCCACCATACCAGCTTTGCTGATTCTGTTGTCTATTTCTATATTTAATTTACCATCTTCAGTAAAAATCGTGCCTAAATAGCTGAAATGTTTTACTTGTTCCACAGGTTCTCCATTCACAACACAGTTGACATTTTCAATGATTCTGCCTATTTTCATTGTCTTTGTCTTTTTATTGCTGACCTTCATACCATATCTATTAAAACAGCTATTCAATTTAGTCAGAGAATCTTGCAGACTTGTAGCAGATTTATTTAGAAGTATAACATCATCCGCATAAAGCAAAGAGCTGACATTAACATCTCCAATTTTGATATCATGTTTAATACCACTTTCCTTCATAATGTGATCCATATAGATAATGAATAACAGAGGGGATAATGTACATCCTTGTCTCACACCAGATTTAACATTAAACCATCTTCCTGTACTTCCTTCAATTCTAACTGCTGACTTACAATTCAAATAAAGACTAAGTATTGCATGATATAATGCCCCATTGACACCATATAACTGAAGTGTATTGAATAGCTTCTCTCTTGGCACCTTGTCATATGCCTTTTCCAGATTGACAAAACTTAAATACAGATCTTTGTTATATTCCCATGCTTTCTCGACTATTTGTCGTAAAGTGAAGATCTGATCCTGACAGCCTCTATTTGGCCTGAATCCAGCTTGTTCTTCACCAAGCTTTTCTTCCACAATTCTTCTCAACCGTTTCTCAAGTATACTTGCATAGATCTTGCCAGGAACACTCAGTAGGGAAATACCTCTGTAATTCTCACATGCAGTTTTATTTCCCTTTTTATATATGGGTACTATGAGAGCTCTACTCCAATCATCGGGAATTCGTCCCTCTGTCCAGGCTTTCTGAACTATGCAGTGCAGCCACTGTAAGACTCTTATACCACCATACTTCAGCATTTCTGGTCGAATATCATCTACTCCTGCTGTCTTTCCACATTTCAAGCCTTTGATGGCTTTTTTTACTTCTAGTATGGATATGTATTCCTGACTGCATGCCTGGTCAGTGTTTTTTACCACTGTGTTGTCATCACTGCTTGTTTCATTTAGCAGTTTTTCAAAGTAATTACTCCATACTTCAAGGATATCTTTTTCTCCCGTTTTCATGTCACCTTTATCATCTCTAATTCCTTTTACAGCACTCTTTCCTCCATTCTTAAGCTTCTTCAACAACCTCCAGAATATTTTGCCACCTTCTTGATATTTATTTTCTATGTTCTTGCCAAAGTCCTCCCATGACTTTTGTTTAGCTAGTTTTACACAGTGTTTAGCATTCTTGCATTTGTCTCTATATTCTCTAAGAGCACAAGCTGACTTATTTGACAGGAACTTTTGGTATGCTTTCTTCTTTTCCTTCACTGCCTCTTTAACTTCCTGTGTCCACCAGGGAGTTCTGATTTTTTTATCCTTACAGATAACCTCACCACATGCCTCTCTGGCAGAATCAATCAATGTTTTCTTCAGAGTTTGCCACCGAATCTCCAAGGTTTGATTCCTGTTCTCAAACTCTTTCATTTTTTCTTCAATAATCTTTGTGTATTTTAGCCTACAGTTCACATCTGAGAGCTGCTCAACTTTTATTCGCTTTAAAACTTTCTTACATGTTATTCTTTTCAATATGAAATTCAATTTTATCCTGCTCAAGACTAAATAGTGATCACTTCCAATTTCAAATCCTCTGTACACTCTGGTGTCCTGCACCAGGAAGAAAACATCACTATCAACAATAACATAGTCAATGAGACTTTTCTTATTCCTAGCCTCTTTTCTCCATGTGAATTTGTGCACATTTTTATGTTGGAACATGGTGTTAGTAATAACCAGTCCATGTCCTGAGCAGAAATCCAACAGATATTTGCCATTATTATTAGCTTTGCTCTTTTCTCCAAATTTTCCCAAAATATTTTTGTATGTCTCACAATCATTTCCTACTCTGCTATTTAGATCCCCAACAAGGACCAACTTTTCCTTTTTCATTGTGTCAGTTGCTTTTTCTAAAGCCTCAAAAAATTCCTCCACTTCTACCTTAGTAGAACCTTCGGTGGGACCATAGGCACAAATAAGTCTCATTGTCCAGTTACCCATTCTCATATTTGCCCACATTCCTCTACTTGAGACTGACTGCCATTCAAGAAGATTAGCCTCGTATTTTGTGTTGAATACTATGGCTACTCCTTCTTTTCCTTGATTGTCACTGCCTGAATATAACATTTTGTATTTATTGCTCAGAAAGATCTCACCAGTTTTGATCTTTTTTGTTTTAGTCACCCCTATTATGTCGATCTGGTACTTATCTAATTCCTCAGCTAGCTCCCTTTCTTTGCCATTCAGGCTTCTTACGTTGATAGTACCGATTTTTAACTCTGGTGATGTTGAGTTGGGGTTTATTTTCAGATTTGTTCCAGTAGCTGACTTTTCGCTGTTCGCCCTGGTTCCCTGGCGAAAACAACGGGGGCCTTGTTTAACCGGGCGACGCCCCAGCCGGCAAGAAATTTTGTCATGTTGTACCATCATTCTATATTTTGGTTTAACCAATAAGAATACAATTTGGTCGGCTAAATCCCAAATTGCCATCCCATCCTCGTCCGTTCAGTATCCAAGTAGATACCCAACAGGGTGCACCACGAGAAGGTGAGGATTGGACATTAGGTCAGAAGCCCTGGTCGGTTCTCTGCATTCCTTTAAAGGCTATGTGGAGGTCTCCTCTCAGTTATACAGCTTTGACCCTTAAGCACCACCTTTAAAAATAAGTATAATTCATTTCACCATATATATGTTCTTAGAGAGTCTAGAGAATCTTTTTAACTAAGTCTAATAATGCAAGGATATCACAAAAATTTACCTGTTTTCTGTAAAATATTTCTTGCAAAATAAACAGTTTCGTGAAAACTGCTTGTCTGTTCTTTCTAAATGTTGCTGATAAAGCACATATTCCTAAAAGAGACAAATAAATCAGTTATCACACTAAGAACTTTGAAGAGCAAAGCACTTAAATTAACAGGTAAAACGACATTCTTCTAGACAATAACAGCAAATAAGAGATAATTGCAAATATCATTTACAAAATTTAGTTTTATTTCTAAGCAACTTAAACAGTATATGGTAAAGTATAATCTTACTTAAGCATTTTTTTTTTTTGTTTGTTTCATCTCATCTTTCTGGGAGAGAGTTCCTGTCACTATGATGAATTCCTTCTTCATTTCTGTTTTTTTTCTTCAATGGCTTATAATTTCTAGTTAATCAAGTACATCCTCTAATAATGTATATTTGGGTCATCCTCTTCATATTTTCCTTGACATATTCCCTTCTAATATGTTTATGATTTATCTGTTGTCTCCATACATGTCTCAAGAATTTCATCTTCTGTCCTATGTCTCTTATGCAATACTTCGTTCTCTTTTATTTCATATAGGACTCCTTGGTTTTCTCACCAACTTATTCCTAGTAATTTACTCTCCAACAGTGTATTTTAAATGCATTAATTCTTTTCCAGTCTTCTGCTGTACTTGTCCAGGTTTCCTTTCTGTTCCGTTCCACCATACCATACCAGAACACATGCCAGAAAGTGTTATCTTTACTTGGATAAAGAATTAAAAAAGAATATAATTTCTCGTCTTTTTGGACATTTATAAATCTATTTTTTTTATGTTTTTACTTAACTCACTTTCATAAATTATTTAGTTTCTTGAATGCTTCTTTATCATCACAAAGCACATCGTATGTATCTGCACTCCACCCACAGTTATCCCCTTCAATCCTACTTTTATTACTTTTATTGCATTCTTTGTAATGATGCACAACTTTATCTTACATCACTGATTATACACATAATCTTAAACCATTATCACAAATTAAATATATAATCTGAAACCACGCAGCAGCTCATGGTCATTTTTGTGCTGTTTATTATCTAATGACGATACCCATGAAATGGCAAGCACACAACCATTACGTTGCTGGTCCTGTATGTACTTTACTAGTTTTTGTGCCTCTTCAGTCTTTTGCCTCTTCAAAATTTTTTATTTTACATATTTGTAATTCTTAATTTTTCAAAATCGATAGTCCATTTGATTCATCACTTTGCTTCTTTTCTTCATTTTCATTCTGAAACATAAACAGAACCATAAAAATTCATTTTCAACACCTTTCTCTTACCACGTGTTTTCAGCACAATCAAATTTGGTTCTGAATATTTGACAAAATTTGTCATATCCATCTTCTAAAAATATTCAACACGGTATGTCTTTTAACTTAGCCTCTGGTTGGACAAGCTAGATAGCTCCCATTACTTCGCCACTGCTGGCCTGGTTGGCTGAGTGGTTAGTATATTCACTCTCCAACCAACAGGTTGCAGATTTGAATCCTGCCGTGGCTCTAGAGCATGGTTTCTGGACTATGTAAAAAATATATTAAAAAAATATATAAAATTGATTTTAAAAAATACAAAAAAATCCTTAGCCCGCTCACAATACCAAATTTATTATATGTTTGCAAATAATCTTACATGGGTCGAAGCAACATAAAAAAAATTACCTAATAAGCTTTGCTATTTTTTATTGTTTTTAAAATCAGGAGCAACATGAAACCTAGTTTGAGAAAATTTCTATATTAAAAAAAAAACAATATTTATATGTTTCATCAACTTAGACAAAGCTTTGACAGAATCAGATTACAGAATGTCCTGAAAGTACTAGCACCAAAAAATAATCCACTGTGAGTTATCAAACAACTGATATATCAATATTGGAACAATCGATATAAACACACACACAAAAAAAAAAGGGAATAAGTAATAAGCAACAAAAAATACCTGAAAGGAAAGGAATCAGAATTAACATTTACTTAATTTTACAGTCATGTTGTACTATCATTTTGTATATTGGTCACTTAAACGGAATGGGCGAGGAAAGATTAGCAAAGCAAGTGTTCTCTGCAAGGTTGGCAGGAAAACAACCCAGAAGAAGACCAAGATATAGGTGGACTGATACGGTGGACTGATCTTTTTGTTGTCGAACGCGGCAACCTTCATTAGTGTTGTGTCAATTGTTTATGACATTTGTTTCATTAGAAGCTGAGTTATAGTGCCAAGAGTGACAGTGCAGTTTGACAAATGGTCAGAAAATGAGTTTCAAATAGAGAGCAGCAATTGACTTTTGTGTTAAACTCGGTAAAAGTTTTACTGAAACGCATCAAATGCTTCAAAAAGCATATGGTGATGATGCTTATTCCGTACTCAAGTTTAAGAGTGGTTTAAGCGATTTCAAAGTGGTCATGAGGACGACGAAAAGCCAGCCTGTCCAAAATCTGGACTGAGAGAAGTTAACATCCAAAAAGTGTGCAATTTCATCAAAAAAAAACCAAAATCGTCCGTGAGATTGATTGAAGATGAATTGGGGATTCCAAAATCAACTGTGGACAACATTCTGACCGAGAGTTTGGGCCTGCATAAATTGAATTCGCGTTTTTTGTTCCCCACAAGTTGACCAATGACCAAAAAATGTATCGAATTGAACACTGCAAGGATCTCATTAAAACTGCTCGTAAGGACTGAAACTCCTTGAAACGATCGTTACTGGTGATGAAACGTGCCGTTTTTTGATTACGAGCCTGAAACGCAGCAGAGTGCTGAGTGGAGACCACCATAAGAGGGGCATCCGAAAAAAAAAAAAAAAAGTTGCTCTGAGAAGTAAAAAGTAAAGACAATGCTGATTTGTTTCTACGATTCCAAGGGCATTATCCACAAAGAATTCGTTCTGCCTGGTCAAACGGTCAATGGTGAGTTTTATCTCAAAGTTTTGAAGTGATTGATAGCGAGAATTTGTCGCGTATGGCATGAATATCATGATGCAGGCAGCTGGTCACTTTTGTACCATAATGCACCATCTCATGATTAGAATACTGTGAGAGAGTTTTTGAGCAAACACCAAGTATGTGTGTTGGATCACTCGCCGTATTCACCTGATTTAGTACCCTGTGACTTCTTTCTCTTCCCCCAACTTCATTTGGGGATGAAAGGAAAGCGATACGACACCACTGAAAATGTTCAAGCGGCAATAACCACGACCTTCAACGGTATCCCAAAAACTGATATAAAAAACTCATTTAACGAATTAATTGACTGTACCACATGCTGTATCGAAGCTGAGGGAGAGCATATTGATTGAAATAAATGATTTGAATAATTATAATTAGCCTATGTTTTATTTTCTATCAAAAGATCGGTTTCTTTTTGGACAGAGGGTATAGTACAGTAGAATCTGCTTATTGTGATCACGGATAATGTTATCAATTGGCTATTGTTATCAAAAACAGTCAGTTCCAAAACACACCATTTAAAATGAATTAAAATAACTCATCCATTATAATCAAAGTTTTGGTTATTATTATGAAAATCCTCAAATGATTAGCCATTGGAATCTCAGAATTAAGAACTTTATTATTATTACTGGCGACTACAAGGAGTCCTTAGACTCATCGAGGGAGGTCCTAAATATCGTGTCCACACAACTATTTGACATTCACATAGTATCTATCATACTTAGCTTTGAACTCATTCACTGTAAGACACCCACAACAGACTCTGGCAGCTTATTCCACTCATTCACCACTCTAAAATTAAAAAACTCAACTCTAACACCCACACCAACCACACTCTTGCCCAGTTTCCATGGATGTCCCCTAGTCCTCCTACCAACAGTCCTATTCTCAAAAATATCTTCTGAATTAATGCTATAGAAACCCTTCAGCAATTTGAATGTCTCAATCATATCTCCCCTTTTCCGCCTATCAACCAATTTCTGCAACCCACAAATCTTCAACCTGTTTTCATAAGGTTCATTCCATAGCCCTGCTATCATCTTGGTCACTCACCTCTGGATCTTTTCAACCTCCTCCCCATCAAGAAGAAACCTAGGTGACCAAATCTGGGCACAGTAGTTGAGATGGGGGTCTTGTCAAGGGTCCATACAGAGGAACAATAACTTGCTTATCTCTACTCGTCAAAGTATTCTTCAGCATCCAAGTGATTTGATGAGCTGATTTAGCCACTTTTGCAATGTGCCCCCCTATCCCTAACTCCCTATCCACCAACACTCCCAAGTCCCTGTCCTCATCAATCTCCTGGAGTACAGTTCCACCAATGTGATATACTGCTGCTAATCTTTTCACCCCAAAATGCATAACCTTACATTTTGCCACATTAAATTGACATCCATTCTCCTTAGCCATGGCAACTGCAATCTATCCAAGTCGTCCTGCAAGATTTTGATATTTTCTGCATTCACTATTGCCCTACACAACTTTGCATCATCAGCAAACAAACGAACCATTCCTCTCAGATCCTTCCCTATATCGTTAATGAACAAATTTAACAGCAGTGGTAAAAGAACAGAACCCTGCAGCACACCACTAGTCACAGGCTGTCTTTTGGACTCTACTCCTGAGTAGAGTCCAAAAGACTACTCTCTCTCTCTGGTATCCCTCCATCAACTACCCTCCTATCCATCTCACCAACCCTATATCCATTCCCATATGTTGTAGTTTACGGATTAGAATTCCATGTGGTATCCTGTCAAAGGCCTTAGCCAGGTCCAGCAGTATCACTGTAAACCCATTACCTTATCCTGTTCAGCCGTCACTGTGTTATAAAACTTGAGCAAGTTACTGAGGCATGAACTACCCTTCACAAAACCATGCTGTCCCCCACAGTATCTCATTTTCACCAATCCATTCCTGTATTTTTCCCTTGACTACTTTCTCCAAGACCTTCAGAACGACTCCTGATATGCTGATTGGTCGGTAATTTGGATCCTCCTTTATGCAGCGGAACTATTTTCCCCTCTTTCCACCGCTTTGGGACTGAACCAGACCCCGAGACTCAGATTAAACAATATGGTCAAGGGCACTGACAATTCTTTAGCCACTTCACGTAAGACCTGTGCTGGTATACCGTTCAATCCCACAGATGTATTTACATTAAGGTTCTGTAATAGACTATTCACCTCCACTTCATTCACCACAATTCCCCTACAAACTAATGGTTCCTTCATTTCTTCAATGTCACCACCTGGATGATATACTCTTGCAAAGTGCTCACTCAGTAATTCCACTAAATTGACTGAATCAGTGACCTCCATACCATCGGAATTCTTAAAATCATTCTGCTGTGTACAGTTTTTCTTTTACTTGCAGCATATTGAAATAACTGTTTGGGATTCTCTTTAGCTTGCATCGCTAATTTCCTTCCATAATCTGCTTTTGCTTTTATTACCACACTCGTTACCCTTCTGGCCTGTGCTTTATACCATTCATGTGCCTGCAGGTCACGATTCTCCTTAAATTCCCTCCACAGTTGTTTCTTTTTTTGCAACTCAAGTTTAATGGTGTTATTCATCCATTTAACCCCTATTTGATTTACTATTCGGACTTTAGTATACAGTCAGCCATAACCTCCTGCAAATGCTCCTTGACCACTTTCCATGCCCTATCAACATCCAGCCCTTGCAGTTTTACATGCCATGGCATTGAACCAGGCAATCTCCAAAGCTTGTCATACTTGCCAGCACGGTAATTCCATATATACCCTGTCTTAATTGAAAATTTCACACATTTAGCCATCACTCTCACCAATAGGTGGCAACATGGTCATATTCATTACAGTCAAATTCTCAGATGCTATTACTAGGTCAAGCAGTCTCGAACCCCTAGTATGTTCCATTATATGCTGTCTCAGATAGTTATCCCTTAGTAACTGAATAAAATCCAGTTCCTTCCAATCAATGTTACCATAGTTGAAATCCCCCATAATAATTACCTTCCTTCCACTCATTTCATCAATTTGTCTATGCATACTATCTCCACCATCTATTCCATCACCTGGTCTATAGCAGCAACCAACTGTACATTTTGTTCCGTTAGTCTCAATTTCACACCAAATAGCCTCAAATGAGCTCTTTTCACTATCCTGCAATACAACTTCTATTCTCCTTGGCTGCAGTTCATCAGCTATCATCAATAACACTCCTCCCCCATTTTATTCTCTCTCCCTCCTGAACACACTATACCCTACACATTCTATCCCACTAACCATATCATCTTCTGTCAGCCATGTTTTACTAATGCCAATAGGATTAATCAGGAAAAAATTTGACAAAGAACATTTGTTAAAATCTGACTTTTGTGTTATTCTTCTTTTATTCTTAATCATCTTTTAATGTTATTTTTCTGTAAATCTTATCTTCCAGATCCATAAATATTAGTTAAATCTGCCAGGAAATGCAGGCGGATATAAATACAGTTAAAATGTGATTTTTCAAGTTTATTTTCATGCTCTCTTTCAGTAAGTGATTTGAATTTAAGTGCTTGTTAAAACAGCCCTTAGCATTATAGCAGAAGCAAGTAAAAAACGTAAAAATTTATCTTTTCAAGAAAAGCAAAGAATTTTTGGAGTGCTATGATAAGTTGGCCAAAATGAGTCAGTGTAGTGCAGTTGTATATTTAAAAATTTCACATATCAAAACTGAAACTTCAGCCCTTACTAATGAGAACATAGATCAGAAGAGAGCCTGATCTGGTAAGGATACTCAAGCTAAATCAGTATTAAAACTTTGGTTTATTAATGTTCGTGAAAGAATGCTTCAATTAATGGGCCTTTGATGCGTCAAAAACAGGGCTGCATTTAGCATAAGGCGCATTAGGTGCAAGCTGGGGCCTCACTCTCTATGGGGGACACATTTTAAAACCTTACTCCCCACAAACAACAATATAAAAAAATTGCCTAGTTATAGTTGCAAAATAAACCACTTATTTTTAAATATTAAATTCGTAATATAAAAACTAGAGGCTGCTCAAATATTTGTGCAGCAAAAAAAAAGGGTCAAATATCAGAGGACAGTAAAGAAAATTCCAAGTAACACAGTACACATAAAGACAAGTGACACATATTCCCCCCCCCACACACACACAAACAGTTAATTCATTAAAGGCTCTAAAATCGCCGTTCAGGATTTAATGGCAAAGGTAGGTAATTGCATGATAAAAGGTAGAATGCCGATGAAGTTTTGATCAGTGAAAAATGCTAGGGTGGTCTGGATATTTCATCCACCTGGGTCGGAAGGGAGGTTAAGTGTTGTTCATACACACGCATAACAACTGATAGTTTACTAAAAATAAAGAACCAGAAGACTTCAGTTTGGTGATGCAAAATTACATAAATCAAGTGGATATTAAATCCAGCATTATTTCAAAGCCGAATGTAGAAACTATGAAAGTTTCGTATGAAATTTGACCAGAGCTTACGGAAATACACACACTGGCATTTACAAGCTGCGCTAGCGTAGACCACATATCGGCATTTACGAGTTGCCCAAGTCCATGCTAAGGCAACTCGTAAATGCCGACATGTATATTTCCAAAAGCTCTCTGGTCAAATTTCGTACGAAATTTTCATAGTTTCTACATTCAATTTTGAAATAATGCTGGATTTTATATCCACTTGATTTATATAATTTTGCATCCCCGAACTGAAGTCTTTCGATTCTTTATTTTTTAATAAATGCTTTATGCACCGACCGAGAGTTCGCTTACGAAAAATACACCTCTCCGACAATTCGAGTTCCCTGGTAATGAACCAGAGTTTTTGCTCTCTTAAGTTTCTTTCGAATTTAGTTCCCGGTGAGGGACACTTAGATTTCAGGAAGTTGCCTTGAGAGAGCATTTTGAGTCTCCGGGGAGAGTGTTTTCCGGCGTGGTCCATGAGGGGCTTTGTCGGTGGATGCTTTTTCCTGGAATATGAGCAGTTCTGCTCAATGGTAGGGTGAGCCTGCCAACATAGGCTCACCCTAGTTGGACGATCTTTTGGTCACTCGTAGGAAGTGGTCCTGGAGATCGCCTAATTTTTAGAGAGCTTAAATTTTGGGAGTTTGCCTTGAGAGAGCATTTTGAGTCTTCAGGGAGAGTGTTTTCCGGCATGGTCCGTGAGGGGATTTGTTGGTGGATGCTCCTGCTGATGGGGAGGGGTTTAAGATTTTGGGGGAGTTATGCCTTGAGAGCAATTTGAATCTCTGGGAATTGATGTTTTCTGGAAGGGCCGCTACAGGAGCTGTGTCAGCGGGTGCTTTTCCCTGGAAAATTAGCAGTTTGCTCAGTGTTGGGGTTAGCCTGTCATGGAGTGGAACCAACACTAAGCTAGACACTCTTTCGGTCACTCATAGGGAGTGGTCTGGGGGATCGCCTAATATTCTTAAATAGTTGCCTGATCGCTGAGGAGAACCAACTAGTTTCAAACAGCTGCCAGGCCAGTGAAATCTTATCAAAATGGACCAACAGAAGGCGAATATATGGACGCTTGAGAGCAATCGATCATGTCTTCTATAAAGTCCACGCTAGGGCAACTCCTAAATGCTGGAGAGTGTATTCCCGTAAGCTCTCTGGTCAAATTTCATACGAAATTTCATAGTTTCTACATTCGGCTTTGAAATAATGCTGGATTTAATATCTACTTGATTTATATAAACCGATAGTTCAGTTACCGTTATTTGGCTAGTACTTGAAATTATATACAAGTGTATATATCTGATTCTATGGTTAAAGTAGTTCTCACAGTCGGTAATAATATATTTTTCAATGAATTTATTATTCTTATGTTACAGTTACTCATTTATTTTAACAAAACCAAGATACTACTGTTTATATTTTTGCATTTTTAAAGCTTTTAACGTAATTATTTATTTATATGTTTATTTTGGATTTAATAAATATTTATTTCGCTTTTGATAGTGATGCCAAGAAAATTTGAATCTGGAGTTAGTAAAAGAGAACGACTTAGAGAAAAGGAAAAACAGCTTATCGAGCATATTTTAATAATATGCCTCAGAATGTTGGTAAAATCGAAAGTTAAAAAAAAATAATACACAGAATACAATAGAATATATGTCAGAAATCTAAACGAATCACATTTTTACTGTAAAAAGGCAAATGGAACAAAGGAGAAAGGAGAGTTGCTAATTTTTTCAGAAGCCAGCAAAGCAATTACTGTTTTGTTTGCGAATTGTTTTCTAAGTCAAATAATAGCTTAATGAAGGGTTTTAATGACTGGAGAAATATAACATAGACCTCATGTGATCACGAGCGTTCTACTGAGCATATATGAGCAATGTGCACATATCGCAAAAGAAAATCAAATTCTGTAAATAGTCGAATTGATTCTAGATAGACGAAACAAATATAATCTGAAGAAAATTATTGGAGAGAGAGGTTTTAAAAAGAATAATAGCTACCCTAAGTTACTGAGTAAACTAGGACTAGCATTTAGAGCCAACACAAATGATATATTTTCTGACTCTTGTGGAAATTATTTATCGTGCTTACATTGTTTAAGTGAATTTGATGATTTTTTAAAACATCACATGAAAATTGAAAAGTTTTATCACTTGGCTATGCTACCAGTTATATATTTGGCTTAATCTTTTATCCAAGTGTAAGCAAACAAAGTTTGCGCCTGAAGTACTTTCAGAACTGGGGCAACTCGTGGTAAAGGTGGTATAAGTTCTCATCACTTGCCTTAGTATCTCCCATAATGCAAAGCACATCTCCTTACAGACATGTATGATGCTATGCATTAAGGGAAGGGGGTCACTACCCAGACCAGTTTCTACTTTTATTGAGGTCTCATCTGTGGGATCCAGACCCAGAGGTGGTGATACTAAGGTGGAAATAAAGGAGAAGTCATATTTCCATATACTAGTTGCCAAAAGGTGTCACACCTTATTATTAAAATTCTCTGGATTAAAGATAAGTTGATGGAAGTTTTTTCACTTGGCTATGCTGCCAATTATATATTTGGTTTAATCTTTTATCCAAGTGTAAGCAAACAAAAGTTTGCACCTGGAGTATTTTCAGGACTGGGGAAACTTTGGTATATGGAAATATGACTTCTCCATTACTTCCACCTTAGTATCACCACCTCTGGGACTGGCTCCCACCCTCAATAAAGGTCGAAACTGGTCTGGATAGTGACCCCTTCCCTTAATGCATAGCATTATACATGTATGAAAGGAGATGTGCTTTGCATTAAGGGATACTAAGGCAAGTGATGAAAAGTCATACCAGATTTGCCACGAGTTGCCCCCCCCCCCAGTCCTGAAAATACTTCAGGCGCAAACTTCGTTTGCTTACATGGATAAAGGATTAAACCAAATATATAATTGGTAGCATATCCAAGTGAAAAAACTTCCATCAATTTATCTCTAATCCAGAAAATTTTAATAATAAGGTGTGACAACGCCTTATTATTAAATCCATTACTTCCACCTTATTATCACCACCTCTGGGTCTGGCTCCCACTGATGAGACCTCAATAAAGGTCGAAACCGGTCTGGGTAATGACCCTTCCCTTAATGCATAGCATTATACATGTCCACAAGGAGATGTGCTTTGCATTATGGGATACTAAGGCAAGTGATAAGAAGTTGTTATTATTATTATTATTATTTGACACTTCCAAGAAGTTATTCCACCTTTGCCATGAGTTGCCCTAGTCCTGAAAATACTTCAGGCACAAACTTTGTTTGCTTACACTTGGATAAAGGATTAAACAAATATATAATTGGTATCACATGAAAATGTATGCCAACTGTGGTTCTGGCATATATGAAATTATCTTTCTTACCACACGTGTAATGAATTCATAGCGTTAATAGCTAATAAAACAAGAGAAATATTAATATCAGAAATTAAGGAAGCTGCTTATTTTGCAATAATACTCGATTCAATGCCAGACGTTGCCCATAATGACCAACTAGCTATTATATTTAGGTACATTACTGCAAATTCTTACATTAGAGAAACATTTATCAGGTTCATCAGTATTACACAACATAATTCCTTATATTTAGAAGAGATAGTATTAAAATAATTAAAAGAATTATCTTTGGAGATAAAAATGTGCAGAGGATAAAGCTATGATAATGCTGCCAATATGAAAGGTGTCTATACAGATTTACAAGCTAGGCTGTAAAAACATAGTCCCCTTGCACATTATATACCATGCTCTAGTCATTCTTTAAATTTAATTGGCAACGTGCCACGGTATCTTGTCTGTAAGCAGTGCAGTATTTTTGTTTTATTCAAAATGTATATAATTACTTTTCATCTTCAACAAGAAGATGGGGTATACTCCTTAAACAATTAGAAAAAAAATCTTTATCAGTTAAAAGACTAAAGTGAAACAAGGTGGCCCACAAGAGCTGATGCTATATTGGCTTTGAAACGTGGACATAAACAAATTAAAGAGGCATTACTTGAACTATCCATTTCTCCTCATGAAAAACCTATTTCTAAATTAGAGAGCTCTTCATTGGCTGAACATTTTGACAATTCAGAAACAGCAATTTTATCAGTTGTGTGGGACAAAATTTTACAATGAATAAATGCTACTAGTAAATCTCTACAAGACCCGATATGGATTTGTTGTTAGCTATTAATTTGTTACAGTCTACAGTTGGGTTTTATTTTAGATATAAGAAACAGTTTTGCTGCTTTAAATGAAGAAGCAAATTTATTAACAGATGAGACAAAATTTAAAGATGAGAAAAAAAGTGAAAAAACGAAAAAAGAAAAAAAATATGATGAAGTTTCACAATCTAACGATGAGATTATATTACATGGAAAAGAAAATTTCATTGTTAATACTTTTAATGTCATTTGCGATAAGCTAATTTTGGAAATTAATGAAAGAGCAAAAAAAGCTATTTAGAAATATTAGATATGTTTTTGACATTTTTTTGAAGAAAGATATAGATCAAGACAAGTACAAGACTAGTATTAACAAAATTTTACAAACTTATGGGACTATTGACTGAGAAAAATTTATTCAAGTTAAGTAATTTTTAATAATGATAAAGGAAGAAAATTCTTCAATTTAAAATATGTACAGATTAAATATGGGTTAAGGTCTACTTTTCCGAATGTAGAAACAATTTTAAAAATATTTTTAATGATGCCTATTTCAAATGTAAGTGCTGAACACTCAATTTCAGTGTTGAAACAAATAAAATTATTTAAGAAGCAACTTGCACTAAAATAAAATAAGCGACCTGTCGTTATTATGCATTGAATCAGATGTAATTAGGATGACATTATAGACATTTTTTCTAAAACCGTCAGAAAAAAAACTTTCAGTGATTATTTTTTTTTTAATTTAAATTTGAACTGATTTATTTTTACACTTTTTTTAAATGCAAATATATGTATACCAATGTTGTGTTATTTTTATTTTATTAAAATGAGTTATTATGGAAATGTCGACTTTCCGTATGAATTTGATTAACTGAAATAGACTTGTTCTTTTGAGGCCTCATAATGATGTTGCACCTAGGGCCTCCAAAAGTATAACTGTGGCCATGGTCAAAAAACAGAACTTGCAAAAACGATGGACAAAAAAAATTTCACCGCAACTGATGGATGATTTAACAGGTGGAAAAAGTGAGAAAATATTGTGTACAACTGTATTCATGGTGAAGAAAAACGTGCTGATTTGTTTTATCAGCTGATGTGTGGATTAAATCCAAGTGTTAAAAAATTATTGCTGAATATTCTCCCAAGGATATTTATAATGCAGACAATGCAGGACTCAATTTTCATGCAATGCCTGAGCATATTTATTTCTTTAAAAATGAAACTACTAAAGGATTTAAGTCTTCAAAAGAGAAAGTGATAATTCTTTGTTGTGCTATTATGAAAGGCGAGAAATTAGAGCTCCTAGTGATTGGAAAAACTAAAAATCCTCAGTGTTTTAAAGGTGTCAAAAGTATGCCTGTTGATTTCTGTTCGAATGCAAATGCTTGGATGACTAATGTCATTATCAACAATTGGTTAGTGAAGTGGGATCTTAAAATTAAAAAATGTCTCGTTAGCAAACAACTGCACTGCACACACAAACCATTTATCGTTAAAGAACATCAACGTAATCTTCTTGCCTTTGAACACTACAGTGTTAATTCAACCACGTGACCAAGGCATCAAACGAGCTTTTAAAGCTTATTATCGCCTCCATTTGGCCTGAATCCAGCTTGTTCTTCACCAAGCTTCCCTTCAATAATTCTTTTCAACTGTTTCTCAAGTACACTTGCACAAATCTAACCAGGAATACTCAGTAGGGAAATACCTCTGTAATTCTCACATTTAGTTTTTTATATTTTTATAAAAACACTGATTGTTTCATTTAGCAATTTTTCAATGTAATAACTTCATACATAAAAGATATCTTTTTCCCTAGTTTCATGTCATCACCTTTATCATCTCTAATTCGTTTTACAAGACTCTTTCCTCCATTTCTGAGCTTTTTCAACAACCTCTACAATATCTTGCCACCTTCTTGATATTTATTTACTATGTTCTTACCAAAGTCTTCCCATGACTTTTGTTTAGCTAGTTTTACACAGTGCTTAGCTTTCTTACATTTGTCTCTGCATTCTTTAAGAGCACAAGCTGACTTATTTGCCAAGAACTTTTGGTATGCTTTCTTTTTTTCCTTCACTTCCTGTGTCCACCATGAAGTTCTGATTTTTCTATCCTTACAGACAACCTTACCACATGCCTCTCCGGCTGAATCGATCAATGTTTTCTTCAGAATATGCCACTGAATCTTAAAGGTTTGGTTCTTGTTTTCCAATTCTTTCATTTTTTTGTAACTATGTTTGTGTATTTTAGTCTACAGTTCCCATGTGAGAGTTACTCATTTTATTCGCTTTAAAACTTTCTTAAATGTTCTGCTTTTCAAAATGAAATTCAATTTTATCCTGCTCAAGACTAAATAGTAATCATTTCCAATTTCAAATCCTCTGTACACTCTGGTGTCCTGCACCAGTAAGAAAACATCACTTTCAACAATAACATAGTCAATGAGACTTTTCTTCTTCCTTGCCTCTTCTCTCCATGTGAATTTATGCACATTTTTATGTCAAACACTGTGTTAGGAATAACCAGTCCATGTCCTGAGCATAAATCCAACGGATATTTGGCATTATTATTATCTTTTTATCTTTCTCCAAATTTTCTCAAAATATTTTTGTATGTCTGACGAATCATTTCCTACTCTGCTATTCAGATCTTCAACAAGGACCAACTTTCTTTTTTCATTGTGTCAGTTGTTTTCTTGAAAGTCTCACAAAATTCCTCCACTTCTACCTTAGTAGAACCTGTATGTGTGCTTATGGTCCCACAGGAGGTGGGACCATAAGCACACATTGGATTTATGGCCAAAGCAACTCAGGCTACGAGGCCAGAAAGTTCTTGTAGTCTTGTCCACGAAGACCTGATAGTAGAACCCTGTGTAGGTGACATCACAGTGATTTTGGCAAGGAAATTTGTAAACAACGTTGTGGTGTTCTAAATTTCTTTGTGTGTGTGTGTGTGTGTGTGTGTGTGAGAGAGACCACCACAATGTTGTTTACAAATTTCCCTTAAAAAAAAAAAAAAAAAGACTGTGATGTCACCTACACAGGTTCGACTATCGGGTCTTTTTGAGCAAGATTACAAGAACACTTCCATGACTGTAACATCTCTATTCCAGAACATTTAAACAATAAAAAACACAACAACAAAAAAGAAAACCAGGATACAAAGTACAGGAAAAACTGAAATAGCAGTCCATGCCCTTGAACAGAAACATACCCCGCATCTCGACAAAGCCATAATTTTAGACATACAAGCCAACAAAACAATGCTTAGAATATCGGAAATGATAGCCATAAAATGTGACAAAAACTCAATAAACGTCCACTGACCCTACATAATCTCTGAGAGTTGGAAGCTCCATAAAATAAAAATTAGGACATGACTCCAACCAATAGGAGACAACACAAGCACACCAAAGACAGAAACACCTAGCTGACATGACATAGCCTCCACCTTCCCCATGAGTTCCGAAGACAACACACTGTTGAAACGGCTCACACCCTGTTGCTCCCATACTGACTTTTTCCCATCAATCCCTTCTCTTCTCCAAAAAATAATTTCTTCAGATCCTTCTCCCCTCCTAAACACTCCCTACTCACCCTTAATAATAATAATATTATACATATAAAAAACCCAGGTTTTTTCAAACAATTCCCCCACATTACTTTACCCACACTTTCCCAACCCCCCTTCCTTTAACTGCTTAACAGCAGATGCATATCGCCGGGATAAGGAGACAGAAAACAACATCCAAAAAAGGTATGTCTGAATTTTCCTCCTATATTATTCTTCATATATTAGTTTTATAACACTTCAGTAATGCCCTAAAATTTGAGTAAAGAGCCAATGACATTGTAAAAAAAGGGGCACTCCTAAACAAAAGTAGGCTATATTAGCCATTAAAATAATAGTTTATTTTAGAGGTGTAAAATGGGAATTTTACCAGAAACAATATTGATGAAACTGTTTGAAACTGCTGATCAACTATTTATAGCCTCTTAAGGTTTCTGTGTGGTCTCATCATATATCAGACAGAAACCCTAGGAATGCAACGACCTTCCTTTCAATATCATAGCAATATCCTTATGTTAGAGAGACATTTTTCTTAAGTGAAGTTTTAATCAGTGCATACTGATTAAACTTATTTCTTTAACTTATACTGGTTAAAGAAAAAGCCTAGAAAGCTTTCATTTAGCACCACATATATAAAATATCCTCTATATATAAATATCTTCTATATATATTTATAGAGGATATATAAAATATCCTCTATAAATTTACAATGGAGCTTCTGTGGCTCCGTCTGCATAGACGAAGCCTTTGGTTGGAAAGACCTGGGTTCGATTTCCATCAGTGATGTGAGGAACTTTTATCTAAAGTTCTCTTTCAACTAAGTTTTTATCTAAAGTCTCTTTCAACTAAAGGTGAGTTAGTTGGTCTCATATGGAGGTAGTGGGTTTGTTCACCTGGAAACTCGGTTTTTCATCCTCAAAACAGGCAAACCAGCCTGTAAATACATGCCACTACAAACATAGGACAGACACACCGGGAGACATAGGGCCTAATCACCTCATCCTCGAGATACGGTTATGGTTAAATTAACAGAAAATCCTCGACACCACAAGGTAAATGAGGAGGAAAGGAATAATAAGAAGAAAATTTACAATGCCAACTTGAAGCTTTCTAGCATTTCTTTCAACCAGCATAATGTACCATAGGTTGCAATCTTTTGCAAGTGGTATTCACAATAAAAAAAAATAATAATGTGTAAACAGATTTTAATGGATAAAATGAAGGCTTTAAGATGATAACTTGCGAACTAGGCACTACTCAATCAAATAACCTGGAAATGTCACCAATACAATGCTTAGGGGCAGAATGGGAGAGAAATGAAAAATGAAGTGTATGATGTAAGAATAGCAGGAAAAGACCAGAAGAGAAAACGAGATCTAGGTAGATTGATGTAGTGCAAGTAGACACTACACTGGGTAAATAAGGCTGAAGTAGCAATCAAAAGTGAGCCAAAAGTCCTAAATGGTGCCCCCTACCGAGACCTAGAATTGGTGTTCTTGACTGTTGGGCTGAGGGTCTAAGGATGACGTTTCCTAAATTTGAGGCAGTTTCATGCAACCAAATCTATTGAGGTTTGGGTTGGTCCTTAAGGCTGAGGTAGATTCTAGGAATAGTCTCTTGTATTTATCATATTTACTGTATTTCTAGAATCTGCCTCCTTAAGGACCCACTCAAACCTCAACAAATTTGGTTGTATGAAATTACCTGAAATTTAGGAAGCATCATCCTTAGGCCCTCACTTCAGCCCAGCACCCATTCCAGCCCACTAAGGAATATTATTTACAACTTAAGAGTTTGGTTGCCATGCTTCAGCCTCATTTACACAGTGTAGTTGTCTGCGTGCACATATCGATTTATGCTGTTTACTTGATAATGGCAATTTGACTTTGCTGAAATATCAGAAATATTAATATAAGAAATATCTTAATTATCTTGCAATATCATAGTAATTACACACACACACTGAGGAAACTATCAGGAAATGATGAGGATACCAGAAAAATATTTTTTTGTAAGTTCACATTACATTTACATCTAATATTGATATAATATTTACCAATCTTTGTTGCTGGAGCTTCTGTCGTAAGTTTCGGTCTTCAGAAAGTGCATCACTCAAGAGAAAAAAATTTTCCTTGGGAGCTGAAAGTATGGCTTTTTATTAGTGTTTTCATTTAAAAAGATGGCCAATGATTATTTTAAAACATGTGCAATTTATTTTCCTGGATGGAAACAATATGTGGGTAAGACAGCCATGATAATAAAAAAAAAGGGGGCATACTGTTAATAATAACTAAAGAAAAAACTGTAAAAATAAGCAATTTACAAGCATCCATGACTTATGTGGGATTATGCAGCTTTGTGACAAGCAAACAAGCAGCTTTTATAATCTGAGTTAATAAGGCAAACTAGGTAATTCAGTTGGAACTTACCTGATCATATTATGATAATACAAGGTGCCAACAGTTTGATCATTAACAAGTTATAAATTTAAAAATAGTAATTTCAAAACAAAAAAAAAAACAGGTTATTAACATCGGTTTGCTTCCATGCTAATCAACCATAATGGAAAAACATCTTCATTTCTTGGGAGGAAATGTAGTTTTTGTAGTTTCAGATTTGGAATTATATACCTCTATTAAGAATGCAAAAGAGAAATTCTAATGAATTATCTAAAACATTCAAATGAAATAAAAATATGATAATAAAAGCAAATATTTAGAATTCCATTTAAAGAACTAGTTACCTTTATCAGAACTAGAGGAGTTAGTTGTGATGACAGAGCAAAATTCTGTAAGTGGCAATTCTAAAAATCTTTTTTTCCAATATGTTACGTAACTGAAAATAAATGTATACTTATATGCAACTTCAATTATAAATTTCAGAAACAAATATTAAGTGTGATCATTTAATATTTTTTTAATTTCAGAAACAAATATTAATATACAGAGTGTTTCAAAAAGAATGACCCGACTGCAAATAATTAACTTAACTAAAATTAACTAAGCGTAGCGGCTATTTGGGCGCTAGTAGTGGCATTTAGGTCGTCATATCAAACTCGGGACCAAGGCCGTTCACATGGTATACAAGTCGCATTCATTTGTGGTTTGTGGTTGCAGAGATATACAATTTTCAAATCGGGACATTCTTTTTCCCAAAAAAAGATCCAAATGCAAAAAATCCTTATACCAATAAAATTGTTTGTTATCATCACCAGAGGATACAGCATTGCATAGTAATATATATTAATATTGTACAATACATTAATATGCTGTATACATGTTTATGAATATCTGATTACTAATTACTAGAAACAATTTATTCAATTTATATATATATATATATATATATATATATATATCAATTCTACACATGAAAGGTTGCAAATCCTACAGCACATCAATGCTATTGTTGTGTCCTGAATAGGCTAAGAAATGCTTAATGTAAATTATTCAGGTCACAACTTTAATACAATTTAGGCAGAGAATATGGAACGTTGGCAATAGGATAAGTGTAAGCTGTTTACAAGTACAAAACAATTAAAATTTAGGAAATTCATAAATTTGTATAATAAGCTTTTATATTTTACATATAATCTGTATTAAGTCTGAACCAGATATAGAGATCCATGTAAGCTGACAAATCCATTTGAAAAAGTCAGTCTCTAGTACTAAATTAGCAAAGCCTATGAGTCAGGGTTCAAGGGTCACTTTTGCCATCCTGCAATATGAAAGAGAAGGGAGGGAGAGAAGTATTGGAAAAGGAAACCTAAGCATCTTCCAGGAAAGGAAGGCAGATACACGTGCGGAAAAAAAATAGAGGGAGCTAAAGGTGACCAACATTAGCACACATGACCGCGTTGGCATGCATCGTGAAGATCGAGATTTGCTAAGAGGAAAGAATTATACTAAAAGGCCTTGCAAAGACGATTTGAGATCTTTTTTCCTGGATTCCTGGTCTCTCAGACAGTGGTCGAGCTCGTCATCGTCGGGGGAAGTTTCCTGGCCAGTCAGGAAAGGCATTTGGCTCATCTGTCATAGCGTTCGTATTGGGCCAAGCTATGTCCATGCTCTAGGATAGCTGTGCGTTGTCATGCAACGGAAGAACCAAAATTTGATGCCGGCGGTACAAGGCAACGGTACCATGCCACCTTCCAGTTTTCCTGCGGAGATTCTACTCGCGCAGATCTATGGAAGATATCCTCTAAAGCGACTACGTTGAAGGCCTTGATGACCAGACAAGGCAGGAACAAGTTTTAAGAATTCAAGGGCAGAGATGGTAATGTAGACTTTTGAAATTCTAATTCCAGTTATAGAAGAGAGTGAATTCCCTGTGAGAACATTTGTATTGGGCTGAATTTAAGGGACTGTAAGAGTAGTCTAAAACTAGGCATAGGTCCAAAACAGTGTTAAGATTTGTTTGCCCACGAGGCCTAGTAGATATCTAATTATGCTAAACTTAATGTGTAAATTGTGCTGTTGTGTTGACTAATGGCCACGTGTATCAGACTGGCATGATGATGACCTATGAATTTATACTAAAATGATTGTATTAGTGGTTATTGCAATTTAATATGTGTGATTAGTATAAATTAATTAGAACCTTTGATCTAAATTGAGTGCAACCATATTAACCTGTTTGAATTGTATTATTGTGTATCACCTTAAAGCTCATTTAATTGTTTCATTCATGTACTTGCCTGATCTGCTTACGTTATATGAATTCAAAACTACCGCTCATAAAAATATCAATGAACTAAGCGGGATAAACCCATGAGTACAAGTATATTAAGCGAGCCACGACTGTGAGAAAAAATTAAGCAAGTGGAGGGGTAAGATTAATCTGGATCTAATTATCATGTGTCACTCTGAGCAAGAATCCTTTCTATCCTAGGTATTAGCTGGCACAGTAAAAATTAAATGTGTTAATACTTATAGGGTGAACTCCATCAGATTTCTGTGTGATAAAATAATGTTTGAAAAAATGGAGAGGCCAATAAGACTGCAAAGATCCTAAGAAATAAATTAATTTGATAGGAGACAAGTGATTTACTTGCATGTGTGAGAGAGAAAGGATAAATAAGTAAAAATAAGGTGTAGTGGTAAGCTAGATATAGAAATCAGAACGAGATAGGAAAGAAAAGATATAACACTGTGTGTGAGTAAGAGGTTACAGAGAAGGAAGAAAGTTGATGTTTTTTTTTTTTTGAACAGCTGTAAGTTGTAATTTTGGGCGAAGATAGAGTGAATAGGCTCTTTTAAAGAACAGAAACAGAGTGAATGAAAAAGAAGTTGGTTTGGTAAGTTTGGATTTGAACAGTAAACAGATGTCAGCTAGCACCATCCTGTCTAGAATGCAGAGAACCTTTAATGAAGCTTTTCAACTGAAGGTGAGCTAGCCAGTCTCATATTGAGGTGGCAGGGTTTTTCCTCTTGAAAACTGGGTTTTTTACATCATGCAAAAAAGCAAACCAGCCAGAACACACATCATTTATATTCAGAACACACTGGCTTCCCAGCCTTAGATGCTTCAGCTGTAAATCCAAAACAAGTTAGCACCTGCTTGTATTCATGTGGACTTACAGGAAAGTATAGGAACGAATTCTATAATTATTTTCACTGTCCATGAGAAAGAATACTTATAGAAGAAGTATAAGACAAAAACTGAAGGCCTATGAGAGAGAGAGAATGACTGAATTTGTAAGAGAAGCATCATCATTTAAATGTACTACTCTCTTCTGGAATGGCATAAAACATCCTTAAGGAGGCTTATGGCACACTGCTCCAAATGTGCAGGCAGTATTCTAATGTTGGATGGATTTGGTATTTAGATATTGTCAGCAGTTGGAGATAAGTAGTAGTGTTTTAAGTAGAAAAGAGCATCAAGTTTCTTGGAAGCTGAATACACTAACTGATGTATTCGTGTCTGGAAAGGATGGAGATGCAAGTCATTTCAAAAATGAAATCTGATCTTGTTTAGAGAGTTGGGTATTATCAAAAATAAAGGGAAGTCATCATCAAATTCCTGCCATGTACACTCAAAGGGTATACAGGGATACGATAGTAATACATGAAAAATTTACATCATTGCTAACTTCCAATCTACAATTTTCCTCCAAATCAGTCTGTTACTTGTCAAGACTCCAACATTATCAGACCTTATATTTCTATCGTCTAAGGCACTTTGTACAGTATCAATCCACCTATATCCTGATCTTCCTCTGGGTCATTTTCCTGCCAACCTGGCAGAGAACGCTTGTTTTACTAATCTTTCCTCGCCCATTCTGTTTAAGTGACCATACCACCTGAGATTAGCTCTGCTGACGCATTCCCGGATGCTGACAATGTCAAGTTCTTTCCTAATATCCTTGTTTTTTAATATTTTATATTGATGATATCTGTTCACGCCTCTAATCTTTCTCAGGACACTCATATCTGTGGTCAAGTGTTTTACTTCTGACCCAGCTCTCAGATCCATGAGTTAAAACTGGTTTGAACACTGCCTTGTATATGGCTAATTTAGTGTTCTGACTAATTTCTCTCTTATTCTGTATAAATTTATTCAATTGACTTCCTACCATACCAAACCAGCTTTGTTGATTCTGTTGTCTATTTCCATATTTAATTTCCCATCTTCACTAAAAATCGTGCCTAAGTAGATGAAATGTTTTACTTGTTCCACGGGTTCTCCGTTCACAACACAGTTGACATTTTCAACAATTCTGCCTATTTTCATTGTCTTTGTCTTTTTATTGCTGAGCCATATGTATTACAACAGTTATTCAATTTAGTCAGGGAATCTTGCAGACTTGTAGTGGATTTATTTAGAAGTATAACATCATCTGCATAAAGCAAAGAGCTGACATTAACATCTCCAATTTTGATATCATGTTTAATACCACTTTCCTTCATAATGTGATCCATATAGATAATGAATAGCAGAGGGGATAATGTACATCCTTGTCTCACACCAGATTTAACATTAAACCATCTTCCTGTACTTCCTTCAATTCTAACTGCTGACTTGCAACTCGAATAGAGACTAGTATTGCATGATATAATGCCCCATTGACACCATTGAATAGCTTCTCTCTTGGCACCTTGTCATATGCCATTTCCAGATCGAAAAACTTAAATATACAGATCTTTGCTATATTCCCATGATTTTTCAACTATCTGATGTAAAGTGAAAATCTGATCCTGACAGGCTCTATTTGGCCTGAATCCAGCTTGTTCTTACCCAAGCTTTTCTTCCACAATTCTTCTCAACCATTTCTCAAGTATACTTGCATAAACCTTACCAGGAACACTCGGTAGGGAAATACCTCTGTAATTCTCACATTCAGTTTTATTTCCCTTTTTATATATGTACACTATTAGAGCTCTACTCCAATCATCGGGAATTCGTCTGTCTGTCCAGGCCTTCTGAACTATGCAGTGCAGCCACTGTAAGACTTTTATACCACCATACTTCAGCATTTCTGGTCGAATATCATCTACTCCTGCTGCCTTTCCACATTCCAAGCCTTTGATGGCTTCAAGTATAGATATGTATTCCTGTGCTATTATTGTTTCATTTAGCAATTTTTCGAAGTAATTACTCTATACTTCAAGGATATCTTTTCCTCCCGTTTTCATGTCACTTTTATCATCTCTAATTCCTTTTACAGAACTCTTGAAGTCAAGTGAGATCTTTTATACAGGAAACAAAACTGAATTTTGGCAGCACAGAAGATCAAAAAAGGGTATCCCCCCCCCCCCAATGAAGAACATCAAGGAAATTGCAGTTTAAATTTGGTTAGGAAAGATCTTGAAGCTTCAAATATCTGTGTGCTACAAAGTTTGTCAAATGAAAAAGACAAATGGCATAAGCTGTCATCAGAAAGCTATGCAGAATTTGAGGTTAGTAAGAGAAGGTCATTTAAGTACGAAAGGAAGAGAGAGAAAGTACAGAGACCAAGGCATTCTTGTATGGATGCAGAAGTGCTCAGACTTCTGTATGGATGCAGAAGTCTGAGGAGAGAAAGTTATCTACCATGACATGTAGTGAACAACCAGAGAGTAACTTAATGACCTGACAGCAAGCTGAAGAATGTAGACCATAATGTGGTAGTTCAGTAAGCAAACTTCATCAAATGCTCCTCTGGAGATGTCAAGAGTGACTTACATGAGCTTCTCCAAACATTTTCATGGATTGTGTCCAGATGTGATGGGTAGGAGGAGATTGGCTGTGGATTAAGAATGGCAAAATCCATATTGTTGGAATGCATCTTCTTCACTACCAGGAAATACTGCAAGATCTATAGTGCACCGGTGATGTGAAGAAAAGAAAGAGAGGAAAGGAGAAATCCACTGACATATTGTAGTATTTGGGGAAGACAGAATGAGTTGGGTGTTCTAAACAAAAGAGGTAGATGAAATAAAAGAGGAGGAAGAGTTTCGTAAATTTGAATCTGGACAGTAAATGATGTTGACCATCACCTACTATGTTCTAACGGTTTTGGGAAAAAAAGTGGAGGAATGATAGTGATCAATTCTGGGGAACAATGATGAAAATACCCATAGAAAAGACAATGTCAAAACCCAACACTGATGAAAGAATGATACAGAGGTAAATCTGTGAGAGGGATCACCAATTAATTAGACTGCCCTCTCTTATAGAAAGTGTCAAATATTAGGGAGATTATAAGTGCAGCACTCCATATGCATAAGCAGTATGCCAACGTTAAGCAGATTTAAACAGTGTTAGTAGTTATACAAGTGAGAAGTGTCTTGAGCAGAAAAGTACAAGTTCCTTGGAGACTGAAGAAGTTATGGCTGAGATGTGTTTGTGCTTGAGAGAAGTTGAAAACCTCTCTCAAGAGGTTTTCATTTGTAAAGAGATCTGTAAAGTTTCTGTAAAGAGAAGTTTCTAGATTATGTGACCCATAGGCATACCTGCAGTACTAATGTGCTCTAATTACAATTTTTCGTGGTGGGACTGAGTCAAAGAAAGCAGTGTGAGGACCTAGGACTTCTGCACTGACCCAATACAAGCAAGAATGACTCTCTTTTAATGTTGACATGGAAATTGTTTATTGGGAAAAGGAATATCTGGCATAAGGTTTTTTATTTATCACTGTTTTTAAATATTTTTAGTTATCAGAGATTGATTTAACATCAAATGCAGATACAGTGGATATCAAGAATATGAATATTAATAATGTACACCCTTTCAGGGTACATATCGGGAATTATATCTTACAATAAAATACTATTAGTCTAATTATGCACCTTAATGCCACCTAAAACAAGGTAGGTACAAACAACAATGACATCCACCGTAATAAGATAAATTAAAGAGGCCAAGAAATTATATTCTTGGTTTCATCTCTTATCCAAGTGTAAGCAAACAAAGTTTGCACATGAAGTAACTTCTTCTTGTATATAGAGGCTAATGACTTCACATCAATTGCCTTAGTATCCCATAATGCAAAGCACATATATCCTTATAGATATGTAAGGATATGTCATTTAAGGGAATATTGGTAAACAGTGAAGTGATGTCAAAGCTTACCAATATATATACAAAGTTCAAATATGTATTATTTAAAGTTAGATTTTCAATTGAGGATTTAAAATGGGTAGTTTTTTTTTTATATAGAACAGAGAAAGGTGGAAGGAACTGGAGGAGCCGTCATCCAACAGTGGACAGAAAATAGCTGAAAAGAAGAAATCCAGTGTGTGTGTGGGGGGGGGGGGGGGGTAAGAGAGTTTGCCAGCTTTTTTGGCAATTTGTAACATGGAGCATCAATGGCATCTACTATAGGTCTTGGGGGGGGGGGGAATGAAGTTGATGGATTTTAGGTAAACCATATATCCATTCCCTTAAATGACACCTTAGCACTCTTAAAAAACATTTTTTCTTCTGATATCTTACATCTCGTTTCCTTGGCCATCAATTCTGGTTATTTATCTTCGAAGAACAAATTTTACAAACAGATAGAGGGAACTGCTATGGATTCTCCAGATCCTCTCTTACCCTCTTGCCAACTTTTACATGGAAAATTTCAAAAAACGAGCAACAGACTCAGCCTCCCCCCCCCCCTCTGAAACCTTCTATCTGGCTAAGATATGTAGATGATGTGTTCTCTATTTGGCCTCATGGCCCAGGCACATCAGACTCTTCCTCAGTCACCTCAATAGTCTATATCCAAGAATCCAGTTTATGATGGAAAAGGAAAATAACAATAATTTACCCTTCCTAGACACCTTGGTAACATACCTTTCCTAATGGTAGCCTTTCCTTCACTGTATATATAAAAACCACTTACACAGGAAGGTACATTCACAAACTTTCCCACCACTACCCCTCTCAACAATATGGCATTATTAAAACTCGAACCAATAGAGCCTATAATTTTTGTTCCAGTGGAACCTCTCTTTCAACCGAACTCAATCACGTATGCAACAGCTTCCTTTCCAATGGCTATAGTGATTACAGAATTTAAAAATTCTTGTAGATAGACTTATACGTTGGAAACACATGACTATTAAATTATTTAAGGAATTTACAACATATACTGGAATATTAATTAAAAGAAACTTTAATAAATACCTCCTATATTTTGGCAATGTCACATTACCATCTTCATGGGAACATACAACTATGACACGTGCACGCAGGCACTACTAAAAGCAAATGAGGCAGAAGAGAGAAAACTACTGCTATTCCTAGAATCCTAAAGGTGTCCCCCTAGCAGACTATATTGGGTTGTCTTGGCTGTTGGGCTGAAGTTCTCAAGATGCAATCTTCCAAAATTTGGGGCAGTCTCATGCACCCAAATTTGTTGAGGTTTGGAAAGTTTTTTTATAACTGAGGCTAATTCCATGAACAATCTTTCATATTTAAATTTGCTGCAGCGTATATTAAAGTGGCTTTCTTCCAACGTATTCTGTGTCGGGTATCCAGAGCATGGTCTGCAAGCCGCACAGCTTATCAAATAAATTTTCTGGTGTTCGAGGAATAAGTAGGGAAGTGCGGAAGGCAGTTAATAGAAAAGGAGATATAGCATAAAGTAATATATATAGGAAGGAGTAGAACAATATAACAAAGGCCCAGCAGACTGCATAGAGCATAAAGTTAAAGATAGAGTCAAGGTAAAGAAAGATAACAATTATCGAGATCGAAAGAGACAGGAATAGAATAAGATTAGGATAAATAAAAAGGTAAACTAAATATACCCACATCCCGTTTACAATGGCGCAGCAGCCACAGGATCAAATCCACAGTAATTAAATTAGATAATAGTGGATTGGAACAGTTTCGTAAGTTAAGATCAGGCAACTAAACAGGAAAAGGTATATATATTTAGTGTTAAAGGAAAATTTTTTTAACCATGAATGTGAACGATGTTGATTCGGGAGTCACTAGTACTGATAAAATGGGGGATAGAGAATTCTTTAGAACGGTGAATCCTCACTTCTTAATCCCTCAATTCTCTGGAGAAGATCACGATGATGTGTTGTTGTTGTTTTTCAAATTTGTAGAGGAGCTAAGGAATGTCGGAAACTGGTCGGACTTCCAGCTTCTGATAATATATTAAGGAACAAACTGATTGGCAGGGCCAAAAACTTTTCGTATTCCTCTCCCATACTGAGAGACACTTTGGAATACAATAAGTTTAAAGATACCCTGATATCTCAGTTCGAACCTGTGGAGGTTACAAAAGTGCAGGCAGGAAAATAAAGAGACTATCACAGACATTCACAATAGGCTGCTCACCTTAGCAAATAGCTTCAGTGTGCCAAATGAGGAAAAAACCCATCTTGATTGGGCAGTCTTTAACCAATTCAGGCTAGGAGTGAGAGAGGAATATTAAGAGACAGCATATAGAAGGAAGATAAATAATTTAGAATACTGCTATCGGACAATAAAGGAAAGGGAAGAAAGGTTAGGCGATCCACATCCTGCATCTAGTGCCAGCCAGATACACAACATACAGAGGTGTTGGACCTAAGGGTGAGATTAAGAAAGAGTCTAGCTAATCCTAAAGAAAGGGGAATAAACAAACAGAAGGCAGAAAAAGAGGAAGATAAGGTCAAAGAAATAAACAAAGGAGACCACAACAGACTGAGAGCCTCTGATTCCTTTAACAAAGAACAACTACAAGCCTTTATCAAAAGAGAGGTAGAAAAGCAGCAGCCCTTGGCAATGGAGAAAAAAAAAAAAAAATTCATTCTCGATCAGTTAGGGGAGCTCAAAGCAAAACCCAGATTGGGGAGCTTAGACTCTGAACGAACGCACAGCAAAAGGGAAAATAGGAAAGAAGCACCCCAGTGCTAGAGATGCAACAAATTTGGGCACACTGTCAGATACTGCTTTTACAGCAGAGGGAACTCTGACAGAAATGGGAGATTTGAGGCTAATATGGTAATGACTCACCACCATCCCACACGGAGGACTAAGAGATGGCCAAGAAGCATTAGAAGTCAGCAGGAAAATTCAAGGATGGTAATAACAGGAAAAATAAGAGGGCTACAGTGCAGAGTTCTACTGGACACTGGTTCCCAAATCTCAGTGATAACTGGATCTCTATTCAAGAAGTTGCAATCCTGAGTATCCGATGGTATCACTAAACTTAAACCACCTGTCATGTTGAAGGGAATAGCAGACCCCACTGTCTATGCCTCGAAGAAATTAAAAGTGAACATGTGGTTGCCAGACTTTAAATTAAACGTTTCACCAGAGTTATTAATTCTCCCGGAGTCCTCTCATACTACAGCAAAGGTAGTACTTGGGACTGACTTTCTTAAGAAACACAAGTCCTCATGCGATTTCTCAAAAGGGGAGATTTCTATATCGGGATACAACCTAGCGTGCCCGGATGAGAGGTAGTCAGAGGCGTTGCGCTGGCAAAAATATTGATGAGGTCAACACAGAAAATGACCATTCCCAGGTAGAAAAGGGGGCAGCTAAGGAAAATAGAATTGTTGATAAGAAGGATGGAGAAAATTCATTGCCTAACTCCCCACCTGTTAGAGATACTGAACAGGTAAAAGGGGGAGAGACCTTACACATCTCGAGTGTCTAGGTGGTGGCAAATGACCGTGAGGATACAGAGGCCACAATGAAAAATATAAGGAATGTAATAGAAGTAAACGTTACAGAGATGTGCAAGAGTGGAAGTCACTGCCCAGGCAACGGAGGAACTAGGAAGAAAATAAGGTATCATGAAAGAAAAAAATGCACAGCGTCAGTCACGTAAAGAAGAGCCCACAGGTCTGGCTGACAGCATTTCCTGCTCCAAGTTAGATGACAAACCTGAGTATAGTCCGATCCAAAGAATATATGACACAGAAACACAGAATTTAAAAATTTTCATCCATTCTCTCTTGTTCTTTCATTAACGCTGACCCTTTCTTTGTTCTTCTACTGCACTCTTTTAATCCTATTTGTTTGGGAAGCGGCAGCTCGTCTGAAGTTTGTCGGTACGTTTGACACTGACCTCGAATGTGTTTACAAGTGGAATTCACAAACAACTTTCGTATATCCTTATAAGGAGCTAACATACAGAGTTTTCTGGTGGCAAGGTATTGACTGTGTTTTAAATATTCTAGAAATTTCCTTTTCAGGGCAGCAAATATAGACAATACCCATAGGATTATTTACATTAACATTTAGCTTTAACTATATACAGACATACAGATTATTTTTGTAACAATCTTACAGGACTTGACCTCCTCTGTAAAAATTGATGTAAAACTTTCTGGCATTTTAATCTACATCGAATGTTTACAAAGGCCCAGCCCTTCATGAAAAATTTTAAATTCTGTGTTTCCGTGTTGTGAGTCATATATTCTCTAGGTTGGACTATACTCAGGTTTGTCATCTAACTTAGAGCAGGAAACACTGCTAGCCAGACCCGTGGGCTCTTCTTTACATGAATGACGCTGTGACTTAATATTATCCCTCGGGCATTTTTTCTTTCATGATGCCTTGTTCTCCTCCTAGTTCCTCCGTTGCCTGGGCAGTTGCTTCCACTTTTGCATATCTCTGTAACGTTTACTTCTATTACATTCCTTATATTTTTCATTGTGGCCTCTGTATCCTCACTTTCATTTGTCACCACCTAGACACTCGAGATGTGTAAGGTCTCTTCCCCTTTTACCTGTCCAGTATCTCTAATAGGTGGGGAGTCAGGGAATGAATTTTCTCCATCCTTCTGATCAACAATTCTATTTTCCTTAGCTTCCCCCTTTTCTAGCTGGGAATGGTCATTTTCTGTGTTGACCTCATCAATATTTTTGCCAGCGCAACGCCTCTGACTACCTCTCATCCGGGCACTCTGGTTGTATCCCGATATAGAAATCTCCCCCTTTGAGAAATCACATGAGGACGTGTTTTTTAAGAAAGTCAGTCCCAAGTACTACCTTTGCTGTAGTATGAGAGGACTCTGGGAGAATTAATAACTCTGGTGAAACATTTAATTTAAAGTCTGGCAATCACATGTTCACTTTTAATTTCTTCGAGGCATAGATGGATGGTGGGGTCTGCTATTCCCTTCAACATGACAGGTGGTTTAAGTTTAGTGATACCATCGGATACTCGGGATTGCAACTTCCTGAATAGAGATCCGGTTATCACTGAAACTTGGGAACCAGTGTCCAGTAGAATTCTGCACTGTAGCCCTCTTATTTTTCCCTTTATAACTTTTATGGAACTTTCGTGCTGATTCCTAATGCTTCTTGGCCGTCTCTTAGTCCTCCGTATGAGATTGTGATGAGTCATCCTGTCAGCTGCACCATTGTAAATGGGGGGGGGGTATCTTTTTTATATACCTTATAATTTTCCTTATATCTCTATTTACCTGTTTAATATCTCTTTAAGCTATACTACCTTCTGCTCTTGCCTTCTCATTCCTCGAACCAGAAAATTTATTTGATAAGCTGTGCCACTGATGTCCGTTTTCTAGTAATAAGAAGTGGTAAGTGTGTCTAGTAGTCTTCCCCTTATATTCAAATTACCCCTGATTAATTAATATCTGCAGTCGTGGTCTACTATCTATCCTTTCTCCTGGGTTCCCGCTAATAGGCTCTAATATTTTTCAGAACAGTGCATCAAAAAATTAAATATCAGGCGACACTCTATTAACATTTAAACAACACATTTATTCACGATAATACAATTTACACAACTATTCCGTTAAAGAAAAACATGCTTAGTTTAACTCTAAATAACACAATTATGTTGAGATGCCCTTTCAATTCATATTAATCATGTCACATAAATATCCACTCCTTTCCAATATGAAGTTTCTATCCTAAGCAATTATACTATTAACAAATTGTTACTCCTTAACTGTTATACACATAAGAATATCATTACACATAAAAGTTCGATCCTTCTGATACTAATACTCTAGGCAAATGTACTATTAACAAACTGTTACTCTCTGACTGTTACACACATAATCTTCTATTACTTATTAACCACCTTACCGGCCATTATGGATCAAATACGCATCCTCATACGCTTCATATCCATTATATATTTCAATGTAATATCAATGGTATTACAATTTTAATATTCACTTCGCATCCATGATAAGCTTGACATCTATAGATGTCTTAGCCAGTAGCATGGTTAAACATTTAAATCCAACCATTAACTCTGCTCAAATTCAGCAGCCTAATCTTAACAGTCCACTATTAAAGTTCTCCTATAATTCACAAAAATTTAATAAAAAGATCGAACTCACTTTAGGGCTGCTACCCACTGCATGTACTTATTCCTTATCTTCGAGTTTAACGTCCTGACCTTTTCCTTCCGTATCAGGTTTTGACTCCCTCCTTATACCGCCGATAGATTATTGACACTGACAGCTTCTGGAACGCTGTCCTCACGGCACTCGGGCGAAAATGTTCGGCATGGTGAGTACTTACTTGTGTGTCAACGTAACGGAGCAGTTCTTTCCAGCTCAAAGTTTCCTCTCTTTGGACAATAGCTCCCAGTGAAGATTTATCATCAGGTCTAGTCTCTGCCTGACAGATCGGCTCCTTTCATCTTCCCGAGAGACAACAGACGGATAACTGACCGATGACTGATGGAAAACCAATGCTTGACCTTCTGGCCAACGCCTTTTATTCATCCTCTTTCAGATCCCTGCGTGAAGATATGGGACCCCAAATATTTCGGTGTGATCTCTTGTTCTTTCACTAACGCTGACCCTTTCTTTGTTCTTCTACTGCACTCTTTTAATCCTATTTCTTTGGGCAGCGGCAGCTCATCTGAAGTTTGGTCGGTCCGTTTGACACTGACCTCGAATGTGTTTACAAGTGGAATTCAAAAACAACTTTCATACATCCTTATAAGGAGCTAATATACAAAGTTTTCTGGTGGCAAGGTATTGCCTTTGTTTAAAACATTCTAGAAACTTCCTTTTCAGGACAGTAAGTATAAACAATCTCCATAGGATTATTTACATTAACATTTCACTTGAACTATATACAAACATACAGGTTATTTTGTAACAATCTTACAGGACTTGACCTCTGTAAAAATTGATGTGAAGCTTTCTGGCATTTTCAATCTACATCAAATTTTTACAGCTGTACTGGTGAAACCAGATGTATTTCTAGTGAAACTGGAACACAAAGGCTACATCCAGTTTCATCAGGCTGTACTGGTGAAACTGGAACACAAAGATTACATCCAGTTTCACCAGTACAGCCACTCTGGGCTTGCAGACCATGTACTGGATACCTGCCACAGAATATGTTTCAAGAAAGCCACGTTAATATACACCGCAGCAAATTTAAATATGAAACGATTGTTTGGAATCAGCCTCAGTTCTAAAAAACTTTCCAAACCTCAACAAATTTGGGAAGCTTGCATCTTGAGAACTTCAGCCCAACAGCCAAGGCAATCCAATATAGCCCGCTAGGTGGGGCACCTTTAGGATTCTAGGAACAACAGTAGTTTTCTCTCTTCTGTCTCATTTGCTTTTTGTAGTGCCTGTGTGCACCAGTCATAGTTGTATGTTCCCATGAAGATGGCAATGTGACATTGCCGAAATATAGGAGGTATTTATTAAAGTTTCTTTTAATTAATATTCCAGTATACATTGTAAATTCCTTAAATAATTTAATAGAATTTAAAAAATAATCAGGTCCTCCCCCATTGCTTCAGAAGGATTTCAGAAATGCCATCACCATTCCTCACATAGTGAATATCAGAAAAAAATAGCCAAGTCTTTAAAAAAAAGTACAACCTGTACACAACTTTTAAGCTCCACTGGAAGCTTGCTATCCTTATTCGTTCTACCAAAGATCAGCTCACTCCTCTCTCAGTACCTGGAGTATATAAAGTACCCTGTTCCTGCAAGATGGCTTACTTTGGACAGACAGGTAGATCAGTGACCATCCATTTAGAAGAACACAAATCGCACATCTGCAATCAGGACCATGATCAATCTAGCCTTGCAGACCATGTATTGGATACAACCCACAGGATCTCCTGGAAGAAAATCACCATGCTCCACCATAGCAAATTTAAAAAAGAAAGACTATTTTTAGTATCTGAGGCGCTGCTGAGAAATCCACCAAATTTAAATAAATCCTTATTCCTTCCCTCTCGTTTTACCTTGCGGTGTCAACGATTTCTTATTCACTTAACTGCTACTGTATCAAGGATAAGGTGGTTAACTCTGTGTCTGTATATGCATGTGTTCACGAGATGATTTGCCTGTTCTGGGAACGAAAAATCCTAGTTTCCAGGCGAGAAAAAACCCTACCTCCGTATGAGACTGGCTCACTCAACTTTAGTTGAAATAGACTATTTAAATAAATATAGATACATAAAGCTTCCCAAAATTTGGGAAACATTCTCAGAAATCTCACTTTACATCCTAGGCCACCTACAGAGGATGCACCACCTAGATAGGACTTTAGTCACCCACATGTTTCATTTGGTAATGTGTTGTTTTTGTATGCTATAAGAGTTATTTGTAATGCTAAAGATGTCTTAGAGACTGAGACGAAATATTGGAAGCATAAAATTAGTTTTTAATCCTTTCCTAGTGCTATAAATATTCCATTAAACTTACAACATGATGTCCTCCCAGCACTAAGCCTTAACACATGGGGATACACACTATGGCAATTGATGTAAAGTCATTAGCCTCTATATACAAGTAACCCAATCGTGAAGTTACTTCATGCACAAACTTTGTTTGCTTACACTTGGATAAAGAATGAAATCAAAAAAAAATTTCTTGGCTTCTTTAATTTATAGTATAACCAAGTGAAAAAACTTTCAAAACCATAATAAGATATAGGACCTTCTTTCGCTGCGATGACTGCAGCAATCCTATGGGGCATAATTTCCACAAGTGTGTGATAGCAAACGATGGGAATTTTGGGCCATTCTTCCTGTAGGCATGTAGAGGTCCTGGACTGTTGTGGGGAGGACATTTCTTGACCTCATAATGCTCCAGTTCATCCCACAATGTTCAATAGGATTTAGATCAGAGCTCTGTGAAGGCCAGTGAAGTGTAGTGATGACAGTGACTAATGGGAATTTTGGATCATTCTTCCTGTAGGCATGCAAGGAGATCATGGACTGTTATGAGGTAGATGTCCCTTGATCTCACCTAATGTTCCAGTTCATCCTGCAGATGTTCAATAAGGTTGAGATCAGGGCTCTGTGAAGGCCAGTCAAATGTAGTGATTTTAATGTCCACAAACCATGCAGTTACAGCAGCAGCAGCTGCTGCTGTAACTGCATACCTTACCTACTATACCTTATGACATGCGCATTATCTTGCTGAAAGAGACAATGGTCAATTCTGTAGAAACACCACAAAGTAAGAAGCGAGAATGTTCAGATAACTCTCGGAGTTCAATGTTTGTGGCACCACAAATAGAGATCCAAGGTCAAACCAGGAAAAACAGGATGATACCATCACACTGCCACCCTTGAATTTCATAGCTGGGGTTATGACTTTGGCAAGAGACTTCACTGGGCATCTGCCACACCTTTCCATCTGCTCAGTAGAGAGGGGGGGGGGAGCATGATTCATTGCTCGCTAACACAGCCAAACTTCCACATCCCACTGTACAAAATGGCACAGCTCTTTGCAGCACTGAAGATTATGCTGCATGTTGGTTTGGGTAATGTGGAGCTTGCATATTGCAGTACAACCATGAAAACCCATGTTGTTGGGCCTCGGTTCTGAATGTTTTTGTACAGATTCACGTTCCAGTTGATTCCTGGAACTCTGCATTCAACATGCTGGTTGACAAATAGCAGTTTTTACATATTATCCTTCGTAGCACCCTACGGTCATGTTCGGTGAGTGTGGTGATCCACTACAGATAGCACTTGCAGTTGACTCCCTATGCTTTCATCACAGTACGGTATAACTGACTATTGATCTGCAATTGCCCAATTTGTCAACAATTTGCAGAACAGATAGGCCTACAACATGGCATCTTATCACAATGCCTCTTTTCAACTCTGTCAGTTCCCTTCTCACAGCCATTTCACCTGGACACAATTGCACTGACTTGGGAACATCATATTCTTCCAATTTATACCAGCTACAAACACATGAATCGTTATCATATGGCACAATGCACTTTGCCCATGGGAGTGTCAGTTGACTTCTTTCCAAGCAGTGTAAATCTTACTGTGCAGAGATTTACTAAAGTGGCAACAGTTTTCTGACCAGCTATGAGGAGAGACAGAGGTAATGCCATTTATTAAGCTTGTTGAATAGGAGGAGTTTTTTTTTTTTTGGGGGGGGGGGGGGGAACTTGACTAAGGCATAAACTGTTGAAGGGGTTTTAGCAAAAAAGTTTTAAAGATGTTTCACAAAATGGAAGAAAATGAGATAGAACAATAGACAATCCCTGGATAACTCACAGATTCTGTTTAGGCATTCTGTATAGAGAGAGTTTGTTGCATAAAATGCACTGACTGACTGACAATTGTGGTAGGCATGGAAACAGTGAATGAATTTAAGGCATGATTTAATGAGCTTTGTGACAGTAAGGACATCTTGTAATGAGTCTTTGAATCCATGCGGGTCTGATAATAATCTTACTATAATATAGTAATAAAGGGTCTAGTTTAATTATAATATAAAATTACCTTTTCAAACTTGCAATAAGGTTAATATCTGCAATTACAAATTTATGTATCCTGACAAGATGTTCTTGAAACTTATTACGCTTCGTTTCCAAATGTACATCAAAGAGCTCATCACACAACATGCACATAACAGGTTTATCATCTAATGGCCATGTACTTGGAATGGCTTCTCTAGCAGGAAGTGTAAGGGGCTCAGTTGAAGACACTGAAATATAAACAAACAACTGTATTAAACACACACACATATATATATATATATATTGTAACTTGTATTTACTCGGATTGTAGACATTTTAAAATCATAATTTTACTGACTAGGAACACTGAAATAAGGTAAGTTAAAAACTTTAATTAAAACACAACTAGTTTTGTCAGAACGCTGACTTCTTCAGGTGTATAAATTATTACAAAAACTGGAAAAAATAGCAAGATAAAACATAGACTTCTCATATAAACAAGTTAGTTAGGAATAACAACAGTCAAATTTGAACTGCTGTCTGCGTGGCAGGTGTAGCGTGAGGCGTTAATGAGTGGCAACTATCTCGAGAGCTCAAGAACTGAATCACTGTGCTGTGTGAGTCAGGTAAGCTACAGCTTAGATTACTGTTCATGTGTGAGGGGTCCAGAACTATTTCTTTTGATTCTAAGATTCGTCTTTCTAGTTCGTCAGCGCATTTATGGATATTATATACAGTGCTGTATGATTCAAAATAAATTTTTCTAAGAGGCAAGGCAAACTCTTTCTAGAAATCTTTTTTAAAAATGTACCAATATGTAATGAATGATAATGTCTGATTTCCTTTTTGGAAATCAGACACTCACCCCCACATATCAGAGGGTTCAGAAACTACAGCAAAACGATGGCTCTGATGATGATGTATGTTTGTCTGTGTAGGCAGGGTTAAGAGAGAGAGAGAATCTCAACCTTCTTTTAAAAGAGCTGGAGACTATAGTCTTCTATCTTTGAGAAATACTTAAGGGGGGGAGGCTGTTGCAGAGATAGGTGGAATGGAAGATGATTAGGAGTAGTATGTTCAGTAGATTAGCACTTGAACTGTAATAGAAGCTGGACAAGCCAAAACTCATATAACTGTAGGCTTAAGAGAAACAGAAGGAATGATAGATGCCAATTTCAATTACAATGCAGGGACCATTGAGACAGTGGATGGAATCGTTAATTACCTGACTTGTTTTGCCCTGTTTTGGATGCCATCAAGAATTTTTAGAAATTTTTATTGTGTCACTATATAAAAAAAATGAAGTGTTCTAAAGTTGGACAGACTTGAGATGGCCTGACATGGACTAAGCTTGTTTGTAGCTATACAGGTAAAAAGTAATGCCTTGCAGGAAAATATAAACTTTTTTTTTCAGGAAAGACCAAGGTAAATATCAGCTCAAAAAGAGGGATCTGATCTTGTTTGATGATCCATTATAAAAGTAAAAGAAAATAAGTGATTTTTTTTTTTTTAAATAGAAACAAGACAGGACCGTGTTTTAATAGCACTGAGAGTGACTGCTGTCATCACTCCACTGAAGAATGGTATACTGATCAATGTTGACAACACAGGCTGAAGAAGATCTCAAAGCCTGGTGATGCACTGAAAGTTTGTCATAGGAGGAAGAGGAATGAAGTGTGCCATTATCATAAATATGGATAGGGTTTGAGGTAAGATCATTTATATATGAGGAAGAGGGTAAGTGATATAAATGTCTTGAAGAACACCTGAAATAGAAAGGGTGGGGCAATTTGCTGAGCAGCTTGTTATGACAGACCTTATCAAATGCTCTGAAAATGTCAAGTGCAACAGCACAGGTGTCTCCAAAGCTTTCTATGGTAGATATCCAGAGGTGAGTGATGAAAGTAAGTTCTGCTATAGATCTTGAGTGGCAGAAACCATACTAGTGGTCACTGATAAAGAAGTTGAATGCTAATAACCTCATTACTTTGGAAAACATTAAGGTTAAAGCAACAGGTCGATTACAGAAGCCTTCTATCCTGAGTGTTCAAAATTGTTTTCAGGACTTTCTGGTGATAGGCACAAGAGGCATGCAGCATACTCTTGCTGGAAGGATTGGAGGTGATTTAACTTGGCTGTCTATGCAACAACTCAATGAAAAAAATACCAGATGATCATCTTTTTCTTTAGGCGATGTTACAGTAATGCCATCTGGGAAAAGTGAGAACACAGATGGATTAAAACTACATTCAATAGCCTTTGCAAGGACCAGAAGACATAACTGCTTGTGATTGAAGAATCATATTTTCTGGATTTGGTTCTTTCAAACAGAGTAATTACTATGAAAGAGTGTTAAATGACACAATTAGTGACAGAATAGTTGAAGAAAATATTGAAGTGGAACTGCATAGAAGAAATTATAATAAGGTATGTGGTAATATGGTAATAATAATATTATTATTACGGGCAACTCCAGGGAGTCCTTAGACTCATCGAAGGAGGCCCGAAACATCATGTCCAAACAACTATACGACATTCTCACAGTATCTATCACACATTGCCTTGAACTCACTCACCGTCATAGCACCCACAACAAACCCTGGCAGATTATTCCACTCGTTTACTACTCTAAAAGTAAAGAACCCAGCTCTAACACCCTTGCTAACCACACTCTTTACCAGCTTCCATAGGTTCTCCCACCACCAGTCCTGATTTCAAAAATATCCTCTGAATTAATCCTATAGAAACCCTTTAGCAAGTTGTATGTCTCAATTATATTTCCCCTTTTACGCCTATCAACTAATTTCTGAAACCCACAAATCTTCAACCTGTTCTCATAAGGTTCATTCCATACACCTGCTATCATCTTGGTCACTCGCCTCTGGATCCTCTCCACCTCCTCCCCATCAAGAAGAAACTTAGGTGACCAAATCTGGGCACAGTAGTCGAGATGAGGTCTTAGCAAGTTATCGTACCTCGGTACAGAGGTACGATAACTTGCTTGTCTCTGCTTGCCAAAGTATTTTTCAACAACCAAGTGAGTTGATGAGCTGATTTAGCAACTTTTGCAATGTGCCCCCTAAACTTCATCTCCCTAACCACCAACACTCCCAAGCCCCTGGCCTCATCACTCTCCTGGAGTACAGTTCCACCAATGTGGTACACTTCTGCTAATCTTTTCACCCCAAAATGCATAACCTTACATTTTGTCACATTAAATTGACATCCATTCACCTTAGCCGAGAACTCCAATCTATCCAAGTCGTCCTGCAAGACATCTTCTGCATTCACTATTGCCCTACACAACTTTGCATCATCAGCGAACAAATGAACCGTTCCTCTTAGATCCTTTACTATATCGTTGATGAACAAATTAAACAGCAGTGGCCCAAGAACAGAACCCTGCAGCACACCACTAGTCACAGGCCGTCTTTTGGACTCTACTCCTGAATAAACTACTCTGTGATATCTCTCCATCAACCACTCACCTATCCATTTCACCAACCCTATATCCATTCCTATATGTTGTAGTTTACGGTTTAGAATTCCATGTGGTCTCCTGACAAATGCCTTAGCCAGGTCCAGCAGTATCACTGTAAACATATTACTCTTATCCAGTTCAGCCATCACTGTGTTATAAAACGTGTTACTGAGGCATGATCTACCCTTCACAAAGCCATGCTGTCCCCCATACAGTATCTCATTTTCATTAATCCATTCCTGTATTCTTCCCTTGACTACTTTCTCCAAGACCTTGACAACGACTCCTGATATGCTGATCGGTCGGTATTTTGCAACAGTAGTCTTGGATCCTCCTTTATGCAGTGGATATATTTCCCCCTCTTTCCACACCTTCGGGACTAAACCAGACCCGAGACTCAGATTAAACAACATGGTCAAAGGCACTGATAATTGTTTAGTCGCTTCAGGTATACCAGACTCGTGCAGGTATACCATCCAATCCCACAGATGTATTCACATTATGGTTCTATAATAGACTATTCACCTCCACTTCATTCATCACAATTCCTGTATAAATTAATGGTTCCTTCATTTTTTCAATGTCACCACCTGGATGATATACTCTTGCAAAGTGCTCGCTCAGCAACTCCACTATATCGACTAATTCAGTGACTTCCTTACCATCGTCATTCCTTAAAATCATTTTGCCGTGTACAGTTTTTTTCTTGCTTGCAGCATATTGAAAGAACTATTTGGGATTCTCTTTTGCTTGCAAAGCTAGTTTCCTTTCATAATCCACTTTTGGTTTTTTTTTACCACACTCGTTACCCTTCTGGCCTGCACTTTATACCATTCATGTGCCTGCAGGTCACCTCTTTCTTTAAATTCCCTCCACAGTTTTCTTTTTTTGCAGCTCAAGTTTAATGGTGTTATTCATCCATTTAACTCCTACTTGTTGTACTATTCGGACCCTAGATATACAATCAGCCATAACCTCCTGTATATGCTCCTTGATTACTTTCCATGCTCTATCGACTTCCAGCCCTTGCAGTGACATGGCATGATCCAAGCAATCTCTTAAGTTTGTCATACTTGCCAGCACGGTAATTCCACATATACCTCGCTTAATCGAAAATTCCACACCTTTAGCCACCTCCCAGGTCAAGACCTTATGATCATTCTCACCAATAGGTGGCAACATGGTCATATTCATTACAGTCAAATTCTCAGATGCTATTACCAAGTCAAGCACTCTCACACCCCAAGTATTTTCAATTACATGCTGTCTCAGATAGTTCTCCCTTAATAATTGAATAAAATCCATTTCCTTCCTCACATGTGTCCCCTCCTCCTTCATTAATGTTACCATAGTTGAAATCTCCCATAATAATTACCCTTCTTCCACTCATTTCATCAATTTGTTTATGCATCTATTCCATCGCCTGGTCTATAGCAGCACCCAGCTGTATATTTTGTTCTGCCAGTCTCAATCTCACACCAAATAGTCTCAAATGAGCTCTTTGCACTATCCTGCGATACAACTTCAATTCTCCTTGGCTGCAGTTCATCAGCTATCATCAATAACACCCCCCCCCCATTTAATGCTCTTCCACATAATAATATGTGGAAGAGCAGTTTCAGAGAATTAAAACTGTATTACGATAATATGGGATCTGATTCTGGAGGAATCAGAACCCTCATGTAATGGGTATTATGTGGTCATAAGGAGGTATATCAAAATAACTATTTCTTGATTCAGACAATGTAGAACTATACAGTATTACTATGAGGAATACAGAAGTCATTGCTAGGAACCTCACAACAGATCATAAACTTTAAATTATTATTATTATAATATTACTACATTACAAGAGACTTCCAGGGAATCAGAGACTCATCAAGGGAGGTCAGTTATAACTCTCATCACCTGTCATGCCGCCTTCTCTTGGATTCATTCACTCATCTCCACCATTCCAATCACACCACCCTATGAAAGAAAAATCAAGCTCTCATTCCTTTCTTGACTGCATTCATCCTCAACTTCCAATACCCTCTTATCCCCCCACCCACACTGTCCATAAAATGAAAAATTCCATCTGCAGGTATCCTGTATGACACTTTCATAATCCTTCCTTTTAGTGTTGCATGGTGATCAGCATTCATTTTAGAAATTCTGGACTTTACAACCGTGTTATAAATAACTATTTTAATTTCCCAATGTTTCGACCTTCATATTAGGGTCATTGTCTGGAGTATATACAAATATACAAGGACAAGCTACAATGATTTGATCAACAGTTATTCTACTGGCATAAACTCTAGTGAAAAAACTTTTTTTTTTTTTCAATAGAGATCATGCCAGTAGAATAACCGGTGATCTAATCATTGTTTCTTTAGGCTTACTGTGTGAAATGTAACTCAGCTTGTCTCCTTGTATATTTGTATATATTCAGAAGCTGACCTTAATATGAAGGTCGAAACGTCAGGAAATTAAAATAGTTATTTATAACACATTTTAGAAATTTTGGACTTTACAAAATTTCTAAAATGGACCCTTTCAGAAGTTTGTAGATCTCTATCATATAACCGCTCTTTCTCCTTTTTAAGTTAAGGGATATTACATCCCATATTGTTTCTTAGCCGAATAAGAAACTCAAAGAGTTTTATGCCGAATATAGTAGAAACTATATAAAGTTTGGCGATTCCAAGCATAAGCAAATACCTGGATACTGCAGCAACTGACCCTTAAGGTAGTGCAAGCTGAGGCAACTCATGTCAAAGGTGGAGCAAGCTCTGATAACTATTCTTGATATTTACCCATAATGTGAACTTAGCTCCTAGGAGCTGTATTACTGTTCTACATTATGAGAGAAGGTCACTACCCAGACCGGTTTCAACCTTTATTGAGGTCTCATCAATGAGTAGGTAGAATGGGAGTTCACGTCTTTCATCATCGGACTTTGGAGTATAAAGATTGCCGAGTGTCAGCAGGTCATTAATAGGGTAGCTGGTAGTAATAGGGGAAGTTAAAGAAAGGTAGAGTAGGATAGTAGGAGGTAAAAAGAGGCCTCAGTCAACCTGTTTAGCTGTGTAACCCAGAGGTTGTGGCTAAAAGGTCTGTAAAACATAATCTCCTTACACCTGTTCTAAAAAAAAAAAAAAAAAACTTAAAATTTACACTTCACTTTATACGAAAAAGATAACTTTAGATTACATTAATCCAGGTGTCTGGAGACATCATCTCATAACCCCTAAAAAAAGAAAAATGTTTGTTAAAATTTGGAACTTAGATTAGATAGCGGGATCCATATTGAGGTGGACTTTATCAACCAGAGAACCGAGAGTTGGGGGAAGAACCCGGCCCGAGTGATGCAGCCCACAAGGAGATGCACCACCTCGATGTAAGCCTTCGCAGCCCAGGTTCTCAGGTCTACCCCTCCTTAGTGAGCTAGAGAACCAATAAGTTGTACAATAGAATTAAGTATTTAGTTGGTCCTGAAAGGAGGACAAGTTTTTAGTTTGCCCTTAACTCTCTTTTTGTTGTATTTTTCTGTAAGATTTGAGAAGCTACTGTTTTTTCCCGGCCATTTATTATTTGGTGAAGAGCTTTATACAGCCTCCTTTCCGTTTCTTTGTTTAGTTCAGGGATTCCTTTTAGCTGTACTGGGTTTAGTTCACTTAATCTTTCTATATAGAGGTCTCCCCCATTTGAAGCTTATGGTCTCAGGACCTGTGAGGAGGAGTATAGGTGCTCCTATTTTGTCTATTGCCCTTTGGAGGATTACCTCAGAGTCTTCTGGGATTAAACGCATTAGAACTCTTTGGGCGTCCACGGTGGGAATGGATTCTTCCTCCGATTTCTCGGCTGAGGTAATATTGCCTTTTCTTGATTCCTCAGTCTCTTCTTGGTTTTCTATTCTGATCTCCCTTTCTTCCTCTTCCTCAGAGTCAGATACTTCTTCTGGGCATCTGTTATGTGGTTTTATTCTCTTCGTTTCTCCTTCTTCAGGGCTGATTGGTCTTTTTTCTGTGTTGTTGCTGGCTTCCATTTCTTCTACTTCTGTGGACTCTTCCGTCTCAATGCGAGTTTTCCTTGCTTTACGCTTTTTTTCCCCTTTATTTTCCATTCTGAGTTTTTTGTGGTGGCGGCTTGATTTCCTGTTGTTACTGTCACGATGGCTGGGGGTTGAATGAGTGGAGAGTCTACCGGCTCTGTTGTTTTAGGCTCCTCTGCTGTTTTGCCTATAACTAGAATGTCGTCCTTTTTTTCGGGTTCAGGTTTATTTACTGGAGTGGTTGCTGGGGTTGGTGATATAGCACCTCCTATTCGTTCTGCTTGTGTCCTGTTGGGACAAATGTCTACCTTGTGGGTTGTATTTCCACATTTCAGGCAAGGTGCCTCACACTGGGCTAGGGCATGTCCTGCCGCCATGCAGTTCCTGCATTTGTTCTTGGGGCAGTCTGCACCTAGGTGTTCGAGTGATCCGCACCGAAAACATTGCTTTCTTACACCAGGGTAGTTGACTACTACCCTGGCAGAGTCTAGAAATACAAAGTTGGGGACCTTGGCCTTCATCTCCATAAGGAAGGTCACCTCGCCAGTCTTCCAGTCGGGGTAGTCAGCATCGTTGGTGATTTTGACGTCCCATACGTCTCCCCATTTTGAGAAAACCTCTTTTATTATCTCACTCCCTTCCTCGAGATATTCTACAGGGAACCTTTCTATTCGTAGTGTCTTCAGTAGACTTCCTACTACGAAGGGATAGATCATTTTCCCTTCACATTCTACACCTGCCATTAACTTATTCCTGGTTTCTATATCTTTCACAACTACCTGGTATCTACCTGCTCCATAAGGGGTAAAACCAAGTATCTTTTGTGCCCCTACTATGTCGACGAGAGCTCTCGCTAAAGTCCTCTTCGGTACGTTGAAGCCTACCTCTATACCGGGGTCTTCACTCGCGGGAGAAATGAAGTCATTTGGAAGAGAGAAAAATATCTCACTATGAATCAAGTCCTTAATGACATGTTATTAACATCGTCATAAAAAGTTGGTTGTAACTTACTTAATTTTCCAAAGCAACACACACACTTGTAAAGGCTGGCTGAAGCTCACTGACAAGAGCTACTTTGACTGCGTATGGCCTGTGTTTAAGACGACGTGAAAGGAGTGGAAATGGCTATGCGCACGCATGAAATCACAGTGTTGCAGTGAGGACCTGAAAGCTCCCACAACCGAGCATGCCAAGGTAGCTTTGACTAGGCGAGCAAGCATCGGCCTTCGATACACAACGCAAAGCTCAATTATTGCTGCGCAAGCTTAAGACGTCTTCTGTCTGCAAAACTAAAATCCTATATGGAATTCTTATAAATGTATGCATTTATTAACAAATAAATATTACTTCTTTTTCAAGTAATGAGCTTACGCAGCAAGCACAGCAAGCATGCTGACTGATATCGTTAATACTTACTCTACTTTGCATCCTCTCCAATGAATCTGCACCACCTCAGAAACCAGACATGCACAATTGTTCAGATGAGGTTGTATTACTTATAAAAAAAAAAGGGGGGGGGGGATGACTTCATTATCCTGACAACTAAATGTTGGTTCTGGCATTGCAGTTATCCTCTTGGCTGCATTCACAATCTTTGCTATATGGCCCCTGAACTTCAACTTCCTATATACTAAAACTTCAATATCCCTAGTTTCGATGAATTTCTTCTAGTATAATCTACTATACATATGCTATTGGGTATCTCATCACACCGAAGGGTATAACTTTGCATTTTATTATTATTATTCAGGCCTCCATGGAGTCAAGAGACTCATCATGGGAAGTCCCTCTTAGGAAAACACAAAGTCTATCATACCACTCCTTGAACTCATTGACTGTTCTTGCTCTCACCACTCTATCAGGCAATGAATTCCATGGTTCAAACCCCCTCCATACAAAGAAACCACTCCTCACCCTCTTGCTCACAGCTTCCTTTCATAACTTCCAGGGGATGGCCTCTTGTCATCGCTCCTTGCCGCTGTTCCACCAAGTGAAAGAACTTCCCAGTGTCAACCCTGCAACTGTCTCATGACAGTTTAAAAGTCTCGATCATATCACTTCTCCTTCTTCTATCCACCAAACTCTGCAGTCCACATTCCCTCAGCCGATCGTCATAACTAACAATGTACAGTCCTGAAACCATCTTTGTTATCTGCCTCTGTAGCCTTTCCTCAGTTAATTTACCCCCCCTCCCCTTCACATCCTGGGGACCAAATTTGAGAACAATAGTCTAAATGTGGTCTGATCAGGGTCTTATTTAATGGAACGATAACTCATCTCTGCAGGTCAGCGTCCTTCTCAGTATTGCAGCAATCCTCTGGGTTACCTTCACAGTATGTTCCCTGAATTTCAGGTTTCTATCAATCATCACCCCCAGATCTCTTGTCTCCCGTACTTCCTCCAGTACAGCTCCTCCAATCAAGTATGCAGCCTCCCATCGATGCATCCCAAACTTCAAAACTTTACATTTTGCTGCATTAAACAATCACCTATTAAGTTGCCCATCTGTCTAGTTTATTCAAATCTTCTTGCAGAGCTACCACATCTGCATTATTATTAATAACCCTTCCCAGCTTCACATCATCTATAAACAACTGAATATCCCCCTATAATCCATTGACAATGTCATTGATATAAAGATTAAACAATGTTGGTCCCAGTACTGAGCCCTGTGGAACCACACTTGTAACCTACTTGCCTGATACCAATCAGACAGTCAATCCTGAATCCAGATGACTAACCCAACATCTAAACCCATGTGCTGCAACTTAAAGATCAGCTTATCATGTGGCACTTTGTCAAATGCCTTTGCAATAACAGAATTATATTAAAATGTAGATATTAGAAAGGAACTTGACATTATTAGCATTCAAGAATGTGTCAACAGAGTTAATCTATGGTGGTATAGCCACTTAAATAGAATGGGTGAGGAAAGGTTAGCAAAACAGGTGTTTGGGGCCATGATGGCAAAAAAGAGACCCAGAGGAAGATCAAGGGGGGATTGATTCAGTCAGAAGAGCCTAAGAAGCATGAAATGTTAGATATGACAATATTGGAGTGATCACAAGTAATAGACAAATTTTGAGGAAAATTGTGAATAGGAGATTAATAATGTAATCTTAATCATGTAGTGCTGTCACAGTATCCTGAATACACCTTGAGGGTATATATATATGTAAAATTTGATGCAGCGTAAATTTTCAAGATGCCGGGAGATTGCATTCCAAACCCCGCCAACTGATCTGACTGATGTGCCAGTGCTCCGAGAGCCTCTATGGAAAGAAAATCCAAAAACCCAAAATGGAAAAGAATCTGAAGACTGAAACAAACTGAGAAGAAGTATGCTAAAGAGAGGAAGAACTAATGTGAGTTAATTGTTATATGTTGAATTTGTATGTGATGTAAGAGGACTATTTTAGATGGACAATTAAGTTTATAGTGAAAAAAAATATATATATATATGTCTGAGAGTAATTTGATGCAAGTTTAAGGTTGGAATTATTATGTGTGTGTAGAACAGAGCATAGCTATTTCCTAAGGAGTGATTGGGCAAAAGGTTTAATTGTTAATTGTAAGGAATCTTAAAGTTTTATGTTGCTTAATTGTAGAATTGCCTTAGAAATGTTTTATGATAATTAGATTAAACAAGGAATTATATATTCAGTTGCAGTGATTCTTCTAAGTTTATTTGCATATTTGAGGGAAATTGCCATAAGAGTTTGTCATATTTAGCTTAATTTAAGCTAAGGTCAGAAAGAGCAATTCATCTATTTTTTATGTATTGTATATTGAAAGGAAATTTGTGTTTAATAAACATGCTTGTTAATTATATCCAAGGAGTGCTGCCTGATCTTAATATGCAATGCACTGTTTCCAAATAAACATGATCCTGTGAGCGGGGGGGGGGGATTAAATGATAGATAAGATAAGGAGTGCATAGAAAGCCACAACTATAATTTAATTAAGAGAGGATTTGGATTAACTAAAGACCTACTGGAAGTACTACTAATTCTTATACCACATCGGGACCATTGGTGGCGCAGTCTTTAAACAAAAATAAATTTCTAGTGCTCTCACGTATAAGAATATAGTCACGGAAAGTAGAGTAAGAGATAACAGGAAGAATAAGAAATTAATACAGTATAAGGAGGGGAAATAGATAAGTAGAAAAGGATAGCTAAAGAATTATCTTATATAGAGTGCAGCAGGAAAATATAATATAATAGCAGACAGAAAGTATTACTACAAAGCAGTAACAAGAAGAAATGTTTACGAAAGGCACAATAACTATAATATTACAATATAGAGCACAATAGCATCACATTTACAATGGTACAGCGTTGACAGGATTAAATCCATAATAATAGTAAACATTACAATATATAGTAAAATAGCCTACATTTTACATATATATATATATCAGGAAATTTATGATGAAAGTTTAGAGTCAAGATTAGTTTATAGTAAAAGAAAGACAAATATCAAATATCTACTATTTGGTATTTGTCTTCATTGTAATATGTTAAATAAAATGTTTGTTTACCTTATCAAATGTTTTTTCATAAAGCAATCTGAGTGTTTCTAGACTGTACTGTCTTTTTTTTTTCTATTAATTTTAGGCAGAAAGTTGGATCTACATGAATAATGCCGTATTCTGAACCTAAGTTTTTTTTTTTGGGTGATTTTCCATTTTTTTTGTTGTTGTTGTTTCTTTTAAACTAATTTCTAATTCTTCTGTTGTTATATTTTATTATTTTTGTTATTAATTTGCCAATTTTATTTAATTTTGGTAATTATCAGTCTATAATTCTGAATAAACATTTAGAAATTCTGTTATTTTTAGTTAATTGTTTATATTTACTTTTTTGTCTAATGTCTGAAATGAGAAGCATAATGGTGGCATGAAAATTCCAAGAATCTGGATGGCACACATTCAGCCTACTTAATATTTCGTATACAGCATACCTCAGGACTCTAGGCAACCTTCAGCTAGTATTGGAAACCATCCCATATACCAACTGGTTGGAATGTATATGTATAATCATGGTGTTTATATGTATAATCTTTATATATGTTTACATGTATAATCATTTGTTTATATGTTCATATGTATAATATATATAATATGTATAAGGTTTACATGTATAATCATATATATATATATATATAGTTGTTACTCCCAATGTAATTTTACAACCAATAGATAATATTAATAATAGGACTCGAGCATTGATGTAGTAAGTTTTTTTTTTGCCAGAGGTCAGGCCAATAATTGTTGTAACGGTTGGTCAATAACTTTAACAAACCATGTAGATTGTAGTGCAGCTTGTTTCTCTCTGTATATAGTATATATGCTCCAGAAGATGACCTTGATATAAAGGTCGAAACGTCAAATGTGGATTTTAGTTTATAAAGTTTTACTCAAATACGGTAGTTGTCTCCATAATTTTCCAAAATGTATTCGGATCACCGTGTAAGCCTAAAAGAAAGGAAAAAAAAAAATTTTATATGCATTGGTTCTTGGTTCTTCGTTTATACATGTTTTTCTAACTTCTTTCTTAGCTATGACTCATTTCTTTTGTGTTCCATTTCATCTTTTACTGTTTAACTATGTGTAATATGTTTTTTTCTTTTTACTGATTATTTCTTTAATTTCATCATCTCTTATTTTTAATTTCTTTATAAGAAATTGTTTAGTATTTCCTAGACTTTCATTTGCTGCTATTTCGTACTATTTTTATATTATGCCATTCTGCTTTGACTTCTTTGCTGTTCTACTTTTATCGAAACGTTGGTTAATTCTTTGCTCATATAGCCAATGTGTATTTGTATTATTTAATTATCTGGTTTTATAATGGGATTGTTCTTTCTTTTTGCTTCCTCCACATAGCCACTCAGATGGTAATCACAGTTTAATCTTAGTAAGGATGTGATCAATGCCTATTTCATAGCCTCCATGTACTGACATCTAAAGAAAATTTCGATTTTCTCATTTAAAACAAAGTAACTGATTTCCATCCCTATGCAGACCCAATAAATTTACAAAGAGGAATTCATTACTTTAAGATTATTATATATCATGAAATCTATTAATTTTTTACTAGTTTTGTTTAGTTTCTCAATAGATTCCAATATATGTAGAAAATTTTTCACTTGGTTGTAAAGTAAATTGAGTGGAAAGGAAATAAATGCTGCTGACAAAGAAATACATAATAGCATCAATGTGTGAATGTATTCCGAAGGCCAAAAGACTGAATAAAGCAGGTGTAAAATGGATGAATAAGGGGCTTAAGCATGAAATCTGAAAGAAGAAGGTACTTTTGAGACAGTACAGGATGAATAATGGTAATAATCAGTTACATGAAGAGTATAAAAATCAATCCAGAAGAGTGACTCAGTAAGGAAAACAAAAGTGCAGTATGAGCAGAAATTGGCAAATCAGATGAAGAAAGTTGTATATAGGGGTGTATTATCCCAACAAAAGAAGGTCACTAGTGGCATACCACAGGGATCAGTTTTGGGACCATTGTGGTTCAATTTGTATGTTAATGATATTGGGATGGATTTAACTAATGATATGCAGCTGTTTGCAGAAGATGCAAAACTGAGAATAGCAATGCAGTCAAGCAGATGTTATGGCCTTCATTCAAGGGCTTGAATAGATTGCATGAATGGGCAGGTAAATGGAACTGTAAGTTTAATGTTGCAAAGTGTAAAGTTTTGGGATTTGGTAAGCAACGATGGGATGTGAAGTATATACTTGGTGGGGAAAACTTTAAAGGAAGTAGAGGAGATGAGAGATCTGGGAGTGGTGGTGGTGGACAAGGGCCTGAAATTCAGGGGCCACATTGTACAAGTTGCAAAGATGATTGCAATGATGCAATCATCTTTGCAATCAGATAATTGCAATGATGCAGAGGACCCTGACATGCAGAAATGAATCTTTGATGAGTCTTTGGACTTCCTGGAGGTGTCACATAATAATAGTAAAAATTCAGGGATTCAAGGACTCATGGAGGGAGGCTATAAATCATCCAAACCAGCTGTCATACCTTCCCTTAAATTCATTCACACTAGATGAACTCACACACGTATATATCTATGTATTCGGGTCAACCTATCCACTCACTATAAAATTTTAAAGCTGAATAACTAAATATTTCGCCATATCTCTTGCAATGAAAAAAATCGTTGCAAAACGAAGCGAATTATCTCTTAAATTCTTATTTATCTAAGTTATTAAAATTGAATATAATAACATTCACGATAGGTTTAAAAAAAAAAAAAAAGCCTCATCTAGTACGCACTTTTCTCCAAAAATATTACTCATCTGTATTTCTAAGATAGAACTCTTCTATCTATAGCAATTACGCGAAGAATAACCCAAGTCTTTTACTCCATTGAGGACATTGGATAACAATAATAAATCCACTTTCACATTTTCAACGCTAGGGAACTAAAGATAAAATAGCACGTTGAGATATTTATTTTAAAAATTACAAACTTGAAATTTCTTAGCATTAGCATAAATAATGACCATAAAGATAGTTAATGAGATAATGTGAACGCCAGAAGTATTCGAAATAAATGTGCGAAGTTCTGGACATTGGGGAATGCAAATTGGCCCAAAGTTATACTCATTAGCGAGATTTATTTGACCGAGAATGATATGGACATAGGAACAGGACCATACTTACTTTTCCCAGGCGGCATGAAGTGCTAGAGTGCTCTGGGGCTCCTCTCTCATTGTTTGGAGCCCTTCAACTAGCCCTAATTTTTCGGGCTCCAGCTAGAACCTCGTACGGCCTTGCATTGGAATATAATGCATACAGATAGGACATAATAAATAATACTGTGCGTGTGTGTGGGGGGGGGGGGTTGCTAATAATAGCAGAGCAGTTAAAGCCAACAAGGGTAGAAGTACATCAGGGGGACAGGGATTCAGAGGATAGTTCATTTAAGACTGGTCTGAGATAGAGGCCAAGAAAAGTAAATATGTAATTGGTATAAGAGCAAATATAGATGACATGTACTCTCAAATTAGCATGATGAGAACAAGTCGAGTAGTTCTTATGGTGGCGATTACAAATATGGGGACATATATTGGTAGGAGAAATGATCATAGGTAAGGAGGAAAATTGACAAAATGATAAAACCACTCTACACACGTATTCTGTGTGTAGAGTAGTTTTATCACTCTTGAAGGATAAATAACTTTTTCGTATTTTAGTTTATAATATTACGTTAACTTATTGTATTTTTTGTTTTAAATGGGTGTGTGGTTGATGAAGCTATTTAGTTCATAAGTAAACCTTGCATATATATATATATATACAGGGTGTTCGGGATAAATTTGACAGTTTCGTAAGGAAAAAGAAAATCTTCTTTGTATCTATTAAATTTAATGAATTGACAAAAAAACATTACAGGCAGAGTTAATTACAATACTATCAACAAGATTTACTCAAAATAACCACCATTAGCATCGATCACAGCTTCAATTCTGCTTCGGAACCTCGAACAAGCTGATGCTACAGTCTCCCTGGGAAGGGCCGCAAAAACTGTTTTAATTTTATCCATTAACTGGGCTTTTGTATTACTGGAAGTGCGATTGGTGTCTTTTTCAACTGCGCCCCATACAAAATAATCCATGGGGTTAAGGTCTGGGGAGTTTGGAGGCCAAACATTTGGACTGGTGAAGTCGTAGAAATTTTCAGACAACCATTTTTGACTTTTCCCAGAGGTGTGGCAAGGGGCCGAATCCTGCTGCCATACATACGGCCTACCATTGGCTACCCTTGTTATCCAGGGCTTGACTACAGTTAGCAACTCCACGAACAAAGCCCGAATTCCAATGCCAGGGTTCTTCAACACCTGTTCCTGCAGATTTGCGAGGAATTCTGCTGTACGAACGCAATCAGATCGTCTGCTAGGGATCTTTCTTCTTGCTACATCCTCGTAGTCACCATTGCAAGTCTCTAGTTCATGCCTGATTGTTTTTACTGTATTCAGGGAGCATTGGGCAGCAGTCGTAATATCCTTATTTTGATGGCGGGCACGAATCATCATGATACAAGTTATTCTCTTCCATGATTCAGGTGGGTTCCAGCTATCCATCCTTTCTGACATCTTGTATATGAATGAAGAAGGGTCCAAACTTTTAAATGAAGAGAAGTGTGTGTTAATACATGTAACTTACGGAAAAATATAATTAATTATAAATATGTCAAATTTATCCCGAACACCCTGTATATATATATATAGATAGATAGATAGATAGATATTTTTTTTTATTGTAACCATAACAATCTTATATACAGGATTAACCGGTTTTTGGTTCTCTGCAGTCAGACAGAGAGGTTACATGCTCATACTCTTGTTGAGGTATGTTACATCGAAGTCTCTTATAAGGCTAATTACATTTTTTTTTAAATAAATTAAAGCCATTAAGAGTTATTTTAACATGATAACATAAGATCTTATTTTAACATAAGAACATAAATGTGGAAGAACATAGAAGTTACTATTGCACAATATTATCTATTAACATGAGAGTGCCAGCTGATAAACTTTCGCACTGTTAAGCACAACAATCCTTTCTTCCCCCTTTCTTTTTTTTTTGGGGGGGGGGGGGGGGTAAAGGTGTCACTTCTATGCTGGAAAGTGGATTATAATGCAGTCGCCCTGCTCAGCCAGGAGTTGATTCCGTGGATTCCATTCTTAGTGGAAAAGATCTAAGGTGTTGTTTTGCCTATGGTGGTGATGTTCTTGTAGGATCCGACATCTCACCTTTTGTTGGAAGGCTGCAGTGAGTTGGTCAGTTGCCTCTCTCTGTGAAGTTGCTGTGCTGTCTGGTCTTGTATGTCTGAGGTAGAAGTTGTATATTACCGCTTTTGCGGTGATGAAAAGGTAATTGAAGAATGAATGGTTATTTGGCTCCACGTGGACGAGATTGAAATATTCCTCTTCTGTATGAAGATTACCACAGGTAAGAGCTGCCGTTTCCCGAGTCAAACTGATTAATTTAGTGTTGACTGGGCAGTCCAAGTAGATATGCCGGACCGTTCCTAATTGGTAGCAGAAGAGGCAGTTATCTGAGACGTTTGGGTTAAATTTTCGTAATATAGTAGGAGTGGGTAATATATTATGCCACATTCTCCACTGAATATCTGCGTCAGGTTTGATGGCTCTTGTGCGATATGGTAGATCCCATTGAAATAGTGTTTGATCAGATGATGCAGGATTTTCCAACGAAGTGCTTTGGTTCGACTGTTGTGTTAGTGTGCTGTAGATCTTGTTGGTGTTGCTGGGTGTAAGTTTCTCCCATGAGTTATTGGTTTTTATCAGAAAGATAGGCGCCAAAACTTCTGAGTTTGGAGGGCTAAGCCCCACTTCTGTTATGCTATCAGGCATAGCGGCTTGTAACGCGGCCTTTACGGTGTCTATCTGCTCAGACTCATTCCCATATTCTAGGTTTTCGAGCGAATTTGGAAAGCGCCAGGTGAGGCTTGGATGGGGGTGGGGGGGGGGGGGGGTGGGGGGGGGGGGGGGTGGGGGGGGGGGGGGGTGGGGGGGGGGGGGGGTGGGGGGGGGGGGGGGTGGGGGGGGGGGGGGGTGGGGGGGGGGGGGGGTGGGGGGGGGGGGGGGTGGGGGGGGGGGGGGGTGGGGGGGGGGGGGGGTGGGGGGGGGGGGGGGTGGGGGGGGGGGGGGGTGGGGGGGGGGGGGGGTGGGGGGGGGGGGGGGTGGGGGGGGGGGGGGGTGGGGGGGGGGGGGGGTGGGGGGGGGGGGGGGTGGGGGGGGGGGGGGGTGGGGGGGGGGGGGGGTGGGGGGGGGGGGGGGTGGGGGGGGGGGGGGGTGGGGGGGGGGGGGGGTGGGGGGGGGGGGGGGTGGGGGGGGGGGGGGGTGGGGGGGGGGGGGGGTGGGGGGGGGGGGGGGTGGGGGGGGGGGGGGGTGGGGGGGGGGGGGGGTGGGGGGGGGGGGGGGTGGGGGGGGGGGGGGGTGGGGGGGGGGGGGAATATAGGAGAACGAAATGAACATTAAGAAACAGCGTATTTGAATTTTATCCTTCACAGGACAAAGCGCGAAAATGAAAAATTGCAGAAGCGGCAATAGGTTAGCAGGGCTGAAAAGAGAAAGAAGCAGATGATCCGAAAGAATAATAAAGACCGACCTAACAAACAAGAAAACAAGTTAAGGACAAAATTATGAATGGATACTCAATGATCAGGAAAGTACTTAATGAAAGATTGCTAGTTCAACAATTTGCGATATTAGTCACCGCATCCGAGTGCAAAAAGGTAAGTGGAAAGAAAATTGGCACAAATGATTTCAGCTGAGAGAGGTAGTCTATGAGGGAGGATGTAAAGGAGTTGTTAGAAAAGCAAAAATGAAGAACGACAAGATGATAATTGTCAGCATCCTACCACGCTATACGAGAAGCGAACTGAGGAGAAGGGCGTTGGTAGCCAAATAGACTGTGCAGAAAGAATGATGTAGGATTTGTTGATCTCTGGTCTTTGTTTAATGAAGAAAGAAGGGGTTGTACAATGGTGATAGATTGCTCCTAAGTGGTTTTGGTGTTAGGTTTGGAGAGAACTTTGTTTACGGACTGAAGCGCAAATTTAGGAAAACTTAAGCAGTTAAGGAAGAAACAAGTCACTTTGTGTGAAGACACCAATGAGGTCAGTCAGTGTGAGAATGACAAAGTGTAGAATCTAGTCTCTTAAGCAAAAATATTGAATAGGGTAGTCAATTCAGGAGGTATATGTGGTTGGACCGTAAAGGGATGCTGCACTTTCTATATACTAATGTCAAAAATATCAGGAACCAGAGAGTGGAGTTTATGGTATTGGTTAATGCAACCTCGCCAAACATTACAGGCATTTGAGACTTGGCTAACAGCAGATGATGTAGTTGCAGGGATAGAATGTGAAAGGTTTAGTATTTTCAGGGAAGATAGAGAAGATATGATGGGGATACACAATTCATCTAATGAGAGGAGATGAATCTCAGCCAAAAAGAATAAGAAATAAGTGGGAGAGTGGCTGTTCATTTGAAGCAGTCTGGTGTGAGATTAAGGCCAGTAAGGCAAATTATACAGTTCGTTGTTGCTTTAGGCTAGGGACTTCCATGGATATCTGGAAGTCCCTGGAAGACATGCATTGCCAAATTAGTACAATGAATACAGCAGGAGTGATAATCATGGGGGGAATTCGTCTATGAAGATATAGACTGAAATGAAGAAGGATCACATGCAGGAAGGAAATTTAATTTATACACTTACTGAGAGATAATTACTTGAGGCAGCATTGGATAGAGGAGACTAGAAGTGTAAATGTATTGGAAACGGTCATAGGATCAGAAGAGCTATCCATAACCAAGGTGAATACATTTCCTCCAATTAGTAAAAGTGACCATCCGGTCTTAACTTGGAAGGTGTACAACGAGGAATATTCTGTTAAAAATGGGTATATGTGGAACTACAAGCCAAATGATTTTGACAAGCTTAGAAAGAAGCTTAAATCTGTGCCATGGCATAAAACACAGTTGGAAAAGGTGTTAGTAGTGCTTAGAAGATACATAGTAATGTAATTGAGTGGAACAATATAAAAGTGTATACCTAAGGTAAGGAGGATTAAGCAAGTAGGCATTAGATGGATGAATAATATTATTAAGCACGTGCTACAGAAGAAGAAAAAGCTGTGCAGGGTATATAAAGAGAAATTTCACCTGAGAATCAGGCAAGAAACGTGACCAGCATGGCAAATAAAGTAAAACCCGATTATGAGAAGAATCTTGCCTAGCTGGTCAAAGGAAATCCCAAAGATTTCTTTCCTGACGTGGCAAGTAAGACGAAGAATGATTATGGAAGATTAAACTTAAGGACTAATGATGGTCACGTGTTGCAGAAGCAGATATTATAGATATTATAGAAGCAGATATTATACTTTGCAAGAATGTATCGTCATAGCGAGGTTACTTCTTTAACATACGAGTATGTGACCGACACTAATGTTGGAACAGAAGAGTGGATAGATTGGAGGTTTTTAGGGTATTGTGGAATCTTAATGTAAATATAGCTGTGATATTTGATGGGATATCAGCTCAGGTTTTGCGAGAAAGCACAAGGGATTGCCTCTGACTTGGCCCTTTAACTTAACAGCATGGTCAGAGGCTCTTAAGTTGAAAAGTTAAAGAGCCTAGTCAGCTCTGGTGTAGACCAAATGAAGCTTAAAACGGCAAAATAATTTCCAGCAAATGAGAGATTCTAAGAGTGCAGTAGCAAATGACAGACCAACTAGTATCTCAGGAATGATGGTAAAAGTAATAGAAATATTGGTCAAAAAGAGAATTCAAGAATGGATAAAATTATGATACCGTGTGAGTGGGAGCATATCTTTGAGAAGGGTCGGTCATGCCTTTGTAATTTACTAACTTTTTATAATAGAGTAACAGCTGAGTTGGATAAAAAAAATGGCTACACGATGATTTTGCTGGATTTTGCAATGAATTTTCGTCAAATGGCATTTAACGAAATATCGCATGGAATTGTGTTATGCATATTAGGGCAAATGAGGATGGATATCACACTGGTTAAGTGGATAAGAGGGTGTCTGCTGGACAGATATCACAAAGTGGTATGCACGGGGCGGTAGAATCAAGGCGAAAAGATGTGACTAGTGGCATGCCAAAAAATTCACTTCTGTGACCATTGCTATTTAAGTTGTATATAAATTTTAGTAGGAATTTTAATAGATAGGAATTATAGAAATTACGATAATAGGAATAGGATAATAGAAATTATAATAGGATTTATCCCCTCAATTTATCTGTGGGGTTTTCTTCCTGCAAGAAAGCAAACCGTCCCGTGAACACACACACGGATTACAGTCAGAAATACTTAAGTCCCAGCCATAGGCCTGATTCGTCAGCTATGCCGTTCAGAGCCCAGATGAAATTTGAGGGAGATTGAGATGGTGCCGTACTTCCCTGTAAAACTGGCCTCACGGTCATTATATCATCATATGCTAACTAACTATAATAGGAAATAACATGAAAAGAAATATTCAATTCTTTGCTGACGATGAGACATTATGTATAGTTCAGTAAATTAAGACAATGCGGATAGCTTGCAGAAAGATTTAAAAATATTATCAGTATGGGTGTTAGTTTAATGTGGAGAAATGTAAAATTATGAATTTTGGGATAAATAGATTACAAGCTCTGTATCATCTTAATGGTATTATATTCCAGGAAATGAATGAAGGTAGAGATTTAGGGGTGGTAGTCGGTGGTGGTGGTAGACAAAGAGCCCTTAAGATTATATGTTTATTGAAGAACACATTAGCAATATTGTTTGTTGTTTCTCTTTATAAGGTCTTGAGCACAATAATCTATGTCTGGATTATTGTGCTCTAGTTTGATCTCCTGGGTTTGTTGGGGTAAAGAAACAGTGGAGAAGATTTAGAATCAAGTGACCAAGTTGGCGAGTAGTCTCTGTAATGTTTCATATGAAAATAGTTTGATGATCTGTACATTAGAGAAATTGGTTGATAGGAAGAAAAGAGGGGATATATTGCTTAAACGGTTTTATAGAATTTATGCAAGGAAAATGTTTCAGCACTTGGCTAGAGGTACCGAAGAATGGGTAATCCCTGGAAGTTAAATAAAGGGGTGGTTAGTAGAGGTGTGGTGATGGATTTTTTGCTTGGAGAGTAGTGAATGAGTGGAATGGGTTGCCATAGTCAGTTGTGAGTGATTTTTCTGTAAATGGGTTCAATATGAGGTACGATAGAATGTGTGGATAAGTTGGGTCTTCTTCGATGAGTGATCGGACTCTATGTAGGTGCCCTTAAAATAAAAAATAATAATCTATAGATCTGGTGAGAGATAGTTACCTGAGACACAAGGTGATGGAAGGAACATAAATTTCAAGAGTACTAGATCTGATCATTGCATTAAAGAACTTAACACTAACCATTCTACCTACTCTGCCTGCGCTTGGAGAATAATCATGTATAAATCTTGACCTGCACGACTGCCAGACATGCGAAATTTTCTTTTATGTAGTGATATTAGAAAATTACAAAGCAGGCGATTATGACAAGCTGATGAGTCAACTTTCAGCATTGCCGTAGCATAATAATTTGGAAATAAGAGATGTTGTTGCATGGCAGATGGTCAAGAGGTATGTAGAGAAAGCAGTATCAGAATGCTTATCCAGAGTCAGAAGGTTAAATCAGAAAAGAGTTAAATGGCTGTATAGTTTAATTAAGCTGTTGCAGACAATGAAAACACTCAGTGATTGTAAAGAGAAAGTTGATGAACATGCCCATGAGCAGAATAATCTTTAGACAAGAAGAGTGGCCCGTGGTAAATATGGGCGTAGCTAATTTAATACAAAGCTAGCTGATAAGGCCAAAAGTAACTTGAGGGTTGCTTTAGCTGTGTGGCAAATGAAAGGAGTAATGACTATGGTAGGATGAAATTAAAAAGTGTTGATGGTAGAGAGATAACAGAAGCAAATCATATTTGAGTTACTTAGTGATTGTTGGCAAGGGTATACCACCTAGGTGATGATATTTTAATGCCAAATGTGACATTGACGGGTCGAAAATTAGATATCAAGAATTAGCGTTGCTTAACATATTGTATATCTTTAATGCGAAAACGATCTTGGGATTAAAGAACCTCTCAGCTTGTGCAAGGGAATTTGAGCCTCTCTGAACAAGCTGTTTTATTTTAGAAGGTATTGTGAAGGTGCCAATAGATGTGGAAAGAGGGCAAGATAATCCACTACATGAAGGTGTTCCGTAGATAGCGGTAGCAAAGTATAAGACAATCAGTATATTATATCATGGCGGTTACGATATGAGAGAAATTGGTAATAAGAGAGAATTTCCGACTAGGTGGATATGAATATTATACTTTATTAGGAGCAGCATGGTTTTATGAAGGGGGATTGGTCTTGCCAGAGTAATTTGCTTACTTTTTATAATAATTTGACAGCACGATTATACCATAAATGTTGGGTACCAAAGAAAGACGGCGACTACCGATATTTAAAAAAAAAAAAAATTCGAAAGCGAGATCTAGCTGTAATATGGAAAAACACCAACTTGGTAGTTGAAACCGTTCCTACAAAAACAATTTGAGGAAAGGAACAATTAAGTTGATGTACAGTGCTGAGATTTTCTTTACAATAGCTTGCCAATACAATAAACAGGTGAATAAACCAAAGAGAGGTATTCCAAATTTCAAGAGTACTAGATCTGATCATTGCATTAAAGAACTTAACACTATATGTACAATCAAAACTATATGAATATATAGTTTTGATTGTACATATAGATAGTGTTCAACACTGTATAATCAACTATATATAATCAACACTATATGAATATATGTACAATCAAAAATAAACAAACTTCGAGCAGATGCTAACAAATTAAATAACTTAAAACAAGGAAATTTTAAATAAAAAAAAGATAAAAAGCACTGCTGTAAAGACATCTAACCTTTAAACAAACTCAATAACAGAAGTATTTAAAACAACGAATGGTGGCCACAGCAAAAAAGATTATTCACTATGAAAGCAGAATAAATCAATACAGGCAAACCATTCAGTACGACTTACCCCAAAATATTGATTCGAAATCTGTGAATAATGTACAACATCTCAATGCGAAAGAAACAGTCAATGACTGGAAGTAGCTATGGGATAATCCAAAAGTACATAATAAAAATGCTACCTAGATAAAAGATGTTCCAAATCAATTGAACAACACTCAGATGGATGACTTCGTCATTACCATGGAAATTACCAAAATGAATGTGTAACTGGAGTAACACAAGGATCAGTGCTTGGTCCACTGCTGTTCAATCTGTACATTAATGATATTAAGAAGGATTTGACAAGCGACATAAAACTATTTGCTGATGATGATACAAAGATAGGTAGAGTTATCAGGAATGCTGGTGATATGCGTTATTTCCAGAATGATTTGAATAGGCTGGAACTGTGTGCATGGGAAAATGGATGTCAGTTCAATGTCAGTAAATGTGTAAAGTAATTCACTTCGACGTGTTTAAATATCCAATGTCCTATTATATTGGTGGGATTATGCTAGAAGAAACTGATGAGGCTAGGGATCTTGAAGTGTTAGTAGATAGGAAGTTGAAGTTCAAAGGCCAGGTAGCAAAGATTGCAAATACAACTCAAAAGGTAATTACAATGTTAAAAGGAATATTTACATGTAAAGATAAGGATGTCATTTTACCGTTTTACAAGGCCTTGATTATATCTCACTTGGACTATTGTGAGGTCTGTTTTCCTGGTTTCCGTTGTGATTCTTATATGCTGGAGAGAGAGAGAGTGCAAAGGAGAGTGTTAAAATGATATCAGGATTGTGGAATACTGTTTATGAAGAATTATAGAGTATTTTTAGACTGCAGACAACACTAGCAACCAGGAGAAAGAGGAATGATATGATTTAGAATTACAAACTTCTGAAAGTGTCACACAGGATTTCATTTCTTGGAATTTTTCAATTTATTGAGGGTGGAAAATGGACAAGAGGGCATCTTTGGAAGCTAAGAATAAATGCCGGTAAGAAAAGGGTGAGGGATAAATTTTTCTCTCACAGGGCGGTGCTGATTGGAATGGATTGACATCGGATGTTGTGAGTGCATGCAGTGTGAATGAATTTGAAAAAAGTATGATAGCTGGTGTGTGTAGTATGTGGCCTCCCTCGATGAGTCCCTGACTCTCTGGAAGACTCTCTTAAATATAATAATAATAATAATAAAAATAATTCCCTGACATCACTCATGACCACGTGGAAAAGTGAGGGAATAGTGAAAACAATCTGAGTATAGCGCATATCAAGAGGGGAACATTCCATGAGAAATCTGTAACTCCTATATTATTTTCTCCTATCATCAGATTCCTCTTGCATTAATTCTGAAGAAAGATATCTTCGGATATCAAACTTCAAATCAATCAGGAACAGCATCAGTGCATGAGCATTCACTTTTATCAGACGTAAGCGATACAGCCGATTTGGATGCACTTGATCCTTTTGCAAATAAACCGAACAGTAGCATAATTACATCAAGTAAGGCACAGAATATGTGCCAATTGAAGTGTATAAAGAAAATTAGTGAATGTAGTAGATTCCAAAAATAGTTCAAGAATAAAGAAATGGCAAAAACATAAGAAGGTTGAAAAAATAAAGCACTCCATGGTCAGTATTTGAAAGATAAAGGAGGGAAATTTGCGAATCTCTTAACTTTGTAATGGTTACAGCTGGGCAGCGTAAAGAAAGAGACAGAAGGTGTAAAATCTCGTATAGAAAAAAATTTAGAAGTAAATTTTTTTCTATGAAGATTTTACGTGGGAAATTAAATTTACATAAGATGCTTGTAATTAAATTAATGTAATAACCCACTTTGCTGTATTAAATCTGGTAACAAATGTTAGAATAATTTTATAAGAACCACTACAATTGTAAAGACAAAAAAACAACATAAGCTCAGAAATCATCATCATCATAAAAATAATTACGGTTATAGACCATATTGGTCTGTTCCGGTCTCACCATCCATCCAATATCCATTTTTGAGGTCTACCCTGCCTTCTCTTTCCAATTGGCTTATATTTTAGTATTTGTTTAGGATGTCTGGTGTTGGTCATTCGGTTTACATATTCAATACATTTTTGTTTATAATTATTTAGTTTTTCTTCTATTGATTTTGTTTTTAGTTCTTTTAAAATGTCTTCGTTCCTTTTTTGATCTAATAATGTGTATTTTACAATTCTTCTCATAAATCTGCTCAGACAGGATTAGAAAAATAGACCTAAAGCTAGCGACAAGATCACCGGATTACGAGTTTTCCCGCAAAAACTCAACGATAGCGTGCGTGGCGGAGAAAAAGCCTCCAGAAAATCCGGGGGGCTGAATTTTAAGAAGGGCCAAGGTCGGGAGAGTGAGATTAAAGGCAGAAATTGAGGGGCCAAAGGGCTCTCGCTTCGAAGTTTTTTTTTTGTGTGCCAAGTCTTTTCCGAGGACGGAGAGAGTCGCGTTCCGCGATCAAGAGTTTCGACGATGATGGGAAGTTAGATAGCAGCTGAGATGGTCCTTTCGAGATGTCCTACCGTATAATTCTTCGATGATCTGTGGGCTGTATAATTGCTGTCGTAAACTAATACCCGATCAGAAATTTTTCGGAAGAAGCGGAACGTGCCTGTATACCTTAGGATCTAGGACTATATATAATAAGCTAGCAAGATTGCAAGTTAGATGATTTATGTAAAATTCCTAGATTGTGAAATTTAAGCGACGAATGTTGCTTCTGTTGTCTATTAACATAGCATGTATTAGAGAAGTTGGAAGGCCGTACTTCTGTTTGAATGTGAATAAGTAGTATATAGATTTCTAAGTAGGCTGACCATATTTCCTTGAGACAAAAACGGGACATTGGGGTGGCAAAAACGGGACGGGAGTTATGTAAGATTCTGTATTCATGAAAAAGACGATAAAAAAAGTTTTATTACATAAACATATTGAACTTACCATTATTCTCCAGTGAAAAAACCCATACAAAAAAATTAGTTAGACGTAGAGGGGGGGGGCTGTATTTCACCACGATCGTTCGATGAATATTTCTCCAATGAAGTGATCGTACGCAGCAAATTTCGATCTTTCAATACCTTATCATAAAACTTCTCACACTCCAAGATACAATTTTGTCTTACAATTATCATAGCCCTCATTGTCTCAACACTTAATCTAGATTTCTCCTTTGACCACATCCTGTTCATAGCAGAATATATTCTCTCAACAGGTGCTGTACTTCCTGGAAGACAAAGAAATAAACTACAATATTACAAAAGTCTTGAAAGTGTAGGCGTTTTTCGCTCATTTCAGAAAAAAATCCTTTTATCTGATAGATGTGACGATATGACAGATACAAGGATATTTTCTTTATTCCAGGTGCTGTACTTCCTGGAAGACAAAGATATAAACTACGATATTACAAAAGTCTTGAAAGTGTATGCATTTTTCGCTCATTTCAGAAAAAAATATGTACTCATCTAATAGATACAAGGATGATTTCTTCATTCCATGTATTCAACTGCCTCACAATTATAGATTTTATGAGGGTCCGCTGATCGAATACACGAGTTTCTTCTGTTTCTGTGCGTGTGATGAGCTTTTCGTTCAGGGTGTCTTGTACTTCTTTCCATTCAAAGTGTCTTCCTAGTAGCACCCACTTGAACTTCTCAGTATTTCCTAAACCACTTGTTGATATATTATAAGCTGGTTTCATAGAAATTCTCAACTACCACAAAAAACCTACCCTCATTAATTTCTCTTGCATCCTAACGTTTTCTGTTGTTTTTGACATCAGTACTTACAAACACTTCACTTTTTCTGGACTCTAAATTGTTGACAAGATTATCGATGTTCATGGCTACAGCCTACTTCTGTAGCTGAAATATTATCTTTTCAATTAAGCTAATGTATGTTTTGCACGTAGACACTTGATCTCTTTCAAATGACAACCACAATTTCAAATAGGGATCTTTTTTCGCAACATAATAGGGCATTTTTGTTGAGAAAGAAAATAAGAACGAAACCCATCAAACATGCTTAAAATTCTGTCAATTGATGGACCCGAGACAAACATCTTGTACTTCCACACTCTAACAATTTAACTTAATTGTTTCCTGCAAAGTCACAAAAGTTTTTCAGTTCTTCAACTCTGACTTATGTATGTATTGAAGTATTTGTATGCTTTCACTGCAAAAGATTCAATCCCAATTGGTAAACAGTGTCGACAGCAGCAGCAGAATCCTACAGCAGAACAGACACCTCGTCTGAGACGCGCAAGTGTTGCCAACATGTGTTTATTTATTTTATTATTTTTATTTTCGCTGAATTTATTTTCACTGCAGGTTCTATATTTAGTATCGAAAAATGCAACTCCATGGTTATACAAATTACTGATATCCATGATATTGATATTGATATACGATAATAGGGTATGAATAATAATTTACGATTGACCAATATTGAAGTATATTTATGTTAAAGTATACTTATAGCTTTTATTAAAAACTCGACAAAAATGACATTTTTATTAAAACGACGGAGCAGCCGGGAAATATGTTAAAAACGGTACTGTCCTGTTCAAAACGGTCCGTATGGTCAGTCTAGTTCTGAGGAATTTGCTACTGTTGTGTAATGCAAAGAAATTGAATGTGGATTTAAACTGAATGTGGTTAGAAAGCTTTACCATTTCCTGTTTATAGCATGAGTAAAGATAAAGTGTGTTTAAGTCTATCCACATGTCCGAAAATTTATGTGAAATTTTAATGTCTTTGTCATAAAGCTTAAGCGAAAATGCTTGAATGATCGTATGGAGAATTAGATACGTCATTTGTATTGTCTCCATTGTTATCTAGTTGTATTAGGTTGAACCAGACACTTGATATTGCAGTTTAAATTTTGTAATTAATTTGTCTTAGAATGAATTAACATGTTTGTTTTGTTTTGTTAATAGCTTGCCTGATATTGCCTTACCAATGCACTATCTCATAAAAATAGAACCTGTGTGACAAGGAAATAGTAATAGCCACGACCAACTAGTAGTAGAACTTCGGTAGTGGTGGAGACGGAGAGTTATACACTAGGTGTCCTCCCGAGATGAGTCTTCGGACTCCTTGGAGGTGTCACGAATAATAATAATAATAATAACTGATATTAAGAATTAGGTGTTGCTTGAATTAGAGTTAATTTAAGAGATATTTCTCGTCCTTAGCTCTATGTTTCTTTTTCATGTAGGGGAAAGAAAAATAATTCTTTTACGCGATCCTTAATGGTGCAGTCGTAAATAAAAATAAATTTTTAAGGATCAACACAAGAAAATTACAGCAAGGTAGATTAGGGAATTGATTCCAGCCAGAACTTTTCTTGTGTCTACACTTCAAGCACGTGAAATAGCTTACTTACGGCCTTGAGAGAAAGAGGGGGGGGGGTAGAACTATAGACTAAAAGGATTAAGAATAATCACAAGTTTTGTGCCAGAACAACTAGCTCAAGCAACAACGATAAACTCGGTATTACGACTGATAAGAAAAAGATATTACAAAGGCGCAGTCTGACGTTAAATAATAATAAATAAAAAAATAATATCAACAATATAAAAATATAAAAGATAATTATTATTACAAATGTATGATACTTGCTACTCAAGAACAACCCATAAAGACGAAGATTGAAAATTCCGATTCTGTACAGATAAAGAAGAGACTATAGAACATATGACTACAAACAGAGGGATGATCGGATTGAAAAAGTTGTATATTGGAGCTTGTGCAGGAAATATGGTTTACCAACTTGGAAAATCTCTTGATGACATACAGTTGAAATAGTTATTGAAAATGAAAATACCATGATATTATTGTACTTCAAATTGAGACAGGTAGACATCTTGAACATTATTATGCCACACATCACTGTAGTTGAACAACAACTCGCGGGGTTTATTGAGGAGGCAATACTACCGGACAATAGAAAAGAAAAAAAGTGCTTGAAAAATTAACCAAATATAGGGATTTCGAGACTGAAAATTAATGACTTTATAACATGAAAGCAACAACAATTGTCACAAGAACATTAGTAGCAATACCAAGAGCATTTATGACACTTCTAGAAAGGTTTATCTTCCAGACTTCCAACGGAACTCAAGAAAACTGCACGTTTAGGGACGTGTCACATTTCAAACTTAACCAACAAACTATACAATATTTAGGCGATTTTCAGCAATTTGGATAACGCACGAATTGTGCTTATGTGCTTGAGAAAATGGTGTTTCACTTTTATTGTTACTCTTCGACTGTAAATATTAACAGAATACAATAATAATAATAATAATAATAATAATAATAATAATAATAATAATAATAATAATAATAGGCGAGGTCTTTTAACCCTATCTAGATTTTATAGACAGAATGGGAAGTTCAATTTCCAGTCGTAGCCAATCAGAGATAGCTTGCCCATTGCTATCATTAATTGTAGGCGGCAACCGATGAAGAGACCGGCAATCAAGTACTGTCATCTCTTGATACCTAAACCTAATATCATATGTTTCTGTCTGAAGTAATGTGGGTTCAGCGGTCGAGTTGCTTGAGTTTAATGGTCGAAAAATCAGTGTAAGGGAGAATTAAACCGCTTGCCTGTGCCAGGGATCGACTATGGGAGCAGGTAAAAAAAAGGCTTACAAAAAAGTTCCTTTAGTCGGCGACTAAAATCAAACTCCTGACGCTCTTTGTTCGTGCTCATCAATCATAATAATAAATATAATAATAATAATTATTATTTTATTCTTAAGCTTCCCTGTTTTACCTTTATGTTGTCGAGGGTTTCTATTCCTTAAAACCGCAACCGTTATATGTGGATAAGTTGGTTAACCTTATGCTTCTTGTGTGTCACATGTCTGTAGAAGCGTTATGTTCTCAAGGCTGGTTTGCCTACTCGCGGGAGAAAAAAACCAAGATAAACTGATGAGAAAAACCCAGCAGTCTGCTCCCAAGATCGGCAAATTTGGCTGTCTGAGGAAGATCCCAAGCTCCTCACTTCATCGATAGGAATCAAACCCAGGACACTGCTTTACTAGGCATATCATTGTGAAGCTCACAACCACTCTGCTAACCGCGCGGACATAATAAGAAGCCGCTACCGATGAAGAGACGGACAAGCAAAAATTGCAGAGTTACTTTCAAAAATAAAATTTCTTAATAACGAAAATAAAATAAAAAGCCAACAGTTAAAAGATATGAATAAAAATGTCTTGGTACCTAACCCTAACAGGATATCTTATTGTCTGAATTAATACGGGTTTTTAGGTGGAATTTCTTGAGTTGACGGGAAACAAAAACCCTTGTCCGTGCAGAGATCGAACAACTCGGGAACTGGCCTAAGATACATTTAGAAAAAGTGTTTCCAGGCGTCGACTAGACTTGAACTGAAGTCTACCTTCGGGAGATCTAGCGCAGATGAGGCAAGCGCGACATACCCTAAGCTACACAGCTATATAATAATAATAATAATTAATATCCTCCCCACTCGAAGAACACGGCCTTGTTGTGGGGGTAGGAAGCTTGCATGCTTCAGTGATGTTGAGCACAATGCTGGAGGTAGCAGAGCTACCAGCAGATCACTGTTGTCACAGAGATCTCAACTGAGGAGCTAGAATAACAGTGTTCCATCCCTCATCTTAATGGTAAAAAGCAAGAAGAAATACATATCGGATCAGTCGACGTCCGGGTAATCAAGGACTGCTTGAGGTGTTTGGGATCCCAGACATCAGCCGACAACTGTTACAGGACCCATCCTTGCTGAGCAATAAAAGCAGGAAACTGAAAAGCAACTTAAAGAAACGAAACGTAAAAAATGGACTGTAGAAAAAAAGAGAGAAGTTATGACATATTTTCAGATCAATACCAGAAAAACGGGGTTTCAGAAATCGTATGTGCAGAGACGTCGTGAGGAATTTTTTTGCCTATGGCCAGGAAAGAAAATTGAGCCATTCAAAAAAAAAACTTTAAAAATCTAAATTTTTGCGCCTATGTAAAAGTAGTGCCTATGGCCGGGGGCCATATTGGCCACAGCCTCACTACGCCTCTGCGTATGCGTTTAATTTGGAAACAAAAATTCCCATGATCTGCGATAAGAGAACAAAGACTTATAGACCACATCAATTCCATATTCCGTAACAAAATATTTACTGAACTTTAGCTGCAAGAATTATGTAATAAATCAACAAATTCAGTAACTGTAAATCATCAGGTGGTAGCTATATGTACCTTTGCAATTCAAGTCAGTAAGTAAGCAAGCATCAAGCTGACAACATACCTCAGAAATTTTTTAACAGAAGTACAGTTTAAAATGAAGTCAGGGATATTGGAACATATGAACTCCATAAATGACCGTATAAGACTATTGCTATCATTAAAAGCTTTACATATCTAACCTAAAAACTCCTCTTAGGCGCAATTACTGTTATAAAACCCATCACAACTAATAGTATAACAGAAACAAATCAGCTCGTATACAGCACAGCCTATATCATTACAGTGAAGCCTGGTTGCTAACCGTAAGAGAAAACGCTCAGGATGAAACAATCTACACCATCCGGTTGGAACAAAAAATCAATAAACTTCAAACTGATCTGAGAAACTTAAATAGTTTTAACACGTTCATTGCCAATCACGCGATATCGCGCGATGCGAGTTCTCACCAAACTGCCGATCACGCGTTATCGCGTTGACGTCGCTAACTAAATAAAAAAAAAAAAAAAATTTGGCCACACGAAATTCCAATTTTCAGCTTGGCAATGAAAGTGTTAAAGAAGGACGGATGAAAAATAAGAACGTCAAAAACAAACTGATTAACACATATAATTTGACCAACAAAACAATTGCTGAAGTTACCAGAAAGCTTTAACAAAGAATTATAGCGGCTGCACAGAAAATTAAAAGGAATGCTTTGCCAGAACTGGTTGTGAATGCTTCAACTGTGAATGAATTTAAGGAGAGGTATGACAGGTATTGTATAAATAATGGTTAGTGTGTCAATGTCGGGTCTCCCGCGATGAGTCTTTTGACTCCATGGAGACACCGTTAAAATAATAATAATAATAATAATAATATGAAGCAAGAATAAACCAATACGTACAAAATATGCAACATCGACAGAAACAAATTCAGTTCCTTCTGTCTCTCCAGAAAATAATACAAATGCAAAAAATTGTTAACCAAAAAAAGTAAAACCACTCAAATTTTGGAAATCAATCTGAGATAATCCTATTAATCATAATGAAAATGCCTCGTTGATTATGGAAATAGAATCAGAAATGAAACACAAACAAATACAAAACGTAATTATCACTAAACAAATGGTCAATGCACAAGCTATAAAATTATAAAACTGAAGTGCACCTGAGAGTTAGTTTCGAATTTAGTCAGCGATTAGAAGAAATTTTTCTAAGCCTTCTTAGACCGGTTCCCGAGTTAATCGATCTCTGGGCAAGCAAGCTTTTCCTCCCGGAATCTCGGGTTTTTCGTCACGTAAATTCAAGAAAATCGACCGTAGAACCCACATTATTTCAGACATCAAATACGAGTGTTACGGTTAGGCCCAACGAGATAACGGCACTTGTTGAGACGTCTCTCTTCACCGCGTGCTGCTTAATTTGTGATAGCCTTGATCCATCTATCTCTGATTGGGTACCAGTGGAGATGAACTGCCCACTCAGTCTCCACAAGTCAGATAGGGCTAAACGGCCTAGCGTACTCCTTATATTCGGGAATAAAAAGGCGTTAGCTGATTTTTTTTTTTTTGAATGCACCTGGTAAAAATGAAGTACATGGAATTTGGTTAAAACATCTACCCAGTCTACATAATCGAATGGCTAAACAATTTAATTATTTGTTATAGTCAGGTTTAGTGGAAGACTGGATGATATCTGACGTACTTTTCTGTTCATGAAAGATAAAGTTTAGGATACGGACCCATGTAACTATCATCCAATAACATGGCTATCAGCTATGTTTAAGCTGTTGACTGCAATCGTAGCAAATTCCATATACCACTACTTATCAGATAATCAATTTTGCCCAACTGAACAAATGCGAAATTTGCAAAAACGTTGAGGAACAAAATACTAGATCCTTATAATATCATCCTCAGAAATTCAAAAAGACGAAAAAACTAACATAAATGTGGCATGAATAGATTACAAGAAAACATTAGATTCCCTCTAACATTCCGGCATTTAAAATTACCAGATATTTGGAATTAGGATGAGCATATGATCGTTTCTGGCTGTTGATATGAAATCATTGAAAATAACTTTAATAGCGCTCCATAGCGCAATTGGGAGAACAATGGTATACATTGCGCCCTTCGATTGGAACAGGCCTACGTTCAATTTTCGTCGCGACCGGAGGAATCTTTATCTGGACGATTTCAATCGAAGGTGAGTTAGTCGAACTCATACGGAGGTAGCAGGGTTTTTCTCCTGGAAACTCTGGTTTTTCATCCCGCACAGAGACAAATTGGCCCTTCAGAACACACGCAATTTACGAACAAAAAATACTAGTTGTGGTAGCGGTGGAGATGGGCGGTAGAGGCGTTGATAGAGATGATTCGTAGTACAGGTTCAGTGTAGTGGTTGTGACAGTGTAGGTGTCATCCCGCGATGAGTCTTCGGACTCCTTGGTGGTCACGAATAATAATAATAATAATAATAATAATAATAATAATAATAATAATAATAATAATAATAATAATAGTCCCAAAAATGAACTATTCGGATATATTAACATTATACATGGAATTTTTCAAGTTGATTCCTTGTCATTGTTACTCTTCAACATTTCTTTAATACTGTTGTCTGTTATTTTGAATAAAACAAAACCTGGATACGAAATTCATAAATATAATATTAAAACATCCCAATTTTGGGAACTTTTAATATTAAATTTTAGAAACTTCAACTTCATCAACAATCGTCTTTGGCTGCTCACTACAGTGAGCTAATGCATCCCAAGTGATATGACGTTTATTTGTTAGTATGAATTTTTTTTCTTGTAATGGCTTTACAGCATTTACTGAAGTTTGTTATCTCTTTCTAAATTTTTGATGTTTACTAAGCCCCAATGAAGCCACTAGTTCTATGTGTGTGAATCTAATTAGTGTAATATTACATAGGCAAAGTGCATACTAGATCCAACATTATTTTAAAGCTGAATGTTTGTAAAAGAGGTTAGTGTAGCTCAGTGGAAGTGTCATTTGCATCCTCTTCGCTTGGCAACGCGAAGTTAGACTTATAGTTCCGCCAAATGGAGGAACTTTTTCTAAGCCTTTCTTCGACCGGTTCCAGAGTTTGTTGATCTATGGCAGAGCGTTTTTCTTCCCAGAAACTAGGGTTTTCTACCCCGTCAACTCAATTAAATCGACCATAGAACCCACATTATTTCAGACAGTAACATATCCAATTAGAGTTAGGTACCCGGAGAAGGCAGCACTTATTTGCCGTCTCTTCGTTGGTGGCTCTGTATAATTAGTAATCGAAATGAGCCAGCTAACTCTGATTGGCTACCGATGGATATTGAACCCACTCAGTCTCCAAAAGCTAGATAGGGTTTAAAGGCCTCACCCTACTCCCTATCTACTCCCTATATGGGAAAGAAAGGTGTTAGCTTATTATTATTATTATTATTATTATTATTATTATTATTATTATTATTATTATTATTATTATTATTATTATTATTATTATTATTATTATTATTGATAGAGGGCGCTTTAGCAGCAAGCGGTCGCAAGCACGCTATTTCGATGCTCCCATATTTTAAGTTGCAAAGTAGATCTTTTCTTGTGAATTAAAATTTAAAGTACATCAGTGAACTCCGTTCTTCAAGGCGAACATATAGATGTAAAAACTGTAAGTATCTGTTAAGTAATAAGTAAAATATAAGTATTCAAAGTTCGAAGTATACGTTGGTCAACTACGCGAGAAGAGAACAAAGGAAGACGCCATATTAGAAATTACAGCAAGATCATCAAACAAGAAATATGAAGTGCTACAAATGCCAAGAAGACCTAACGGGGGAAGAAAACCAAGTAACATGTAGGAACTGCCAAAGAAACATGCATTTTCTATGTTCAGGATTGTCTGAGGCTACTTGGCAGCGAAAATCAAACAAGAATCGTAACGAGTGGAAGTGTCCCCATTGCAGAGACAACAAAGGAATGTCGCCTTCGACCGCATGCGGAAAACAGCCAATGCAGAAAACAACCGCAAGCAGTAAACAGCTATCAACAACAGAGGGAATTAAAAACAAAGAAAACAACAATGGAAACCCAGGTGAGCCAACTTTAAATGGTCTCCCAGAAATAGCTACGGAACATCTAAGAGACACTGTAATACAACTAAGCCAAAAAAATCGGCTCTCCCATTGAATCAAGAGACATCCAGTCAGTGCAACGGTTATCACAAAAAAGGAAAAGAGAAAATAATACCCGTCCTTCTCCCGTCGTAGTGCGACTCACCAACAGTCTAACAAAAACTACACTTATAAAAGCTAGCAGGATTAAAAATCCAGTAGTAAAGGATCTGAAAGGAGACCACGACAATACCCCAATATACTTGTCCGAATACCTTACGCCATATTATCAGAAAATATTCTACCAAGCAAGGAAAGTAAAAACAGAAAACAATTACCAGTTTATATGGATAAGAGACAGCAAAATATTCCATAGAAAGACAAAAGACGCAAAACCAATCGAAATAAAATCCGTAGATGACCTCAACAGGCTGTCACATTGAAAGGAATATTGACAACTCGTAAGGAAGGAACAGCACACCAATCAACATGAATACAGACCATCAAGCAGACGTAATCACCCCGGAACATGATAATTGCCACATTCTGAAATCAATAACAGAAAGGAAACAACTGACAATCCCCCAAAAAAGGACTATCTATTCTCCACATCAACATCAGAAGCATTCAAAAATACTGGCTGACCCTGCAATCTTATCTGAAGGAAAATATAGACGAAATAGACATTTTAATACTGACTGAAGTATCTACGACGAACGAAGAGGCATCTTCCTACCAAATGTCACACTTCCAACAACACAAACACTGCAGACAAACAAAACGAGGCGGTGGTATAATAATATTTACCAAACATAAACTAGAAGTAACAGAAATAAAGTATAAATTAGAATACGCAGAAAACATATGCATCGAAATTAAAAACATCAAACAAGAAAACTCCCTGATATTAAACGCAATATAGAGACCACCCAATTTAAGCACCACAAAATTCCTAGAAGAACTAAACAGATGGCTTTCAGCCATGAAAGTAGGCACCTCAAAATACTTGATAATAATAGGACACATTAATATAAACATTAGGAACATAAATAACAACACAGAACAATACCTAGACTTATTATCGGCATATAACATAACCCCATCCATACAGTCGTATACACGAGAAGAGATAGTCGGAAATACAACAACCTCAACCTGCATTGATCATATAAATATGAGGGCCCCCTCCAAACAGCCACACAGCAGCAGTCATAACATACAAACTAGCAGACCCTTATTTCACAGCATTGCAGTTACACACTGAACCAGAACCCATAAAAATCACTGAGACTACAAAACAGTATCATGGCATTGTAAACGAAGCAATAGTGAACGATGAAATCAGAAAAACAGACTGGATGCAGATAGCATCTTTAGACTCTGCTGAAGCTGTATATAATAATCGTAAACTTGCATTTTACAAAATATATAACAAAGCATTAACAAAAATAAAAATACGCCCCCAAACGAAACAAAATCCATGGATAACAGACAACATACTAACAGACATACAAAGAAAAGATGCCCTATGGAAACAACTTAAGAAGTCGGCGAACAATATAGCTTTAAAAGTTGAATACAAAAGAAAACGGAATCTTCCAACAACCCAGATTAGAACGGCAAAAAAAAAACTATTACAGCCACAAGTTAACAACAGCTCAGAATGACATAAAGGAAACCTGGCACCTGATTAATGAAATGCTGGACAATATACACAGAACCACTGCCTCAGAAACAATAAAACACAGTTTTGCCTGCGATTCCAAATCCCTCAAACAGTTGGTAAACAACTTTAATCAGCACTTCGTGAACTCTGTCCAAAAGCTACAAGAAACAACCTTTCCTCACACAAACGAACATTATCCACTAGATCCACAAGCAACCCAGTCAATGTGGTTCCCCACAGTAACAAAAGAAGAACTATCACTGGCAATTCAACAAATTAATCTAACAAAGGACCGGGGATAGACGGAATCAGACCAAAAGACATCAAGAAACACTCAACCGACCTACTTCCAGTTATACAAAAACTGTTAAATAAAATCTTCGAAACGGGACACATACCTGAAACACTGAAAACTGCATTAATCACACCCATACACAAACAGGGATAAAGAAACATAATAAGTAATTACAGACCTATCGCCACGCTGCCTGTAATCAACCAATTCACGGAGCGCATTGTACATCAGAAACTCTCCACATACGTTGAAAAATTTCAACTCATACCCAAAACACAATATGGCTTTCAAAAAAATAAAGGAACAGCAACACTCCTGAAAGATTTCAGAGATCTAATAAACGCTGCAATGGATAAAAACAGAATAACATTAGTGGTATTCATTGACCTAACAAAAGCATGTGACACACTAACACATAAAACCTTGTTAACGAAACTTACCCATATCGGAATTGGAGGTCGTCTACTCCAGTGGTTTAAAACATACAAGAAAAACAGAAAGCACATTACACGTATAGGATCAGCATACAGCAAAGAGGTACATGTAACCTGTGGAGTACCGCAAGGAGCTGTCCTATCTTCCATTCTATTTAACATATACACACACGACATAAGCCAACTCCCCCTAAAAAGTAAAATCTTCCAGTATGCAGAAGACACTGCCATAGTATCCATGCACAACAATGCAAATATCGCTTACAAAAATATGCAACACGACATCAATCAAATCACTAACTGGTTAACCGAAAACGGCATATATATAAATCCTGGAAAAAAAAACAAAGCTCATGATATTCAAAAACCCCCAAACCCTGCCCATAGAAACTAAATATCTCACTATCAAACATTCATCCTCCTATACACAAAGTGCAGAACCTAAAATCAAAACCATCACACAGGTGAAAACAACACGCTCTCTTGGACTTCACTTCGATGCTGATCAAAGTTGGAATAGCCATACAAACTACCTACATACCAAGCTTAGGATAATAGCAAGCAAACTATACAGATTAAAAGACATTGCCCCAACCCACATAAAAATACTAATCTATAAAGCATTATGTGAAAACATTTTAAGATATGCAATCACATCATACGCATTCTGTGCAGACTACAGACTTAACAGGCTGCAATGGTTGCAAGATAAAATGATAAAACTGATATTCTGGGAACAACCCACTCTTATGCAGGAAGCAAGGACAAAACACAAAATATTTAAGGTGAAACACTTATGCCACTTCACAGTCATGTTAATACACTACTACAGCCCAACATATAGAGTAACCAGAACAACATATCAAATAACAAGACCACAGCAACAAACTACATAACATATAAGTACAACAATCATACTGCAAAGCCACCCGAAACTTCTACGTACCTGACATGATAAACAAACTGCCATTCGACAACAGAAACCTAGGAACATACAAAAATAAAAAAAAATCAGCTAACGCCTTTTTATTCCCGTATACGGGAGTAGGCGAGGCCATTTAGCCCTATCTAACTTTTGGAGACTGAGTGGGCAGTACAATCTCCACTGGTACCCAATCAGAGACAGATGGCCCAAGGCTATCACTAATTAAGCGGTATGCAGTGAAGAGATACGGCTCAATGGTGCCGCCATCTCGTGGTCCCTAACCCTAACACAATATATTTAATGTCTGAAATAATGTGGGTTCTACGGTCGATTTTCTTGAGTTTACAGGACGAAAAACCCGAGTTTCCTGGAGGAAAAACCTGCTTGCCCGTGCCAGAGATCGACTAACTTGGGAACCGGTCGAAAAAAGGATTAGAAAAATTTCCTCTAGTCGCCAACTAGACTCGAAACCAAGTCTTCCTTCGTGCGGCCAAGCGCGGCAGTGTGCAAACGCCACATCCGCTGAGCTACACAGGCTCTGCCTAGGAACATACAGAGAGCTGAAACAAGCACTATATAAATATTATAGCGAGAATGAAAATTAGAGCAATTCCTGTTTCTCTCTCCCCCACCACACATGCACACACACACATAAACCTATGACAACCCCCCCCCTCTCAAAAACTATCACTACAAGAACACAAAGAAACAAACACACCATGTCTAAATCCAATCCTACAGTAAAATAAATCCAATCCTACAGTAAACAAACAGTAAAATCAACACCTGGCTTGTGACCAGTATAGGAACATAACCATGAAACTACCACCCTCTATCATCTATTATCTTCCTCAGATAAGCTCAGCTAAGCTTTGAGGAAGAAAATTATTAACTTGCAAGTATCTGTTATACACAATTGTAATGCGTTATAAATATTATATATATATATAATTACTATGGCAACTATGTATGCAATTCATCTGAGACATAAAAAAATAATAATAATAAATAAATAAATAAATAAAATAAATTATTATTATTATTATTATTATTATTATTATTATTATTATGTATATTCTAAATTCAAATATTCTGTATAATCCTTATTGTAAATATTGTAAATATTATTATTGTATGTAATTTATACTGAGACATAATAAAATGTTTTAAAAAAAATTATTATTATTATTATTATTTTGTTTTTAGAAATAGAAACTATGAAAGTTTCGTAAGTTGACCTGAGAGCTTACGAGAATACAACCATGGCATCACCGAATTGACTTAATTTGTACTACTTAATAGACATGGGCTTAAAAGACATAAGAGTTCAATTATTCGCCTTTTATTAGTTCTTTGCATATAGGTTTAAAAGATTTTATAAAAGTCTATATGGTGCATTTGATAAATATTTATCAAATGTTTATGGTAGTGCTAGCTAAGGCAACTCGGGGTGCCGAAGATTGTATACTCATAATCTCTCAGGTCAACTTACAAAACTTTCATCGTTTCTACAAACATTCCGCTTTGAAATAATGTTGGATCGGGTATCCACTTTGCCTATGTAATTTTACATCACTCTTCCTTTAGTAATTAATATTAGGTATATGTTTATATTTTATCGCCTAATAATTTTTCTTCTTGTTACCGAATGTTTTTTAGTCTTAAAATATTTTGTCTTTAAATTCTTCTTCTTCTTTATCTCCTCTCGTCGAACATACTAATGAAGCTGAGGAATTCGCCACTTTCTTTTAATTTTCTGAGCCAACTTTTCCTTGGTCTTCTGGGCGGAAGCTGTTTTTCTGTTATCCCAATTAGCACGATGTTTGGAAGTTTGTGGGGAGGCCTTCTATGGACATGTCCGATCCAACGGAGCTATTACTGAAGGATAATGTCTGTGAGTTTGTTCTGATAGTTGAGATCCTGCTTTACTTATTCTGTGGTTTTAGGTTCAATCCACTGTTTTTTTTTCTTAGGCAGTTCCCCTCGAATGCACTTATTTTGAGTAGTTCCTTCTTAGTGAGTTGCCATGACTCACTTCTATATGTTGCTGTAGGGATGATCTTGGCTGTGAATAGGTTGATTTTAAGATGTTTCAATAGTTTGTTATTGTTCCATATTTTGTTTAGTTTATTCATGTTCGACCATTCAATATTAATTGTGTGTTTTACTGTTAAAGAAGTAAAAGATATATATGTGTGTATATATATATATATATATATATATATATATATATATATATATATATATATATATATATATATATATATATATATATATATATATATATATATATATATATATATATATATATATATACCTGCATAGAGGGGAAACACTCCACACAACATTTTCTTAGTCTTTTCTTTAGGTTTCAATCCATTTTACTTCTGAATAAATTCCAATCTCTAATAAACTCATATATTTCAATCACTATTCTTGCTTTTCTGTCACTTTTACATCTTCCATCACTGCTAATCACACTTTCTAGATATTTATATGTCTTTACTTGATGCAATTTTCCCCCATTTATTCTGATATCCATATTTGCCTCTTTCCTTGCTATTTTCATTACCTTTGTTTTTTTGATGTTAATTTTCTTTCCATAATTTATACACGATTCTAGTAATCTGTTCAACAGATGTTGTAGTCCTGGTTCAGTATTTAATAATTCCTTGTCATCTGCGTATCTTATTGCAAATATTTGTCTACTTCCAATCTTTGTTCCTTCTTCCGAATTCTCCAGTGCTCCTTTTAACATTGCTTCAAAATACATGTTGAACAAAATTGGTGACACAGAACAGCCTCGTGATACCTGGTTCTGTTGTACCATATATGTCTCTCACTATGGCAGCTTGTCTCATATATAGTGAAATAATTAGCCTTCTGTCTTTCCAATCTGTACCAATCTTTTCCACTACTTCCACTATCTTATCCCATTTTACAAAGTCAAAAGCTTTTTCAAAATCTATACAACAGATATTAACTTCTTTATTCATTTCCAGACTTCTTTCACTTATTATTCTTAACAGTCCAATCACATCTCTTGTTTCCTTACCCTTCCTGAAACCAAACTGATCTTCTCCAAGAAATTCTTCCACTTTAGATGCATTTCTTCGTGTTAAGATTCTCATAACTATTTTTGATGTATGCGAAATGAGGATTATTGTTCTAAAATCCTTGCAGTTCACTGCATTACCTTTCTTTGGTATAAGTATAAATATTAAGGCCATAAAATCTTTTGGTAATTCTCCTTTGTTATAAATTAAATTTATTATCTTGGTTATTTCTTTAGTTCCTTTCTTTTGAAGTTGTTTCAGGAATTCTGCAGGTATTTCATCTATTCATTCTGCCTTTCCACATTTTAGTTCTTTAATGGTCATTTCTACTTCTGTCTTCAAAATCTCTGGGCCTAGATTATCTTCATTTACCTTCTTTATATCTTCTAATGGCAATTCGTTTTGTCTACTTCCTTGTCATATAGATCTTCAATGTATTCCTTCCATTTCATTAGGATTTTATCTTCTTCAGTTACGATTTCTCCATTCTTATTTTGTGCAATTGCTGTACAAGCTTCAATCAGACAAATCCTGAAGACGGAGCCTGAGCTTCCTGAACTCGTACACCCAGTATCTCGGGAAAAGGAACAAATAGCCTTAAAACTTACCAAGAATGGCAAAGCTGCAGGAGCGGATGGTATACTCCCTGAGTTCCTAAAACATATTGGTCAACATGGCCAAAAATTGATTGCTGCCCTTTTCTCAGAAATCACCATGACTGGTAAACTACCAAAGCTGTGTCGGGAAGCCAAAATAATTGCCGTGCCCAAACCAAGAAAAGATCCAAATGATGTGAAAAAGCTACGATCTATCTCCTTGCTTTGCACCACCTTTAAGCTCTTTGAAAGAATTCTCCTTAAAAGAATTTACCACTCATCGAAAGAGCACTTCCGACTGTTCAAGCTGGCTTCAGGTGAGGAAGAGGTTGCTGTGACCAGGTCCTAGCCCTGACAACTAAAATTGAATCAGGCTTCCAGAAGAAACTTAAATCTGGAGCCACTTTCATTGACCTAACATCTGATGATGACACTGTCGGGATCAGGGGCGTCCTCCTAAAACTAGGAAATATTATGAAGTGTAAAAATCACAGTGCCTTGTCTTCCTCAGTGCTCTGTGTTATCTCTTTTACTTTTCAACATCTATATGTATGATCTACCTCATACCAGATCAAGCAACTATATGTACGCCGATGACCAAGCGATCTTACATCAATCCACCTCCTTTACCAACCTAGAATCAACCTTGAATACAGAACTGAACATCCTGGAAGAGTACTTCAAGCAGTGGTACTTGAAGCCAAATCAAACGAAAACAGTGTTCTCAGTATTTTACCTGTAAAATGCAGAGGCGAATCGACAACTCCACCTTTCTTTTTGTGTTAAAATGATAGAAAAGCCTGCCTCACCCAAAATACCTTGGAGTAAGCCTGGAACGAAGCCTAACCTATAAAAGGCACATCATCAACCTCTCCAATAAAATTAAAACCATAAATAATATCATTTCAAGGCTTGCTGGAACAACCTGGGGTTGTGATGCAGAAGTCCTAAGGTCGTCTGCACTAGCTCTCGCCCTCTCTGCAGCAGAATATTGTGCCTCTGTCTGGGAAAGAAGTACACACACTAATATCATAGACACTCAGCTAAACTCTACCATGCGCACAATTAGTGGGACAGTGAGAAGCACCCCCTCTCTCTCCTGGCTGCCTGTTCTATGCAACATTGCTCTTCTACACATACCGAGAAGACAAGCCTCGATTAAGGAATTTAATAAAGCAATGAGCAACTCACTCCTGCTCCTACACCATACTCTCATAAACACACCTGGTCTTCGCCTCAAATATAGAAAGCCTCTCTGGTCCATGGACGAACTCTCTTCAGCTGCGCTGCCATCCATATCTGACATATGGAGAAAATATTGGTCCAACAATCTCCCAACAAACGGCTTCCTGGTAGAATATCCCTGTGCGCCGCAGACTAGTTATGATCTTCCTAGGAAAATTTGGTCATCAACAAACAGGATCAGAACTAGTCAAGACAGATGCTATCTTCTACATAAATGGGGGCTGTCAGATCACCCTTAATGTGATTGATATCCCGTGGCTGAGACGATTAATCATTTTGTGTACGACTGCCGGAGGCGCCAATTTCATGGTGGTAGCCTAGATGACATGCACAAGGTGATGGATTAGGCCTTGACTTGTCTTTCCAGCCTGGAACGTGATCTGTAGTTGGTATGGTGGTGGCGGTGGTTATGGAGGAAATAGAAGATCACGGTCCCGTCTCACCACGAAGACGTTATTCTCATAGTCACTCTCATAGTCTCATCATAGTATCACCAGAACTCCTCATGTTAGAAGATGATGATGATTAAACCTCGGATACAGCCGTTATGTTGTCAAGTGCTGTAAGAACATGCAGCCTTATCATACTTGTTGCAGCAGGATGACAATTGACCCTGGCTTGATTATGACATTACTTTTGCTTTATTTTTTTTAAAAAGTAAAGACTTAGAAAGCAGGTTGTGCCTTTTATGTAATGAACTTTTATATGTTAAAATTTTCATCATTTGTTTCTGGAAATTGTGACTGCACCTTTCACTTACCAGTTTCATGTAGCCATAAACATAAATAAAGAAAATTTGGATTTATCTTCTTCAGTTACGATTTCTCCATACATATATACTATGCCTCTAGCTTGAATTCCATTTCTGTTGTGATTTGTGCTTCTTGCTTTTTCATACAAAAGATCATACCTTCTCACTCTCTCATAACTTTCCATTTCTTCACATTGTTTTTTAAGCCAATCTTCTCTACTTTTTTCTGCTTCCCTTCTCAATTTGCCATCCAGGGTTCTATATTGTATTTTCCCTTCTGGGCTGTCTTTATTTTTCCATTTTCTTCTTTCTGCCATTGGAGAAATCATCTCTTTAGTTATCCAATGTTTTTTTTTTTATTGTTTTAGCTCTTACGTATCCAATTTCTTCTTCTGCAGTCTCTTTATTTTCTCTTTAACTTGTTCCAAATTCTTTTTTGGAACTTCAGTTTTGACAAAATATGTGTCCTCTAATTCTTTCTGCAATCTATTTCTAAATTCCTTGGAAATTTTTAATTTAATTTTAATTAGATATATATTTTTTTTCTTTCTTATTCTTATATATATATATATATATATATATATATATATATATATATATATATATATTCAGATGCAGGAAAAAGTATCCTCAGCAAGGGTTTAAATTTTATTCCTTCTCCAATATCTTTCCCAAGAGAATCACTCCTCACCAAGATAGAAAACGCAGCTTCCTTCATGCCTTCACAAAATGCAAAACCTCTCCATATTGAATCCATCTTTATCATTAACAATGCTAAACCACCCAAAGATAACATCTCTACGTCGGAACGACAGGCTCTTAAGAGTTTAAAAAATAACAGAAATATACTTATCCTTCTGGAAGATAAAGGCAATGCCACAGTTGTGATTAACTTTGAAGATTATAAAAATAACATGATTGAATTACTACAGAGTGGCACTTACTCAATTCTTGAGAGAGATTCCACTCATTAAGTTCAAAATCGTACCAACAATTTATTAAAAACAACTTCTGAACTGTCTAGAAACATTCGCATTTCTCTTTGCTCTCTCCATCCACTCATCCCACGCATATATGGAGTTCCCAAGATCCACAAGGAAAATATCCTATTTAGTCCCATTGTTGAAGGCATTGATTCACAAACATACACCCTTTCAAAATATCTTGCAAAATACCTTAAATGTTTTTTTGGCAAGGCTTCTTCTTTTATTAACAACTCTGCTGATTTTGTATCATACATTAAAGATATTATTGTTCAAGAAAATGACATCATGGTTAGCTTTGACATAGTATCCTTGTTTACAAATGTTCCTACAGACGAAGTCCTGAAATATAAGTTATCTAAAAAAAATATTAGCCTTACTTACTCATAGCATCAAATCTGGATACTTTAGATTTCAGGATACCATCTACAAGCAAAATCATGGTCTAGCAATAGGTTTAGTCCTTATAAGGACTAAACCTATTGCTAGATCAGTCCTTATAAGGACTAAGAACCTTGGTATTTAGGGTCTAGCTACTCACTTGCCAACATTTATCTGGAATATTTTGAAATTAAAGCTATCGCTTCCTATTCCTTAGCACCTAGAATTTGGAAACGATATGTGGACGACATTTTCTTCAATTTGAGCCACGGACATGATTCTCTCCTGAATTTCCTTGAACATCTCAATAGTCAACACCCGAATATCCAATTCACGGTTGAGTTCGAAACTAATGGTTCCCTGTCTTTCCTGGACGTGAAACTGATCCGTTCTTCTGAAAAACGTAAAATTTCGATGTACAGAAATCCTATACACACCAATAGATATCTCCATAGTCAGTCCCATCATTTCCCTCCTCAGAAACATATAATTATTTCTACTTTGCAAAAAGAGCTCGCTCTCTTCTTGACGACCCAGATGAACTTCATAAAGAAGTCAATTTTCTTAGATCTACTTTCAGACTGAATGGTTATTCTCAAATAATTACTAAAAATAACTTTTTGATCATCCTAGTCGCCATACTGAAGAAATGAATAATGTTAAATGCAATATATCTATACCATCCGTAAGCTCAGTCTCTCAAAAATTAGCCAAGTTCTCAAAAAATATAATATTAGAACATTATTCACCCTGCTTCCTAAGATCTGCTCTCTAGTGAGTCCTTCAAAGCCTAGCCATCACAATCTAAAATATCCCGGTGTATACAAGATAAGGTGTGACTGCGACATTCCTTACTTTGGCCAGACTGATAAGTCTATTGAATTGCTATATGCACGCACTCACCCAACAATGTGGCCAACGAAGACACAGCTTTGAATAAGATAACTAAACGTTTTCACGATAAATATGCATAGTGACTTTCCTGTGCTGTTCACAGTTTTTATCTTCAATGTTCAATGTTTTTTCTTTTCATTTATGAAAACATCTGAAGAAGGCTGTAAAAAGCCGAATCTAGTCGTGTGAGACCATTAAACCTTTTTCGTTTACTCTCGGTTCATGTCATTCAATTCTTAAAAAAAAAAAAAAAATATATATATATATATGTATATATATATATATGCTAATATATGCAAATCAGTTTTTTTTACCTTGAGTAATGTATATTAGGGTTACTAAGTAATTTTATAAACTTAGTTATTTTACTCCTAATCCCAAGTAAGCAAACAGTTAAGTTTGCGCCTGAACGTAGTTCAAGTCTAAAGGTGGTGCAACTCACATAAAGGTGGGAAAAGCTCTGATAACTATTTTTAGTATTTTCCAATAATGTAAACATATCTCACTAAGAGATGTATACTGCAATACATTATGGGTGGGGTTACTACCCCAGACCGGTTTCAACCTTTTTTGAGGTCTCCTCGGTGAGTAGGTAGACCCTAAATACCTAGGTTTTAGTAATACTGAGCCTTTGAGGAGACCTCAAAAAAGGTTGAAACCGGTCTGGGTAGTGACCCCCACCCATAATGTATTGCAGTATATACATCTCTTAGTGAGAAGTGCTTTACATTATGGAAAATACTAAGAATAGTTATCAGAGCTTTTCCCACCTTTACTATGAGGTGCACCACCTTTAGACTTGAACTACATTCAGGCGCAAAAACTTAACTGTTTGCTTACTTGGGATTAGGAGTAAAATAACTAAATTTATAAAATTATTTAGTAACCCTAATATACATTACCCAAGGTAAAAAAAAACTGATTTACATCTATGTCTCCTCCAGAGATTTTTATTAAAAATAATAACACCTTTTCGCAACTTGTATAGGTAAAGTTGATAAGGATCTGTATTACTAAATACCAAGGTTTTAGTAATACAAAGCCTTATTAATAAAAATCTCTGGAGGAGACATAGATGTAAATCAGTTTTGTTGATTCATTCAATCCAATACCCTTGGAGGGTAATGGATGGCAATGCTGTAGCCAAAGAAGTTCTAACTGAGGTTCGGCTATTGCTGTTACCCGCCTGCCATGACCAGAGCTTTATATTTATATATAATGGATGGCAATGCTGTAGCCAAAGAAGTTCTAACTGAGGTTTGGCTATTGCTGTTACCCTCCTGCCATGACCAGAGCTTTATATATATAGCTCAATAACACCTTATCCCTACACTGTCCTCTACAGATAACGGGGAAGATGAAAAGCATTCTTGCTTCGCCCCTTTAAGAAAGTCCTTATAAGGACTAAGGACCGTGGTATTTTGGTTTGGTCCCAGTGTGGTTGCCGGGATAAGAATGACACCAATGTAGCTAATGCATGTCGTACGAGGCGACTAAAATTGGTACCCAGGGAGGGTAATGGATGGCAATGCTGTAGCCAATGAAGTTCTAACTGAGGCTCTGCTTTGCTGTTACCCTCTTGCCATGATCAGAGCTTTATAGATCAATAACACCTTATCCTTACGCTGTCCTCTACAGACAATGGGGAATATGAAAAGCAATATTGCTTTGCCCCTTTAAGCCAGTCCTTATAAGGACTAAGAACCTTGGTATTCAGGATCTAGCTACTCACTGAGGAGACCTCAAAAAAAGTTGAAACCGGTCTGGGTAGTAAACCCACCCATAATGCATTGCAGTATACATCTCTTAGTGAGATGTGATTTACATTATGGATAATACTAAGAAATAGTGATCAGAGCTTTTCCCACCTTTACTATGAGGTGCACCACCTTTAGACTTGAACTACGTTCAGGCGCAAAAACTTAACTGTTTGCTTACTTGCGATTAGGAGTAAAATAACTAAGTTTATAAAATTACTTAGTAACCCTAATGTTAATATATATATATATATACAGGGTGTTCGGGATAAATTTGACATATTTATAATTAATTATATTTTTCCGTAAGTTACATGTATTAACACACACTTCTCTTCATTTAAAAGTTTGGACCCTTCTTCATTCATATACAAGATGTCAGAAAGGATGGATAGCTGGAACCCACCTGAATCATGGAAGAGAATAACTTGTATCATGATGATTCGTGCCCGCCATCAAAATAAGAATATTACGACTGCTGCCCAATGCTCCCTGAATACAGTAAAAACAATCAGGCATGAACTAGAGACTTGCAATGGTGACTACGAGGATGTAGCAAGAAGAAAGATCCCTAGCAGACGATCTGATTGCGTTCGTACAGCAGAATTCCTCGCAAATCTGCAGGAACAGGTGTTGAAGAACCCTGGCATTGGAATTCGGGCTTTGTTCGTGGAGTTGCTAACTGTAGTCAAGCCCTGGATAACAAGGGTAGCCAATGGTAGGCCGTATGTATGGCAGCAGGATTCGGCCCCTTGCCACACCTCTGGGAAAAGTCAAAAATGGTTGTCTGAAAATTTCTACGACTTCACCAGTCCAAATGTTTGGCCTCCAAACTCCCCAGACCTTAACCCCATGGATTATTTTGTATGGGGCGCAGTTGAAAAAGACACCAATCGCACTTCCAGTAATACAAAAGCCCAGTTAATGGATAAAATTAAAACAGTTTTTGCGGCCCTTCCCAGGGAGACTGTAGCATCAGCTTGTTCGAGGTTCCGAAGCAGAATTGAAGCTGTGATCGATGCTAATGGTGGTTATTTTGAGTAAATCTTGTTGATAGTATTGTAATTAACTCTGCCTGTAATGTTTTTTTGTCAATTCATTAAATTTAATAGATACAAAGAAGATTTTCTTTTTCCTTGCGAAACTGTCAAATTTATCCCGAACACCCTGTATATATATATATATATATATATATATATATATATATATATATATATATATATATATATATATATATATATATATATATTATATATATATATATATATATAATGTTAAAGATACCAAGCTATTTTAAACCGGGTTTTTACTCCATTTCCCAAGTAAGCAAACAGACAAGTAAGTCAAGTTTGTGCCTGCAAAAATCAAAAATTGCAAGTCTAGTTGACCCCACACGTAGTGCAAGTCAAGGTAACTCATGGTAAAGGCGGCTATGCTCTGATCACTATTCTTAATATTTACCCTTAATGCAAAGCACATCTTCTGGAAGAGATGTATGATATGTATGCTATGTATTAAAGGCAAGGCCAGGGGCCACTTTCGGTCCCTGGCCTTGCCTTTAATACATAGGATTTGACCTTTATTGAATCTCATCAGTGGGAGCCAGGCTAGAAATATCAAGATTTTAGTAATACGGAACTTATAAGTATTTTACCAGAACAAGTTTACATAAGGTGTTTTAACCTTATTAAATAAAAATCTCAGGATGAGAGATAGATGTAGAAAGTATTTTACCTTGGAATTAAATTAAAATCCAAGGTAAAATACTTTCTACATATATATATATATATATATATATATATATATATATATATACCAGAAAATTTGAAACATTAAAAAGAGTACAAAATAACAGGAACTTCTCAAAACCACACATCAACTTTGACAAAGTCATAATTAACAAATCTTCTCACATACTTTCAGACGAAGAAAAACGCATCCTTAGTAGAGGTCTAAATTTTATTCCTTCTCCAAAATTTATCCCAAAATAATGACTCCTGACCAAAATAGAAAAAGCTACTTCATTACTCCATTCATACGATGCAAAACTTCTACGTATTGAATCCATCTTTAGTATTAATAATGCAAAACCGCCCGCAGATAACATTACTTTGACAGAACGCAAAGCAATTAAGAGTTTAAAAAATAACAGAGATATAATTATTCTACCCGCAGACAAAGGCAAATGCAACAGTTATCCTCAACTCTGAAGATTACCAAAATAAGATGCTTGAATTACTACAAAGTGATACCTACTCAATACTTGAGAGAGATCGAACTCGAGAACTTGAAAATCGTATCATCAACTTATTGAAAACTGCCACTGAACTATCTCGAAAAGTTAGCCTGTCTCTATGCTCTCTCCATCCTCTTATTCGGCGTATATATGGAGTTCCAAAAATTCATAACGAAAATATTACACTATGTCCCATTGTGGAAGGTATTGATTCTCCTTCGTACAAACTTTTTAAACATCTTGCAAAATACCTCAAATGTTTTTCAGGCAAGTCAACATTTTTTATGAATAACACAGCGGACTTTGTTTCATACATTAAGGATGTGACAGTTAATGAAGATGAAATCATGGCTAGCTTCGACATAATTTCCTTGTTCACTAATATCCCAGCAGACGAAGTCATAACATTACTCAAGCACAAGTTATCCAAAAAAATGTTTGCCTTACTTACCCATTGCATCAAGTCCGGTTACTTTGGATTCCAAGATCCTAAATACAAGCAGAATCATGGTCTGGCGATGGGTAATCCTTTATCCCCTGTTCTTGCAAATATTTACTTGGAGGATTTTGAAGCCAAGGCTATCTCTTCCTTTACTTTAACACCTAAAGGTTAAAAACGTTATGTGGATGACGTTTTCCTCATTTGGAGCCATGGACATGATTTCCTAATGGGTTTCCTGAAACATCTCAATAGTCGACATCCAGGTATAAAGTTCACAGCAAAGCTTGAAACATTAAGGACGTGACATTTAATGTGGGCGTTGATTAATACCCTTGGAGGGTAGTGGATGGCAATGCTGTAATAGTGCCTCCGTAGCGCAATTGGAAGAACAACGGTACATTGCGCCCTTCGATTGGAATAGGCCTAAGTTCGATTTTCGTCGCGACGGGAGGAATCTTTATTTGGACGATTTCAATCGAAGGTGAGTTAGCCGATCGCATACGGAGGTAGCATGGTTTTTCTCCCGAAAACTCGGGTTTTTCTTCCCGCATATAGCAAAGCGGCCCTTCAGAACACACGCAATTTACAGACAAAAAATACTACTTGTGGTAGTGGTGGAGGTGGGTGGTAGATGGCGTTGATTCGTAGTAGAGGTTTGGTGTAGTGATTGAGACAGTTGTAGGTGTCCTTCCACGATGAGTCTTCGGACTCCTTGGAGGTGTCACGAATAATAATAATAATAATAATAATAATAATAATAATAATAATAATAATAATAATAATAATATTGTTGATAGTTCCCTGCCTTTCGTAGATGTGAAACTGACCGGGTCTTCTGGTAAACTTAAAATTTCAATGTATAGAAAGCCTACACATACCAACAGATATCTTAATAGTCAGTCCCATCACTTCCCTCCCCAAAAACTTGGAATAATTTCAACCTTGGGACATAGAGCTCGTTCTCTTCTTGATAACCAAATCAACTTCAAAACGAAATCATCTATCTCAAAACTACTTTTTTATTTAATGGATATTCTAAAATAATTATTGAAAAATTCCTTCTTAATCCTCCTAGTCACCTCCTAGAAATAAATATATTTAAATGCAATGTATCTATTCCTTACATAAGTTCAGTTTCACAAAAATTAGCCAGGGCTCTAAAAAAATAAAATATCAGAACTTTGTTCACTCCACTTCCAAAATCCTCTCCTTAATAAGCCACCCAAAACATGTCATCATCAACTTAATTTTCCTGGTGTGTACAAAATTTGGTGTGATTGTGAATTTCTTAGTTTGGCAAGACAGACAAATCTATAGAATTACGCATGGAGGACCACATGAGGGACATTGCTTACAAGAGACAGCGAATCAGTGCATTATCAAGCCATATGCTTTTCTTGGCTAATCCTAATGATGAAACCACAAGTCATACAGTCCGCCGGAACAGATCTACTAATATATTTCATTGCCGTGATGAATTGTAGAGAAAAATCGTAGAATCTAGGGAGATCATCCTCAACCCTGAACATCTGAATAATAACTTGAGCTACAACCTCCCAGGTAGTCATTCAGCTGTAATCATGTGCAGGCGTTCAAGTGATGCTGCAAGCACGCACTCTCCTAACAATGCAACAAACGAAAGAACAGCTTTAAAACTACAAAGTTTTCATACTTTGAAAAAAAAAAAAAAAAAAAAAATATATATATATATATGTGTGTGTGTGTGTGTGTGTAGAAAGTATTTTACCTTGGGTATAATAAATGTTAAAGATACCAAGCTATTTTAAACCTGATTTTACTCCATTTCCCAAGCAAGCAAAGAGACAGGTAAGTCAAGTTTTGCGCTTGCAAGTCTAGGTGACCCCCACATGTAGTGCAAGTCAAGGCAACTCGTGGTAAAGGTGGCTAAGCTCTGATCACTATTCTTAATATTCACCCTTAATGCAAAGCACATCTCCTGGAGTAGATTTATGTTGCTATGTATTAAAGGCAAGGGACCACTACCCAGACCGGTTTCGACCTTTATTGAGGTCTCATCAGTGGGAGCCATGCTGGAAATACCAAGATTTTAGTAATACATAGCTTATAAGTATTTTACCATAACAAGTTACCATAAGGTGTTTTAACCTTATTAAATAAAAATCTCAGGATGAGAGATAGATGTAGAAAGTATTTTACCTTGGGTATAATAAATGTTAAAGATACCAAGCTATTTTAAACCTGGTTTTTCTCCATTACCCAAGTAAGCAAACAGACAAGTAACATGAGACCTCAATAAAGGTCGAAAACGGTCTGGGTAGTGGCCCCTTGCCTTTAATACATTGCATCATATCTCCTCCAGGAGATGTGCTTTGCATTAAGGGTAATATTAAGAATAGTGATCAGAGCTTAGCCACCTTTACCACCAGTTGCCTTGACTTGCACTATGTGTGGAGTTACCTAGACTTGCAATACTTGCAGGCGCAAACGTGACTTACTTGTCTGTTTGCTTACTTAAAAAATGGAGTAAAACCAGGTTTTAAAATAGCTTGGTATTTTTATCATATATATAATTTTTATAAAGAGAATTTAATGACTGAATATAGTATATATATATATATAAAATATGAACTGACTAAAAACTCGAGAGTTATAACAAAATGAGATTTATTTGAAAAACGCAACATGTTTCGTCGAGATTGACTTCATCAGGCGTTAAGAACATAGAAAAATGTTAAAAGACACTGAAAATAACATTGAGACACTCTAAAGCTATACAATTATAAAGTTATAATATTCTACTGTGAATTACAGTTATTATGAACTTGAGCTATAGTCCGTGTTAAAGTTCTATTGTTGTACACTTGTGCGTGTGTGGAACCACGCGATCTCCAGTATCTGATAGTAGAGCTGAAAGAGTCAGGCAAATTATAGCTGAGATTATTGTTCATATGAAGAGGGTCCAAGGTGATTTCTTTTGACTCTACAATGCTGCTTTCTACCTCATCATGGCAAATGTGTAGGTTTGAAGTCGTTGTCCAATTTACTTCATGTTGGCGGCTTTCGTTGTTCGTGGTTATTGAAAACAGGACATGGCCTGATAGAGCAGTAGCTCTGGTTCTCTTGTAAGCAATGTCTCTCTGGTGTTCCCTCGAGACGTAGGAGGATAGATTTCTCCATTTGGCCATAGTAAGGTTTTCCGCACTCACATGTGACTTTGTATACACCTGGGAATTGCAGAAGGTTGTGAGATTGTTTATAGTTGTTGAAACGTGATCTTATTTTTGGCAAAGTCGAGAAGCACGTTTGTATGTTAAACTTCTTTATGATTCTACTCAGCTTTTTGGATAGTGTGCTGATATATGGCAAGGAGATATGACCTTTGCACTCGTCCTGTGTCTACGTTGCTACGATGACGGTGGGATAATTGGTTGTTAATATTTTTAAAGAGTAGCCATTGTTTTTAAAGGTCCATTTAAGATGTTGTTGTTCTTTTTTTAGTTCTTCTTCATCTGACTATGCAGATCTTGCACGATTCGCAAGAGTTGATATAATACCCAACTTTTGCGCTGGATGGTGATGTGAGGACGCATGCAAATATCTGTCCGTGTGTGTTGGCTTTCTAAATATAGAGACTTTTATTGATTCAGGTGTCTTGGTGAGTTTAACATCTAGGAAACAGATGGAACTATTTTCTTCGATCTCCATGGTCAATTTTATATCCTGATGGAGGTTGTTAAAGTGGTTGAGAACCCTGTGAAGATCCTCAGTACTATGCTCCCATATGAGGAATATATAGTCCACATATCTATATATAATATATATAGATATTATATATAGATATGTAATATCTATATATTACATATCTATCTATCTATCTATCTATCTATCTATCTATATATATATATATACAGGGTGTTCGGGATAAATTTGACAGTTTCGTAAGGAAAAAGAAAATCTTCTTTGTATCTATTAAATTTAATGAATTGACAAAAAAACATTACAGGCAGAGTTAATTACAATACTATCAACAAGATTTACTCAAAATAACCACCATTAGCATCGATCACAGCTTCAATTCTGCTTCGGAACCTCGAACAAGCTGATGCTACAGTCTCCCTGGGAAGGGCCGCAAAAACTGTTTTAATTTTATCCATTAACTGGGCTTTTGTATTACTGGAAGTGCGATTGGTGTCTTTTTCAACTGCGCCCCATACAAAATAATCCATGGGGTTAAGGTCTGGGGAGTTTGGAGGCCAAACATTTGGACTGGTGAAGTCGTAGAAATTTTCAGACAACCATTTTTGACTTTTCCCAGAGGTGTGGCAAGGGGCCGAATCCTGCTGCCATACATACGGCCTACCATTGGCTACCCTTGTTATCCAGGGCTTGACTACAGTTAGCAACTCCACGAACAAAGCCCGAATTCCAATGCCAGGGTTCTTCAACACCTGTTCCTGCAGATTTGCGAGGAATTCTGCTGTACGAACGCAATCAGATCGTCTGCTAGGGATCTTTCTTCTTGCTACATCCTCGTAGTCACCATTGCAAGTCTCTAGTTCATGCCTGATTGTTTTTACTGTATTCAGGGAGCATTGGGCAGCAGTCGTAATATCCTTATTTTGATGGCGGGCACGAATCATCATGATACAAGTTATTCTCTTCCATGATTCAGGTGGGTTCCAGCTATCCATCCTTTCTGACATCTTGTATATGAATGAAGAAGGGTCCAAACTTTTAAATGAAGAGAAGTGTGTGTTAATACATGTAACTTACGGAAAAATATAATTAATTATAAATATGTCAAATTTATCCCGAACACCCTGTATATATATATATATATATATATATATATTCTCTAACGCATTTTATTTTCAAGAGGAGGAACTAATTCTGATTTTCTGTTTAGCGCCACGTGTAATGAAAATTATTGCTAACGAGGTTGTTCTTTGCGGTGTCCATTGTGCTTGTGAAGATGAAAGTTAAGGGTCAGGTATGCGAAATGTGATATAATTTAACATAAACAGTTTCATTTTGTATTAAATGTTTTTCATAATTTGCATAATATATTATATTATGCTAATTTCATAATACTAAAAAGTATTTGTATCAATGGAAATAAACTGGCTGGTGGTTCATTCTTTTTTATTAATAAGCCTGATCCATTGGATCCGCGTGGCTAGTTGTTGGTCTCCATATGTGGAAGTGTAATACTTTTTTTTATCGTATACATCTCTTTCTTTAGTATCGGTTTATTTCTTTTTTTTTTTCAAGTTATTGATCGTTTATCAGATATTTATTGCACTTTTAGTTAATAGTTTCATCTGAAAGACGCGTTTTTATTTACTCGCTGTGTAGGCAGTTGCGACAGTATCAGCGATATCACATTCCTTTATCATGTATAATACAAATGAAGTTACTAAAAATTGAATTCACTAATGCTACTTATAGACCAGAATATGCATTATAGAATTGATTATCGTCCTGTTTTCTCTGGTAGGTTTAATAACAGCCGTGAGAATTTTCTCCTAAGAAAACTGCTACCTCTGTGAAATGAACTGATACTCGTTTAGTTGAAAAGATTATAAATGTTACTGGTGTCTGACTGGATTTGATGGTTACTAACTACACTTCAGCTGTTTTAGCGCCACCCAGAAAGGGTTGGTTGTAAGCCTATAGTAGATAACTGTGGGTGGGGTATGAGAAATAATCAGAAAACTTTGTTTTAATGTCAGAGATAAAAGTTTTAGTTAGGTGTTGCTATAAACACGTGGCAGTAAGGAGGAACCTTTGTAGCTCATTCGGTATAGATGAAGCTCATTAGCCAGAAAGACCTTGGTTCAATTCCTGTCGGCCATTTGAGGAACCTTTATCTGGTTTCTTTCAACTAAAGTTGAGTTACCTGGTCTCTTATGGTGATAGAGGATTTTTTGTCCCTCAGAAGTCAAACTGGCTTTGTGAACACATGGATCTACAGTCATAAATACTTGGGGGGGGGGGGGGGGCTGCAGCAGAGGAGTGATGAGCCAGCTGCATTAATTTGTCATAAACCCCTCAGGGGAACTACCCACCTTAAGGGATGGGTGAGAAGGGAAGAATTTGAAAAGGGTGATCATTATGCAGATGGCATTGAAGATAAAGATGGTAGTGGAGATGGAGAGCTGTAGAGTTGGTGTCCTATTCTTATTACGTAACACCTCCAGGTAGACAAAAGACTTTTCGAGGGGAGGGCACCTACTGTACAACTCTCCGTCTCCACCAACCGCAGCTACCTTCTATCTTCACAACTACCAATCGCAACTACTCATCTACACCAACGGCATCTACTGCTGACCACCACCACTAGGATTTCCAAAGACAATTACAAACATCCATGCCCATGGCAGGATTCGAGCCCACAGCCTTCTGGCTGGAGAGCTGATACACTAACCATTAGGCTGGCAAAAATATCTTTCAGAAATGCATAGGTGGCACCGGTGGGATTCGAACCCATGATCTCCTGTTTACAAGACAGGCGCTTTAACCAACTAAGCCAGGGCGTCTTAAAATAAGGTGAGTTGAAAATGTACGGGCTTGTCCTCCTTTGATGAATCTTTGCACTCCTTGGTGGTCTCACGAAATAATAATTATGGGCAATTTCAATTATGGTCGTATAGACTGGATTGAAGAGACATCCATCAGAACCAAAGAGAATGGATTTCCTAAGTTTTTAACAGACTTAAGAAATCCATAACTACCTTAAGCAGTACATAACAGAGTCCATTGATTATCTTATCGGAAGATCTCGTAAATGAAGTGTCACATCTTCCTTCATTTGGTGAAAGTGACCATGGCCAGCCATATCAGGACTTGTGAGAAAGGGTTATATGTGGAACTATAAGGTGGGTCATTATGACAAACTGAGGAAGACTGCTGCTTGGTCTTTACTCAGGAAGTAACTGGCAGAGGCAATGACTGAGTATATTCCAAAGGTCAGAAGATTAAATAAGGTAGGCATAAAATAGATGACCAAAGATCTGAAGTATGCAATCTGGAACAAAAAGGCATTTTGGAGACAGCATAAGATGGGTGGCAATAATCAGTTACATGAGTACAAAGAACAAGCAAGGAAGGTGACTTGCTTAGTAAGGATAACAAAGTGCATTATGAGCAGTTAGCAAATGAGGCTAAAGTAAACCTAGGGATTTTTTTTGATATGTAGCCAGTAAGAGGAATGATTATGGGCAGACAATGTTAGTCAGTGACAATGGGATAATGCTAAACACTGAAGAGGATGTAATAGATGTGTTTAATGAGCAGGTCATTAAAGTATTCTATCCTTGTGATTGTAACAGTAGAATCAATGATAGTGAGTGAACAGGCATGTATGAGGAAAGCTTGTTGGTATATCATTGTGGTCTTGAGGGAATGTTCCAGGGAGTTAACAATAGCTTTAACATACATTTTTAACATGATTCTTAGAATAGCCGAAGTTCCAAAGGAGTGGAAAGATAGCAAAATTGGTCTGATTCATAAAGGGGTTTATAAGACGCTTTGAATTATAAGCCAATCAGCTTGTCTGGAGTTGTCAAGGTATTGGAGAATCCAGTGAGGACAAGGATTCAGAAATGGATTGACAGCAGTTGAATACTCTTTGTGGACAGTGTGGACAAAGGGCTTAGTGATATATGATTCTTTGCAGATGGTGCAAAGGTTGGGAGAGTTATGAGAAGTAGAGTAGATGTAACTTTGCAAGAGGACCTAAATAGACTGTTTGAATGGGCAAGTGTGTGTGGGGGGGGGGAAGCAAAGATGCAATGCAAAGTATATAAGATTTGTGGGGATATTTTAGAGGTGGAGGAGATGAAAGATCTGTGGGTGATGGCAGATAGGGATTTGAAATTTTGTGGACAATTTTGCTAAAATTATGAGGACAACTGGATTATGGGAATGATGTAGAGAGGAAGTAAGGATATTATGATTTATTTTACAGGGCTTTGATTAGGCAGCACATGGATTACAATGCACAGATTTGTTTGCCTAGTTTTTCCAAAGGATGTTGAAGAGGGTTCAGAGATGATTGACTAAGTCAGTTTCTGGAATGTAGAGTATGAGGATAGATTCAGAGAATGCAAATTGCAGAGCAAATTGATTGAGATGTATAAGTCGGTAAGCAGATTAACATGCATGAGATTTTTCATAGAATGTCTGGAGATGGAGAGAATGAAAGGCTATCCCTAGAAGCTTGTAAGGTTTGGCTGAGTAATGAGGTAACAAGTAGATTTTTTTTTGCATGGAGAGTGGTGGGTGATTGGAATGTGTTGCCTGAGAATGCGTTGAGTGCAGAGACCGTGAATGCAAAGTCGAGGTATGATGAGCTGTACTTGTGAGAGTGGGATCTCCTGCAATGAGTCTTGATTCCACGGAGGTTTAATGATAATAATCTGAGATTAAATGTGAAACTTTTTCAGGGCACTTTAGTCCAATAAGTATAGTGGTTTCTTCTTATTATTATTGTGCTATCTTCTATCGAAGGTCAGCGACCATCTTGGCGAACAAACTGCGATCTTGTGTTAATCTGAGCAGTTGTGCACTGCTCTTTCCTGTCCACGTCTTGATGTTGTCAAACCACGATATTCTTTTTCTTCCTCTAGTTCCTTTGCCATCAATTCTTCCTACCAAAATAGTTTGTAGAAGTTGGTATTTGCTGTTTCTCATGATGTGTCCAAGATATGATGTTTTTCGTTTCTTGATTATTTGTACAAGATGTTTAGCTTTGCCAATGGATTTTAAGACATCTTCATTGGTAATTTTTTCTGTCCATGATATCTTTAGCATTCTTCTGTATAGCCACATCTCAAAGGCTACGATTTTCTTGATGGTTGTCGCCTTCACTGTCCATGTTTCAACTCCATAGAGCAGAATAGACCACACGTAGCATTTCAGCATTCGGCATCTGACTTCCATGTTTAGGTCTTTATTGCAGAATAGTGTTCTCATTTTCATGAAGGACTGCCATGCAACTTCAATCCTTGTCTTTATATCTATTTCTGGATCCCACCATTCATTAAGCCAGCAACCAAGATATTTATATCTTGACACTTGATCAATATTTTTCCCATTGAGTGTCAGTTTCATTGTGATGAGGCTGGATGTTTGCTGATGATCATGTATTTTGTCTTGTTGATGTTTATATTTATTCCCATTCTTTGGCTTTCTATGTATACTCTGTCAACGAGTTTTTGGAGTGGTTTCACTTTAGCCATTAAAAGCTATCACCTGAGTAGTATCCAACCCCACAGGCTGTTTGAATGTAGTGATGCTGTTCGTTTGGTCAGGTAAAACTTCTATACAGTGTAGTACAGATGCAATTTGCAAATACTGCCATGTGAGATCTGAAGAACTAACTAAAAAAATTATTTTATTTTCATTTAAGGTGTAGTGTTCTGCCTTCTAGTTTTGCCTGCCATGTAACATATTCATAGGTTCCTCAGCTTCTAACAAATGTCCCTAGTTGGCCAAGTGGTTACCATACCCCCCTCCCCGCTTCAATCAGCAAGCTGCAGTTTCGAATCCTGCCATGGATCTTTAGGTGGGAGATGTGTGGTGTGAGACTACTGCCCTACTTATTGGAGGCCTGAAGTGGCTTGAAAAAAGTTCCATGTTTTGGTCTCTCTCTAGAGCAGGGTTTCTGGACTATGTAAAAAATAATAAAATTAAAAATATATATAAAGAGGAGAAAAAAAACTTAGCCCACATATGGTGCAAAATAGAGTATAGGCTGGCAAATAACTCTTCCTGGGTGGCATTAACAAAAATTTTTTTCTTACGAGCTTCCATTGCTACAAAACAAATGTACTGTTGGACATGAACGTACTCTTCTTTGGAGTGGCACAACTAAAGCTTCTTACTGATGCTTAATTTTTTCTCCAAAAGAAGACTTTGACCAGTTAACTCCCTATTTTTGCTTTGTGCTTTTTGAATAAGTACCTCCATGGGTGCTGTTCTACTGAACTGGCAACTATAATTTCTTCACTGTTTTGGATTGGAATTTTCTCTGCAAGATAGCATTAAATAGTGGAGAGGACTAAATAGATCCATAATTCATTCTGTTATAAAAAAAAAAAAATGTCAATTTCTTTGAATATTTTCTGGTTTATCAAATGGATAGTTAATATGTCTAACAGGACTGTTTTCACACACATTGAGAGAGGCTTAAAAATACGACTAACAATATAAGAAAATATGTTTATTTGAATTTCACTTTTTTTTTGTTGAACCCTTTGATTTGAAGTAGATGGTAGTTGAGTAGGAAAGATCGAAGAGATGATATAGGTGTTAATTCCAGGGTACAAGTTTTTAGCACAGTAGGTGGTATGCTGTCAGGTCTTGCTTGCGTTCAAGTTATTCAGGATTCTTCTGATTTCTTTCTGGTGGAAAAATAAGTGCAACAGAGTTGACAGTTCTTAGGTGATTGGGAATGCTTTGCTCTGATTATCATTGCAGAAATTGGAAGAGAAGAATTAAGTCAGCCTAGATGTGAGAGTGGTTGGAATGTGGGTGAGTGGGCAGAAGTTGTATCTAATGGCCTAAGAGGATAAAGCTTAACTACTATTATAAGAGTAGGTAAGTTTTGGCACTTGCAAAATCAGATTTAGAATTACTGATTTTTGCTGTTGCAAATTACAGTATAGGCTGAGTGATGCTGAAGATTATATCAAGCATTTGTGTGCTTTACATATATACTTTGGGTGATAAAAACATGTGACTGGAAGGGAGGTTAAATTCTTTATCTATGTGATTCATGTTTAAACAAAACTGAATAAGAATCAACTCAGAATTATTGCTACAAATTGTTAATACAAAGATGGTAATGTAAATTTTATGTTAACATTATAGTGTCTTCTCCATTGTTGAGTAGTATCATAGTGCTAAGACTGACATTGTCATTTTGCACTCAGCCATGTTGCAGCAATCAAATCCAAATGTAATTTTGAAAGACAGCAGAAGCAGAACCATTTATACAAGAGTTTTCTGCTTTTGCTCTTGTTAGGTCATAAGGTACAATTTCTGACCGTTATAATGCATAAATCGTCACATTGGTATCATAACGTTACCCAAGACAGCCTTCCTGCAACCATTCCTCAATTCCTGCATGCACACACATATATATATATTTCTTCCTCTTTATAATGTTTTTATCCTGCTTGGTGCAGGGTCTGCTATGATTATGTGACTGGGAAACACCAACCATCTTGTCGCATAGTCTGATGTTGGGATGTGGGATTTTTATCGCTGGAGATGTGTTCTGGGGGACAAAAAAAAACCAAGTTTCCAGGTGAAAAATTCCCCTGCCTCTGTATGAGACTGACTGACTCACCTTTAGTCAAAACAGACCCAGATAAAAGTTCTTCATGTGTTGGGTGAGAATCGAACCCAGGTATTTCCAATTAAAGTGCTTCGTCTATACTGACTGAGATATGGAGGCTCTCTGTGTGTGTTTGTAAATAACTTTGTAATATTACCTCATGCAATTCCAAGAACTGCATCCTTGTTTCTCTAATTAACACCTATGTTTTATCAATCTTTTTTATTCAGCATTTACAACTTGCATTCAGTCTATTGAAAATGATCACTATCTTATTGTTTTCATTTTCATGCTTGAAATCATGGTCATCAAAGCTAACTTCTTCACCACCTTGGAGACACACCAATTAATCATAACCAAGATGAATTCTGTTACACCTGATCCACAGCCAATCTTGCCAACATTAACACTTTGGAACTAGTTATGGAAAAATTTGATGAAACATGTTAGTAGGCCTGGTAAGAGTGTTCACCAAACAGTTATCTTAGTTTGCCATCTTCTCTGTGCAAGTAGATGATTACTTTCTTTCTTTAAGAGCCTGTGTAGCTCAGTGGATGTGGCCGCACAAAGGAAGACTTGGTTTCGAGTCTAGTCAGCACTAGAGGAAATTTTTCTAAGCCTTTTTTCGACTGGTTCCCGAGTTAGTCGATCTCTGGCACGGGCAAGCGGGTTTTTCGTCCTGTAAACTCAAGAAAATCGACCGTAGAACCCACATTATTTCAGACATTAAATATATTGTGTTAGGGACCACGAGATGGTGGCACATTTGAGCCGTCTCTCTTCACTGTGTACCGCTTAATTAGTGATAACCTTGGGCCATCTATCTCTGATTGGGTACCAGTGGAGAGTGAACTGCCCACTCAGTCTCCAAAAGTTAGATAGGGCTAAATGGCCTCGCCTACTTCCCGTATACAGGAATAAAAAGGCATTAGCTGATTTCTTTCTTTATATTGCCTTCATCTCCCATGGTTTTCTCCACTAGTGCCTTACTCCAGGGCTCTGTACTTTCACTTTCTCTCTTCCTTTATACATAACCTCATTAACCACAAATCCTATCAGGAGCTTTGCTGACAACAGTAAATTTTCTTTCATTTGAAAGTGTAGTTACAGTTATTCCAATTTTAGGCATCTATAACTCTTGTCTTAAACAGTGAGCTTATGCCACTTGGTGGAAGATAATGTTTGTGAATTGTATTTTTTGACAATTATGATCTTCAAAACTTCAAAAAGTGGAGATTGTAGATATGACGAGTGAATGTATTAATAAGTAGTATAGTAAGATGGTGCTCCATTGAATCTTATAAATAAGAATTATAGGGTGAAAACAATAGGATACTTTTAAAGGATGGAATGTGGATGAGAATAAATTCATAAATGATGATATTCATAGTAAATTTAAATTAAAATTGTAAAAAATTAAAAGTGAATCATATTAAAAAAAGATAAAATCTAGAACTTAAACTGTAAAGGATGAAAAAGGACTAATGTAAAGGCCTTGAAAGTAAAAATTGAAAGATGAAATTGATTTATGGGTAAGGCTATTTTGAGGAAAGGCATCAGCAGAGTAAAACAGCTTAATTGTATAGCATGTGTTATGTAGACTGTCAATGCTGTAAAGGCATTTCGATTGATTTGAAGGGGTTGTTTTAGGAGGAGGAACTGTCAAACTCAGATATAATGTCGGTGCAGTGATATTTATAGTGTCCCAGTGTGTTTATTTCAATGACTTCTGATATTCTTAACTTTGTTTCATTTTTTTTTTTGAAAGTTGAGAATGGTTATTTTTTCTATTAGTGAAATATGGTATCCTATTGCACGAGCTGCTATTTTTGTGGTTAGAGCATTCTGGGTTTGGTTATTTTGTTTTTCTTTTGGAAGAAATTGGGTATGATTATACAGCAATCATGATAATGCTCGTACAGGTGGGAATGAAGTGATCTGATTGTATACCCAATATAGGTATTCCAATTTGCTTGACCTGGGATGTGATAAACAACGTTGTAATGCTGTAGAATGTTGTGGATTGGTTTCTGTTATTTTTAGTTGATTAAATCGAGAATGTTATAAGACATTGTTAGTGTAATGTTCATAAAAAGAAATGTCACATGGACATATTGGTAATAAGTTTGACTCCGAATGGACCAAAATATGTTAGCATGCTGGCTGCTAATATTTTGGTCCTTTGGGAGTCTGAAAATTCACATGCAGAAATTTTCAAATGCAATTAACTGAGACTATTAGTTTTATTAAATTAGGATATCTGAAGGAGTTGCTTTTGTACATGAAGTAAGGTTTAAATCATTTCATAACATATTGTGGACAATGTCCAGTGTTTTGGGGATGTTAACGTTAGTGTGCAATGAAGTAGCATTGAACTATGTGAGAATATTATTGTAAGGGGTCACTTGTGTTTTTGATCATGATCTTCAATATTTTGATAAATGGGATATTGTGGTGTTCTTATGATATGATTGAGCATAGGGTAGCTTTCATGTGTTTTGATTTGATGAAATATAGTAGGTGTTTTTTTTTTCTTTTTTTTTTTCCTGACTTATTTTTGGCATATCTCTGAATCTATGGTTCAGAGATAATGTGTAGTCCTTAACTTTAAACTTCTAGTACTACTAAAACATGACCTTGTGTTATTTCATTAACGAAGGGTATAGCTTCAATTCCCTTTTGATCATATGCATATCTCCAGACAACGAGCATCTTTATCTGATAGGCTCTTTAGCCTCTCTAAAATTAGGTACCTGTAATCAGTTTCTGGTGCACTGGATGGATTGTGCACCAGAAACCCAAAGATGCTCGATCTCTGATTAAGGATGATTCCCTCCTCTCTCACAGATTTACTTCAATTACACATCTTAGAGATGTTCTATTTCTGCCATAATTGTCCCTTTTGTATTTTCCTGGATAATGGTCTGTTCAACTGATTTTAATCATCATTCCACTGAGGTAAGCATGATGAACAGCATCCATTTACTATCCTGTTTCAGACGTTTGGAAAAATCTCTCTCACTCTCTCACTAAAGAACAGCTGAATTTGTTCTTTTGTTTTAAGAAACAAAAGAACAAATTCCTGATTTCTCTTTTTCCTGCATCAAGCAATAATGTGCTATAGGTTTTACTTTCACTTTTTTTATATTTGGGGTTGATGTAATTAGTATTTGTGCTTGCTCTTCAGTACTAACATGCAGAGCTTCAAATAGTATGTTCTTGATTACAAATTCTTAGTCTTGGTTTAATGTACTTAACAAGAATTATAATTTTCAGTAGGCAGTATCTTTATATTAAAAAAAAATTCTAATTCTAGTCAAAATGTTTATTTTTCCAAAGTTACCGTAGTGTATTGTAAGCAGTACTTTTTTTTTACAGTGCAGTACATTTAGAACTTTGTAATCGCTAATTTTTTACACGTTTACATAGTATACAAATAAAAATAAGCTTTAGTTACTTAAGAAACCTACATTTTTCACTAAATTGTTACGATATTTGCTATATAAAAATTTTAGATCTAATTTTTATTAGAAATTATACATTTTACTTATTTTTTAATGCTTCTACAATAAATTTATGCTTAATAAATTGTTATATACTTTGCTATTTTAATTTCAAAAACTAACACATGAAGTAAAATCAAATTATTTTTTTTTTACTTTTTCCTAATGTTTTAATTTTCAGTTTTTCTTGCTCACAAAGGATAAGTAATGGCACCTATTGTTTTACAAAACAAGCACTGATTACAAGTGACCAGTGGCTATATTTCTGAGTACCACCAACCTTGAGCCTTAAAATAAAACCATTAATAAGAAGCAATGTACCTTGAGGTTGAGAGTTTTCATTACTTATTTTTAATGGTTAGGTTTAGGCTTGGCATTCTGAGAATGCTAACCTCTAATTAAAGTACTGATGAGCATGTAATTATGATCTTAGATAACTGATGTTCTGTTTGCATAACTTCAGTGCTTGATGATGAAAATCATGCGCGTCATATGATCTTGGTTTACTTAGTACAATGTGTTTTTCATTGTTACTGAGGACAGCCAAAGAGAAGATTTTATTATTTTTCTGAAAGCACTGACTAATATAATGGTTCAGAATTATAATAACACTGCTACGGATTTAAACTACATTACAAAGTTCATACATGCTATGGTTTTATAAACTAATATGTAATACAAGTTATGTAATTGAATTTTAAAATCATTAGATTGAGATTGTCATCTTTTATTTTATACTTTGTTTCACTAACTTGTTTTTAATACGTTATCCTGTCATTTGAAAGTTATTAATTCCTATCAGCTGAAAATTTCTTTTTATGAATTATTTACACGTTAACACAAGATAAAGGTAATTTATTTGAATTATAAGGCTATATGTTTCGGTCTGAAAATTACAGACCATCTTTAGTGGCAAAAAAATAGTTGATACAGAGTAGAATGCAAACATTGGATTTATTTGAAATAGAATGAGCCACGTAATGTTACATTTCCATTAACATTATGTTCCGAGGAAAAGGTTAATCATAACTGCATGTGTGTATATATATATGTAGTAGACACTACTTATTGTGATCACTTTGGGACATTTGCTTTTCAAAAACAATAATTGGCTGATAACATTAACCTTCCTACTGGCCGAGGTGGTTGAAATAACCAGACCATCCTAGCATTTTTCATGGATCAAAACTTCATTGCCATTCTACCTTTTATCATACAATTACCCCCACTCCTTCTGGTGTTAATCCCTTAACAGCAATTTTAGAGCCATCAGTGGATTAACTGGTGGAGGGATCTTATGTCATTAGTCTTTACATGTACTGTGTTACTTGGAATTTCCTTTACTGTCCTTCGATATTTGACCTTCTTTTCTGCACAATTATTTATTGTGTCTCTTCCCAAAAATAAAATAGAATTTCACATGTGCGAAATGAAATAATCGATCCTGAAATGACAGACCAGCGTTTACAATTAATCTGTTTAGTAGTAATAAATTTGCTGTCTTTTATTCTTCAAATTAGTAAAACGGAACAAGACAACTTTGTTCTTTCACTTTCACAATACAGGAGGATTTTTTTTTTTTGAGAATTTTCAAATGTTTGTTTGAAAATATGTCAAATATTTAGATTTTTTAAATAATATTGATTGAAATGAATATGACATTTTGCTTTCTTTCTTTGCAAAATACCATTATATAGATGTCGCATTTCAGTTTTAGAAAAAAAAATTTTTTTTTTTTGTTGTTGTTGTTAACAAATGATCTTAAACTGCATTACTCGGTTTCTGATTGTGAGTCCTTTTTAGTATCAAAAATTTATATCCAATGATATTTTAGCAGGTACTCTTTGCCTTCATCTTTTGCTTAAAATTGCAGCTTTTACGGAATATTTCAAAAGTTACACTCATTTTGAAGATATTTCTACCTCCTCTCCTGGAACTCAATTACATAACTACTCTAAATTTCTATTGTTTTGAAAGCTTCCACAGGCAGTATTCAGAATCTTTTACTTTTTCCCATTTTGACAAAAGAAATAAGGCAATAATATTGTTGTACCGTCGAAGCTTCTAATTCTGTAGTATTTCTTTGCAATTTATAATCACCTGTCTGCTCAAATTATTCTAAGTTTTAGAAATACTGTGGTATATTTTCACCGTGTAAAACTGTTCATATGCATACCACACAAAAGAAAGTTCAGTGGTGTTATTTTTGTTTCTTTTTCTTAAAAAGAAATTCTAAATATTATTACTTCCACTGCAGCTGGTTGCTATTTCTGAAATAATCTGTCTTGGAAATACTCCATAATAATTCTTAATCTGTGGTACAGATGGATATGAAAATTTAATAGACAAATTTTCACTTTTGACAAACTGTATTCTTATTTACTAAAAACAATCTTAAAATATGCAAATTTCAAACAGCTATATTAGGTGGGATTGTAGTACACAGAATGTTTCAAAAATGAAGAAATAAAACATCCCAGAGAATGATATGAATCTCCCACAGCACATCAATGCTGTGTGTTGGCAAGGGGAAAATGTTCACTTTATTATTTCTATATTATTTTTTTTTATCTTTTGATGAAATAATTTACTTTTCAATGGTAGCATGTTTTCCCAATTGATAAAAATTGATATTTCATGAAAAACAGAATTTGAGTATTATGAGATAACATGAGCATCCACTGATTGCCCTGTAATTTGGAAAATTGAATATTCTAATAGTAACTTTTTCTTTCTTTCTTTCCCATTAGACATAAAAATTTGATAACAACAGTAATACAGTTAATCTTATCTTATTCGTTCTTCCTGAGTGAATGAGACTAATAGAATATTATTGTTATGTAACTATTGTTATTATCATTATGCTGTTATTGTAGAATACAGTTTGCATTATGATAAAACAATGTTTTCTGATATAAATTGATCATGAAAAAAGCCCCTTTTATCCCCATTTAGTAAAATATTACTGACAACAATAATAATAACGCTATTTTCTGTTCTATATTCTGAAAGTAGCCATATTTCTTGTTTTTCCTTTCAAGTAATGTAAAACTTGAAGCCTGATATGTTCTAAGATGAACCATGGAAACTCTTCCAAGTGTTACTTTTGTATTTACTAGTTGTGGAAAACTGAGGATTTCATAGCTCATCCAGAACACTTTGTTGTGTAAGAACTGTAAGCATAAGATTTCTGAAACAATTGAAAAATTATCCCAGTTTCATTCCTTTTTTGAAATTAGGGCTCTTCCACATGCAAAACAAATTTGCTGGTGAACATCTGTTTCCCAGATATGTGGTCTATAGTAAATGCCTCTAAAGCAGATGTGAGGAGAGTGCAACAGTTTTCTTTGGTTAGAAAACCTGGGTCCAAAACCTCTGTAGTACAATGAGCACTTTCATCAGGGCTGAGTTTTTCAGCAAACAGGAAAGCACTGGAAAATAAACACAAAATGTATTTACATCATAGTTGTTTCTGCTATAATTCCAATCAAAAGTCATGGCCTTAGTCTACTCAATCATTTTCCTGATTGAGACAACTAAGCTTGGGTAGCTAACTGGAGAGGATCGCTGCTTTTTTTTTTACCAGGGTTAGAATCTTCAATACTGGCATGAATGCTTATGAAAAGATTTAGATGGATGTATGAATATGGTTCTGTAAATAGCATGGTGAAAAGCCATCATTCAGTTTAGTGGAAGCTTGAAAAAAAAATGTTTTTTTTTTTTGAAAAATGTTTAGTCATCTCTGATGTTAATTACATATAGCATTAATGTGCTATGGATTTTCAAACTTTTGTGATTGCAGCCATAACAAAAAGCAAAGTGTCTGCACCTAGCCTGATGATCCTTGTATTTTTATTTTATTCCCTTAAAAAAAGGTACTATTAGCCATTTCGAGAGGAACAATATACGAGTATTATTCTGCATATTATATAAACAACCTAAACAAATTCTTCAAGAGAAACTGGAATCATTACACTCAGCCATCTCTCTATCAATACTTGTAATCCGGAAAAGGACTGTCTTGATGGTCCTGAAAGGGAATATTTTTGTTTTCATACTGTTCGAAATGAAACCTCGGTAAGTATACCCATAAATGAGAGGAAACTACTGTAGTGTCTCAGCTCTAATCAGTCTCTAGTTGAGTTTTCACCATCCTTACCTTCAAGATATAGGCATGTTAATTAATCTTCATCATCATCAAATTCCTGCCATGTGCCCTCAAAGGGTGTACCGAATATGATAGTACTACATGAAAAATTTACATCATTACTAACTTCCTATCTACAATTTTCTTCCAAATCAGTCTATTACTTGTCAAAACTCCAACATGTGTAGCTCAGTGGATGTGGCGTTTGCACCCCACGGCGCTTGGCCGCACGAAGGAAGACTTGGTTTCAAGTCTAGTCGGCGACTAGAGGAAATTTTTCTAAGCCTTTTTTCGACCGGTTCTCGAGTTAGTCGATCTCTGGCACGGGCAAGCGGGTTTTTCATCCCGTAAGCTCAAGAAAATCGACCGTAGAACCCACATTATTTCAGACATTAAATATATTGTGTTAGGGTTAGGGACCACGAGATGGCGGCACATTTGAGCCATCTCTCTTCATTGTGTACTGCTTAATTAGTGATAGCCTTGGGCCATCTATCTCTGATTGGTACCAGGAGATTGAACTGCCCACTCAGTCTCCAAAAGTTAGATAGGGCTAGATGGCCTCGCCTACTCTCGTATACGGGAATAAAAAGGCGTTAGCTGATTTTATTTTTTTTTATATATTTCTATCGTCTAAGGCACTTTGTACTGTATCAATCCATCTATATCTTGGTCTTCCTCTGGGTCGTTTTTCTATCAACCTGGCAGAGAACACTTGTTTTGCTAATCTTTCCTCGCCCATTCTGTTTAAGTGATCATATCACCTGAGATTAGCCCTGCTGATGCATTCCTGGATGCAGACAATATCAATTTCCTTCCTAATATCCTCGTTTTTAATAGGATATTGCCATTGATGCCATCTGTTCACCCCTCTAATTTTTCTCAGGACTCTCATATCTGACTAATTTCACTCTTATTTCATATGAATTTATTCAGTTGACTTCCTACCATATCAGCTTTGTTGATTCTATTGTCTATTTCCATATTTAATTTACCATCTTCACTAAAAATCGTGCCTAAGTAGCTGATATGTTTTACTTGTTCCACAGGTTCTCTGTTCACAACGCCATTGACATTTTCAATGATTCTGCCTATTTTCATTGTCTTTATCTTTTTATTTCTGACCTTCATACCATATCTATTAACAATTATTCTATTTAGTCAGCGAATCTTGTAGTGGATTTATTTAGAAGTATAACATTGTCTGCATAAAGCAGAGAGCTGACATTAACATCTCTAATTTTGATATCATGTTTAATACCACTTTCCTTCATAATGTGATCCATATAGATCAGGGGTGTTCAACCTGTCGATCGATCGCAGAGCGATTTTTGGACGATCTCTTGTGTATTCTTTTTACTTGGAAATTTAATTAAAACTGAAAACATAATATTTTATTTATCATTATTTTGTATTTTTTTAATTCGCTTTGTGTATTGCTATTGTTTATTTATTTTTCATTAAAATTGTCAAATCAGTAATTTTATTATAAGTCCGGTTAAATGAATTAATTTGGATCAGTGGAAGTCAAACAGCGAGCCGAGTGAATACGATTATAAGCAAAGTGTAAAAACTCGATTGTAGCTTAAATATTTCAAAGCAAATTACATTGATTTTTTACTTAGGTTAAGTCCCATGTGAACATTGTAAAAAAATAAACTTTATTTGTCACGGTATAGTTTGTATTAGATGTTTTTGTAAATAACTCTTTTGAAGTAACTGTATATACTGCTTTAATAAGAATATGTGAGTGTTAAAAACAAAGGCAATGTTTTTGTCGCTGAAGCTGTACATGGTGGCATTAGAAAGATTGTTATTGAAACTTGTATGTATGAGAAAGGCTTGCGGGCCCTAAGTGTAAACATCTCCGAAGTCAGTCAGAAAGAGTTCAAACAACTTTATGATGGCTGGCAAGTTAAAATCAAAAGAAAGCGGAGGAGAACAAAAGGCGTGCCAAACTTGAAACTTAAGATGAAAAACTCATACCGATTTTTTGGGGTTGCCAAATTCATGCAAGGTCTCAGAGGAAGCCTAATAAAAAGGGACTGAAGCAAGCAGAAGGGATCCCAGTTCCAGATTTGCTGTCAGAGATTAGGCTGCCCAGTCCAGAGTTGCTGTCAGAGAGACTGCCCAGATCCATGTTGCTTGAGAGAAGAGATTTTCGGTTCGAGACGTCGCTTGAGAGAGGAGATTTTCAGTTCGAGACGTCGTTAGAGAGAGAGACTTTCTAGGCTGCAGACAAGGTTTCAAATTGCCGAAAGGAAGAGTTCCAATTGCCTGAGAAAAGTGTCCAGGCTAGGTTAATGTAAGACATTCACCAGTGTGTTGTTTTCATTACAATTTGAGGAATCAAATGACTTCACTGATATTGCTCAGTTAACGGTATTTCAAGATTATTCAAGTAAAGAAGAACTTTTGAAAATTATACCATTATGGGGAGAAGACTTTTTTTGGCATTTGATGAATTTGCGAAACAACACAAACTTCTGCTTTTTAAACTTGTCTATTAGTGCTGATGGTGCTCCTGCAATGATAGGTAATAGATCAGGCTTCATTTCATTATGTAAAAATGATGACAAATATCCAGATTTTTTAACGTACCATTTATTCACCAACAAGTACTGTGTAGTAAATGATTAAACACAAAAGATGTTTTTGGATATTACATTTAAAATTGTAAATTCTGTTTGAGGAAAAGCCCTGCAACGGCAGTTATTTAAATTACAGGCAGATGATGATAGGGAACTTCTGTTGTACAATAATGTTCGCTGGCTCAGCAGAAGTCAATTTTTAGAAAGATTTCTTGTATTAATTAATGATATAAAATTTTCTTGAGGAAAAAGGAGATATTTATCTACAATTGAGTGATAAAAGATGGTTGTTACACTTATAATTTTTAGTAGATTTCTGTACGAAATTAAGCAATTTAAATTTAGAGTTTACAAGGTAGGGTAGAGATAAAAATTTAATTGACATGTTAAGTTCAATAAAAACTTTCCAAAAATACTTACTTTTATTAAAGAAAAAAACAAATGACCGCGAATTTAGACATCTCCCATATTTATTAAAATTTTTTGAACAAAATCAAGAAATGCTTTGCTATGATTTAAAAGAATTTATTCGTGAACTAGAATTAGTTGAGGAAGAAATAAATTCAAGATTTAAAGATTTTAATAAAACTGAAATGATTGTATCTTTTATCAATAATCCATTTCAAGAAAACTTGAAAATCTCAGAAATTTTAAATAAAATTAGTTGGCTGTTTGATATAAACTAAGCTGAAGTAGAACTTGAGAAACATTCTGAATAGTTTACATTTAAAATCAATAAACAATAAAGTCATTTGGAAGTATGCACATGAAAAATTCCCAATATTAACTGATATTGTGTGAAAAATTCTGTTGTGTTTCGGATCGACATACTTGTCCAGAATCTGCTTTTTCAAATATGACCGTCATAAAAAATCAGTTAAGCCAGATTACAAATGATCATTTGGATGATTGTCTGCGATTTGGCCACCAGTTTTTCCAAAATAGAGAAATATTTTATTCCTTTTTTTTTTTGTTGTTGTTGTATTAAAATAATTAAAAGTGCTAAATAAATTTTTAAATACACAAAGTTTTTAGTTGTATATTTGTGAGTAATCAGATATCAGGTTGGGGGAACGTGATCTATATAAGAGAGTAGACTGCCGAATAACTTTTTATAGAAAAGTAGCTTGCGTAGTAAAAAAGGTTGAACACCAGTGATATAGATAATGAATAACAGGGGATAATGTACATCCTTGTCTCACACCAGATTTAACATTAAACCATCTTCCTGTACTTCAATTCTAACTGCTGACTTATAACTCAAATAAATATTGAGTATTGCTTGATATAATGCCCCATTGACACCATATAACTATAGCTATATTGAATAGCTTCTCTCTTGGCACCTTGTCATATGCCTTTTCCAAATCAACAAAACTTAAATACAGATCTTTGTTATATGTTAATTAATATCCTTCATTTTAAACCTTATTAAATTTAACAGTTTAAGCCTAGTTGTTAAAAAAAAAAAAAAAAAAAAAGTCTGCTCCATTGCCAAAAACACTCCTTTTTTTTCACTTTGTAGTTATGAATTATAATTTTACAATGCAGTTGGAATTCTTAAAAATGCTATAAATTTCAAATCATTCCATATAGAATATTTTTGACATCTAACAGCAGGTATGTATTGGATATTGCTGAAATGAGCATTCTACGAGAATAGTCTCACAATTGCAAGGTACAGTTGATGAAAATGACTGGTATGCAAGGAATCAATTTTTTTAAAAAAAATGAAAAAATGTTATAAATATTAATGATTTTCAATGCAGTAATTTGAAAATGGCATAAAATATTTTTTCAGTGAAATGAAAGATTGTTTTATTCCACTGATAAGAAATGTGACTGTGCATTTACTGTTAATGAATGTTCATTGGTAAGGTTGATCTCTTGTTACATTTCAGAACATGCTATTAATGCATTTTTATTTTTGCTTGCATGGTTATAAACTTTAAATGGATAGTCTAATGTTAAATCTGGACTTTCAAGACACTTAAGGTCAAAGTGTATTAATGCTGTTTTGATTCTCTTTTTGCTCAGTATCCACAGTTTCCTTTCAAAAAGCATGAATATCTTGTTCGTTTAACTTTTATATGTATTGAAAACAGCTCAAAACTGTCTGTGAACAAAACTAGAGGTTTTTTTTTTTTTAAATCCTAAATGCCTGATCCTGTGTGATCTATTGTTTTATCGTAATGTGTGTGTGCCATTGCCAATAAAAAATACAATTCTAGTTGTTAGTTTTAATGAAGCTGAAGATGTAAAATAGTGTCAGGGGGAGAGCTTTTATCAACTGCAAGGTAAATTAGTTACTGCCTTTCCAGTATATGCTTACCATGGACTCTAGTTGGATAGCTTATTAGAAAGCATTGATTCTCTGACCACTAGGATATGAATGTATTCGTTAATTTTCATCATGCAGTGTAAGATGAACCTTACTTATTGGAGATCTGAAATGTCTGGAAAAGATTCTCTTGAATAATTTGTGATTTAACTAATAGTCTGCCTGTGGTACTGATGATGGGTTTTGCTTTTTCTTATTGAGACTGATAACACAAAAAGTAGTTTTTATGACATGTTACAATTTAACAAACTGTCATAAAACATATGACAGTTTGCATATGAATGGAATATTACTCCTGTATGAGAAAGGTGCAAGAAAGACCAGTAAGAGAGAGAGAGATCAGGGGTAATGCAAAAACAAGAATAGGAAGGGAAGAGTGGTCTGTGATAATTTAATCATACAGCTACTAAAGGGAAGTAAAGAACAGCTTTGTGTTAGTTTGACACAGTTTTGAGCAGCCTTTCATTGTTTCTTTAATGCTGAAACACATGGATTTCCATATAAAGCTATTATGTGGAAATAATAAAAATAAATAATAAAAAAAAGTAAAAAAACAAGCTGTTTTTTTACTCTTCCTTGCACCCTTGCTTTATTTCTAAATATCCACTGTGCACTTTCTTTGTAGTCTTTAAATGCAGACATATCAATGCAAACTAAGTTTTTCTGTCTATATAACACCATGATATTTTACCTTCCAGTTGCTTGAAGATAAAAGCAATTGGAATTTCTTTGTTTCTTAAATTAATATTAATACTATGAGCTTAAGGGGTAGTGGAATAAGTTTTCCTAGGAGGCAAGGGGATTCTTTCAGATTGGTTATTATTACTTTTCTCTTTTCATAATTTTTCTCTCTCCACCCATTGAAACATTTGATATTTTGGGATCACTGTAAAAAAAAAAAAACTGGTAAGTAATAAAGGAGTATTGAAATCAGAAGCACTATTTACAAAAAAAGTCCCCAAAACCGATGGAAGTTTTTTTTTATTCATGATTCTTTATATTTTTTCTTTAATAATAATTAACATTTCAGTAATATATATATATATATATATATATATATATATAAATGTATAATTTCTTGTTTGCTTTAATGCTTCATTGGATTACTGATACAGAAGGAGAAACAGGTAATTTTTTTTTTTCCTGAGTTTTGTTAGGAAAAAATGGAAAGTGTTTTGTAGTGCATGTAATTTTCTTTTCTATATATATTCTATGATTTTGTTCTCAGATGACACAGAAGTATGGGAAAGAAGTGACATGCATTTAGATTATCCAAATTAATAGCATTAGCAGTCTTGAGAATTTAATGACTATATTTATTTAAATTAATGAGAAGAATGAATATCCATCTCTTTGTGAAGGAAGATACATGAAAGAGTGAACAAGATGTGAAGTAGGCAAGCAGCAGTTTTGTGCAAGAAGTCATCCATAGTAGCATGATTGGTGTATGGACAGAGCAAAAGTGAGACAAAGGGAATGTGGTATAATGACAGTGATAAGACAATGCAACTATGCAAATAGAGCTGTAGAATGGTAATGAAGTCATGAAAAATATGAACATTGAAGATATTAGAAAAGAATTGGTGAGATTGCGGAATAAATTAAGGTTGACTACAGAGTGAAATAGGACATTTACAGATTGATTATTTGGTGTTAATGGAACATACTAGTGTTGGAGGAATAAGATCAATAGTTGGTTGAAAGATGTGAAAATACAACAGGTGTTTCTGAGAGAGAGAGTGATGATGGGAAGAACACCTGCTGCTCTGTAGATGAGAAGGAGTATAAACTTAGATATCATTGGATTTTCAGATTTTGCTAGAAACAGTACAAGGTATGTCCCCAGAAACAAGAGGTACGTGTCCAGAGGCTTTGACAAGGAACAAATCATGGAATGACTAACAGTTATAATTTTGATAAATTGGAACTGTTAGTCATTCATATGTTGTCTCACTTTCATCTTAGAAAAGTGTGACTGTTAAAACCTTCATACATTTTGCCCATGAACTTTGTACAGATGACTCCTACAGTAACAATGCATTAAATCAACATTCTTGGGTCATGATTTTAGTGAGACCTTGATCAACCAAGTATTTGGTATACAATTCCTGCTTCTATAAATAAAAGATGCCAATAAATTATATTCTTGGTTTAATTTTTTAGGAAATGACAACATAAACTATATTATTAATTATAAAAACTTTAATAACTACCTGTATTTCGGAAATGTTACATTGCCATCTTCAGGGATCACAAAACAATGATATGTGCATGCAGGCAGACACTAATACTAAGCAAATGAGGCTGAAGAAAGGCAACTGAAGCTGTTGTAGAGTCCTAAAGTGCCCCCCAGTGGGCTAAATTGGGTTGTCTTGGCAATTGGGCTGACATTCTTAGAATGTAAACTTCCCTAATTTTGAGGCAGTCTCATGCACCCAAATTTGAGGTTTGGGAAGTTTTTCAGAGCTGGGGCTGATTCAAGGAATAATCTTTCACACTTTGTACATGCTGTAGTGTAATAAAGTGGCTTTCTTCAAGCATATTCTGTAGTGGGTGTCCAATGCATGGTCAGCAAGTCTTGAGTGGCTGTATTGGTGAAACTTTGTTTGGATATCCTGATATTTGCTGTCCTGTCTGTTTGGCCATATTAGGATAGTTTGCAACTGCAAGGGACTTGGTATACTCTAGGTAAGTCTAGGGAAAGTGGTAACTAGTGTGGAGGTCATATTTGTTAGTTTTTAGGATGAACTCCGGATATATCGAATGGTGATAGATTTAGAGTAATCTCTGTTATGAAGTGGCGGGGAGGGTTGTAGTTAACTGGTTTTAATATTTTTTTGGGAGGGTTGTAGCCATTGGCTAAGAAGGTTATAAGGATCACTTATTAAGTTCAAGTATAGTACACATGGTTATACAAGGGTGGTCTGAAAAGTTCTTGGCCTCGACCATAGATGGCAACACTATCGGCAAGATTTTTTTTTCTTAGTTGGTACATCTGTCATAAGCATCCATGTGAAATTGGAAGTCATTCTATCAAGCAGTTTGTTTTATACAGCTGTCTGAAGCAAAAGTGTTGTCTGTATCCTTTGAAATGGATAAAATTGAGTATCGTGCAGTTATAAAATTCTTTGTAAAAGAAGGTTTAATACCAAAAGAAATTCATTCGCAGTTGGTAAAAGTTTATGGGCACTCTTCTCCTTCGTTTTTGACATTAAGAAATGGGCTGTCGAGTTTAAGCATCGGCGTACTAGCCTTGAGGATGATCCACGTGAAGGACATCGAAAAAGTGTAACACCACCAGAAATCATTGATCGAGTGCACAATATGGTATTGGATGACTGGCAAGTCAAAGTGCATGAAATTGCTGAGACTATAGGCATTTCAAAAGAACAGTACTTGGAGTTTTATTCAGATTTAATCAATTTTATTCTTTTAACAAGAATACTGATTTTATGCATTGATTTATTACTATGGATGAGACTTGGATTCACCATTACACACCAGGATCCAAACAGTGGACAGAAGACAAAGTCGGTTCCATCAGCAGGAAAGGTCATGGCATCGGTGTTTTGGGATGCTGTCTCTCCCAAAACTAAAACTTCCTTGCTGGTCAGCGTTTTTCTTTGAATCAAGAGGTGATTGCAGCTGCAGAGGGGTATTTTGCGGATTTTACTGAGAACCACTAGAGGGATGGGATAATGGTGCCTGGAGCATTGCTGGAATAAATGTATTAGTTTTAAGGGAGATTATGTTGAAAAAATAATTTTGAAATTATAAAACAGTTTTTTCTTTATTAGGCCGAGAACATTTCAGACCACCCTCGTATATGTCATCCCTCACAGCTGAACACCTTTATTTGCCAGACCTTCCTGTCTAATGGCTACACTACCAATTAATAAAATAATTTTCTCACATCCCTCTTAACATACACTAATGTTAATGCCATTTCTTATATTCAGAATCTTACATGCATATAACTACATATTCATATAGGATTCAAACCCACGTTAGGTTCAAAGCAGAGATGCTATCCATTTGGCTAATCCATCTAGCTATATTTTTGTTCATGGGTTATGTAGATATTTGTTGCTTTGTGTGATCATAATATCCTGTACACTCCCCCCCCTTGAGGGAACATATCAAGAATTTGATTTTATAATTGTGATTAATTGGTCATTAATTTTCATGCATATAAGCAGCTACTAAGACTTTAAAAAAGTTAAATTCCTCTGTGATTGTTTGCTTTATAATTTTTATTTTGCTGATGTAGCATATACTCTATATGCAGGTTTTATTTTTCTTTTAAGCTAAAAGAATATAAGGTGATAGGGCGAAGACTGCCCTCTGAAAAGGATCATAATCCTCCATTATATCGAATGAGAATATTTGCGCCTGATAAAGTAACAGCAAAGTCTAGATTTTGGTATTTTACTAGGAAACTAAAGAAGCTGAAAAAATCTCAAGGAGAAGTAGTGTGCATTTCTCAGGTATGAATTTTAAATATAAATTAGATTTCAGTATTTTTTGCTCTTAGTAAATAGTGATGCTTCAGTATAAATCAGCACCATTGTAATAATTAGTTAAGCTATGAATGTCATTGGAACAGTTCCTTAGGCTATTGGTTAAAAACAAATATTCACTACCTTTAGTGTATTGGGGTAAAAACATTGTGATAATAGTCTGGCTAACTAATCTTCCTTTTTAGGAATAGGCAGATTGGTTTTATGGTTTATTGGCAGGACAGCAAAGGTTATGACAGTGCACAACATCAGCCATTTTCTGTTTACTGCTGGTCGAAAGCCTCTCTCAAAGTTCACCATTCATTTGAACCCTGAGCTTTTCTGTGCCACAGAATTCCAACCATCTCTTTGGTCTCATGATCTGCTCATTGCTATTTGGATCTTTTAATGGCTGTTACATTTCTCGCCCTAGTCTGAGCTTTTTAACCAAGTATTACGCATTCTAGAATGGCAATACTGACTAATTATCTTTCCATTTTCCTGTGGATAATCCTCAACTTGTTAGTCAGTTTTTTTTTTGTCCAGGTCCATGTTTCATATGACCAGAAGTATACAACTGTCAAATATTTTTCTTTTAAAAAAGGCAGATTGGGATATTTCCTTTGAATGTTTCGCTGTTTTCCAAAGGTCTACTGTGATCTTTTGTCCTAGACATAGGAGGTTACTATATTAATATGATGTTCTATTTGTATTGGCTTTTGGTGATGTTTTATACATTATTTTTGTTTCGTATTTGTTTATATTTAATCCTTTCTTTTTTACTTTCTGCATTCAAATTCGCTGATCATTTGAAATTATTCAGTTTCCTAAAAGAACAATGTAATCAGTGAATCATAGGTGATCTTTGCCATTTACCATAATTCCTCTATTTTTCCAATCCAGATTTTTATAAATTTCTAAGGGGCTGCTGAAAGAAATTTAGGTGAAATGACATGTTGTCTAACTTCCTTTTTTTTTTATAGGAAATTTCATATTCCTGATTTTATAGCTGCAGTTGAATATATATGAGTGGCACAAGGCTTTACTGAATACATTAATAAATAGTCATGAGATAAGTTAGTAAATGTTTGTACAAAAAATTAAGTTAAGCAATGCATTATTCAGTTTGTCTGAATCTGATAAGATCTGCCTCTGTATATATAGCTCAGCCAGATTAATAAAATTCTCTCCTTTCTTGGGTGATTTGTTGGTGCTCCATCAAAACATGCCTGATGTTCAGGCATATGTTGCATTGTTCACACATATGTTGGTCATCAGTCCTCAGTAAATACAAATGTGCATTAAGTGGAGCTTAGCAAGCACAACTTCCTCTCCTGTTTCTTTGTCGACTTGGCTGCCAGTGCATTATTTCTTGTATCATATATTTGTCACTGTTTCCTGCAATGATGACTCATTCAATTACTAACTTTCAACTTATAAACTATCTATTCTGTATTATGGGGCCTGATAAACAGTACCTAGAAAATGTGAGCCGACAACAGTTGTAGAACTTCACAAAGCACTGGATGTGGATTATACAAAGGAGATGAGATGTTTGTGAAGAATTCAGTCTTTTGAATTATAGTTTGAGTTATTTAATGCCCAGTGCAGAAAATCAGTGTTCTGCACTGGGCATTAAATAACTATATGAATAGTGGAGCATGAGACTACTATAAGTGTTCCGTGATGTCAGTGACCAAGCCGTGTATTTTTAAACATGGAAGTAAGTTGGGAAAGGGAATACTGCTGTTTATGACTGGTCATAAAAATTGCCTGCAAGCCGATTACAACAATGGGCAAATCTTCTGTTCTCAAAACTGAAAGAAATAACATCTGTGTTGCAAATGTTAGTGACCAATCAGCAAGGAAGTATAAAGAAAATTTTTCCACTGAAATTGAAGATCAAGGTAGTCTGTATCCAGTTCTCAAATCTTGTAATACTGAATACTTTGCAAGTTCGTACTGTAGGGTGAAAGTGCTAGTTTCGAAACCGTAGTGCCATGATTTTTTAAAAGTAATAAGCCTACAGATTTAAATTTTAATATGAATAAGAGACAAGGGATTTTGGTGTTAAGAAGTCCCTTATTGAAGGTGTTTGTGACAACAGATAGTGTTTCATCCACCTCCAGCCTACAAAGTGATCTCCAGGATCTACAAAAGGAGGGGAAAACTACCAGCACATAGGAGAAAACTGCATTCACTTGTAAGTACTTATAATAATATAAATTTTTAGTAATCAGAATGGGATATATCAATGAAAATCAGCAAAAATTAATTTAATGATGTTAGCCTGAGGAAACTAGAATATGCTACAAGATTTCATTAGTCCAGTGATTGATAACTGATTTAAATGTAATTTTATATTTGTCGACATGTCACACCGTATACATAAGTGTACTAATACTCTTTATGATTATGCCATAATTAATTATTAATACATTACAAAATAACTAAGGTGTTCCATGAAATTTTCAGGATTTGTGAAGTGTTCCATCGTAAGAAAAATCTGGGAAATGCTGGGTTAGAGGATTGAGCTCAAACCTACTATGAAGGAATGCCGAAAGGTCTTTCAGCTACCCTCATTAAAAGACAGTAAATTGTGAAGTCATCAACATAGAGCATTGCATGTGGTGGGAGGAAGCTCTTCAGTGATTGAGTTAACTTTGACAGCAAAGTTACACTTAACACAGAACCTTGTGGGGGGGGGTGCACTCTCTTGTTGATTATGTGACTGAGATGGCATATAATTCACTCAGACTTGGAAGACTGGGTTAGACAAACTTTATAATAAAAACAGAAAGGTGTCTTCTCAGTCCAAGATTAAAGAGGTGCTTTATTATATTATTCCTCAAGTTTATGTCAGTCTTCCATGTGAAAGAAGACAAACCAAATGTTCTCGCTTTCAGGAAAGCATCTCTTACACATGTTTCTAAATGGATCAAATGATCCAACATTGTCTACATTGTGTGTTGGAAAGAAGTTTGTTGCTTTCTAAGCACCAGAGAAGTGTTGCATTTTTTTACCATTACCATTTTTTTCCAATAACTTGCAAAGACAACTGGTTAGAATAAAGGTCAATTGTTTGCTTGTGTTGGATCCCTTCCTGGTTTTGAGATGGCAATTGACTTACAACAAGAATCTGGAAACTTCCTTCTAATTATTCTGTTGTAAAAGAAGGTGTGATTAAAGATGTTTTATCTTTTAATGGATATCAGCAGTCCCAACTTCACTGGGATGAGAGAGTAACCGTTCTCACTTTAGTTCCTCCTTAACATATGATTATGGCTCTGATCCATTTGTAGAAAAAAAAATGTGATTTCTCATGTTTCTTTCAATATTAAAAATTTGGGAAGTTATGCAAACTGTTGAGATTCTAGTAAAATTTTCTCAAAAAAAAAATTGGTTTTGGGTTCAGCAACAACACATCCGTTATGATCCAAGGTGGTGTGTTCTCTGTCTACCGTTCATTTTCCAGATTTTATCCCATATAGTTTTTGAGTTTGATTAGTGAATTGGATCCAAGATTGCTTTTGACTCTGTTAAACATAATGTGCTTTGGCCTGAATATGTTTGAAAGCAATGAGATTTGATTCAGTATGCTATCTACAAAATATATAGCCCATTCTCTGTCCCATTTTTTATTGGCAGTTTAGCACTCAGGGTGTTCCACCAAGGCTTCAGATACAGTGGAAATAGAGATGTTTCTGGAATTGAGGCTGCTTATTGGGCAGTACAGTCTGTTAAGTCCTTCATTGAAAAGTGCTTGAATCACTGCTTCATCATTAAATATCATAAGGTGGGGAAAAAGTATTCCATTCAGCCTGATGGCTTATCCACATTGAAATTTGTGTATGAGAACATTATGCAAATTAACAGATTATAGCTTCCATATGCTCTCTTTGACATCACAATACAATCCACATTGAAATTTGTGTATGAGAACATTATGCAAATTAACAGAAATTATAGCTTCCATATGTTCTCTTTGACATCACAATACAATCTGTTCTCCTGCCATTTTTCCATTGCAAAATATGAGCAGGTAGGCATATGGAAGATAGTATTGCTTCTGTTATTCAGAAAGGTGAGGTGATTATCATGAAGCATTCACTCAATTATATGAACTTGTCCACTTGTTGGCCCTACCCACAGGCTTGTGCATATTAGTCACTCATAAAAAGTACGTACTCAGGCCCTAATAAAGGTTAGGGCCTGAGTATGTACTTGAATTAAGATTTACCAGTGGGTTCTGAGTTGAATCAAGATTAGTTTGATTCAACTCAGAACCCACTGGTAAATAAATGAAACTTAGTATAATAAGAAATCAAAACAGATATGCTAATCTCTGTTGCTTCCAGAGCATGTTAAGCTTGACATAATGGAATGAAGTACGATAGCTACTCCACCATTAGTAGGGCCATCTCTAGTATTCTCCTTACAAACAGTGAAATTCCTTAAGGTGTGGTCCACACTGAGTTTTAAATGTTTACTGCAAACAGGTTTGTTTCTGCATCATATCAGTATTTTGATAATATGATATCACCAGTATTTTGGTGAAACATAGGACATTTCCACTAAAAATTTTCCTATTTTTGCTTTGCAGACTTCTTCGATTTCCATGCTTAAGGCTTACCTGTGTCAGACTTATTTATTTATCAATTTAGGGAAGTGTGCATGGGCATTGTCCATCTCTTCCTATGCAAAACAAAAAATGTTTTCTACATCTGATGTGTTAGACTAGACTCATTTGTCAAGTTTAGTTTATATTTTTTGGATACAGAAGTATCCATTTTCATTTTGGGGTTTATTTTTCCATGATATCCTTTCTATAATTTTATTGAACAAATGGGTTTTCGGTGAATGGGAGTGAATGATACTTCACAAAGAAGCATTCATGATCCTAAAGGTTTGGTATGGTGGAATAGACATACCAATTTGAGTTGCTATTGGTATTTTCTTAACTGTTAACTTCTGAACATATGGTTTCAGGACTGGTGTGGTGATGGTGGCTAGCTTCCTCTTTGCACCTTCTTTCTGATATGCATGGGAGTAGGTTGGATGATCTCCTTGACAGTTGATACATTTAGCTTTCTTTGCAGAGTATTTTTTTTTCTTTCAAGATTTATTGTCATTCTTTTTGTTACCACATTGGGTACAGGTAGGAAAGCCGTTACAGACAGTTTGCGCATTCCCATGTATCTGATATTTAAAGAATCTCAGGATTATGGATGTACAGTCTAACAGGATAGTTGAGGTATCTTGCTTTTACAAATGTTGGAGGTTTAGATATCAGAAGTAAGGATTATGTTCCTGGTTGAAACAAGGTGACTCTCTATGTATGCACATAGGGATAGGATCATCCCAGGATGTATCATACTTATCACTCCTTGATCTTTCAGCTCTGAACATATTTCCTCATCTGGAACATCAAGGAGTTGAGTGTTTATGGGGTGTTATGGTAATTGGTATTCCACCTATTAATGTTGATTTCAGTAATTTTTGAGTGTTGCTAATACAGTAGAATGTTTCTTGCCTGGGAAATCTTGCAAGTCCTTCTAAACTCATTTGAATAAAGGACATTTTACTTATTGGCTTTCACTTCTTGCATGGATAATGAGAAATACTGGCACATTTATATTGTCTCACATTTTTGTTTTGTCAGCTTTGTGTTTAGGTGTTTTGTAGTGCCATTTGTGCAAGAGGTAATTTTCTGCATTTATCCCTTGTTAACAATTGTTTTGCAATTATTACAAGCTTCAGTGTGGGCTACAATGATGCTAGTTATTGCTACACTAACCATGCGCTGTTAAATTAATATACACAATATCTGCAAAATTTTACATTTCACATTGGAAAATTATATATTTTTTTGACTTTCTCCACTTTAGTGTGCTATTTTTGTTTGAGAAATCACCCTTCATTTGAAATTTTAATAAAGTTAACTGGTTGTATTATCATATTACTGTATAGAAGTTATGTGATGTTCTCACACTGTAGATAGTATTTGTAACTTGGATGCATTTAATGAGTACTCTTGATCAGTGTATAAACCTTAATGAAGAAATGCCTTAAAGGCTTAGAATTGGCAATAAACATTAAAAGAAAAGTTAATATTTATTTTGTACCAAAGCAAGATATATTTTTCTTTGAAACTCAGAGTTATCAAAAGTGAATGGGATCTTAGAATATTTTCACTGACATAAGTAGTCTAGGTTGCTGTTTGGGCTCTGGTAGTTGATGGTTTAAGCAGTTTAAACTATTTGAAGTTTGGATATTTATTTTTCTTCAAATAAGAAATACTATGGCAACTTCTGCTTGAAGGTTTTGTATTCCAGTAAGTGCTCAATCACTTCCAAAACTTGAAAGCCAGCTGCTTATTGTTTGTCAATTGAAGAAGGGGGAGAGGGCTAGTAGAGAATTGTAGAATTATTTATTTTATTTTATTTTTTTGTTGCCCTTAATATTTGAACTTGGAAGAATTTCAATGTGTCCACAGATTTTTCAAATTCATTCATAACTAGTCTGTCCTGAGCAGAAGTATTGTATTTATCATCATCTCTACCTTTTTCTTCAAATATTACCAAAAACATTTCTATAGACAACTTTGTTTCATTTCTTATGCTGCAAATTTGATCAACAAGAAATTGATTTTTCTTTTTTTTTTAGCGACATGAATGATTTTGTTTAACTGACACCTTCAGTGGGGACCATAAGCATGAATAAGTTGCATTGTCCAGTCTCCCATTTGGAAATTTAGCAACATCACAACTACTTGAAACTGCTTCCAATTTATTTGTTATTAACATATTCTTAGATTCTTAGTTCGAGTTTGAGCCTCCATAGCTCAGTTTGTATAGATCAGGCGTGGCCAACTTCATTCTATACGAGGGCCAATATATGATGAGTTGATAGCGTCACGAGCCACACACTTTTAGACAGAACTTAAATAAAAATAAACTATTTTTTCAAGGCAATAGTTATATGTAATGAATTACTATATTTGTTACTACTGACTTGGAGAGCAATATAAAATACTTGATTTATTTTAATATAAGTTGTTAAATTAAATTTAATTACATATTTCTGGTTTTTTTACATGTAACACAACTTGATGAGAACACTGGGTGTTCAGTGCTTCAACAAGTTCATCAAAGTCAGTTTTCAACGATGATGACGATATTCGTAACAAATCCTGAAGGTGGTCATCAGTCATTCGGCTTCTTTGTGACGATTTAACCACCCTCATAGTTGAGAAAGTGCATTCACATATGTGTGTTCTTCCAAACATAGATGCAATTCTCAAGCTGAAATCATTCAGTGCAGGATATTTTTCCCTTGGTACTAGTTTCCAAAAGTCAATGTCTATCTCCACCCTTGACTGGAAAAAGGGGTCACTTTGAAGGTCACACAACTCCAATTGAATAGTGTCATGCTGCTCTGAAATGTTGCATTTCATTGGGTTGTTAAATAATGTCCGTTGTACCCGCATGTCACTGAAGTCAGAAAATTGCTTGCTGAATTGCTCCAAAAGTTGGTGTAACATTGGCACAGAAAACAAAGTCAATGTCATGGCTCTCTTCCATCAACTCCCCGCAGGAAGGGAAATATACCAAGTTTCCTCTGAGTAGGGTGAATTTAAAACCTTCAGTCGACTTATGAACCAATCTAGGTGTCCAACTAAATCTGAGATTGTTTGGTTATGTCCCTGTAACTTCACGTTGAGTTCATTCATGTGGTGTGTGATGTCTGTTAGAAAGGCAAGTAAGCTGTTAAAATGAGGATCATATAGTTTTGTGATTAGTTCTTTGTCTTCTCGTGTTCCTCTAAAAACTTATTTCATTTCTCAAAGCAAAAACTGTTTCAAACAGTTCCCTCTGCTTAGCCAACGTACTTCCGTATACAATGCTAAATCGTCATGTTCTGTCTCCATTTTTGTTAGAAAAGAAAGAAACTTGCGGTTGGTCAAGGCCTGATTTCTGCCCTTAATTAGATTCACACACTTCATTTCAGTTTTCATAACATCCTCAATCTCCAGAAGTTTATCACACAGAGCCTCCTGATGTTTTTTTTTTTTTAATCCCATGGTATTATTACACCAGATCATAGAAGTCAAGTTCATGTATTTTGTACAGCACCTTTTCTGGGTTGTTATAGAGTTCACATTTGGAAATATTCATACAGTTTAGCAAGTGCATTGGTGATGCTTTCTCGATGTTACAGATTTTGCAAGTGGGGAAGACTTTTATGCCATTGTTAAACTTGATTGGTCTTGTGTGGCCGGTCTTGAGGCGAGAGATCATGGTAATGGCACTGCGATTAAACTTGAAGTTGATGGTAGCGCTTGGATTTTCTGCTGAGCACCAGTGGTGAGCCTGAAGAATTGTTCTTTTTCTGTTTTCTTTTTGGGTGGTTTTAAAAAGATCGAAATCTGTGGTATCACTTGTTGTTGCGGCCATTTTTGCTACTTCATCTGCAGTTTCATTTCCCTTTAATCCCACATGGGGGGATCCATTGGAAGATTATTTTGGAATCCTTATGTAGTTTGTTTTTTGCTGTCTCTAAGTATTTCTTGATGGCTAGTGTAGCTAAAGGATGATGTATAATGCAGGGCAATTGATTCCAGCCTTCCTTAGTAAGCCTGTTTGAGTACCATGCATTGTTGGCACCATTTGTCACAATAGCTATGAGATTGTCGATGTCATCAGTACTATTTACAACCTTCATAAATGTCTTGACCTTTGACTGTGTTATGCAATGACTAATGCTAGTAGCTCTTCATTAACAAGTCTTTGGAAACAGATCGAATGAAAATTAGAAGTTGAGCTGAATCTGTAATAACACTTTTTAATTTAATATGTGAGCCTATTTCCTCGACTCTTTTTGTTACAGTTTGTTTTGATAGCGGGACGCTTTCAAACTCACTGGCAATTTTATCTTCCCCAAATGCATGTACCATTTTCACAGAACAGTGTTTTACAAATTCACCATCAGATAATGGTTTTTTTTTTGCTTTTGCTATCTCTGCACTTACAACAAATGATGCCAAGAGTGAGCTTTTTTGTATTGATGTTGGTTTAGTAAAAATAGATTTCTGAGCACTAACCTTTCTCTTCAAATTACGTACAATTTTAGTACATACTTGTCCAATGTATTCTTGGTATTTAGCATGGTGCTGTATGTAGTGGCATTTGAGGTTATATGTTCCTTGTGCACAGACAATACTTGCAAACACACAAGGCACTATGGCTTGTTGTCGTTATTGTTTATAAACATTCATTTTCCCATTTCTCCTGAAATGACCTGTTTTCTTCACACATCTTATGTTTCTTACTCATAGTACACAAAAGCTGAAGTAACTGACCAGAGGACAACATAAACTGCAACGATAATGCTGTTAACTGTGAAACTGATCGCTGTAACCAGAACAGAGCAAGTGACTTTCAATGATGCGTTACTCTGGAACGCATAGAAATCTACCACTCCCACTGCTACAACTTGCACAGAGAAGCAATAGATTTTATAAGTTGAGTAATCTTTTTAAAGCAATTTTGATTCTGTGTTGAGAATATAAATTGTTTCTGTCATCAGAAATAATGAATATAACTAGTATGTCAATCAGAAAATCTGTGGTCAAAACTAATAGCTAAATTGATAATACATATAGAAATGTTAATAAAAGGCGAATGTACTCGTACAGACGCTTGGGTAGCGCTCGTGTCTTTTAAGTAGTGCAACCTAAGGGAAATTTGATGCCACTGATTGTATTCCCTTAAGTTCTTTGGTCCAAATTTGAAAGCTTTCAAAGCTTTTATAAACATTTGGCTTTGAAATAATGTTAAATCTTAAAATAACCACTATTTCTATATAAGAATAAAGAATATTATCACACGAGTAGAATATTTAATATAGTTTTTATCCTGCTGTTGGCCACCTATGGTATAGATGAAGCCCTTTGGTTGGAAAGACATGCGTTTAATTCCTGCTCATGAAGTGAGGAAAGGTAGAGTTTTTTTGTTTTTTTTTTCACCTGGAAACTTGGGTTTTTCATGCCTTAAATCAGGCAAACCAGCTCCATGAACACACAGACACTACACTACAGTCATAAAATACACGCTTAATCCCACATTAGGAGGGGGAAATCCTATATGAAATAAGTTCCAGTTGTATAAACCTTATACTTATTTTGATGAAGACGTAGTTTGTCTTTTTAAGTGTCTTATTAAACTTTTGGTATCATCATGTGTGCAGTATTCATCCATTGTAGAATAGTTTGGTTTAGCCCCAAATTGCCAATCTATCTGCTTAGCATCCAGATAGCTAAAGGAAAGCATGACATTCTAGCACACTACAAATCTTTATAACACAAGATTGATTGTTCATTTTATTACAAATATTCTATGTAAAAGCTTCTTTAAAATTATTGAGAAAAATATATCAGTATGGTCTCAGCACTCTTAAGTAAACTTATGAGGTGTGAACAGTTAAATTCTTCTTGAAATGGCCAAGTAATGTCGCCCATGTGATGATTTGGTTGGAGTCGCATGAGTAATTGTGTTTGTACATCTTTTAGCTAATGCGTGCATAAACCTCAAGTCCGATAGAGCTATTTTCTAGTTAGCTATTGCAAAAACAATAGAGATCTGTGTGTAAACTTTGGCATAGAAAGGTGTGATAGAAATTTGGAGCAGCGCGTTAACATCAAATTTTGTGTGAAAATCGGCAAAACTGCTACTGCCACGTTGGACCTGTTGAAAGTGGCATATGGTATAGATGCTCTGAAAAGATCAAGTGTCTTTGGGTGACACGAGAGATTCAAAGATGGGTGAGAAGATGTGAATGATGACCTCAGAAGTGGGCAGCCAAGAACAAAAATGACAGACTCAAATGTGAATAGGGTGCGAGATTTGGTACGGTCTGACAGATGATTAAGTGTGCGATTAATGGGCAATGAATTGCAAATGAATCAAGAAACAGTGTAATTTTGGGTATGCAAAATATTTCTGCAAAGTTTGAGCCTCGGATCTTGACAGATGAACAGAAGCAGCAGTGGCTTCAAGTTGGACTGACCTTTCTTCAAATAAGCACGTTTCCGAGAGTAATTATGGGTGACAAAACTTGATGCTTCCAAGCGAAAACCCAGAGTTTGCTACGTCTAAAAAAAAAAAAGTATGTTCGCAGTTCAAGACAGTGCTGGTGTGTTTCTTTGATCGGGGGGGGGGATAGTCCACTGAATTCATTGAACATGGACAAACGGTCAACCAACAATGTATTTATAGGCGATGAAAAGATTACGAGATTCTGTTCTGAGAAAAAGACCTGAATTGTGGCCTGAAAAGTGGATTATCCATCACAACAATGTGCCAAACCATAGTGCACTCATTGGGAGTTTCTGGCCAAAAAATCAATTACCAAATTTGGTCATCCTGCTTATTCATCCGACCTAGCTCCCTGTGATTTCTGGCTATTTCCAAACTTAAAGACTGCACTAAAGGGACGAAGATTTTCTGACTGCTGATATAAAGGAACCCAAGAGTGTTCTGGAAAAAGAGTTCTAGGCCTGTTTCCAAAAATTGGAACACTGTCTAATCAGTGTATAAATGCACAAGGGGGACAACTTCGAAGGCGACAGTAGCCACTAATGTATAGTTCCGAAGTTAGGTTTGTTATAGGTGCATTCCAGGAATTCAATTGTCACATCTCATATCCTAGATAGACGTGATTTACAAAGGCAAATGATCTCTCACTTTACCATAGGATTCCATTTAGAATGAAAACATATATTTGGCCATTGAACAGTGGTGGTCATGATTTACCATACTTCTATTTTAAAATTCATCCTTGTGTTATTATCCAAAATGTACAATAATACTGAAATTATGGTAAACACAACGAAAGAATTCTCTTCCTTAGTTATGAAAATTTGAATAATTTATCAGTTTGCTTAAATTATCTTATTTATGATTTAATTTTGCTTAGTTATAACCGCGATTTACATGTTATTAAGATAAACTGCTGCCTATTTCATAGAAAAGTATTATAAGAATAGTGAAATCAATTAAAGTATCAGAATTTGAGAATATTTCCAACTATATCTTGGTATTATATTGAAGTTGTACTATAATTGAAAGAATGATAATTAGGCATACGTTTGCTATTATATTATAGAGGATTATATATAATACTGATTGGAATAGTACGATTAGGAACCATACGAAACTGGAAAATAGAAGAAACTTAGTTATGGTTGTCTAACTGATAGCACAGTTATCCTTATAGCCTTCTAATCAAGATCGCAAGGGATTGCTAGTGCTAAAATAATTGCAGGCTGATCCTCAGACTGAATTTATATATTGTCTGACTACTGTTTTCTGCATACAGTGCTGAAGTATTTTGCAAAATAATTTTAAAATTTAGTCTATAAAATAAATAGGAAATTCTCTGCTATTGTTTTTCTGTGTGTGAATACCTCCATGTTTTGTTCCTAGGCAAGGGTTCTGGTTTCTGTGTCTGGGGGGGGGGGTGCAGAAACCAGAACCTTGACATGCAGTGTGAGTGATACCCATCAAGGGCCTGCCAAACATACCACAGGGATCTATTAGCTTTCCAATCTTCAAGATTATAGTGGTGTCAGGTTGGCTGCCTGTTAATATATGGGACCAAGCCAGGTGGTAACTCATTTTTTTTTTGTAGGCTTCCTGATCAACTGGTGCATAATCCAACTTCACTTCTAGGTCATGTCTGGAGGGAAGATGTGTAATTGTATGCGGGAGACTGTTCAAGATCCATTGTGGTTTGGAGACTGGATGTTCTATATATGGCAACATCTTCAAGAGTCAATTTTTCTCAAACAGTATGTTCCCCCTTTCTCTTTTTCTCTTCTTTTGAAACACAAATTATCAAACTAATTTTCATAAATTTCACCCTTTCATATTGACTTTACCAACACTCATGGCATCAACAGACACTTAAATGATGTGCATCATCTTCAGTCATCCACAGCCCATTTGTAACTGCCACAAGCAAGGTGATTGAGTCTTTGTGTCTGATGTTTCTTGCCAAATGATGTCTAATCAAGAATCTAATTTTTTTCAATTTCCTGTGGCTTTAAGGTTTCCTTGCCACATTTGTATCATTAATCTTCTGCCTCTACTGTTCTCTCCATTCCGAAAATCATTCCGACCTCTTTGACTCTCTACAAAGCTCTTGATTTCATACGGTCATAATTTTCAAAAGTGAAATCATCTTTCTTTGTGATTTCAATGTCCACAATTCTAATTGACTCCCTTTTTTTGAATTTCACTAACCAATCTGGAAGGGGCAGAAATTTCTGCTGTAAGCAGAATTCTTGACAATCATCATAACTTGCCATACACTCTGGATCTCTTAACTAGCTCTCCTTACAGTTGTTCTGTTTGAGTGACTGCTCCTCTTGGTAATTCAGATCACAATTTCATCTCTGGTAGAAAGTCCTTCCTTCAATCATTTACAACTTGTGTACTGTGGCATTACTACAATGCAAAGTGGAATGCAGAATGCCTTGTGTGACTTACTTTGACTATGAGACTACTGTTCTCATTCTTCTGATCCAGATACCTGTTGTGATCCTGTTACAGAAATAATTCATGTTGGAAAGGAAACTTTCATTCCTCACTGTTCAAATATCCTAACTCATATCTAAACCATGGTTCTCCAAGAAATGTTCCAGGAAATTCCAAGAAAAGCAAACAAGTGGATTGAGACCAAAACACTGGCTTCCTACACAGTTGCTTGCCACACTTGTAAAATTTTTATAATTGATATTTTTCAACACTTGTTCTTTATCATCTGTTCACTAAGCTATACTCACCATTCTCCCTACAGCATGGAAGAAAGCCTGTGTACAATAATCAACAGTCAGCTTCTTCAGCACTTAGAGAACTGCCATCTAATTAGCAGCGACCAGTATGATTTCTCTAATCTAGATCAAGTGGAAAATATGGCCTATGTCATGCACCTCTGGAACCCTTCTATGGAAAGGTTTGGAGAAACCTGTGCTGTTACTCTTGACATTTTCAAGGCTTTTGATAGCATGACATTGGGCTGCTTCTCAGCAGGTTACCATCATTTGGATTGCCAGTTTTCTTTCACATCGATCTTTACGTGTAATGGTGGATGGTGTTCTCTCATCAGACTGTCCTGTTAATTCCAGTGTGCCTCTTGGCTCTGCTACTTCACCCATCCTCTTCCTGATATATATAAATGGCCTGTTCTCATTGCCTATGAATCCTATTTGTAGTTTTGTTGATGGTAGCACACTCCACTCATCTTAGTCATGTGATAAGCCTTGCAGTGCTCATACATCTCAAGCTTCAAGATCATTTGTAATAAGTTCTCTGAAGTGATCTCTATAGTATCCTTGATTCAGATGAAAACGATGTATTTAACTTCACTACTTCTAAAATAGTTTTGCTTTTTTTTTTTTTTTTTCACAAAAAAAGACCTGCTCTCTGCTTTTGATAATGCTCTGCTCAACAAGGCCAAATCTCCCTTCTTGGACTGATTTACTCCAAACCTTTCCTGTCACAGTCATAATTTCTATAGCATCATCATCAGCTTCCAAAGAACCTGACATCCTTTTCTCAAGAATTTACTCTGTATAGATCCCAAATCTGACCAACCATGGAACACTGCTCTATATTCCCCTTTTCCTTGACTTAAAATGCCCCCCCCCACACACACACAAACAATTTTTTTGGTTCTGACATCCATACTGGCTACTTCATTTTGAAGGACATTACCTATAAAAAGAGGATATATCCATCAACTTTCTCCTCTCTCTAGTGAATTTCTATATAGACATACACAATAGGAATATAAATATTCCTGTTAATAAGCTTATCTACCTATTTCCTGATGTATACCAAGTTCCATGTGACTGTCATCTTTCTTACTTTGGGCAAACTGGATGCTCTATAGAAGAAAGAATACAAGAACATCAATCTTGTATTCTTCACAACAAATCTGATAAGTTTGGATTGGTGCAACATGGAATCAAGACAAACCACAACAGTCTCTGGTCTGAAATGCACCTTCTGCACAGATGTTGATATAAATTCGAACGCCTCTTTAAAGAGAATGCCGAGGCCTTACTCCACTGCCCTAACTTGAATAAGAATTTCAAAAATATGTGAAGGTTTGATTTGGATAACACAATTTTTTTAAGACCATGTAGATACTACATCTGTCTAATGATATCTTTAGTATGAAATTATAAATTAAGTTTTTTGTATGTCATTGTAAATTTATACATGTAATTTATTCTGCACTCTTATGTTTACCTTTCTTCAGTGAAATGATATCGTGATTAGCGATTTAACATGCAGCTCGTTCTAATTTTGAATGATCAATTGTTTGTATTCTACCTTGTAAAAACCTGTTTTCTGTTAATCCACTGATAATAGTTTATTTTCAGAGTGAAATATCTAGCAGTATATTAAATATACTTGTATTTACGTGTAGATAATTTCATGTCAAGTTTCTATCCAAAGTAGAATCATTGGGGAATGCATGTTTCATTTCATTCTATTAAGCCTCTACCTTATGGAGGCTTAATCGAGTGCTTGCTTCTGACAGCCTAGGATGTAAACTGGGTATAATATTTCAAGATCCTGGTTTACATCCTAGGCTGTCAACAGGTGCCTGCAGAGGGCATTCCACCTAGTTAAGAGTAGTCTTTCTTGCACATGTTTCACCTCCTTTCCCAGTGTTGTCTCACTCCATTAAGCCTCTGATATGACTGGTATTCCTGTATTAAGGATGCACTACCAATTCTGTATGCATTGGCAGTCTATCCTGACTGAGAGTACACACTCCTCCTGGGCCTTATACTTTGATAACTGACAAGTTGACTGCATTGAATTGTTTTGTGAAGTTTCTAAGTGTACAACAAACCGTTTTTCCTCCTTAGGTATATGATAAAACCCCTACAAAGGTTAAGAACTTTGGTATTTGGTTGAGATATAATTCACGCACCGGTACCCACAACATGTATCGTGAATATCGTGATTTGACTGTTTCTTCAGCTGTAACACAATGCTGTAAGTATAATTTTTTGTGTTGCTTATGTTAATGTATATTATACTGACATAATTGAGTTCTAACTATGTCAGTCTTCTGTTATTGGGACTTAACATTTTTTAGAGAATGTTTATAAAGGTATTTCAATGACCAATAAAGAGAACGAATGAAAAGAAAGAAAAATATATTTATTTCAGTAGTCTTTTTGCATTTTATAATGGGACAAGTATTGGACATAGATGTTTATACAGTAAGATATTACAAAGCCATATAGTAAATATCACATGCATTATGTTTAAATTGAGAGGAATAGAAATGGGTAGAAGAATTGAATCTAGAGATAATAGGCTAACATATGAGCAAGTTATGTTACATGTAAGTGTTTGCATAGATCCTTCTGTGAATAGACTGATACTGTGGGCAGAAGAGGGGGTTTGTTGTGTTTTGTAATATTTGGATAAAATAAATGGTAAATGCTGTACATTGACAAAAATGTTGAGGGAGAGGGTGAATGTGGAATTTTGGGGCTAGTAGATAAAGAACTTAAGCTTAGGAGAAAGAAAAACACTTGTGAAGGTTACTGCATTACTTCAGGATTCTTGACATTAGGATAAGGTAATGTTGAGTTTTTGTGTACAGCATTGATCAGATTGCATGTTGACTGCTGTTTACAGGTGCAGACGACTGCATATCAAATTAAATTCTTAGATATTCTGTCTTTTGTGTATATCTAGGAATTGGACTGTATCAGGGTATAGCACATTGAGAATGTGGTTTTTTCCTAGCTGATACAGATATAATTGATTTGGCAAGAATAGGTCATCTACTCTTATTGACCTATTATGGCAGTGGTTTTCAAACTTTTCTAATCTCTATCTACAGTAAGAAACACATTTTTCATCACAACCCAGTACATACAAACATGCTAAACTGAAACAGTTTTCACAAAACAATGTGTTGCCCTTACTACAAATTAAGTTAATATCAGATATGATTATTAAAATCATAATACATTAGTATTTAAACATTAATTAAAATGTTGAAATACTAAGGTGGAAAAAAATTTAATTAAAAATATAAAAACAGAAATCAGGAAATGCAACAGATGTGATTGCCATAAAACATGATTCATTTTTATTCAAGAACAAACAGGTTTTGCTTACTACACCTATTCTTTCGGAAGACAAATGAAAATGTTCCTGTTTAGTGGAAAACATCTTCTCAACATTCCCCACTCCTGATGCTAGAAAAACACGTAGCTTTATTGTATCACTAAATACACAGTGCAGAGACAGAGGATGTACTATATGATAATTAGAACAAATTGAAGACAAGCAGAATTACAATGGCCCTACATAATGTAAAACAACTCACTTCCCACAGACTTCCATATTACATTCAGACAAGCAAAACAAAGAATTACTCTAGTGCCAAAACAATATCTGACTTGGAATTAAATTGTATTTGAGATTTTCTCTATTTAAATGTAACAAAGTTCACCAATACTAATTTTACTAATTAAATTTAAACATTCGACCTGTGTGTGTAACTAAAAATGTGCTTGCTCGATGCAAAATATATCATCAGGCAAGTTTCCACTTGAAGCAAAATGTGAGATGTGACGTATACATAACACATTAATGTCTGGCTATATCATCTGTAAACTACTGATATTTTCTGTTTAGTTTAAAAAAAAAAAAAATACTAGTCACCATCCGCTAACAAGTTGTGATTCAGTTTGAAAAATACTGAATTAGTGATATATTGCAGGATGATAGAACATTGGAGCATGGAGGAATTAAGACAATAAAGGGACTGCATAATGAATATGTGCACATTCAAATCAATTAAATCACCTTTAAATTGAAAGTGACATTACTTCTTAATTATTGCAGTAAGGTATTAAGTAATTTCAATGTCTGTTTTCTGGATAACCTCTCCAAATGTTTAAAAAAAAAACAGGATTCTTTGAATGATCCTGTTCTGCTATTGTTACATAAGAGAATTGAAAGTAGGAGTAATGTTTTCATGCCAATAAGATGCTTAGGATCTTTTTTCCTCAGGACAAACTTAATCAAAAATTGGATATTTTGTTTACCCTTCTCATGCATTTCTGTATTAGATCTTTCTTTATAGGCACTTCACAAAATATATATACGAGATTGTTCTGTCAATCTGCAAATCATGGAATAGTGGAGTTGGTGACCAATTAGTAGTGCTCATGTAACTATCTGTTGGGACAGTGAAAGGCATAAGGGAGAAACTGAATCAATGAGAAAGTGATTTGGGGGCGGGTATCATTGCACACTGCAAATTTCTGGGTGGCAACCAGTAATATCAGAGCACTATTCTTTGTCAACTTTGGGATTAGAATATTACAAGCTGTAAAGGCAAGAGGTTGCATCTTGATTGCGATTGAAGAGAAGTTTTTTAGAGGCTAAGGAGAGTATGGATGTCTGTGTCAGGAAAAGTAGTGCAAGTCAACCTAGTCATTGCTGGATTTCTCTGTCATAGGGAAATTGTAAACAGAATGAATAAATGAAAACAGAAAACATCTACCATGACATGGTGAATGACCAGAGAAAACTGACCTAGTTGAAATGTATAAGGTACACCATAAGATGATGGTAGTTCAGGAAGTAGATTTGTTTTCCAGATTTGATAGGTTTGTGGCACCTAAGCCAATGCCCTATACAATCACTGTCCTTTTCTCATTAACATCAGATGCATTCACAATTTTGCCAGTGACAGTACATTCTATTCCTGTTGTTAATTCACAAATCTTTGTAATAGTTAAATTTTATTTCTATCTCTTCAGTTAATTCAGATTTCCTCCATTATTTGAAAGGGAGAAAAAAGCTTGTTCCATTATACGTTACCGAATGCCTTTTCCAAAAATGTCATCATCATCAAATTCCTGACATGTACCCTCAAGGGGTGTACAGGATATGATAGTATTACATGAAAAATTTGCATCATTACTAACTTCCTATCTACAATTTTCCTCCAAATTAGTCTGTTACTTGTCAAGACTCCAACATTATCAGATCTTATATTTCTATTGTCTAAGGCACTTTGTAATGTATCAATCCACCTATATCTTGGTCTTTCTATGGGTCGTTTTCCTGCCAACCTGGCAGAGAACACTTGCTTTGGTAATCTTTCCTCGCCCATTCTGTTTAAGTGACCATACCACCTGAGATTATCTCTGCTAATGCATTCCTGGATGCTGGCAATGTCAAGTTCTTTCCTAATATCCTCGTTTTTAATATGATATTGCCATTGATGCTACCTGTTCACGCCTCTAATCTTTCTCAGGACTCATATCTTTGGTCAAGTGTTTTACTTCTGACCCAGCTCTCAGATCCGTAAGTTAAAACTGGTTTGAACACTGTCTTGTATACAGCTAATTTAGTGTTCCGACTAATTTCTCTCTTATTCCATATGAATTTATTCAATTGACTTCCTACCATACCAGCTTTGTTGATTCTGTTGTCTATTTCCATATTTCATTTCCCATCTTCACTAAAAATCGTGTCTAAGTAGCTGAAATGTTTTACTTGTTCCACATGTTCCCCATTCAAAACACAGTTGACATTTTCAACGATTCTACCTATTTTCATTGTCTTTGTCTTTTTATTGCTGACCGTCATACCATAGCTATTACAACAGTTATTCAATTTAGTCAGGGAATCTTGTAGCGGATTTATTTAGCAGTATAACATCATTACCCGTAAAGCAAACAGCTGACATTAACATCTCCAATTCTGACATCATGTTTAATACCACTTTCTTTCATAATGTGATCCATATAGATAATGAATAACAGAGGGGATAATGTACATCCTCGGTCACACCAGGTTTAACATTAAACCATCTTCCTGTACTTCCTTCAATTCTAACTGCTGACTTACAACTCAAATAAAGACGAAGTATTGCTTGATATAATGGCCCATTGACATCATAAAATGATGGTACAACATGACAAAATTCCAAATTTATAAAGATGGTATATGTTGCTGTCATCATAAAATATCACTGGACTCATTTAATTTAAATGTCTTTATTTGTAAAATTTTCAGTTGTTTTCATTCCCAGTGTTCATATAGTTATTACAGTTAGGAAAACACAAAGAACAATAATTCAATTGAAGGCACTATGTGCAATATTGGCTGCAAGAGAATAGCTCCATCTGCATTTATAGATATCCAAAATAAATTACAATAAAATAATTATGTTAATAAATTATTTTTAAATATAAACAAAATTAATTACAAATTAAGGAACACATGAATGGTGAATATTAGTATAACTACTCGAAAGTGTGAATGTGTGCTTCACAGCTTGGCTGTTAAATTATTTCAGGAATTAAAACGCATACTGGAATATTAATTAAAAAAAAACTTTAATATTTACTTGGAAATGTCACATCGCCATCTTCATGGGAACATCAAACTATGACATAAAACACGTGCACAAGTTTCTTTTAATTAATATTCCGGTATATGTTGTAAATTCCTGAAATAATCATGTCTTACTGACATATAAGCCTATCTACAAGCCTCATAGCTGTCTTTGTACAGTCTTTCTAGAATAACTTGAACTGGTTTTGTTCCACTGAATCCTGTGCTTTGTAGTTAGTGCATGACCTGCTAAACTTGATCTGTTGGGTTCTTTGAGTGAAATGTATTCCTGATGTTCTTCAAGATGAATTTGTGCAGAACAGCCACTCTGTCACAATGTCTAATGTTCACATTGAAGAGACTGGTCATTCTGCACAAATTCGTCTTGAATATCAGGAATACTTTCCATGCACTGGGTTCATAGAGGTTGTAAAGATCATATTTTCATATGATCTTTCCAACAAATAGAATAAAATTAAGTACTCTAAAAGAAACTGGGCAGTCCTACAATCTGTATGGATTATGCTTGTTAAAAATTTTGGAGTTAATAACATTTCATTTTAATTGTTTTTTTAAGAGTTTTCATAAAAGTAATTTAATTGTAAAAACATTTCAGTTTGAAAATGAACTTTAATTAAATATGTCAGATATTTAATTAAAGTTTATTTTCAGCTATTTAAGGAGTGATAGAAAGTGTACTGGTGTTATGAAGTTAAAAGTATGTCGATTAATTTTGTTAAAAGTATGTCGATTAATTTTGTTAAAATATTTTAAAAACGTGTATTTTGAAGTATACGATTCCCTTTTCTTATTTAGACCGAGATATGGGAGCTAGACATCGTGCTCGTGCTGATTCCATCCAGATAATGAGGGTAGAAGAGATTCCAGCATCAAAATGCAGGCGGCCTCACATAAAACAATTTCACGTGAGTTCCAATATAATATTTTGTTTTTTTTTTAGTTTATCAAAACATGCATAGCTTGTGTTTACAACTTAGGTAATCATATAAATACATCTACCTTATCCTATCTCCCATTAATATCATGCCCACTGCATAGTCATCACTTCTGTTTTCTTTCATTTCCTGTGTTCTAGATGGCTTGCTTTCTTTTCCATCAGATGTAGAATTTTGTCACCCTTATGACTGTTCAGTTGAAAACGTGTCCTCACATAACTTAGGTCTTTAAATTAAGCATGCTTTTGAATGTGCTAGGAAAGCATACAGGAAGAATTTATGTATGCTCTAAACATTTTTCCGAATTTTCTCAATTAATACAAATTATAACAATTTTATCAGGGCTGTTCAAACGGAGGCTAGTTAGTCTCATACAAGGTGGCAGGGTTTTTCATCCCACAAAAATAGTCATAACACATCTAATTTTCAAACATAACTGGTAATGCAAGTAAGATGGTTAAACGCCATCATAAGCAGTATATTCAGGTCTCAAAGATGCCAAGTTACTGGCCATGAGAGACTATTAAACTTGATGTTTAAAAAAAAAAAAAAACTTTTTAAAGAACTTTCTTAAAAGCCTTATTGCTCAGCTTGCTAATGTTCTATTGACTGGTGTAATGTATTGATCTATTGCTGTTTAGGATTTCATAGACATGTACCTGATTTTAACTAATTTTATGTCAGTTGTGTGTATGGTGTTTTCCTGCCTTTTTGTGTAAAATAAGCATGCCAATATCCCTTTTAAATGTGCATTTGTTCATTTATGTATTGACATTGGACATTTTACAGGTGTGCAGTTCAGAATTATTTTTTTAAAAAAAGGCTGGTATATATGAATGCATCTTAAGTGAAATTGTAAGGTGTATGACTAATTACCGTGGAATCCTTTGCTATATATTCTGTGCCCGTTTCAATTGGAACTGACAGTAAACAAATATTCATGAAAAGTTGAGCAAAAAGAAATATTTTATGTGAGTGGGTGAGGGAAAAGATTCAAATTTCTGAACTGCTAGCCTGCTTTATATATTCATAAAAGCTACCAGTGTTATTTTTGGAGTTGTAGATACTTATTTATTTTTCCATGTAAAATTATTTAAGAAACTGGCACAAAAAAAAAAAAAAAAAAAAAAAAATAGCCAGTTTCTTACACGTATCACTTTTATAAATTTTTTGTGCTGTTTTGTGTACTTAATAATTATTAAAATAATACAACAATGTAATGTGTTAATATATATATCTTCACTTGAGTATATTGTACTGATTATCAGTAATATTCCATGCTTAACTGTAGATAGAATGTGGTGAAAATGTACGAAACAGTTTATGCTCATTTTGAAAATTTTCAAAATGCTTAATGTTACCAATAAGGATTCTTGGCTGCTGGCCAGCATTTTCTGTCTCATACAGGCTTAAGATGGTGAGTCCTGTTGTGATGGGTTAAATTGCTTCCATTGTATTGATTCTAGAGTACAGTTCTTGCTAATCAGTTATCAGCTTGTGTTATCACATTCAGCTCTCACTATAGGCAGTCTTCCAAAAATTTAATTTCTAAAACATTGTCTAGTAAACTTTCTTTTCAACAAACAATTTCTTTCCCCTATTAGTTTGATGTGGTATGTGTTGATCATTACATACTATATATAGTTAACAAATCGTTTTTGTGTATAGTGCTGACATAAAGCCTGTTCTTGTACTGTTCTAGTTCATTATTATACTTTTAACATCGAATTATTGCAGTCATGTTTTTGTGAGATACCAATATCGAAGCCTCATAATTTTGCACTATCCCTTTGCATTCTTACCTGTGTTGTATGCAAGAAGAAAGTGCAAATATTAATGTGCTCTGTCGCTTTTCTTCAGCATTTTGCTGTTGGGAATGAACATAGATCACTATATCACAATTGAATGAAATCATTTAGTATCTAGTTATTTGAAGGCAGAACTTCCTTCAGCAACAAACTATTAGTTCGCTATGGTATGAGTTTATTGTAACATACCATATATAGTTACTTTTTTTTTGTGTGTGTGTAGTGCTGACATAAAAAGTCTAGTTCATTATTATACTTTTAACACCATATTATTTCAGTCGTGTTTTTGTGATATACCAATATTGAAACCTCATAATTTTGCACTATCCCTTTGCATTCTTATCTGTGTATGCATGCAAGAAGAAAGTGCAAATATTAATGTGTTCTGTCGCTTTTCTTCAGTATTTTGCTGTTGGGAATGAACATAGATCACTATACTTCAATTGAATGAAATCATTTAGTATCTAGTTATATCTGAAGGCAGAACTTCCTTCAGCAACAGACTCTTTTTTCCCCTATTGGTTCGCTGTGGTATGAGTTTATTATAACATACCATATATAATTAATTTTTATGTGTTGTGCTGGCATAAAAAGTCTAGTTCTAGTTCATTATTATTCTTTTAACACCATATTATTTCAGTCATGTTTTTGTGATATACCAATATTGAAACCTCATAATTTTGCATTCTTATCTGTGTATGCATGCAAGAGGAAAGTGCAAATATTAATGTGCTCTGTCGCTTTTCTTCAGCATTTTGCTGTTGGGAATGAACATAGATCACTATACTTCAATTGAATGAACTCATTTAGTATCTAGTTATATCTGAAGGCAGAACTTTCTTCAGCAACAGACTCCTCTTTCCCCTATTGGTTCGCTGTGGTATGAGTTTATTATAACATACCATATATAATTAATTTTTATGTGTTGTGCTGACATAAAAAGTCTAGTTCTAGTTCATTATTATTCTTTTAACACCATATTATTTCAGTCATGTTTTTGTGATATACCAATATTGAAACCTCATAATTTTGCACTATCCCTTTGCATTCTTATCTGTGTATGCATGCAAGAAGAAAGTGCAAATATTAATGTGCTCTGTCGCTTTTCTTCAGCATTTTGCTGTTGGGAATGAACATAGATCACTATACTTCAATTGAATGAAATCATTTAGTATCTAGTTATATCTGAAGGCAGAACTTTCTTCAGCAACAGACTCCTCTTTCCCCTATTGGTTCGCTGTGGTATTAGTTTATTATAGCATACCATATATAATTAATTTTTTTATGTGTTGTGCTGACATAAAAAGTCTAGTTCTAGTTCATTATTATTCTTTTAACACCATATTATTTCAGTCATGTTTTTGTGATATACCAATATTGAAACTTCATAATTTTGCACTATCCTTTGCATTCTTATCTGTGTATGCATGCAAGAAGAAAGTGCAAATATTAATGTGCTCTGTCGCTTTTCTTCAGCGTTTTACTGTTGGGAATGAACATAGATCACTATACTTCAATTGAATGAAATCATTTAGTACAGTTATACCTGAAGGGGAGTAGGTGTAGCTTTTAATAATCAGTGGGCAGCCAGACCTTACATTTACCCTTACATTATACCAGTTTTGTATTAATAATCTTTTCTTTTCTTTTTTTTTTTTTTTTTTTTTTTTTCCAGGATAGCAAGATTAAGTTTCCACTCCCAACTCGTATTAATCGCAAGTTTCACAAGCCACGTTTCACTACAGTTAGACCAAGTGCGAAGTTCTAAACTGATTTTCCATTTGTGTGCAGGAGACTTGTATATCTTAATAAAGGAAATAAATTGGTTCTTATAACTGCTACATATAGTTTTCAGTCATCATCATCAAATTCCTGCCATATACCCTCTCGGGGGTGTACAGGATATTTAATATATTCACACTTCATTAAAAGTGTGTGTTTATCCAGACAATTGCTATTATTCACTTTAAATGCAAGCTACCTTTATTTAGAAATCTTGTCTGAATGGATGTGTGCTTTACATTATTGGATACTAAGACAACTAACATGAATTCATTAGCTTCTATATACAAGTAGCTAGTTGTCAAGAAACTTCTTGTGCAAACTGGTTGCTTTTTTTTATATATATAGATTTCATACATGAGAGATCAGGAACCATAAGTGCCATGTATTGGATCCAAATTATGACTCAAATAGTTTTTTAATAGTTGCAGGTTGTTTGGATGGTAGGCTGTTCTAGAGGACAGAGGTTGACATAATAAATGAAGAATAGAAACATGTTTGCAGTTGCACAATTGGGATGCTAGGCAGCTGCTGCTTTTTATTAACTGGTGCAACAGAAAGTGGAGGAATGATGGTTGCCGATTGTCAGAGCAATAACATGGAAGTACTTGTAGAATGGACAATGCTGAAGCACTGCACATGTAAGATAGAGGTTGAAGTGAATCTGTAAGGTGGGTATCATCTATGAGCCTAATTTCTTGCCTCTGGATGGGGTCAAGGATTTTAAGGGAAGTTTTATGTGCATCATCCCAAATGCGAGCAGTAAGCGGTAGAGTTGAAATTTTTATAGTTGTGTGTAAAATAGGCTCTTCAATATAAGAGTGCCAAATTTCTTGGATGCTGAGGAGGCTATTGATATGTATTTATGGGGAAAGACGAGGTAAACTTTAGTCCAAACAAGATCTGATCTTGTCTTCTAGTGATTTTTGTACGAAGAATAGATGAGTTAATTTCTTTTGCATGAGAAAAGGCAAGACTGTGGCATTGAACATGACAAGGTTGTCCTTTCCCCATTGAAGGATAGTATATAAATCAGTGTGGTAGATCTTGTAGCTGGAAGTGTACTGCATGGTACAAGAACATAATTTCTTGGTATCTTTAATTTATAACCAAGTGCAAAGACTTTCTACAACAAGCTCTAATCCAGAGTATATTGATAAGGTGTAACACCTTTTTACCACTTGTGTATGGGATATATATATGACTTGTATTACTTCAACTTTGACATCTCTTCTGAATCGTGTTCTCACTCATGAGACCTGAATAAAGGTTGAAACCAGTCTGGGTAGTGGCCCTTCCAATAATGCATATCTATGTATCTGATCAAAAGGATATATGGCTTATGTGTGCTTTACAAAAAAACTTTACATGCAAACTTTTACTTACACTAAGATAAGGGAATAATGAGTAGGAAATGAATATTAGACATTGAAATATTTTTGCAGGAAAGGATGCTTGTTAAGACCTGATGCTGGCCTGGTTAGCAAAGTGGCTAGTGTATCCACTCCAAACAAGTTAATGATTCAAATCCTGCTGTGGACATGTGTGACCAACCTGCTTATTTGGAGTCTTGAAATGGCTTGAAGGTTTGGCCTCTGAAGCATGGTTTTTGTACTATGAATAAAAACAAGCAATTCTGAACCTTTTGTGGACAGGAATTACAAAAATACCATGCTTTTTTCCCTGCCCTGCACATGAAACGTCCAAAGACTTGTGCAGTGTGGAGGGGTGGAAAGGAGACAGAAGAATGGAATTTGTTTCTTGAAGACCCTGAGGATTAATTGTTGGTGAAAACAGTACGAGAGACTTGAGCAGGGGTTATAGGAATGAAAGGTAATGAGAAGTTGGTTCAGTAAGTGGAGTCAAAGTGTAAGAGCTGACAAGCAGCTGTTCTTGGTTGTACGTAATTAGAGGAGAGTGGAGGGATGGTAGCGGCAGCCTTTTTGAATATACAACAATATTACTTTATTTCTTTTGTCAAAACAGTAAACTTAAATACCTGTATGATATAATGCACCAACAGAACATCCATGAGAAAGTTAATGGAAGGCAGTCAGTATTTCCATCAAATTCTCTCTTATCAACCAACTTCTGCAATCCACTGACCTCCACAATCTATCTTCATGGGGAAACAGACCACTCACCATCTTGGTCAATCATCTCTGAATCTTCTCTACCACTTCCTCTTCCCCAAGAAATCCAGCAGACCAGACTTCAGTGCAGTAATCTAGATGTGTGTGGATGTATCAAGGCCTAAAGATGAATAACTTTCTTATCTCTATGATAGTCTCTTCTTCAATAGCCAAGAAATCTTATGGGTTACCTTAGCAATATTTCCTATATAAACTTTCTATATACCACCCCTAAATCTAGCTTCATTTATTTCTTAGAGTACAATGCCATCAATGTGATGATGCACAACTTATAGAGGTTTTCTCAAAATTCATAACTACCTTTCTCCACAAACTGACGCTCATTTTTTGCCCATACTGGCAGCTTGCAAGTGGTCTGGCAAGCTTTCCACATCACCTTGATTAACTATTATTCTACATAATTTTGCATCATCAAACAGCTAACTGAATATTTCCTTACAAAATAAATAGTAGTGATCCAGCACTGAATCTTGTACCATCCCAATAGTCACCTGTTTTTGCCTTGATTCTTCCCCTGTATAAGAAAATCATAAGATGAGGAAGAACAGTAAGTGTTGATTTTTAAATGCCTTTACTATTTACTATATATTGTTAAAACAGGCATGTCAAAACTGCAAGAGATTTTGGATTTTAGAGATATATTCTCAGCCAGTACCAATGTTGAAGGACGACAACATCAGTTAGACTGGAACTTAACTTCAAACATCCATAAATGCTCCGATGAATTAGAAAGATGCATCTTGGAATAGTAGTCTATATACACTGTATAGTCCAAAACAAGACAGAAAACAGAACTCAGGTTAGCCATGGGTAGTACGCTCTCACTGGTACTTGCTAATATATTTCTTGAAGACTTCGAAGAAAAGGCGATTAATTCCTCAACACTTAAAACCAAAATCGTACCGTTTTCCTCATTTGGGAACATGGTTTAAACAACCTCAATATTTTTCTAGATCATATAACGTTCATCAGAAAATTAAATTCAACAATGAATTAGAATCCAACAACTCTTGCTTTTTTGGAGTTAAAACTTGCAAGATGCTCTGAAAACATCAAAATCTCAATTTTTAGAAAGCCCACACACAAACATGTTTCATGCTTCCTCCCATCACTACCCTCTGCAGAAATTTGGTATCATTTCAACCCTGGCATATCGAACCAGATCTTTATTAAAAGACGAAACGGAGATTAAAAATGAACTCAATTGACTAAAAACGACCTTTCTTAATAATGGCTTCACTCTTAAGAACATTGAAAAATTTATCTCTCACCGTTGTTTACGTACTATTGAAGATTCTTCTTACCCAAAAGCATACACATGTGTTTCTCAACCTGTGGTCATTGGCAGACTTAAATTAATTAAATATTTTTTTTAATTATCCAAATTAAAATTGAATAAGTAAAAATTATTGAAATCAAATGGAGCCTTAAAAAACCAACAAATAGCGTCAGCATGTTTAAAGGCGGAAGCAATAAAACTTGTTTTTCACTTCACCCCTCTTATTATTCGTCATTCTGTCGCTAAATTTGTAGCTGCAGAATGACGAATAATAAAAGAGGGGTAAAGTGAAAAACAATATAGTTTTATTGCTTCCGCCTTCCCTTGCTGTTTTGTCAGATTTGAAGTTAACATGTGTTATCCACATTTCAACCAATTGCATGTGTATTGATTTTTATTATTGAAGGTTTCCTTCGACCAAGGCTCAGTATATCTTCAGAAGTGCTAAGTGATACTTGAACAAAGTGTGTCGTGAGTTATCCCCAGTATTTATATATTTTTCGGAAACGTTTTTTTAATAATGGAAAAGTGGCTTAGAATTAGGACTTTGAAAAGAAGAGCAAATGAAACAGGTGCTAACCCTAATTGTAATACACGTGTTGTAACGGCCAGCAAATCTGATACTATTAAAGTAGAAGAAACAAGCGGTTCAAATCAAAAATACAGTAGGTAATATAACAGTTCATATTTGGGATTCGGGTTTACTTGGAGATGAGAGTGAACAGAAACCTCAATGTGTTTTGTGTTGTCGAACGAGTGCATGAAACCTGAGAAACTCCGACGTCATTTAGGAACTTTGTGATGTAACAAATAAGCCGATTGAATTTTTTCAGCGACTCTTAGGGACATTATATCATGGGAAAGATATAATTTTAGTCATGGGTTCCATTAATAGCAAAGCACTGGAAGCATCCTATCTCTTAAGTTGGCGCATAGCGAAAACAGGGAAACCTCATTCTATTGGGAAAATTTACTACTTCCAGCTATAAAAGATGTAGTAAAAACTGTTTGGCAACAAGTTACTAAAAGATTTGATTCCTCTTTCAAATGACACTGTCGGTTGCAGAATTAATGATATGGCAGGTGACATAGAATCTCAGTTAATCGAAAGAGTTAAGAAGAGCCCTTATTATGCGTTACAAATAGACGAGATTACTGATGTTACAAATGATGCACATGATAACATTCATGATGATATTCTGTTTTGTAGAACTTTGTTATCCCGAACCGGAGAAGAAATATTTCACACTCTCAATAATTACATAATACACAAAGGGATCCAGTGGGGAAAATGTATAGGCTTCTGTTCAGATGGAGCTCGCGCTCTTACAGGCAGGCTTAGTGGGGTTTCTAAGGTCAAAGAAGTAGCTCCGGATATGAATTGGGTGCATTGTTTTATACATAGGGAAACGTTAGCCCCCAAAGGAATGCCACCAGAATTTACAACTGTGCTATACAACGCTGTCAAGCTAGTTAATTTTATTAAAGCTTGACCGTTAAATAACGGGTTATTTTCAGTACTCTGCAATGAAATGGGCAGTGAATATACACAACTTTTGCTTCATTCTGAAATTCGCTGGCTTTCCAGGGGCAAAGTACTAACAAGGTTATTTCAATTAAGGCACGAAGTTTTATTATTTGTAAATGAACGCAATTCTGATTTTGCATCAACCCTTGTTGACGAAGCATGGTTATCAACACTGTCCTATCTTTCAGACATTTTTTCGAAATTAAATGAACTAAATCTCTCCCTTCAGGGAAATTTTTTAACTGTTCTTGATGCCTACGAAAGGCATTCGAGAAAAAAATGGTTTTATGGATTAATTAAATTATGTAAAAGACAGACAATTTGCACCTTTTCCAACATTGGAATCCTTTTTAGTGGAAAATATTTTTGTTCATTCTGAGTTTGTTGAAAGGGTTTGTGACCACCTCAAAAATCTGAAAGTGAATTTTGAAACATTTTCCGCATAACTTTTATAAGAAAGTTCTACAGGTTCGCGATCCATTTCAGACTTGCAGTCATGAGAGCGATCTTTAGTTATCGAAAAAAGAACAGTTAATTGAGCTTTCAAGTGACAGCAGACTTAAAATTCAATTCCGTTAACTTGGTTTTGCTCGATTTTGGATCTCGTCTTCAGTGAGAAGTGAATTTCTGAAGCAGCATTGAAAATCGTCCTGCAGTTTTCTACAACCTATCTTTGTCGGAAAGGATTTTCATCGCTCCAAATAAAAACAAAATACAGAAATCGTCTTAGTGTGTGTGTGTGTGTGTGTGCGTGCCGATATTCGACTGAAGTTGACCAACAATATTGAGCCAGATATCCAGCAACTCTGCAAGGGCCGAGAAGCTCAACCATCTCATTAAAAGTAAGTAGTAACATAATTATATCTTATTTATTTGTTTAATAAAAATTAAAACCTTGTTCAATGATGATACACTTTTAATCGTTTACTTCCAATTTAATTATGTTGCCATATCTTTCAAAACATGCTTTTAGATTTATTATGTTATAAATGGCACAGTTTTTCCGAAATGTTGGTAATTCCTACATAGGTTTTTTAAAAAAAAATTACAAACAGTCAAAACAATGTATAGGGAAATAAATTAAAAACACTACGTTTATTTTTGAAGTAAAGCTTTAATTCCAACATTCTAAAATGTTATTTGTCTTGCTCTTCTGTTCGCAAAATTTGATCACATTGTCGAAGTCTATTTCATCACTCAGTTGCTGTTTTATAGACAGTAAGGCAAGATTTCATAAACACCAAAAAAGGGGCCGATTGGTCTCACATCCCTACCCCAGCTACGCCTCTGTAACTTAGTGGTCTGCAGAATTGTTTTATGCATTTTACTGTCCTTTGGCTTAGAAAGGCTGAGAAACGCTGATAGATATATATCTTTGAGATACATCAACTCCCTCACTACCAAACTGGCAAAAATTCTTAAGAAGTTCAACATAAAACTTATTTCACTACGTTGCCTAAACTTCGCTCCATACTTAGTAGACCTAAAGTAAAACATCTCCCTCTTCAGTATCCAGGAGTTTACAAGATCATTTGTGAATGTGGCGAACCATACAACGGTGAGACTGCTAAATCTGTGCTTTTACGTATTGAAGAACACGAGACATTTCCTACAATAGGACCCGAGCCATCGCTCTCTCAAGCCACTTTTCTCATGGGCAAAAATGTGTGGTAAACCAATTTTGAAAAATGGCCATAGTGATCCAATATTTCTTATTAAATTCCCAAACTCGATTTTAAAATTCCTTTCATGGCTTGTTTTGGAATGATACACAAGCAACAGTTTTAATTTGAAATGACCATTGGCGTTACCAGCTTTGAATCCTGGTGCTCGCTTTTGTTCGCGCGATATAAATGTGTCCTTTGGCATTCTCTTCCATAAAAGTTCCGTTTCATCCATTAAAAACTAGTTTGGGAGGATAATTTCCTCATTAAATTATGGCTCTTAAAGTTGATGGAAAGGCTGAACAACTTCAGTATCTGCACTCGTCGCTTCTCCAGTGATTCGAATGTTGCAGAGGTTGCTTGTTTATTTTTTTTAATCTATCGAACCAACTTCTGCTAGCTGTAAAGTTTTCGCTCGTATCCTTCTTTGTTTTTGAATGTGATTAAAAATATATCTGCCCTTTTCCATAATTATTGCCTGACTTAATGCCATGTTGCGTTCGGTTTCATCATCAATCCAAATGGAAAGACGTTTCTCCATTTTCTCTAAAACATTGCTTCTGGATTGGGTTACTTTGTTGTAGAAGAGTAAAAGACGTTGTGGTTGCTGAACACTTCATTTTGTCCATTTCAGTGGCTTCCGACCTGGGTGTCCCACCTTCCAGTACTCTATCACAATAACTTAAACCTCTGTTCATAAGATTTTCTTGGCAAAATATATACAGAAGTGGTTTGCCATTGCCTCCTTCTGTGTTTATTTAGACTACTAAGCATAAGCTAAACAAACTGCAAGAGAAAAAGTAAAATGCGAAAGATTGGGGGGAGAGGGAAGAAGCCAGGAGAAAAGAAAGAAGAGTAAGACTGGAGGAACTTTTTCGAAGCCAATCTTCGACCAGTTCCCGAATTAGTCAATCTCTGGCATGGTCAAGCGAATTTTTTCTCGCGGACACTTGGGTTTTTCATCTCGTAAACTCAAGAAAATCGACCGTAGAACCCACATTCATCCAGTCAGTAACATATTCTGTTAAGGTTAGGTACCAAGAGATGGCAGCACTTGCTTGCCTGTCTCTCATCGGTAGCGACTTATATAATTAGTGCAGTGGCAGTACATAAGCACTGCAGCACCCCCAAGGAAAAAATTAAAAAAATTAAATTTTGTTTGTGTTTATAAATAATAACAACAAAAAAAGAAACAATGCTTACAATATTATATAAATTCAATACAACATGTTGAATATTACAGGTTATGTTTCGATGTTGATTGAATAGTTAATAATTGGAAAGTTCCCGAGTTAGTCGATCTCTGGCACAGGCAAGCAGGTTTTTCCTCCCGGAAACTCTGGTTTTTCGTCCCGTAAACTCAAGAAAATCGACCGTAGTACCTACATTATTTCAGACTGACATATCTTGTTAGGGTTAGGTACCAAGAGATGGCAGCACTTGTTTGCCAGCCTCTTCATCGGTGGCTGCTATAATTAGTGATAGACACGGGCCAGCTCTCTCTGATTGGCTACCGGTGGAGATTGAACTGCCTACTCAGTCTCCAAAAGCTAGATAGGGTATAAAGGCCTCGCCTACCCCCTATTAGGGAATAAAAGGCCTTTAGTTGATTTTTTTTATTAACTGTTCGATTAACGCTTTAGATTACGAAACAAATGCAATGCGATCTAACGCAGTGTCAGAATTATCATCTTCAGCCAATTGCAGCTCGACTCGCCGATATTCGTTTGCGCTTGTCATTGCAGGTAACAAGTAAATCAGACACTGCTCGTTTGAGCAGTGTCTGATTTACTTGTATGCTATATTGCGCGCGTTATTTCTATGAGATTCGAAACTTATTATTGGTGCGTATTCGTGGTGAGGGTGAACTATTTTTTGTAAATCTTATTTTATTCTGGTAAAATAACATATACTTATTAATTTATTATAGATACAAGGCTGAATTATGACGAGCGTCGCTGTTGAAAATATGAAAAAAATTATATTGATTATATACTGATGAGGCTAGGGATCCTGGAGTGTTAATAGATAGGAAGTTGAAGTTTAGGGGCCATGTGGAAAAGATTGCAAATACAACTCAAAAGATAAATGCAATGCTGAAACGAACGTTCACATGTAAAGATAAGGATGATATTTTGCCTCTTTACAAGGCTTGATAAGACCTCTGGTCTCCGTTGTGATTCTGATATATTGGAGAGAGTGTTAAAAATGATATCAGGATTGGGGAATACTGATTATGAAGACATGAGAATTTGTTGACTGCAGACACTAGCAAACAGGAGAAAGAGGGAGTGATATGATTGAGACTTACAAACTTCTGAATGAGTCATACAGGATTTCAATTGATGGAATTTTTCAATTTATGGAGTGTGGGGGAAAGGATGAGAGTGCATCCTTGGAAGCTGATAATGAAGGCCACAAAGAAGGGTGTGAGGGCTAGATTTTTCTCTCAGAGGAGTGGTGCGTGATTGGAATGGATTGCCTTTGGATGTTGTGAGTACAAGCAGTGTGAATGAATTCAAGAATAATATGATAGCTGGTGTGTATAGTATAGTATGTGGCCTCTCTCAGTGAGTCTGAATCCCTGGAGGTCTCTCTTAATAATGATAATAGTTTTTCAATTATCGTTACACAAAACAAATGCACTGCGATCTAACGCAGTGTCGGTATTATCGCGTTTGGCCAATGCTGCTATACTCGCTGATATTCGTTTGCACTTGGCATTGCATGTAACATGCAGTCTTAGAAACTCCTTTATGCCAGGGAATTATTTTGCCTCTTTCCATTTCCTTGGAACTCTACCAGAGCTAATTGAAGAGACGTTCCCTTGTGCATCTGCATAAACCCTATCTGATATCGTATCTATCTAATCTCGCAGATGTATTTACATGGAAATTCTGAAATATCTTAAGAACCTCCAATTCATCCACCTCTATACCCGCATTAGTGTTCATCACATATGTTAAAACAGTAACCTCACTAGGATATACCCTTGCAAAGTGGTCACTCATTAACTGAACTATTTTATCTGCTTCTATCATCTCTTTGACCAACATCTCTTACTGTTACTTGCCATGTCACAAAGGAACTTTTTGGGATTTCCTTTGGCCTACTTGGCTAGATTCTACTCATAATCTGATTTTGCAATCTTTCCTATGCTGGTCACCCTTCTCTTTTTATACTCTCTACAGCATTTTCTTCTTCTGCAGCTGTTGCTTAATGATATTACTGATCCATCTAACTCTTACCTGATTGACCCTCCTTACCTTAGATATATAGTTTAATATTGCTTAATCTAGATGACCTTTAAGTATATTCCAATGACTACTAATATCCTTATCCGTAGTATTTTATGTCATGGCACAGATTTAAGCTTCCTTCTAAGCTTGTCATATCACCTCCCTGTAGTACCACATGTACTCCTTGACAGACCATTCCTCATAATTATACAACCTTCCAACTCAAGACGGCTTAGTTATTTTCACCAATCGGAGGCAATGTGGTCATCACGGTCATTGATAGCGCTTCTGATCCTATGACCAGGTTGAGTACTTTCATACACTGCCTCAAATAATTATCTTTTAGTAGTTGTATAAATTCCATATCCTTTGTGCCATATGCTCTTTCTTCCTTCCAGTCTATATCTTCACAGTTGAAGCCATCCAAAATAATCTTTCGACCTGTACTCATACTACTAATTTGGCAATGCATGTCTTCCAGATCATCCATGGAATTCCCTTACCTCTAACACCAACCAACTGTATATTTTGTCTTACTGGCCTTAATCTCATGTCAGGCTTCTACAAATGAACAGCCACTCCTGCCTATCTCATATTCTTTTTGGCTGCAATTCATCTGCAGTACCCCTCCCCCATGCTATCTTCTCTATCTTCCCTGAAATTCCTTCTTCTATCCCTATAACTACATAATCAGCTCCTAGCAAAGTTGCTTTAATGTCCTAACTAATGCTAGAAACTCCTCTCTTGTTCCCGATACTTCTGGCATTGGTACATAAAAACTGCAGCTACCCACCAGTTTAGGCACCTACCCACCTTGACTGCCTAAAATGAGTGTCCTATTCAATATTTTTGCTTGAGAGACTAGATTCTGCACTTGGTAATTCACATATGTACTCGCCATGGTACCATCACGCAAACTTACTTACTTTCTCATTGCTTAAGTTTTCCTGAATTTGCACTATAGCATGCTCAGTGAATAAAGCTCTCTAAGACACCAGAACTATTTAGATGCAACCCATCAGCATTGTACAAATCCTACTTTCTGTCAAATACAGACTACAGATCTTCCATCGTTCTTTCTGCAAAACCTATGTATAGACTCGTTAGCTAGCAACGCCCTCCTCCTCAGTTCGCCTCTGTCATAGCAGGGTAAGAGACTTAGTCTTCATTCTTCAGTTTTGCCTCTTCTATAAACTCCTTTACATTAACGAGGCAAGAATACATCTTGCATCATTAATGAAAATGCAGTCGACGGGATTTGAACCTGTGTGGGGAAACCCTAATAGATTTCTACTCCGTCGCCTCAACCACGACTGCTTACTGTAATGTAATATATCAAGGAGTATATATATATTTTACTTTGTCAAATGCTTTTTCATAATCTGTAAACGAAAGATGAATTTCTAAATTAAATTCTTTTCTTTTCTCTATAAGTAGTTTTAAACAAAAATATGCATCCATTGCAGAGTGTTCTTTTCTAAATCTATTTTAATATTCGAATATTTTTTTTTCATTGTATGTATAACTGATCAATACATGATACAAAATTGTTCATTAATTGTGTATCATGTATTCAATAAACTAATACCTCTGTAATTAGGTCTTGTTTTATCCCCCTTAATTAAATATAGGTATAACTAGTATTCCATTATATTGGTATTTGTTCATTTGTATATAATTTTACTAAACAAAGTCCCCGCCCCCCCTCGCAAATGTATACAGTTCACAGTTTAACCCATTTGCTGATTTGCTCTTTTTTATATTTTACTTAGGTTGCTCTTTAATTCTTTCATTGTTATTATATCATTTAAAGCATTTTGTAAGTTTCTGGTGTGGGAGCTTCCAGGTCCTCGCTGCAGCACTGTGATTTCATCTGCGCGAATAGCTATATCCAGTCCTTTCACGTCGTCTTAAACACAGGCCATACGCAGTCAAAGTATCTCTAGCCAGTGAGCTTCAGCCAGGCTTTACAAGTGTGCGTGTTGCTTGGAAAACTTAAGTTACAACCAACTTTTTATGACGATGTTATTGACCAATTTATAAAGAAGAACCGTAAGGTAGAATTTGTATTCAAGGAGCTAAATTGAAAAAGATAGAATATCATTTGTAAAATAAATAAATAAGTGTATAATTAAATGTACATAAATTTCTAAATATATAGTTTTAAATTGTCAGTAATTCATTATTCCGCTAATCAGACTTCAATCGCACCTCTCACTCTCTGAATGATAACAAGAGCAAGTGTGAATTTCAAGAGCAGCATTCGCCCCTGATGGTGAGGAACAAAATTTAGAATAAAAGGCAACTTTCTGCCTTGCTAGAAGATGTTCTGTCTTCACTTTCATCTGTTAACAGGAACAAACTATCCAGTGTGACATAAACACTAGAACAAAACTAGTACCAGAATTTACTTTTTTTAATTTCTATCTTATGGTGGTCATACGTTATTTGCAAAAATAAATACTTTCAGATAAATATGTAGGTCTCTGAATACGTTCCTATAATTCTTTCTCTTTTCTAAACAGGAATACGTATTCTCATTTCAATCTGCATAGCAACAAAACAAACAGCTTTTGCTTAACTGTGCTCATAACTCAATGCATGCATGTGCCAACTTCTAAACTGCTGGTATTACACAACGGGGCTGTGATAATAGGGGGTTGGACAAAACGTGTAAATTAAGCTTTGAAGTAAGGAAGACAGCATTATTATGCAGTTTCACCCTATTAAAGGAAAATAATAGTTTTTGATATCTGCTGGCTGAAATGTAGTGCAAGAATTGTCAACCCCATGTGTGTTATCACGAAGCATTGCCGAAATTTAGCAATACTTTAAAGTTACAAACTGTCATAATGATAACAAATTACCAAATAATTTATTAACATAATTCTTTATTCTTTTCGTTGAGATAAAGACAAGTGAATTTAATTTTAGTTATAAATTTCACGACCGAGCATCGACGCTATCGCCAGGACGTATATACACGTCTACATTTTCATGGATGCGAAGTACATATTAAAATTGTAATAACGTTGATTTTATAAATTTCACGACCGAGCATCGACGCTACCGCTAGGACGTAAATACACGTCTACATTTCCATGGATGCGAAGTACATATTAAAATTGTAATACCGTTGATTTTACATTGAATTTTATGATGGATACGAAGCTTTTGAGAGTGCGTATTTGATCTTTAATGGCCGGTAAGGTAGTTAAAGATCAAATACGCACTTTCAAAAGCTTCGTATACACATTATTTGTTAAAATAATTTAACATTATTTTAACAAAAAATAATGTTAAAGTTGTAATAACACATGTGTATACACATGTGTTATTACAACTTTAACATTATTTTTTGAGATGTCTCTGTGACACAGATGACTTCTCATTATTATGCAGCAAAACTGCTATTAAGCTTGGTTTTGTAGTTGTCCACAAAAAAGTGCCCATCTTTAATCTCATGGACACAATTTCTTTTTAAAAGACCACATGCATTATGAATAACAAATTCTGTTCTTTGTCTCAAAATATGAAGCTATTTTCTTTCTGAAATGTTAAAGATACCAAGTAATTTATTAAACTTGGTCTTAATCCTGTTTTCCCAAGTGAGCAAACAGACACGTAAGTCAAGTTCGAGTCAACTTGGTGTAAAGGGGGATTAAGCCCTGATCACTTTCCTTAGTATTTCTCTCTAATGCAAAGCACATCCCCCTTGTGGAGATGTATGTTTGGGCCTGGTTCCTACTGACGACACCTCAATAAAGGTCGAAACCGGTCTAGATAGTGGCCCTCTTCCTTTAATGCATAGTATCATACATCTCCACAAGGGGATGTGCTTTGCATTAGAAATACTAAGGAAGTGATCAGAGCTTAATCCACCTTTACACCGAGTTGTCTCGAACTTGCAGTACATGCAGGCACAAACTTGACTTATGTGTCTGTTTGCTCACTTGGGAAAAAATGATTAAAACCAAGTTTAATAAATTACTTGGTATCTATAACATATTATCCCCAAGTTAAAAAACTTTCAATTTCTTTCTGAAATTTTTTTTTAGTTCTTAGAGCTACTCGACGATCACAGATACGAGACCCTTCAACACATGGCAGAATAAGGAGAATCCATTCTGATAATAGGGTAATCAATCCGTGTTGTGAGATGAGTTATTTATTATCAGTCGTAGAAAAATTAACTTTTCTTTTATGAACATTGCAGTTTTTGAAGTGGTAACTATTTTAAAAATTTTACGTATACAGCACGTGATTTTGCGCGTTGGTGACTAATTCGTACATTAGCTTTTTCTTTTCCCCCTTTAACATGAGTAGTAGTGCGGCCACTTCTGACAAGATCAAGATCAAAATAAGATAAGGAATCGTGACGTGATTGGTTGACGTCATTGTGGGCGTGGCTTCATGGGATTGGAATGTTAGGAATTTCGTTGTGGGCATATACGTCAATGGCTTCAGTTTTTGTATTTTGGTTCGCGTATGGCATTATGGGTGATGGTAGAGATAAGGATTCGTGTTGTGATTGGTCGACGCCTCTGACAAGATCAAGATAAGATAAGGAATCGTAACGTGGATGTGTGTTTTCATGAGGTGTAGATAAATGACGTCATTTGTTAGTTGTAAATAAGTGACGTTGTTGTTTTGAATGGAAAGGAAGATATATTAGAGATAAGGAATCGTGTCGTGATTGGACACTAGTGACAAGATCAAGATAAGATAAGGAATCGTGACGTGAATGTTTGTTGTTATGAGATGTAGATAAGTGACGTCATTTGTTAGTTGTACATAAGTGACGTTATTGTTTTGAATGAAAAGGAAGATATATTAGTGTAGAAGTAATCGTGTCGTGATTGGTGGACACTTCTGACAAGATCAAGATAAGATAAGGAATCGTGACGTGAATGTTTGTTGTTATTGAGTTTGGAATGATAATTTAATTTAATTATATGCAATGTCACTCAAACATACAGTTTTTTTTTTTAACTCATGATGGCGACAGTCTTTCGAGGTTTTCTGAATAATTTAATTATATGCTATGTAACTCAAACATACAGTTTTTTTTTCTTCTATAGATGGTTGAACTAATTTTCCAATACATTTTGGAGTATTTCTTTACTGTTAAAGGGTAGGAATTCTTAGAGTATGTCGTGATGACGGAAGTGATTAGGTTTTCTGAATAATTTAATTATAATGGTGTCCTTAATCACATACACACACATTAGACATGAAAAGTCGCTAATGTATCCATGTTGATACTTTAATATGTATCCTATGATTATTCTTACGAAAAAAAAACTATTCAGTATTAGAATTATGCTTACCAAAAAACATACGAACAGTGATTATTGTATTACAATTATCAATTGTTATGTTCAAGTTAAAAAAAATCTTACATTTCTTTCCAGAATGGGACATCTTGGTACTACCTAGGTTTTCTGAATATTCCAAATTGTTGATTAACATATATTCACAGAACACAAACACAAGTCTGAAAAGACATTTCACTTTTTCATTATAGGTTACTGTGGCTAACATATATTCACACCATAAAACACACAAAACATAGGAGTTGAAAGATATTTCTGTAAATAACCAGAAAAGCTAGTGGACTACTTAATTTACTTTAGTATCCGATTGGTTCTCTGTATTAATTCTTTCCCACTGTTGCCCAACCTTGGTGGGAAAGTCTATGCGCCGTTTTGTTTAGGGTAAGTGTTATTTCCGGTTTCAAATTCCGATTGCTGTTAGAGTATGGAATTCTGACAAGTGAAATTATTATTATTATTTATTTTTATTTTTTTTCAAATTGATTGTTTTTTTCTGTATTTTACTTTTACAGGTCATATTCTAACAGAATAACTGAGCAGAATTAATAAATATATAAAGTATATGTGAATTTCCAACACTGTATATTTCTCATTAAGTCTTATCTTCAAGGTATCTATTTTATCCAGTCGCCTTTTGTTGTATGTAGGTGAGAAATCGTGTGTTTTGGTTCGAACTCTTGGTTTCCGTTGGGAAATTACCAATATAACTATTAATTTTACCTTCGATTCCTTGTGCTTTTAACCTATTTCTGTAAGTGGAATTTATTTATTTTATTTATTTTTTCTTTAGCATTAGTAAATTTTAAGTAACTGATATGAGACAAACAAGGTTTTGAACTCTCCGCAGTTTTTCTACAGCAATCTTTTTAAAGAGTTTTTGTAATGTGTCGTTGGTTTTAAATATCTAATGGCTCTGTAAAATAACCAAACTCTAACAGTATTGTGACTTTTCAGGTGAAATCTTCACCACTAAAATTCTAGCTATTGATTTAATACTCGATTATTTCTTTTGCTTCCAAGATTTGACAGGAGTTTCTTGAAATATTTGAGGGCTTGCATGAACAAATAAGATTTTTAATTCAATGAATCAAAAAAAATTCTCCGGTTACTTTGTGGCATCAAATTTCACAATAAAAATAAATAATAATAATAATTTCACTTGTCAGAATTCCACAATCTAACAGCAATCTGAATTCGAAATAACACTTACCCTAAAGAAAACGGCACATAGACTTTCCCACCAAGGTTGGGCAACAGTGGGAAAGAATTAATACAGAGAACCAATCGGATACTAAAGTAAATTAAGTAGTCCACTAGCTTTTCTGGTTATTTACAGAAATATCTTTCAACTCCTATGTTTTGTGTGTTTTATGGTGTGAATATATGTTAGCCACAGTAACCTATAATGAAAAAGTGAAATGTCTTTTCAGACTTGTGTTTGTGTTCTGTGAATATATGTTAATCAACAATTTGGAATATTCAGAAAACCTAGGTAGTACCAAGATGTCCCATTCTGGAAAGAAATGTAAGATTTTTTTTAACTTGAACATAACAATTGATAATTGTAATACAATAATCACTGTTCGTATGTTTTTTGGTAAGCATAATTCTAATACTGAATAGTTTTTTTTTCGTAAGAATAATCATAGGATACATATTAAAGTATCAACATGGATACATTAGCGACTTTTCATGTCTAATGTGTGTGTATGTGATTAAGGACACCATTATAATTAAATTATTCAGAAAACCTAATCACTTCCGTCATCACGACATACTCTAAGAATTCCTACCCTTTAACAGTAAAGAAATACCCCAAAATGTATTGGAAAATTAGTACAACCATCTATAGAAGAAAAAAAAACTGTATGTTTGAGTGACATAGCATATAATTAAATTAAATTATCATTCCAAACTCAAAAAAAATCATTCCAAACTCAATAACAACAAACATTCACGTCACGATTCCTTATCTTATCTTGATCTTGTCAGAAGTGTCCACCAATCACGACATGATTACTTCTACACTAATATATCTTCCTTTTCATTCAAAACAATAATGTCACTTATGTACAACTAACAAATGACGTCACTTATCTACATCTCATAGCAACAAACATTTACGTCACGATTCCTTATCTTATCTTGATCTGGACCTTGTCACAAGTGCCCACCAATCACGACACGATTCCTTATCTCTAATATATCTTCCTTTCCATTCAAAACAACGTTACTTATTTACAACTAACAAATGACGTCATTTATCTACACCTCATGAAAACACACACCCACGTCATGATTCCTTATCTTATCTTGATCTTGTCAGAAGTGTCCACCAATCACAACACGAATCCTTATCTCTACCATCACCCATAATGCCATACGTGAACCAAAATACAAGAACTGAAGCCATTGACACATATGCCCACAGGGAAATTCCTAACATTCCAATCCCATGAAGCCATGCCCACAATGACGTCAACCAATCACGTCACGATTCCTTATCTTATCTTGGTCTTGTCAGAAGTGGCCGCACTACTACTAACATGAATTGACCTCTTCTTGGCAAGTTGCCAAATTAGGGTCTTGAATCTGTGGTCGGACAGTAATCAGTTTCTTGTTGAATTCAAGATCCAAGCAGTTCAGGTAAAGTCAAATCTCTTACAAGATTAGATAATACGAGCGTGCTCTGAAAAGTTCTTGTCCTTAACAATGAAAAATCGAAATTATAATTTCAAAATTATTATTTTTCAACATAATCTCCCTTAAGACTAATACATTTATTCCAGAGATGCTCCAGCGCCATCATCTGTCCCTATAGTGGCTCTCAGTAAGTTCTGCAAAAATCCCTCGACAGCTGCAATCACCTCTTGATTCAAAGAAAAACACTGGCCAGCAAGGAAGAGTTTTAGTTTTGGGAAGGATAGAAGTCAGAGGGAGCCAAATCTGGGGAATAGGGTGGATGCTCCAACAATTCATAGTGCAGATCCCTTAATTTTTCCATTGCCATAACAGCGTTGAGGGAAGGTGCATTGTCCTGATGAAAGATGACCGGGTTTTTTCTCAAGAACTTTTTCGTCTAGTCTGGTTAAAAGATCGGAATATTTCCTGGTTATTGTTTTACACTTTTTAAGATAATTAACAAACAAAATGCCTATAGCATCCCAAAATATACACAATGCCATGACCTTTCCTGCCGGTGGAACCAACTTTGTCATCTTTGGTGCTGAACAAACGGCTTGTCCACTGTTTTGACTGCTGTTTGGATTCTGGTGTGTAATGGCGAATCCAAATCTCATCCATAGTAATAAATCAACTCACAAAATTAGTTTTATTCTTGTTAAAACGCTCCAAGCACTGTTCAGAGATTTTCATGCGAGTGCATTTTTTGATCTGCTGTGAGAAAGCGCGGCACATATCTTGGGCGAAGCTTTTTCATTTGCAATTTTTCACGCAAAGTATATCCTTGACATTCTTTCGAAATGCCTATGGTCTCAATAATTTCACGCACTTTGACTCGCCGGTTATCCAATACCATATTGTGCACTTGATCAATGATTTCTAGTGTTGTTGCCAGGGGCAGCTCGTTATTGGCACGGCAGCACCCCCAATGTTTCTCGATATATATATATTAATATTTGATTTTATCATCAACAATCCTATACGATTCTCATATTTTGTATAAAAAATATTAAAAATCCATCTTGTAGCACTTAGGAGGGCGGAGGACGCTAGCAGCACTGTGTTTACTACAGTGTAATATTGCTATGTGCGCAAGCATATGCACGTCATAATGAGATGCGAGCTATTAGCGTAATGCGGCACTGTCCGTCGCGCAGTTCCACTGTTGTTTATATGCAGTTTGCGCCAGTAGTTGAGTGTTTGTAAATATTTGGACATTACAATTAAAGGATTTAATTGTAATGTCCAAAAATTGTAAATACATTCCTTTAATTACAATTAAAAAATGGATTTTTATTTTTAAGTAATTTTGAATTATACTAAACTGTATAATTTTATCGATAACATTATTTTTTCATGTTTAATTTTTACTATAATTTTGATATTTTATCCAAACACGTATACACTGTATTTACAGTGTGTATGTATATTTCGAAAGCTGCAGCACCTCCCCACGATTTCAAGCCATGAGTCGCCACTGGTTGTTACACTTTTTGGACGTCCTTCACGTGGATCTTCAAGACTGGTACGGCTACGTCTAAACTCGGCAGCCCAATTCTCTGTCGAAAATGAAGGAGAAGTGCCCATGAACTTCGAATGAATTTCTTTTGGCGTTAAACCTTCTTTTACAAAGAATTTTATAACTGCACGATACTCAATTTTATCAATTTCAAAGGATACAGACAACACTTTCGCTTCAGACAGCTGTATAAAACAAACTACTCGATAGAATCACTTGCAATTTCAATGGATGCTTATGACAGATGTACCAACTTAGAAAAAAAAATCTCTTGCCGTTAATGTTGCCATCTATGGTCGAGCCCGAGAACTTTTCAGGCATCACGTAGATGCCTTCCTATTCACAATGGAAACAGAAAGCTTGTGCTGGAGAATATAGACCAAAGAACTAGTCTCGCAGGAGATAAGTTTAGGTATATGATATCAAATGTTTGATTCTTACAGACAGAACAGAATCATTATTTAAACTAACAATCTGTTACATGATGTTTTGGTTCTTCCAAAATTACTGGCATTTCAAAACATGCTTTTCCTATATTTATTCATTCAGTTAACAGGCTATGTTGTGCACATGCCATGCATCTGGCAGTAGCTTGCTTGACTTTTGTAACATGTTCCTTTGGACAGGAAGGCACATTAAATTTTTATTTCTTTTTACACATTCTACAATACATATGACCAATTTCAGAACACTTTTCATGTAAAACGAATATCCATGAATTGTTTGGTCTCATGGTATTGTCGTGACGACTCTTGTCCTTCGAGTCCGTGGTCTTGCTTCAAGTCACTTATATCAATAAATAAACTAATTATCAATTGGTCACCAATCTTAAAATAGGGAAATTTATATTTATACTGCGCCACCCTATCTTAGGTTAGTCTATATAAATAGTAGGATCAATCTTTAATTAGCTAGCAGTCTTCTCATTTACTCTGGCCGAATTAACTATTATTCTATTTGGGGCACCCGCTAGATTCGAATTTTTTATGAACGGTGCAATAATAAGGAATTCAGGCAAACACAATATTTAGATTAACAAAATAAAACATTTAATATGTGATATATAACAAGTACAATAATTCTACTTTTAAATGAAACAATACAATAAACTCAATACAACTCGCTAAGTCTCTCATTCCAGTTCGATGTTCTAAATTCTCAAAAACAATTTGCAACTTCAAAACACATATTTTCTTAACTCAGATTAAAATAACAAACTTCACAATCAGTCAGTCTCTACAAATCTGTCAGTTCAATGCTTAAGTTCACAGCAGGCACTAATCTAGGTAGACAATATTCCAAGCAAGCTTATTCCGGACTTTGAGCATCGGAGATCTATTACAGTTAATGCTAGAATAGACAAACATATACAACTACTCTTACCGGATAAAATCTTCAATACGTCAAGTTATTGCGAGGACACTTATGAATTAACTTAATTACATCAGCGGAACATACATAATAAAATCCTTCTACGATTACGGCATTAACTTTACTTCATAACAACAGCTGTTTTCACTTGTAACATTAAACTTTTTGATTCACTACGCTTCGGCCTTCTAACACTATTCTCATGAATATCTGCCCTAAAGAATTTATAATCTTCTTTTACTTCTTTGCTTGTATGCTACCTTCCTACTGGTTCCGCAAAGCTCACTCTCCCCTCTCTCTTACTAATAAAACTTCAATTATCTCCTTTTTACTCTTTCCCCCCGTTCGAATGCCACGTTCTCTTCGACCCCGTGGTTGTTTACTCATGCGTCTCCATGACAACAAACTAAACGCAAACATTTCGCTAATGTAATACAACGCTCTACTACTACATGAATGATTACATAACGTTAAATAATTTCACAAATAAGAATAAACAAAATATTTAAGCTACTTCATCAACTTTTTGATTGCGTATACAGTTAAATATAAAATAACACTTTACGTTACACCATATATATTTGGTTACACAAAATTCTATACATTTTATTATTCTATAAATTAATAATAGGTCAGGTTTTGAATAAATATTTAATTAGTAATTCTCAATTAAGGAATAATAATTAATTTTACATAAGCCATGATTAATATTTAATAAGCAATGTTAAATGTGAATGAAAAAAAATAAATTACACAACATAGTTTCATTCACAATTTAACAGTATAAACTACGCCTTTAGAAATTTAAGAATAATACAAATAGAGAATTTTTCTTCATTATTGGTGAATTATATAACTAGAAAAGAAAAAGTCTTTCCATTTCTAACATCACTTTGGTTTCTTTAGAAAGCACATGTAGCAATTCATTGTGTCCAAAAGGGGCCAACTCGAAGCACAAGATATGTCACATCCTGTCCCATAGACGAATACTGATTGATACCATTCGTATGGTGCTAGGCATGAATGTGCCATAAAAGATGTGCAGCAATAAGGAGTTCACTTTTTATCTTCGTCACTTATTTCATGCACAAAAGAACGAAAGTATATACAGTCGACCCTTAAACAATACAGGTCCAATTATACGCAGATCTTTTACAATAAATATGTTGGATATTTTTTTTTTGAGATTTGTAATAATTTCAAAAACTCGCAGATGAACTGCGTAACCTGGAAATATCGAAAAAAAAATGAGTAAATATGTCATGAATTCATAAAATGAATGTAGATATTAGTCTATCATTTACTACCATAAAATGCACACACTATTATAAAAAGATTTATTAACACTTACAGACCGTACGTGGCGCTATTTACAGTCGAGTGAAATGTAAATGCAGTATTAAATCATCACTGCATAATATTAACTGTTATTAATTATTAAATTAGAATAAAATAAAACGAGATGGCGGCACTTGTTGAGCGTCTCTCTTCACTGAGTACCGCTTAATTAGTGATAGCGTTGGGCCAGCTATCTCTGATTGGCTGCCAGTGGAGATTGAACTGCCCACCCAGTCTCCAAAAGTTAGACAGGGCTAAACGGCCTCGCCTACTCCCTATATATATGGGAATAAAAAAAAAGGCCTTAGCTTAGCTGGTAAATTCATTAATGCACAGGCTAGGCTACCGCGAAGCAATCGTATCGATTGCACTAGGTTACCTTAAAGCAATCGTATTGCTGCTGCATCGTTATCAATGCATGAATCATTATACCTGTAAATAAATATTTCTTTTTTTACATTATCTTTTCATTTTTGACGTCTAGTGTTAGAAATACGTAAAACATCTACAGTGTTTAGTATCATATATAAGACAAGCATGGGCAACCTTTCCCAGTTCGGAGGACCAAATTATCATTCTGTCTCCGAGTCAAAGGCCGGACCAAATTATTAAATAAAATAAATTAATATTAAATGAATTAAAACAAGTTGCTACTTCATATTTCATTTATTTATAATATAATGCTTTGGTATAAAGCTCTACATAAATTTTATAATATAATGAACGACATAACAATTGAATGTGAAGATTGGCCTTGTACTTCAACTACAAGACTATCAATATTGACGTTAATATTACTTAAAGATAATCACATAGTATTTTCGAGGTTTTTCCGTTATTCTTGTCCGCATATTTTGATTTATTGTATTTCATCCTCGGAAAAAACTGTTCACACATATGTGCTGCTGGAAAGACAAATGATTTTTCTTGAAAAGGCATATAAATTTGTATATTTTTATTCCACCAAATAAAATTTATAAAAATCCGTCAAAGCAATGTTGTTAAATTGTGATTTTAGCACTAAATCCGCCTGAAGCTCAATAAGTTCCATCTGTAAGTTTTCTGGCACATTATTTACACCAGCATCCATCGGACGAACAAATATAGCAAATGTGGAGTCTTTGTTTTTGAAGTCGACAAACCTTGTATCAAATTGCTCTATTAGTGCCTTCAGTTCATCTCCATAACAATTATAAGGGATATTTTTATGAGTTGCTAGAGTAGGAAAATAATAATTTTTAGCTCTTATCTGACTTTCCAACAATCTTAGTTTATTACAAAAAGCTTTGACATGTCCATGCAGCTCATGAACCAATTGTCTTTTTTTTTGCAATTTAAGATTAGTTCGTTTAGGTATCCGGTAACATCTACAAGGAATGATAATCACACACCCACTCATCATCTTTTACTTGGTTGTGTTTCCTTTTATGTCCATAAAATCTGCAATGTCTTGTCTCAGATCATAAAATCGTTTTAGCATTTTATCTTTACTCAACCACCTCACTTCACATTAATAAGACATATCTTCATAATCCGAAAATAGGTCTGCCAAACAGTAGCGCACCCAGGATTTAATCTTGAGGGAGGAGGGAAGTTGAACGGATAAAAATATTTTTAATACAATGCATTTGCATTAAAAATATTTTTATCCGTTCAACTAAAATTCGTGAAATTTCGTTCATTCAATAAAATTCATTAGGTAATTATAAAAATTTATTTAAAGAATAAAATCCAGTTTTCTTTTCTCTTTAATTATTTCAGTCGTGGTTACATTAATCTATCTCTCTCTCTCTCTGTGTGTACACACACACACACACGCACACATATACTGTATATAGCAAAGCCAGTCCGTTCAATTGTGATTGTGTCATGGAAGAACTTAAATAGGTTTTTAAAGGACGTAAATTAGAAAATGACATTTCACTGACGCATATTGTTACCGGAAGTGTTGCAAATATTTTTAATAAGTTATAGATGTTAGGATATATCATTTTGCCACACTTTAAAACTGCATCAACGGCATTTTTGAATGGAGCTATTGCAAACGTTTTTCAAATTTCTTATACCACAACTTGAATCCGGCGTTCAAAATTGCTGGATTTGTATAAAGCAAATCACCGGCATAAAATTCACACAATTGACGAAAATCTTCCATTGCACTTGCTGTTGGAGCATCTTTTCCATTTGGTAAAAGAGAAAAAAATATATTTCAAAATATTGCGGGGCCGAGTGAAACGTTCATGAAGTTGAGTCAATAAATGGAAATAATTCTTGAAATACTCTTCTACAGAATCAGCTGAAACATTGGACCTTAATGTTTATTTTGATGAAGTCTTTGGCTTTTTAATGTCAATATTAAAAGTATTGGCTTTTATACATGCTTCATCGTACATATCTTTAAATGAAGAATCTGGTGTTTCACGAACGGTATTTAATTGAGTCACATCATCATCAACAAATTTAGGGCAATTAAGAGGTCACTGTCAGATTTTTGCATTATTTTAGACAATGATAAGGTGCACGCAAATATTTTTTGCAAGCTAAATAAAGATATTATAAATCTTAAAAGATATTAATATTATAAACAAGGACGTTCTGTCTTTTAGGGGTATTTAAGAAATTGTGCACCTTTTCAATTATGCCAATGCAATTTCTTATTTGTCACAGATATAGCATTTCCAAGTGCCAAATTCAAACTATGTGATGCACAATGAACATATAAAGCTTGTCGATATTATTATTACATAACATCTGCAGGTAGTCCAAAGACATATCGAGGAAGGGCACCTACTCTACAACTCTGTCTTCACCAACCACAACTACACCAATGCTGTCTACCGCCGACCACTAGTATTTTCATCACCAACACCCACGGTGCAGGATTCGAATCCCACCACAGCCTTTTGGATGGCCAAAAGGCCATCAGTCGGCCAACCAGACGGATACATAGATAAAAAATTAAATTTTTATTAAACAAATAAATAAAATTATATAATTATGTTACTATTTACTTTTAATGAGATGGATGAGCTTCTCGACCTTGCAGAGTGGCTGGACATCTGGTTCAATATTGGTCAACTTCAGTCGAAGATCGGAATACACACTAAGACGAATTCTGTATTTTCTTTTTATTTGAAGGAGCAATGAAAATCGTTTCTCGCAAAGATAGGTTGTAGAAAACTGCATGACGATTTTCGACTTCTTCAAATAATTCGGGGAATTCACTGCAAGGTCGAGAAGCTCATCCATCACGGAATTGCATTTTAAGCCCACTGTCACTTGAAAGCTCAATTCACTGCTCTTTTTTCAATAACGAAAGGTCATTTTCGTGACTGCAAGCCTGAAATGGATCGTGAAATCACAGAAATTTCTTATAAAAAGTTATTCGGAAAATGTTTCCAAATTCTGTTTCAGAGTTTTGAGGTGGACACCCTTTTCCAGTGGTTAAATTCTAAATTAATAATCCTTTCTTTTAGACTTTGTATAGTTTAGGGGCCCTATACAAAATAACCAATTGTATTTACCTTTTGAATACTATCCGGGGAAGCTCCAAACCTCCCCGTCCCTTTCATCATACGTTCGTAATCAGGCTAATGTTGATATTGACTTTATATACACATTCAAAACTGTAAACAACTGTTGAATAATAACACAATAATGTAGGCATAATTACCGTAAAGGAAGAACAAAACAGAAAAATGTTCCTACAAACTAACCAATTGTATTTACCTTTGAATGCGATCCACTGGTCGAGTGTCCAGCAAGTCAGCAAATCTTTCCTTTTGTTAAGTGTATTAATATTATCACATTGCAACTGATTGGAATTCTGTGTTTCTGTGGATTCGTTACAGACCTCTTTCTCTTCAGAAACTACACACAAACTGTCATTACAAACTCGTTTTGTACTATTACTGTCACCCGAGATATTTTTCCGTTTAAAGAAGGTACCAATGTACTTATCCATAATTGAAATACCGTACTTACTCGCATATAACTCTCACCCCTGATTTTACTTTTCGAAAAAAGAAATTAAAAAGCTGAAACACGTCCAGAGCAGGGCGATAGTAACTTGCTCCTGTGGTAAACAACACGCCCTTTCCCAATAGCCACTATATTGCAGAGGCAAGAAAAACAAGTACTTTTATTATGTCAGTGAATAAGGTATAAGCAGTCTGTGTAATATATTTCTCAACAAATAGTGCAATTAGAGACAACTGGGATAAAAACGACACTAATTAATAAATCACATGTCCCCCCCTCATACAGAAATTATGCTGTATATATATAAACTCAAACACAGTATCTAACTAAAAACTATTGTTATTATTTAGATTGTGAGAGTTCGCTCGGCAGCAATAAAATTCAACCGAAAGTGTTAAAATTCGTAAACGTGTTAAAACTAAGATATATATATATATATATCTTATATATATAGTGAATGTTCTTATGACAGTTTCACATATTATTGGAATTCGGTTGAAGAGAGTTAGCATTTCAACTCAATTGTCAGCTTGCTTTTCGCGCGATTTCCGAAAAATATATAAATACTGGAGTTAACTTACAACAGATTTTGTCCAAGTATTACTTAGCACTTCTGAAGATATACTGAGCCTTGGTTGAAGGAGGAAAACCTTCAACAATAAAAATCAATAAATAACAAGCAATTGGTTGAAATGTGGTGATGTGGACAACACATGTTCACTTAAAATCTGACAAAACAGCAAGGGAAGGTGGAAGCAATAAAACTATAGTTTTTCACTTCGCCCCTCTTTTATTACTCGTCATTCTGCCGCTACAAATTAAAATAGGTGCAGAATGTTCATTCCATGAACAGTCTGCCGCTATTTTTTTTTTTAAGTATTCATTTTATTTTAATAATTTTTACTTACTTATTCAATTTTAATTTCTTTGTTTGGATAATTAAAATATATATATAGATTTATTTGGTTAATTTAAGCCTGTGGACCGCCTGTTCCATCGTCGCGGACCATAGGTTGAGAAACACTGCTATAGGGTTCTCTCACCTTATGTGATCCCTAATTCATAAGTAGTATAAAAATAGAAGACATGACACAACATAAATAAAAAATGAATTTTAATTAGGAAAAGTATTTTGGAAAATTTTCTAGTGTGTTTTAACTTTTTATTTGGTTAATTTAAGCCTGTGGACCGCCTGTTCCATCGTCGCGGACCATAGGTTGAGAAACACTGCTATAGGGTTCTCTCACCTTATGTGATCCCTAATTCATAAGTAGTATAAAAATAGAAGACATGACACAACATAAATAAAAAATGAATTTTAATTAGGAAAAGTATTTTGGAAAATTTTCTAGTGTGTTTTAACTTTTCCTTTTTTTTTGGGGGGGGGTAGGGCTCCTTGGTCCCCCGTGGGTGCGCCACTGCTGCCAAATACTCCTTAAATTGGCGGTGATTAAGTGCACGTAACTTAATAAAGTTAATACTGGCTACTACAACTTCCATAACATTTGTGAATTTAATCGATTTTGCACACAGATTTTGTTGTTGGATAATGCAGTGAAAATTTGTTAATTTTTCTGGATGGATCTGTAGTTCTCTTGCTCTTTCATTAACTATTCCAATAAATCCCTTCTGTGCACCAACCATTGCAGGGGCTCCATCAGTGCATATGCCAAATAGTGAACTCCATTTAAGCCCAAATCTCTTGATGGCTGTGTTGACTGTTTCAAATATATCTTCACCGGTAGTTGTTCCTTTTAACGGTCGAAGCGCCAATAATTTTTCTGTGATGTTGAAATCCGCATCAACTCCTCGAATAAATATTGTTAGTTGTGCCGTATGAGGCATCAGTGCTGTCAGCCAAAGCAATTGAAAATGCTTCCAATCTAGCAATCTTCTCTTTAAAACTTTTTTGATATCATCAGCCATAATTTCTATCCGTCGTATGTCTCGACAAAAGAATATTCTCGAAGTCTTTTTTCTTTCCAGGATATATTATACTTGCAACATCCAGCAGACATTCTTTGATAAATTCTCCTTCACCAAAGACTTAGAATGCTTAGAGATTTTTTCGCTTACCACAAAGCTGGCTTTGACAATGCTGTGGTGTTGCATTCTTTGCTTGTTGAACATTTGCTGCTGGGTATCTAAGTCCTTCAACTTCTTTATTTCATCTTTTCGTAGTTGTCCATCAATTTTTGGATGATCTGCATGTCTCGAATTAAAGTGTCTCTTCAAGTTGGATTTTTTGTTGACGGATACAGATTCGTTGCACAGCAAACATACATACAGGCAAACCTTTATTCAGAATAAAATAATAATCCTGTCCAGTTATCTTGAAATTGACGATTCTCTGCATCTACTATTCTGTTTTTTGCAATAACCCCTGACATTGTCCCAAATTTATAAGTGATATTCAGAACTTTCGAACAAACTGTCTTCTACACTGCAGGCACTGAACAAAGCACAACACCAACTGACATGTTGTAACACGCCGCTAGTCAAAGTGAGAAAGAGACCTTGGTTGGAGAAAACATACTGTGTTTTGTGCAAGTCATATGATGTCAGCTTAATGTATATTATAGTTCGCCCACCATTTATAGATCCCTTGGCTTAGTGCCAAGAATAGTCGATTCATGCTGAAGGGGAGAAAGAAATGAAGGATGTACGAATTGGTCGCCAACATGCGAAATCACGTGCTTTGTCTGTCGCTGTAGTAGTACTAGCTTGATTTTTGTTGTTCTCTTTTGCATTATTTTTTTATTATTAATTTGTATGGATCCAGTACAGTCAACAAGTTCTATTGTTACACGTTTCAGTAGCTCTTGCAAAAGAATATTGAATAATGTGCTGACATTCTGCGAAAAAGAATCGTCTTCTTGTTCCCCTTTCTCAAGTCATAAAACGTGCAAGTGCAATTGCGGGCGTATCGGGGTCGACTGTTAAAAGAATACGTAGGGAATCAAAAGGTGAAGGTAAGCCAAAATTTAAATCTCCTAAAAAAAAGCGCCAGAGAAAGAAAACCATCGAAACCGTAGCTTTGAATGATTTTGATGTAGACGTTACAAGAACTATTCACGATTTTTACGTGGTCGAGAAAAGAGTGCCAACTGTTCAGAAATTGATTCCTGTGCTTAAAGAAAAAATTAATTTTCTTTGGAAAAGAGAAACTTTAAGGAAAATACTTCATGAAGCGAAGTGACATTGTTTTATGTAGAACGCAGTATTTGAGAGCAATAAGACGTTTCAGGGAAGAGAAAAAGACCGATTGTGTATCTAGATGAAACTTGGATTGATAGTAATTTAACTTATGGAAAATGTTGGCAGTCTAAAGAAGAATGTGGAGTGCTACAAACTGAAAATGCCTTGCGGCGCATAATAATTTTCTGTGCGGGTGGAGAAATGGGTTTTTTTAGCGAATTCAAACTTACTATACAAAGCCAATTCAACTATTGGAGATTACCATGGGCAAATGAATTCTACGATCTTCGAAAAGTGGGCAGAAGAAAAACTGATTCCAAACCTTCCTAAAAATGCTGTTGTTATAATTGATAACGCTTCATATCACTCTATTCGATTAAACAAAGTTCCAAATTGGTCTAATAAGAATCTTATGGATTGGCTCTCTGCAAATAACATTTTTCATTCCCTAGATATGCGAAAAATTGAATTGCTTAATTTGGTCAAAAGAAACTCCCACAACTAAACTATTTAAATTCGACACGATGCTCAAAGAGCATCGTGTCGAATTTAATTTCTAGCTTAGAGGCTACCACCATATCATTGCGATATTAATGCTATTGAGTATGTTTGGGCAGAAGTGAAAAGTTTCATTCGCCATCGCAACGTAACTGGGGATATTGACATGTCGAAACTTTTTAAGCTTTCAGAACAGGCGATTGAAAGTATTACAGTTCAAAAGTGGAGAAAATATTCTCTCATGTCACCTCATTGGAAAATATATATTGGGATAAAGATGGAATTATCGAAGAATTGTGCGAACCTTTGGTGATCAGTTTAAGTGAAAGTGATGGCGATTCGGACACCGATTCAGATGACCCTGAAGATTAAAAGAATTTGACAATGGTATTTTTTCCATTTTTTTTGCATGCTATTGAGAGTCACAATAAGTCATAAATAAGTAATCAGTTTAGGACATTAAAGTGTCTCAGTTCTCTCAACTGTAAGTTTAGAATATCTAAGTTCAATTGAAATAATTTCTGTTTTTCTGTATAATTATTTTTATTTTATAGAAAACTTTCTTAAAAATAAACTTAGTTACATTTTTGTTTTATGCTATACCTTTTTTAATTTTATTAACACTCTACGTACATTTTTCCAACTGTTATACAAGCAAAATAGTTACACTTTAAAAACTACAATGTTCGTAAAAGAAAAGCTAAATTTTCCGACTGAGATAATAAACAAACTCAGTTTGTTTATTATTACATCCCAGAAGACAGACTGATACCCTATTATCGGAATGGATTCTCCTTTTTCTGACATGCGCAGAAGTGTCGATGGACCTCTAATCGGTGGGTGAACTATAGTAGAACACACCATGAATCAGACAAACTTCGCTGAAATAGATTAGGGCCGATTCCGACCCGCGGGTTACCCAGGGCGCATTTACCATTAGGCGCATGAAGCGCAAGCTGGGAGCCTCACTCTCTATGGGGGCCACATTTTAAAACTTTACTCCTCAAGAATAACAATAAAAAAATAAAAAAAAAACAGCACAGTTATAGTTAAAAAATAAAATACTCATTTTTATATATTAAATTCATGATATAAAAACTAGAGGCCGCTGAAAAATTTGTGAGGCCTCCCGCTTCCATTTGAAATACATTGTTCTTTCCTTAGAATATAAAACTAACAGGAACTCCTGTATTCCATAAAATTCATGTAGGCAAGCGTACCATTTCTTGCTGAACGTATGTACACATCCAGCATTCTTGGACAGGATAATATTCTGTCCACTTGTTGAAAGAACATGGATAAGAAGTGTAATTTGACCCTCACGCTGAAAAGAACACTTAACTAGATAACGTAGTAGCTACGTTCAGTTGTAATTGTACTGTTGCAGTTTTAAGCAAAAGACAAAGGCGAAGAATCTCTGATAAAATATCATTGGATATAAATTTTTGATATTAAAGACTCAGAAACGGAAACCCCGAGTAATGCAGTTGAACATCATTTGTTTCATTAAAAAAAAAAAAAAAAAAAAAATCGTTCCTAGAATTGAAATGTGCGACCCATATAATTTAATTTTACAAGGAAAGCAAGCAAAATGTCTTATTTATTTCAATAAATGTTATTTAAAAATATAAATATTTGACATATTTCCAATGCAAACAAACGTTTTATTTATTTTCGCACATATGAAATTCGTTTTTATTTGGGAAGAGACACAATAAATAAATTGTGCAGCAAAAAAGGGTCAAATATCGTAAGACAGTAGAAATTCCAAGTAATACAGTGCAGATAAAGACAATAATCTGCTAACGACGGCGGTGGGGGGGGGGGGTTATGAAACAAATAAAAATTATTTAAGAAGCAACGTGCAAGAAAATAAAACAAGTGACCTCTCGTTATTATGTATTGAATCAAATATAATGGACTCGATTAATTATGATGACATTATAGATTTATTTGTTAAAACCAAAGACAGGAAAAAAAAAAAAACGTTTCAGTTATTGATTTTTTATTTTTATACTTTTAAAATGCAAATATTGACTTTTATTTTCAATAAACTAAAAAAAGTGCTTATTTTTGAGGCCTCATGATGATGTTGCGCTTTGGCCTCCAAAAAGTATAAATGCGGCGCTGGGATTGCCCATATGTGATATAAGACAATATTGATGTATTTTCTCTTCCTTATGATTTTAAGATTTTCTTTTCTCTAGCTTACATTATTGTAAGAATACAGTACATAATACATATAACGTACCAAATATGTGATAACGGATTGTTTATGTTATTGGTAAGGTTTCTAGTCAACAGTAGGCTATTAGTGAAGTTTTTGGGGAGTCAAAAGTTACACGCCGATTTTCGAACAACGCAGGGGTCGGTGCCCCTAACCCCACGTTGTTCAAGGGTCAGCTGTAATCCCTAGGCAAGTGATGTTACCACTTGACACTTGTAAATGAACTGCACAGATCTTGACTTACATAATAATAATAAAGAAATGGAGGATTCAAAAACAGCCCAGCAAAAATGAAAAGCTCTATTTGTGTTACTGTATTCCTATATAAGAAGGTTCAGAATGTGTTTGCTCAATTTAACCTGACGGTCCAGGGTTCAAGTCCCTGTTCGTCTTTTTGCCAGCACGGTTAGTGCTCTCCAGTCAAAAGGCTGTGGGTTCGATTCCCAACGTGGGCAGCATGGATGTTTGTGATTGTCTGTGAACTAGTGATGGTGGTGGTAATTATTATTACGGGCAACTCCAAGGAGTTCTTAGACTCATCGAGGGAGGCCCTGAACGTGCCAAGAACAACTATTCAACATCCACACAGTATCTATCATACTTTGCCTTGAACTCATTCACAGTCATTGCACCCAAAAGACTTCAGCAGCTTATTCCACTCATTCACCAATCTCCAAGTAAAAAACCTAGTTCTAACACCCTTGCCCAGTTTCTCTAGTCCTCCCACCAGCAGTACTGTTCTGAAAAATATCCCCTGAATTAATCTTATAGAAACCCTTCAGTAATTTGAATGTCTCAATCATATCATCCCTTTTCTGCCTATCAACCAATTTCTGCAACCCATAAATCTTCGACCTGTTCTCATAAGGTTCATTCCATAGACCTGCTATCACCTTGGTCACTTGCCTCTGGATCCTCTCAACCTCCTCCCTCATCAAGAAAAAAAAAACCTAGGTGAACCAATCTAGGCACAGTAGTCAAGATGGGGTCTTATCAAGGCTCGATACAGAGGAACAATAACTTGCTTGTCTCTCTCTCTCTCCAAAGTATTCTTTAGTAACCAAGTGATTCTCTATGGGCATTTGCAGGTGGCCTGGGATGTAAAGAGGGATCTCTGATAATTAAAGTTTCCCAAATTTTGGGAAGTTTAATGCAACCGTATTTGTTTAAATTAGGTTGATTCCTGAGTGCAGATGCAAATTCAAAGAATAGTGTTTCTTTTTTGAATTTACTATGGCGGAGCATGGTAGTTTTTTCCCAGGAGATCCTGTGGGAAGTATCCAAAACATGGCCTGCAAGGTTGACCGTAATCATGTTTGCAGGTTCTTCACCTTCTAAAGTTAATTTATCTTCCAGTCAACTCTCTGCACTCAAATAATTATGGAAAGAAAAAAGTATTGTCATCACCATAGCTGATAAGGGTAATGCCACTGTTGTTCTCAATGCCTCAGAATATAATTGGAAAATGGATCTTATTCTCTGTGACTGCGCTACCTACATACCACTGGAACACAATCCCACAAAAACTCAAGTTAAAAAATTAAAAAACTTACTTAAAAAAGTTTCTTCCTGGCCTCCTGACATTACAAGAAAACTCAAACTAATCTGTTCTCGTCCCCCCCCCCGGATATACGGTTTACCCAAAATCCACAAACCTAATTCTCCCCTAAGACCTATAATAGATGCACCAATGCATCTTGCTACAAATTATCAAAGCAGCTAGCTAACTCTTTAACCCCCTCCCTCACTTACCCCATCTTATGTAAAACAACTCCACCCATTTTAAAAACTTAATTGAAAATCTTACTTTAAATAATACAGATATATTGGTCAGCTTTGACATCATCTCTTTGTTTACAAATATTCCCCTAATCGACACCTTCACACTCTTAAAAACGTCTTTCCTTCTGATATCTTAGAGCTCTTTTCCTTTGCCATCAACTCTGGTTATTTCTCTTGGAAGAACAAAATCTACAAACAGATAGAGGAAACTGCCATGGGGTTCCCCCCCCCCCTCACCAATTATTACATGGAAAATTTTGAAAAACGAGTCATTGCTAAGATATGTTGATGTGTTCTCTATTTGGTCTCATGGCCCAGATATATTAGATTCCTTCCTCAGTCACCTCAATAGTCTACATCCAAGAATGATTACCCTACCTATCTTTCTACAATCAGCAAATAGCTATGTCTCCTATCAAATTTTTCCCAATGTCATTAATGTATAGATTGAATAATGATGGAACAAGGATGGATTCTTGTGGTACAGTTTACGATGGAAAAGGAAAATAACAATAGTTTACCCTTCCTAGACACCTTAGTAACATGCCTTCCTAATGGTAACCTTTCTTTCTCTGTATATAGAAAACCTACTCATACAGGCAGATACATTCACAAACTCTCCCACCGCCACCAATCCTAGCAATATTAAAATCCCAGCAATATGGCATTATTAAAATGGATATTTTTACAACACTTAAAAGAATTAAAATAGACTTTAATGCTTCCTATATTTCGTCCTAGTCACTAGGACATCTACGGGGATTACAAAAAAATTAATGTAACATATGCACAAATAACAAACAATACTAAGCCCAACCACGTGGGTGACACTAGTCCTATCTAGGTAGAGCGCCCTCTAAGGGCAGTAGTAGGTGGCCTGGAATGTAAGGTGGGAACTCTGGTGATGAGTGTTTCCCAAATCTTCGGATCTGGGAAACACTCATCACTGTCTTAATTGAAATTTCCATGCATTGAGCCACCTCCCAGGACAAGACCTTATGATCCCTCTCACCAATTGGTGACAATGTGGTCATATTTGATAGTCAAATCCTCAGATGCAATTACTAGATCAAGCACTCTTGAACCCCTAGTATATTCCATTACATGCTGTCTCAGGTAGTTATCCCTTAATAGCTGCATAAAATCCAATTCCTTCCTCCCATGTGTCCTCTCCTCCTTCCAATCAACGTTACCATAATTGAAATCCCCTATAATAATTACCCTCCTTCCACTCATTGCGTCTATTTGCTTATGCATACTATCTCCATCTATTCCATCACCTGGTCTATAGCTGTATATTTTGTTCTGCTAGTCTCAATCTCGCACCAATTAGCCTCAAATGTGCTCTGTTCACTATCCTGCAGTTCAACTTCTATTCTCCTTGGCTGCAGTTCATCAGCTATCATCAATAATACTCCTCCCCCCATTTTTTTTCTCTCTGTCCCTCCTGAACACACTATACCCTTCGCATTCTATCCTACTAGCTATATCATGTTTTGTCAGCCATGTCTCACTAATGCCAATAATCATTAGCCAGGAAGAGCCAACCAAGGCCAAAAATTCTTCCTTCTTGTTCCTAATACTCCTGGCATTAGTATACATGAATTGCAGAAGGCCGTTAGTCCTGCTCCTATCTTGATGCCCTATACTAACTATCCCATTCTGATTTGTTGTCCTTCATACTAGCTCGGGTATATTATACACATTCTTACACTCAACTGCCTCACTGATGTCTGCATACCCCCCCCCCCCCCCCAATATCTCTAGTTTCCCTGATTCTGCACATTCACCTTCAGCAACACTTTTTTTGCAAAAAATGCAAACCATGTTGGTGGACAAAGAGTTGTGGAGTGGGTGCCCTCCTTCAATGAGTCTTTGGACTCCTTGGAGGTGTCACATGATAATAATAACAATGAGTTTAAACCATGACTTGAAACTTACTGTTACCAGCTCTTCTTGAAAGTTGAGGTAGCTACAAAGGTGAAATCAAGTAGCAATATTATAAAATTTTTACATTATTATTATTACCAATTCCAAAATCCTATGAAAACTTAAGTTTTTAAAAAAAAAAATCCTTACATATTGGAGTTTTTTTTATATTTAGCACCCTAAATTACATCAAAGGATTCAAAATACGCTTTAGTTTGCTGGCCTTTGTTTGGAAAAAAAAGTTGTATAAAGAAGCATGAAAAATTAGCAATTGCCCAGCATAATATAGCCCCCCCCTCTTTTGTCTTCTTATCCACATAATTTCTCGACAAGTTTAATTTACCAATGATGATGAAATTGTGGTAAATTGTAGTTGGGAAATGAAGTTCCATGGAGAGGATTTCCTAGTTATGTAAAAAAAAAAAACATGACCCACTCTCAAGATTACCTATTGAGCAAATGTACTGTAAATATAACACTCCCCCACCTTAAATTAGTGCATTTCTTAGTATATGAGACACTAAGAAAAAAAACCTCAGACATTTTATTACTGATGAGTATTAATTATCATTTTCACTGGAGTAGCTATTCTCATGGGCAGCCATACTTCATTCCATCATGTTCAGTTTAATACTGCTCTGGAAGTGGTAGCAATTTGCTTTTTTTTTGGGTGGGATGGGGTATATAATCATAGCATGCTCAATATATTTACACCCAGGTGCTGAACTAAATAAAACATAACTCCATAATCTCATAATGCAACTGCCTCAGCTCATACTCCTAATGGGTGACTAATGGATATAACACTGGGGGTAGTGCCAACACCAATAGACAAGGTCATATAATTGAGTGAATGTTCGACAACCATGTGGCGTAGCTAGAGCTTTTGCCACCCGGGGCGATCCCTCAGTTTGCCACCCCTCTCAATACTGACAAAAAGTCAAAATGATGTGTAGGGAAATAAATGAAAACACTATGTTTATTTTTGAAGTAAAACTTTAATTCCAACATTGTTATAAAATGTTATTTTTCTTGTTTTTCTGTTAGCAAAATCGTCGATGACATTGTCGAAGTCTATTTCATCACTCAGTTGCTGTTCTACAGTGGCGAATTCTCCATGCTTCTTGCGCAAGCTCATTAATTGAGAAAAAAAGTAATATTTATTAAGACTTAATAAAGTCTTAATAAAAGCCTAAATGGAATGCTTATAAATGCATGCATTTATAAGCATTCCATTTAGGCTATTCTTTTTGTAGACAGAAGAAGTCTTAAGCTTGCGCGGCAATAATCGAGCTTTGCGTCGTGTATCGAAGGCTGATTCTTGCTTGTCTAGGCAAAGCTACCTTGGCTTGCTCGGTTGTAGGCGCTTCCAGGTCCTCACTGTGATTTCATGCTCGCGCATAACTATTTCTGCTCCCTTCACATTGTCTTAAACACAAGGCCATACGCAGTCAAAGTAGCTCTAGCCAGTGAGCTTCAGCCAGCCTTTACAAGTATGCTTGTTGCTTGGGAAAATTAAGTTACAACCAACTTTTTATGATGATGTTATTGACCATTCATAAAGAAGAACTGTAGGGTAGAATTTGTATTCAAGTAGCTAAATTGAAAAATATAGAATATCGTTTATAAAATAAATGTTGTATTTGTATAATTAAATTTACATAAATTTCTAAATACAGGTACCCATCATATAATGCGAATTTTAGGTTCCACAAAAATGGCATGTTATATAAATCGTGTTATGCGAGACTCAGATCACATAGAAAAAGTAGGGTTAGGTTCCGAAATCGTTCTTTTTTCTAAGATTATATAAACAATGACATATCCAACAAAAATATATTTTTATTTAATTCAGGTAATTCATATAAGTTAAGAAAACATATAAACCATGAAACAAATACACAGTATAAAATTATAAAAAATTATAAATTGTACATAAACTTCATTGCACATAATACATGAATGTTTTAGGCAAAATAAAATAAAGTGTATATTTTAATCGTCATCATTCTCTTCAAAACTAACATTTCATAGATGTTCTTTATTTATGAGTGGCCGGCCGTCATCATCACTTGAAATCTCTTGGACATAATTTGTATAATTCTCATTGCATACTTCGGTTGGTTTAGTTATCAAGAAGTCAGTAATAAGATCTTGCTTACCGCCATGCTGCAATTTTTTATTAAGTTCATAATATGGAGCTAAACAAATATCTAATTGTCTCGTGAATTTTCCGGAGCGCTCCATTAGGATATCATTATTCATAAAATAACTTTCTTGCCAAGTCCAATCCTTCTGCTAATTTCTTTAAACTGAATTCTTTAATGGATTCATCACAATCAGAATCTTCAGCAGAATTTTCCCCGCCATTTGGTTTGACGTCATCTAATAATTGTACCAGTTCTTCCTCATTTAAATCTATTTCTCCATCAATTAATTCACTAAGCGCTCTAAATGGCCATTACTATAAAATATTTTTTTTTTTACATAAAAAAAATGGAATACATATTCTATGTAACTCACCAAAAAATAAAGTGCTCAGCTTGAGATTAACACACCTATGATTTTTAATGCGCTTTCCTGGCAGAAAACGAAGACAATTTTCAACAATAAATACTTTATACGGTAAACAATTGACGTACTTGCATGCTAAGGGGTATTTCCCCTAATATAAATTTGCTACTTTTTTTTATAACTACATGCGCGATACGGGCAGACACAAATTTAACGAAGATAAAATTTGATTTTTAAGTCGCACGTTGAAAAATATACGAAAAGATAAAGGGTTACTACAGTTTGTAGACCATCTTATATCGAAACTGCGTTATACGAGGGTTACCTGTATATAATTTTAAATGGTCAGTAATTCATTATTCTGCTAATCAGACTTCAATCACACATCTCACTCCCTGATTGATAACAAGAGCAAGTGTGAATTTCAAGACCAGCATTCGCCCCTGCTGTTCTATAGACAACATGGCAAGATTTCTTAAATGCAAGGTACTCGTTGTCGATCTCAGGTAATTCTTAATTAATTTTAATTTAGAAAAACTCCTTTCACAACTAGCAACACTTACAGCAATTTTGAGTAAAATTCGCAGTAGTATTACAATATTTGGAACTGAGTTCTCGAGAATAAACTGCAAAAGTTCAAGGGAACCATCCTTCTACGTCTCTGTTTCGTCTTGTGTAGCAGCAATAGAAATAACACTTTAAAGTTTTTTCTCTCAACGAGGAACTCTTCCATATTAATTTCATCATGATATAGTTGATATTCGTATTTATCATTCAAAAGATTCGATGGAGTAAGGAAGGCATATTTTTTAGCAAGAACATGAAGGTGTAGATATTACGTGGTGATTTCTTGAATCACTCTGTCCAGTGAAAAAACATTTCTCTCCTCAACTCAGTTTCATATGACAATTCCGCATCTTATGATTCTTCACCTGTCATCAGTTCTACATCTACGATCCATGACTATCCCCAGATCATCACAAATTTCTTTGGCGTAAGCTACTGAATTGTTAACTAATTTGTCCCGATTTTCAGTTAAAAATGCTTTTAAAGCATCGAGTTTTATGTCACATTGTTGTATATTGAATCCTTTGGTTTTGGAGATAGACCTATGTGTCGTTAATTTATAGAAGGACGGATTCCCACAAGCCAAGAAAGCACAGGAAGGAAAACGAGTGTAACGCAACAAGGAGCATGCCAGCATCTGACCTGGTAACTCTATTTTCTTCTTCACTAGTTAAATGTTCTACAGCACTTAAGATTTTTGAGTAATTTTTTTACAACACTCGGCATCTCCCCGTGCACTCCACCGAGTTTCTACTACATGCTTGACACTTTGACTAGTGACTGAAGTCAGAATATCCCAGCGATGGGTTGAGGAAGAAAAAAACATGATCAAATGCTCCACAGTACCAAAAAAGGTAGAATTCACAGCAACAGAAGCTGCATGTACACCTGCCAAATTCAACGAGTAATTTGTATGTGACAAATTCTGCTTTTCCATTAATTTCCTTGATGCATCTCCGAATGCCAGTATGTTGACCAGCCTTCACAGCAGTATTATCATATGCTTGTCCTCTACAATTTTGAATATCAATTCCATCATTTTCTAATTTTTGCAAAATCATAGTTGAAATATTCTCGGCAGTTTTAACTTTTATATAAATTAAAGATACCCAGAAATTATATACTTGGTTTAATCCTTTATTATTATTATCTGATACCTCAAGGGAGTCCAAAGACTCATCAAGGAAGGGCACCTGCTCTACAACTCTGTCTTCACCACTCCATCCACCAACTGACCACAACTACACCAATGCCACCCACGACTGACCACCACAACCACCACCACCAGTATTTTCACAGACAATCACAAACATCCATGCCCACGGCAGAATTCAAACTCGCAGCCTTTTTGGCTGGAGAGCATATATGCTAACCATTCGGCCAGCCAGGGTGGCCAAGTGGTTATCCAAGTGTAAGCAAACAAAGTTTACGCCTGAAATATAATCAGGACAGGGCAACTCATATATAGGAGCTAATGACCTCACATCACTTGCCTTGGTATCCCATAATGCAAAGCATTTATAGTGCACTTGTATGTTCAAAGCTTGATTATAGGTCCCAAGTTTATAGTTCTTCAAGGGAGAATATGCTCCAGTGGTTGGAACCAGTCCATCATCGAGGTATCTGATTAACTACCAGTACTTTTTGCACATCACCCATTCAAAGCCTTTATGCTTAATCAAATGAACCTTCTCTATCACTTAAATGAAAATATGTCTCTTAATTATGTCCTAAAAATAAAGTCCTTTCCAGATCACCCTACACGGTCTAGTCTGTTTTTCTATGTTGGAAGGTCCTGTATCACATACCCCAGACTGCCATCCTTCCTTTTGGTATGCTCATTAAAGAGGCTCTGTAAGCTATTGGTGCTGACAACATTACCTGCACTAAACAAAACAGCATTCTCATGGCAGGCTTGTACTCCATTTTGTCAACTACAGAAGTCTCATACACCCTCATCTGTCTACCTTCAATTATTCAATGCACACAGAGCAGCCCACTCTGATTCCTTGTCCATCTATACTGATGGTTCAAGATCAGAGATGTATGTTGGCTGTGCTCTCTAACCAGATCCCACCCGACTGCAGTAACTATACAGCAGAATTGCATTCCATTCAGTTCATACTTGTGCATATTAAAGAAAACTCCTACCAGAAGTGTATAATTTATACACTCTTTGAGTTCTTTACAGGCTGTCTCCTCTCCAGTGCATAATCCACATCCAGTGTTTGGTGAAGTGCTTCAATTCTTGTTCAAAATAACCCTTAATTTCTATGTTCAGTTGTACTGGATTCCCAGCCAGATTGGAATTGAAGGAAATGACATTGCTAGATGGTCCCTTATTACTGACTACACACAGGTTATAAAATCAAAGTTAAATGCACATGGCAGGAAGCACTGACGAATAAATTACATGAGATTAAGCTTGACATTAAGCACTGGCAGTCTAATCAATGTAGAAACAGAAGAAAAGGTGTTCTTGCTAGGGCTCTGCATAGGGCACAGTCATCTTACACATTCTTATTTACTGAGGGCTGATGACCCACATGTGTGGGAAATGCAACACCAATCTTATCATTAGTCATATTCTGGTGGAGTGTGAGCGCTTCACACAAGAGAGAAATTATATTTTTACTTATCTGGCCAAGTCCTATACACTCAGACAGATGTTATCAGACTGTTATTGGACAGATTTCACGTTTTTAGATTTTTAAAAAAAACATTAATTTATTCAAAGACATTTGATTATGGATTTGTATATATATGAGGGTCTGCTGAAAAGTTGTGATAATCACCATGAAGAAATTGAGGTAGAACCATGTAACTTACACATTATTCCACACATTCCCGATGAAGTGTTATACACTTGTTAAAACATTGCTGCAGATATGATTTCATCATCTGTGGTAAATTTTGTTTCTTTCAAATGTTTTTTAAATTTGGGAATAGGAAATAGATGGGGGCCTGGTCTGGCAAATAGGGTGGGTGAGGCAAACACTGAACGCCCAAGTTATGTATTGTCTGTTGGGTTTCGTGAGCAGCATGAACAGGTGGGTTGTCCTGTAAAAGCAACATGCCTCTGCTCAGTTTCCTGAGGCAATTTTACTTCAGTTCCCCCTTCAGAGCTGTTGAATAAACTGCTGCTGTAACGGTTTCACCTTTTTTTTTTTTTGAGGTACTTGGTAAGGATTACACCATCCATATCCCAAAAGACAATGGAAAAAACCTTCCTTGCTGACTTTTGGGTTTGGAACTTCTTTGGCTATGGAGAACCTTTGTGTTTCCACTCCATTCACTGCTGTTTGGTCATAGTAATGAAGCCATGTTTCATCAACAGTTACAATACAAGCCTAAAAATCTGATTTCTCAAAATGGCCCAAAATCCCTTGAGATGACAGCACTCGTTGTCTCTTTTGGTCAGCATTCAAACATTTGGGGATCCACTTTGTTGAGAGCTTCTGTATGTCCAGATGTTGGTGGATAATGACCCCAACTTGTACCCTGGCTATCCCAGAGTCTGCAATGTTTTTGGCTGGTATTCGTCTATCATCAAGAATCATGGCATGCACTGCATCAATGCTTTCAGGTGTGATTGCTGTGGAAGGTCTTCCTGACCTGAAGGCATCTGTCTCAGGATGCCCAGTTTCAAACTTGGCCACTCAACTGCCAATTCTAATAACTTTGTACGTATGCTTCATACTATATACTATTTTATCTCCTTATAACTATTTATTTACCTACCAACACTGTGTGTACTGTTGTAACCGGTCCTAGCACAGTATGACGTTTTCTGTCCTTGTGCCATAAATCAACCAATAATTTTCACATATCAGTTCAGAATTTGTAGTATGTCTTGAATAACTTATGAAAATATAAGTAATTTTATTCTGTGCCATTATTATATTGAAAGTCATCATAATCTCTCTCAGACACCTACACCCATTAATTTAGTGGTTTTCTTGAATTTAGACTAATTCCAGAACAATGGCAGACGAACAAGGCCAGGTGGTGTAGCAGCTACTTTAATAATTCTTTTCAATTTTATATGTAATATGTGGCAAGTGAGAAACAAGGGGGGGGTGCATGGCTACGTAAAATATAGAAAATGGGAAGAACTTTGTGATTTAGAAATGAGCATAATGGATCTGGGTAGCATTACATCAAAAATTGGTAAATACTGACTAAGAGAGATGAGCAACATGTGAATGAGCATATAAAAGTAGTGTGTAGTAGATTTGAAAGATGGTATTGAATGGGAAGGATGAATGTCGAGTGAAAGTAGGTAGCTTGCAGAGAGAGAGAGATGTGAAAGAAGTGGAATGTATCAGGAATGAGTTGAGAAGTGAAAAAAGAAATTAGGAGATTGAAAACAATGAATGCGAAGTGAATCAGAGTGAGAGAGAATACTATGGGAATGATAGAAATGGAAAGAATAGAACCAGTGAAAGAGAGGGAATGAGACAGGTGAGACAGTGCAGGAACCAGGGATGGAGAGATGACAAGACAACAGGTAAGTGGGAGAACAAGGACAGAAAGTGTCAGAGGGGAGAGAGAGAGAGTGATGGACGCAGGTGAGCAAGGAAGAAACAGAGCAGTATGAGGTGTGATGTATGGTAACTTTATGATCTGCGGTGTGCAAGATATAATGATAGAGGAGTGTCTGACCGGAGGAATGATAGATAGTGTGAATATGGCAATTAAGCAAGGTGAAAGAGTGGATGAAATAATTGTAATAGTAGGCATGAATGATTTGAGAGGCAGTGTGAATTGGGTTGTGAGAGATCTGAGGTATTCATACCTTCAGGGTTGTATGGAAGAAAGAGAGAGAGAGAGAGGGGGAGATAGTGTTGCCTAGGCATGATAATGCAGAACTGCAGAGAAAAGTCAAGAATGAATAGTATGATAACCAGCAACGAGGAAGGACATAGACATCTGACGGGAATGTTGTTCTCCGAACAAGTTAGTATGTTGGTGGAGGGAAACTAGAATTATCATGGTGGATAGTAGCAAGTGCGGCCTCCTGTAGAAGAGTGAATACAAGAGTGTGCTGAAAAGTTGTGATAATCACCATGAAGGATGAAACATGGGGGAGGGTTTTAAGATGTTCTTTCTTGTGGTTATATCATTTGCTTTAATATCATTTTTGTTCTAGGTGTTCATCATAACTTTTCAGCCAACCCGTACATCATATAATGCTGAATCAGTGAAGTCTGGAGGGGATAATAGGTAAAATGATAGGCATAAACACAGTGCCTTGATAATTCTTTATGCAAATTCTAGGAGTATCTAGAATAGAGGAGATGAATTGGTGGCACTGATAGCCACAACTGTCCAAAAATTATTGGGACTGAGACATGGAACTAATGCTGAATAAGCCAGGGAGCATAGAGAGGTAAAGAGCAGATGTTTAGGCAGCTGAACTTGGAAAAATGCAAAAAGAATGATTATGGGAGATTGTAACTACAGCAATATAAAGAGAGAAGAGGAAACAGTACGTAGTAGAAGTAGTAAGGGAATGGAATTTCTAGAATTCTTGAGGGACAAATGTCTTAGGCAACATGAAGGAACACAAGGTTCAAGAGTTTTGGATTTGGTCATAGCATCAGAAGATCTGCTTATAACTAAGATATCTCATCTCTGTCTCCGGTCGGAACTGCAGGTGAAAAAAGAGGTTATAGAAGAGATATAAGGAGAGGGGTGGAAAGCAGATGCATGAAAACTATAAGATTTATGCCATGAGAGTGACTAGATCAAAGAAAATCTTAAAGAATTCTTTTGTTATGTGGCCAGTAGGAGGAGGAATGATTGTGAAAGAATGACACTGTTGGATAAAAATGGAGATAGAATGACTGAAGCAAAGAACATAGTGTTGTTCAATGAATACTATATGGTCGTATTTCACCCTAGAGAAGTAGATTTAATACTAGAGGGATGGGGCAGGTTCAAAGTTTAGAAGTGCAAGAAGAAAGTGTGTTTCAAATATCAAACACTCTGGATATCAATAAAGCAATGAACTGGATGGGATTATGCCACTGGTTTTGAGAGAACGTGCTAAAGAACTGACAGCTCCGTTGACCTGGCTTTTCACTGAAAGTCTGGACATGGGAAAGGTATCCAAGGAGTGGAAGGAGGGCAAGACAGTGCAATTGCATAAGGGTGGTAGCAGACTGGAAGTGTCAAACTATAGATCAGTTTGTATTTCACCAGGTTTTTAAGATTTTGGAGAAATTAGTGAGAGATCTGGGTCTTGGAGAAGAGCAAGAGGTCATCTTATGTGTATATGCCTTGCAAGTTGGCTGTACAGCAGAGGGGAAAGATGAGTTCTGGAACATGCTAGATGAAGAAATGAGGGGCATGGAAGAAAACGAGATTGTGATTGAGGGAGGAGACTTGAACGGACACACAGGAAGACAGAATAGGGACTGTGAAACGGTTCATGGTGGCCATTGAGTGGGAATGATGAACCAGGAAGGAGAGGGGATTGTGAACTTCGCAGCAGCGTTTGATCTGGCAATTGTGAACTTGTTTTTCTACAAGATAGAAGAACATTTGATAACATTTTGAAGTGGCAACAACAGTTCACAGATTGACTACATTTTGACTACAGGAAAACATAGTCTTCAAAGGAATGCGGAGAACCAACCAGGGCTTCTGACCTAATGTCCAATCCTCACCTTCTAATTGTGTACCCTGTTAGGTAACTACCTGGATACTGAATGAATGAGGATGGGCTGGCAATTTGGGATTTAGCCGAACAAATTGCATTCTTATTGGCTTAAACCAAAATAAAAAATGATTGTACAACATAACAGAATTTCATGCTGGCTGTGGTGTAACCCAGATAAACAAGGCCCCATTGTTTTCGCCAGGGAACCAGGGCAAACAGCGAAAAGTCAGCTACTGGAACAAATCCTAAAACTTACCCCAACTCAACATCACCAGAGTTCAAGATCAGTACTATCAACATAAGAAGCCTGAATGGCAAAAAAAATGGAGCTAGCTGAGGAACTGGATAAGTACCAGATCGATATAACAGGGGTGACTGAAACAAAAAAGACAAAAACTGGTGAGATCTTTCTGAGCAATAAATACAAAATGTTTTATTCAGGTAATGACAATCAAGGAAATTATTGTTAATTTTCACATATCAAAACCTTTCAACATTTGGGAAAGGGAATACCGCTGTTTATGACCGGTCATAAAAATTGCCTGCAAGCAGATTATAACAATGGGCGGCGTATAATCTCTCAAACCTGAAGGAAACGACATCTGTGTAGCAAATGTCAGTGACCAAGCAGATCATTTTTAAACATGGAAATATTCATGAATTATTGTTAATTTTCACACGTCGAAATCTTTCAACAATCGGGAAAGAGAATACTGCTGTTTATGGCTGATCATAAAAATTGCCTGCAAGCCGATTACAACAATGGGCGGATAATCCTCTGTTCTCAAAACTGAAAGAAATAATATCTGTGTTGCAAATGTTAGTGACCAATCAGCAAGGAAGTATAAAGAAAATTTTTCCACTAAAATTGAAGATCAAGATAGTCTGTATCCGGTTCTCCAATCTAGTAATACTGAATACTTTCTTTGCAAGTTTGTATTGTAGGGGAAAGTGCTTGTTTCGAAACCGTAGTACCATGATTTTTTTAAAATAGGCCTACAGATTTAAATTTTAATATGAATAAGAGAAAAGGGACTTTGTTTTAGTTTGTTTTGTTAATTTTTGTGTTAAGAAATCTCTTATTGGAGGTGTTTGTGATGCGACAGATAGTGATTCATCCACCTCCAGCCTACAAAGCGATCTCCAGGATGTACAAAAGGAGGCAAAAACTACCAGCATACAGGAGAAAAAGTCTTCATTCACTCGTAAGTACTTATAATATTATAAATTTTTAGTGATCAGAATGGGATATGTCAATGAAAATCAGCAAAAATTAATTTAATGATGTTGGCCTGAGGGAACTACAATATGCTACAAGATTTCATTAGTCCAGTGATTGATAACTGATTTAAATGTAATTTTATATTTGTCAACATGTCACACCACATACATAAGTGTACTAATACTCTTTATGATTATGCCATAATTAATTAATTATTAATGAATGCATTACAAAATAACCAAGGTGTTCCGTTAAAATTTCAGGATTTGTGAAGTATTCCATCGTAGGAAAAGTTTGGGAAACACTGTACTAAGGTATAAGTGGAGGAATTTTTTGAGGCTTTAGAGAAAGCAACTGACACAATGAAAAATTGATCTTTGTGGGGGAAATAGCAGAGTAGAAAATGATTGTCAGACATACAAAATATTTTGGGAAAATTTGGAGAAAAGAGCAAATCTAATAATAATGGCAAATACCTGTTGGATTTCTGCTCAGGACATGGACTGGTTATTAGTAACACAATGTTCCAACATAAAAATGCGCACAAATTCACATGGAGAGAATAGCCAAGGAATAAGAAAAGTCTCATTGACTAAGTTATTGTTGATAGTGATGTTTTCCCACTGGTGCAGGACACCAGAATGTACAGAGGATTTGAAATTGGAAGTGATTACCATTTAGTCTTGAGCAGGATAAAATTGAATTTCTTACTGAAAAGAAGAAAACGTAAGAAAGTTTTAAATTGAATAAAAGTTGGGCAGCTCTCAGATGTGAACTGTAGACTAAAATACACAAATATTATTCAAGAAAAAATGAAAGACTTTGAGAACAGGAACCTTTCGAGATTCAATGGCAAGCCCTGAAGAAAACACTGATTGATTCAGCCAGAGAGGCATGTGGTGAGGTTGTCTGCAAGGATAGAAAAATCAGAACTCCATGGTGGACACACAGGAAGAGGTAGTGAAGGAAAAGAAGAAAGCATATCAAAAGTTCCTGGCAAATAACTCAGCTTGTGCTCTTAGAGAATAAAGAGACAAATATAAGAAAGCTGGGTAAAACTGGCTAAACAAAAGTCATGGGAGGACTTTGGCAAGAACATAGAAAATAAATATCAAGAAGGTGACAAGATATTCTGGAGGTTGTTGAAGCTCTGGAGGAAAGAGTGCTGTAAAAGGAATTAGAGATGATAAAGGTGACATGAAAACAGGAGAAAAAGATATCCTCAAAGTGTGGAGTAATTACTTCGAAAAATTGCTAAATGAAACAAGCAGTGATGACGGCACAGCGGTAAAAAACACTGACCAGGCATGCAGTCAGGAATACATATCCATACTAGAAGTAGAAAAAGCCATCAAAAACCTGAAATGTGGAAAGGCTGAGTATTTCTGGTCGATGATATTCAACCAGAAATAGTGAAGTATGGAGGTATAAAAGTCTTACAGTGGTTGCACTGCATAGTTCAAAAGGCCTGGACAGAGGGACGAATTCCCGATGATTGGAGTAGAGCTCTCATAGTACCCATATATAAAAAGGGAAATAAAACTGAATGTGAGAATTACAGAGGCATTTCATTACTGAGTGTTCCTGGTAAGATATATGCAAGTATCCTTGAGAAACGGTTGAGAAGGATTGTGGAAGAGAAATGTGGTGAAGAAGATGGATTCAGGCCAAATAGAGGCTGTCAGGATCAGATTTTCACTTTACAACAGATAGTTAAGAAATGGGAATATAACAAAGATCTGTATTTAAGTTTTGTAGATCTGGAAAAGGCATATGACCATTTGCCAAGAGAGAAGCTATTCAAAACAGTACAGTTATATGGTGTTAACGGGGCATTATAACAAGCAATACTTAGTCTTTATTTGAGTTGTAAGTCAGCAGTTAGAATTGAAGGCAGTACGGCAGGGGCGAATGCTGGTCTTGAAATTCATGCTTGCTCTTGTTATCATTCAGGGAGTGAGAAGTGTGATTGAAGTCTGATTAGCAGAATAATGAATTACTGACCATTTAAAACTATATATTTAAAAATTTATGTACATTTAATCATACAAATACAACATTTATTTTACAAATGATATTCTATCTTTTTCAATTTAGCACAAATTCTACCCTATGGTTCTTCTTTATGAACTGGTCAATAACATCGTCATAAAAAGTTGGTTGTAACTTAATTTTCCCAAGCAACATGCACACTTGTAAAGGCTGGCTGAAGCTCACTGGCTAGAGCTACTTTGACTACTACGTATGGCCTGTGTGTTAGATGATGTGAAGGGAGTGGAAATGGCTATGTGCGTGCATGAAATCACAGTGCTGCAGCAAGAACCTGGAAGCTCCCACAACCGAGCAAGCCGAGGTAGCTTTGACTAGACGAGCAAGCATTCGCCTTCAATACACAAAGCAAATCTCAATTATTACCATGCAAGCTTAAGACATCTTCTGTCTACAAAAATGAAAGCCTAAATGGAATGCTTATAAATGCATGCATTTATTAACAAATAAATATTATTTCTTTCTCAAGTAATGAACTTGCACAGCAAGCATGGAGAATTCGCCCCTGAAGTACGGGAAGGTGGTTTAATGTTAAATCTGGTGTCAGACAAGTACATTACCTCCTCTTTTATTCATTATCTATATGGATCATATTATGAAGGAAAATGGTATTAAACCTGATATCAAAATTGGAAGTGTTAATCTCAGCTCTTTGCTTTATGCGGATGATGTTATACTTCTAAAAAAATCCGCTATAAGTCTGCAAGATTCCCTGACTAAATTGAATAAATGTTGTAATAGATATGGTATGAAGGTCAGCATTAAAAAGACAAAGACAATGAAAATAGGTAGAATTGTTGAAAATGTCAAATGTGTTGTGAATGGGGAACCTGTGGAACAAGTAAAACATTTCAGCTACTTAGGAACAATTTTTAGTGAAGATGGTAAATTAAATATGGAAATAGACAACAGAATCAACAAAGCTGGTATGGTAGGAAGTCAATTGAATAAATTTATATGAAAATAAGAGAGCAATTAGCCAAAACACTAAATTAGCTGTATATAAGAGAGTGTTCAAACCAATTTTAACTTATGGATCTGAGAGTTGGGTTAGAAGTAAAACACTTGACCAAAGATTATAGACTGCAGATATGAGTCCTGCAGTCTTGAGAAAGATTAGGGGCATGAACAGATGGCATCAATGGCAATATCATATTAAAATCGAGGATATTAGGAAAGAACTTGACATTGTTAGCATCCAGGAATGTATTAGCAGAGCTAATCTCAGATGGTATGGTCACTTAAATAGTATGGGAGAGGAAAAATTAGCAAAACAAGTGTTCTTTGCCAGGTTGGCAGGAAAAAGACCTGGAGGAAGACCAAGATATAGGTGTATTGATACAGTAAAAAGTGCATTGGAAGACAGAAATATAAGACCTGATAATATTGGTGTCTTGACAGGTAACAGACTGATTTGGAGGAAGATTGTAGATAGGAAGTTAGTAATGATGTAAATTTTTCATGTAGTACTTTCATATCCTGTACACCCTCCCCTTGAGAGTATATATAAGGAATTTGATGATGATGATGAAAACATTTTAAGGAAGTGACAAATTGTAAGGCAATCCCAACAGATCAAGTGGCGCAGCAATGTTCACCGATTGCTGTGCAGACTTTAAAATAAGGTCAAAGATAAGAACTTTTGGAAGCCATGGGATGAAGACAATTAAGTGGTTTTGTTTAAAAGAAGAGAGTGTGAGGAACTGTTTTAGGGAGAGGGTGTTAAGAGGATTTCGGTTGGACTAGAAAGTGTACAAGATTGGTGGAGACATAATTGTAAAGCAATTCTGAGCTGTGCAATCAAGGTGCTTGGTAAAACATCTGGAAAGATTAGAGAGAAGAACGAGGGTTGGTGGTGGCATAATAATGCACAAAAAGCAGTGACAGCTAATAGGAAGGCAAAGCAGAAGTGAGAGAAGTCAAGAGTGGAAGAGGACAGAGAGAGAGAGAAAGCAAGAAGCCAAGAGATTTGTGGCACAGGCGAAGGCCATGGCATATCAAGATCTTTATGATCAATTAGAAACAAAGGAAGGACAGAGAAAAATTGATCGATTAGCAAAATGCAGAAATAAGGCAAAGGACATCTTACATGTGAGGCAAATCAAAGACTGTGGAGGAAGAGTATTAAAGAATAAAGGAGGGATATGGATATAAGAAACAGATGGAGAATATACTTTGAAGGACTTCTGAATGAGGAAAATGAGAGGACTCACAGAGAAGATGGTGCAGAGCATCAGCATAATGGAAGTGAAGGAGGCCATGAAGAGGATGAAGAATGGAAAATCGGTGGGTCCTGACAGGATCCCAGTGGAGGCATGGAAGGCACTGGGGGAAGAGGGAATTGACCTGCTGTGGGACCTGTTCAACAGGAAAATATACCCGAGGAGTGGAGGGAAAGTACTCTTGTCCACATCTACAATGGTAAAGGGAATGCACAAGACTGAGAATTACAGAGGAATAAAGTTGATGTCCCCCACAATGGAAATCCTAGAAAGGGTTCTTGATGGAAGATCGAGGAAGGAGATGGAGATTGCAAAGGAGCAATTTGGCTTCATGCCTGATCGATCATTTCCATCATCTATGGTATCTTTGGGTTACGGCAGATGATGGAAAAGTTTTGAGAGAAACAACGGGAGCTACATCTGGTGTTTATTGATCTGGAGAAAGCATATGATAGTGCCAAGGCAAGAAGTCAGGAGGTGTCTGAGGGAGAAAAAGGTACCAGAGAAATATGTCAGGTTGGTGCAGGAGATGTACAGAAATGTGAAGAAAAGAGTTCGGACCTAGCTGGGACAGACAAAGTTTTCAAGTGACAGTGGGCTTGCATCAAGGGTCAGCATTAAGTCTGTTCCCATTTAATATTGTGAGAGAAGACGTGCCTTGGACAATGTTACGTAGATGACATCTTGCTGTGTGCAGAATCAAGAAAAAAAGTGGCAGCTAAACTGGAAAGATGAATGAAAGTACTGGAAGAGAGGTATGAAACTGAGCAGAAGTAAGACAGAGTATATGTGTTGCAAAGTGGATGGTAGCCAGGAGACAGATCTGGAAGGAAATGTCATCAGGAAGGTTAGGGACTCTAGATAGGTTCAACAGAGGATGGAGAGGCTGAGAAGGAAGTGTAGGATGCAGGAACTGGAGAGAGATGGCTGGAGTGCTATGCGATAAGAGGGTGCTGATCAATCTAAAAGGCAAAATCTATATACAGTAGTGAGACCAGCTAAGACGTATGCTATGAAAACTGTGGCCCTGAGGAAAAATAACTTCAGCAGGATGGAGGTAGCAGAGATAAGAACGCTTAAGTGGATATGCAGTGTGACCAGAAAGGATCATCTGAGAAATGACTATGTGAGGAGAAAAGTGAAAGTTATGAACTTAGGAGTGAAGATACAGGAGGAAAGGTTGAGATGGTTTGGTCATGTGATGAAGATGTGATAGGTGGGAAGAAAGGTCACACAGATGGATGTTCAGGGGAGGAGGAAGCATGGGCGGCCAAAGAAGAGATGGAGGGAGCTGGTGGTGGAGGACTTGAGGATTAAGAACTTGGATGTGGTTACAGCCCAAGACAGGAATGTGGAGGAGACTCACCAAAAACAGCAACCCCACTTAAGTGGGACAAGCTGCAGAAGAAGAAGTGAGGGATCATTTGCAGCAATGAACATATGAGAGTAATGTTATCTGTGAGAGTCAGCATGGATTTGTTAAGGGATGCTCTTGTTTTAGTTATATGACTGCCTTTTATAATGAACTGACCAAAGTGATTGATGAGGGAAAGGAAGATTCTGTCATTTTTTCAGACTTGGCATTTGATAGGGTGCCACATGATAAGCCGATATTTAAGTTGCAGCACATGGTTTAGCCATCAGGTTAGTGAATTGGATTTAGGATTGGCTATATTATAGGTATCAGAGAGTTGTGTATGGGGGGAGCAGTATCAAGGAGGTAGAAGGTTATAGGCGGGGTCCCACAGGGCTTGGGGTACTGGACCTGTATCGTTTAATCTTTATATCAATGACACTGTCAATGGATTGCAGCAGGATATTCCATTGTTTGCAGATGATGAGAAGCTAGGAAGGGTTATTAGTAATAGTGCAGATGTGGTAGCCCTTTCAAGTGAATTTCAAACAAATGGACAGATGGGCATATGAATGGGGGATGTCAGTTAAATTCAGCTAAACATAAGTCTCGAAAGTCTGGGATACATTGATGGGAAGCTGCATACTCTGTTGGAAGAAATGGGGGAGGCAAGGAATCTTTGGGGAGGGGGTGATGACTGATAGAAATCTGAAATACAGGGAAGATATTGCAAAAGGTGGTGAAGGTTGCAGAGGATTGCTGCAATTCTGAGAAGGACATTGACCGGTAGAGATAAAAGAGTTATCATTCTATTGTATAAAGCCCTGATCAGACCACATCTGGGCTATTGTGCTCAAATTTCGTCCCCAGAATTTGAAGGGGATAAATTAGCCTTAGAAAGAGTGGAGAGGGGGATAACAAAGATGATATGAAGACTGTACAATGCTAGTTATGATGACAGACTGAGGGAATTTGGATTACAAAGTTTGGTAGATAGAACAAGGAGAGGTGATATGAATGAGACATTTAAACTGTTGAGAGATAGTAGTTACAGGGTTGTTACCTTGTTATGTTCAAGAAACATAACAAGGGGAAGAAGTGAGGACAAGGGGGCCATCCCTGGAAGTCGTGAACAACAGGGTGAGGAGTGGTTTCTTTGATTAGTTGGTTACTTTATGGTGTTTAGAGAAAGCTTTATGAGCTTTCTCTAAAATTAACTGTGTGCATATGACAAAATAAGTGATACATCAACAAAACTAGTCTGTTAGGTGCAATTAGTAAGGTAAAAAGTAAACTAATTTTGACATAAAACATGCCACAGAATTTGCATTGCATAAATATGACTGATGATTAAACCAAAGTTTCTCTTCTGATTGTTTTACTTGTCAACCAAAAATATTTTGTGTACATCACATCTGACATCTGCAAGTCCATGATTTTAGAAGGATGAAGGCCACACTTGATGTAAGATAATTCCTTGGCGTCTGTTATAGTTGGGCAGGGATATGTAATATTTCAGAACCTTTGGATTTCTTAACAAAACTGTTGTAGTCAGCATAGGACATCTCTGTTCACTGATGAAGTACTAGATGATCTTCATTTTTTCATTTGTTGTGTGGAAGGCTAGAGCAGTTTGTGTTTTTCATGTTTGTTGTGTTCTTATGTTCCTCTCGTACACAACTTGAGTGGTCTGTATTGGCAGGAATACATAACTCACAGCCTAAAATTCTGATTTCCAATATCCTGCGACTTACTTCATGTTATTACTACATGAATATGATCACAAAACTGATTCTTCTACCATAGTGAAAACTTTAGTGTGCTTTTGTTTATATAACATATCTGGTACTGTAGACTTCATACTTTTATTCTCAGTCCGTTTGGCTAAGTGGATAGCATATCCATCCACTCTCTATAAGTCTGAATCCCACTGCCACCAGCTTAGTGACGAGTTGGATTCAAAAGGTTTCATGTTTGTTCTCTACAGGTGTCTGGATTATTGTTACTTTCGAATGTTGCTTATTTACAGTATTTAATTTTTCAAAATGTAGGTGCAATTTTACCATAGAAAATGGATGCAAGGATTGATCACTCAGAAATTAAAAGCTTGCTATTTTGGTATAATGTAAATGAAAGAAATATGATAATTAGACATTTGTAAAACAGTACAAATGTATGAAATAATTATGTCTTTGGATTACAAATCTTTGATAAATACTACCTAAACAGAATGGGCGAGGAAAGATTAGCAAAACAAGTGTTCTCTGCCAGGTTGGCAGCAAAACGACCCAGAGGAAGACCAAGATATAGGTGGATTGATACGGTACAAAGTGCCTTAGACGATAGAAATATAAGATCTGATAATGTTGGAGTCTTGACAAGTAACAGACTGATTTGGAGGAAAATTGTAGATAGGAAGTTAGTGATGATATAATTTTTTCATGTAGTACTATCATATCCTGTACACCCCCTTGTGGGTACATGGCAGGAATTTGATGATGATGATGATAAATACTACAGAAACATTATTTTACACTATTTATTTATGCACTACTTATTTACAAATAATTATGACAAACTGCATTACCAGTTTCGTGTTAGAGGATGAATCGCTGCATATTTTTTATATTTCAGCATACGCCTTGCAATCTGAATATAATTGGCATCATTATTCACAAACTGTCCTAAAGGTAATAAGTGAAAAACAAGATTAATATTTTTGAATATATATAGAAAATATAAATATAGGAAGAAAAAAAAAGCCAAAGTGGTATCAAAAACAATTAAAACAAAGTATATGAAATATCCATTAAGTTTTATAGCCAAGTAGCAAACAAGTCCTTTGAAGGTTTTTGTTGGGAATATATCTAGCTTCAACTATTAATTCAGGTTTCTCCAGTAGCACACTCAGGATTTAATCTTGGGGGGGGGGGGGAGTTGAGTAGATGCTTTGAGAATACACACTACACATTGCATATGACCTATGACTGAGCATCTGCAGTGATCGTTGTCAATACATGATACCCATGATCTCCTCTGGGCCGGCTTGGGCAAACGAAGTAGCACTCAGTCCACCCGAGCACTACTTCATTTGCCTTGTATCCACAGTGGCCGTGATTCCCAAGAGCTATAGGGTATTCCTACCTTATGTGAATGCTAATTCATAAGTAGTATAGAAATAGAAGACACGACAGAACATAAATAAAAAAATGAATTTTAATTAGAAAAAGATTTTTGGAAAATTTTCTAGTGCCCCCCCCCCCAAGTACTTTCATGATCCGAGTTGTTTAGCCGAGTGGCTATGTACTTCGCAACCACATGCCTGGGAAAGGAGTGTCCAGGTTCAATTCCCGTTGCTGACATGAGACGCTTAGGATCTTTCTCAGACATAGCCAAGTTAGCTGGTCTTGGGCATGGATTGCAGGGTTTTTCTCCCCAGTTTATCTGGGTGTTGCAAGCAGTCAAACCAGCCTTGAGAACATAACGCTTCTACAGACATAGGATACACTGGGAGGCATAGAGCCAACCACCTTATCCTTGTATAATGGTTGCAGTTATACGGAATAGAAACCCTTGACACCATAAAGGTAAAAGAGGGAAAAATTAAGAAAGAAAGAATTTTCATGACTAAGCTACTTGTATATGAGGCTAATGATTTCACAGTAATTGGCTTAGTATCCTATTATGAAGCACACATATCCTTTTGGGTGTGTATAATACTAAGTATTATGGGAATAATGCTTAGTATTATTCCCATAATGGGGATAAATTAATTGTGGAAAGGGTAAGGGGCAGATAACAAACATGGTTTCAGGACTGTACAATGTTAGTTATGTGGCTCGTCTGAGGGAATGTGGACTGCATAGTTTGGTGGACAGAAGAAGGAAAAGTGATATGATTGAGACTTTTAAACTGTTGAGAGGCAGTTACATGGTGGACGCTCGTGAATTCTTTCGCTTGGTGGAACAGCAGGAAGGAGAAATGACAAGGGGCCATCCCCCATAACTTCCAGGGATGGCCCTTTTCTTAATTTCCAGGGATGATAAGGGGCCATCCCTGGAAGAGTTACAAAAGGAAGCTGTGAGCAGGAGGATGATGAGTGGTTTCTTTGCATGGAGGATGCTTGAAGCATGGAATGCACTGCCTGATAGAGTGATGAGAGCAAGAATGGTCAATGAGTGGTATGATAGACTTTGTTTCCTAAAAAGGACCTTCCACAATGAGTCTCTTGACTCCATGGAGGCCTGAATAATAATCTCTTTTCATATGCTCATTTCCTTTTTCTTACTACATTTGTCCTCTTCCTAGCCTGCACCTTATATCAGGGATAAAACTGTCCCATGCATCTTCATGCTGCTGATGAGTACCCTGTTCTTTCTAACCTTTATCTTCTGATCTTTAGGAATACAATCTAACATTGCCATAAGTAACTGATTCCAGACCAAATCCCAGGCACTACTGATTTCTCTCCCTTTTGATTGATCAAGCAACTGTTCATCACCAATCTATTTCCTTAATTTATCATAGCCTGCTTTGTGATTCACACATATCTCATTCTGCAAAGCTCATAACTGGTCAGCCACTCCCCTTGTCAAAACTACATGATCATTCTTCCCAAATGGTAGCATTGTGGTGACATATTCTATCATCAATGTATGAGATGATATTATTAAATCTAACACTTGAGTCTCATGTGTTGCTTCAGCTACATGTTGCATAAGATAACTGTCTCTGAGTAGCTCAAGAAATTCGATCTCCTTACTCACACGATATTTCCTACTTCCATAATTAAAGTCATCCATTATCATTACCCTCCTGTTATTCACCACTCTCATCTGTCTGAACATTTCAGAAAACAAACCCCAACTCAACATCACCAGAGTTAAAGATCGGTACTATCAACGTAAGAAGCCTGAATGGCAAAGAAATGGAGCTAGCTGAGGAATTAGATAAGTACCAGATCGACATAATAGGGGTGACTGAAACAAAAAAGACCAAAACTGGTGAGATCTTTCTGAGCAATAAATACAAAATGTTATATTCAGGCAATAACAATCAAGGAAAAGAAGGAGTAGCCATAGTATTCAACACAAAACACGAGGCTAATCTTCTTGAATGGCAGTCAGTCTCAAGTAGAGTAATGTGGACAAATATGAGAATGGGGAACTGGACAATGAGACTTATTTGTGCCTATGGTCCCACAGAAGGTTCTACTAAGGTAGAAGTGGAGGAATTTTTTGAGGCTTTAGAAAAAGCAACTGACACAATGAAAAAGGAAAAGTTGGTCCTTGTTGGGGATCTAAATAGTAGAGTAGGAAATGATTGTGAGACATACAAAAATATTTTGGGAAAATTTGGAGAAAAGAGCAAAGCTAATAATAATGGCAAATATCTGTTGGATTTCTGCTCAGGACATGGACTGGTTATTACTAACACCATGTTCCAACATAAAAATGTGCACAAATTCACATGGAGAGAAGAGGCTAAGAATAAGAAAAGTCTCATTGACTATGTTATTGTTGATAGTGATGTTTTCTCCCTGGTGCAGGACACCAGAATGTACAGAGGATTTGAAATCGGAAGTGATCACTATTTAGTCTTGAGCAGGATAAAATTGAATTTCATATTGAAAAGAATAACATGTAAGAAAGTTTTAAAGCGAATAAAAGTTGAGCAGCTCTCAGATGTAAACTGTAGACTAAAATACAGAAATATTATTGAAAAGAAAATGAAAGAGTTTGAGAACAGGAATCAAACCTTGGAGATTCAGTGGCAAGCTCTGAAGGAAACATTGATTGATTCTGCCAGAGAGGCATGTGGTGAGGTTGTGTGCAAAGATAAAAAAATCAGAACTCCCTGGTGGACACAGGAAGTTAAAGAGGCAGTGAAGGAAAAGAAGAAAGCATATCAAAAGTTTCTGGCAAATAAGTCAGCTTTTACTCTTACAGAATACAGAGACAAATGTAAGAAAGCTAAACAGTGTGTAAAACTAGCTAAACAAAAGTCATGGGAGGACTTTGGCAAGAATATAGAAAATAAATATCAAGAAGGTGGCAAAATATTCTGGAGGTTGTTGAAGAAGCTTAGGAATGGAGGAAAGAGTGCTGTAAAAGGAATTAGAGATGATAAAGGTGAAATGAAAACAGGAGAAAAAGATATCCTTGAAGTATGGAGTAATTACTTTGAAAAACTGCTAAATGAAACAAGCAGTGATGACAGCACAGTGATAAAAAACACTGACCAGGCATGCAGTCAGGAATACATATCCATACTTGAAGTAGAAAAAGCCATCAAAGGCTTGAAATGTGGAAAGGCAGCAGGAGTAGATGATATTCGACCAGAAATGCTCAAGTATGGTGGTATAAGAGTCTTACAGTGGCTGCACTGCATAGTTCAGAAAGCCTGGACAGAGGGACGAATTCCCGATGATTGGAGTAGAGCTCTCATAGTACCCATATATAAAAAGGGAAATAAAACTGAATGTGAGAATTACAGAGGTATTTCCCTACTGAGTGTTCCTGGCAAGATCTATGCAAGCATACTTGAGAAACGGTTGAGAAGAATTGTGGAAGAAAAGCTTGGTGAAGAACAAGCTGGATTCAGGCGAAATAGAGGCTGTCAGGATCAGATCTTCACTTTACGACAAATAGTCGAGAAAGCATGGGAATATAACAAAGATCTGTATTTAAGTTTTGTCGATTTGGAAAAGGCATATGACAAGGTGCCAAGAGAGAAGCTATTCAATACGCTACAGTTATATGGTGTCAATGGGGCATTATATCAAGCAATACTTAGTCTTTATTTGAGTTGTGAGTCAGCAGTTAGAATTGAAGGAAGTACAGGAAGATGGTTTAATGTTAAATCTGGTGTGAGACAAGGATGTACATTATCCCCTCTGTTATTCATTATCTATATGGATCACATTATGAAGGAATGTGGTATTAAACCTGATATCAAAATTGGAGATGTTAATGTCAGCTCTTTGCTTTATGCGGATGATGTTATACTTCTAAATAAATCCGCTACAAGTCTGCAAGATTCTCTGACTAAATTGAACAGCTGTTGTAATAATTATGGTATGAAGGTCAGCAATAAAAAGACAAAGACCCTGAAAATAGGCAGAATCATTGAAAATGTCAACTGTATTGTGAATGGAGAACCTGTGGAACAAGTAAAACATTTCAGCTACTTAGGCACAATTTTTACTGAAGATGGTAAACTAAATATAGAAATAGACAACAGAATCAGCAAAGCTGGTATCGTGGGAAGTCAATTGAATAAATTCATATGGAATAAGAAAGAAATTAGTCGGAACACTAAATTAGCTGTATACAAGACTGTGTTCAAACCAGTTTTAACTTATGGATCTGAGAGCTGGGTCAGAAGTAAAACACTTGACCAAAGACTAGAGACCACAGATATGAGAGTCCTGAGAAAGATTAGAGGTGTGAGCAGATGGCATCAATGGCAATATCATATTAAAAATGAGGATATTATTAAAGAACTTGACATTGTCAGCATCCAGGAATGTGTTAACAGAGCTAATCTCAGATGGTATGGTCACTTAAATAGAATGGGAGAGGAAAGATTAGCAAAACAAGTGTTCTCTGCCAGCTTGGCAGGAAAACGACCCAGAGGAAGACCAAGATATAGGTGGATTGATACGGTACAAAGTGCCTTAGACGATAGAAATATAAGATCTGATAATATTGGAGTCTTGACAAATAACAGACTGATTTGGAGGAAAATTGTAGATAGGAAGTTAGTAATGATGTAATTTTTTCATGTAGTACTGTCATATCCTGTACACCCCTTGAGGGTACATGGCAGGAATTTGATGATGATGATGATGATCCCACTGAGGCCATCCCTACATTCCTATGTTGTCTTCCTTTGTTCCTTATTTCACAATTTTGGTATCTTACACTCACAGTCCCATCATCTAGTTTTTGTTTCCCTGATTGGCTACATGCTTCCGTCCTCTCATCAACAATCTACTCAGCTTCATACTTCTATCACTCAAATGCAGACCATCTGTAGCAAACAGCTCTCTCTCCTACCTTGAAATTTATCCCACACATCAACAAACTCAAGTACTTTCTTCCTATACATTCCAGCTATCATGCTATTCGTGATCACTGCCTTTTCCTCAGCTCTCCACTATCATACCTTGGTAATACACTCACAATTCTATCCCTTACACTCTTTCACTTCACTGTCACTAGCAACACTTGGAAATCATGTGCTAGTTCATTCACACTTCCTCGCAAGTCACTTGTTCCAACCAGCACAGTCAACTCCAATACATTTCCTCTCCTTTCACAGCCTCAGTCACTCCCTCAGACATACTTTTGATACCTGCTCCCTTTTCATCTTTCACTACAGAATCCTCATACAGCACCACTTTACTTTCCGCTGCAATCATTCATCTGCCACTTTCCTTCTTACACCTTCAACTACTAATCTCTTCTCTAATTGTCCCACCTGACTCTGCACATGCCTTAATTCAATCCTCAACCTTACCAATTCTTTTTTAATATCCTCACTTGTGTTCACATCTTTTGCACTATCTTCTTTACCATTTCATCACCTTCCTCTGTCTTACTACATTTTGTTGTGTCATTTACCACATGTGTACTGTATTCACTACTCCCGACTTTTGCTAAATTCATAACACTTTCATCATTCTTGCTACCATCAGCTGTGTTGTTCAGCAGATAGCTAGTTCACTTTTCAAAACTTTCTTATTACTCATTCACTACTCTTTTGGTGCCCCCCCCCCTCTCTCTCTGCTATCACTTTTCTTGTTGCATCGCTACTATCATCTTCACCAATATGTTAGCACCCATGATGTCCACATTCAAATCATGCTGCACACACACATACAGACACCCTCCTTCCATCTGTCTCAAAATTCCATAATTTATCAACATAATCTAATGAATACTTATAACACACCTCATATTTCACGCAATGACTAAATTCAAAATTTAACTTTTGTAAAGACAAGGCCACCACCATCTTTTTTTCAATGCCAGTTACTATACTCTGTTCTAAGTTTAATGATTTTATAAATAAACAAACAAGCCCACCCGCCCACCCATTATAAACACTGCAATCACACAACTTCTACTGCAATTGTTACCCATAAACACACAATTAATTAGTCAATAAAGTTATCTGAACCGGGTGCCTTCTTTTTACAAACTTGCTAGCAAAACACCACCTGGCGTGAAAACTAACATTGACAAATAATATAATATTGATAAATACTATGTTTGGTCTTTAGAACAAAAAACTTTTTATGTATAATGCAGTGAAATTGTACTACTTGGTCTAAGGTATTTTTCAAATAGATTTAAAAACCCTATATTTTCCCCTATGATGCTAGAAAAACCATTGGTTGTCAGAAAGGAAATTTTATGCATACTAATATTTATGCATTTAAAAGGCATTTTTAAGAGCTATCAATATATCTTCACTTTTTAGAAGTTTTTTCACTTGGTTATACTATAAATTAAAGATACCAAGAAATTATATATACTTGGCTTAATCCTTTATCCAAGTGTAAGCAAACAAAGTTTGCACCTGAAATATAATCAGGACTGGGGCAACTCATATATAGAGCCTAATGACTTCACATCACTTGCCTTATTATCCCATAATGCAAAACACATATCCTTATAGGTATGTATAATGCTATGCATTATGGGAGGGGTCACTGCCCAGACCGGTTTTGACTTTTATTAAATAAACAAATTCCGTGTGATGACACAGCGTTCCCTCTTTTTACGGGAGTTCACAGTATCATTTAGTTCCTCCAAATTTTATCTGGGCTCTGGAACTGGCGTAGGCTGACAAATCAGACCTATGGCTGGGTCAATATTCCTGACTGTAATCCATGTGTCCTCAGACCGGTTTGCCTAGTTGTGGGATGAAAAACACCAGATAAACTGGTGGAAAAAACCCTGCTGTCCATGCCCAAGATCAGCTAACTTGGCTATGGCTGAGGAAGATCCTTGAGCTCCTCACGTCATTGATGGGAATCGAATCTAGGACACTCCTTCCCTAGGCATATGGTTGTGAAGCGCAAAGCCACTAGGCTAACTGCACAGACTTACTTTTATTGAGGTCTTATCAGTGGGAGCCAATCCCAGAGGTAATACTAAGGTTAAAGTAATGCCAAAGTCATATTTTCATATATGAGTTGCCAAATGGTGTCACACCTTATTATTAAAATAATCTGGATGAGAGATAGTTGTTGGAAGTTTTTTTTTTATTGGTTATACTATAAATTAAAGACACCAAGAAATTATATACTTGGCTTAATCCTTTATCAAAGTGTAAGAAAAAATAAAGGATTAAGGGTATGTATAATGTAAATACATCCTTACGGGTATGCATTATAGGATGCTAAGGCAAGTGATGTGAAGTCATTAGCTTCTATATACGAGTTGCCCCAGTCCTGATTATATTTCAGGTGCAAACTTTGAATCCTCATTATTATTTTTATTATCCAAGTCTTCAAAACAGAATAGGAGCTACTTGTAAAAATACTTTATGAATTTTTTTACTTGAATGAGTTGTACTGTTTACCAATTTCATTTGATATTTCATAACCTACAGCAGTAACATGATCTACAGTAGAAACAAATTTTTAAGTGAACCTGTCTGTACAATAACTTAGTTCCTTTCTTCTATTGCTTTCAAAAATACAAATTTGTGATTAGTTTCAAAGTGGCACTTTATTGATGGAGTATGACACTTCATTGCACAATATTCAGTATATGCTTTGTCTTTGCACTTTATAACAGCATATAGTGTATCTCTATCCAATAATTTTGGAAACATCGTACATCTTATTTGTCTTTTTTTGTGATAATTGCTAATTTTTAATACTTTTTCCTAAATAAAATCAAACAAAATAATGAAATTATTCTAATTAATTAATTACCATAAGTTGTAACTAACAATAAAACTGGTTTTCAATGCAAATTTTCACATTAATTGGAATTCACTAGATAAAATATAATATTTATCACATGACAATGCAGTGTTGCCACCAGTACATTATAAAATCTTGATTCAGTTATCTGAATTACTAACAGTTTGCCATATGCTATACATGTGAAACTTGAAAAGAAATAAGGACAAAATACAACAAATATCTAATAAAATCGCAACAAAAATTTCATAAAAAGTTTCTCTAAACTTTGCTGCATGTCAACAAATTTTTGTCATGTGCCACTAATTTGCCATCACTGGTTTAGTGATATAATTTTACTCTTTTTTTTGGAAAGGGGACGTTAATCAATGATCGCTGAATATTCAAATTGGGGAATTATATAATTCCTCAGTGAAATAAGATAGGGTGGTTGAATTAGCTTACAAATATCGAGATTCAGCAGAGAATAAGAATGGATGAAAAACTGATTAGATAGCCAGAGAAGCATAAAGTTGGCTATACAGATAGAAAATGAACTCTGGTGGACTTCTTTTCTTATGTGCAAAAATGGCCAAATTATTATTGCATGAGCACCTCCATGGAGTCCAAAGACTCATTGTAAGAGACTCAAACTATCCACAATATCTATTGCACCTATCCTTGAATCCACTGACAGACAACGCACTTGCAACAACTGACTCTCTGGCAAATCGTTTCACTCATTCACCACTCTCCAAGAGAAAAATCTAGTTCTCCCATCATTACTAATCACACTTGTACTCCATTTCCAGGGATGACTTACTTCCCTAACCAAGTGCTGAAATAGTTCCTCTGCATCAATCCTATAAAACTCTTTTAGTATATGCTAATATTGTATCATATTTCATATCATACTCCAGGAGGTTTTGAATCGTGTTGCTTGGAAATTGTGCTCTGATATTATTTATTTTAGAAGTCAGTTTATCCAACCTTCTGACCCCCCCCCCCCAAAAAAAAAGTACAGCAATAGTTCTTAAGGGATTGAAGAATGCTAAACCAACTGTAAGTAGCTTGAGGATTTCAAAAAAAAAAAAAAAGAAGCTTTCCTATATTCCAATATCACACATAGAAAGCACTAGTGCAGCACAAATCAACGATGGCAACAACAAAACTGAGCAGTGATGACAGATGCTTTGGGTCTTGAAACCAGAGACAGACCTCTTGAAGCTTTAAAGTGTAAGCTGCAAACTGGGTATTTTGGTAAAGAAAAATTACTTGCTATGCGATTTTTATTGCATGTGAACTCATGCCAATTGTGCCAAGATCAACTAATCAGCAGTCAATTTCCTAAGCAACCTCAGCCAGCCATTTTTCTGTCCCCTGTGCATCCTCTCTACTAAAAGCTCCTAAACTTTGGAAGGCACATCAGCAGCCTAGAAGAGTGCTTTATTATTGCTTGATGAAACCTTCTTCTGGATAACTGACACAACTGAAAGAAAGCTCGAAGCAATTCACAATCAATGTCTCGATGTTAACGTGTCTACCATCGACAATGCCAGCAAGCTTCGTGACCTCATTGCCTCATCAGTTCAAGACACAATTGAAGCAGAAAAAAAAAAGTATAATGCCATCATCCTGAATTTCCATTTCATCCTGAAATGCAACACTAAATAACTTTTGGAGAAACAGAACAAACTTCTTGCAATTAATAAAAGTGGCCTGTGATATCCTGACATGTAAATCTGCATTCATGTTGACCATAAACAACAACAAGTCAAAAGGGCCCAACTTGTTGTTCACAAATCCACCTGATCATTAAATACTGCTCTCATATCTGGGGGTATTGCACCTAAGAGCTCTCTAAAAAAATACTGGATTCTACATAGAAAAGGGCAATTAGATTGGTTGATGACCCCCTCTCTCACTAACATACTCCATTCACTTTCACACAGGTGTTCAGTTTCTGCAACCTGCATCTTCTATAAATACTTCTATGGCTGCTATTCATCAGAATATGCATCAATAATTCCCTCAGCAGGAGGTTCAAGAGTGCTGGATCTGATCACTGCATCAGAGAACTTAACATTAACCAATCTAGGAGAGAAAACTAGCTATGGAGGCCAAAAGAAATCCTAAAGAATTCTTTTGCTATGCAGCAAGTAAAAGGAGGAATAATTATGGAAGGATAACTTTAAAAAGTGCTGAAAGTGGAGAGGTAACAGAAACAAACCAAATAGTTGAATTACTGAGTGGGCATTTTGCAGGGATGTACTATCTAGATGGTGACATTGACTGATAGGAGAATAGAGGTTGAAGAAATGGAGGTATTTGAAATATTGCAGAACCTCAATACGAACACAGCCATGGGATTAAATGGTATATTGGTCCATGTATTAGGAGAATGTGTAAGGGAATTATCAGCTCCTCTGACCAAGCTGTTTAATTTAAGCCTCAGTACTGGGAAGGTGCCAATGAAGTGGAAAGATGGCATACTAGTCCCATTGCATAAAGGAGGCTATAAGACAGAAGTAGCAAATTATATGCCAATCAGCATCTTAGGTGTGGTGGTTAACATGTTGGAGAAATTGGTGAAGGAAAGAATTCAGGACTGATTAGATAGGAATATGATACTCTATAAAGGACAACATGGTTTTGTGAAGGGTAGGTTTTGCCTTAGTAATTTGCTTATTTTTTCTAATTAAGTGACAATGAAGTTGGATAACAGAAATGTCTATTTGGTGATATTGCTGGACCTTGCAAAAGCATTTGACAAGATTCCACATATAACTCAATTGCATAAATTAGAGCAAATGGGGATGGATATGAATCTGGTGATTTGGATTAGAGGGTGGCTGATGGGCAAACATCAAAGAGTGATTTATTGAGGAATTAAGTCCAGGAAAAGGCAAGTTAAGTGGTATGCCATAGGGCTCAGTACTTGGTCCTCTGTTGTTTAATTTGTATATCAATGATATAGGAAATGATCTGACAGGAAATATTCAGTTGATTGCTGACAATGCTAAACTGGAAAGGGCAATGGTAAATGAAAGTGATTGAGAGATCCTGCAGGAAGACTTAAACAGACTACTATTTTGGGCAAAGGTAAATGACTACCAGTTTAATGTGTCTAAGTGTAAGGTGATGCACTTTTGGAAGATATCAGAATACTGATGGAACTGAACTGCAAGACACTGATGAAGCCAGGGACTTGGGTGTGATTGTGGACAGGGATTTGAAAGGGACTATTGTAAAGGTAACCAAAATAGTACATCAGTTTACATGGTTGTTGAAAAACACACTAACAGGCAGGGATAGAGAGGTTATTGTTTTCCTATATAAGGCTTTAATAAGACAACATCTGGACTAATCCTGGATTCTGTGGGGATGAGGAAGTTGTGGAGAGGATCCATAGGCAGGGAACAAAGATTGTGGCAGGTCTGTGGATTGCTCCCTATGAGAACAGACTGATGGTCTGTAGGCTTCAAAAATTAACTGATAAAAAAAAAAGAGGAGACAAGCTAGAAGCATTTAAGTTATTAAAAGAGTTTTAAACAACTCACGCTGAAGACTTTCAGTACATGGTAAGAAGGGAGAGAACAAGAGCCACCAGTGGAAGTTGCATAAGAGCATGGTTAACAAGGGTGTTAGGACTAGATTTTTTGCTTGGAGGGTGGTGAATGGATGGAATGGGTTGTCAGAGGTAGTTGTGGGTGCTTCATCAGTGAATGAGTTTAAGGGGGGGGGGGGTTATGATAAATATTGCATAGCTAATGGCTAGTGTGTGAATAACGTATCTTTTGTGGTGTCTTCTAACTCAATGGAGATAACTGTATTATAATAATAATAATTACTATTATTATGGGTGTTACACCTCTTCACTACTAATATATGGGAAATATATGAATTCTGGTACTTCTGGTTTTTGCTTGCCATTGAGTACAGCCACGAATGAGACTTTTGGAATGATCCTTTTGGATGAGTTACTCAGTGAGATTTAGAGTGATCTTGTAGATTATTCAGAGTTTTTAGAGAGGTACCCCTTAACACTACTTTAATAAAGGTCAAAAACGGTCTGGATAGTGGCCCTTCCAATAATACACAATTATATAAAGGATGTGTGCTTTGCATATTATTATTATTTGACACCTCCAGGTAGTCCAAAGACTCATCGAGGGAGAGTGTGCCAACAGCATCGAACGATTAGTCCCCTCCTAACTACTAATCGTGCTCAAACTTACTTAACTGAGCCATTAGTAGCAGAGGCTCTACCAATCGACCAACCTTTGCCGGCAAATATTAAGGCAATTAATGAAGTTACTAGTGTAAAATCTCGCATGATAAGCTAAATTAGTTAACTTATCGGGTTTGGTTTTACAGGAGTTTCAAACACGTTTATATAATGAAAAATGTGAAATTAGAATAATATTTATATAATACTTTACATTCTTGTAAAGTGCATAAAATAATTCCTGTTGTTGTATGAAAAACTAAAGAGAGGGATTAAACAAGATTAAAAAGGTGAATCAGCAAAAGTAAAAGTTTGCAATATCTTGCGAACAAAATTAAGCACCCACATTAGAGATGTTTGAAGGAAGAAAGGCGAAGTGATGTCATCATACAAAGGGGCAATCACGGAAAATTCAGTATTTTCCGTGATTGGTATTGAAACAAAAGATTAGAAAGATATTTAAGGGGACTGAGAGAGGACAGATGCTCTCTCTTTTTTTTGTTTGTCCTTTACCCTTCTCGGAGGATCCAGTTCCCACAGTAAGGAGATGAGGCTGTACATGGAAGGACAATGAGAAGGCAATTACTTGAGGATGTGACGGAGAGAATGGTAATTATTTCCTGGCAACCTGATGGAAGATTGTAGCAGATGTGTCAACAGGATATCGCCCCGATATCATTGGACTGTTTCCAGGATGAGATCCACTGCATGGATGCAAGTCCTTCCCCTCGGCTGGTCTGGTTGGCCAGGTGGTTAGCGTATCTGCTCTCCAGCCAAAAGGCTGCGGGTTCAAATCCCATCGTGGATATGGATGTTGCAATTGTCTGTGGAAATGCTAGTGGTGGTGGACAGTAGATGGTGTTGGCATAGTTGGTGGAGACAGCTGTAGAGTAGGTGCCCTCCCTCAATAAGTCTTTGGACTCCCTGGAGGTGTCATGTAATAATAATAATAATAAAGACCAAGTGACCGACCAGCAAGGATAGAAACAGCCATCATCGTATGAAGTTTGAAGAAAGGATATCGTCTGCAACCCTAGTTTGGAACACCGCAGTTGTCTATGGAGTGCCCAAGTGACTATCGTACCCTGAAGTAAAGGAACACAGGCAAGAAATCCAGACTGAGATACTGTTCATGTGACTGGACTGTGAATGTAAAAGGTACTGTGAGTAGGCACACTTTGTTAATGTTTTTTTTTTTTTTATATATAAGATTAGTATTAGCATGAGTAATATCTGTGCTTATAGAAAGGAATTGGTGTGAATTTGAGTTTAGAGCTGTAGATATGCAAGAGTAATATGTTATGATTATGTACAAAGAATGGAAGGAACTAAATTAGATAAGGAATAAGGGGACAACTGCTCCTATATTGTAAATTGGTTGAACAATATCCTCCTCATGAATGTATTACTTATAACCAATTACTAGTTAGCAATAAACTTGTTTTGTTTTGTTTCATTAATAACCTTGCTTGATCTTTTGCCAATGCACTGTCTTGAAATAATTAGGAACCTGTGAGCAAAAAGATAGAGAGCCACCATGACATGCATGAGTAAATGTAATTTAGCTATAATTTTGTTTATGTTCCCCTTCTTGAAATTCTCAGACTATATTAATTCAATTAGGCTGGTGTAGTCAACAATCAAGCAAATTTGTCTAGTTGAGAAGCACGAGGATTTTGGTGAACTGCAAATCGCAAATCAGACACAACAGTAACCTTAAGGCCTACTTTGTAAGCACTGGGAACTAGGGACAGAGCTAAGAAAGGACAAAAGAGGGTCAAGTGTAAGGTAGGATTAGTTAAAGTAAGGTAATAAGGAGTCATATTAGTAGCACGTATTAATTTTTCAAAGTCTCATTCAAGGATCTATTTGAGAGTATATAATTATATTAGAGTGAGTGACCCAATGCTTACAATCCAAGTATAATAATTAAATAACTATAATAATTACACACAAGAGGTTATAACACTAGCCTCTATACAATGGCCTAGTTGTGAATATACTTCATGTGCAAAATTTGTTTGCTTACACTTGAATTAAAAATTAAACAAGAATATAGCTTCTTGGCATATTTAATTTAAAAACATTCAACAGCCAAGAAATTATATTCTTGTTTAATCCTTTTACCCAGGTGTAAGCAAACTGTTTGTATGAAGATAGCTGCTGCATGTTTTAACAGCTTTAGAAGAGAGAGCGAGAATAGGGGAATTATCAGTGTCAGTTCTGATGAACAATGTTACTGAACACTGTGCAACAAAATTGAGTGAATTAGTGAGAGATAGGTCAAGGTCATGAATCATTAGCTGCTCTCTCTCTCCCTCCTGTACTGAGTCAAGTAATTTTAGCAAAACCTTAGGAGCACCACACCAAAGTGCAAGAAACAGTATTCGATGGTTTGATTGATTTGTATAGAGTTAACAGCTGTTTCAGAGGTAAAGTGATGCCTCAAGGAAAAGACAAATTGAAATTTTCTGGATACTGAGGAATATTTGTAATGATTATGACAAAATATTTGAGTTTAGAGTAATCCTCAAAAAAAAAAAAAAAAAAAAAAAAAAAAAAAAAAACATTTCCTAGTCTTCTTTTTTTTTTTTTGAGAAATGAAACAGGATTCAAATTAATGTCATCAGAATCCTATTGAAGAATGGTTCGGAAATAAGAATCCAGGGTTGTGGAAGTGGATATTCTGGAAAATTTGGTGATTGTGCAGAGCAATGTTTGTGAAATGAGCACAGGGGTGCAGTGACTGTCATCAGCATATCTGAGTACTGGATTTGCGGTCAAGTGGAAAATGCTACTGATATATATATATATATATATAGAGAGAGAGAGAGAGAGTAGGAAAACAACTGTGTTGAAGACCAGCATTAGTGCACAGTTGAGTTTGAGGGTGGATATCAATCCACCATTACATATGTGTCAAATAAAAAAGCTGACAACTCAGTTGCAGGTCAAAAGAAGACTACATGATGGGAGATTACTTAACAGACTTTTGTACCAAGCCCAACCCAATGCCTAAGAGATATCAAGAAAAACCACTTGGGGTGTCACAAACTTTTCCATGGCATTTGTCGAGAGGTGAGTAACATAAGCAAGAAGAGTCTCTATTAGTTGAAAGTGGTGGAATATATACTGGCAATTGTTTTAGTTAAGAGAATTGAAGGTAGCATGGAGATTAATCATTTTCTTTTAGAAGGAGAAGAGTGAAACTGGATGGTAATTAGATGGCAAAGATTTTTTTTTTTTTTTTTACTTTAGAAGGAACTGAAGTGAGTCACATTAAAAGGCAATTACATATCAAAGATTTGTTACCCCTCTTAGGAATGGGTTAAATATGGGATAATATGTGAACTGCAGGATACATACCACTAGAAAAAAAAAAAAAAAAAACAACGACAACAGAGTCAACTCAACAGCACAAATTTTCAGTACAACTGGAGAAATCCACAAGGACCACAGACTTTTTTTGCTGTCCAGTTTGAACAAGATTCTTCTGGCAAAAAATCAAAGAGGACATTCAATTTTGTGTGCTGGGAATGGTAGCAGGACACTTATCTATATTGTCTATGCTGCAAGAATTAGAAGAAAAGTAAGGACCCAGGAAACTGGATTTTTTATGCAAGTAACAATGCAACAGAACCATCCAGTCAACAGAGGTGGAAGCACTTTGGACAAAAGTTACCGCCAACATCTTTTACAACAGACTAAAAAGCATAAACGCAATTTGGACATGATGTTAGTTTGCCTGTAGCTAATTTGGGATTTGGTATAAACAGAAAAGGAAGATGGATATTTTGATGAAAGCCAATTGAGATGTGCCTAGTTCTTCTTTTGAACCTTGGCACACTTCTTAGAGAATCCAGCTTTGATAAGGGACAAGAATTTAAAGTGAAATGTCCTTTATTAATGTCATTTTTAGCCAGCTTCTCCAATACCTTCTTTACCACTCCAGATATACTAATTGTCTAAGATTGGATGCATCTATTCTACCACTACCTTTGTGTAATGGAACAATCTTGCCTCCCTGAATCCATTTGGAATGCTACTTATGTTGAGACCTAAGTTAAACAACTCAATTAGGATGGTTCTAATTCTCTTGCATAGTCCTTTAGCATCCAAGCTGTATTTGAATTAAGTTTAAGAAATATCTTTTAACATGTCTAGCTCACCCATCTCTAATCCTTTTATCAAGAGCACAAAACACTAGTTTCTCCCAGCATCCAAAAGTTTTGTTTTCTGCCTGGAATGTATAACTGCATAAATGACTGCTTAATAATTCTACTATTTATGCTAGGTCCATCACATTTTTAATCAGTGTATTCCCTGAGCTTATTAGTATTCAATTAACTTGTGATATTATTACAGACCTCTTGGGGATTTATTATGGCCAGTTCAGCAAACTTCATAGCTTTCACTTTCCTAATTTTTCCTCCCCCTTAGCTTTTGCAGTATAAAATGTGCTTTATACTGTTTCTGGATCTGTTCATCATGCTTTTCCCTTTATTCTATACACAATATTTTTTATGTAATTTTGCTTTATGATTTTCTTCATCCACTATATAATGCACCTATGAGATTCATTTTACAAATTTTGATGAAATTCATCATGACTTCCTACAGATATCCTTAACTGCTTCCAATCCAGTGCTGACATCTCTGCAATTTCTTACAAAGGCACTGCTTCAATCTGCCTGCTTAGTTTGTCATGCAGTGCTGTACATATATCCCTTTTTAGACAAAGTTCTCATGTGCCTAGCACAGACATACCCATCAGTTGCAGACATAATTCATTCAGAAGATATTAATTCAGAAGATATTTCTGAGAACAGGGCTGGTTGTGGGAGGACTAGGGGACATCCATGGAAACTGGGCAAAAGTGTGGTTAGTAAAGGTGTTAGAGCTGGGTTCTTTACTTTTAGAGTGGTGAATGAGTGGAATGGACTGCCAGAGTCTGTAGTGGATGCTGTGACAGTGAATGAGTTTAAGGCAAGGTATGATAGACACTGTATGAATGTCGAATAGTTGTGATGAATATGATTTGGGGCCTCCCTCGATGAGTCTAATGACTTCCTGGAGTTTCCCGTAATAATAATAATAATGCCTATCTCCAAATCTATAGATGGCCATTATATGTCTCTTTTCTTCCATTTCTTCCACTCTAATCCCCACAACTGAAATCACTCATGAGTGCTTTAGTTATACCAATTATACTAAGTTATCTATGCAGTTCAACTCTGCAGTCTCTGGTCAATGCTCAACTATATATTTGGCCTGTTAGTTTCTACATGAAAGTTTCTACAAATGTGTAGTTAAGGCCAAAACAGGAAATTGGATTTGGATGTTTAAGAGTGCCCCTCCTTAAGGATTTCTGAGTTAATTTTTTTTTTTTTGTTTGTTTTTTTGATGCTTTAATGTGGCCTCAACAGTGCCACCTCTGCATACTACTACTACTACTACTTGGCCTCTCTCTCTGGGTATGATCTGGCAATGAAGATCTGATCAGAAAGATGTACCCGCCATTAGTAAGCATACATAATAACTGACCACATAGGCTGACAGGTAATCATGAGAGTCTGAACAGCTCTTCAAATTATCCTCCTGTGTATTGATTTCTCAACAAGTTGTCCTTTTCCACTATTGCAACTATCACTTTCCACATAAAATGCATCTAATATTTCCATTCTTGGGATTTCTTTCACAATATCACTATCACTTTTGTCCCATACTCTTTAATTATACTTTTAATTCTGATCCCTTCAAAATGTCACTGCTAAGGTTGTGACATCTTAAATAGAAGCAAATGAATGATATGAAAGATTTTCATCTCTCTTCTCCTTTTCACTAACCTTAAATGAAGTAACTGTATAAAACCCTCATGGTTTTGTAAGCATGGTTTTGTAAGCTGTTCATTTAAATACTGTTTTCATTACTGGTAATTTTTTTTTTTTTAAATGCAGAATGATAAAACTACTGGCTTTTGATGTTAACACACCATACAAACAGGTTCTCAGCCTAACAAGGAAAAAATGAATTGATAATTACAATTATAAATTCGTTTATAATAAATAAATAATAAATATATTTAAAATTTATTCCAGCAATGCTCCAGCACCATTATACCATCCCTGCAGTGGTTCTCAGTAAGATCTGCAAAATACCCCTCTACAGCTGCAATCACCTCTTGATTCGAAGAAAAACACTGACCAGCAAGGAAGAGTTTTAGTTTTGGGAAGAGACAAAAGTCAGAGGGAGTGAAATCTGGGGAATAGGGTGGATGTTCCAACAATTCATAGTGCATATCCCTTAATTTTCCCACTGCCAATATACCTTTGTGGGCAGGTGCATTGTCCTGATGAAAGATGATTTCTTACTTCTGCAAACCGGGTCTTTTCTCACGAATTTTTTCATCTAGTCTCTGGTTAAAAGATCGGAATAATATTCCCCAGTTATTGTTTTACCCATTTCAAGATAATTAATAAAAAAAAAATGCATTTGCATTCCACAACACCAATGCCATGACCTTTTCTGCTGATGGAACCAAATCCTTCTCTTTTGGCGCTGAATAACCGACTTCTGTCCACTGTTTTGACTGCTGTTTGGATTCTGGTTTGTGTATTGGTGAATCCAAGTCTCATCCATAGTAATAAATCAACGCACAAAATCAGTTTTATTCTTGTTAAAATGCTCCAAGCACTGTTCAGAGATTTTCATGCGAGTGCGTTTTTGATCTGATGTGAGATAGCGTGGCACCCATCTTGCACAAAGCTTTTTCATTTGCAATTCTTCATGTAAAATATATCCTACACATTCTTTTGAAACCTGTAGTCTCAGCAATTTCATGCACTTTGACTCGCCAGTCATCCAATACCATATTGTGCACTTCAATTATTTCTGGTGTTGTTACACTTTATGGACGTTCTTCACATGGATAATCTTCAAGGCTGGTACGGCCATATTTAAACTCAGCAGCTCATTTCTTAATTGTCGAAAACGAAGGAGAAGAGTGACTATAAACTTTTATAAACTTCGAATGAATTTCTTTTGGTGTTAAACCTTCTTTCACAAAGAATTTTATCAAAAAAAAAAAAAATCAGCTAACGCCTTTTTATTCCTGTATATGGGGTAAACGAGGTCATTTAGCCCTATCTAACTTTTGGAGATTGAGTGGGCAGTTCAATCTCCACTGGTACCAATCAGAGATAGATGGCCCAAGGCTATCACTAATTAAGCGGTACACAGTGAAGAGAGACGGCTGAAATGTGCCTCCATCTCATGGTCCCTAACACAATATATTTAATGTCTGAAATAATGTGGGTTCTACGGTCGATTTTCTTGAGTTTACAGGATGAAAAACCCGAGTTTCCGGGAGGAAAAACCTGCTTGCCCGTGCCAGAGATCGACTAACTCGGGAACTGGTCGAAAAAAGGCTTAGAAAAATTTCCTCTAGTCGCTGACTAGACTCGAAACCAAGTCTTCCTTCATGTGGCCAAGCGCCGTGGTATGCAAACACCACATCCACTGAGCTACACAGGCTCCAAAGAATTTTATAACTACACAATACTAAATTTTATCCATTTCAAGGGATACAGACAACACTTTTGCTTTAGACAGCTGAATAAAACAAACTACTTTGATAGAATGACTTCACAATCGAGGCCGAAAACTTTTCAGACCAACCTCATATATCACCTATCTCTGGATAAATGCCATGGAGAAATTTGGTGAATCCCAAGTGGTTGCACTTGATATCTCTAAAGCCTTTGACCGGGTCTGGCACAAAGGCTTACTAAGCAAACTCCTATAATTTCGACTGTCTCAGGACTGCTGCAGATGGATTGCCAGCTTTCTGTCTAAACACACACACACACACTATGTGTGTGTGATGGTAGATGGCTCCCTATCCTCTCACCATCGAACTAATGCTGGGGTCCCACAAATTTAGTACTCTCACTGACCCTCTTCCTTCTGTATATCAATGACCTACTTCAGTTGACCTCCAACCCAATACACAGTTTTGCAGATGACAGCACATTGCACTCCTCCCTTTCATTTGATAAACCTTACCCTACACAGCTCACTTCAACCCACAGAACATCAACCACAACTTCCCTTAATTCTGACCTCTAAGCCATCCTCCAATGGGGCTCGGATAACTTCATCAACTTCAATGCTAGTAAAGCTCAGTTCTGTCTTATTTCTCCCCCAGCATTATTTTTGATAACACTCAAATTCCCAGACAAAATGAGATTTCTCTTCTCGGAATTACCTTGACATCAGGCCTCTCCTGGCATAAACACATCAGAACCATTGCATCCTCATCTTGCAAAAAACTAGGATTTCTCTTTCATTGAAGATGTTACTTCACCTCTAAACAACTGTTAACCTTATACAAATCACAAATCTGCCCAGCTATCAAATACTGTCCTCACATTTGGATTGGGGCTCCTAAAAGCTCCCTTGAAACTTGACTCAATCTAGAGGTGAGCAATTAGACTGATAAATGACCCATCTCTTATCAACTCACTTCCCTCACTTTCACAGAGACGTTTAGTCTCTACAATTTGTATATTCTATAAATATTTCCATGGAAAATGTTCATCCAAAAGAGCATCAATGATTCACTCTGTACTATGCCCATTGGAACATGTACAGCTGCCACCCAACATCCTTTCACAGTACACCTTGAAACCCACAGAACAAGTTTCTTTTCCTCCTCCTTTCATCCCTGCTACTGCCGTGGAACAGTCTTCCCCTGATGTATTTCCCAAGGAATACAATATACAGCATTTTAAATCGAATGTCAACAAGTTTCTCCTTTCCCAACCAACTACCCATATACAGTACTAAAGTACTATAGGTTGATTAGCCAACCTCTCGTATATTGTCCCAACATTTTTTTTTTTTTTCATTAAAAAAAAAAAAAAAACTGTGCATGAAGTAAAGTAACAATGACAGGGCAACTAGTATACAGAGGCCAATGACTTCACATCAGTTGTCTTGGTATCCCATAATGTAACATATCTTTACAAGACATGCATAATGCTATGGGTATGGATAAAGGATGAAACCAAGAAAATAATTTCTTGGCATCATTAATTTATAATATAACCAAGTGGAAAAACTTTCAACATCTGTCTCTAATCCAGAGTATTTTAATAATAAGATGTGATACCTTTGAGGTCCATGAGGAAGCAGCAAAATAATAAGGAAGAGCAGCATAATAATGAGAAATATGAGGAAGCAGCCAAACAATTCATAATTTTTACACATTAAACCATTATTTATATTTTTAGTATGTCTGACACATATTGTTGCATACCGATTACTAAAAAACTGATGCAACAACAGTTTTGGAATGAGAGATAATAAAGTTTTTAGCAAAGCAATTTGTTTCAAAACAATACTTTTAAAATAAACAGAACATATTTATTAAAGTAAATTACATAAATAACATGGAGTAAATAATAAAACAAACAATACTGTAAAATTACTCCAAACTAGAATATCATAGAAGCAGCTTTAAAGAAGCAGATAAATTAATTTACTTACCTTGCTCCAATTCATTAAGTGCCTTTGTAATTCGATTATGTGCATCAGAACAAAACGTATGTGCTAGCGTTATCTATTAACAGAGAATTTATTTAATTTGATATAATTATTTCATCTGCCATCACCAGAGCATCAGTATAATACTTTATATATTTTAAAATATACCCAAGTATCTTTATATATGAAAAAATGTTTTTTTTTAATTTATTATTTTTTTTAGTGTACTTACAGTTTACATTCTTTAAATATAACCATAGTCATCTGGGTAACCTTCAAAACCAGAAAAAAAAAAAAAAAAAAATTCTAGTCATCATGCAGCTTTTCTGAATACCTGAAAATAATGAAGTCGGGTAAAATGACCTTTGTGGAGAAAACATTTACCATTTCCATCAATTCAGAAGTCACTAAGCAGATTCTGACTTATGGTTCTGTACAAAAACCATCCTAAAAATGTGTTTCACTCATCAAGTAGCAGCTGAAGGTAGTATGCCTACTCACGTTGAAAGTTTTTCCACTTGATTATATTATAAATTAAAGATGCCAACACAATTATATCCTTGGTTTCATCCATTATCCAAGTGTAAGCAAACAAAGTTTGCACATGAAATAACTTCATGACAGGACAACATAAAAAAATAATCTATAAATATCATAGATAGAGGCTCATGACTTCACATCAACTGTCTTATTATTCCATAATGCAATGCACATATCCTTAGAGACATATATAATGCTATGCATTGTTTGCTTACGCACTTGGATAAAGGATGAAACCAAGAATATAATTTCTTGGCATCTTTAATTTATAATATAACCAAGTGGAAAATCTTTCAACATCTCTAATATTTTAATAATACGGTGTGATATCTTTTGTCTACTTGTATATTACTTTTGAAGGCAGTACAGTTATTCCTGTAATGGTCAGGAGCCAGGTAAAAAACAGTAAAAATCGAAAGATTTCCGATGGAATATATAGAGAATAGTAATGAAATTCTTATATGGACATTTTCGAAATGGGGTAAAATTAGTAATATATGAAAGGGTTTGTCAAGTGAAGACCCAAATTGGTTTTCTGGTGACGTCACCTTCACAATGGATATGAAGACGTCAGTACCAAATTTTGTCAACATCAGTACAAACTGAGTTATGGTAAACTATCCCGGAGTACAACGTCAATGCTTGTGTTGTGGTTCATATGATCACTTAGGTGGTAACTGTTCCAAATCTAAATGTTTCAACTGCATGGAGATCGGACATATCGCTAATCAGTGCCTCAAACCCTGTCAGGAATGTGAAAGTTCTGAACACCACATTAACAGCTGTCCTTTTAGAACTTCTGCGGAAAGAGTGGGAGCTCCTGTAGAGCCAATTAGAACACCATATATATCAGAGAGAGACATAATGAAGAGTTCCAGGATCTTCCAATTCAGTCTAGTAAAGACGCTTTTAAGCAAACTACACTTGGTAAAATCACAAAAAGTACAAGAACAAATCAATTAGAAATTAGCCCCAAAATTCCATATCTGCAGGAGCAACTTTTCCAGTCAAATACTGATGGAACATCAGTTGAAATTACCAATAATGAACCTAAAATAACAACTGAACAGGTACACAATGAAATGCAAAAACATTCAACTGTTCTACAAGGAGAAACTGGAGAAGAAACAGAAAAGCAAGTAGGACAACCGAAATAACTTAATATGCAGACAAGATCATCAAAAAGGAAAGACGAATTAATAAAAAATATTGAAGATAAACAAAAAAAATTAAAAAAAAAAAGAACTACAACTAAAAGAAAAAGAAGTAATAAAAAACGTAAAGATGGAGAAGGCTGTGGATCATCAAATGAAAACTCTTCAGTGACCCTTCATTATCCATAAACTCTTCTGACCCGGTCAGAAGAGTTTATGGATAATGAAGAACCAACTCATGCTTATGTAGATTTCACTCATATCCAAGCCATTATTGAAAAGATATTGAAGCTAATACGTCAGTTTGTCTAAAACTGTACAACCAGAAATCCGATTTGCTGATTTCCAAACTATAAATAACACATGTAAACAATAATTTGTTCAACAAAATCAGTGAACCATAACAAAATAGAGACGTTGCATTTCCTGTTTTAAATGTAAAATGTAAACGTTTTACCAAGAGTTACTATCCTAGTATTCAACGCTAGGAGTGAGAGAAAGAGAGAATTTGTAAGATGCAGATGGTTGAAAAATATTTAGCACTACAGGTAAAACTGGCTTTCGTGTACTTCCTGTCTATGCAGAAATCTCTTCTCTCCCTCACTTTGCCAGTGTGGTGAAGACCCGGTCATTTTCATTAAGGTACTTCTGGGCATAATTCAACTTTTGTACTTCAATATGAATACATCTTTTGGATATAGTGCAAATTTTTGGATAATAACGAAATAACTCCTAAGTTTCCTCACTTATTTTTGAACATTCCCGATGTTCATAATTGTTAACGACTGAATAACACTGTCTTGTTATTCTCTTAGCTGATCTCATGCTACTTGAAAATTATTCGTTGCCTTTCTTCAAAACCTGTGGTAGCTATGTTGATGGCAGATATGTTTCATGAATAACACAGTCCAACACAATTTTTGCTGACTTTTATATGAGACTTGTTTTTTTACTAATTTGGGTGCTCTGATTTCAAATATGAAACCCACTTTTCTCTATCACATCAGGTTTTTCCTCTATGACATTTTCTTTTTGCTAATTTGTATGTTTTTGATAGTTTTAAGGAGGCAGTACTATTTAGAAGATCACAAAAATCGATTTTTTATATTATTTTCTGAAAGTATGTACTTTTAAAAATCTGTTCCTAACTTTTTATCAAGAAATTCAAAAAATTCCCGAAGATATAGCCTATTATTCAAAGCAGTGCGCAGATCAGAATCAGAGCGCTTACTGCTCTCGCTTGTTAGTAAATGAATAAATGCGTAAGAACCTGCAATGGCATGTACTAGCGCTTTGAATGCCAGAGAGGTCGATAATTAGATACATAACTACTTAACAATATTCATTAAAAATTACAAGAACATTTATAAAAAAATAACAATTTTACTTACACATGAGTTTCAGGGAATAAATTTTTGTTTGTAGCAATTTCTGCTGTGTGTTCTGTTTTGGCAATCCCTTTGAATACTCCAACAGTAGTCGGCCATCATGTGAGAATCCCATCTTCCTTGGTACTGATCTTCCATAGTTTTTAAGTCTTAATGAAATCTTTCACCTTGTTCATCGCTTATAGCACCTAAATTCTCGGGAAATCTATCAAGATGACTGTATAGGAAATGAAACTTTATGCTCATGTTGCAACCTAGGCACTGGAAATTTTCAAGCATTGTTTCCACTAGATCTTTGTAATTGCACGCTTTTTTGTTTCCAAGAAAATTATTCGCAACCATCATAAATGAAGTCCAGGCCTCTTTCTCAATTTCATTCATAGAGTTATTGAAATTTGGGTCTCACATTAAAGTTCTAATATGTGGTCCATCAAATACACCGGCTTTAATTTTTTCATAACTAAGTAGTCGTGGAAATTCTTCACGTATGTATTGGAAACAGTCACCTTGTAAATCTAAAGCTTTAACATACTGCTTCATAAGACCTAGTTTGATGTGTAGAAGTAGAAAAATGATTTCTTCTCTGTCGATTAAAGGTTGATTTATAACACTCTGTTCTCCAACATTTAAGGATATTCTGAGAGGCCAATGTTTCTGACTCCAGTGTTGGTTTCTAGCTCGACTATCCCAGAAGCATAGAAAACATGGAAACTTTGTATATCCTCTTTGAAAGCCAAGTAAAAAGTTCACCATTTTAAGATCCACACAGATGATCCAGTTATGGTCTGTATATTTTAATAACTTCAGAACATTTTTAATGTCCTCATATGTTTCCTTTAAGTGGACTGAATAGCCAATAGGAATTGAGCCATATACATTCCCATTGTGTAGTAAGACTTCTGCTTGAACTGTCGATAAATAAACGCCACTCATTTGGATATTATTATTATTTTGGGCTACTCCGGGGAGTTCTTAGACTCATCGAGGGAGGCCCTAAACATCATGTCCACACAACTATTCGATATTCTCACAGTATCTATCATACCTTGCCTTGCTCACTGTCATAGTACCCACAACAGACTCTGGCAGCTTATTCCACTCATTTACCATTCTAAAAGTAAAGAACCCAGCTCTAACAATCCTGCTAACCACACTCTTGCCCAGCTTCCATAGGTGTCCCTAGTTCTCCCACCACCAGTCCTGATCTCAAAAATATCCTCTGAATTAATCCTGTAGAATCCTTTCAGCAATTTGAATGTCTCAATCATATCTCCCCTCTTCCGCCTATCAACTAGTTTCTGCAACCCACAAATCTTCAACCTGTTCTCATAGGGTTCATTCCATAGACCTGTTATCATCTTAGTCACTCGCCTCTGGATCCTCTCCACCTCCTCCCCATCAAGAAGGAACCGAGGTGACCAAATCTGGGCACAGTAGTCGAGATGAGGTCTTATCAAGGTTCGGAACAGAGGTACAATAACTTGCTTGTCTCTGCTCGTCAAGGTATTTTTCAACAACTAAGTGAGTTGATGAGCTGATTTAGTTACTTTTGCAGTGTGTCCCCTAAACTTCATCTCCCTATCAACCAACACTCTCAAGTCCCTGGCCTCATCAATCTCTTGGCATACAATTCCACCAATGTGGTATACTGCTGCTAATCTTTTCACCCCAAAATGCATAACCTTACATTTTGTCATATTAAATTGACATCCATTCTCCTTAGCCCAGAACTCCAATCTATCTAAGTTATCCTGCAAGACTTTGACATCATCTGCATTCACTATCGCCCTACCCAACTTTGCATCATCAGTGAACAAATGAACTGTTCCACTTAGATTCTTCCCTATATTGTTAATGAACAGATTAAACAGCAGTGGTCCAAGAACAGAACCCTGTGGCACACCACTAGTCACAGGCCGTCTTTTGGATTCTACTCCAGAAAAAACTACTCTTTGATATCTCTCCATCAACCACCCACCTATCCATCTCACCAACCCTATATCCATTCCCATATGTTGTAGTTTATGGATTAGAATTCCATGTGGCATTCTGTCAAACGCTTTTGCCAGGTCAAGCAGTATCACTGTAAGCCCATTTCCCTTATCCAGTTCTGGTCACCTTGTTATAAAACTTGAGCAAATTACTGAGGCATGATCTACCCTTCATAAAACCATGCTGTCCCCTGTACAGTATCTCATTTTCATCAACCCATTCCTGTATTTTTGACTACTTTCTCCAAGACCTTGACGACTACTCCTGACATGCTGATCGGTCGGTAATTTGCCACCATAGTCTTGGATCCTCCTTTATGCAGTGAAACTATTTTCCCCTCTTTCCACGCCTTCGGGACTAAACCAGACCCAAGACTCAGATTAAACAACATGGTCAAGGGCACTGATAATTCCTTAGCCACCTCAAGCAAGACCCGTGCCGGTATACCATCCAATCCCACAGATGTATTCACATTAAGGTTCTGTAATAGACTATTCACCTCCACTTCATTCACCACAATTCCCCTATAAACTAATGGTTCCTTCACTCCTTCAATGTCACCACCTGGATGATATACTTTTGCAAAAATTGCCGGCGAAGGTTGGTCGATTGGTAGAGCCTCTGCTACTAATGGCTCAGTTAAGTATGTTTGAGCGCGGTTAGTAGTTGGAAGGGAACCCATCGTTCGATGCTGTCGGCACACTCTCCCTCGATGAGTCTTTGGACTCCCTGGAGGTGTCAAAATAATAATAATAATAATAATAATAATAATAAAATTGCGCACTCAGTAACTCCACTATATCGACTGGTTCAGTGACCTCCTTACCATCGTCATTCCTTAAAATCATTTTGCCATGTACAGTTTTTTCTTGCTTGCAGCATATTGAAAGAACTGTTTGGGATTCTCTTTTGCTCATAGCTAGTTTCCTTTCATATGCTTTTGCTGTTTTTACCACACTCATTACCCTTCTGGCCTACACTTTATACCGTTCGTGTGCCTGCAGGTCATCCCTTTCTTTAAATTCCCTCCACAGTTGTTTCTTTTTTTGCAGCTCAAGCTTAATGGTGTTATTCATCCATTTAACCCCTACTTGCTTTACTATTCGGACCCTAGCCATACAATCAGCCAAAATCTCCTGTAAATGCTCCTTGGCCACTTCCCATGCTCTGTCGACGTCCAGCCCTTGCAGTTGTACATGCCATGGCACTGATCCAAGCAATCTTCTAAGCTTGTTAAACTTGCCAGCACGGTAATTCCACATATACCCTGTCTTAATCAAAAATTCCACACCTTTAGCCACCTCCCAGGTCAAGACCTTATGATCACTCTCACCAATAGGTGGCAACATGGTCATATTCGTTACAGTCAAATTGTGAGATGCTATTACCAGGTCAAGCACTCTCACACCCCTAGTATTTTCAATTACATGCTGTCTCAGATAGTTAACTCTTAATAATTGAATAAAATCCATTTCCTTCCTCACATGTGTCCTCTCCTCCTTCCAATCAATGTTACCATAGTTGAAATCCCCCATAATAATCACCGTCCTTCCGCTCATTTCATCAATTTGTTTATGCATACTATCTCCACCATCTATTCCATCACCTGGTCTATAGCAGCACCTAACTGTATATTTTATTCTGCCAGTCTCAATCTCACACCAAATAGCCTCAAATGAGTTCCTTTCACTATCCTGCAATACAACTTCAATTCTCCTTGGCTGCAATTCATCAGCTATCATCAATAACACCCCTCCCCTCCATTTTATTCTCTCTGTCCTTCCTAAACACACTATAACCTACACATTCTATCCCACTAACTATATCATCTTCCGTCAGCCATGTTTCACTAATGCCAATAACCTGTGGCCAGGAAGAGCCGATCAAAGCCAAAAATTCTTCCTTCTTGTTCCTAATACTCCTGGCATTAGTATACATGAACTGCAGTGATCCCTTTGTCCCAAAATATTGTACAACACTCATTTCAGTTAGCAAACCTGACACATTGTTACAGTAAACAAACCCACACTCGTGTTTAAAATATTGTACAAGATTACTTTCCCTGCTACGATAAAAAGTTATCTTTGTATCTTGCTCCAGTAAGTTTTTTCATTTAATCTTGAAGCTAACAATTCCGATGCTTCCTTTGATAGGCCCAAATCTCTTACTAAGTCATTCAATTCCGTTTGAGTAAAATGCGGTCCAGAACTAGAAATTAAATTTTCATTGTCTAAATCAACATCCGGGTCTTGCTCCTCAAGAACATATGGCATATCCTGATCATGCTCGTTCTTAAGTAAAGGAAGTCCTTTATAAATTGGCACAGCTATTTCACTGGAATGAGCAACTGGCTGAATTGCTGAGTCGAGATTTGGATACACAATTTTTTTCTTATTCTTCTTATTATAACCAGAAGTCTGAACTAAACAAAAATAGCAATCATCTACGTGATTTTTTGGTTCACGCCAAATCATTGGAATGCCAAAAGCTAATTTTTGGCGTTTTCCCTTGCTCCACTGTCGTAAATTTTCTACACATGATTTCACTTTATTTGGAGCCCATGAGAGACTATATTGAAATGTTATAAGCTCTCATCATATTTTCATGATCGATTAACGATTGACTGATTTTGATCGTTCTTTGTCCGCTTTGATGCATATAGCATTCATTTGTTTTAGGCAGTTGTCATCGCTTACTTTTCATCACCTACATGTATTAGGTCGGTTATCGGCCTCTCTCGCATTCAAAGCGCCAGTACGTGCCGTTGCAGGTTCTTATGCATTTATTTGTTTACTAACAAGCGAGAGCGGTGAGCGCTCTGATTCTGATCTGTGCACTGCTTTGAATAATAGGCTATATCTTCGGGAATTTTTTGAATTTCTTGATAAAAAGTTAGGAACAGATTTTTAAAAGTACATACTTTCAGAAAATTATATTAAAAAATCGATTTTTTTGATCCTCCAAATAGTACTGCCTCCTTAAAACTATCAAAAACTTGCAAATTGGCAAAAAGAAAATGCCATAGATGAAAAACCTGACGTGATAGAGAAAAATGGGTTTGATATTTGAAATCAGCGCACCCAAATTAGTAAAAAACAAGTGTCAGATCATAATCAGCAGAAAAAATTTTTTTTTTTGTTGGCCAGTGTAATCATAGCATCTCCTTTCTGCATTGCCTCATTAAATGTACAAGGATTTCATAGGCAAATTAAACAAGAAACTATATGGAAACTTATGCTACGCCATAATATCAGGTTTTTGTTTCTCCAAGAAACATACTTCTGTAGATATAAAGATATTAAAAGTTTAATAGATAGATAGATATCCATTTTTTTTCTTATCGGAGCTTTGGAAGATTTAACAGGGCTGGAGTAGGAGTTCTTATTCTTGCCCCCCCCCCCCTCATTGGGTCATTCTGTAATATCCGAAAGGGATGCAGAAGGGAGAATCTTGACAATTGACTGGAAATACTGTGGAGGTGTAATAAGGTTTATAAACGTTTACGCTCCATTCAGTGGAACAGTTAGACGAAAATTCTTCGTCTAACTGTGCCCACTACATCATAGCAGTTGGAGACTGGAATTTTATTGAAAACCCCACAGTAGGCAAAATAGGAGGACACCCCAGGAGTGAAAAAGTGGGATATGCACAATTAAAAACATGTCTTGGCAATGATCAACTAGTAGGATCATGGAGGATTCGCAATCCTAATCTCCAGACACACACGTACATGAATCAAGGTATTGATCGAATTTATATATCTTCTTCCCTTATAAATAGGATAATTCAAATAAAACATCTTGACATCAACATGTCAGATCATAATCCAGTTATACTCAAGTTCCACTGCATCTAAAAAGCAGAGATCTCTTCTGGACCATGGAGACTTCCACCAAATTTTTCGTTGATTTTTTCAACTAAATTCCAAACTCTGTTTGAATTGGAATAATGTTACCTGGAATTGGGATATGTGGTTAAAATTCAAACAAGCAGTAAAGCAGAATATGATGGAATGGGGAAAGGAACAGGCTTTCCTCCAAAGGAAAAAGTTGAAAGACCTGTATAAAGAGAGAAGCTGGTTTGTAACAAACCAATGCCATGGTATGGAATGTAGCAATATCATTAGAAACATTAACAAAGAGAAAGAACTGGAAAGGCAGAAACAAGTAGAAGAAAGAAATTTTAAGATAAGAATACAACAGCACTTAGCAGATAGCCCTTCAGCTGCATTCTTCAATAGACAATTTACAAAATTTTGCAAAGAAAGGACTATCACTGAAATCTGTGTTGGTGGAGAAGACATGTCCACCACTAAAGACATCCTTGACTCCTTTCAAAAACACTACAAAAATCTGTTTGAAGACAATAGTACTGTTGGAAATTATAACTCTTGGAACATTAATGGCTTTCCTGTTCATATCCAAGATGGGCTCGATAGCCCCATTACAGCATCTGAAGTTACCACAGCCTATAAAGAATGCCAGACAAGAAAATCCCCAGGGCCTGATGGCCTAGGGATAGAACTTGATCGTTACACTATTTAGTTCCTTTCTCTCATCAGACACATGCCAAGTGAATTTGTAGCAAGCCATACTGTCCTCAGTACCAGGTCGAGCAGTAGAATTTAATCTATTTCTGCTATGTGATCTAATCCGCTTAGTTAACACGAAAAAGCAGTCGATGGGAATGCTATCAAATGTAGACCTTACTCAAGCATTCGATAATGTCCAGCATCCCTTTCTATTCCACATCCTCCAGCAAATTGGTGTGGGTAAAAAACTGCTATCTGTTCTCAAAGGCACCTATGCCAACTCAACCACCTGCCTCCTATAATAAATTTAGTTTAATCCTTTATCCAAGTGCGAGCAAACAAAGTTTGCGCCTGAAAGTATCTTCAGGACTGGGGTAAGGTGGTACAACACCAGGACACTCGTTGCAAAGGTGGAGCAAGATACCAACACTCCTATCTCAGTATCTCCCATAATGCAAAACACATCTCCTTGCAGATATGTCTAATGTTACGCATTAGGAGAAGGGCCACAACCCAGACTAGTTTCGACCTTTATTGAGGTCTCTTCAGTGGGAGATACTGAGATAGGAGTGTTGGTAGCTTGCTCCACCTTTGCAAGGAGTGCCCTGGTGTTGTACCACCTTACCCCAGTCCTGAAGATACTTTCAGGCGCAAACTTTGTTTGCTCACACTTGGATAAAGGATTAAACTAAATTTATTATACTCTAACCAAGTGAAAAATAAACTTTCAACACCTGCCTCCTAGTTAATGGGTTCCTGTCAGACCCAGTAAAAATTCAAAAAGGAGTCAAGCAAAGGTTGAACTCTCAGTCCACTGCTCGTTGCATTGGTTCTTGAGCCTTTCTTACAACAAGTCAACAACATGCTGTGCGAGGCATAACAACTCCTTCAACTAAAAAGGAAAATAAGGTATTAGCATATGCCGATGATGTAGTCAGAACTTTGAAGGATAATGATTCCATATATATATATTTTGGTATTTTGGAAAAATTCAACAAAAGTAGCAGATTAATTATTAATGCAGACAAGACAAAATTAAAAGTTTATGGAAAGTGGGATCTTGGAAGCATTCCTTTTGGACTAACCCCAAAGAGAGAGAGAGAGAGAGAACCCCCTTATTATACTCAGAATTCCCTTCTCCACTTATCCAATATTACTAGTCCAAGAACTTGGAAATGTTAGAAGATTGGAAAATAGGGCCACCCTCCTTTTCTTCTAAAGCCATAGTACTCAAAACCATAATCTTTCCTGGTCAGTTGTACATAATAAATATTACAGACATCACAGAAGCTGAACAAAAGCAATTATACAGCAAACCTGTGCAATTTTTTTGGTCTAGCCAATACCAAGAAGTTAAAAAGGAATTTCTCCAACTATCAATGATGCATGGAGAATTTGGACTTCCAGTCTTAAAATTCTGCTATTTAAGCAATACAGCTCAAAAATCCATAAAATATTGTAAACCAATCACACATGTGCAGACCTTCTCCAGTACTGCTTGGATTTTCATCTTTCCCTGTTTGGAGTTAATGATTATAAGAGTCCAAAAGCTGAAAATGTTCCTGAATACTACAACACTCTGTGCTTAACTCTAAGACTGTTAAAACACTCTGGAATTGACATTCTTTCCATTAAAAAAAGTAAAATTTGGTATAAAGAAATTAATCTCTTGCTGCAAAGTTCCACAGTTGGGTACTGATGACAATATTTTGTTTCATAACCTGATGAAGTTCCAAGGGTACCCTAACAGAAAGGATCTTGCTTGGAGAACTGCATAGAGTCGTCTTCCAGTCAATGCCATCAAAGGGAGGTACTTTGACATCGGAGATCCAATCTGTGACATCTGTTACCAATTGGAAATGATAGAACATGCATTCTACAGCTGCCCTCTTGCTCTGTGTATTTGGAACAGATTATGTAACGTGTTGGGCATGCCACTATTTACAACAGAACAGGTTTTTTTTTTTTTTTTTACAATACCCACCACCTGTCAGCAATGGAAGAGAATTTTGATTTTTATAATTAATGAATTAAAATACCATTTATGGAAGGTTAGAAAAACACATGGATTTGAAAACCAGCAATATGACATCCAAATGCTTTATAATATTGTATTGTGGAAATTTTATTGTTCAGTCAGACATTTTTTGTATTTAGAAAGAAGCATTCTAGGAGATATCAAATTTATCACTAGATGGTGTAGACCAGGGGTGGCCAACCTATGGCGCATGTGCCAAATGTGGCGCATCGCATGATTAGAAGTGGCACACTGAACCCCAGAGAAAAATTTAAAAAAATTTTCCATACGATATATATATATATATATATTCAGTGGTAGGTTGATTGTGTGTATAAACACACAATTAACCTACCACTGAATTCTAGAGTGCGCATTTATTATACTTGTTTGATCTTGAAGCAACAGGCACTGGCAAATGCTGACATGCGTCACCAGTTACTCAATCAGTTTACAGCTGACTCTCGTGTCATAACGTTCGATGAACTTCTGATTTGATGTGACTGAACAATCCCGTGTTTTCGAACTTATGTTTTTATTAACAGTTCTTTAAGTTTAAGATAAGATTTCTGTTTTCATGAAGGCTTAATATAGTTCTGTAAATTTAAAAATAAATTTTTTGATTTTGAACGTGTATGTCAAGTTCTTTCGCGTTCAACTAATTTGCTGATTACTGAAACCGGCAATTATTCAGTGTAATTGTGTGTTTTTATGTTTTTTTATACAATATTTTTCCTTTTTATTTATGTATAGTAGATTTATTCCTAAAATTTAACTGATCATAAGCAAAGCTTTCATAATGAGGATGTTTGGGTTGTGTGTGTGTGTGTGTGTGTGTGTGACTGCCAGCTGATTGACTGTTTTATGGCAGGAAGCGATCTCGTACTTCATTGGACATAATATATTACGAGAGAGAGACGAAAACTCTCTATGAAAAAAAAATATATATATATATATGATTTTTAAACTTATAGAACTGTATTTGGCCTTCATGAAAACAGGAATCTTATCTTAAACTTGTAGAACTGGTTTTGAATGTTCATAATGTTAAAAACGATAAAATAATTTAAATAAATTATTTGATAATAAGCTTTACTTTTTGGGATAATTTTTTTTACAGTCAGTTACCCATTACCTTGCAAAATAAAATGAGCAGAAGAAAAGCAGAAGGTGATAGCAAGGGCCAGTTTAATGAACTGTGGGAAAATGAGTTCTTATTTATTGCGGGTCCTTCAGGAAAACCGTTGTGCATTGTTTGTGAAAGCACTCTCTCAGATAATAGAAGACATGATCTTAACAGACACTATAGAAAACATCAAGCTGAATTAAAAGAAAAACTGAAGTTAGTTCCTGGGTCTGAGTTGCAGAAAGAATATGTGTGGTTAAGAAAAAGGAAGAAATAAAAAAAGAGACAAAATATATTTGTGAAACGAAGTTGTGAAAGTGTGGCAATGCTGGAGGCATCTTAAGAAATTGCCTTTGTGTTGGCTAAAAAACACAAGCCTTTCTCTGATGGAGAGGAAGTTGTTAAGCCCTGTCTCGAAAAATTTGCAAAATGTCATGGTGATAAGAATGTTGAAAGAAAAGTAAACCAAATTGCTCTGTCCAAGCAAACAATTACAAGATGCATCAAAGAACTTTCCCATGATGTTAATGAGCAATTTAAAGTCCATGTTCATGCTTGTTCTTTCTTTTCTTTGGACAAATCAGCTGATATATGTGATGTAGCCCAATTAAGCATTTTTATAAGAGGAATTGATGGTAATTTTAATATTTTTGAAGAACTTATTGGTCTTGGGTCACTTCATGGAAAAACAAGAGGGTCAGACATATTTGACAAAGTAAAGTCATGTCTAGAAAATCAACAACTAGATTCTAGTAAGCTCATCAGTGTTTGCACTGATGGAGCACCGTCAATGGTAGGTAGAGTTTTTGGGACTTTAACTTTACTTGAAAGGTTTTTAGGTTGTTCTCTACTGAAGTATCACTGTATTATACATGAAGAATCTCTGTGTGGGAAAATTCTAAATTTGAAGCATGTTATGATACCAGTTGTAAAGTGTGTAAATAAAATTAGAGCAAGAGGGTTAAACAGAAGAGAATTCAGAGAATATTGTGAACTGTTAGATACGGAATATGGTGAACTCATCCTTCATTGTGAGGTGCGCTGGCTTTCTAAGGGACAAGTTCTCAGTAGATTTTGGAAGCTGAAAGAAAGCGTTCGTAATTTTCTGGAAGAGAAGGATGAGCTGCATGAGGAAAAAGCCCTGTTGTGTGATGAGAAATGGCTATTTGATTTAGCATTTTTAGTTGATGTTACCAGCCACCTTAATGATCTAAATTTGAAAATGCAGGGCAAGAACAAATTTTTCCTAGCTTAGTAAATGACATCAGTGCATTCAAAATGAAATTAAAACTGTTCATCTTCCAGTTAGAAAACGGGGATTTAAGTCAAATTCCACATTTAAAAGAACATAGTGAATCTGTTGAAGATAATGGCAACTTTACAGAATATACTGAGAAACTCAGATTATTGCAAGAGTTCTTTAACAGTCATTTTAGCGATTTTGCTGAAGAAGAAGACTGCATAGTTGCATTTATAAATCCCTTTTCACTTACGGAACAAAATATCTTGACGATGTCTAGTAACATACAAAAAATGGAACTTATTGATCTCAGAACCAATTCTTTATTGAAAATGAAATTTAACGAACTTCCATCACTCCCAGATGCTTCTGATATAATTAATTTCTGGTGATCGTTGCCCTGTGAACATTTTACAGACCTGAGAAAATTTGCTCAGAGTTATATCTGTCATTTTGGAACTACAATCAGATGCGAACAAGCATTTTCATCAATGAAAATGATTAAGAACAAACTACAGTAGCGACTGACTGATTCAAATTTGAAAAACTGTTTGATGCTTTCTGTAACTGATTTAACTCCAAACACTGCAAGCTTAGCAAAAGCAAAGCAATTTCAAAAGACTCAATAAAATAAATAATAAATCAATAAAGTAATCATATGAAATTGAAATTTCATATGATTACTTTATATGAAATCCTTTGATTTAAAACTGCTAAAAGTGTCTATATTATCATATATATAATAAATCATTTATGCATAACTGTTAAATATATCCATATTATCATATTTTAAAAGGGCTGAAAAGTGGTATAAGTTTGCATGGCACATCTTAACTTAAAAATGAAAAAATTGACCCATGAACTATAAAAGGTTGGCCCCCCCTGGTGTAGACCATCCACATTATGCAATATTCACCGAGGAGGGGGGGGGGGAGATAAAATTCTGTCTATTCTTGCTATGAGAGGTTTTTTAAATAGTTCCATCCTCTTAATTCAATGTAGTCTTATAGTCAATTGCAGGGATGACTAGAGAGCAATCCCAGGTAGAGAAGGCCAACTCAAGGCAGTTATAACCCAAATGGGGCTAACCACCTGGGTAACAGTAATCTTTGCATTTTAGTTTCAATTGGTTTTTTGGTTGCTCATCTATATGAGATTGGTGAAAAAGAAAAACTGATAGCCTTTGGCTGTATGATGATATAAAAGAGCTGAGGCATTTTCTTTTTCTCTCTCTCTGATGCTATCTATGTCTTTTTTTTCTCTTAATACTATGAGGCTTTCCTGCACCCATATACTAATTACTATGATGAACAACCCTTTACTTTTCACCTCAATAAAAGTTGAACCCAGTCTGAGTAGTGGCCCTTCCCATAATGCACAGCATTATACATGCCTGTAAAGATATTTGCATTGCATTATAGGATACTTAGGCAACTGATGTGAAGTCATTAGCCTCTATATACAAATAGCCCAGTTGTGAAGTGACTTCACAAACTTGGTTTCATCCTTTATCCATATTGGATAAAGGATGAAACCAAGAATTTAATTTCTTGGCATCTTTAATTTATTGTATGCCCACTCAGTTCACTTTAAGACATGACATGAATTAAATGCGATTCATGTCATGTGAATCACATTTGATATTGTCATGACTGTGTAACACTTTATGGTAGTACTGCTACTATTTTTATCTCTATTCTTGTACTTACTATTATTTTAAAATCAAATTACTTATGTATGGTTGCTGAAATTGAAAAGTGAAACAACAAATTTCACATTTTAGGATAAAATGAGAAAGACTCATGAGCTGAAGAGTCCTTTTAGTAGCTGGTAATGAATAGTAGCAAAGTTAGGAAATAACAAGTTTTAACTAAAGATGTTGCTATTTGAGCCTAAAAAAAGAGCAGTAAAATGCTAATGAATGTGCTGTCAACTTTGAAAGCTAATGGTAAATTGTTGACTTCCAGTCAACAATGTAGATGAAACTAATATTCAAACTGCAACAATTTGAGTGTATGTTGAATTTTAGCAAATTCCAGTCATCTGATAGCAACCAACTCAACTGCCTATAACAAGCATTAACCACCCAACTGGCCATTATGCATATACACATCAAGATTACCATGGATGCAAAGTGCATATTAAATTTTGTAATACCAGTGATATTACATTGAAATATATGATGGATATGAAGTGTATGAGGAGTGATGTATTTCATCCATATTGACGACAATGTGGTTATACCAGAAGACAAGAGGAGGCCACCACTTAGCTTGTGGAGAATGTGGAGAGCCAACCAAAAGAGGCTTCTGATCTGATGTCCAATATTCATCTTCCCTTGGTGCATCTAGTTGCTAGGTGTCCATTGGATACTAAAAATGAATGAATAGAGATGGGGCGATTTGGGACTTGGGCTAACCAAATGATATTCTGTACTGGATTAAACTACAAATATGTCACAACATGATCAAATGTCATGTCAAATGGAGCATTGCTCAGTTCAATAAGGCTCCTGCTGTTTCCAACAGAGAATTTCAGTTTCATTTCCAACAGACAGAATTCAGTTCTGCTTACAGACAGAACTGAATTCTGTCTGTAAACAGAACTGAAGATAGCAAAGGACTTATAGACATACTAAGTTAACTGGTTTTACTGAGACAGGAAGACCAAAACAGTTCAGATAAGTTTAAATAATATTTAGAAGATGTTTTATTCAAACAAGTGATCTGAGAAATGAAGGAATAGCTAGCTCTAGTATTCAACACTAAGCACGAAGATAAGCTTCTCAAAGAAAGGCATTTCAAGTAAAGTGATATGAGCAAATCTGAACATGGGAAATTACACAATGGGACTTATTTGTGTCTAAAGTTGCAGAGAAGAATCTAATAAAAGATATAGAGATTTTTAATTCATCAGAGAAGCCAATGACAAATAAAACAGAAAAGCTTGTTTTGTTGGAGACCTACAAAACCAGCTTTTCTATTTTATTTGTCATTAGTAGAGTAAAAAATGAATCCCAGATGTACAGAAATGTTTAGGAAAATCTGAAAACAAGAAAAACTAATAATAATGGTAAGCTGAGAAGTTTTTGGGTGAACTGTACTCAAATATACAAATCTTACTGGAGAAAAAGTGGGAGATTGAAAACAAGAACTAAATTTTATAGACACAAGAGCAAATTTGAAGACAACATTGTTCAATTCATCTCAGGAAGAATGGTAGCCTCAAGAAATTAAAGTATTCCTGAAGAAGAAGAAATTGCAAAAAATTTGTAACAAATGCCAGCAATAAGCCTTATTAGCCATCCAAGCAAAATCCTGTTAAAAATATTATTGTCAAGAATTGAAAAGAAAATAGAAAGCAGACTATCAGATGAACAAGTAGGTTTCCGGCAGTCCAGAAGTACAATCAACCATATTTTTACAATACACATAGTAGGTGAAAAATACATAGAACATAACAAAATAATTTGTCACAACTTTTTAGACCTTCAAAGAGCTTGACTCAATATGGCATGAGGCATTATGGAAAATTTTAGAATATTATAGTATAGACAATAAAATCATTAGGATTATTAAATCTCTTTACTCCTCATCTGATATGGGAATTGAAATTAAAAATTACAGAGTGAACTCATTGTCTTACTCCCCCATTCCGGGCAGAATGGGGATAAGACAGGGATGCATTTTGTCCCCTCTTCTTTTTAATAGTTTTCTGGAATATGTCATAGATGAAGCTCTTCATGAATATGACACTGGAATAGTAGTTGGCAGACTAAGAATAAACAACTTACGTTTTGCAGACGATATGTTAAAACATGATATCAGTATCACAAACATCCTGCTGTGGGCATGGATCTGTAAAAATAGTGGTGTGGTGGTCATAGTAGATGGCACTGGTGTAGATTATGAAGGTGATGGAGAGACAGATAGATGTTGAGCAGGTGCCGTCCCTTGATGAGCCTTTGGACTCATCGAGGGAGGGCATCATATTATTATTATTATTATGTAATAATAATAATATCGATCTTCTGGCAGAAAGTGAAGAAGAATTACAAGAGATAACCGGTCGCATTTTCAGAACATTAAAAAAATATGGATTATACATAAACCTGCAAAAATCAAAAAAACAATGATAACCTCAAAATCAGACATTGAACCCTTAAAGATACAAATCAACAATAAACAAATTGAGAATGTAAACAAGTTCACTTATCTAGGAAGCATGCTGAGTCAAGATGGTTGCTCCAAAACTGACCATCTTGATTAAATACTGAACTGCTAAGGCAACTGTGGCCCTACAAAAGTTAAAACAATTGTGGAGAGATAACAGAATAGCAAGCACAACAAGACTAAGACTAATTGACACTTTGGTGAATTCTATCTTCTTGTATGGTTGTGAGGCCTGGACTTTATTGAGGGAAGATGAGAGGGGACTCCTGTCTTTTGAAATGAAAACTTGCAGAAGACTCTTGAGAATTCCCTATACTGCTTACGAAACCAGTGAAAATGTTCGAAACTGATTAATTTAATAGATGGGAAAAAAAGGGAAAATATTCTGACAGTCATCAGAAGAAGACAGATGAAATGGTTCGGACATGTGGAGAGGGCTAATGGCATTCCAAAGCAAACACTAAAGGAATCGTTCTAGGATCAAGGGTTAGGGGCTGACCTTGATTAATATGGACTGACATCAAAAAATGGACAAATTCCTCCCTTTCACAACTGACATCAAGAACAAGAGACTGAGATGATTGGAGGAGGATAACAAAGAACATCATCTACCAGCCATGAATGACCCAACGGTCCATTTAGGACTATGGGAGAGAAGAAGAATGGTAAGCACCTGGTGGGTAACTGCTCAGGACATGTTTAATTATTAATGATATCATGTTTTAACATAAAAATGTGGATAAATTTGTAACTATAAAACAAATTTATTGATTATGTTACTGCCGATATGAGTATATCAGAAACAAAGCTGAGAATTTTTGGGTGAACTGTACTCAAATATACAGGGTGGCCATAAAATAACTCTCCCTCTTTGGAGGCATCTGTAGCTAAAACCAATATATGGAATGAGACCAAATTTTATATTGAGACTTTTGAAGGCATGGGGAGATGATTTCTGTGAAAAAAAATAATTAGTACCAAAAATCGCTGATAGGGAAAATTTTGACGATGGCAGAGCCGAAAACAAGCGGATAATTACATTAATGGCAGATAACATGGAATAATAACATTTCAAAGGTGTAAGTGACAGCTGCGTCACTCATTCCAGCTGGATATGTGGCATGTTACAATGATAATAATAAAAATAATAATTAAACTAAAACAACAACTTGTGAGAGAGACAGAAATTAATGTAGTGATTGAACTCACAGGAAATAATGTTTTATTCATCAGAATCAGGGTCTCCTGGACCACATACACGATTTTCAATGTGCTGACCTTTCTTGTGTACAACAAATTGCATCTGGTGTGCGACATGCTCTGCAGCTGAGTGTAAGGAGTCAGATTGGATGTTCGTAACAGCCCGTTTCATATTCTCTTTCAAGACATGCAAGTTGGGAAAGCCACCAACATACACAACGGATTTCAAATACCCCCACAGCCAAAAGTCACATGGAATGATGCCTGGGGATCGAAGCGGCCATGCTGTCGGAAAGACCTGACTGATAATCCTCTCATTACTAAAATGCTGGCACAAAATGTGCTGTACTGAACATTCAATGTATAGCTGTGCTCCATCCTGCATAAAAATTATGGAGTCCAAACATTGTCTTTGCTGCAATGCAGGAATGACAAAATTTTCCAGCATTCATTGATAAATCTCTCCAGTAATGGAGCAGGTTACAGGATCTGTAGGGTAATATGCTCAAAAAAGTATGGTCCTATTATGAAATCGGCTGTGAAGCCACACCACACGGTTACTTTTGGAGAATGCAATTGTACTTGCTGGATTGCTTGGGGATGTTCAGATGCCCAAATTCTGCAGTTGTGAGTGTTGACGACCCATTCAGATAAAAATGAGCCTCATCCCTACAATATTCTCCAAGGACAGTCATTGTCGACCTCCATTCAGGCAAGAAATGTTAGCACAAAGGTCATGCGCTTATCATAATCTGCAGTAGTTAGTGCTTGCACACGACTGAACTTGTACGGATAGAAGTAAAGCATTTTCTGTACGATTTCCAAGACTGTACCATAAGCCATATCAAGTTTGCGAGCTATGGCACGAGCGCTTAGACCAGTACTGGTCCCTGTGTCGTTGAACACCGCAGTAGCAATGTCTGTTACTGTCTCTTCTTGCACTGCTTACCATCCTCTGCCAGGTATAACTCCTAGTGATCCAGTTTCTTCAAACTCTTAATCATAGCTCTCAGTGCTACAGCTGACATAGGACCTGTATGCAAGTTATGAAGCCACTCTCAGTGCTACAGCTGACATAGGACCTGTATGCAGGTTATGAAGCCTTCTAAATTCCCAAAGGGCCGCTATGGCATTGCACTGTTTAAAGTAAAACAACTTAACAAGTAAAGCACGGTGAGGCAAGGCAGGACGCATATCGAGCACAATTCGTCAGTCATTCGAATAACTGCCTGAACGTTCCCAATCCCTTTTTAAGTGGAATTGGTGGTGCTGCTGTACACACAGTAAAATTTGCATAATCCTTTTTACCTGCATTTACTGCAAATATTTGACTACTTTTGGACCTGCCAGCACCAAAATTTTCTCTATCGGCGACTTTTGGTACTAAATCCTTTTTTCGTGGAATTCATCTCTCCATGCCTTCGAAAGTCTCAATATAAAATGTGCTGTCATTACATGTATTAGTTTTAGCTACAGATACCACCAAAGAGGGAAGGTTAATTTATGGCCACCCTGTACAAATATTACTGGAGAAAAAGTGGGAGTTTGAAAAAACAAGAACTAAATTTTACCTCTGAAGAAAACATTCATCAATTCATCTCATGAAGAATCGTAGCCCCAAGAAATGAAAGTGTTCCTGAAGAAGTAGAAATCACAAAAAAACTGTAAAAATAAAAAAAACAACAAAAAAACGCCAGAATGTGTTATTAACTAATAAAAGTTACGGTAAGACTTTAGAAAATACAGATGATAAATATCACTAAGGCAGCAAAATGTTCTGGAAGCCATTGAAAAAAAAAATGGAGGAAAGAGTATGGAATCGAAAATGATATATATATATATATATATATATATATCATTTCCGATATATGAAAGTTGGGTCTAAAATAAAATAGTTAATCAAAGATTAGAGAACTCAGATATGAGCAATGAAGGAAATTATACATAAAAATATAACGGAAAAACTCACGTAGAAAAATTATTTAATGGTATAATTTTCGCCCGTGTGTCACAGGCATCTTCAGTACAATTAGGCACAAAAGTTAAACATTAACTGACAATTCCAAAAAGCGCCACCTAAGTAGCTGGTGTAAGATAACTAAAAAGGTCAATAACTTTCCTAAAAAAAAAAAAAAAAAAAAAAAAAAAAAAAAAAAAAAATTAATACAATAAAAAGTTAGGAAAGATTAGCTGATTTGTAAAGTACTATCTCCCATAAAGGGGACAGACGTAAGCCGTCGGATCTGTTTAAGTTAGGAGAATGAAGTAGAGTTTCACATGCTTCTTTATAAAGGCGTTCCATGAGAAACTGACTTTTGTGAAGAACTCTTGTCTTTTTCCAATGAACTCTGTGTCTAGTGAAGATGGCATGTTCTGCAAGTCCAGACTTTTCAGGTTTAAAGTATTCAATATAAGATTGGTGTTCTTCTAGCCGAATGGAGGCAGATCGTCCCGTTTGTCCGAAATAACATAATCCACAAGAGCACGGAATCTGGTAGACACCTGGATGATTGAGATGTGGAAGCTTGTCCTTTGGAGAAGCGAGAAAGGTGGAGATTTTTCTAAAAGGTCGAAAGGCAACAAAAATATTCAGTGGTTTTAAAATTTTTGCTATACGTTCACTGATGCCTTGTATATAAGGGATGGTAATGCGCGTTATTTCCTCTGTGTTTGAAGAGGGAGACATATTAAATCTACTCAAAGTTCTTTTAATGAAGCAATTCTTATAGCCATTAGATAGAAAGGAAGAAGTTATATATCGTATTTCTTTCTGTAAAAGATCGTCTGTAGAACAAAAGGAGTGGGCCCGATGAACCAGTGTTTTAATAGTTCCTGCCTTTTGACTGGGATGGTGATGAGATTCCGCATGGATATAATGGCCTGTATGAGTCTTCTTTCTATAAACTGAGAAATGTAGGTTACCATCTGGTTGGCGAAGAATTAGAAGATCTAAAAAGGCTAACTGCTTATTTGATTCTACTTCTAGGGTAAACTTGATCCTAGGATGAAATGCGTTTAACTTATTGAGAAATTGTTGAAGTTCATCAGAAGAGCCATTCCATACAGCAAAAATGTCATCGACATATCTGAACCAATGAGTAGGTCTGGGAGAAATATTGTCAAAGATACGTTGTTCAAAATGTTCCATAAAGAAATTGGAGATAGCAGGAGAGAGAGGATTACCCATTGCTGTTCCTTCAATTTGTTGATATAACTTATTTTTAAAAGAAAAATAACCAGAATTTATTACAAAATCAAATAAGTTTACAATGTCTGAAGGAAATTCCTGTTGTAGTAATTCAATACTTTCCGAAAGAGGCACATTTGTAAATAAAGAAACAACATCTAAACTGATCATGATATCAGAAACGTCCAAATGAAGATCTGAAATTTTATTTTTAAAATCCAAAGTATTTTTTATATAAGTATCAGTTCTTCTAGTTGAAGAGGAGAGTAAATTAGATAAAAATTTTGAGATTTTGTAAGTTGGGCAACCTATACAATCTACGACTGGTCTTAACGGAATGCCTGGTTTATGAACTTTTGGAAGACCATACAATCTAGGTGGACGACCGAAGAAGGTTTTAAGTTTTTTCTTTTGATCTTCATTCCATGTAGATACATTATCTATAAGAGAATTAAGTCTCTTCAATTGACTCCGGGTAGGATCCGATGTAAGAGGCCTATAAGTTGAATAGTCGCGAAGTAAAAGAGACATTTTTCTCTCATATTCCTTCCTATCTTGAATCACTACAGCCTTCCCCTTATCAGCTTTCGTAATTATTAAATTATTGTTATTCTTCAGTGATTTCAATGCTTTAAATTCAGAGTAAGAAAGATTAGGACGAGGAGGCTTGGCATGAAAAAGAATTTGTGCACATTCAAAACGTAATCTGTTGGCTGTTTTTTGGGATAAGGATCGAATACCCCTGTCTATGTTATGAAAAAAATCCATAATAGGCACCTTATTCGGCGTAACAGCGAAATCATATCCTTTTGATAAAACAAAACGTTCACAGTTTAAAGCATTGAAATCACTGAAGAATAACAATAATTTAATAATTACGAAAGCTGATAAGGGGAAGGCTGTAGTGATTCAAGATAGGAAGGAATATGAGAGAAAAATGTCTCTTTTACTTCGCGACTATTCAACTTATAGGCCTCTTACATCGGATCCTACCCGGAGTCAATTGAAGAGACTTAATTCTCTTATAGATAATGTATCTACATGGAATGAAGATCAAAAGAAAAAACTTAAAACCTTCTTCGGTCGTCCACCTAGATTGTATGGTCTTCCAAAAGTTCATAAACCAGGCATTCCGTTAAGACCAGTCGTAGATTGTATAGGTTGCCCAACTTACAAAATCTCAAAATTTTTATCTAATTTACTCTCCTCTTCAACTAGAAGAACTGATACTTATATAAAAAATACTTTGGATTTTAAAAATAAAATTTCAGATCTTCATTTGGACGTTTCTGATATCATGATCAGTTTAGATGTTGTTTCTTTATTTACAAATGTGCCTCTTTCGGAAAGTATTGAATTACTACAACAGGAATTTCCTTCAGACATTGTAAACTTATTTGATTTTGTAATAAATTCTGGTTATTTTTCTTTTAAAAATAAGTTATATCAACAAATTGAAGGAACAGCAATGGGTAATCCTCTCTCTCCTGCTATCTCCAATTTCTTTATGGAACATTTTGAACAACGTATCTTTGACAATATTTCTCCCAGACCTACTCATTGGTTCAGATATGTCGATGACATTTTTGCTGTATGGAATGGCTCTTCTGATGAACTTCAACAATTTCTCAATAAGTTAAACGCATTTCATCCTAGGATCAAGTTTACCCTAGAAGTAGAATCAAATAAGCAGTTAGCCTTTTTAGATCTTCTAATTCTTCGCCAACCAGATGGTAACCTACATTTCTCAGTTTATAGAAAGAAGACTCATACAGGCCATTATATCCATGCGGAATCTCATCACCATCCCAGTCAAAAGGCAGGAACTATTAAAACACTGGTTCATCGGGCCCACTCCTTTTGTTCTACAGACGATCTTTTACAGAAAGAAATACGATATATAACTTCTTCCTTTCTATCTAATGGCTATAAGAATTGCTTCATTAAAAGAACTTTGAGTAGATTTAATATGTCTCCCTCTTCAAACACAGAGGAAATAACGCGCATTACCATCCCTTATATACAAGGCATCAGTGAACGTATAGCAAAAATTTTAAAACCACTGAATATTTTTGTTGCCTTTCGACCTTTTAGAAAAATCTCCACCTTTCTCGCTTCTCCAAAGGACAAGCTTCCACATCTCAATCATCCAGGTGTCTACCAGATTCCGTGCTCTTGTGGATTATGTTATTTCGGACAAACGGGACGATCTGCCTCCATTCGGCTAGAAGAACACCAATCTTATATTGAATACTTTAAACCTGAAAAGTCTGGACTTGCAGAACATGCCATCTTCACTAGACACAGAGTTCATTGGAAAAAGACAAGAGTTCTTCACAAAAGTCAGTTTCTCATGGAACGCCTTTATAAAGAAGCATGTGAAACTCTACTTCATTCTCCTAACTTAAACAGATCCGACGGCTTACGTCTGTCCCCTTTATGGGAGATAGTACTTTACAAATCAGCTAATCTTTCCTAACTTTTTATTGTATTAATTTTTTTTTTTTTTTTTTTTTTTTTTTTTTTTTTTTTTTTTTTTTTTTTAGGAAAGTTATTGACCTTTTTAGTTATCTTACACCAGCTACTTAGGTGGCGCTTTTTGGAATTGTCAGTTAATGTTTAATTTTTGTGCCTAATTGTACTGAAGATGCCTGTGACACACGGGCGAAAATTATACCATTAAATAATTTTTCTACGTGAGTTTTTCCGTTATATTTTTATGTATAGTTATGTCTACTCACGGTTTACCTCTTTTAAAACTTATGAAGGAAATTAGGAGAGTGAATAGATGATATTCAATGGCAGAGTCACATTAAATATGAAGTTATGAGGAAAAAACTTCTTATCATTGGAATTCATGAATGTATAAGCAGAATCAATCTAAGCTTTGCAAAAAAAAAGGACTCAGAAGAATGAATGAAAGAACATATCACATCAGAAAAATACCAGATTAATTCGGTTGAAATGATGCTAGTAATACCATACATTTAATTATATATCATTATCACAGTATCCCTTGAGCATATATATCAGAAAATAATGATCATCACACACACACACACACACACACACACACACACACACACACACACACACACACACACACACACACACACACACACACACACACACACACACGAAATAATCTAAGATAGATTGCTCTTTGTAGATCATCTACTGAAGATTATCTACAAAAAAATTGCATGTAAATTAAATTTAATACAGTATATAAATTTCTCAAGAAATAACTAAAATGATGATATTAGTGAGGATAGTATCCATACTTGGCTGAATAGATAGTATTTCTGTTGTCCAATGAACAAGCTTGGTTTTGAACAACCTGTGCAGCATGAATGTTTGTCAAAGTCTTGAAGTGGTAGAATATTTTTGCTGTATGGCGTAAGACTACCAACCTACTTAATGGAATGTTGAAAAAAACATATTTGGTCTGTTGAGAAAGGATGTCAGATCATGTAATCTTAGCTCATCCATGGTACTAAATTAACAATAAGTTTATAACGTTTCTTGGGTAGAATTCACATTAAAAACAAAGCTAAACCCTTCTAAGCCAAGCAATTGAAGATGACAAAATAACTGAACAAGTTAATGTTTTTAATTTTAATATTTAATTATCAGTATCTCAGAAGTGGTAGTAAAAGTACTAGAAAAATTGGTTAAATAGGGAATTCAAGAGTGGACGGATAAGAATATGAATGGGGATGGATATGACACTGGTTATGTGGATAAGAGGGTGACTGCTGGACAGATATCCAAAACTGCTATATGGCAGCAGGTGACTAGTGCACCACAAGATTCAGTGCTAGGACATCTACTGTTTAATTTGTACATAAATGATACAGGAAATAATCTGAAAAGAAATATTGTTTGCTGACGATGCAAAATTAGATAGAGGAATAGTTAATCAAGGCAATATGGAGAACTTGTGGGATGATTTAAATAGGCTGTCAGTATATGCAAAAGATAATGGGTATCAGTTTAAAGTGGAGAAATGTAAATTATGATTTTTTGGGATAAATAGATTACAAGTTGTGTACCACAGCTTGTAACTGTATTCCAGGAAGTGCATGATGCTATGGATTTAGAGGTGGTGGCAGACAGAGAGTTGAAGTTTAGAGCATATTGCTGAGGTAGCTTATAAGATTACTTGGCTACTGAAGAACGCCCAAGTAGAGATAAAGCAGTCATTCTTCTTTATAAGGCCTTGATACGACCACATCTGGATTAGTGTGCACAGGTCTAGTCACCTGGGTTTCTTGGGGATGAGGAAGTGGTGGACAGGATCTAGAGATGAATGGGATGTAGAATGCTTCCTATGAGGATAGATCGAGGGTTTGTGGGTTGCAAAAGTTGGTTAATAGGTGAAAAAAACGAGAGGGAGAAATATGATAGAAACATTTAAGTAACTTAAAGGGTTTTATAGGATTGATGGAGGGAAATGTTGCAAAACTTGGCTAGAGGGTGAAGAACAAGAGGTCATCCCTGGAAGCTGAGTAAAGGCATGGTTAGTATGGGTGGAGAGAGTGGTGAATGAATGGAATGGGTTGCCAGTGTTAGTTGTGAGTACTTTGTCTGTTAATGGATTCAAGGAGAGGTATGATAGATTGTGGGGATAGTTTGGGTCTCTTGTGATGAGTCTTTGGACTCCATAGAGGTGCCTGTACAATAATAATAAGAATAATACTTCTTAAAGAGAATGCAAACTGGTGTAAAGTGGATGACATATGATATCAAGTAGGAACTGCAGATGAAAAAGAGATTTACAGAAGAGATATAAGGAGAGAGGTGGTGGCAGGTCCATGAAGAATATAACTCAGGTGAGCAGAGTGACTAGTATGGTAAGGAAGGCAAAACTTGAATATAAGAAGAGATTGACCATGAGATCCAAAGAAAATCCTAAGGAATTCTTTCGTTAGGGGAGGGTTCAAGGCTTAGAAGTGCAAGATGAGACAGGGTTTCAAATACTGAGTACTCTGGATGTCAATAAAGCAATGAGACTGAGTGGGATTTCACCATGAGTTTTGAGAGAATGTGCTAAAGAACTAACAGTTTCAATGTGAATCTGGCCACAGGAAGGTGCCTAAGGAATTTAAGATAGTACTATTTCATAATGATGGTAAGAGAATGGAAGTGTCAACCTACAGGCCAAACTATATGTCAGTAGTTGTTACGATTTTGGAAAAATTAGCGAGAGTTCACGTATAGAATTTCATAGATGAGGGTAATGTTATTTGTGAGAGTCAGCATGGATTTGTTAATAAACATTCATTTTTTTTGTAATCTGATTGCCTTTTATAAAAAAATGAAAAGAGCAGTTGAGGAGGGAAAGGCATATGCTGCGATTTTTTTTTTTTTTTTTTTTTTTTTCCAAAGGCATATGACAAGGTGCCACATAAGCTGATATTTAAGTTACAGTGCATGGGTTTAGATGTCAGTTTAGTGAATAGAACTGGGAATTGGCTGACTGATAGATATCTGAGAGTTGTGTTTGAGGGAAAAGAATCAAGAAAGCAGAAGATTACATGTGGAATCCCACAGAGATCAGTACTATGACCTGTATTGTTTAACCCTTATATCAATGGCATCATCAATGAATTGCAGGGCAAAGGGGGGGGGTTGGTTGTAGATGATGTGAAGTTGGGAAGGGTTATTCTTCTTCTTCTTCTCTCTTCCATCATCTATGTGGATGATCATGAGGCAGAATGAACTCTTTCCACTTCTGTCTGTCCCTGGAGAGTCCGAACAATTCTGTCCAATTTGGTGTCGCTTCTTGTGATTTGGTATTCAGGTCTTCTTTTATTTTGTCTATCCATCTAATTCTGGGCGACCCTTTGGATCTTTTACCTTCCATTATTGTATTCATGGCTTTAGATGGTAATCTTTCTGTTCTTCTGGTCACATGGCTAAATCATTGTAGTCTTCTTTTTTGGAAGGGTTATTAGTAATAGCAAAAGAACAAAATTACATGATAACCACAGTAATGAACTTTAATGAAAGTAGAGATATTTTGTATTGAAAATAACAGTATATCATTAGAGTGTAGAAACAGTAAACAAATCAAAGAACAGGAATACAAGGTACATAAAACATCAGTTTACCAATTAAAAATGGTAGTTGCATGCTAGAAATTAATATAAATAAATAATATTAAAACTATTTTTGATATTTACATAAAACAAAAATCTCCCAAATGTTTGGGGGAGAGGGAGAGAGAATCATTCCTATTCAGGTTAGGCTGATGTAAAAGGGGTTCAAAACCTGAAAAGACTTTCATATTTAAAACTGCTTATATGGAGAAGACAAGCTTCTCACAGGATGCTGTGTTGTGTCAATGCTATGCTGTGCCAGATCATACTTTTGAGGTTTCACATATTCAATGTACTACTGATGTCCATTAATTCAGTTTTCCACAGATTGCCCTGTCTGCCCAAAGTATGTCAAATAATATTCACAAGGGATGTGGTAAACACTAGTTAAAGAAAGAGGTCACAATTTGTCTTTTGATGACACATTTTGTTGATAGGAAAATATGTGGGATTACAGGAATACTTCTTCACAATTCTACCAATAGTTTCAGCGATACCAGAAATATAAGGGATTGGAACCCTGCAGTCTGTCTGAAGAATCCTTAGGTGTTGATCTGATATAGGAGCCAATTATCTGTTGGATTTGATGAGGGTTGTAGCCATTTAATTCCATTAAAGTTTTGAAAGTGAGTAGCTTGAGAGAAAGAAACACACATTATGTGCTCTATTAATTAATGACACCAATTTTTTGAGAGGTGAGATAAGCAGACTTTTGATGAATGTATTTGTCAGTAAAGTAGGTTTTCAATAAACACTGGTTAACAAAGTAGCAGAGGCTATGTGAGTAAGAAGAATGTCCAAGAATGGTAAACTACCAGCATTTTCTTTTTCAATGGTGAACTGAATGTGCAGGTAAGGCTATTGATCTGATGTAGGAAAGTGTTAAGTTCATTTTCAGAATGAGGCCAAACAGCAAAAACATCATTGATGTAACAAAACCAAAGAGAGAGGACTGGGATGAACAGATGAGAAGGTATATATAGATCTTGTGTTTCCAGCTAAAATATCCTGATTGTATAACAAATTCAAAAATCTTCACATCAGGAGGGAATTCATCACATAGTAAACTAATAGTGTCATAATTGCAGGCGCAAACTTGACATTTTGTCTGTTCGCTTACTTAAATTGCAGGTGCAAACTTGACATTTTGTCTGTTTGCTTACTTGGAAAAAAATGGAGTAAAACCAGGTTTAAAATTGCTTGGTATCTTTAACATAACTATACCCAAGTTAAAAATACTTTCTACATTTATATCTCCTCCTGAGATTTTTATTTAATAAGGTTATAACACCTTATGGTAACTTGTTTTGGTAAAATACTTACAAGCTCTGCATTACTAAATCTTGGTATTTCTAGCCTGGCTCCCACTGATGAGACCTCAATAAAGGTCGAAACCGGTCTGGGTAGTGGCTCCTTGCCTTTAATACAAAACATCATACATCCCCTTCTTGGAGATGTGTTTTGGCATTAAGGGTAAACATTAAGGGTAAATATTAAGATTAGTGATCAGAGCTTGCTCCACCTTTACCACTAGTTGCCTTGGTCTTGCAATACCTGTGGGATCAGCTAGTCTTGCATAAATTGCAGGCGCAAACTTTACATTTTGTCTGTTTGCTTACTTGGAAAAAATGGAGTAAAACCAGGTTTAAAATTGCTTGGTATCTTTAACATAATAGTGTCATATACCGCAATGTTCATAAATAGAGAAACAATGTCAAAGTTAACTAACTAACATACCTGACTCTTGTATTTGAATATCTTTCATTTTTTCAAAAAAATGTGTGGAATTCTTGATGAATGATTTGGATTGTCTAATACAAGCAGTCAATAAATATGAAAGAAAGCTAGAATTCTATAGGCAGAAGAGTCAATATAATTCACAATTAGTTTGGAGCAGACTGGACAACCTTCTTTATGATTTTTTTTTAGACCATATACACGAGGAGTCCTTTCAAAATAGGTGTGTAACTACAAAGTATTTTGATCCCAGCTCACAACTTCATCAAGGAGCTTATTTAATTGTTTAATCTGTGCTTTTGTAGGATTATAACTACCAATTTCTTGATAGGTGAAGGTATCCTGCAAAAGGCAGTCTATCTTCCTTCTCATAGATGGCCTTATCTATTACCACTACAGCTTTTCCTTTATTTGTTTTCAAAATAGATATATGATTCTTTTGTTTTAATGAAAGCAGTGCATGAAATCCAGTAGTAGATAAATTACATGGAGGTAATTTGTTTTAAAAGAGTGAAGCAAATTTCAAAGTGTAATTTATTAATATCTTTACTTGAAAGTCCTGACAGACTGTTTGATATTATGCAAAAAAAAAAATCAGGATATGGAATGGATTTAAGTATGATTAAGATTTAAGCAAAATCATGGCCTTTAGCTAACACACTATTCTCAGCACCAAGCAGGAATCCAGAAATGCAAATAATCCATTTATTAGTAGGAGTAAATTTTTGCTTACAATATAACAATTCATATTTTTACATCAGCTTGTGTGAATGTCTTTCATAAGAGCAGGTGAATGATTATTTAGAAACACAGAGAATGAAATCCAGTAATTTGTCATCCAGAGTAGCTGAAATCCTTCTTTCATGATCTAAAACAGACTGAATATTACATGATAATCTTTTTTTTAGCTTCTCAAAGTTGGTAGTGTATCAACTAAAAACTTGCATGAGTAGAAATTGTATGAGCTCCAGGCAACCAAACAGTTGCTCTAAATCTTACAAATATGGGAATAACTTTTGTATCATGACATTTTTTATGAAAGGCAATCTGACCACGAAGCTTACCTTATAAAACTGATAATTTTCCAAATTTGCCTGTTAGTTTAGAGAATTCTTCCCATGAAGAATAATGAGTAATCTTGAAAGGTAGCTGTGTCATAAATATAAAATAACAAAATTAAATGATAACCACAGTAATAAACTTTAATGAAAGTATAGATAATTCATATGCTTATGTGGTCTACCAAATATTCATAAAGAAAGGTAAAACCAATTATGAATTGTATTGACTCTCCCACATACACAATTACTAAATTTCTTTCCCATTTATTAACTGCCCATATTGGACAATTCAGATCATTTATCAAGGATAATCAAATACAAGAGTCAGATATGTTAGTCAGCTTTAACATTATTTTTCTGTTTACCAACATTCTGTTAAATGACACTATCACTTTACTATATGATCATTTCCCTTCTGAAGTTGTGAAGATTTTTGAATTTGTTATACAATCAGGATATTTCAGCTGGAAACACAAGATCTATAAACAGATTGAAGGAACTGCCATGGGTAGACTTCTGTCTCCACCTTTGGTAAACTATTTTTTGAATTGTCTGGAAGATACCTTGATCTCATCTGATCATCCCCAATCTTTTCTTTGGTTTTGTTACATCGACGAAATTTTTGCTGGTTGGTCTCACTCTGAAAATGAACTTACCACTTTCCTACATCAGACCAATAGCGTTCACCAATGCATTCAATTCACCATGGCAAAAGAAAATGCTGGTACAAAGAAAAGTGCAAGTACGAAGAATGTTTACCATTCTTTGTACTTGTGCAACCTCCAGTACTTTGACAACTGGTGTTTACTGGAAACCAACCTTTACTGGCAGATACATTTATCAAAAGTCTGCTTATCACATCCCTCAAAAAATTGGTGTCATCAAGTCATTAATTAACAGAGTACATGTGTGCTCCTCTTCCTCAAGCTTACAACAGGAACTTCACAATATCAAAACTTTAATGGAATTAAATGGTTACAGCCTTCATAAAATCCAACAGAATATCGACTCCTATGTTCCAACACCTAAGGATTTTTCAACAGACTGCAGAGTTCCAATCCTGTATATTTCTTTGTACTTGTGCAACCTCCAGTACTTTGACAACTGGTGTTTACTGGAAACCAACCTTTACTGGCAGATACATTTATCAAAAGTCTGCTTATCACATCCCTCAAAAAATTGGTGTCATCAAGTCATTAATTAACAGAGTACATGTGTGCTCCTCTTCCTCAAGCTTACAACAGGAACTTCACAATATCAAAACTTTAATGGAATTAAATGGTTACAACCTTCATAAAATCCAACAGAATATCGACTCCTATGTTCCAACACCTAAGGATTTTTCAACAGACTGCAGAGTTCCAATCCTGTATATTTCTAGAATCTCTGAACCTGTTGGTAAAATTATGAAGAAGTATAACCTTAATTCTACATATTTTCCTATCAACAAAATAAGATTCTTAAATATGTATTTTCAAGAAGTGTATGGTAAGGGAATCTACAAAGTACGAACTGTCACCTCTGTCTTTATCTAGTGTTTACTAAATTCTTTGTGAATGAGAGAGCATGCCCTACCTAGTAAAGACTAATCTTTCATCCACATGATTCGCTTAGTTTTGTGTTGCCTTTATGTGTGTGTTACAGTTTTCATATTATACTCCCCAACGATGTTTCGGTGACAGATAAAATATTGGAAGAATGAAATATTATTTTTAATCCTTTCTCAGTGCTGTTTCACTCCATTAAGCCACTAACACGAGTTAATTACAAAACAGGAAAACATAGTATGAGAGTGAAAGACTGAAGAACGTCTCCCACACACACAGTGAGCACTCAGTCTCCTATCCATGAACAGTTGAGGGTGCTCCCTCACTTTATAATATCCCCTATAATTAGATTCTCACAGACATGATTTTGAAGATGCACTACCACCAGATTCAGGCCTCTGTGCTATTCAACTGCTTGACTGCAGAAATGCTTTAACCACCTTACCGGCCATTAAAGATCAAATATGCACCCTCAAAAGCTTCGTATCCATCATAAATTTCAATGTAATATCAATGGTATTACAATTTTAATATGCACTTCGCATCCATGGAAATGTGGACGTATACATAGGTCATGGCCGGTAGCGTGATTAATGCTTTATCCTCAAATGAAAGAAGTTATCAGTCTCTCAAATGTGTTTGATATGCCCTTGAAGATATTTAATTGACCTCTAATAAGACCTCTTTCATCCCTTGGTGGTGTCTGACCAATGGTTGAAGATCATCTACTACTCAAGGGATCTAGCTGGTTTTTGTTCCAACTAGGGAAGGTATACTTAACAGTAGCTTAATGTCGTTCTGCACATCAATATGATGGTATTCCCCCCCCCCCATATGTCCACTATCTGTATGTAATTATCTTAAAAAAAGATTCTTTAAAATAATAAATTACCTCATGTTCTGCATTCTGAAGTCCAATACAGTATGATCGTGATGCTCTTGAGAGACATGCTGTCATTGCATATAAATCAACAGCAATATCTGCTAGCCTAAACAGTTCATTTTGTCTGTCAGGTATTTCCTAGAAATAAAAAAAAAATAAACTATTATTATTATTATTATTACTACTAAGAGAGCTTCATGGAGTTAGTAGACTTTTCATTGAAGGTCTTACTCAACTGGCAATGTGTACCTGCAACTCTTTGCATTCATAACCTTATGGCAATATGATCTATTCACTAATCACTCTCAGTGAAAAAAAAACAAACTTCACACCTTGCTAAGTATGCTCTTAATAAAACTTCAATGAACTGCCTCTCACTATCCTTCCCCAAATCTATGAATAATATCTTCCTATTAATTGGGTAATCATCTTTCTTATCAACTTAAAAGTTCATTGACAAGCACTACTGGCAATGAGTTCTACTCATCTATCCATGTAAAAAATATACTCATTGTCTTGCCCAGGATTCTTATAAAACTTTCAGAAATAGCTTCTTGTTCCTCTCTCCCTCCACTTTATAAAATATTTCTTCTACATTAATGTGGTAAAATCTCCTCACCAACTTAAAACTATCATATTCACCTCCATTCCTTATCCTCCAAGCTATGCAATTTACATTTCCAAAATCTCGCCTAACAATTAGCAAACCAGAGCTCTGATACAGCCTTGATTACTCATTTCTGGGTACAGAGTTTCCTTATCATCACCACCACCACAGAAACAGGCTGTTATGTGCCAATTTGTGGCCAAATCAACACACAACAATCAGATATAATCTGATCAAGGCTTTGTACCAAAACCACTTCATTGTCCCAATTTGCTTGTATATACTTCATAACAAAACTATGACAACACATGGATCATTTGCAAGAATTGTAGTTGTCACAATTCTTGTCCTTGAACTTTAAGTCTGATGATTTCCCCATCTTCAAAATCAAGAATCTTAACAGCTCCCTAGAAGACAGTTCCAATATTGCAACATATTGTCGTGACGTTCTATTTTCATGTTATGTTCTAAATCCGCCATCTTGGTTCAAGTCACTCATCAATATAACAATTAATTGCAAATTGATCACCGATCCAAAAGTAGAGAAATTTATAATTATACTGCGCCACTCTATTTTTAGATTAGTCTACACAAAATAGTAGGATCAATTCTTAATTAAGTTAGCAGTCTCCTCATTTATTTAGGCCGAATTATTTACTATTCCACTTGGGGTTCCTGCAAGATTCGAATATTTATGAACGGTGCAATAAAAGGGAATTCAGGCAAACACAATATTTAGATTAACAAAATAAAACATTTAATATATGATATATATAACAAATACAAGAATACTGCTTTAAAATGAAACAATACAATCAACTCAATACATCTTGCTAAGTCACTCATGCCAATTCAATGTTCTAAACTTTCACATACAATTTACAGCTTCAAAATCACAAGCTTTCTTAACTCAAGTTAATAAAACGAAACTTCTTATTTAATCAGACTCCACATATCTATCAGCTGTACTTAATGTTTAAATTCACAGGAAGCACTAATCAAGGTAGACAATATTCCAAGCAATTTTATTTCGGACTTTGAACTTCGAAGATATGTTAATGTTAGAATAAACAAACAAGTATGACTACTCTTACCAGATACAATCTTCAATACATCAATTAATTGTGAGCACACTTATGAATTAACTTATTCACGTTAGCAGAACACATTAATAAAATTTCTCCAACGATTTAACTGAACTACTGTTAGCTGCGCTTCACTAAAAAAAAACACATCAATAAGGCACTGATATCTTTCCTTGTTTACTTTTCTCAAACTAGTTAATTTCAATATAATTCTTCTCAGGGAAACATAGAATTAAGACGTAATCCTAGACTAACTGGAACTAATCAGAATTTTCCATTGACTGTCCAGTTCTTTATTTATCCGGATACGGCATTAATTTTCTTTTACAACACAGCTGACTTAACTTGCAGCTAAGTATATGAGTCACTATGTTTTGGCTCACTTCTAAACATTATTCTCATGAATTTCTGCCCTAGAGAACTTATAATTTTCTTCCACTTCCTTTGCTTGTATCCTACCTTCCTTCCCGCTCCGCAAAAACTTCCTCTCTCCTCTAATTAAAAATCTTATCTCTCCATATAATATCTTTCCTCTCCTTTTTGGTTCCAAGGTCACGCACTCTTCGACTCGTGCTTGTTTATTTCGTGCGTCTCCATGACAACGCATGAACGTAAATATTTCGCTAATGTAATACAACGCTCTACTTTTACATAAGTGATTACATAACATTAAATTTTCACAAATAAGAATAAACAGAATATTTGAGCTACTTATTCAGCTTTTTCATTACATACAGAATTAATTATAATAATACTTTTCGTTACATCATATATATATTTTAGTTATTATAAATTCTGCACATATTATTGCTTACCAAATTAATAGTAGGTTAAGTTTAGAATAAATATTTAAATAGTAATCCTTAATTAAGGAACAATAAATAATCTTTATACAAATTATGATTAATACATAATAAGCAATGTTAAATGTGAATGAAAAAAAATAAATTACACAACATAGTTTCATTCACAATTTAACAACATCATGTTAGATTTAACTCTAAAGCAAAAAACCTTGTACTTACCACCATTAAAAAGACAACCTACTATTCTTCACCCATAGTCTATGTAGACCTTTTTTTTTTGCCACCAACTGTAATTCCCACAACCACTGTTTTACAAAGCTAAATTTATTAGCTATTCCCAATAATATAGGTTAAAAATGCATCGGCAAAAGTATGCAGTCTCGATGCACACCAGTTTCCATTTTGAAAGGCTTGATATAGTTTGTATGAGAAGGTTTCTGTGGTTTGGCAGTTCATAAGAAAAATTCCGGTAATTGGACCACATTTTTATTAATCTAAATGAAAATACAAAACAAATTCGACAAGTTACGTAAGTCGTCTGACTTACATCTTCAGTGGAAAAAGATAACTAAAAGTTTAAACACAAGAAATGAGAAATTATTCAAAATAATTCATTATATATAGTTGCGGCAGTCTAACTGTTATTAAATTGAATATCCGAATGTAGATTCAGTGCAATGCAAAGTTTGAACAATGATGGATGCTGCCACATTCTGTTGTTCACGTTCACATTGTCCGAGGTCTGACTTGGGTATATTTTTTTATCAATGCTGACCAAACTTCGTGTAGAATTAGGCCTGGTTTTTGTTACACTGTGTTGGAAGTCTAAGCATGTTTGCAGCTTCCTTAAATTTCCTTATGTAACAATTTTTTTCTATGTAAGACATGTTTCTTTTTTACCAGAGTACATTATGGCCGGTGGAAGTTGTATGGTATGCTAGGCCTGATTTGTGTTCTCTTCTTTTTTTGTACGTCTTTTTGGTGTTCGTTCATGCGAATTTCCCCTGATCTTCCCCCGTCTGGCCTACATAGCAGATGCCACAGGAACAATGAATTTTATATACACGTGGTTTTTTTTAAAGGATGGTGTGGAGGTTTTGGGGGATGTAGAAATCTTGAAATTTTTTCCAGCGGTAGAAAAGCCACTTTGATGTTATGTTTGTTTAGTAATTTGGCCATTTTGTCTGTAACATTCTTGATATATGGAAGCATAACTGTGTTCCTGAAATCTTGCTTTTGTGAGATGCTTGTAGGAGGTGTGTTGAGGATTTTTTTATCGTCTTAGCTTCATAACCATTTTTTTTTTAAGGATCTGTGTTAAATATCGAAATTCTTCATTTCTCTGTTTTCTGTGCTGGAAATACTATAAGCTCTGTCCCTCAAGATTTTAATTAAAACTATTTTTTGCGAGGGATGATGGTGTGAGGCTGCATTAAGAAATCTTCCTGTGTTGGTGGGTTTTCTATAGATGGAGAAGGATAATTTATTGTCTTTTTCATTCACTTCTATTAGGATATCGAGAAAGGGAAGTTTTTTTATGTTCTTCTTGTTCTAAAGTAAATTTTGTTGTTGTGTATATTATTCAGGTAATCTTTGTAAGCAGTTAGTTACTCTGTTTTTCCTGGCCATATGATGAAAATATCGTCTACATAGCGTAGCCAAATTTTTGTTTTTTTGTGATAATTGTTTTAAAGCATTATTTTCAAAATGTTCCATATATAGGTTTGCTAAAGCCAGGGAGAGGGGGGGGGGGAGCCCATAACCAGTCCTTTTTGTTCCCAAAATTTATTTTGATACATGAAAAAAGTATTTTTTATGCAGTGTTTATAAAGTTCTACGACATCCAGAGGAAAGATGTCCTCAAGGAGATTCAGTGTTTCATTTCTAGGAACATTTGTAAACAGGCTGATTACATCCAAACTTGCTAAGATGTCTGATGGTCCTATGCATATATCCTTTACCTTCTCAATAAAATGTGCACTGTTCTTAATGAAAGATGTTGTTTTTCCTATGTGTGGTAAAATCATGTTGGAGAGATGTTTTGCCAGATTCGAGGTCGGAGAGTCTCTGCCATCCACTATCGGTCTTAAAGGAATACCTATCTTGTGTATTTTTTGGAACACCATATATTCTTGGAACTAATGGATACTTTGATTGTAGCGTTCTTTTTAGTTCTTCAGTCCAATTGGGTATCTTTTTTATTAGATCATTGGTTTTATTGCGAGCTTGCCAGGTGGGATCTCTGTCTAAAGGTCTATAGGTATTAGTATTTTCAAGAAGAGTTTTCATTTTTTTGTCATAATCCTCTGAGTTCAAAACTATCATTGCATTCAGTTTATCCGCCTTAATTATAACGATATTTTTGTCTGATTTTAGTTTTTGGAGGGCTGTGTATTCCGTGTAAGGTAAGTTCCTTGGTGGTAATTTTGCTTTGTAATAGCAATGCTGTACTCTGTATATAGATGAGATCTGATGTATCACCAGATCTCATCTATTTCTCTATTCTCTATTTCTCTATGATGTCAATTTCTCTATTTGAGCTATGATGTCAATTTTTGGTAAGTAGCGTGGCGTTAAAGTTGAAACTTTTCACAGAAGTAGATTTTTTTCTGTTCTTGATAGGAGTCTTGAAGAAAGGTTAATTACTACTTTGGAGTAATCTAAATGTTTTCTTTCTTTTTTTTTTTCCATGAAGTAGTACGTTAAATTTTTTAATTAAATTACGTTTCTTTTGATCAGAAATCACTGCAGCTTTATTATATGTGATATTATCAATGTTGTTCCATAGGTCGGGCGGAAGCGATGTGGCTAACTCATTGTGTAGAGTAAATGTATTTTGGCTTATCTGTGCTAGTTCTGATCTAGTTGCTGTAATTCTTTCTCTCAAAATCGCTAGTTCCATTCTTTGGTAATTTCTGTTAGCTTTCGTTGTATGAAATGCACGCCTGATTTCGATGAACTTAGGTACAATTTCATTGTCTCTACATAGGATTAAAAATATTAGATGGTTGACGAAATTCAGATGTTTAATGTGTAATTTCTCTAGTTGCAAGAGAAATTGCAAGTCATTCAATCAAGTAGTTTGTTTTATACAGCTGCCTGAAGCAAAAGTGTTGTCTGTATCCTTTGAAATGGATAAAATTGAGTATCGTGTGGTTATAAAATTCTTTGTAAAAGAAGGTTTAACACCAAAAGAAATTCATTTGAAGTACATAAAAGTTTATGGGCACTCTTCTCCTTCATTTTCAACAATTAAAAAATGGGCTGCCGAGTTTAGAAGTTGCTGTACCAACCTTGAAGATGATCCACATGAAGGATGTCCAAAAAGTGTAACAACACTAGAAATCATTGATCGAGTGCACGATATGGTATTGGATGACAGGCGAGTCAAAGTGTGTGAAATTGCTGAGACTATAGGCATTTCAAAAGAATGAGCAGGATATATTTTGCATGAAGAATTGCAAATGAAAAACCTTTGCACAAGATGGATGCCGTGCTTGCTCACAGCAGATCAAAAATGCACTCGCATGAAAATCTCTGAAAAGTGCTTGGAGCGTTTTAACAAGAATAAAACTGATTTTGTGGGTTGATTTATTACTATGGACAAGACTTGAATTCACCATTACACAAACTAGAATCCAAACAGCAGTCAAAACAGTGGACAGAAGCCAGTTATTCAGTGCCAAAGAAGACAAAGTCGGTTTCATCAGCAGGAAAGAAGATAAAGTCGGTTTCATCAGCAGGAAAGGTCATGGTATCGGTGTTTTGGGATGCTAAAGGCATTTTGTTTATTAATTATCTCGAAAAGGGTAAAACAATAACCGTGGAATATTATTTCGATCTTTTAACCAGACTAGATGAAAAAATTTGTGAGAAAAGACCCGGTTTGAAGAAAAAAAATCATCTTTCATCAGGACAATGCACCTGGCAACAAAGATGTTTTGGCAATGGGAAAATTAAGGGATTTGCACTATGCATTGTTGGAACATCAACCCCTATTTCCCAGATTTCGCTCCCTCTGACTTCTATCTCTTCCCAAAACTAAAACTCTTTCTTGCTGGTCAGTGTTTTTTTTTCGAATCAAGAGATGATTGCAGCTGTAGAGGGGTATTTTGCAGATATTACTGAAAATCACTACAGGGATGGGATAATGGCACTGGAGCATCACTGGAATAAAAGAATTAGTCTTAAGGGAAATTATGTCGAAAAATAAAAATAATTTTTTTAGTATTAGTATTATTACGGGCGACTCCAAGGAGTCCTTAGACTCATCAAGGGAGGCCCTAAACATCATGTCCATCACAACCATTTGACATTCACACAGTCCTCCCACCACCAGTCCTGTTCTCAAAAATATCCTATGAACTAATCCTATAGAAACCTTTCAGCAATTTGAATGTCTCAATCATATCTCCCCTTTTCTGACTATCAACCAATTTTTGCAACCCACAAATCTTCAACCTGCTTTCACAAGGTTCATTCCATAGACCTGCCATCATCTTGGTCACTCGCCTCTGGATCCTCTCAACCTCCTCCCCATCAAGAAGAAACCTAAGTGACCAAATCTGGGCACAGTAGTCGAGATGAGGTCTTATCAAGGTTCGGAACAGAGGTACAATAACTTGCTTGTCTCTGCTCGTCAAGGTATTTTTCAACAACCAAGTGAGTTGATGAGCTGATTTAGTTACTTTTGCAGTGTGTCCCCTAAACTTCATCTCCCTATCCACCAACACTCCCAAGTCCCTGGCCTCATCAATCTCTTGGAGTACAGTTCCACCAATGTGGTATACTGCTGCTAATCTTTTCACCCCAAAATGCATAACCTTACATTTTGCCACATTAAATTGACATCCATTTTCCTTTGCCCAGTCCTCCAAACTATCCAAATCATCTTGCAAAATTTTGACATCCTGTGCACTCACCATTGCTCTACCCAACTTTGCATCATCAGCGAACAAATGAACCGTTCCTCTCAGATCCTTCCCTATATCGTTAATGAACAAATTAAACAGCAGTGGTCCAAGAACAGAACCCTGCGACACACCACTAGTTACAGGCTGTCTTTTGGACTCTACTCCTGAATAAACTACTCTCTGATATCTCTCCATCAACCACCCTATATCCAATCCCCATATGCTGCAGTTTACTGATTAGAGTTCAATGTGGTATCCTGTCAAAGGTCTTGGCAAGGTCCAGTAGAATCACTGTAAACCCATTACCCTTATCCAGTTTAGCCGTCACTGTGTTATAAAACGTGAGCAAGTTACTGAAGCATGATCTACCCTTCACAAAACCATGTTGTTCCCCCATGCACCATCAACTTCTAGCCCTTGCAGTTGTACATGCCATGGCACTGAACCAATCGAACTCCTAAGCTTGTCATACTTACCAGCTCGATAATTCCACATTTACACTGTCTTAATTGTAAATTCCACACCTTCAGCGACCTCCCAAGTCAAGACCCTATGGTAAATTTTGGTAAATTTAAAGGCGCGTTAATTAAAACTCTTGCCGCATATATAAAGGGATTGTCGCTATTAATTTTGTTGCATTAAGCAAGGGATACCTGTATATGAAGAAAAAAAGAAAAAACTCAACAGACAACATTAACCAATTTTCTCATTAAAAAAGCTACTCCCGATCGCGAGAAATAACCATATCATCCAAATGAGTGGAAGTTACTCACCTGTTTAATTAAAGACACCTTTAAAAGTTTTTGTTTATGTTAACTAATATTTAAAGAAATTTAAAATTTAAAGTAAGTGCACCATTTCTGATATGTATTTACCTTTTTTTTTTTATTAAATTTTTCTTTCTTAATTTTGTATTTATATGTATATGTGCTAATAAATAATTTATAAATGTTTATGCAAGTTTATACATTTTTAACCGTTTTAAGTTAAACAGAATCCAAATTTATTAAACTATTATAACAGAAATCAAATCAAGAATTAAAAAAAGTACTTAAATTACATCAGAATCGACTTATGAAGATCTCAACTGTCATAAGTTGAGAACTACCTGTACCACGAAAATGAGGATTATGGCATTATGGTGTTCATAAATGAAAAGCACAGTGTGACCAAAACTATAACCTCTTTTCAGTGTGCAGAAATGTTACACTTCGAAATCACAAGTGACAACAGACAACTACAAATACATCATTAACATGATATAAAACCAACAGATACAAACCCACTAAGCTGTTTCATCAGGAATTAGACAAATGGCTCAATAACATCAATAATTGCACAACAGATAGGATCATCCTAATAGATGACAATAACATAAATATCCTTGACCGTGGTTCTTCAACCACTAACACATTTTGATATATTAAGCCAATAAAACATGAACTTGCCAACAAGAGAAGAAATACTCAGTGATTCACTAACACAATCACATATAGATTACATCAATGTAAGCTCTTATTAACACATACAACTGATCAGTAATCACCACTACAATTGCTGACAACTACTTTACTGCAACTTCGTTCACACACAATACCACCATTACCAACTCCATATGGCGAAAAACCCCACCAGGTAAACTACTCTACTATCATAGTAAAAAAACAAGCATCACTGATAACCTTATAAAAAACACAAACTGGAACAGACCACTCTGATCCAATAAATTTATATGACAACTCCAATCCCTGTTTACAGAAATACACAGAAAGGCAACAAAATACCTAAGAAACAGGAGGAAAGAATTAAATAATCCATGGATAAATGAGAATATCCTTAACAGTATTGCACTAAAAGACATTTCATGGAAGAGAGTAAAAAACCCACCAACAATTTTTTTATACAAAAAAAAATAAAATAAAATAAATAAATAAAAGAGATACGAAGGAAAACGGATTCGGATTGAAGGGCAGATGAAAAATATAAGACTCACAACAGAAGAGTCACTAGTATGGTAAGGAAGGCAAAACTGTAATATAAGAACAGATTGGCTCTGAGATCCGAAGGAAATCCTAAGGAATTTTTTTGCTATATGGCCAGTTGGAGGATAAATGATTGTGGAAGAATGACACTGCTGGATAAAAATGGGAAGAGAGTGACCAATGCAAAAGATATAGGTTGTTCAACGAACACTTTACTGGAGTATTTAATCCTGGAGAAGTAGGTTTTAATACTAGAGAGATAGAGCAGGTTTGATGTTTAGAAGTGCAGGAAGAGATATTCTGGATGTCCATAAAGCAGCAGGACTGGATGGAATTTTGCCATAGGTTTGAGAAAATGTGCTAAAGAACTGGCTTTTTAATGGAAGTCTGGACATGGGAAAGCTATCCAAGGAGTGGAAAGAGGGTAAGACAGTGCCACTGCATAAGGGTGGTAGCAGACTGGAAGTGTCAAACCACAGACCAGTTTGTATATCATCAATAGTTGTTAAGATCTTGGAGAAATTAGTGGGGGATCATTTACAGGTGGGCAGATGAGGATAATGTTATCTGTGGGCTAAATGCACTAAGCTTGTTTCCTGCCCAAATAGCAGCTGATTCTTCTGATCCTTAGCCAAGGTTGTTAGGAAAAACTTCCATTCTATTTTGTTTTCACATCATGATGGATGGTTCCATCAATAACCTTATCTCATTAATGTCCAATCCTATTCATACTTTGCTGATGACAGCAAGGTACGAATAGGATTTATTTTTATCATTTACAAAATCTTGTTAATACTCAAGTGAATCAAGCTCCATGATCTAGATCTTCTATAACCAATGCATTAAACACAAGTCTTTTAGCCATTAACACCATCCTGTCTGATTTTCCAGAAGAAAGACCACGTCTCACTTTCCCTCGTTTGAAAACATTCTGCTTACCAATCAAGGTCAGTTTTCTCTTCTTTGGGCTCACTTTCAAATCTAGTCTATCCTGACAAACATATCACAACCATAGCCTTTTCAGCTCTCAAAAACTTTGGTATTTTTTTTCTTTCTAAATATTACTTCTCTTTGGCCCAACTCCTAACACTTTACAAATTCCAAATCCATCCCACTTTAGAATGCTGTTAATTAATGTGATATTAGGATGTCAGAGCAAAATTCTAAGAGGTGGCATGCCAAAAACTTCTCTTAGACTTGAATATGTCCAGAAGAAAGCTATTCACTTAACAGATGACTTGTCTTTCACTAACTCCCTCCAACTCCATAGACACCCTGTTTCTCATTTATCTCCTTTTTTTATGAGTATTTTCATGGATGCTCTCCAATGAACTGACCACCATTTTCCTATAATCATGTAAGAACAGCTGCTAGTCAACTTCTGTATACAGTTTAGCTTTAATCGTACTGAACCAACTTTTCATCCTCTTCCATATACAGGGTGTTTCAAAAAGAATGTCCCGATTTGAAAATTGTATGTCTCTGCAATCACAAAACAACAAATATATATATATATATATATATATATATATATATATATTGTAACTGTACCACATTTTCATTATTAATTGAAATCGGGTCATTCTTTTTGAAATACAGGGTGTTTCAAAAAGAATGTCCCGATTTGAAAATTGTATGTCTCTGCAATCACAAACCACAAATATATATATTGTAACTGTACCACATTTTCATTATTAATTGAAATCGGGTCATTCTTTTTGAAACACCCTGTACATGTGTCCTCTTGGAATAGTCATCCATGCGATTTTTTCTACAAATACAACCCCGAATTCTTCAAGAAACATAACTGGTTTTTTTCTTTTCCCTATTCACTTTTACACACACACACACACACACACACACACACACACACACACACACACACACACACACACACACACACACACCATTTCTGTGTTATAGGTCTTGAGACTTCTTGTGTTGGTAGTTGATTACCCCCCACCCTCCTCAATTGCAAGTTTGTGTATGTGTTGGTTTTCCACAAAGCACACACATATCTTAGCTTAATTATTGTTATACTTTTTTTTTAATATGTGAATCACCCATAAATGGTTCTCAGTCTATCTCATCATGGGTAGATTTTAAGGGTTGGATAATCTAGTTCCTCTGTTCCAGAAACTTTTCCCAAGTCACACCTACTTCCAGTAAGTACGATCAAGGTCTCACAATAGATAATAAAAACTGTTTACTACCTAATTTAAGAATCTTTCATATTACAGAATAGAAAGTGTAGACAGTTAATAAGGTTCTTACCTTTGCAAACAATGATAATAAATGTCCCATTACTATTTCTAGTCTTGCTATTGACTTTTCTAGATGGTTACCAGATTTCTGAAAATTTAAATTTGAAAATAAGTTGTGTGTGTGTATACACACACACATGCACACACTCAAGTTTGCTTTCAACTCTCAACTCACCATGTTAGTAAACTACTAAATTTATTTACTGCAATTATATACCAACCTGTAATGCACAAAAATTGAAATTCTAACTCTTGAATACTTCATTAGAGCATCAATAAAATTAATCATAATATAAATTTCACATCCCATTATTAAAATTAAAACACATTTTATTTCTGTGCAGTTTATTATTACATATGATTCAGGTAGTCTCAGGACTCATTGAGGAAGGGTTATTTCACTAATGATGATCCATTCCAGACTCAACACTTGCCATGAAAAAATTTGGATCTCGCATGTTTCCTAGCCACAACCTTAGCCAGTTTACACACACACACACACACACACACACACACACACACACACACACACACACACACACACACACACACACACACACACACACACAGTGTGGTTCAATATTCCACATACAAACTTTGAGGGAAGGTAGAGAACATCAAAATCAACCATATTCACATAGGAAAGCATGACCGGAAATGCCACCTGAAAGTGATAGGTGGTGCTGTTCACCAGCACTCCAGGTGAGCAATTGGGGCTTCCTCATTCAAGCTTTCGACATCGTATGAAGAACATGCATCATTTTACGAACGATGGCAGACATGCACCTCATTTACCATATCATGTATCTAACTACTATTGAACTGTTCAGTTATACCTAATAAAGTTTTTTTACATTACTTACTGCCTTGTGTTATTTCTGTATTTTTGTGTCCCTGTTAGTACCTTCCAGTGGCATTTCCGGTCATGCTTTCCTATGTGAATATGGTTGATTTTGATGTTTTCTACCCCCCCTCAAAGTTTGTATATGGAATTTTGAACCGCCCTGTGTGTGTGTGTGTGTATTGATAAAGTTTGTGTGGTATAACAGTGAAAGTAGCAAATTCTTTCTTTGAATTCAATATGAAAAACTTTATTTCATGAAATGTGAATGTTTCATCACATGAAGCGTGACTAGTTTATAGGAAAAAAAAGATGCATTGCTAGAATATGTCAGAAATGTGTTGACCAAACAAAGTGAGGCGTGGGAGATGGTTGATACAAGCAAATTTGATGGCATGGCAGTAGTGAAATGACATATGCTAGAAGAAATGCAAGTAGGAATAGAGGTGTTAGTGTGCAAGGCAGTGACGATGATGTGAAATGTTAAAATATGAGAAAAATTATAAGAAAAAAAAAAGAAAGAAAGAAAAAAAAAAAAAAAGAAGTGTGCAGCACAAGGTTGGAAATTTTGAGGCTTTGATCAGTTTCACAGTACCACACAAGAGTTGGAGAGACTATAAAAGCACTTGGAAGACAGCAGTAAAGGCAAGAAAGGAAATGAAATATGTAAAGTAAAAGAAGGCACAAAAGCTGAAACAGATGAAAAGGGATATGGTGATTTCATGATAAGGGATGCTGGATAAACAAGCAATGAAAACATGTTTTTCCTTAGCAAAAGTATGTGTTTCTGTGACATGACAGAAGCTATATATGTAAGTAAAATGAACAGATGATAGATATGATTGCGTTGTTTGGAATGAATGTTTCGGAAGAAGATAAGTATGGTGTGAGAGAAGCTATGGAAGTGTTGCTGAGTGAGAAGGAAAAAAAGATCCAGAGAGTCAAGATTATGAGTCTGTTGCCACAGTATGAAGAAGTGCAATGATGCAAAGAGCTGTGATTGCAAATGATTCATTGAGTAGATTGAGTAAGAGAGATGGTGTCAGTACGTTATGTATGAGAAAATATTAATAGTTAAGAGAATTTCTAGTTGCAGGAGAGATTATAACTGAATGGGTTTGGTATGTGATGCATAGAGAAATTGTTGCCAGTGAAAAGTGCATGTGAATAGAGGGAAACTGAGTCTAGATACATGCATTAAATTAAGAGGTCAAAACTGTCTAAATATAGTGGAGGATTTGGTTAGGAAATTAACTCAAATTCTATTTGAACTGGCCATGTTTTAAGAGTTAACAAAATATTCATCAGCCTAGTTGTTGGCAATCCACATGTATGAACTAATGCTAGAAGCATATGGAAAAACTGCACGTTCTTAGCATTGGTAAATGTAGTGAGACCAATACATGTCAGTTTCCACAGTATTAATTATATTGTGGTTTGCTTGTGAGGTTACAGTGTTAGTGCATGTCACTCATGGTACAGATGCCCTTACTTAAATAGATGCTTGTACATATTCCAATAATTTCCCTGCATTACAGATTTTGCATTGATGAAAATATAATTTGCTAATGCACTATTAATTATTTTGTCACTCTAAAATAAGACATCAAGAATGAAATTTTGTTCTGCTATAGTATTTTACAGTAAAGTAAGATACATGTTCCAAGTTAGTAAAAGGCATTTTTAGTGCTTACATTTTTAATCTGTAATCCACACTTGAACTTGTTCATGATCAAACTGATTAGTAATCTCAGCTATATTCTCTATTATTAATAATGGGTGAATTGAGAGGGGGGGGGAGATATCCAATATGTCTGTTGAATACATGTATTCTCAAGATCTCTGTATAATTTCTGGTTTTTCTCTTTCTGGGAGAAGATAGTTTTCCCAGAGCAAAAATTATAACATTCAACAATGCCTGAAAAATACGTGGAAAAGAAGTCACTTATTACAGGAGATCAACTCTAGCTATTATTATGTCTGCCATATGCAGCTTTAAATTTAATTCCACACAACAAAACTATTCATTACCAACACCTTTACTTAAGTTTGAGGCCCCCTGTAACTAATCTAATCTTCCTTCCTTCCTTCCAACTAATCTATTAAAAAAATCTCCTGTTATGATATCCAATAAGTTTCTTAAGAACTTATATATCTTGATTATATTTCCTCATATCCTTAAATTACTAACTTAAAAATGTGAATTATTACCTATTCAAAAAACACTATCCACAAATTGAAAAATATTGAGAATGAAAAAAATTTACAGGTCTATTAATGCAGAAGACAATTCTCCCCACAAGTAATTCTTAAACAGAAAACAATTCCAAAGAATTCACACAGAACAGACAAGTACAAAAAACAAAAACAGACATTAAGTAAATTAGCATGAGATTGGTAAGCCAGTGTGTGAAACCAAAAACTTAAGACAAATTCTGTATATTATAAAAGCTGACTTTTTTATTTATTTGAGCTAAATAGTTATAGCAAAGGAATCTTAGTTTATAATAAAAACAGCAAGATGCAAAACAAATGTGTTGAAATCTGTATATCAAATGAGTATACATATCAGAAAATGATGATAATGGAAAGCTAAAACATCAGTTAAATATCACAATTAATTTAATTATGAAAAAAGTGGGGGGGAAGCAAGATCAATTACATTTGTGAAGAAGATAAAATATGCATAATTTCTTATGCCAATTAAGTAAACTGTTTTTCTATGAAACTACTAAATCTTTGAAGAACCAAGTGGCATATGAGACAATTCTTACAAGCTGTCAAGTTGCTTAATAGACACATGCGCATTAGACATGTTATATTAATTTGAATAACGGCTTCACACATGTAAGAGAAAATGAAATATAATTTATTACTCTGTATATTTGCTCAATATATCCTGAGCTTCTTTCAGGGAGAAGACAGAAAAAGTGATAATAACATTTAAATTCTGAATACATGAACAAGTCATACAGCATTCATATAATATCACGTGTCTTGGTCACTGTCCAGTAGGAGGAAACACTATTAAGAATTCACAGAAGTGGGAATAGATGTATAATTAATTAATTTAAAGTAATAATTAAATAAAAATATAAAAAATTAAACAATTAACAAAATCACTTCCCAAAACTTAGAAATAGGAACACAGCCTGTCTGATTAAGATTAGGATGATGGTGTAGGGCTTCACACAATTCAAAAAACAGATGATCAAATTTGAACCTACTTAGTGTAGAATTTTGCCAGCCTAGTTGGTTGAGTGGTTAGCAAATTCGCTCTCCAGTTGTGGGTTCGAATCCTGCTTAGGCATGGATGTTTGCGATTGTCTTCCACCTTCGTACATTCATTCATCAAGTATAGATACTCTCCCAAGATGGGCTGGATCACCATGGGAGAAGTAAACCTAACCCTTCAGTAATGGGAGAGGCCTGTAGTGGGTAAAAAAACAGGCTGATTATCATCATCAATGTAGCAATTTGGTATGGTTCCAATGAACTCTGTGTCTCGTGTCAATGGCATGAGAAGCAAGGCCTGAACTTTTAGAATGCAAAAATCTTATATAATCTTGATGTCTATCAATTCTAATAGTAGCAAAGATGACAAAAACAGGATATTTAATAAACACCAGGCAAGGATAAAGGTGCTAATGGATCTTTGATAAGTAGCAAGAAAGATGACAATGCTCAGGCTGGTATGAAGGTGGTGTACAAATTATATCTGCAAAGGGTCCTTGCTATTTGTTCAGATGTTCCTTTAAGGTAAGGTATGCTGATCCTTTTAACATCAGTTTGCAGTCTGGAAGAGGGATGATAATTATCAAATACTTTCTGTATCAAGGTCTCACTCTATCCATTAAATAATAGATTACGTTTTATTTTATTTAATTCTTCTAATAGAAGAGACTCAAAAGAGCAGAACCTTCAATCTGTTGAAATAATTTATTATGCCAAGTGAAATAGCTGGCAATGATAGTAAACTTGAATAAATTGATGATATTAACAGGGAAATCTACTTGTAAAAGTTGTAGTTTTTTTTTTTTTTTTTTTTAGATATTCCTTAGACTTTCAATAATACTATTGAAAAGTTTCAGATTCATCATGTTCGTCCCCCATGTATTTATGCCCTTCCTAAGATACACAAATCTGGTTATCTATTAGGTCCAATAGCTGATGGCATAAGATCTACCTTATTATATGGCAAAATAGCTTTCATGACTTTTATGAAATTTTACTAGGAAAACCACCTCTTAAGATCTTCATCTTTAAGAGTATGAATTATGATTTCCTTTGATGTAGTTTCATTGTTTACAAATATACCACTTCAAGAAACTTGACAACTTTTATACGTTAGATTTCCATGTACATTGTCAATTTATTCAAGTTTATTATCAATGTTGGCTATTTTCACTTGGCATAATAAATTATTTCAGCAGATCAAAGGTACTGCAATGGGTAGACCTAAGAGTATATCACTTGCTTTGCTGATTATTTTCTGGAGCATTTAGAGGATCGAATTTCTAATACCATTTCTCCTTGACCTGACATTTGGTAATGTTTAGTGGATGACATCTTTGAAATTTGGTCTCATTCTGAAACAGTACTTCAGTATCTGGATAAAATTAACTCCTTATATACTCACATCAAGTTCACTAGTGAATGTGAATTGAAGTTTAAGATTCAATGGAGCTTTAATAGTGGAAAAGAGCTCCATTGAGTCTTAAATTATTTTACTTATATCATATTATCTTATTATATCTGCTAACTTCTTAGCAAATAAATCAAATCAAGAATGTCTAGACACTCTTGATTTGATCAAGTCTAAATTTCCCCATGATATTTTTGAATTATTCAAATTTACTATGTATGCATGCAGGTTACTTTACATGGCAAGCCATACAAGAGGGGTGACAAATGCATCCAAAGTGTCTTGTCCATGGGGCCAAATGGCAAACACATCATCTATATACAGTAACCACAGTATATAGATGATGTGTTTGCCATTTGGCCCCACAGACAAGACACTTTGGATGCATTTGTCACCTATCTAAAAGTCAACACCCTAAAATCCACTTCACAGTAGAAAAATAATCTAATAACTGTTTACCATTTCTTGACACATTAGTCACCCACCTTTCAGATGGATCACTATCTTTTTCCATTTACAGAAAGCCAACACACACACACATGAAAATACCTACATAAACAATCACATCATCATCATCCAGTCCAACAGTATAGCATTTTAAAAACACTTACACGCAGAGCCAGAGCCATTTGTTCTAACGATACAGCTCTGACCACAGAACTCAAATATCTGTGCTATACATTCTTAGCCAGCGGCTACAATTCCTTCAAAATAGATAAAATGCTACACAGCCCCATTACTCCTCCCTCCCCTAATACACAGGAACACAACATGACCATTTCTATTCCCTATGTCAGAGGTACATCAGAAAAGATAGCCAAAGTACTGATGAAACATGGCCTTCGCACCACTTTCAAACTTCATATCAAACTAGCAACTCTGATCCACTCACCTAAGGATAAACTTCACCCTTTAGCATACCCAGGAGTGTATGAAGTTCCCTGTGACTTGGCCTGCTATGGACAAACAAGAAGATCAATTAACATCTGCCTGGAAGAACATAAAAAATACATTCGCTACTATTACCATGGCAAGTCAGGACTGGCAGACCATGCTTTGGTCTGCCAGTCCTGACTTAGGAGTCGTTACAGATCTGAAAGATTATTTTTTGAGTCAGCAATGGCTTTGAAGAATTCTCCTAACCCTAACAAATATGGTTGCATTAATTTGCCAAAAATTTGGGAGAATGTCACCTAAGAGCAACTCCCACATAGATATAATGTTTTTTATTTTATTTTATTACAACATTAGAGGGTGCCAAAATAGGACTCTAGATCTTTTGTCCATTGCAATTGTATTGTTTCACTTACTCACTGTCGTGTGTACAAGTATGTTGTACTCTGATGATGCTGATTTGAAATTCAGCAAAATAAGCAGTTAATAAAACATATTTTGATAACATTGTTTGGTGTTGTCAATACCGTTAAAAATTGTCATGGATGCTACAATTATATGGGATAAATGGAACATTCATCATCATCACGTGTCGTCTCCTAGTGTGACATGGTTGACTACTAGTGTAAGAAGAATGGGATGAGGACCCTATCTCTTCCATTGTTTTAAGTATTTGTGACCATAGATCGTGTTTGTTCATGGGGCTGATTTGACTGTTTTGAGGGATGAAAAACTAGTTTCTGGGTGAAAAAAAATGTTGGCTAACTCACCTTTAGTTAAAAGAGACTAGATAAAGGTTCCTCACATCATGGACAGGAATCGAACCGGTCTGACCAAAGGGCTTCGTCTATACCGACTGAGCTATGGAAGCTGAAACTCAAATGGAACATTATACACAGTCTATATATAAGTTGTAAGTAAGCGGTCAGAATTGAATGAAATACAGGAAGATGGTTTGATGCAAAATCAGGTATAAGACAAGAATGCACATTACCTCCACTCTTATTCATCATCTATATGAATTGTATTATGAAAGAAAGTGCCATTAGAATTGGAGATATCAAACTTGGTTGTTTGCCTTATCTAGATGATGTACTCTTAAATGCATCCTGTGCAAGTCTCCAGGATTCTCTAAATTTAATAACAGCTATAAGAAATTTAGCATGAAAAGCAGCAATAAAAAGAACAAAACTATGAAAATAGGCAGGAACACAGAGAGCTTCAGCTGTTCTAAATGGAGAACTTATAGAACAAGTAACATACTTCAGATATTTAGGTTCAATTTTTAGTGAAGATGGCAAATTAAATTTGGAAATAGACAACAGAATAAGCAAAGCTAGTAATACAGATCAGTTGAATAAATTTATATGGAATAAGAGAGAAATTAGCCAAAACACAAAGCTAGCAGTATACAAGACAGTTTTCAAATCAGTATTAAGTTATGGATCTGAGATAATAAAGATTAGAAACATAGATATGAGAGTTCTGAGAAAGATCAGGGGATTGAACTGATGGCATTAGTGATGGCATCATATTAAAAATTAATTTATTAAGAAGGAACTTGACATTGTTAACATTAAAGAATAGTAGGGCTAATTTAAGATGGAATAGTCATTTAAACAGAATGAAAGATATAAGATTAGCAAGATAGGTGTGATGCCAAGATGGCAGAAAAAACACCAAGATCTAGGTGGACTGATTTAGTCACAAGTGCCTTAGCAAATTGAAATGTTAGTTGTGATAATATTGGAGCCGACAAGTAATAGACTAATTTGGAGGAAATTTTTGACAGGAGATTAGCGGCAATGTAAACTTAATTGTATCATAGAAGCCTGTATATCCTTGAAGGTATATATCAGAAAATTGATGATTATATTAATGTTATTGAGGTATGAATATTGTATTAACATCAACATTGTCAGAGAATATCAAATGCAAATAATGAACCCTTACTGTGCATTTTTTACTTTATCATTGATTACCGACATTTCAAATGGATTTTAAGAAGACTGTAGTAGTTGTACTACTAGTAGTAACACCATTTTATAAAAAAGGAAACAAAAATGATTTTAAAAAATTCAGACCAAAAGATTTTTCTTTTGGTTCTTTTAGTTTTTCAAAAATATTAGAGAAATTGGTAAAAATGAGGCTAATGAAATTTTAAAATTTTTAAAGTTCAGAAAGCATTGAACATGCTTTTTGAACTTTACAAAATACAGTTTATACCTCTTTAGATGACCATAAAGTAAAATTACCATTTTTTTAGAGCTACATAAAGCCTTTGACACAGTATCCCATTAAATTTTAATAAGAAAACTGGATATCATAGGAATACCAGGTACTGTTATAAATTGATTTAACCATTATATATGCCACTAGATCACAAACTGTTAAAATAAACAACAGCTAAAGCAGCTTACAAAAGTTAGGTATGGTGTACCACATGGATGTGATCTAAAAAACTAAACAAAAAAGCTTTTTTAGATGATATCCTAATTTTCTTTTCAGACATGGCCAAAAAAAATGCAAACAATGGTAAATGCTTGTTTTTTAAATTGGTTCCACTCAAATAAATTTAGTTTAAATATCTCAAAAACAAAGTATATCATACTGCAAAACCTCTGATTGGAATAACTGGAACTGAAAGTATTCAGATCTTAGAAACAAATACAAGGATACTGCAATGTGCAATAAATACACCATACTAAACATATATTACCTCTTAGTCATTTATAGACCATTATCATTATTGATAAAAAAACAATAATGAATATGTAGAAATTGCATAAAATGTTTTCTTTAGTAGATGACAGAGCATAAAATATACAGTTACCAAATGACATGAAGCAATAACATTATACTTACTTAGTACCAGAAGTATTTAATACTCCATCTTTATCAATAAGAAATAAAACAAATCCAAACAAACACAAGAATTTATTCAAAGAATATTTATTTTTTTTTGCAGAAACGAGGAAGAGCTGTACAAAAACAACTGTAGAAATGATTAGATTTAGGTAATGATTTTGAGTAGACTGATTGTGTTCGAGAATCCAGTCTTATGTGTAAAATTTAAATAGTGATGTTTAAAACCCACTGTTTTATTTACTTCAAAATCAAATTTACTTTGTATAATGCAACTTTCCTGTATATAATAATGTGTTACACTTCTCTGTGTGTGTGTGTGTGTGTGTGTGTGTATATAACATACATAACCTGGATGAACACTTGCTCTTAGATTACACACATGATGGGCACAAGACTATTCTGAAAGAAAATTCATTATAGCAAACAATCTACTATAGCCAACTATTCCTGGGGTCCTTACAGATTCACTATAAGGAGTAAATCTGCATTAACAGAAATGCAAATTTCTATTAATTTTTGCATCAAAAGAGGGTAATACTAAGTATTATGGCAACCTTTAGCAGCATTATGCCAAAGGTTGTGTATCCTATATATCACTGAACATTTCAGAATTTTTTATAGTTTAATGGGTAAATGGAAACACATGAGAACTAAATTAGTGGAAACTATATCAATTTTTCAGATCACTAATGCTTAAAAATAAATTTTTAAGTTTAGCTATTTGTAAAGTATTGGTGGAAATATTTCCTTCACATGTTCTTATATCAAACTGCCTGAATGAAGCCTTTAAGATCTTTTAATATTCATAAACTACTTTTGTACTATGAATAATTTTATTTCCAACTTAAAAATTTTTAAACGACTTTTCTAATGTAATATTTCTACATACATATAAAGCTGGATGCAAATGGCCGGAAAGATCTAGATTTAATGGAGCATCATTCCTTTGAATTCTAAAGTCACGTATCATTTTTTTGATGGTGTATACTGGATTTAAGAGAGAATTCCTCATTTTTCTATAAGATATTAGAATAATGCACATTATTAAAACATGCATAACATATAAAGAAAAAAGATTTCCATCAAAATATATTTTATTTATAAACATAATTAATAAGATAACATGGACTACTAATTATAAGAAAATACACATTAGAAAAATAAAACACTTTTGACATCTACTTTTCAGTATAGGGTAGCTAGCATATCTGAGAGGTAAACTAAGACCAAGTGTAAGCAAAAAGACAAACAAAATGTGCATTTCACTTATGCAAATAGGAAAACAAAATAAAAGTGAGAAATCATAACAAGTTATTTTGAAGTACCAATCAAATTTTATGCTCTACACTTTGGATGAAAAGAATGTATCCATTTTCCAATTTTGTAATTTGCCATTAAAGAATACATTGGATCCAATTTAACGAATCAATCTGCCTTCTTTTTTGGTCAAAGGTGTGAAAACTGAATATGGCTTCTGACCTACTGTCCACTCCTTGTCTTCTTATGGTGCACTGCATTATCTACTCTCTACTTGGATACTGAATGAATAATGGTGGATTGGCAATTTGAGACTTAGCCAACCAAACTGCATTGTTATTGTTTTAAACCAAAATAAAATTATGGTACAATATGATGAAATTGTATACTCTACTAGGTATATATTCTGGTTAAACACATTTCCCACTGTTTTAATCACAGAAGAACCAGGGTGAGCAAACAGATATGGGAACAGACTCCAACCAACATCAGCAGAGTTCAAGACTGGTACCATCAAGAGAAATGAATGAAACATTAGCAGAACTGTACGAGTACCAAACTAATATAATAAGTGTTAGTGAAAAAAAGAAGACAAAAACAGGTGAGATCTTCTAAGCAACAAATACAATGTAAACAATAAATTACATGATAACCACAGTAATAAACTTTAATGAAATGAAAGTACAGATATTTCATATTGAAAATAACACTACAGCATCAGTGCACAGAAACAAGCAAATCAAAGAAACGAGAATACAAGGTACATACAGAAGTCGGTGGTTTACCAATTAAAAACTGTTGCAGCATGCTATAAATTAATATTAATACATAATATTAAAACTATTATTGATGGTTACATAAAATAAGAATCTCCCAAACTTTTGGAGGGGGGGGGGGAGAGAGAGAGAGACAATCATTCCGATTCAGATTTGGTCGATGTAAAAGGGCTTCGCAACTTCCTTTGAAAATTCGTTCACATTTAAAATCTGCTTCTATTGAGAAGACAAGCTTCATCCCACTGAATACTGTGTTTAGTATCAATACTATGTTGTGCCAGACCAGACTTTTCAAAATTTCATGTATTTAGTTACAAAATTTGTTACAAAAGTTTAAGTGCTTTTATAGTGGCCAAATCTGAAACGGAGCGGTTGTCTCTCTCCCAAAAGTTGGGGAGATTCTTATTTATGTAACCATCAAAAATAGTTTTTAATCTTATTTATTAATATAAATAATATTACCTCTTGGTCTGGCTCCCACTGAAGAGACATCAATAAAGGTCGAAACCAGTCTGGGTAGTGACCCTTCCCATAATGCATAGCATTATACATGTCTGCAAGGTGACATGCTTTGCATTATGGGATACTAAGGAAAGTGATGAGAACTTAGTCCACCTTTGCCACGAGTTACCCCAGATACTTCAGGCACAAACTTTGTTTGCTTACACTTGGATAAAGGATTGAACTAAATATATTTTTTTTGCCAGCCTGGTTGGCCAAGTGGTTAGCGTACCTCCTCTCCAGCCAAAAGACTGTGGGTTCGAATCCTGACATGGGCACGGATGTTTGCGATTGTCTCTGAAAATACTAGTGGTGGTGGTCGGCGGTAGATGGTGGTGGTGTAGATGAAGGTAGTTGAGGTTCATTGTTTGTTAGTGGATTGAGTGGTGGAGACAGAGAGTTGTGGAGTAGGTGCCCTCCCTCGATGAGTCTTTGGACTCCCTGGAGGCGTCATATTATAATAATAATATTAATTTCTAGCACACACAGCAACAGTTTTTAATTGGTAAACCACCAACTGTTGTATGTACCTTGAATTCCTGTTTCTTTGATTATTTGTTTGTTTCTACGCACTGATGATGTACTGTTATTTTCAGTATGAAATATCTGTACTTTCATTTCATTAAAGTTAATTACTGTGGTTATCGTCTAATTTATTGTTTACAGTTATGCCACAGATACCTTTAAAGATTAAACAAATACAATATTTTATATTCAGACAATAATGATTACAGAAAAGATGGAGTAGAAATATTATTCAACAATAAATAACCAGGATAATCCTCTTGAATGGCATGCAATAGAAAAGTCAAGTGATGTGTGCAAATATCAGAATGGGGATAATAAATTTAGTTTAATCCTTTATCCAAGTGTGAGCAAACATCACCAGAATGGGGAATTTGACAAAATGATTAGGGCCAATTAGATTTCCTTGTTGGAGATCTAAATAGCAGTATAGGAAATAATTAAACAGACATACAGAAATGTATTACGAAAATTTAGAGAAAAGTGCAAACCTAATAACAGAACATGCTGAAATTCTATTCAAGACATGGACTAGTCATTACTAACACCATGTTTGCTTACAATTGGATAGAGGATTAAACTAAATTTGTTATAGTCTAACCAAGTGGAAAAATAACTTTCAACATCTTTCTATAATCCAGATTAATTTAATAATAAGGTGAGGCACTTTTTAGCAACTCGTATAGGTTAATATGACTTCTCCATTACTTCCACCTTAGTATCACCACCTCTGGGTCTGGATCCCACTGACGAGACCTCAATAAAGGTCAAAACCAGTCAGGGTAGTGGCCTTTCCCTTAATCAGTAGCAGATTACCCATTAAGGCAATGAGGCAAGTGCCTAGGACCCCAGGCTTTGGGGGGTCCCCAAGCCAAGACATTTTCTTAAAATAGATTAATGTTTTCAGTAAACATCATAAAAATCTTGATCATTTTGAGCAAAAATTTTTTCAAAACAATTACGTTTTAATACATATTTTGAACAGTGCGCACTATCTAAGCTTTAAATAATGCCAAAATCAATGGCGGCGCTAGTTGACAAGCTTCGTATTTTGAACAGCGTGCACTATCTAGGCTTTAAATTAAACCACATTACCAATGTCGACGCGCCGCTGTTGACAGCTTTGAGGGAATGAAAACTGATTGCATTGCCGAGCTAGGAAATTTCGCCAGGTTGCTCCTTAACTTCATCTGTTATTGAATCGTGTAAGATTTTAATTTACAACAGAAACAACAGGAAGCTAAACAACTTGTCGCAAAATATTCAAACGATCTCTAAGAACTTTTAGAAAATGAAATAATTCAATTTCATCAACATGTTGTGCTTCACATCGAGGAAAAGGACAAAAATGAAGGAAACATCATAGACACGTTTAAGAAAATTTTGCCCATGAAATGCTATCCAAATGCGAGTATCGCATTTCGACTATATTTGACATTGCCGTGTGGAGTGTGTGAAGGTGAGCAATTTTTTTCTAAGATGGCATTAATAAAAAATCAAAAGAGGGCTGTAATGAGCCAAGAGCCATTAAATGCCTTATCCCTAATTTCCAATGAACATGAGTTTGAGAAAAAAATAAACTTTGAAGACATAATCAATAAATTTGCGAATTCCAAAATTCGCAAAGGAAATTTGTAAAAACGACATAAAAAATTATTTATTAAACTAAAGAGTTTTATTATTTATCATCCTTTAACCCTTTAACAGGCAGAAAATACAGAAGTTCAAGAAATTAAAATGTACAAAATTTCATTTATTTGCCACCTAACTTTTATTTTTTTTTAATTCTTTATAATTTTTTTTTTTTGGGGGGGGGGGGAGTCTTCCTAATATAATTTGCCTAGGGGCCCCAACTATCCTTAATCTGCTACTGTCCTTGATGCATAGAATTATACATGTCCACAAGGAGATGTGCTTTGCATTATGGGAGATACTAAGACAAGTGATGAGAGCTTAGTCCACCTGTACGAGTTGCCTCAGTCCTGAAGATACTTCAGGTACAAACATAATGCAAAGCACATCTCCTTGCGGATATGTATAATGCTATGCATTAAGGGAAGGGTCACTACTCAGAATGGTTTTGACCTCTATTGATGTCTCATCAGTGGGAGTCAGACCCAGAGGTGGTGATACTAAGGTGGAAGTCAGGGAGAAGTCATATTTTCACATACCAGATGCCAAAAGGTGTCCCACCTTATTATTAAAATTCTCTGGATTAGAGATAAGTTGATGGAAGTTTTTTCACTTGGCTATGCTACCAATTATATATTTGGTTTAATCCTTGATCCAAGTGTAAGCAAACAAAGTTAGCACCTGAAGTATTTTCAAGACTGGGGCAACTCAAGCAAAGGTGGTATAACGTCTCATCATTTGCCATAGTCTCTCATAATGCAGAGTACATCTCCTTGCAGACATGGTGACTTCCACCTTAGTATCACCACCTCTGGGTCTGGCTCCCACTGATGAGACCTCAATAAAGGTCAATGGTCTGGGTAGTGACCCTTCCCTTAATACATAGCATTTTACGTGTCCACAAGGAGATGTGCTTTGTATTATGAGAGACTAAGGCAAGTGATGAGAAGTTATACCACCTTTGCCACAGTCCTGAAAATACTTCAGGCACAAACTTTGTTTGCTTACACTTGGATAAAGGATTAAACCAAATATATAATTGGTAGCATAGCCAAGTGAAAAAACTTCCATCAACTTATTAATCCATCTGTTTTTCTTCCATACATTTATTTTTTATTTGTCTATCTAATCTTTTATATTCTTCATTTCCATTAGGATTATTTTCCTGTGTTCTTCTTTTATCAATTAGTTCTAATACCATACTTACTGTTCTAATTACAGCACTCTTTCTCCAAGTTTTTTTTGTTTTTTTTTCAACAGTCTCAAAACATTTTGCTACATTCCTGTTATATTAACTTTAAAAAATTTTTTTTTTTCAAACTTATTTTTTAAACTTTTATGCTTTCATGTTTTTCATGACTGTCTTAACTTTTTGAATCTACCAAATGTTCTGATTTTTCTATCCTTGCAGACATTTTCAGCACATCTCTCTCTGGCTAAATCAATCAATGAATATCTTCTCCAAGGTCTGAAACTCCATCTCCAAGGCTTGGTTCATGTTTTAAGACTCTTTTCATTTTTCTGGAGTAATATTTTATATTTGATGAATTTACACATCAACTCTGAAAGTTGCTCAATATTGCTTCATTTTAAAACTTACACACACTGTTCTTTTCAATATGATATTAAGTTCTATCCCACAAAACTAAACGATGATCACTTCCTTTTTCAAATCATCTGCACTCTTGTGTCATGACAATTAGAGTGAAGATCAACAATATCACTATCAACAAAGTGAATGAGACTTTTTAATTCCTCGTGTCTTCTGGTTACACGTTACATAGTATTAGTAGTGACTAGTCCATGTACTGAAGATAAATCTAGCAGGTATTTAGAATTATTAGCTTTCTTCTTTTCTCTAGATTTTTCCAAAATATTTTATACATCCAGTATTCATTTCTTACTCTGCTGTTTACTTCTCCAACAAGAACCAACTTTTCCTTTATGCTAACTGCCTTTCCTTATGATCTGAAGGAAGAATGCCTGCAATAATTCCTGTATACTATTGTAGCACCTTCTGTGGGACTACATGCCTACCATTCAGGAAATTTATCTTCACATTTAGTGCTGAGTATCACCATTACTTCTTTCCTTCCCTTATAATTACTGCCTGAATATAACATAATTGTATTTGCTTTAGAAGAATCTCATGTTTTTATCTTCTTTGTTTTGGTAATACCAATTATGTTGGCATGGTCCTTCTCTAATCCTTCTACCAGTTCCATTTCTATTTCATTGAAACTTCTTACGTTAATAATAAATTTAGTTTAATCCTTTATCCAAGTGCGAGCAAACAAAGTTTGCACCTGAAAGTATCTTCAGGACTGGGGTATGGTGGTACAACACCGGGAAACTCATTGCAAAGGTGGAGCAAGCTAACATCACTCATATCTCAGTATCTCCACTTGGGCCTGGCTCCCACTGAAGAGACTTCAATAAAGGTTGAAACTAGTCTGGGTAGTGGCTCTTCCCTTAATGCATAACATTAGACATATCTGCAAGGAGATGTGTTTTGCATTATGGGAGATACTGAGATATGAGTGATGTTAGCTTGCTCCACTTTTGCAATGAGTTGCCCGGTGTTGTACCACCTTACCCCAGTCCTGAAGATACTTTCAGGTGCAAACTTTGTTTGCTCACACTTGGATAAAGGATTAAATTAAATTTATTATAGTCTAACCAAGGGAAAAATAAACTTTCAACTTCTTACGTTAATGATGGCTATCTTGAATTTGGCTAATACTATGTTGGATTTGTTCAGTAATTGGCTTTTCATTGTTTGTCCTGGTTCCCTGACATTATACAAGTGTAAGCAAACAAAGTTTGCACCTGAAATATAATCAGGTACATATCCTTTCGGGTATGTATAATGCTATGCATTATGGGATGGGTCACTACCCAGACCGGTTTCAACCTTTATCGAGGTCTTGTCAGTGGGAGCCAGACCCAGAGGTGATACTAAAGTTGAAGTAACGCAGAAGTCATATTTTCACATATGAGTTGCCAAAAGATGTCACATCTTATTATTAAAACAATCTGGATTAGAGTTAGTTGTTGGAATTTTTTCCACTTGGTTATACTATAAATTAAAGATACCAAGAAATCATGGGATACTAAGGCAAGTGATGAGAAGTCATTAGCTTCTATATACGAGTTGCCCTATCCCTGATTATATTTCAGGAACAAACTTTGTTTGCTTACACTTAGATAAAAGATAAAACCAAGTATATAATTTCTTGGTATCCTTCATTTATAGTATAACCAAGTGGAAAAACTTCCAACTGACATTATCTTGTTTAGCTGGTTGTTGATATGGGCCATGCTTCTGCTGATATGAAATTTGATCATGTTATATCCTCATTTGTTTTGGTTTAAGACACTACAGAATACAGTTTGGTCAGCTAAATCCCAAACTGCTAACCCATCCTCATTCGTTCAGTATCCAAGCAGATACCTACTAATGGGCAGCACTGTAAGAAGGTGAGGATCAAACACAAGGTCAGTTCAGGTCAGTTCTTTGCATCCCTTAAAAGGCTATGTGAAGATCTCTTGTTGATAGGAAGTTTCCTGTATGCCTCTTCAGGATATATAATTGCAATTTGATGATCATGATAATGGTTTTCACTTTTTCACTAACTGTACAATACTAAATGATGATCACATGCTATTTCTAATTTCCTGTATACTATTGCATTCTGAACAACTGCAAGGATATATTTTATCACATTACGGTAAGCCCATATATCCCATTTCCAATGGCATGTTAGGCTAAATGACCTGTCAGCCAAGAAACCTGGCTACTTTGAATCCTAATTAATAATCTGATAGGAGAGTTAATTCTATATGCACAGAGTATTATGAAAGTCAACTGAATGGGATGAAAAACCCAAGTCTCTGTCACCTTTGTAATGAACCAACAAATTCACCTTCGATTGGAAAGCCCTATACCTTATTATAAGTGGTATCTCCATGGAGTCAAAAGACTCTTCATGATAGACCCACACTAACCATTATTCACACAATACCTACCATACCTCTCCTTAAACTCATTCACTGTTGGAATACTCACAACTACTTCTGGCAATCCACCCTTTTCATTTACATTTACCATTCTTCAAGCAAACAAAGGAGTTAACACACCTTATTAACCACACTCTTATACAACTTTCAAGGGTGACCACTTGTTCTCTTCCTAATCTTATGTATTGAAAAATTTCATTTATGTCAATCTTATAGAATCTCTTTAGTTTTTAATGTTGAAAGTTTTTTTTACCTTAGTTCTATTATACATTAAAGATGCCAAGAAATCATACACAGTCGGGTCTCTTTTTATGCGGTAGATACGCTCCACAGAAACCGCATATAAAAAATCTGCACAAAAAAAGACCTAACTTACGTTGAAAATTAGGGATGTCGAAAGTTTATTTTTTCACTTGGTTAGAATATAATAAATTTAGTTTAATCCTTTATCCAAGTGTGAGCAAACAAAGTTTGCGTCTGAAAGTGTCTTCAGGACTGGGGTAAGATGGTACAACACCAGGGCAACTCCTTGCAAAGGTGGAGCAAGCTACCAACACTCCTACCTCAGTATCTCCCATAATGCAAAACACATCTCCTTGCAGATATGTCTAATGTTATGCATTAAGGGAAGGGCCACTACCCAGACTAGTTTTGACCTTTATTGAGGTCTCTTCAGTTGGAGCCAGGCCCAACAGGAGATACCAGTCAGAAGCATTAGCAAGGTCATCTCTACCTATAGGAGTTGCCAATTGGTGTGCCACCAATTGGCAACTCCTATAGGTAGAGATCTGTATACATCTGTACCATCAAGGTGGCACACCAATTGGCAACTCCTATAGGTAGAGATGACCTTGCTAATGCTTCTGACTGGTATCTCCACTTGGGCCTGGCTCCCACTGAAGAGACCTCAATAAAGGTCGAAACTAGTCTGGGTAGTGGCCCTTCCCTTAATGCATAACATTAGACATATCTGCAAGGAGATGTGTTTTGCATTATGGGAGATACTGAGATAGGAGTGTTGGTAGCTTGCTCCACCTTTGCAAGAAGTCCCCCTGGTGTTGTACCACCTTACCCCAGTCCTGAAGACACTTTCAGGTGCAAACTTTGTTTGCTCACACTTGGAAAAAGGATTAAAGTAAATTTATTAGAAAATTAGGGATATGTTCCATAATTTTCTAAAACCGCATTAAACCGAAGCAATGAATTAAAATAAATCTAAAATCACATAAAAAATTTATAAAAATTCAGGAAAATAAGAATGCCTAAGTTTGTTTTAAAGCTGTATTCATTTAATTTTATTGACAAGTAACAATTTTTTTTACAATTTTTCATCAGAATTATCGTTGCCATTAGACAATATTCAGCAACGTTTGCAAACTGGTGTAAAATCAGATCTTTACCATCAAATCTGTATGGTAAAGGCAATGGTTCCTCATAAAGAGAATTAGCTTTCTCTGTGCTTATTTTTTTCTTTGGACAATGTAATCAATGAATAAACTTTGCGATAATGATTTTAGTAATTTTTTTTATACAGCTTGCGATATCCAGACATAGTTATTCAGTTCATGTTGGAATTTAAAGGCTCGTTCAGAATTTGTGTTTAATGACACAAATTGTTAATGTTAATGACATTAACAAGAAAACGATTTTCCAATTTATTGCACAGTTCAAGACCTCAAATTATATTTGCAGTGAGGGGAACAGATTTTTCTTCTGCTTCACTATCGTTTTCTGGATCTTCGACGATATCTGAAGTTAATCGATATCCAATAATATCATTGTCACTTAAGGCATTATCCACATGCAATTCGTCTACATCATTCTGGCTAAATGTATCAAACCTTCTCCACCAATTTCATGTGCCAAAGTAATGATTTCAGCTGATACTGAATGGTTGTGCTGTTTGCAACACATCCAGACCAAGCTGCTTTCCAGCAGGCATTTAAAGTTTGTGGTCTTATTTCAGTGATAGCAGATGCAACATGATTTAAGCAGTCCAAAATAGAAAATTTTTTCCAAACATCAGTTACTGTTAATGATTCATTTTCTAGCCAATATAAATTGAAAAGTGTGCTTAACATAATATTTTTTAAAACTAGCAATTATGCCCTGATCTAATGGCTGAATAATGCTTGTTGTACTGGATGGAAAACACGCTACCTGCACATTTGGATGTTCTAAATGCAGATGACTTGGTGTGTTGTCAACAATTAATAACACTTTAAAATTGAGAACTTTTTGCTTCATATATGTTTCCACTTCTAGTACAAAGCAATTATTGAACGTTCAGTAAATATAACAGTTGTTACCCAGGCCTTTGTATCAGCCATCCAATTTTATGGCAGCTGTTTTAGATCTCTGCCTTTTAGAGCATGTGGTCTTAGAGATTGAGTTACTAGGGGGTGGGGTTCAACATTCCATCCCCTGATGCATTGCTACAAAGTAACAATGTTACTCGATCTTTGCTTGCTTTAAATCCACTTGCTTTTTTCTCAGACTTTGTGATGCAAGTTCGACTAGGCATTTTCTTCTAAAACAATCCTGTTCATCAGCATTAAACACTTGATCGGGACAATATCCACCATCTTCAATAATTTTGGCTAACTTCTCTTGAAAATTTTTGGTGGCTGCTTCATCTGCTGCTGCTTCGCCTGTAATCTTCATGTTATGAAGTGCATTATTTTTTAAAAACCCAGTTAACCATCCTTTGCTGGACAAAAATTCTTTATCAGCCTGAGAAGTGGAAGTAGATGGCTCCAATTGCTTCATCTGTTCATAAAACTGAAGTGTTTTTTGTTCCAAATTACTGGGCGCTCATTCTGTTTTTTCTAATAAAGCATTTCTTGAGTATGATGATAATTTGGCACTTAGTTTTGTGCTAGAAATGACAGATTTTCTTTGCAACGTCATTCTTTTAAATTGCTCTTATAGTTACTTTGCTTGAATTAAAATGTTTACCAGTCGCCGTAGATCCCTCTCCTTTTGCTAAGCAATATAAAATTGCAATTTTCATTTCCAAAGAAATTACTTTTATTTGGTGCTTTTTTTTTCCATTTTGCCTAATTAAATCTTTAAAATAAAAATTAGCAAAATTTAGACTTACGATAATGAAAAGACAAACACTTACTCGCATGCAAAATTAAATTTCACGGACACTCACTGCTTACATGCTACACCAGAATTTGCTGCAACATGCTATTCATTATGTACAACTGCACATAAATTTTTAAGTTATGCACCACATAACTTCAGAACCGCATAAAAAGAGACCCGAGTGCATTTGGTTTTAATCCTTTACCCAAGGAAGCAAAACAGTGTTTTGCATGTGAAATATATTCATGTCTGAGCTATCTCAAGTGGTTACACTTGCACTTGAGATCTCCAAAACTTTTGACCAGGTCTGGCACAAAAGCTTGCTAAGCAAACTCCAATCATTGGACTGTTTCAGGACTTCTGCAGTTGGATTGCCAGCTTTCCCTCTGGATGCACACTATGTGTGATGGTTCCTATCCAACTAATGCCGAGGGTTCTACAAGGTTCTGTTCTCTCACCAACCCTCCCTCTTTCTGTATATCAATAACCTACTTCAGTTGACCATCCAACCCAATACAGAGTTTTGCCGATGACAGCACATTGCACTCCGCCCTTTCATTTGATAGACCATACTCTACACAACTCACCTCAACCTACAGAACATCAACCACTACTGTCCTCAATTCTGATCTCCAAGCCTTCCTCCAATGAGGCTCAGACAAGATAAGATTTCTCTTCTTGAAATTACCCTAACACCAAGCCTCTCCTGGTATAAACAAATCACAATCATTGCATCCTCAGCTTCCAAAAAACAGGATTTCTCTTTCGCTCAAGACGTTACTTCACCTCTGAACAGCTGTTAACCATTATAAAAATCAAAAATCCACCAGCTATTGAATACTGCTCTCACATTTGGAGTGGGAGGGCTCCTAAAAGCTCCCTCAAAATGCTTGACCCATCTCTTACCAACTTACTCTCCCCACTTCACACAGATGTTTGGTCTCTGCAAATTGTGTATTCTGTAAATATTTATAAGCAAATGTTCATCTGAAATAGTACCAATAGTTCCCCCACTGAGTACTAAGCCTGTTGGAACATGTACAGCTGCTGTCCAACATCCTTTCACAGTACACCTTGAAACCCACAGAACAGATTTCTTTTCCTCCTCCATCCGTTACTGCTGTGTGGAACAGTCTTCCCCCCCAGATGCATTTCCCAAGGAATACAATATACAGGTTTTTAAATCAAATGTATGGTACTAATGTACTATAGGTTGATCAACCAACTCTTGTGTATGGATGCAACATTAAAAAAAAAAAAAAGTACATGCTGAGTGTATGCAAGATACATACATACATGCTAAGATTAAAACCAAGTATATAATTTCTCGGCATATTTAATGTTAGTATCTTTTAAGTTTCTATCATGCTTTTAAATAAACTTGATGTCAACAAGGCAATAGGATTTGATGATGTTTCACCATGTGTCTTAAGGGAATACACCAGGGAATTGGCAGTAGCACTGGCATGCCTGTTTAATAAGTTAAAATGGCACAGCTTCCAAGAGAGTGAAAACAAGATAAAATTGTTCCACTGGATAAAGGTGCTGATAAGGCTGTGCCTACAAATTATAGGCTAATCTGTATATCTGAATTTGTGGTGAAGGTACTAGATTAGATAGGATTGATGAGAACTAGAATATACAGAAATGGGAATAAGGAAAGTGAATTTCTGATTTTTGAGAGCCAACTATCTCAGACAGCATGTAAAGGAGGGCATACTAGGATCAAGAGTTGGTTTAGCAGCAGTATTCTCTGTGGTGTCAGCATAGGCGTGTTAAAGGGAGATCATATTTTGCTCTCCCATTATCTGTCACATCAGATAATGGCCAAGTGTAACGTCTTGGACAACGGAGATGTATATATAGTGTTACGACAAGCTGTTAAATAAATTGAAATGGATGGGATTGATTGGACAACAGACTTCCCAGCCCAGCTGGATCGGTGACTGGCTTTCTGATAAGTATCAAAAAGTTGTATATGAGGGTGCAGCATCCTGAAAGAGGAAAGACACTAGTAGTGCACTGCAAGGGTCTGTATTGGGACCATTGTTATTTAATTTGTATAGTAATGATACTGGGAGGGATTAAACTGATGATATGCAGCTGCTAGCAGACGATGAAAAATTGGGGAGTGGAATGCAGAGACAAGCAAATGTTATGGCCTTACAGGAGGACTTGAATAGATTGTATGAATGGGCAGGTAAGTGGAACTATCAGTTCAATGTTGCCAAGTGTAATATTTTGTAATTTGGTAATGAGGGGATGCAAAGTATACACCTGGTGGGGAAATTTGAAAGAAAAGTAGAGATGAGAGATCTGGGAGTAGTGGTGGACAAGGACCTGAAGTTCAGGTACCACATTGCCCAAGTTGTGAAGACATCACATCAGATAATGGCAACGATGTGGAGGACCCTGATATGCAGAAATAAAGATGCTATGATTTAAAGCCTTGATCAGGCCTCACATATTATTGCACACAGATTTGGTCAGTGGGTTTTCATGGTGATGAGGAAATGTTAGAAAGGGTCCAGAGAAGATACACGAATGCAAGTTGTCTTTGGAATGTGGAGTATGAAGACAGATTGAAAGAATGTAAATTGCAAAGCCTCATGAATAGGAGGAGGAGGAGGAGGTGGATATGATTGGGACACATGAGCCAGTCAGGAGGTTGATATGGAGGAATTTTTCATAGAATGAGAGAGGTGGGTAGAACAAGAAGCCATCGCTGGAAACTGTATAAGCAGGGTGTGAGAAGCAGGTTCTTTGCATGGAGAGTGGATGGTGAGTGTGTTGTGAATGTACACACACTGAATCAATTTAAGGCACCTGTGGGATGAGCTTTGTGTGTGATAGTGTGTACCACCCATGATGTTAATAATAAAAATGCACAGTGGTGAATCTATTGTTGCAGATATTCTCAGAAGGCATAGTCAGTGCACTTACTCATGGGCATAATTTCACCAGTACACACAAAAAAAAAAGTACAAATTTTGAAAATTGTGACTAGCATAAAATATGGTATCTATGATCTTACCCCACACTGGCTAATAACACTCATTTGAATGTGGCTAGTATTCTAAAAAAATTGAAACTTCCCAAGAATAACATTCCACCTAAAGAACTATCAGCACTTAAAAAAAAAGTTATCTAGGAACAAACAACTATTGTAACTGAAGCTAATAAGGGAAATGCTACTGTTATTATAAACCAAGCAGGTTATGAATCATCAACAGAAAATGAATCATCTTAAAGACTGTGCTACTTATTAATCATAGATTGAGATCCAAAATTCCAAAAGAAAAAAAAAGTGTATAAATGATTAAAAAAGTTACATCTTGGCCCCTCAACCTCATTAAGCCATATTTCCCTTCTGACATAACTGAATTTATTCAGATTCACTGTATCTTTTGGTTATTTTCTACAGAAAGGAAAAATATACAAACAGCTGGACAGGACTGCTATCTTCCCCCCCCCCCCCTCAGCTAACTTCTATATGGACCATTTTGAAAACCAAGCACTCAACACAGCTACACTTAAACAATTGTTGATGATGTGTTTGCTATTAGTCTCATGGTGCAGATGCATTCGATACATTTTTGGCACATTTTAACAGATAACACTCTAAAATAAACTTCACAATAGAAAAATACAGTAACAATTATCTCTACTTTTTAGATACACTAGTGACACGACTTCCTAAGCTCATTAACTCTTCTCAATTTACAGAAAACCCCACTCATACAGGAAGCTGTTTACATGAACAATCTCACCACCCCCCCCCTTCCAAACAATATTGGCTCAAAACATTTACTAAGCCAAAGCTTTTGTATAAATGACACAGCCCTTGAAACTGAGCTCAGGGACCTTCACAACACTTTTTTTTTTTTTTTGCAAATGGCTACATCCTATATAAAATAGATTATTGCATGCACCCCCTATCCTGCCAGCACAGAGGATCACAGCAAAACCATTCCCATCCCATATGTTAAGGATACATCAGAAAAAAATAGCCAAAGTTCTCTGCAAATATAATTTCATGCCACTTTTGAACATTTCATTCAGCCCGCTATCCTATTACATTCTCCTAAAGATCAGCTGCATCCTCTTATATGTCCCAGCATGCATGAAGTTTCTTGTACCTGCAGTTTAGCCTCTTTTGGATAGACTGGTATATCAATTAACATCTGCCACGAACAAGAATTATATCCATGGTCATCTGTATGGCAAGTCAGGATTGGCAGACCATGCTCTGGATACTTCTTCTCATAGGATCAGATGGAGGAAAACATCTTTATTATACAGAAATCATTATAGGTCTGAGAGAATATTTATGGAATCAGCATCAGCTATGAAGCAACTTCCCAACCTAAAAAGTATGGATGGATTAATTTACGAAAGATCTGGAAGACTACCATTTTAAGACCTGATAGCCTGACTTCTCTAAATGAACTTTACGGTTATCCACCTAATAGAGGGTACCATATAAGGACGCTAGTTCTGTTGTCTGTTACAATTAAAATTGTTTTTCCTCAATTATGTAGTTTCATGCTATATGCCTATCACAGTTATAATTGTGCTCTGATGATGCTGGTTAGAAAACCAGTGAAATATTAGTGATTTTTTTTAATTTATTAATTTTTTTCCTCTCGGTGTTGTTTATGTTGTTTATACCATTAAACATTATGAAACTTGTCACCAGGTTACTCACTCATCTCTGCATGAGTGGCAAGATGCAACCGAATTATAGTCTAATAAAAGGGGATTACACTCTCTCCATCTTCATGTATCAAAGTGTTCTTCAACATTCAAGATATCCTTTCAGCTATTTTGCCAACTTATGCAATATGTCCTCTGAACTTCAAATCTCTGTATACTATTACACCTGATTCCCAGCCTCATCAATTTCCTACAATCCAGTACCATCAATATGATACAAAGTATGTGAACTTTTCATCCAATGAAATTGCAACATGAAATTGACAATAACTGTCCTCTGCTCAGGCTGCCAGTTTATTTAAATCATCTGCCACCAGCTTTATATCTATTGCCATTTGTTCTAACTTAGTAAGAGCTTTCCATGTGGTATTCTGTTAAATGCCTTTTGGAGATCCAGGGCATCTTCTCTGTCCAGTCCTGCACTAAATTATACAGATTCAAATGATAACTCCTCTACTAGACACCAAGTAAAGCAGCACACATCAAAAATCTTGAATAGTAATAGTTTTAAACAACAGCTATCTATTTTTAATGTAATTTAGTGTAGTGGCATTAATGTATTTGTAATGTTTATTGTGTGTATCCAAATATATTTTTTTTTGTATACCAGGTGAAGTCCTAAGAGCAGGTTAAATCTAGGTGCTTTTTAATAAAAAAAATAGAATGGTTATAGGTTTTTATAAAAATGATAAAAAGTTATATATTAAGGTTTTTGGTTAATTCATTAATTTCACAAAAATATTGTGATACTAATATGATGTGATGGTAGTTATAGTATATGAATTTTACTAATGTGTTTAATTATAATTAATATCTCAATCAAGAACATTTAGTTAAATCAAATGGGTAAACTACTAAATGGTTTCAAAAATCAAAGGTTTCCCAGCTATTCTAGGAAGGTTGGCAGTTATGCAATGATGGTAGCTTAGGTGATACAACCAGTACTTTATTTGTGACAGAACACAATGGTACAGCATATCAGCTCCTCAAATTAAACAGCAACATGTGACATGTGGATGTTGTACATTTAGAAATTTGTAATTATCAGTAATTTTTTTACACATTTACTTATTCAAATAAGCTTAGTTATTTTAAAAAAAAAAAATATGTATTTTTACTATACCGGTTGTTAACATATTTGCTACAACTATTTTTAGAATTTTAAATTACTTTCATGTTTATACAACATATTAACACATTCACATCAGGCTGCACATCTAGCGTGAGTTGCACCTCAAGTAGGACTGTATTTTAGTGTTGCAATAAAACTTTTACTTTGGTTGATATGCGACTATGCAGTATGGCATCTCATTCAGTTGTTTTTAATTATATTACATACTCTAATTTTTCTCTAAATACAGTATACATCGACTGTCTGTGTGCTGTTTTCAGTGCTACAATAAAAATTTACTTATTTTTGCTTGCATCTATACAGTATGGTGCTTTTAGAGTAAATGCATTTTACTATATAGGTTCATTTTTATTATAATACTCAACTATCGGTATATAGTGAATATGCAAACAGAAAGCACTGGAGGAATTCTTATGTCTGCCACTGAAGGTCAAGCGTAACACAACTCAATTTGTCTCCCCCCCCCCCATGAATATGTTAAGTAAATCATTTTACTAAGTTTTATCTGACTCTTGCAGTTGTTCTGTTTATCTAAGAAGTAACACATGCAAAAAAAAAAAAAAAAAAAAATCCCAAATTGTAAAGTAAAAAATGAAAAGATTACTAGTTTATTTTTCCCTTCAACATTTACAGAGTGTCAAAGACTGTTTCTGTTCGTGATGGTATCAGCATCCAACACAAAGCAATGACTGACACAAATGATTGGCCGAGTTGCTGAAATATTGATCAAAACCAGATAAATTATCAAAATAAGGAATTTAGATGCAGGACCATTGTTAGGGTACATGCCACACCTAAATTCAAGAAAATATGTATTTTTTTTTTTTATATAAGAAAAGCGTTTTTTAATGGTTGAGATAGAATTTTGTCAGAATTTGCTGCCCTCCAAGTCTGCTCCTAGGCATTGCCTTAGTTGCTGACAACGGTCCTGCTTGCATGTGCATATATAAATAAATGGAAAGAACTCAGAGTGAAAAAGAAGATGGGCATGAATATGTCTGAGGAATGAGTAGACAATGAAATTGCCTAGTTTGGTGAAAGCAGAAAGCAACAGCTACTACTGAAAAGAAAATAATTTTTTTAAGAAAGAAAACATCATCACACTATGAAGTAACAATACAGATAAATACTTTTTCTTTTCATATACTCTAAATGTTAAATTTTTCCTGCTAGCAAAGAATGAGCGAGATGATCATTGCTCTTCTTTATATTTCTTTCTCTCTCCGTTCTCTGTTAAGTACTTCTCTTTGTATTTCACTAAGTTGCATAATAAGCTTTTTTTAAAATTTTTTTTTTTTATTTTTTTATTTTTCCTTTCAAATTTTGCCCATAAAATGTTGTAAACTTTGAAATCAATTAGTAAACTGTGCATTAGTGAAATCTCTACTCTATAGATAAAGCATGGTATGTCTGGAAGCATGAAACCATTTCATAATGGAATTATTTAAAGATAATGCAATGCATATATATTACACTATATACATGAAGGAGGTCTGAAAAGTTCTCAACCCAACAATGAAAAAACGAAATTATAATTTTAAAAGTATTTTTATTTTTCAACATAATCTTCCTTAAGACTAATACATTTATTTCAGCAATGCTCCAGCGGTTCTCAGTAAGCTCTGTAAAATAATCCTACAGCTGCAATCACCTCTTGATTCGAAGAAAAACACTGAGCAGCGAAGAAGAATTTTAGTTTTGGGAAGAGATAGAAGTCAGAGGGAGCCAAATCTGGGGAATAGGGTGGATGTTCCAACAATTCTTAGTGCAGATCACTTAATTTTTCCCCTGCCAAAACACCTTTGTGGGCAGGTGCATTGTCTTGATGAAAGATGATTTTTTCTTCTTCTGAAAACTGGGTCTTTTCTCACGAATTTTTTTGTCTAGTCTGGTTAAAAGATCAGAATAACAATCCCTAGTTATTGTTTTACCCTTTTCAAGATAATTAATAAATAAAATGCCTTTAGCAAAACACCAATACCATGACCTTTCCTGCTGATGAACAACCGACTTCTGTCCACTGTTTTGAGTGCTGTTTGGATTCAGGTGTGTAATGGTGAATCCAAGTCTCATCCATAGTAATAAATCAATGCACAAAAAAAAATCAGTTTTATTATTGTTAAAATACTCCAAGCACTGTTCAGAGATTTTCATGTGAGTGTGTTTTTGATCTGCTGTGAGCAAGCACGGCACCCATCTTGCACAAAGCTTTTTCATTTGCAATTCTTCATGCAAAATTTTATTATTGTTAAAATACTCCAAGCACTGTTCAGAGATTTTCATGTGAGTGTGTTTTTGATCTGCTGTGAGCAAGCACGGCACCCATCTTGCACAAAGCTTTTTCATTTGCAATTCTTCATGCAAAATATGTCCTGCACATTCTTTTGAAATGTCTATAGTTTCAGCAATTTCACACACTATGACTCGCCTGTCATCCAATACCATATTGTACACTCGATCAATGATTTCTAGTGTTGTTATGCTTTTTGGACGTCCTTCATGTGGATCATCTTCAAGGTTGGTACGGCAATGTCTAAACTCGGCAGCCCATTTTTTGTTTAAAAGTTTTTGCTTAATTGTTGAAAAGGAGAAGAGTGCCCATAAACTTTTATGAACTTTGAATGAATTTCTTTTGGCATTAAACCTTCTTATACAAATAATTTTATAACTGCACGATACTCAATTTTATCTATTTCAAGGGATACAGACAACACTTTTGCTTCAGACAGCTGTATAAAACAAACTACTTGATAGAATGACTTGCAATTTCACATGGATGCTTATGATAGATGTACCAACTTAGAAAAAAAAAATCTTGCTGATAGTGCTCCCATCTATAGTCGGGGCCAAGAACTTTTCAGACCACCTTCGCATATACAGGTAACCCTCGTATAATGCAGTACTTATACAACGCGGTTTCGATATAACGCAGTCTACAAATTGTAGTAACCCTTTATCTTTTCATATATTTTTCACCGTGTGACTTAAAAATCAAATTTTATCTTTGTTAAATTTGCACCTGCCTGTATCACGCATGTAGTTATAAGTATTGAATTTATATTAGGGGAAATACCCTTTAGCACACATGTATGTCAATTGTTTACCGTATAAAGTGTTTATTGTTGAAAATTGTCTTCGTTTGCTGCCAGGAAAGCACATTAAAAATCATAAGTGTGTTAATCTCAAGCTTAGCACTTTATTTTCTGGCGAGTTACATACAACATGTAATGCCTTTTTTATGTAAAAAAATTATTTTTATAGTAATGGTCACTTAGAGGGTTTTTGCAACATGGTTGAAAACGAAATTAGTGAATTAATTGATGGAGAAATAGATTTAAATTAGGAGGAACTGGTACAAATAATAGATGACATCAGATCAAATGGCGGGGAAAGTTCTGCCGAAGATTCTAATTGTGATGAATCAGTTAAAGAATTCGGTTTAAAGAAATTAGCAGAAGGATTGGACTTGGCAAGAAAGTTAGGAAGTTATTTTAAGGATAATGATCCCTCAATGGAGCACTCTGGAAAATTCACGAGACAATTGGCTATTTGTTTAGCTCCATATTATGAACTTAATAAAAAATTGCAGCAAAGCAGTAAGCAAGGTCTTATTACTGACTTCTTGATAACTAAACCAGCTAAAGTATGCAATTAGAATTATACAAATGATGTCTAAGAGATATCAAGTGATGACACATCAGATCACTCATAAATAAAGAACATTTATGAAATGTTCATTTTTTAAGAGAGTGATGATGATTAAAATATGCACTTTGTTTTATTTTGCCTAAAACATTTATGCATTATGTGCGATGAAGTTTACGTACAATTTGTAATGTTATAAGTTTATACTATGTATTTGTTTCATAGTTCATATATTTTCTAAATTCATGCAGTTAGCCTAGTGGCTGTGCGCTTTGCAACCATATGCCTGGGAAAGAGTGCCCTAGGTTCGATTCTTGTCAGTGACGTGAGGAGCTGAAGGATCTTTCTCAGCCATAGCCAAGTTAGCCTTTCTTGAGCATGAACAGTAGGGTTTTTATCCCCAGTTTATCCTGGGGTTTTTCATCCTGCAAAGCAGGCAAACTGGCCTTGAGAACTCAACACTACAGGACATAGGATACACCAGGATGTAGGGCTGACCACCTTATCTTGTGAACAGTTTGAGGTTCGATGATTATGTACAATTTGTAATTTTATAAGTTTATACTATGAATTTGTTTCATAGTTCATATATTTTCTAAATCCATGCAGTTAGCCTAGTGGCTGTGCGCTTCGCAACCATATGCCTGGGAAAAAGCGCCCTAGGTTCGATTCTTGTCGGTGACGTGAGGAGCTGAAGAATCTTTCTCAGCCATAGCCAAGTTAGTCTGTCTTGAGCATGAACAGTAGGGTTTTCATCCCCAGTTTATCCTGGGGTTTTTCATCCCGCAAAGCAGGCAAACTGGCATTGAGAACTGAACAGTACAGGACATAGGATACACCGGGGTGTAGGGCTGACCACCTTATCTTGTGAACGGTTTGAGGTCCGATGATTAATAAACCCTCAACTCCGCAAGGTAAAAGAGGGTAAAAGGAAAATGAGATGAGATTATGTTTTTTAAACTTACATGAATTACCTGAATTAAATAAAATATATTTTGTTAAGTATGTCATTATTGTTTATATAATTAAAAAAAAAGATTTCAGAACATAACTCTACTTTTTCTATCTGATCTAAGTCTCGCATAACGTGATTTATATAATGCAGCATTTCTATGGAACCTAACATTCACGTTATATGAGGGTTACCTATATATTACAATGTATGTATATATTTTAGGTAGGACACGAATTTCATTGCCTGGTGTTAGACTACTGCCCTACTCACTGGAAGCATGAGGTGACTTGAAAAAGTTCCATGTTTGGTCTCTAGAGCAGGGTTTCTGGACTATGTAAAAATAAGTAAAAAAATTACAAATAAAAAAAATTAAAAAATATATAATTGATAAAAATGGAAAAAAACAATCCTTAATGTACTATAGGTTTACTAATAACCTTTCATAGGTGAGAACCACATAAAAAAATATATCAATTAGAATACTAGTAATATCTCATCAAAGTCATATTACCGTCATTAAAATAATTAATAATGGTCTTCTGCAAAGGTTGGTATTGGTGCCCTTACTTTATAATCTATACACATATGACTTGCCCACCACCATCTCATGCAAGTTCTGTTATGCTGATGACACTGTAATTGCTATTCGACACAAAAACATGAGTCAGGCTGAAGAGGTACTTACAAAAGATCTGAAAACAATAATATTACAAAAAAAATGGCGGCTCCAGCTCAATCCAGACAAAACAGAAGTATCAAGCTTTCACCTTAATAATCACATGGCAGATGCCACTTTGCATATCTGCTTTGAAGGATGCTTACTATGACACAATAAGTTCCTAAAGTACTTGAGCATGGCCTTGGACTGCACGCGCTCTTATAAGCAACACCTAACAAACGTTGCAGCTAAGTTATGAACCCGTAATAACATAATACAGAACCTAATATGCACAACATATGGAGTAACAGCCAATAATCTACGGATTACAGCTCTCGGACTATTTTTTTCTGTTGCTGAATATTGCTCATCAGCGTGGCTAAATAGCATACATGTTAAACTTGTTGATAACCAACTAAATAATACAATGAGACTGATTTCTGGCACAATCAAATCAATGCCCACACACACCGGCTCCTGTTTCTTAACAGCACTGTTCCATGAAGTCTGCACAGAACTAAAGCTCTCTTACAGGAGTATCCTGGAGAACACAGCCATACCAATACGCTTAGATCTCCCAGACTTCAGTATATATTTTCTCAACAAATTACAAGAAAGTTTTGATGCTTGCTCAAACCTTCCATGAAAATACTGGACTCAGCTTAATAGAATACAAACTGGTCATGGTGTATGTGCAGATATGCCTTTTAAATGTGGTAAATGATTGTGGAGCTCAAAGACAAACCGTGGACCATATTGTGACCCAATGTTATCTTAGAGCATATTCAGGAGACAAATCAGACCTTCGAAGTGCTACTCCTGAAGCTACGAACTATTTGACTATGTGCTTAAGGGTCAAAGCTGTAAAACTGAGAGGAGACCTCCACATAGCCTTTAAAGGAATGCGGAGAACCGACCAGGGCTTCTGATCTAATGTCCAATCCTCACCTTCTCGTGGTGCACTCTGTTGGGTATCTACTTTGATACTGAACGAACGAGGATGGGCTGGCAATTTGGGATTTAGCCGACCAAATTGAATTCTTATTGATTAAACCAAAATAAAGAATGATGGTACAACATGACAAAATTTCACGCCGGCTGGGGCGTCGCCCGGTTAAACAAGGCCCCCGTTGTTTTTGCCAGGGAACCAGGGCAAACAGCGATAAGTCAGCTACTGGAACAAATCTGAAAACAAACCCAAACTCAACATCACCAAAGTTAAAGATCGGTACTATCAACGTAAGAAGCCTGAATGGCAAAGAAATGGAGCTAGCTGAGGAATTAGATAAGTACCAGATTGACATAATAGGGGTGACTGAAACAACAAAGACCAAAACTGGTGAGATCTTTCTGTGCAATAAATACAAAATGTTATATTCAGGCAATGACAATCAAGGAAAAGAAGGAGTAGCCATAGTAATCAACACAAAATACGAGGCTAATCTTCTTGAATGGCAGTCAGTCTCAAGTAGAGTAATGTGGGCAAATATGAGAATGGGGAACTGGACAATGAGACTTATTTGTGCCTATGGTCCCACAGAAGGTTCTACTAAGGTAGAAGTGGAGGAATTTTTTGAGGCTTTAGAAAAAGCAACTGACACAATGAAAAAGGAAAAGTTAGTCCTTGTTGGGGATCTAAATAGCAGAGTAGGAAATAAGTGCGAGACAAACAAAAATATTTTGGGAAAATTTGGAGAAAAGAGCAAAGCTAATAATAATGGCAAATATCTGTTGGATTTCTGCTCAGGACATGGACTGGTTCTTGCTAACACCATGTTCCAACATAAAAATGTGCATAAATTCACATGGAGAGAAGAGGCTAGGAATAAGAAAAGTCTCATCGACTATGTTATTGTTGATAGTGATGTTTTCTCCCTGGTGCAGGACACCAGAGTGTACAGAGGATTTGAAATTGTAAGTGATCACTATTTAGTCTTGAGCAGGATAAAATTGAATTTCATATTGAAAAGAATAACATGTAAGAAAGTTTTAAAGCGAATAAAAGTTGAGCAGCTCTCAGATGTGAACTGTAGACTAAAATACACAAAGATTATTGAAGAAAAAATGAAAGAGTTTGAGAACAGGAACCAAATCTTGGAGATTCAGTGGCAACCCCTGGAAGAAAACACAGACTGATTCAGCCAGAGAGGCATGTGGTGAGGTCGTCTGCAAGGATAGAAAAATCAGAACTCCATGGTCGACACAGGAAGTTAAAGAGGCAGTGAAGGAAAAGAAGAAAGCATATCAAAAGTTCCTCTCAAATAAGTCAGCTTGTCCTCTTAGAGAATATAGAGACAAATGCAAGAATGCTAAACAGTGTGTAAAACTAGCTAAACAAAAGTCATGGGAGGACTTTGGCAAGAATATAGAAAATAAATATCAAGAAGGTGGCAAAATATTCTGGAGGTTGTTGAAGAAGCTTAGGAATGGAGGAAAGAGTGCTGTAAAAGGAGTTAGAGATGATAAAGATGACATGAAAACTGGAGAAAAAGATATCCTTGAAGTATGGAGTAATTACTTCGAAAAATTGCTAAATGAAACAAGCAATGACAGCACAGTGGTAAAAAAACACTCAACAGGAATACAGTCAGGAATACACATCCATATTTGAAGTAGAAAAAGCCATCCAAGGCATGAAATGTGGAAAGGCAGCAGGCATAGATGATATTCGACCAGAAATGCAGACGTATGGTGGTATAAAAGTCTTACAGTGGCTGCACTGCCTAGTTCAGAAAGCCAGGACAGAGGGATGAATTCCCGATGATTGGGGTAGAGCTCTCATAGTACCCATATATAAAAAGGGAAATAAAACTGAATGTGAGAATTACAGAGGTATTTCCCTACTGAGTGTTCCTAGTAAGATATATGCAAGTATACTTGAGAAACGGTTGAGAAGAATTGTGGAAGAAAAGCTTGGTGAAGAACAAGCTGGATTCAGGCCAAACAGAGGCTGTCAGGATCAGATTTTCACTTTACGACAAATAGTCGAGAAAGCTTTTGAATACAACAAAGATCTGTATTCAAGTTTTGTTGATTTGGAAAAGGTATAAGACAAGGTGCCAAGAGAGAAGCTATTCAATACGCTGCAGTTATATGGTGTCAATGGGGAATTATATCAAGCAATACTTAGTCTTTATTTGAGTTGTAAGTCAGCAGTTAGAATTGAAGGAAGTGCAGGAAGATGGTTTAATGTTAAATCTGGTGTGAGACAAGGATGTACATTATCCCCTCTGTTATTCATTATCTGATCACATTATGAAGGAAAGTGGTATTAAACATTATATCAAAATTGGAGATGTTAATGTCAGCTCTTTGCTTTATGCAGATGATGTTATACTTCTAAATAAATCTGCTACAAGTCTGCAAGATTCTCTGACTAAATTGAAATAGCTGTTGTAATAGATATGGTATGAAGGTCAGCAATAAAAAGACAAAGACCATGAAAATATGCAGAATCATTGAAAATGTCAACTCTGTTGTGAATGGAGAACCTGTGGAACAAGTAAAACATTTCAGCTACTTAGGAACGATTTTTACTGAAGATGGTAAATTAAATATAGAAATAGACAACAGAATGAGCAAAGCTGGTATGGTAGGTAGTCAATTGAATAAATTCATATGGAATAAGAGAGAAATTAGTTGGAACACTAAATTAGCTGTATACAAGACAGTGTTCAAACCAGTTTTAACTTACTGATCTGAGAGCTGGGTCAGAAGTAAAACACTTGACCAAAGACTAGAGACCGTAGATATGAGAGTCCTGAGAAAGATTATAGGCGTGAACAGATGGCATCAATGACAATATCATATTAAAAACGAGGATATTAGGAAAGAACTTGATATTGTCAGCATCCCGGAATGTGTTAGCAGAGCTAATCTCAGGTGTTATGGTCACCTAAACAGAATGGGCGAGGAAAGATTAGCAAAACAAGTGTCCTCTGCCAGGTTGGCAGGAAAACAACCCAGAGGAAGACCAAGATATAGGTGGATTGATACGGTACAAAGTGCCTTAGACGATAGAAATATAAGATCTGATAATGTTGGAATCTTGACAAGTAACAGACTGATTTGGAGGAAAATTGTAGATAGGAAGTTAGTAATGATATAATTTTTTCATGTAGTACTATCATATCCTGTACACCCCTTGTGGGTACATGGCAGGAATTTGATGATGATGATGATCTTTTAATTTTATGTTTTTAAAATGACTCAATTTTATTTGTTTTTAAAATGACAGTGTATTGTACTGCATATTTTGTTATTTATCCCATATGAATAAATAAATACCATCATCAGATAATAATGTACAGAATGATATGTACATGCAGGCACTATGTTGGGTGAGACAAGCAGGAGAACCAAAGTGAGCCTAAAGTACTAATTAGTGTTATCTAGTGGGTGCTGCTGGGCTGATTGCTCTCCCTTTTCAAATTGAGGCAGCTTAATTACATCCCTTCCATTGTTGAGATCTTGATAGTGTCTTAAAGCTGAAGCCAATTCCAGGAATAGTCTCTCATATTTATATTTGCTATGGTGGTGGAGTAAGGTAGCCATTTCTGGTGTATCCTATGGCAGCTGTCTGAGTGTGGTCAGCAAGTCTTAAGTGGCTGTTGTGCTGGAATCACATGTATTTCTTGTGTTAGGCAATTGTAATGTAAATACAAATATTTTTATTTACATCACAATATAAACCTGAGAGATTATTCCTGGAATTTACCCCAGCTTTAAGAAGTTATCTGAATTTCAACAAATTTGAGTACATCAAACTGCACCAAATTTGAGAAGTGCTCCAACTCAGAACATCAGCCAAGACCATCCATTGAAGTTTATTAGGAGTGCACTATTTAGGACTTTACTCACCAGATGTTCTCGTTTCAGTATCACCTATCCAATTTAGTGCCTATGCACACATCAGTATGAACACTGTTTCTGATGATGGCAATTTGATTCCGCTAAAATATCAGAAGTATTAATTAATTCTTGTAAATAAGCATATATTGGTTAGACATACTTCTAATTTTTTTTTAGGAAATGACAATGTAAACTATATTATTAATTATAAAAACGTTGATAACTACCTATATTTTGGCAATGTTACATTGCCATCTTCAGGGATCACAAAACAATGCATGCATGCACTAAGCAAATGAGGCTGAAGAAAGGCAACTGAAGTCAGTTCTAGAGTCCTAAAGGTGCTTCCTAGTGGGCTAAATTGGGTTGTCTTGGCAGTTGGGCTGATGATCTTAGAATGTAGGCTTCCCAAATTTGGGGTAGTCTCATGCACACCCAAATTTGTTGGAGGTTTGGGAAGTTTTTTTTTAGAGCCGAGGCTGAATCAAGGAATTATCTTTCGTACTTGTACTTGCTGTGGTGTAATAAAGTGGCCTTCTTCCAGAGTATTCTGTGGTGGGTGTCCAATGCATGGTCAGCAAGTCCTGAGTGGCTGTATTGTGGAACCGGATGTAGTCCTTGTGTTCGGATATCCTGATATTGGCTGTCCTGCCTGTTTGGCCTCAGTAGGACAGTTTGCAACTGCAAGGGACCTAGTATACGCCAGGCAGATCTAGGGGAAGTTGCTGGTCTTTGGTGGAGCAGATAAGACATGCCAATTTCTTATGTGGTTTGTAACTAGTTGTGAGGTCATATTTTCTTAGGATTTTTTGGATGTACCCCAGATATATGGAATAGTGATAGATCTAGAGTAATCTCTGTTATGAAGAGGGGGGGGGTAACTGGTTTTAATATTTTTTGGGGGTTGTAGATATTGGCTAAGAAGGTATTAAGGATATGATTAAGTTCAGTAGTTAGGGCACTGTTATCTGAAATGATTAATTTTGTTCTGTTATATAGGGTTTTTTATAATCCGATATGGTTGGGATGGGCGACTGCTGGTGAATGTATCTACCTGTATGTGTAGGTTTTCTGTAAACCGAGAAAGCCAGGGATCCATCAGGCTGTCATGTAATCAGAGTGTCTCGGAAAGAGTGACCGTCGTTTTCTTTTTCCAAGCAACCTGGATCATGGAGTGTATCAAGTCCATGTGGCCAAATAGCACCACATAATGTAGCCAAACAGTGGGTTTATGTGGGACAGAGTTCAAGGCTTTTTCTTCAAAGGTCTCCATAAAGAAGTTGGCCATTGGTGGAGAACCCATAACTCTCCCCTCTAACTGTTTGTAGGATTTTCCTTGCTAAACAAAACAGCGCGAGTTCATGGTGAACTGAAATATTGGAAAGAAATTTGGCTTGGATGTGAGAACATAAACTGATCATTATGTCAGTGTGTTGGAGTGAGAGGTCTATAATTCAACCCAACTGCCAAGAAAATCCAATTTAGCGCTCTAGGGATCAACTTTAGGACCAACTTCAGTTGCCTTTCTTCAGCCTCATTTGCTTAGTGTGAGTGCCTGCAATCACATCATTGTTTTGTGATCCCTGAAGATGGCAATGTAACATTGCCAAAATAAGTAGTTATTAAAGTTTTAATAATATAGTTTACATTGTAATTTCCTAAAAAATTATAAATATTAATTAAATTAGACTAATTAATATACATTCTATGTTGAACAGCCAACATACTAGTCTTACCACCACAATGTCATTTCATGTCTCCAAAGACATTCACAAAAATCTGTATTACAGTGGGATTCAAATCCCACAACCAACAGGTTGGATTGCACATACGTTATTCACTCTTACCAGCTAAGTCAGCATAACTTTAAAAAAATTAAAAAAAAAAACAAAAAAAAAACAAGTACAAATATACAAAATAAACACAATAAATGAAACAATACTTTGTGACTATAGCATATAAAAAACAATTATTAATTACAACAAAAAAAGTAGGGGTGCTTAAGGGTCAAAATAGTATAACTGAGAGGATACCTCCACATTGCCATTAAAGGAAAGCAGAGAACCAATCAGGGCTTCTGACCTAATGTCCAATCCTCACCTTCTCATGGCGCACCCTGTTGGGTATCTACCTGGATGCTAAATGAACGAGGATGGGCTGGCAATTTGGAATTTAGCTGAACAAATTGTATTCTTATTGGCTTAATCCAAAATAAAAAATGATGGCACAACATGACAAAATTTCATACCGGCTGGGGCATTGCCCGGTTAAACAAGGCCCCCATTGTTTTCGCCAGAGAACCAGGGCGAACAGCAGAAAGTCAGTAACTGGAACAAATCTGAAAACACACCCCCAAATCAACATCACCAGAGTGAAATATCGGTACTATCAACATAAGAAGCCCTGAATGGCAAAGAAATGGAGCTACCTGAGGAATTGGATAAGTACCAGCTCGACATAATAACTGAAACAAAAAAAAAGACAAAAACTGATGAGATCTATCTGAGCAATAAATACATTTTGTATTTATTGCTCAGATAGTCAGGCAATGACAATCAAGGAAAAGAAGGAGCAGCCATAGTATTCAACGCTAAATACGAGGCTAATCTTCTTGAATGGCAGGCAGTCTCAAGTAGAGTGATGTGGGCAAATATCAGAATGGAGAACTGGACAATGAGACTTATTTGTGCCTATGGTCCCACAGAAGGTTCTACCAAGGTAGAAGTTGAGGAATTTTTTGAGGCTTTATTTTGGTCCTTGTTGGATATCTAAATAGCAGAGTAGGAAATGATTGTCAGATATATAAAAATATTTTGGGAAATTTGAAGAAAAGAGCAAAGCTAATAATAATGGCAAATACCTGTTGGATTTCTGCTCAGGACATGGACTGGTTATTACTAATACCATGTTCCAACATTAAAAAGTGTACAAATTCACATGGAGAGAAGAGGCAAGGAATAAGAAAAGTTTCACTGACTATGTGATAGTGATGATATCTACCTGGTGCAGAACACCAGTGTGTACAGAGGATTTGAAATTGTAAGTGATCACTATTTAGTCTTGAGCAGGATAAAATTGAATTTCATTGAAAATAATAACATGTAAGAAAGTTTTAAAGCGAATAAAAGTTGAACAGCTCTCAGATGTGAACTGTAGACTAAAACACACAGAGATTATTGAAGAAAAAATGAAACAGTTTGAGAACAGGAACCAAATCTTGGAGATTCAGTGGCAACCCCTGGAAGAAAACACAGACTGATTCAGCCAGAGAGGCATGTGGTGAGGTCGTCTGCAAGGATAGAAAAATCAGAACTCCACGGTCGACACAGGAAGTTAAAGAGGCAGTGATGGAAAAGAAGAAAGCATATCAAAAGTTCCTGGCAAATAATCAGCTTGTGCTCTTGAAGAATACAGAGACAAATGTAAGAAAGCTAAACACTGTGTAAAACTAGCTAAACAGAAAGTCATGGCAGGACTTTGGCAAGAACATAGAAAATAAATATCAAGAATGTGGCAAAATATTCTGGAGGTCGTTGAAGAAGCTTAGAAATGGAGGAAAGATGCTCTGTAAAAGGAGTGGAGATGATAAAGGTGACATGAAAATGGGAGAAAAAGATATCCTTGAAGTATGGAGTAATTACTTCGAAAAATTGCTAAATGAAACAAGCAATGACAGCACAGTGGTAAAAAACACTCCACAGGTATACAGTCAGGAATACACATCCATACTTGAAGTAGAAAAAGCCATCAAAGGCTTGAAATGTGGAAAGGCAGCAGGCGTAGATGATATTCGACCAGAAATGCAGAAGTATGGTGGTATAAAAGTCTTACAGTGGCTGCACTGCATAGTTCAGAAAGCCAGGACAGAGGGATGAATTCCCGATGATTGGAGTAGAGCTCTCATAGTACCCATATATAAAAAGGGAAATAAAACTGAATGTGAGAATTACAGAGGTATTTCCCTACTGAGTGTTCCTAGTAAGATATATTCAAGTATACTTGAGAAACGGTTGAGAAGAATTGTGGAAGAAAAGCTGAGTGAAGAACAAGATGGATTCAGGAAAACAGAGGCTGTCAGGATCAGATCTTCACTTTACGACAAATAGTCCAGAAATCATGGGAATATAACAAAGATCTGTATTTAAGTTTTGTCAATTCGGATAAGGCATATGAAAAGGTGCCAAGAGAGAAGCTATTCAATATGCTACAGTTATATGGTGTCAATGGGGCATTATATCAAGCAATACTTAGTCTTCATTTGAGTTAGTCAGCAGTTAGAATTGAAGGAAGTACAAAAAGATGGTTTAATGTTAATTCTGGTGTGAGACAAGGATGCACATTATTCCCTCTGTTATTCATTATCTATATGGATCATATTATGAAGAAAAGTGATATTAAACATGATAACAAAATTGGAGATGTTAATGTCAGCTCTTTGCTTTATGCAGACTTCTAAATAAATCTGCTACAAGTCTGCAAGATTCCCTGACTAAATTGAATAACTGTTGTGATAGATATGGTATGAAGGTCAGAAATAAAAAGATAAAGACAATTAAAATAGGCAGAATCATTGAAAATGTCAATTCCGTTGTGAATGGAGAACCAGTGGAACAAGTAAAACATTTCAGCTACTTAGGAATGATTTTTAGTGAAGATGGTAAATTAAATATAGAAATAGACAACAGAATCAGCAAAGCTGGTATGGTGGGTAGTCAATTGAATAAATTCATATGGAATAAGAGAGAAATTAGTCGGAACACTAAATTAGCTGTATACAAGACAGTGTTCAGACCAGTTTTAACTTATGGATCTGAGAGCTGGGTCAGAAGTAAAACACTTGACCAAAGACTAGAGACCGCAGATATGAGAGTCCTGAGAAAGATTATAGGCGTGAACAGATGGCATCAATGGCAATATCATATTAAAAACGAGGATGTTAGGAAAGAACTTGACATTGTCAGCATCCAGGAATGGGTTAGCAGGGCTAATCTCAGGTGGTATGGTCACTTAAACAGAATGGGCGAGGAGAGATTAGCAAAACAAGTGTTCTCTGCCTGGGTGGCAAAAAAACGACCCAGAGGAAGACCAAGATATATGTGGATTGATATAGTAAATGTGCCTTAGAGCAGCGCTTTCCAAACTGTGGGCCGTAGGTTTTGTTGAGGGGGGGGATGTGAAATAATGAAAACAAAATTAATATGTTTTAAGACTAAGTAATTTTTTTTTATTTTAAAAGAAACGTATTTAACTTTTATTATTTATTATTTCTTTTTTGTTATTTTTTATATTTTAATGGAAAAATTCACACATTCGTGTTGGTTCACAAACTCTGCTTCCTGCGTATTTTGGTGCTTAATGAATATTAGTAAATATTGCTTATTCATATGTTTCATTTCAAAGCAGTGGTTAATTGTATTAACTTCGAATGCTCTCCAGGGAAGCTCCAAATCTTCCTGTCCCTTTCATCACACATTCGTAATCAGGGACTGTATTGACTTTATATACATATCAAAACTCATTTTATATTATCACTGTCATCCGAGCTAGTTTTCTGTTACCAATAAAAGTTTCGCATATACTTCACACATGAAAAAAAGCTTAAACAAGTTCATGTGGGGAGATAGTAACTCGCTTGCAGTGGTAAACAACACGCCCTCCCTAACAGCCACTATACTGCAGAGGCAATAAAAACAAGTACTTTTATTATGCCAGTGAATAAGGTATGAGAAGTCTGTGTAATATATTTCTCAACAAATAGTGCAATTAGAGACAACTGGGATAAAATCACACTAATTAATAAATCACATGTCCCCTCATATAGAAACTATGCTGTATAGACTGAAACAAAACCATATGTTGCATGGGCAAACACAGTATCTAACTAAAAATTATTGTTATTAATTAGATGTAAGTTCCATTTCCCAAGGCAGCAATAAAATTCAACCGAACGTGTTAAAATTCGTAAAAGTGTTAAAACTAAGTAATATACATATATAATGAATGTTATGGCAGTTTCACATATGGAATTCGGTTGAAGAGAGGTAGCATTTCAACTCAATTGTCAGCTATGCTTTTATCTTTCGGTTGTGCGATCTTTTGTTAACACCGCACTAATAATATGCACATTTTAATAATCTGCCTTTGCTGTCTGTTTCACATTAGGCGTAATTACCGTAAAGGGAGAAAAGTCACAAAAGAGAAAAATGTTCCTGGTCCAGGGATTCATTCCCTTGTTCAGGTAATATTCACTAATTTCATGTTATCAGTCTGTGGTGTGACAGTATCGGTAAGTGGTAATATTATTTGATGTATTCTACATTAAAAAATTTAACCCTGAGATGGATAAGTGGCTGATAAAAAATAAAAAAAATTCCCGCAATTAATCAGAAGAAGCAGAAACAGACTCAAAAAAAAAAAAAAGGACAGTATTTCATATTTTACCAGAATAGCCCGCATCATCTTCAGAACCAAACGGTAAGAGGCAAAAAATGTAATATATGCATTTGATTTTTGCAATATTCACTGTATATGTTTTGTATTGAATATAAATACAATAAATATTATAATAATATCTCTCTCTATTACGATTTTTTTCCGAGGGGAGCCGTGAAATATTTTAATTTTTGCAAAGGGGGACTGTGACATCCAGAAGGGAAGCACTGCCTAGATGATAGAAATATAAGATCTGATCATGTTGGAGTCTTGACAAGTAATAGACTGATTTGGAGGAAAATTGTAGATAGGAAGTTAGTAATGATATAAATTTTTCATGTAGTACTATCATATCCTGTACATCCCTTGAGGATACATGGCAGGAATTTGATGATAATGATGATGAACAAAAAAAAGTAACTTAAAAAAGAGCACTGCAATAGCATTGAAATGAAAAGATACGTGATAATGAAACAGAAATTGGGTGTTGAAAAAAATCTCCACAAATGGAAAGATATAAGATATACTAAGTTAAAAAAGAAAAAACACAAAATTAAACATAAATGTCAAATTTCAATTCTATCCTTTTCATAACTAAGTAATGATTACTTCATGATTCAAAGTTCATATATGACTGGTATTCTTGAGATATTCAGCCTAAATACAGAAAATAAGATTTTATCCCTCATTCTTTATATATAAGTTTTATTTTTTTTTTCCCCAAAACAGAAAGCTTATTTTGGAAAGAAGCTTCAAATTAGCTTCTTTCTAGTGTTTAATATTTTTCTTTGTCAATTTCTGAAATATTTTAGGATAGTGAACATGATACAATACAGAATATTTTTCAGAAGGCCATATTCTTTTGAAAAGAAGAGACCTGACTTATTATCTGAGTCATATTCAAAAAATGGTTATATAAAAATAAATTTAAATAAATTTTTTTTAGTAGCATTATCCAACTGATTAGTGATCTTCTCCATCCTTTCTTTGGAGGGAAGTGGGCTTTAATCGGCTTAACTACTGTAGTATCATATTCAGTTTTAATTGCTAACTTCTTACAGCGAAAAGGTAATCTAAATATTACATTTCCCATTGCTGCTTCCTTTTCTTGAGTTCATTTAAATATATATACTACCTTATATCATCAGCCATCTGATTTCCATACTGTTTACATCCCATTAGTGAAATATAGAGCCTTAAAATTTCATTTGTGCCCTATGGGAGGAAAAAAAAAACACATATTTGAAAGAAAGTAAAAGCAATTATATATATATAAATGAAAAGTTGGTTTCTTGTTATGACTGGATAATTGGGGATTACTATATATCTAATAAGTACAAATCATTTTCATAAAAGCATAAAAATATTGGATGACATGGAGGATAATGGCTTTGCAGCATGACTCATTTTTTCTGATAAATCAACTTTTTTGCTTAAATGGTGAAGTGAATTGTCATAACATGAGAACATGAGGGACAGAACATCCACATACAAACATTGAACGTGAAATAAACTTACCAAAAGTTAACGTGTTTTGTAACATTTCTTGCAGGAAAATTTATGGGCGTTTTTTTTCTTTGCAAAGCAATGGTAAATGGGATGTTATACCTCCATATGTTAAAAATCTGGTTGTTCCCTCAACTCCAAGATGACTCTGCTGACTCTATTTTTATGCAAGATGGACTGCTGCCTCACTTTTGCCATAATTATTATTATTATTATTCAGGCCTCCATGGAGTGGAAACACTCATTGCGGAAGTCCCTCCTAGGAAACACAAAGTCTATCATACCACTCCTTAAACTCATTGCCCGTTCTCGCTCTCACCACTCTATCAGGCAATGCATTCCATGGTTCAACACCCTCCATGCAGAGAAACCACTCCTCACCCTCTTGCTCACAGTTTCCTTTCGTAACTTCCAGGGATAGCTCCTTGTCATTCATTCCTGCTGTTCAACCAAGCGAAAGAACTCCCCAGTGTCAATCCTGTAATCACCTCTCAACAGTTTAAAAGTCTCAATCATATCATCACCTCTCCTATCCACCAAACTCTGCAGTCCACATTCCCTCAGCTGATCCTCATAACTAACATTGTACAGTCCTGAAACTGTCTTTGCTATCTGCCTTTGTACCTTTCCACAGTTAATTTATCCCCTTTAAAGCCTGGGGACCAAATCTGAGAACAATAGTCTAAGCGTGGTCTGATCAGGGTCTTATACAACAGAATGATTACTCTTTTATCTCTGCAGGTCAGCGTCCTTCTCATTATTGCAGCAATCCTTCATGGAGTAATGGTACAAAACACATTTACAGTACTGTCCCTTGAATTTCAGGTTTCTATCAATCATCAACCCCAGATGTCTTGTCTCCCCTACTTCCTCCAGTATATCTCTTCCAATAGAGTATGCAGCATCCCATCGATATGTCCTGAACCTCAAGACCTTACATTTTGCTGCATTAAACCGACACCTCCATTCATTTGCCCATCTGTCTAGCTTATTCAAATCCTCTTGCATGACTACCACATCTGCACTATTACTAATAACTCTTCAAAGCTTCACTTCATCTGCAAACAACTGAATATCCCCCTGCAATCCACTGACAATGTCACTGATATAAAGGTTAAACAATATAGGTTCCCAGTACTGAGCCCTGTGGTACCCCACTAGTAACCTTCTGCCTCCTTGAAACTGCCCCACCATACACAACTCTCTGATACCTATCGGACAGCCAATCCTGAATCCAGTTGACCAACTTGACATCCAAACCCATGTGCTGCAACTTAAATTTCAGCTTATGTGGCACTCTGTCAAATGCCTTTGCTAAATCCAAGAAAATGGCATTATATGCCTTTCCCTAATCTACTACTTTTGTAACTTTATTATAAAAGGCTAGCATATTACTAAAACAAGAGCGCCCTCCCCCCCCACAAATCCATGTTGACTCTCAGAGTCAGATATAATCAGATCGAGAATTGCGATGTACAAGATGGCAATGAGAGCGGTGATCTAAGAAAGAGTGAAAGCAACCATACTGAGAGAGAAAATGCTTTAAATGATAAAAATAATGAGGAATTATTTGTAGGAAGTGAGATCGCTAGGTTGCATGCAGTGATACAAAATGCGCAGCGGCAATTAGAGCACCTGCAAAACTCTTTCCAGAGCGAAAGGACTTATACAAGATGGATGGCCTGCATTTGAATGGACTTGGTGTGCGGAGACTGGAAAGCGTGTTGCTGAATGAAGTGAAAATGGATGTGCAAAACCAGGGAAACTAGAACTACTAAGGAGGGGGGGGGGGAAATGGATATGCAGACATCAGTGAGACAGATAGAGAATTGCGATGTACAAGATGGCAATGAAAGCGGTGATCTAAGAAAGAGTGAAAACAATCATACTGAGAGAGAAAATGGTTTTAATGATAAAAATAATGAGGAATTATTTGTAGGAAGTGAGATCGCTAGGTTGCACGCAGTGATACAAAATGCGCAACGGCAATTAGAGCACCTGCAAAACTCTTTCCAGAGTGATTCGGCCAACGTAAAAAAACAGTGCAAGAATGAGAGAGTTTCTGAAATTAAGGAAAGAGTGTTGTATGGTGACTCGTTATTAAGAGGGGTGATAGATGACAGTGTAACTAAATCATACTTACTGGGTGCGAAATTTAAGGATGTAAGTGAGAGTATTAGAGTGCAAAAACAGAGGGTGAAAGAATTAATAATTGTGGCGGGTACGAATGAATTGAAAGGTGATAAATTTTTTATGAGAGAGGACTTGAAAGTATTGTTAAAGGTAGCGAAAGAAAAGAGTGACAGAGTTAGAATGGTTAGTCTGTTGCTGCGGTATGACAGAGAGGAGTTTAGGAGGAGGGCCATAATCGCAAATGACATTATGCATAGGTTATGCAGACGGTGTGGTGTGGAATTCGTAGATGTGTGGAATGAGTTTGAAGGGTGAAAGGACTTATATAAGATGGATGGCCTACATTTGAATGGACTTGGTATGCGGAGACTGGAAAGAGTGTTGCTGAATGAAGTGAAAATGGATGTGCAAAACCAGGGAAACTAGAACTACCAAGGAGGGGGGGGGGGGAATGGATATGCAGACATCAGTGAGACAGATGAGTGTAAGAATGTATATAATGTACCCGAGCCAGCACTAAGGATAAAAAATGGGAATGGGTCATTTAGAATAACGTATCAATATAGGGGTGGGACTAAGGGATCACTGCATTTCATGTATACTAATGCCAGGAGTATTAGGAACAAGAAGGAAGAATTTTTGGACTTGATTGGCTCTTCCTGTCCACAGGTTATTGGCATTAGTGAAACATGGCTGATGGAAGAAGATATAGTTAGTGGGATAGAATGTGTAGGTTATAGTGTGTTTATGAGTGACAGAGATAATAAAATGGAGGGAGGGGTGTTATTGATGATAGCTGATGAACTGCAGCCAAGGAGAATTGAAGTTGTATCGCAGGATAGTGAAAGGAGCTCATTTGAGGCTATTTGGTGTGAGATTGAGACTGGCAGAATAAAATATATAGTTAGGTGCTGCTATAGACCAGGTGATGGAATAGATGGTGGAGATAGTATGCATAGGGAAATTGATGAAATGAGTGGAAGGAGGGTAATTATTATGGGGGATTTCAACTATGGTAACGTTGATTGGAAGGAGGAGAGGACACATGTGAGGAAGGAAAAGGATTTTATTCAATTATTAAGGGATAACTATTTGAGACAGCATGTAATTGAAAATACTAGGGGTGTGAGAGTGCTTGACCTGGTAATAGCATCTGAGAATTTCACTGTAATGAATATGACCATGTTGCCACCTATTGGTGAGAGTGATCATAAGGTCTTGACCTGGGAGGTGGCTAAAGGTGTGGAATTTTCGATTAAGACAGGGTATATGTGGAATTACCGTGCTGGCAAGTATGACAAGCTTAGGAGATTGCTTGGATCAGTGCCATGGCATGTACAACTGCAAGGGCTGAACGTCGATAGAGCATGGGAAGTGGTCAAGGAGCATTTACAGGAGGTAATGGCTGATTGTATACCTAGGGTCCGAATAGTAAAACAAGTAGGGGTTAAATGGATGAATAACACCATTAAGCTTGAGCTGAAAAAAAAAAAGAAACAACTGTGGAGGGAATATAAAGAAAGGGGTGACCTGCAGGCACACGAACGGTATAAAGTGCAGGCCAGAAAGGTAACGAGTGTGGTAAAAAAAGCAAAAGAGAATCCAAAACAGTTCTTTCAATATGCAAGCAAGAAAAAAACTGTACACAGCAAAATGATTTTAAGGAATGACGATGGTAAGGAGGTCACTGAATCAGTCGATATAGTAGAGTTACTGAGCGCACACTTTGCAAAAGCATATCATCCAGGTGGTGACAGTGAAAAAATGAAGGAACCATTAATTTATACGGGAATAGTGATGAATGAAGTGGAGGTGACTAGTCTATTACAGAACCTTAATGTGAACACATGTGTGGGATTGGATGGTATACCGGCACTGGTCTTGCGTGAAGCGGCTAAAGGATTATCAGTGCCCTTGACCATGTTGTTTAATCTGAGTCTAAGGTCTGGCTTAGTCTCGAAGGTGTGGAAAGAGGGGAAAATAGTTTCACTGCATAAAGGAGGATCCAAGACTACGGTTGCAAATTACCGACTGATCAACATATCAGGAGTCGTTGTCAAGGTCTTAGAGAAAGTAGTCAAGGGAAAAATACAGGAATGGATTGATGAAAATGAGATACTGTACAGGGAACAGCATGGCTTTGTGAAGGGTAGATCATGCCTCAATAACTTGCTCAAGTTTTATAACAAGGTGACGGTTGAACTGGATAAGGGAAATGGGTTTACAGTGATACTGCTGGACCTGGCAAAGGCGTTTGACAGGATACCACATGGAATACTAATCCGTAAACTACAACATATGGGAATGGATATAGGGTTGGTGAGATGGATAAGTGGTTGGTTGATGGAGCGATATCAAAGAGTAGTTTATTCAGGAGTAGAGTCCAAAAGACGGCCTGGGACTAGTGGTGTGCCGCAGGGTTCTGTTCTTGGACCACTGCTGTTTAATCTGTTCATTAATGATATAGGGAAGGATCTAAGTGGAACAATTCATTTGTTTGCTGATGATGCAAAGTTGGGTAGGGCAATAGTGAATGCAGAAGATGTCAAAGTCTTGCAGGATGACTTAGATAGATTGGAGTTCTGGGCTAAGGAGAATGGATGTCAATTTAATGTGACAAAATGTAAGGTTATGCATTTTGGGGTGAAAAGATTAGCAGCAGTATACCACATTGGTGGAACTGTACTCCAAGAGATTGATGAGGCCAGGGACTTGGGAGTGTTGGTGGATAGGGAGATGAAGTTTAGGGGACACACTGCAAAAGTAACTAAATCAGCTCATCAACTCACTTGGTTGTTGAAAAATACCTTGACGAGCAGAGACAAGCAAGTTATTGTACCTCTGTTCCGAACCTTGATAAGACCTCATCTCGACTACTGTGCCCAGATTTGGTCACCTCGGTTCCTTCTTGATGGGGAGGAGGTGGAGAGGATCCAGAGGCGAGTGACTAAGATGATAACAGGTCTATGGAATGAACCATATGAGAACAGGTTGAAGATTTGTGGGTTGCAGAAACTAGTTGATAGGTGGAGGAGGGGAGATATGATTGAGACATTCAAATTGCTAAAGGGATTCTATAGGATTAATTCAGAGGATATTTTTGAGATAAGGACTGGTGGTATGAGAACTAGGGGACACCTATGGAAGCTGGGCAAGAGTGTGGTTAGCAAGGGTGTTAGAGCTGGGTTCTTTACTTTTAGAGTGGTAAATGAGTGGAATAAGCTGCCAGAGTCTGTTGTGGGTGCTATGACGGTGAACGAGTTTAAGACAAGGTATGATAGATACTGTGAGAATGTAATCGCATAGTTGTGTGGACATGATGTTTAGGGCCTCCCTTGATGAGTCTAAGGGCTCCTGGAGTCACCCGAAATAATAATAATAATAATAATAACATTACTCTCATTTGCCCAATGTTGTATACGGTCCCTAACTAATTTCTCTAAGATCTTAACAACTACTCATGACACACAAACTGACCTATAATAGACACTTCCAGTCTGCTACTGCCCTTATGCAATGGCACTATCTTACCTTCTTTCCATTCCCTGGGCACCTTTCCCATAGCCAGACTTTCATTGAAAAGCCAGGTCAAAGGGGCTATCAGTTCCTTAGCACATTCTCTCAAAATTCGTGGTGAAATACCATCCAGTCCCACAGCTTTACTGACATCCAAAGTACTCAGTATTTGGAACACGTTCTCCTCTTGCACGTCTAAACCTCAAACCTGCCCTATCCCTCTAGTATTAAAATTTACTCCTCCTCTATTCCCATTTTTATCCTACAATGCCATTCTTCCACAATCATTTCTCCTACTGGCCACATAGCTAAAAAATTCCTTAGGATTTTCTTTGGATCTTAGAGCCAATCTCTTCTCTTCTCATATTCCAGTTTCACCTTCCTTACCATACTAGTCACTCTCCTGGCCTGTGTCTTATATTCTTCATGCATCTACTCTTCACCCGTCTCCTTATATCTCTTCGAGCCTCTTTTTCACATGCAGCTCCTGTTTAATATTGTTTGTCATCCACTTTACACCAAATTGTGTCCTCTTCTTCACTTGTAGAATACAGCTTACTATTGCTGCTAACAAATATTCCTTCACAATTTTCCAAGCACTAATGATATCCTGGCCTTCCAATTCTTTCCTCCATGAAACTTCCCCAAGTTGATGTCTAAGACTATTATAATCACCTGTCTTATAATTCCACATACGTTCCCATCTCTTTGATACTCTTGCATATCTATTCATCTTCCAAGTCAAAACCACACGGTCACTCTCTCCAACTGGTGGGAGAGATGTCATCTCAGTTATTATCAACTCTTCTGATGCTATGACCAAATCCAAAACGCTCGTTCCCTCTATTACATGTTGCCTAAGATATTTGTCCCTCAAGAATTCTAGAAATTCTATTCCCTTTTTGCTACATGCATCTTCCTCTCTCCAATTTATATTGCTGTAGTTAAGATCTCTCATAACAATCATTCTTCTTGCACTTGCCAAGCTCAACTGTCTAAACAACTCCTAGTCCCCACCCTCTGTGCTTCTTGGTTTGTAGCAACACCCCACTAAATATCCTGTCTTGTCTATCTCTACCTCACACCATATGCTTTCAAAATCATTAGTGTCACTGTTCCAAAGCCTCCACTCTTAGAGGACATAAGTCGTCACTTATCATAAGCAGTACTCCATCACTACGCTTTCCCTTCCTACCCTGCTACTTCTATTCCTGTTATTATATCCTCTTCTGTCAACCACGTCTCAGTGATCCCAATAATCTTTGGCCAGGCTGATGCTATCAGCGCCACCAATTCCTCTCCTTTATTCTGGATACTCCTGGCATTAGTATAAAGCATAAAAATGTCACTATTTCTATACCCAGCATTATCCCCCTCTTGACTCCACTTGGCTCAGCACTACCTGATGTTGTCCTCCCTTCTCCCAAGTACCCTTTCCCACAAGAGGCCACCCCTGCTACCATCCACCTTGGGCATTCTAGTTTCCCTGCATTGACACACTGACTTGTTCAGAACAGCATCTCTCCAGATGCCTACATCATTCCTCATTCAAATGCAAGTGGTCTCTTGCATATAATTCCTCTCTGTCCTCAAGTGCTCTCCAAGCATCCACATATTCCAATCCTCTCTTCTGACACATTCTAGCTATTATCTATCTATCTATCCCAATGGCTTTAACAGGCCTTTAAGGCCCACAACCTTCCAAGCATGCTTGGATTTCGTAACCGAAATACGAGGATAGAATGGTCATCTCTATGCCTCAAAGTATTCTTGGCTGTATCCTGTGTGTTCATGGGGCCGGTTTGCCTGCTTGCGGGATGAAAAACACCAGATAAACTGGCAGAAAAAACCCTACCGCCCACGCCCAGGACCGGCTAACTTGGCTATGGCTGAGGAAGATCCTTCAGCTCCTCACGTCTCCGACGGGAATTGAACCTAGGACACTCCTTCCCCAGGCATATGGTTGCGAAGCGCAAAGCCACTAGGCCAACCGCACGGACATTCTAGCTATTATGTTATTCAATATTACTGCTCTTCTGCTCAGCTCGTCACTATCATACCTAGGCAACAAGCACACCATCTTTCCTCGCTGCGTCTTCTTTCATACTACCTCAAGAAAGAATCTCATATCTCTTGCTGCCCAATTTACATTACCTCTGAAGTCATTTGTTCCTACCATCACAATCATCTCCTCCACCCTTTCACCCCCTCTTAATTGCCATAGCCACACTTTCTATTATTCCTCCAGGCAAATACTTCTCACGCATCCTATCTTGCACACCACGGATCATTGAGTCACTATACATTACACCTCTTACCATTCCCTTTCTTCTACTGTTTCCATAACTCTCTCTCATTCCCTCTCTTCTACTGTTCCCATTCTCTACTCTTCTATCCCATACCTCTCTCATTCCCTCTCTTCCACTTATCCTATTTTCTCTTCCTCTATCGTTCATATAACTCTCTCTCATCCCCTCTTTTCTACTGTTCCCATTCTCTCTCTCCTCTTCTATCATTCCCATACCTCTCTCTCATTCCCTATCTTCTACTGTTTCTATACTCTCCTATTCTATCATTCCCAAACCCCTCTCTCATTCCCTCTCTCCTACTGCTTCTATAATTCCCAAAACCCCTCTCTCCTACTGCTTCTATACTCTCCTCTTCTGTCATTTCCTCTCTCCTCTATTCTCTCCTCTTCTATCATTCGGAAAACTTTCTCTCACTCCTACTCTGATTTGCCTTGCATACATCTCTTCCATTCTCCTAATCTCATCTTTCATACTTCTCATCTCGTTCACAAGATATTCCACCTCCTCTTTCAGCTCATCTATCCATTTCTGCAAGTTAGTCACTCTTACTTGCCATTCATTTACCCAATCAAAACCATCTCCGTAAACTTCACAGTCATTCAAGTCTTCCGACTCTTATTTTCTCATTCATACTTTGCTTGTCATTCTCTCCTATCACACTACTCGTCTCCCAACATTCATTTCCTGTCCCTGCAACTAGGTTGGTTATCGATATATCTAATTCATTAATTTCCTCCCACTGTCTGCATTTTACACATATATGCACTCCCCCAACTTTTCCTAACCACTGAATGGGTCGAAGTGGGACAGATGATCTTGTGCTGTGCAAGTGGCTACCCAGGTCACCAGACCTGACCCCTTGCTATTTTTATCTTTGGGGATCTGTTAAAGATACTGTCTATATTCCACCCCCACTCAACATTGCAAAATTTCGGTACTGAATCATAGCAGAAGTGAATTCAATAATTGTTGACCAGTTACAAGGAGTCTGGCAAGAAATGACTATCATTTTAATATGCGTGTGTCATAATACAAGAGGTGCATACATAGAGTGCCTGAATATCTTACAGTTTTCCTGTCAGGCAATGTATAACTCATGTTTACATTGCTGGAAATAAAGAATTCATAAACAAATACAATTTGCTCCTTCACTTTGAATAACTCTGTATATAGAGGCAGATAACTTCACACCAAATGCATTAGTATCCCATAATACAAAGCACACATCCTTTTGGACATGTTTAATGCTATGAATTATGGAAAGGGTCACTACCTAGACCAGTTTGATCTTTACTGAGGTCATATCAGTGGGAGCTAAACCCAGAAGAGATACCAAGGTTGAATTAATGCAGAAATCATATATTTCCCCTATATCCCATATTCCCAGATACCATTCAACAGATCCAACTTTCAACTAATATTCACATACACAACAGCATCATCACCTTTCAGATATGAGAGAGAGAAATTTTAAGAACACAGTTCTCTTCCTTTTATCTGGTCCTAGAAGGTACAATGATAGGAAATTAGTTCCATTTTCAGTTGCAGTTTGAATCATTTCAGCAAATATCTGATCGAGTGATCTACATTCTCTAATAAATTTGTTTGTGCTCTGAAGATGGCGATTGGAAATCCAGCAAAATATTATCATCACAGCCTCCATGGAGTCGTCAGCAGACTTATCGTGAGAAGTTCATACAAATGACAACATATTTATCACACTGAATCTTAAAATCCTTAACACTCCTTGCATTAACAACATATTTTGTTTCTATCATAAAACACAACACAAAAACACACTTAACTACAGTTTTGAAATAAATGGCAAATGACCAGCTGATTCTATTTTATATCCTGTCCCCCCTCCCCAGCAAAGGTACTTTTTCTAACTGCTGTAGTCATTTAATCAGTCCAAAATTAATACAGATTTATATGCTATAGACTTATTAGTTTTTCTTTAACAGTCTGATAAAGGACTTAATTGATGGAAGGATCATTCTCACATTTCAATTAATATTTCCTCTTCAAGATTCTGAGAAAATCAAATCTAGGAAAATTCTAGGTGTGATTTCATTACTAGCAAGCACAACACTTATGTGATCTTTGTATCTGGAGTTTCTTATCACTAAAGCCCAGGTTATGTAGATTTAGGCCTTTTTTTCTCTATCATATAAGAGATTAGTATGATATCCTAGGTCAATTTAAAATCTTTGCTATTTCCATCCATTAAAAGTATGATTGCAATAATGATCCTCTACAAAAATGATGTTAGGATTTTGTAGTTTTTCTAATTTCAAAGTGAAAAAAAAGATGGCAAGAGTATGTAGAGGATTTGTACAAGAAAGATAATATTATTGAAAGAGAATTTGAAAGGAGAAAATTTTATGAGGAACCCCATGATGATGAAAAGCGAAGTGATATCAGCAATTGAACAGCTGCCAAAAGGAAAAGCTCCTGGAGCTGATGGAGTGTCTGTGGAATTATTGAGAGCAGCTGGGGATGAAATAGTGAATATATTGACTGAAATTTATCAACAGTTTTGAAAGAAAATACAGTGGCCTAAAGATTAGAAAACATCAGTATTCAACCCAATTCCAAAAAAAAAAAAAAACCCAAATCCCAGAGATTGTGAGAATTATAGAACCATCACTAATTTCACAAGCAAGTAAAGTTGTGCTGAAAATGATTCAAAAAAAGCTGGAGCCATATGTGAATAGAGAAATGACAGAAGAACATGTAGGTTTTAGGATGTTTGCTATTTCTTTCTAATAGCAAACATGAGATGGATTATGGAGAGAACAACAGAATTTCAGAAGGAAGTATTCATCTGTTTTATTGATTATAAGAAAGCTTTTGATTGCATGGATTACAACAGACTGTGGATTGTAATGAGACAAACAGGAATACCTGAGCATCTAATTCTCTCAATAAGACAACCGAGAAGCTTCAGTAAAAACAGTCATTCGAGAAACAGACAGCATTTGGGATACTGTTGCCTTATCTTTTAATATTTAGGGTGAATATATAATGAGAATGGTTAGAATGGTTTGTTTTGAAAAGACAAAATCTCACCAATGATGCTACCAATGTATACCAAGTACCATGTTCATGTAATTTGTCTTACTATAGATAAACAGGAAGATCTATAAATAAAAAAATATATCTCTGAACATCAACACCATATCTGCCTTATCAAAGCTCACAAATCTGGCCTTGCACAACATGGAATCGAAAATACTAACCAGAGGATCCAATGGCAAAATGCCAAGTTACTACATAGATCCACATATAAACATGAATGGTTTTATAAAGAAAGTGCTGAAACCTTATTCATAGACCTAATCTTAATTGAAACGGCTGTTTCACTATTCCAAAAGTGTGGGAAATTGTTATCTTCAATTGTATTCAATAATTTATCTGCTATATATATTAATTGAAGTAATTTTAATTTCAGTCCAATAGTTTTTAATCCATGAACACGTGACTGTATACATAGAGGGATTCCATGTGCACTACTATTTTTTGATTTTTGAATTCAATTCCTATTGTTGATTGTTAGTTGTACTGATGATGACATAAGATGAAATATCTACGTAATAAAAAAAGTTATTTACTGTGGCATACGTGTTATTCTATAGTTATGGATACCCTACAGGTTTCACTATATAAAGAAGTACTGCAATTTGTTTTATCTCAATTACTTTTCATGAATGAGTAAAAGTCAATCTGATTCTTAAATTCTGTTGCAGGTGTTTCTATGTATGTTTCTTGTCTGACCCTATGTGAAATTTAGTCTGCAGAACTGAAACATGGTTACACATCGATACTTATAGCTATTTTCAGGTCTGTCTTAAGGCATGGGCATACTGGGCAGTTGCCCAAGGGCCCCATGCTGCCATATTGTTCATGAGAGATCTCTTGGCAAAGTGTATAAATTACTCTAACTCTTGCTGGAACACTGAGCTAAGACAGACAACTGGAGATGGCACACAATATGTCAAATAACTAAATACTTTTCATACTATACTATAAATAAAATTTTTTAAAAAAAAAAATATTTTTTTCCAGGTAGATAACCTGAAAAAAAACCTGGTGGGTGGGTAGGGGCCTCAGTGCATTGCTTTGCCCGGGGGTCTACAATACTGTTAAGACGGTACTGGTTATTTTGCCTATTTTCACTCCAATTAAATTAAAACACTGATGACGTGTATTTTAAAAACATAAATTAAAAGAAAATATAAAAGTAATATATATGATATAAAATAATATAAATTCAAATTCCTTTTATATTACTTTTCTTTTAATCTATGTTTTTAAAATACGTATCAATGTTTTAATTTAATTGGAATAAAAAAGCCAATGATGTAATACAAGGGGTACTTATAAAATAGCCAAAATAAGCATAAGTATTAATATCAATTTTAGAGGAGCGACATAGAAATTTTCCAGAAATAATATTCATGGTTACACATATTACTAAGATCTCTGAGTTGGAGTCTATTTTTGCCTGTATAAGAGCAGTAGGTATATTGCCTAATGTTTCATATGGTGAAACATTAGGCAATATACCTTTGTTTTTTTTAATTCAAACATGCATCATTAGGATATAATGAACTTTCATATTATAAACTTGTTAAATTACCTCAAACATCATCCATGAATATGAATCTCTAAGGTATCGTTCTACATCATAATCTTTTGAAACGCCTTTTGAACCAAATATCTGAATGCATTCTTTTACACAGAATTGAAGTCCTTCAGAACTGTATACCTAAGTAAGTTGAAAATAACATTTAAAATTTACCTCTTAGTAAACACTACTATAACATCTAGTCTCATTACTTTAATTCTAAACTTCCTAATAAGAGGAAAAGGATAAATCCATATGTGCTCAACTTCCTTCAACTACACAGTAATTAAATGCTTTAAATTATGTTTTCAAAATATTTAAAGTTTTGAATTCCTATATAAATGTATTATAAGTAGGGTTAATCTGCTTTACAGAATGAGCTGTGTCAAGATGACTACTGCACAGGTCAGCTGTAGGTAATGATTTGATTCTCCTTCCTATGATTTATTGATTTAGAATATTTTTTTTTCGAATTTATTATTATTATTCTATTATTATTCCATAACACCCCAGGGAGTCCAAAGAATCATCGAGGGAGGGCACCTACTCTACACCTCTCCATCTTCACCACTCCACCAACTTCAACTAATTCTATCATCTACACCAAAAGATACTAAAATATTCTCAATTATCCTGATTCAGTGACAAAGATTATGCTGTTCAGAGAATTAATTCTTTGTTCACTACTACCAATTGCCTTCTGGCTCAAATTTGAATGGTGTGAAGTGTGTTGAAATTGTAGCATAACCATAGCTCAAGCACAGGGACAACTAAACATAAAAAAAAGCATAAAGGTGTTCTTTATTCAGGAGCACCGGAGGGCACATACATATCTACTCTATACTATAAAATGATAAGCTGAAATTGGAAACGGATGTAGGCTGTAACGTTTTTATCAAGTTATTTGTAACGTTTTGAAACTCAGGGCTACCCTGAGTGTCAGGTCTTCAAAATTCGAGTCATCAGAATTCAAGGAGAACCGGCCTACCAGTCCGGAACATGGGGGATTGGACGGCAGGGTGGCGGAGCCCCCCCTTTCGAAGACTCGACATTCAATTTTGTCGAGTCATCAGAATTCAAGGAGAACCGGCCTAGAGAAACAGCAGAATAGTTTTCCAAACAGATCAAAGTTAATTTAATTTATTTATTTTTTAATAAATGTGATATAACTGCCATCCGTCCGTGTGGTTAGCCTAGTGGCTATACGCTTTGCAACCATATGCCTGGGGAAGGTGTCCTACGTTCGATTCCCGTTGACGATGTGAGGAGCTTAAGGATCTTTCTTGGGCATGGACAGCAGGGTTTTTTCCCTGTTTATCTGTGATTTTTCATCCCGTAAGCAGGCAAATCAGCCCCGTGAACATACAAGCTACAGTTATAGGATGTAGTACTTAATCCCTCATTAGGATGGCTCAACCAGTCCTGGGGGGGGGGGGGCAGTCGAGAAAACGGAAGGAACCTGACACGAATAAATAAATAAACTACATTCCAAGAAAGGTTGCAAACATATAACTAGTGTGGGCAGGCTGAGAGTTAGATAATCCAGATAGTTAGTTTACACAAGCATGAAGAAATCATCTATCAACTAAACTTGAAAAGATCTATCCATAAGCCCTAATAGTAGAGTACTCCAATAGGAGTTTTGGCTAACTACGAACAAAATATTAGTGGACTTAATTGGAAATATTATATACTGATATTATATGCAAAATGTTACATGCATCACGCACCAATCACAAACCACTCCATGAGAGAGAAATCTAGCCCTCACCTGTTTCTTAACAGCATTCATTCTCAATTTCAATGGATGCCCTCATGTGCTATTACCACTTCTCTTATGCTGCCTCCATAATGCCCTTTTTCTCTGTATCGCATGTTTAATCTCTTCATTCATCCATTTCACACCTACCTTATTTAACCTTTTGGCCCTTGGAATACATTTAGACATTGCTTCTACTAGATAGTTCTTGAATATCCCCCCAAGCTGCATTGATCTCTTTACCAGCTAACTCCTCATTCCATGCTACACCTGCAAGCTGCCTCCTGAGCTCTTCATAATCACCACTCTTGTAGTTCCACATATACCCTTTTCTCACAGAGGTCCTCACACTGCTGGCAACCACACAGGTCATTCTCATCAATTGGAGGGTGATTAGACACCTCATTTATAATTGCATCCTCTGATGAGATGATCAAATCCAAGACCCTCAAATCCTCATGTGCCCTCTGTTACATACTGTCTGAGATAGATGTCTTTCAAAAACTGGAACTCATTTTCTTTACTTCCAATTGCTATCTCATCATCCTAGTCTATATTGTCATAATTAAAATCAAAGCAAATAAGAAAAGGGTGATTATTAGCTTGACTAATTTGATCATATATTTCATAGTCACTACCATCCACATTACTAGGTCTATAACAACATCCATCCAAGTATTTCATTCTATTCACCTCTATCTTACACCATACTGCCTCAAAGCCACTGACACTATTTCCCTCTTGCATCTCTACTTTGTATGAATATAACTCTTTCTCTATCATCAATAGCACTCTCCCCTTCTCTTTTGACCCTTTCTATCCTCATGAAACACATCATACTCTTCCATCTCTATTCCTGTCAGGATGTCATCCTCATCCAGCCATGTCTCACTTATTCCAACAATTTTGGGTGAACAGACTCAATTAATGCAACCATTTCATCTGCCTTGTTTCTTACACTTCTAGTATTTGTATACAAACACAACAGCAACAGTACTGGAGAGATTGGTGAGAAGTAGGATGCAGAAATGGATTGATAACAGCAGTATTCGCTGTGGTTATGGGTTTGAATCATAATTGCATAGATTTGTTAAAGGGAGATCATGCTTTACTAACTTATGTACAATCACAAGGTGACAAATACCTTGGACAGGGGGAGATGCATACACACAGTGGTGTACTTGGATTTTTGCAAAGGCTTTTGATAGACTGCCACATCACAAACTGTTAAATAAATTGAAACAGATGGGATTGGATAACATACTTCTGAGTTGGATCACTGACTGGATGTCAGATAGGTATCAGAAAGTTGTATATGGGTAAGCGCAGTATCGTGAAAGAGGAAGGTCGCTAGTGATGTACTGCAGGGGTAAGATTTGGGACCATTGTTGTTCAACCTGTATATTAATGATATTGGGATGGGTTTAACTAGTGATATCAGCTGTTTGCAGCTGATGCAAAACTGGGGAGACAATGCAGAGTCAAGCAGATGCTATGGCCTTACAGGAGGAATTGAATAGGTTGCATGAATGGGCAGGTGAGTGGAACTATCAGTACAATGTTGCAAAGTGTAAGATTTCAGATTTGGTAAGCAACAATGGGATGCAAAGTATATACTTGGTGGGGAAACTTTATAGGAAACAGAAGAGATGAGAGATCTAGGAATGACGGAGTACAAAGACCTGAAATTCGGGGACCACACTGCACAAGTTGTGAAGATGTCACATTGGATAATGGCAATGATGCAGAAGACCCTGACATGCAGAAATAGAAAGGTTATGATGCCATTATATATGGTCTTGATCAGGCCTCATATGGATTATTGTGCACAGATTTGGTCGCTGGGTTTTCATGATGATGAGAATATGTTAGAACTGGTCAAGAGATGAATCAGAAAAAAGGTGGTCAGTGGCCTTTGGAATGTAGAGTATGAGAATAGACTGAGAGAATGTAAATTAAAGATACCAAGAAATTATATACTTGGTTTAATCCATTATCCAAGTATAACCAAACAAAGTTTGTGCATGAAGTATCTTTCAGGACAGGGGCAACTCATGGCAAAGGTGGTATAAGTTCTCATCACTTGCCCCAGTATCCTATTATGCAAAGCACATCTCCCTGTGGACATGTATAATGCCATGCATTAAGGAATGAGTTACTACCCAGACCGGTTTCGACTTTCATTGAAGTCTCACCAGCAGAAGCCAGACTCAGAAGTGGTGATACAGAAGTGGAAGTAATGGAGAAGTCATATTTACATATACCAGTTGGCAAAAGGTGTCACACCTTATTATTAAAAATACTCTGAATTACAGACAGATAGTCGTTGAAAGTTTTTCACTTGGTTATATTATAAATTAAAGATACCAAGAAATTATATACTTGGTTTAATCCATTATAGTGGCACCTGAAGTATCTTTCAGGACTGGGACAGCTCGTGGCAAAGGTGGTATAAGTTCTCATCACTTGCCTCAGTATCTCATAATGCAAAGCACATCTCCTCGCAGACATGTATAATGCTATGCATTAAGGGAAAGGTCACTACCCAGATCGGTTTCGACCTTTATTGAAGGCTCATCAATGTGAGAATGAGAGAATGTAAGTTGCAAAACCTTGTGAATAGGAGAAAGAAGGGGGGGGGGGATATGATCGAGACATATAAGCTAGTCAGGGGTTGTTATCAGGTTGAGATGGAAGAGATTTTTCATAGAATGGGAGGGGGGGGGGATAGAACAAGAGGCATTGCTGGAAACTGTATAAGTAGGGTGTGAGCAGAGGAGTGATGAGTAGGTTCCTTTGCATGGAGAGTGGTTGGCGAGTGCAATAAATTGTGTTGGGAATGTAAGCAAATTGAAACGGTTTAAGGCATGGTTGGATGAGCATCGTGTGCAATAGCGTGTACCTCCCATTATGAGTCTGACTCCAAGGATATCACATAATAATAATAATATCAAAGTCATCATTTGTGGTATACATATATACAAAGAAACAAGCTACATCACAATCTACATGGTATGCTAAAGTCACTGTAATTTGGTCAATCATTACAACAACTAGCCTCAACTCTGGTGGGAAAAAAAACTTGCATCAAAGCTAGTCCTGTTATTATTATCTATTTATTTACAAATTATTAAGAGATATATTAATCTACAGAATAACATGCTCACACATAATTAATCATAAAAAGTACTCATAAATTAGAACAAAACAGTATAGATGGTGGCCAATAAGAGCTAAAATAATTGCTGAGAGTCCTCAAGTAAAGTCCTCATTGGAAAACTTGAAGAACTTAAGTGGGATGAATGAGTACCATCCAAATTCTTTAGATTTATATGCCACATTATTGTTAAGATTAGATTAGTTTATCAAAATTTCACAAGCTTTTTTAAATTTGCATTCATATCAGGTTTTTGTATAATGTAAAGAGCAGGTACTTTTCCAATCAATTTGGTGTAGGCTGTTAAGAATGTGATCTGAGAGGCCTGCTTCACCAACACTGTTAAAATTAATGTGTTGTTTGTGTTTTTACGGATTGGAATTGTGCATTCAGTTTTACCAATATAAGATAAGTTACAAGTTCAATGATTTGGTTATCTCAGCGTAGACTAAGGGGAGAGACGGGGATCCTTTGAGAAGTTGAATATGTTTTTTAATTTTATAAGTTGTTTAAAATTATCATTAAAATTGTAATTGCATAGGATTCTATTTATTCTATACGATAACCCTTTTTTTGTATGGGACAGGTATTGTTTCATTGTAATCTATATTATTTGCATCTTTTAATGAAATTTGATGAAGAACTTTATTGATGGTATTTTTGCTATAGCCATTATTTAGAAATGTATTGCTAATTATAATTCTTGTTTAAGAGCTTCTTCATTAAAGCACTTTGTTATAGCTCTGTTTCTGAGGATGTTAATGACTTCAAGTTTTTGTGAATAAGTGATAAGAGCAAGCATGCATGTATTGACTGGTATGTGGAGGCTTGCATTAGACAGTGAAGATAGACTGCCAAAGGGAAGACGTGACCAGTGTATTTAGGAAAGGAAGTGAGTTTTGATTTTCAATTTCAATAGTAAATTGTGTGCGCTCATGTTGTTTGTTCAGGTGGCTGAGGAAGGTGTTTAAAGCTTAGTGGCCATGTGATGAAAACATTATCAAGTATTTAAACCAAACTGTAGGTTTTAAAGTAAAGGAATCTAGAGCATGTTGCTCAAAAAGCTTCCACATAAAAGTTAGCAACTGTGTGTGTGTGGGGGGGGGGGGGCAGTGTTGAGCCTATGGCTGTACCTTTTTTTTTTTTTTTAGGTTAAAGTTATTTTCTCACATGAAATAATTTGAACAAAGCACGTGCACAAGAGCATTAATATTGGGCATAAATTTGTTCTATAAAGAATTGTGCCACTGATTGGGACATTTGTGAAAAGGGCAGAAACGTCAAAACTGACTAATAAATCATCTTTACTGAGCATTATGTTTTTAATTTTGTTTAGGAAGTGTTTTGTGTTCTTTATATAGGAGGGGGGGGGGGGAATGATCTACCAACTCCTTGAGTGCTGACTCTAATTTATTGGCTAGGTGATAATTAGGACTGTCTATACCTACAACTATCAGCTGAAGCAGAATGCTATGTTTATGTACCTTGGAAACACCATATATTCTGGGAGAACAGGCATAATGGAGGAACAGTTTTTAATGTCTGATGGCCTCCCCAGTCTCCCAGAATATATGATGGTCCCAAGGTACATAAACATAACATTCTGCTTTGGCCAATAACTGAAGGTACAGACAATCCTAATTATTACCTAGCCAAGAATTTAGAATCAACAGTCAAGAAGTTGGTACATTATTCCTCCCCCCCCCCACACACACAATACAGAGAACACACAACACTTCATAAACAAAATTAAAAATATAACATCCAGTAAGATGATTCATTAGTTAGTTTTGAGGTTTCTGCCCTTTTCACAAATATCCCAATCAGTGGCACAATTCTTTATAGAACAAATTTACACCAAATATGGCTCTTGTGCATGTACTTTGTTCAAATTATATCATGTGGCAAAATAACTTTTACCTAAAAAAAAGGTACAGCCATGGGCTTACCACTGCCCCCCCACACACACAATTGCTAACTTTTATGTGGAAGCTTTTTGAGCAACGTGCTCTAGATTCCTCTACTTTAAAACCTACAGTTTGGTTTAGATACTTGATAATGTTTTCATCGTCTGGCCACATGGCCACTAAGCTTTAAACACCTTCCTCACCACCTGAACAAACAACATGAGCGCACACAATTTACTATTGAAATTGAAAATCAAAACTCACTTCCTTTCCTAAATACACTGGTCATGTCTTCCCTCTGGCAGTCTGTCTTCACTGTCTAACGCAAGTCTCCACATACCAGTCAATACATGCATGCTTGCTCTTATCACTTATTCACAAAAACTTGAAGTCATTAACATCCTCAGAAACAGAGCTATAACAAAGTGCTTTAATGAAGAAGCTCTTAAACAAGAATTATAATTAGCAATACATTTATAAATAATGGCTATAGCAAAAATACCATCAATAAAGTTTTTCAAATAAAATCAAATCAATAAAAACATTAAATGAAAATGAAATAACTAAAGAAGAATTAGAAATCAGCTGAAAGAAACAAGAAACAGAAAATCACCTAGAGAAGATAAACTAGGTTCAGAACTATATAAATATGGGAACAAGGTTCAAAGAAAGACTCCTACTCCTATTTAACTGGTTATCCCCCCCCCCCCCCCAATAGAATGGAAAAAAGCAATTGTGATTCCTATCTTTAAAAAAGGTAGTAGAGATGACCTAAAAACTATACAAGTATAACTATACTAAATTCCTGTTATAAAATATATAGCAGAATTTTAAATAATAAACTAACAAAATATTCTGAAAACTTTATTTTAGAAGTACAGAATGGATTTAGAAAAGGACGATCGTGTATAGACCCTGCCTTTTGCCTAATTAATCATAGAGAAAAGAAGAGAATACAATTTAGAAAATCACATTACATTTATTGATTTTGAAAAAAGCATTTGACAAAGTTAAAAGAAGAATTTTATTTAACATATTAAAAGAAAGGCAAATACTCGATAATATCCTAAGAGCTATCATAAGTATATATGAAAATAATCAAATCATGAAGTATCACATATGAGAGAGATAAACCAAGGAGTCCGACAAGGATGTCCCCCCCCCTCTCAGCAACTCTTTTTAATATTTACTTAAATGAAATAATAATAAAATGGAATAAAAAATTTCCATCAAAATATTAAACACTCTCCTATACTGTGAACTTAAACACTCTCCTTTTTGTCGATTACCAAATAATAATTACAAATTCTGAAAATAACTTACAGAAAGCTATTTTAAATCTAAATGAGATAACCAAAGATTACGGTATAAATATCAACAGGAAAATCAAAAACTATGGCCTTTAAAGAACAAGATCAAGTAAGAACTAGAATAGTAATAGATAAAAAGATTTTAAAACAGGTGAATTCATTTAACTACCTAGGTTGTATGATTTCATATGAAAATGAAAAAGATATAAATCTAAAAATTGCAAAATATTTAAAAATAAGAGGTGTAATTAACTCTGTATTTAAACCAAACCTAGTTCAAAAACAAACCAGACTAAAAGTATAGAATACATTAGCCCTACCAGTCCTAATGTATGGAAGTGAAATCTGGATAATAAAACAAAAAGACAAACAAAGATTAATAAGAACTGAAATGAAGTTTATGAGAAAAACTGCCAAGTATACTCTATTTGATCAAAAATTAAAAAATATACACATAAACAGATAGAACATATACAAAGAATGAAAACAGAAAGATTACCAAAACAAGCCTTAAAGTACAAGCCAGTAGGAAAAAGAAAACCAGGATGTCCACTTAAAAGATTCAACGATGACTTCTAAGGCTGGAACAGGCCACTCTAGGTCTAAATCCTTGATAGCATCATGATGACGATAAAGTTCTTCATAAAATTTCATTAAAAAATGCAAATAATATAGATTACAATGAACCTATCCCATACAATAAATGGTTATCATATAGAATAAATAGAATCCTATGCCATTACAATTTTATTGATAATTTTAAACCACTTATAAAATTAAAAAACATATTCAACTCTCAAAGGATCCCCATCGCCCCTCAGTCCACCCTGAGATAACCAAATCATTGCACTTGTAACTTATTTCATATTGGTAAAACTGAATGCACAATTCCAATCAGTAAAAAAGAACACAAACGACATTCAAGCCTCTCAGATTACACACTTAACATCTTACACCAAACTGATTGGAAAATGTACATGTTTTTTACACTCAAGGAGTTGGTAGATCATTCTCCCTCCTATATAAAGAACACAAAACACTTCATAAACAAAATTAAACACACACAACGCTCAGTAAAGATGATTTATTAGTCAGTTTTGAGGTTTCTGCCCTTTTCACAAATGTCCCAATCAATGGCACAATTCTTTATAGAAACAAATTTATGCCCAATATTATAGAGATTGTGTACTTTGTTCAAATTATATCATGTGGCAAAATAACTTTTACCTAAAAAAAAGGTATAGCCATGGGCTTACCACTGCCCCCCCCCCACAATTGCTAACTTTTATGTGGAAGCTTTTTGAGCAACATGCTCTAGATTCCTTTACTTTAAAACCTACAGTTTTGTTTAGATACTTGATGTTTTCATCGTCTGGCCACATGGCCACTAAGCTTTAAACACCTTCCTCACCACCTGAACAAACAATGTGAGCGCACACAATTTACTATTGAAATTGAAAATCAAAACTCACTTCCTTTCCTGGATACACTGGTCATGTCTTACCTCAGGCAGTATATCTTCAGTGTCTAACACAAGCCTCCACATACCGGTCAATACATGCATGCTTACTCTTATCACTTATTCACAATAACTTGGAGTCAATAATACCCTCAGAAACAGCGCTATTACAATGTGCTTTAATGAAGAAGCTCTTAAACAAGAATTACAATTAGCAATACATTTCTAAATAATGGCTATAGCAAAAATACCATCAATAAAGTTCTTCATAAAATTTCATTAAAAGATGCAAATAATATAGATTACAATGAAACAATACCTGTCCCATACAAAAAAAGGGTTATCGTATAGAATAAATAGAATCCTATGCAATTACAATTTTAATGATAATTTTAAACCACTTATAAAATTAAAAAACATATTCAACTTCTCAAAGGATCGCCATCTCTCCCCTTAGTCCACGCTGAGATAACCAAATCATTGCACTTGTAACTTATCTTATATTGGTAAAACTGAATGCACAATTCCAATCCGTAAAAAAAGAACACAAACGACACATTAAGTTTAACAGTTTTGGTGAAGCAGATCTCTCAGATCACACTGTTAACAGCCTACACCAAATTGATTGGAAAAGTACCTGTTTTTTACAATATACAAAAACTTGGTATGAATGCAAATTTAAAAAAGCTTTTGAAATTTTGATAAACCAATCTAATCTTAACAATAATGGTGGCATAAAAATCAAAAGAATTTGGATGGCACTCACTCAACCCACTTAAGTACTTCAAGTTTTCTAGCAAACTCTTGAGGACTCTAAGCAAGAATTTCAGCTCTTAATGGCCACCATCTACAGCCTCTGTACAAAAAGAAACCGAACTTTTGATAGAAAATAAAACACAGGCCAATTATAATTATTCAAATCATTTATTTCAATCAATATACTCTCCCTCAGTTTCAATACGATGTTTGGCATGGTCAATCAATTCATTAAATGAGTTTTTTTATATCGGTTTTTTGGGATACTGTTGAGGATCATGGTTACTGCTGCTTGAATGTTTTCAAGGTGTCGTATTGCTTTCCTTTCATCAGAAAATGAAGTCGGGGGAAGAGAAAGAAGTCACAGGGTGCTAAATCAGGTGAATATGGAGAGTGATCCAACACACAAACTTGGTTTTTGCTCAAAAACTGTCTCACAGTGTTCGAATGATGAGATGGTGCATTATCGTACAAAAGTGACCAGCTGTCTGCATCATGATATTCATGCTGTACGTGACGAATTCTCAATATCAATTGCTTCAAAACTTCAAGATAAAACTCACCATTGATTGTTTGGCAAGGGGGAACGAATTCTTTGTGGATAATGCCCTTGGAATCATAGAAACAAATCAGCATTGTCTTTACTTTTGACTTCTCCAAGCAACTTTTTTTTTTTCGGATGCCCATCTTCTGGTAGTCTTCACTCAGCACTCTGGTGCTTTGTTTTTGGCTCATACTCAAAACACCATGTTTCATCATCAGTAACAATCGTTTCAAGGAAGTTTGAGTCCTTACTAGCGGTTTTAATGAGGTCCTTGCAGTGTTCAATTCAACACATTTTTTGGTCATCAGTCAACTTGTGGGGAACAAATCGCGAATTCAATTTACAAAGGCTCAGGCTGTGTCAAAATGTTGTGCACAGTTGATTTTGGAATCCCCAATTCATCTTTAATCAATCTCATGGATGACTTCAGGTTTTCTTTGATGAAATCACGCACTTTTTGGATGTTAACTACACTCAGTCCAGGTTTTGGATGGCCCAGCTTTTCGCCATCCTCAAGCATCTCATGACCACTTTAAAATCGCTTAAATCACTCATAAACTTGAGTACGGGACAAGCATTCATCACCATATGCTTTTTGAAGCTGTTGAAAGTTTATTTTTCACTTGGTTAGATTATAATAAATTTAGTTTAATCCTTTATCCAAGTGTGAGCAAACAAAGTTTGTGGCTGAAAGTATCTTCAGGACTGGGGTAAGGTAGTACAACACCAGAAACTCGTTGCAAAGGTGGAGCAAGCTAAGATCACTCCTATCTCAGTATCTCCCATAATGCAAACACATCTCCTTGTGGATGGTGCACAAAGAAACTGGAAGGGAGAATAGTAAATGCAGAATTTTATAAAGAAGTTATAGATCATCTCCTGAAATGTATTCAACATGTTTGTCCTGCCATATTCTAGTTATGAGAATTTTCCTGTTGCACAATAATATTGTCTACTCACCAAGCTGCAAATGTACATCACTTTTTAAGAACACACAAAAGCATTCTCACTCTTTATCACCCTCTTATTCATCAGATTAATTAACAATTGAATAAGCAGAATTCCAGGGTTCCAGCTATCCATCCTTTCTGACATCTTGTATATGAATGAAGAAGGGTCCAAACTTTTAAATGAAGAGAAGTGTGTGTTAATACATGTAACTTACGGAAAAATATAATTAATTATAAATATGTCAAATTTATCCCGAACACCCTGTATGAGATAGAAAAGTCAGTTTTTTTTTTTTTTTTTTTGTCAAATCTGAGAGTTGTTCATGAGTTAGCTGGTCATCTTTCTCCCTATATACACCCTCTACAACATTTTCTTTGTTTGCAGCTCCTACTTCATGATACAACTTATCCATTTAATTCACACCCAATTTACCCTCCTGACCTTGGGTACAGTGTGATATTGTATCCTCCAGATATCCCTTGACTATTCCTTCATGTGCTGTGAATATCCTTCTCTTGCAAATCTTTATGTCATGGTACTGCTTCAACCTGCCTTCTAAGTATATCATAATCACCTGCCTTATAGTTCCACATATACCTTTCTTAACTGTAATTTCCACATGTTTTGTGGAAATTACAGTTAAGTCAAGACCACATGATCACTTTCCCCAAGTGTAGTTGCTACCTTAGTTATGGACAGTTATCATCCTACAACAGTGGTGTTCAACCTTTTTCACTAAGCAAGCTACTTTTCTATAAAAAGTTATTCAGCGATCTAACTCTCTTATATAGATCACTTTCCCCCAACCTGATATCTGATTATGCACAAATAAACAACTAAAAAAAATGCAACTAAAAACTTTGTGTATTTAAAAATTTATCACTTTTAATTATTTTAATACAACAAAAAAAAATAAATATATATTGAAATAAAATATTTATTTCTCTATTTTGGAAAACCAAAGTTAGAAAATAGAACAGATTGATTACAAACTCACAAGTTACAGGAAATGCTGGTTAATTAAAAAAAAAAAAAAAAAGTTAATGTGAAATTTGGCATTGTTTGGACCTCGCAATATTTTCATAGTCAAGTTGATATGAAGAAGTGGCCAATTGCAGAGAATCATCCAAATGATCATTTGTAATTTGGTTTCTTAATTGATTTTTTATGACGGTCATATTTGAAAAAGCGGATTCTGACATGTATGTCAATCCGAAACACGACAGAATTTTTCGAGCAATGTCAGTTAATATTGGGAATTTTTCATGTGCATACTTCCAAAATGACTTCATCGTTTATTGATTTTAAATGTAAACTATTCTGAATGTTTATTATCTGAAGTTCTACTTCAGCTTGGTTTATATCAAACAGCCCACTAATTTTATTTGAAATTTCTATGATGTTCAAATTTTCTTGAAATGGATTATTGATAAAATATATAATCATTTCAATTTTATTAAAATCTTTAAATGTTGAATTTATTTCTTCCTCAACTAATTCTATTTCACAAATAAATTCTTTTAAATCCTAGTGAAGCATTTCTTGATTTTGTTCAAAAAATTTTAATAAATATGGGAGATGTCTAAATTCGCGGTCATTTATATTTTTTTTTAATAAAAGTAAATATTGTTGGAAACTTTTTATTGAACTTAACATGTCAATTAAATTTTTATCTCTACCTTGTAACTCTAAATTTAAATTGCTTAATTTCATACAGAAATCTACTAAAAATGATAAGTGTAACAACCATCTTTTATCACTCAATTGTGGATAAATACCTCCTTTTTCATCAAGAAAAATTTTTATAGCGTTAATTAATACAAGACATCTTTCTAAAAATTGACCTGCTGAGTCAGCAAACATTGTAGAATGGAAGTTCCCTATCACCATCTGCTTGTAATTTAAATAACCGCCATTGCAGGGCTTTTCCTCGAACAGAATTTACAATTTTAAATGTAATATCCAAAACAACTTTTGCGTTTAATCTTTTACTACACGGTACTAGTTGGTGAATAATACAGTGGTATGTTAAAAAATCTGGATATTTGTCATCGTTTTTACATAATGAAATGAAGCCTGATTTATTACCTATCACTGCAGGAGCACCATCAGTAGTAATAGACACAAGTTTGAAAAAAGCAGAAGTTTGTGTTGTTTCACAACTTCATCAAATGCCAAAAAAAATGTCTTCTTCCCTAGTCCTTCCCAATAATGGTATAATTTTCAAAAGTTCTTTACTTGAATAATCTTGAAATACCATGCGAATAAATACCATTAACTAAGCAATATCAGTGAAGTCATTAGATTCATCAAATTATAATGAAAAAGCAACACACTGGTAAATGTCTGACATTAACCTGGCACCTGGAAACTTTTCTCCGGCAATTTGAAACCTTGTCTGCTGCCTAGATGTAGTCTTTCTCTCTAGCGACGTCTCGAACTGAGAAGCTCCTTTCTGGAAGCAGGAAACTCCTCTCTCAAGCAACATGGATCCGGGCAGTCTTTCTGATGGTGACTCTGGACCGGGCAGCCTCCTCTCTGACAGCAATTCTGGAACCAGTTATCCCTTCTGCTTGCTTCAGTCCCTTTTTATTAGGCTTCCTCTGAGGCCTCGCATGAAGTTTGGCACCCCCAAAGAATCGGTACGAGTCTTTCATCTTAAGTTTCAAGTTTGGCACGCTTTTGTTCTCCTCCGATTTCTTTTGATTGTAAGTTGCTGGCCACCGGAAAGTTGTTTGAACTCTTTCTGACTGACTTTGGAGATGTTTACACTTATAGCCTGCAAGCCTTTCTCATATATACAAGTTTCAATAACAATCTTTCTAATGCCACCACGTACAGCTTCGGCGACAAAAACATTGCCTTTGTTTTTAACACTCTAACATATTCTTATTAAAGCAGTATATACAGTTAGCTTCAAAAGAGTTATTTACAAAAACATCTAATACAAACTATACCGAGACAAACAAAGTTTATTTTTTTACAATACAATGTGAATAACATGGGACTTAACCTAAGTAAAAAATCGATGTAATGTGCTTTGGAATATTTAATATTTAAACTACAATCAAGTTTTTACACTTTGCATATAATTGTATGCACTCGGCTCACTCACTGTTCGACTTCCACTGATCCAAATTAATTCATTTACCTGGACTTATAAGAAAATTACTGATTTGACAATTTTAGCGAAAAATAAATAAACAATAGCAATACACTTAAAGCGAATTAAAAATAATAATACATAATGATAAATAAATTATGTTTTCAGTTTTAATTAAATTTGCAAGTAAAAAGGAATACACAAGAGATCGACCAAAAATCGCTCCACGATCGACAGATTGAACACCTCTGTCCTACAAGATCCCACACTCTCATATCCTGAGTCCCCTCTGTCACATTCTGCTTCAAGTAATTATCTCTCAGTAAGTGTATAAATTCCATTTCTTTCTTGCCATGTAATATTCCCTCCTTCCAACCTATATCTCCGAAGTTGAAGTCCCCATAATAATTACTCGACTTGCACACATTGTACTAATCTGCTAATGCATATCTTCTATATCATCCCTGGCATCCCATGGCCTATAGCAGCAACGAGTTTTATATTTTATTCTATTGACTTTGATCTCACACCAGATTGACTCAAAAGAATTGCCATCTGCTCAACTGACTTCCAATCTTGTTGGCTGCAATTCATCTGCTATCATCAGCAGTATCCCACCCCCTGTCTATATGCTATCCTCCCTGAAAATACTAAATCCGTCACATTCTATCCATGTAACTATGCCATCTGCTGTTAGCCAACTCTCACTAATGCCTATAACTTTTGGCATGGTTGCATTAACCAATGTTAAAAACTCCCCCACCCCCCCCTCTTATTCCTGATGCTTCTAGCATTAGTATATAGAAACTGTAGCATCCCCTTAGGCCCTCAACCACTTTTACATTCTGAACTGACTACTCCCATTCGATAATTATCTGAGAGACTAGATTCTGCATATTTTGTTCATTCAAACACTGATTTGCTTCATAGGTACCTTCACTCACTCACTCACACACACACACACACACACACACACACACACACACACACACACACACACACACACACACACACACACACACAGTCATCTGCATCCACCCTAATTACTTTAATTAGTTTTCCTGACTTTGCACTTCCACACTCTCGGTGATAAAGCTCTTGCCAGGCACCTAACTCCAAATCCATTTAATTGCAGTCCATCAGCATTGTACCAATCTTTCCATCCATCAAACTCAGGCAACAGGTCCACAAACTCCACATCATTCCTTCTGCAACCTATGTATTGATTTATTAGCTATCATCAAGTAGTATAGTAACTATAAACTATGCAATGTGCTTTATAAGCAAAGTGCTTTAGGGTGACTTCAGAAGTATTTTTAAGGAGATAAGTGTTATTTATTAGCTTGATTACATTTGCATATTTCAGCAAAACATTATATATCTAGGTAAATTATGATCTAAGAATGCTAAGAGCAGTAGAAGTAAAAATTGCTATAGCAACAGCAAAGATTACATTCTAGTAGCTGTTTTTGAACTGCTTTCATGAATTGCTAGTTTCCTATTTAGTATCAGGAAAATCGTAAAACATTTTACTTTTGCAGTAAAAAAAGATTGCAAAATTTATTATTCTTAAAGAACATATATACACTTAACTCTTATTCTTATTCGTGACACCTCCAAGGAGTCTGAAGACTCATCATGGGAGGACACCTACTGTACCTCTCCATCTCTACTCTACTACACCGAACCTCTACCATCAATCACCTACATCAACGCCATCAACTTCCCACAACCACCACCACAGCTAGTATTTTTTTGTGTGTAAATTGCATGTGTTCTGAAGGGCAGATTTGTCTGAATACGGGATGAAAAATCCTGCTACCTCCGTAGGAGACTGGCTAACTCACCCTCAACTGAAAAATTCCATATAAAGATTCCTCCCATCATGACGAGAATCAAACTCAGGTCTTTTCCAATCAAGGGGCACAACGTACTGTCGTTCTTCCAACTGGGCTACGGAGGCGCTAATCTCTTTATCAGTAAACTTTTCAGACTAATTATATATTGATTACTTGATGTTATGCTAAATTCCTGAGATCATAATTCTTTACTGTTGTCATACTAAAAGTATGGAAACCACAAATGTGGGAAAGTGTAAGCATTTACTTCTTGTAGAAAGGCTTATACGTTGATTATACATGATTATTATCAGAAAAAAGTACCAAAATCTTAAAAAAACATAACTTGATCTCTTGTTACAGACCATATAGAAAATTGGTATCCCTTATCTACTCCACTAAAGACCAACCACTTCCCCTAGACCTACCTGGTATATACCAGGTCCCTTGCAGCTGTAAGCTGTCCTACTTTGGCCAAACAGGCAGGACAGTGAATATCAGAATTTCAGAACACAAGGACTACATTCGTTTTCGTTTTCAACAGAGTGGCTATACTTGTGAAAACGAATGTAGTCCTTGTGTTCTGAAATTCTGAATTCTTGTGGACCACGCTCTGGATACACGCCACAGAATACGGTGGAAGAAAGCCTCAATAATACACTGTAGCAAGTTCAAATTTGAAACACTTTTCATGGAATCAGCCTCAGCCCATGCCAAACCTCAACAAATTTGGTTGCATGAGACTGCCCCAAATTTGGAAGACATACATCAGGAGACCTTCAGCCCAATGGCCTACATAGCCCACTAGGGTGTACCATCAGGAGAAACATTAGCTTCCTCGCTTCATCCTCATTTACTGTGTGTAGTGCCTGAGTGCACGTCTTTATTTTGAGTTCCTTTGAAGATGGCAACGTGACGTTACTGAAATATTCTAGTGTATCTTGTGAATTCCTTAAGTTAATTAATAATCATGTAAGCATTTACAATAGACTATTTAGACTTACATGCTAGTTTGAACTCATTATAAGGTTTAATGGAATAAATGCCGCACACATAAGTATGTGTGCTGTATTTGTTAAACTAATTAATAAATAATTAAACAGCATATTTAATCAATTCTATATTTTGGCTCAGTCAGTGAAACATTGTCAAAAATAATATTAAAATTGCAGAAAAAAAATTTTATACAAAACAATAACTGGAAAAGATTGCAATTAAAGTCTTAAATCCTATTAGGGCATCCTCTATAAGTAGGTGCTGTTAGCTAGGAGGCCTAAGAATAAAAGGTTCCCAAATCTTGGGAAGTTTAATACAACCACATTAATTAAGATTAGGTTTTTTTTTTTTTTTTTTTTTTTTTTTTTTTTGTTGTTGTTGTTTTTAAATTTGCTGCTCATAGGAAAAAAAAAATCTTTTAAATTTGAAAAATTATAGTCAGACTGGGATATCTGCTAACATCCACCTATAAGAACATAAAAAAATACATCTGCATGGTCAATCAGGTCTAGTTGACTATGCTTTGGTAAAATTGCACATAATCAAATGGAAGAAAACTACTAGGCCTCACTACAACAAATACCAATTTGAAAGATTTTTCTACAAGGGTCAGAACAGCTTTATCTGCCTTAGTATTTCCAACTTCCTATAGCATAGTGTCAAATGAGTTGGATAAAGCGAAAAGCTATATGATGATACTGCTGGATTTTGCAGGGGCTCCACATGGAAACATGTGGCATCTCAACATACTTTGAGAAAGGAGACTGATGGAATACCACATAGAATCCTATTATACAAATTGGAACAAATGGGGATGGATATGAAATTAGTGATATGGATATGAGGACAGCTGATGGACAGATACCAAAAAGTAGTATATAGAGGAGCAGAATCTAGGAAAAGCAGGTAACTAGTGGCATGCCACAAGACCCTGTGTTTGGACACCTACTGTTATTTTGTACATAAATGATATAGGAAATAAATTGAAAAAAAAAAATTCAGTTATGTAAGGTAATAGTTGATTAGGGTGATGTAGAGAGACTGCGAATGATTTAAACGTGCTGACAGTTGGGCAAAAGATAACAGGTATCAGTTTAATGTGAAAAGGTGTCAACTTATGCATTTGGGATAAAATATTATATACCACACTGATGGAACTGTACTCCAGGAGACTGAAAAAGCCAGGGATTTGAGGGTGGTATAGTTCGCCCACCGATTTGAGGTCCCTCGAAACTACTGCGCATGCCAGAAAAAGGAGAATCCATTCCGATAACAGGGTAATCAGTCTGTCTTCTGGGATGTAATAATAAACAAACTGAGTTTGTTTATTATTACAGGTCGGAAAATTTAGCTTTTCTTTTACGAACATTGCTGTTTTTAAAGTGCAACTATTTTGCTTGTATAACAGTTGGAAAAAATGTATGTAGAGTGTTAATACGTGCAAATACTGCGTTCTACATAAAACAATGTCACTTCGCTCCATGATAAGTTTCCTTTTATTCTGGGACTTTTTAAAACAAAATCCGATTTCATGAAGTATTTTCCTTAAAGTTTCTCTTTTCCAAGGAAAATTAATTTTTTCTTTAAGCACAGGAATCAATTTCGGAACAGTTGGCACTCTTTTCTCGAATACGTAAAATTCGTGAATAGTTCTTCTTATAACATCTACATCAAAATCATTCAAAGCTACGGTTTCGATGGTTTTTTTTACTCTGTGGTTTTTTTTTTTTTTTTTAGGAGATTTAAATTTTGGCTTACCTTCACCTTTTGATTCCCTACGAATTCTTTTAACAGTCGACCCCGATATGCCCGCAATTGCACTTTTTATGACTTGAGAAAGGGGAACAAGAAGACGGCCTTCTGACGTTTCTTTTTCGCAGAATGTCAGCACATTATTCAATATTCTTTTGCAAGAGCTACTGAAACGTGTAACAATAGAACTTGCTGACTGTACTGGATCCATCATACAAATTAATAATAAAAAAATAATGCAAAAAGAGAACAAAAATCAAGCTAGTACTAGTGCAGCGACAGACAAGAAAGCACGTGATTTCGCATGTTGGCGACCAATTCGTACATCCTTCATTTCTTTCTCCCCTTCAGCATGAATCGACTATGCTTGGCAAAATTCCAAGGAGAGACCTGAAAACGGTGGGCGAACTATAGTAGATAGAGTCGAAGTTTAGAGGATGTCATAGCAGCTCATATGATTACTTGTTTATTGAAGAATATACTAACAAGCAGAGATAAGGAAGTTATCATTTTGCATTATAAGGCCTTGATACGTTTACATCTGGATTAGTGTGCTTGCGGAAGAGGAAGTAATGGAGAGAGTCCAGAGGTGAGTGACGGATGGCAAATTTCTTGGAAAATGATGTCACAATCAGAACATAGAAATGGCAGAAAGAGAGGAGAGGAGAGGGAAAGTAATATTAATGCTCACATTCCTGACTGAATAGAGATCCAATGATGTACAGCTGGCATAAATTGACACTTATCTTTACAACTGTAAATTAAAGAAGTATTGCATGATATATAGCATTTCTTTAATTCAAAGTTTAAGAAAAAATTACAAAATTTGTTTGGGTAGCAGCTCATTTTGTGTTTGATGGATTCTTTAACATAAAGAATTCTAAATTTCTGATTCAGAAATTTAGAATTTAGATTTTTGAGTTTTTCACCTAAATTTTTAACCTTAATATCTATAGTGAATTTACTATGATGGACAGGTGTGGGTGTGGCAGATATCCAGTGAACGTCTCTTACCAGAGTGCATAACCCCAACTATGAAATTCAGAAATGGGAGTGTGATGGTATGGTCCTGTTTTTCCTGTTTTGGCCTCGAACCTCTGTTTGTGGTACCATGAACACTGAACTCTGAGAGGTTTCTGGACAATGCAACGCTTCTTATTTTGTGGCATTTGTTTCTATGGAACTGCCCATTGTCTCTTTCAGCAAGATAATGCACTGTGCCCTGATCTCAACCCTATTGAACATCTGTGGGATGAACTGGACATCAAGTGAAGTCAAGGACCATCCGCCCCACAACAAATCAGAACCTTGCAAGCAAGCAATGGGAATTTTGGACCATAGAACCTTGTAAGCAATCAATGGGAATTTTGGCCCATTTTTCCTACAGGAAGAATGGTCCAAAATTTCCATTGATTGCTATTGTACACTTGTAGAAAGTATGCCTCATAGGATTACTGTAGTTATCACAGCGAAAGGAGGTCCTACATCTTATTAAGGGCACCATAGTGTTTGTTCCTCGCACTATGGCGTCCATCGACTTCTTCCAAAGCAGTGTACGTATGACTTTAAATTTTCAGGAAATGAAAATGTATATTAAATATCAATTAAAAAACTTTAATCAATACCTTCCTACATTTTGGCAATGTTACATTGCATCTTCTGGGAACATAAAACTATGATATGTGCATGCAGGCACTAACGAGCAAATGAGGCTGAAGAAAGGCAACCAATGATATAATCACGTAATCACAAGAAAGATATTTATTTAACCAAATATTTCGGTCTGGAAATAGCAGACCATCGTCAGTGGTAATACAAGAACAGTTTAAAAAAATACAAGCTAGAATACTAACAATAGATCGTTAAAATTATAACACGCCGCGTGATGTTAAATCACCAAGTATGAAACGGAATATTTTGAAGTACAAACATGATTGAATTTGCTATTAAAAAAAAAAAAAAAAAAAAAAAAAATTAATTAATGAGTAATCTTGATTAGACTTTCCCAGATTTTTGATATAGTTATACAGTCATTACGATTCAGGTTGGAGCGATAGAGCAAGGCCTCCACGCTTTCCTTGAATAAACGTTTGAACCTATAATGGGATCTATGTAAGAGGCGAGTCTTGGACCAAAGGATGCTGTGGTTAGTTTCAATCCCGTGTTGAGCCAATCCAGACTTTTCAGGTTTGTTGTGAAGAATGGATGATTGATGTTCTTGGATTCTTTTTTCAAGAGAACGTCCAGTTTGTCCAAAGTAAAAGAGATCACAGTTGCATGGAATTTGATAAACTCCAGGAAGAGATAAAGTTGAGCATTTGTCTTTAGGAGAAGGAAAATGAGAAGACAATTTGTTAATAGGTGAATACGTAATTGTTAAATCATATTACTTTAAAATTCTTGTGATAGGTTCTGAAATACCGGATATATAAGGAATAGGCACTCGATGTGTTGAAACATTGTTTTGTAGAGGATTATAAGAACTGAGAAGACGTTGAGTACTTTTTTCAGAAAAGCTAATTTATAAATTAAACTTTATCATAAGTATGCATGTGTAAAAAAAAAAAAAAAAAAAAAAAAAAAAAAAAAAAAAAAAAAACAGTGCATACATCTTCTGTCCAAAAAAGAAACTGAAAACTTTTTGAAAATAGAAGAAACTAGTGGCACCAACTGTTGTATCTTTTTGATGTTGAAAGCGGCCATCTTCATTAGTGTTGTGTCAACTATTTATGACATTTGTTTCGTTAGAAGCCAAGTTATAGTGCCAAGAGTGACAGTGTGTTTTGACACACTGTCACTCTTGGTCGAAAAATGAGTTTCAAACAAAGAGCTGCGATTGACTTTTGTGTTAAACTTGGTAAAAGTTTTACCGAAATGCATCAAATGCTTCAAAAAGCATACGGTGACGAATGTTTATCCCCGTACTCATGTTTACGAGTGGTTTAATCGATTTCAAAGTGGTCATGAGATGCTTAAGGACAATGAAAAGCTGGGTCATCCAAAAACTAGACTGAGAGAAGTTAACATCCAAAAAAGTGCATGATTTCATCAAAGAAAACCCGAAATCATCCATGAGATTGATTGAAGATGAATTGCGGATTCCAAAATTAACTATGCACAACATTTTGACCGAGAGTTTGGGCCTTCGTAAATTGAATTCGCGATTTGTTCCCCACAAGTTGACTGATGACCAAAAAATGTGTCGAATTGAACACTACAAGGACTTCATTAAAACCGCTAATAAGGCCTCAAACTTCCTTGAAATGATTGTTACTGGTGACGAAACTTGGTGTTTCGAGTATGAGCCCAAAACAAAGTGCCAGAGTGCTGAGTGGAGGTCTCAGAAGAGGGGCATCCGAAAAAAAGTTGCTTGGAGAAGTCAAAAGTAAAGACAATGCTGATTTGTTTCTATGATTCCATGGGCATTATCCACAAAGAATTTGTTCTGCCTGGACAAACAGTCAATGGTGAGTTTTATCTCAAAGTTTTGAAGTGATTGATAGCAATAATTTGTCACGTACAGCATGAATATCATGATGCAGGCAGCTGGTCACTTGTACGATAATGCACCATCTTATCATTCAAACACTGTGAGACAGTTTTTGAGTAAAAATCAAGTGTGTTGGATCACTCGCCATATTCACCTGATTTAGTACCCTTTTTCACTAGTACCCTGTGACGTCTTTCTCTTCCCCCAACTTCATTTACCGATGAAAGGAAAGCGATATGACACCATTGAAAATGTTCAAGCCGCAGTACCCATGACCCTCAACAGTATCCCAAAAACTAATATAAAAAATCTTGCCAAATGCTGTATCGAAGCTGAGGAAGAGTATATTGATTGAAATAAACGATTTGAAAAATTATAATTGGCCTGTGTTTTATTTTCAATCAAAAGTTTGGTTTCTTTTTGGACAGAGGATGTATATATAAGGTTCGGCACTCTCTCTGGTTTTCTGCAGGATGTCTTGGAATGTATCTACCCCCCCAGGATAAGGGTGAACTACTGTACCAATATGAAACTTGATTTAGAGAGGGCTAAGTGCAGGAAACTGCATTGTATCCAAATGGCAATCATGTTTTCTTTTACCTTGCTAAAGCTATTAGCGGTAATAAATTTTGTTTCATCCTGTTTATTTCTTTCATGCTCAGATGACTTTAGTGCATCCATACTGACATATCTTCTGGATTTTTTTAGTTTCCCTTCATTTCTTTTAATGAATGCTTGGAATGCTCTCCTACCAGTCCAATCTCTCAACATTCAATATCCTCCTTTAATTTTTTGCCAAAAAATTATTAAGTGAATCTTGTCCAATCTGGATATCAAAAGCTCCTGATCTTAATGGCATTTCCTTGATTGTTCTAAAAGTTTGTGCCCCAAAAAATTAGTTCATACCCAATCTGTTCCAAGAAGGGAAAGAAACGTATCTTTACCATCAAATTATCATCTTATTACATCCATTTCAATTCTTTCTAAAAGTAATAATGAAATTTCTTAACAGTCAATGTTCATATGACCTAGAAAGCTCTGAACTAATAAATGAAAGTCAGTATGGTTTCTGCCACTGTTAATCAACAGGAGTAAGGAACTTAATGGGTTTATTAACAATACAGAAATAAAAAAAAAAAAAATTTCAATAGACTATTTTGTCCAACAATAATTGAAGCATTGTCAAGGATAAAGATAACATGGCAAAAAAAGGTAATTTGAATAAAAACATAGAATATCAATAAGCATTCAAATATTTTGAATGCTTGATTGATATTACACCCACTACATCCTCTGGGCATGGCCAAAAGTGGCTAGTTTCTTTGTTGATTTAAATGTAGAATTACAATCTTCCAGATGTTTGGAAGTTTTTTTTAACATTGACCTTTCTTTTTCAAAAAATAAGAAAACTAGAGTTGAATACTAGCAAAGACCATCAAATATCAAAACAGACTAAGCAGCAGAAAAACATTGCAAATTCCCCAAAATATAAAACAAATTACTGAAAATAAAGAGCCAAAGGGCTTCACTTCGGCGATGTAAAATTATTCAAATTAAGTGGATATTGAATCCAACATTACTTCAGAGCCTAGTAGAGAAACTACAAGAGTTTCGTGCCGAATATATAGAAACTATAAAAGTTTTGGTGGACTTTCATGACAGGAGCAACTCGTAGTAAAGGTGGAGTAAGCTCCGATCACTACCTTTAGTATTTCCCATAATGTAAAACACATCTCCTAGGAGATGTTATACATTACGTAGGGGGGGGGGGAGGGTCACCACTACCCAGATCAGCTTAGACCTTATTTTGAGGTCTCGTCAGTGAGAGCCAGATCCAGAATGTAAATACTCAGGTTGGAGTGATGCAGAACTTATGCTTTACTGTACGAGTTGAAAAAAAAAAGGTGTCACATTATGAAAGACACCAAGAATTAGTGAAAATAAAGAGTCAAAAGGCTTCACTTCGGCGATGTAAAATTATTTAAATTAAGTGGATACTGAATCCAACATTACTTCAGAGCCGAGTAGAGTTTTACATTCTGGGTCTGACTCCCACTGATGAGACCTCAAAAGGTCGAAACCGGTCTGGGTAGTGACCCCCCCCCATAACGTATAACATCATACATCTCCTAGGAGATGTGTTTTGCATTATGAGAAATGCTAAAGATAGTGATTGGAGCTTACTCCACTTTACTACGAGTTGCCCCTGTCATGAAAGTTTTGCTTACGCTTGTACCCGCCGAAACTTTTATAGTTTCTATATATTCGGCACGAAACTTTTGTAGTTTCTCTACTTGGCTCTGAAGTAATGTTGGATTCAATATCCACTTAATTTGAATAATAAAAACAAATTATTCTGGGATCCATTTGCAATCTCTGAATTGAGAGATGCCTTGGAGAGACTAGATATAAATAAATCATATGGACCAGATAACATACAAGGAATTATGAGCAAACATCTTCCTTCCCTAGTCCTGATTGGTAACACCTATACAACAATAGCCTAAAACAAGGAAATGCGCCAAAAGACTGGAAAACAGCCACAATCATACCAATTTTAAAGGCTAACAAACCTCAAGACAACCAGGAAGTTATCAGTCAATTTCACTGAATTCAATTCCAGGCAATTTGATGGAAAAAATGATACTCCAACATTTGAATTATATATCTATATATATATATATATCTATATATATATATATAAACAAAAATAGTACACTACCACATTTTCAGACTGCATTTAGAAGAAATTACTCAACAACTGATCAACTTTTTTACTTAACCCAGTCACTTCAAGATAACTTCCAGATTAAACCTAACAATTCCATCATTGCAGCTTTTATAGATTTTAGTAATGCCTTTGAATAATAAAAAAGGTGTGGAGGCAGAAACTCTTTTACAAACTTTGTCATTTTGGAATAGAAGGAAAGGTACTAAATTGAATTTATGACTTTCTAAGAAACAGAACAAATCGAGTTAGAATAAATAATACCTTTTCCAAGAAAGTGAAAATAAGACAGGGACTTCCTCAAGGCAGCATTTTGAGCCCACTCCTTTTTCCCATCTACTTAAATGACTTATACAAAAATATAAATAAAGAAATAACGATAGCTATTTGCTGATAATTTGGTCAATTCTCAGCTTATAACAACTTAGAAACAACAGAAGGTCACTTAACAAAGCCACTGAAAGTTGATCTACATACTGTCAAAACCAAAAAATCAAAATTAACCCTACTAAATCAGAAATTTGTGTATTTACCATCAATAACCACCTCAGAAAGTGCAGACCAAAGATTAAGCTAAATAATCAACTAATTACATTTAATGAAAACCTCAAATACCTTGGAGTTACTCTGGATCCATCATTAAGCTTCAATAAACATATCAATAATGTTGCAATCAGAGCAAAAAGAAGACTAAATATCATGAAAAGTATCTCTGGTAGAGAGTGGGTGGGGACTGATGCTACAACCTTAAAAGTCATATAAACCTCTATTATCTGACTCATAATGGAATATGCTTCACCCATCTGGATGCAAACATCACAAACCAGTTTAGACAAGCTTATAAAAATTCAGAAAAATTCAGATAGAATCATATGTGGACTAAGGAATACAACTCCTAGAAAAATAAAATAATTCTAATCCAACCTTGTTCCTTTGAAAATTAGGTGGCAAGAAAATCTTACTAAATTTGTAGAAAAAAGAGCCAACCTTACACATCATAGAACAAGTGAACTTTTTAAAAAGTGGCAACCAACAAACAGAATAAAGAAAAAATCTACAATGCATAAAATCATGGAAAATAAAATTCCCTTGGATTGTCCAAATAAAACAGCCAACTACCCAGCATTTCCTCCAAATCAAGACAGGAAAAACATAGTTATTAATTTTGAAATAGGGAAACAAGAAAAAAAAAAGCCTAGAAAACCCTGAAATCTTGAGATCATTAGCTCTTTCAAAAATAATGAAATATGGACTTATAAAGATCTGCATAGATGGTTCCAAATATTCAAATAACAATTCTGGGAGTGGTGTACTCATCTATGGCTCTCAAAATATAGAACTAAAAACAAACAACAGTATAGGATACAACTTATACTATGCAGAATTAATAGCCATTAACACAGCACACTGGAACATTTGGATAAACAAAAAGCAGGGGTGGACCAGTAGTGTCCGGCACCTGTGTGCAAAACTTTAGTTGGTGCACCTATCCCCCCCCTCCAATAAAAAAATCACTTTTAAAAAAAAAAGTTTTTTTAAAAAGTATTTCCTCCTCTTTGGCACCTTTACTATCCTGGTGCCTGTGTGCATTGCACACATTTCACATTTGGCCGGCATGCCCCCTGAACAAAAGCCAAAGGAATTTATATTTTTCACAGATTCCTTAGCAGCCCTTCAAGCTATTAAGAACTGCTACACAACCACCAAGAAATACTTAAAGACATAAACAAACTACATAAGGATTCCAAAATAATATTTCAATGGATTCCATCCCATGTGGGATTAAAGGGAAATGAAACTGCAGATGAAGTAGCAAAAATGGCTGCAGCATCAAGTGATACCAAAGATTTTGATCTTTCTAAAACTGCTCAAAAAGAAGATGTAAAAAGAATGATTCTTCAGGACATGACTCACCACTGGTATTCAGCAGAAAAAACAGGAGCTGCCATCAATTCCAAGTTTAATCGCTGTGCTGCTACCATGATCTCTCACCTCCAGACCAACCACACAAGGTCAATCAAGTTTAGCAATGCCATAAAAATCTTCCCAATCTGCAAAATCTGTAACATCAAGGAAGCATCACCACTGCATTTACTAACTTATATGAATATTTCTAAATGTGAACATTATAACAACCCAGAAAATGTGGTTTATAAAATACACAAATTTGACCTCTATGATCTGGTGTAATAATACCATTGGATAATAATAAAAAAAGATGTTTGGAAGAAGTTCTTTTAACATCATCCACACCTGTTAATGTTATGAATGCTGTAAGGCATTTGCAGCTTCTCAGAATAATCAGTCTTTTTAAGGTAACAGGCAAAAAAGAGAGTCAAGAACATGATCTGCTAATCCACTTTGTCTGTACTGATTCATAGCTATAAAATTCTGTGCTCTTCTTTCTGATTCACTGTAGATCTCCCAGTGTCCATGATTTTTTTTTTTTTTAGTAGATATTAGCAAAATTGTTATTATATTAACCCTACTAAATCAGAAATTTGTGTATTTATCATTAATAACCACCTCAGAAAGTGGAGACCAAAGATTAAGCTAAGCTAAATAATCAACTAATTACATTTAATGAAAACCCCAAATACCTTGGAGTTACTCTGGATCCATCATTAAGCTTCAATATAATGTTGTAGTCAGAACAAAAAGAAGACTAATTATCATGAAAAGTATCTCTGGTAGAGAGTGGGGGAGCTGATGCTAAAACCTTAAAAGTCACATACACCTCTATTATCTGACTCATAATGGAATATGCTTCACCCATCTGGATGCAAACATCACAAACCAATTTAGACAAGCTTATAAAAATTCAGAAAAATTCAGATAGAATCATATCTGAATTATAACCACTCGGCCAACCAGCAGGCCTGGTTGGCCGAGTGGTTAGCATATCTGCTCTCCAGCCAAAAGACTGTGGGGTTCGAATCCAGCCGTGGGCATAGATGTTTGTGATTGTCTGTGAAAATAGTGGTAGATGATGCTGGTATGGATGATGAAAGTTGTGGTTAGTGGAGTAGTGGAGATGGAGATTTGTAGAGCAGGTGCCCTCACTCGATGAGTCTTTGAACTCCCTGGAGGTGTTATGCAATAGTAATAATAATAATCATAATAATATATATTTGGTGGAATTTTGTTTATTTTTACTGCATAGTTAAGTCATATTGTTTTAGTCATCTATTATTAAGTGATCTTCTTTTCAAAATCATTTTTGTTATGGCACCAATACACATGAGAAAAATGGCAACCAAAGACATCAATGTAGGCCAATATCAACATGCGGGATTTAGTTCAATGTATTATGTGTTTGATGTATTTGTTGCCGAGAGTGAATGGTTTATGGTATGAGAGCAAGAACAAAGAAAATATTTGTCAGAAATGCTTTGTAAATGAATATAAGAAAAGTGAGTCACGAAACAATGAAGTGACTGATAATAAGGATATAAGGCAGGATTGTCAAGGTGTCATGGAGAATGCAGTAGAGGAAGCAGTGAGTGATAGTGCAAAAATTATGATTGGGAGTGTGAAGGAAGTGGTTGAAAGTAATGTGGATGATGAGATGCTAGCAATGCATGAAATTGAAAGAAATTGCACATGGACTCCTTCACAGGACAAAACATGATCCCAAGTGAGTGGAGAAATGACTGGTGAGAAACTTTCCTGCTCCATTCTTCTGGTAAGGAAGGATGAAGCATGAAAGAAAGAGTGAATGGAAAAAGCATAAAAGTGTAAGAGACTGGGAGAAGAGAGATAGTATTGTATGGGGAATTCAATGATAAGAGGTGTACTTAATGAGAAAGAGACAAAAGCATGTTTTCCAGGTGAAAAGATAAAGAATGTTAGAGATGCTGTAAGTATGCAGAAGAATGGAGCAAACGAGTTGATTATATTAATTGACACAAATGATTTGAAAGATGAGAAATATACAATGAGAGAACATATGAAAGAGTTGTTAGTGGAAACGAAAATAAAGTGAAAGAAAGTAAAGACTGTAAGTCTCCTGCCTTGGTATGATAGAAAAAAACTGAGAAGAAGGGCTATAATTGCCAATGAGAAGATTGTTTATTGATGTAAGGATATGTCTGACAGAATGCATTTGAATGGTTTTTGGATTAGATTTTCTCTGAAATTCTAACTCCAAAATCATTCAAATGTTTAGTGAGAATATGGTAGTGCAAAACTAGCAAAACTAGAGATATTAGGGAGGATCAAATCTAGCATGTGTCTGGCCACCCCTGTGATGAGAATGGGTACGGTAATGATTATGTAATGCTGAATGGGATTTCACAGGTCTCTAATTTAAATGGGTTAGTAATGACATTACACAAGGGTAACTATGAATACAAAGGGATGTTGAAATGCATGTACACAAATACAAGAAATATCAGTAATAAGGGTGAGGAGTTTTTGGCATTGATAAATTCAACTTGGCCAAAATTCATAGGCAAAACTGAGACCTAATTGACTAAAAATGATATAGTTACAGGGATAGAATGTAAAGGGTATTGTATTTTCAGGAAGGACAGAAGGAACAGGACAGGAGGTGAAGTATTGCTGATGTATGACAACATTAGAAGGCCGTACAACAAAATTAGAAGTTACAGACAAAATATGTTATTGGGTACTGCTATTGCACCGGGGGGGGGGGGGGGTCCATAGGAAGATGTAGATGCTATATCAGCACAATGAGTATAGGCCAAACACATGGAGTTCTCTGTCAAGAAGGGGTTTATGTTCAATTATAAGATGTGATTATGAGAGACTCAGGAATTGTCTTGGAACAGTGCCTTGGCCTTGAAGAGCTACAAGGAAAGAATGTCAGTAGTGCATGGCAAGTGGTCAGAGATTGCTTGAGAGTAGTAGTATCAGACTGCATACCCTAGGTCAGGAGGATAAACCAAGGTGGAATTAAGTGGATGAGTAAGGATATAAAGCAAGAGCTGTAAAAAAAGAAACACATTGTGGAAGAAATATAAAGAAAAAGTGATCAGCATATTTATGGGCAGTAGCAAGAAGGGTGACTATTATGGTAAGGAAGGCCAAATGAGACTATGAGAGAGAATTTTTAAAAGGTACCTGTGGCATAACTATAAATAATAAATTACACGATAACCACAGAAATTAACTTTAATGAAATAAAGGTACAAATATTTCATACTGAAATGAACAGTACATCATCAGTGCAGACAACAGGCAATTCAAAGGAATGAAATAGAAAGTAATTTGTATTCCATTCCTTTTGAATTGCTTGTTGTTTACACTGATGATGTACTGTTAATTTCAGTACAAAATATTTGTACCTTTATTTCATTAAAGTTAATTGCTGTGGTTATCGTGTAATTTATTATTTATGAGAGAGAGAGAGAATTAGCCAAACAAGCCAAAGTAAACCCAAAAGAGTTTTTTTGTTATGTAGCAGGTAAGAGGAAAAATGACTATAGTAGTAGAATGACTTTAAACAATGCTCACAGTAAGAAGGTGACTGAACCAAAAGAAATAGCTGAGCTGAGTGATCATTTTGTAAAGGTGTATCATCCAGGTGGTGATTTTAAAGTTGCTGATGTTACAAAGATGCATACGAACATTGAGGTAGATGAACAGAAGGTATTCATCATATTAAAAAATATGAATGTGAACACAGTAGTGAGACTGGATGGCATATCAATGTGTGTACTATTGTGAATGTGCAAGAGAATTGGCATTCCCTCTAATGAAGTTATTCAATCTAAGTCTCATCTCTGGCAGAGTTCCAAGGGAGTGGAAAGAGGGTAAGATAGCACCATTACATAAACGTGGCTCCAAGACAGAGGTAGCAAGCTACAGACCAATTAATATATCGGGAGTGGTTGTTAAAGTACTGGAAAAGTTGGTGAAAGGTTAAATACAACAGTGGGTGGATAGGTATGTGATACTCTCCAGTGGGCAGCATGGCTTTGTAAAGGGTAGGCCCTGTCTTAGTAACCTATTCACATTTTATAATAAAGTGACAGCAGAAATGGATAAAGGGAGCTACACCATGATACAGTTGATGTATTCTGTATTCTGTCAAATGCCTCATCAACTTTGCTGAGGCATTTGACAGAATACCACATGAAAAACTATTACAAAAACTGGAGAGGATGGGGAATGGATACAAGGCTAGTAGCATGGATAGGCGGTGGCTGATGGACAGACACCAGAGAGTAGTATATGGTGAAGTCTAGGAGAATGATGGTGACTATTGGGGTACCTCAGGATTGAGTGCTAGGGCTGCTACTCTTTAATTTTTATATCAATGACATAGGGAAAAGATTTAAGATGGGATATTCAGTTGTTTGCTGATGATGCAAAACTGGAGAGAACAATAGTTGATAAAGGTGATGTACATATCTTGCAGGATGATTTAAATAAATTGGCATTGTTGGCAAAGTTAATATTGCAAAATGTAAGGTTAAGCACTTTGGTTTGAAAAGGTTGCATATGGTATATCATATTGATGGTATTGGTTTGCAGAAAATTGATGAGGTTAGGGACTTGGGGATAATGGTGGACAAAGAGTTAAAGTTCAGAGGACATATATTGAAAAAGTTGGTAAAATAACTCAACAAAAATTACTTGGATGTTGAAAAACATGCTAAGAAGTAAAGATAAGGAAGTTATAATCCTCTTTATAAGACTATGATTTGGCCACATCTTTGACTACTTGTGCACAGCTTTGGCCACCTGGATTTCTGAAAAGATTCATATATGAGTGATCAAGATGGTGACAGGTCTGTGGAATACTCTCTATGAGGATAGGTTGAAAGTTTGTAGGTTACAAAGTTTAGTTGATAGGCAGAAAAGAGGGGACATGATAGAAAGTTTTAAGATATTAAAGGGGTTTTATAAAATTGATGCAAGTGAAATTTTTCAATATATGACAAATAGAGAACTAGGGGCCATCCATGGAAGTTGCGAGTTGTGTAAGAGTGTTAGTAGGGATGTTTGGATGAGATTTTTGCGTGAAGTGTGGTGAGTGAGGGGAATGTATTGCCAGAATTGGTTGTGAGTTCCCTGATGGTGAATGGATTCAAGGGTGTATGATGGATTCTCAGGGGTTCACATTGGTGAGTACGGGCATGGCAAACCTGAGATACCTAAGCTATATCTGATCTTACTTCTTACAATATACACTTGGCATATATCTGGAGACTGGTCTTCTACTCTTCTTTCCCTCTACTCTCACTTACTTCTTACTCCTTTCCCCCCAGTGCTATTGGAGCAATTCGAGGGCGAGGGAGTGACTCTTTCCTCTCAAACTATAGTTTCCACTATCTACTAAAAACACCTGAGATACCTAAGCTATACCTGATCTTACTTCTTACAATATACACTTGGCATATATCTGGAGATTGGTCTTCTACTCTTCTTTCCCTCTACTCTCACTTACTTCTTACTCCTTTCCCCCCAGTGCTATTGGAGCAATTCGAGGGCGAGGGAGTGACTCTTTCCTCTCAAACTATAGTTTCCACGATCTACTAAAAAAGGCAAGCCTAGTTGTCTTAAGGTGGCAGCCCCATCACTAGGATACCTATCGTCATGCTAGTCACTTGACATAGGGAAACACATATTACTTTCAAGTCTCAATGAAATCTAAACCAGACTGAAAACATGGGAAACGACTGCAAACTGGAAAAGGTTAAGAAATTTTGGAAAAAGACAAATGTGGTGAAATATGCCACATGGAACATTAGAAGCAAAGCACATAAAGAAGAAGAATTAGACAAAATTTTAAATGACAAAAATATAGAAATTGCAGTTCTTACAGAAACAAAAAAGAAACTTAAAGGAACAAAAGAAACAGTTAACTACAATATCATATATAATGGAGTGGACTAACAAATACATGCAAAAGCTGGTGTAATGATTTGGATTAATTAATTCATTAAAGCAAAAATAACTCATTATACATACTGGAATGAAAGAATATTAGAAGTGCGATTAAAATTAAATAAAGAAAATTTAACAGTTGTTGGAGTGTATGCTCCTGAGGAAGGAAAAGAAGAAAAAAATGATTACTTTTAGAAAGAATTACAAGGAATATATGAAAAATTAAATAAAACAGACCATATAATTATAGCCAGAGATCTTAATGCCAGAATACGAATGAAAACAATTAACAATAATATACAAAAATTTGGAGAACCAACAGTAAACAAAAATGGAAAGCAATTCACTGATTATACAATATATAATAATTTAAAAATAATGAATACATTTTACAAACATAAAAATATACATAAATACATATGGTGTGCAAGAGCACAAAAATCAATAATAGACTACTTTATAGCAATTAAATGAAAAAGCAGCAAACCTCTTCCTAGACGCTAAAGTTAGAAGAGGGCTAGAAATTGATAGAGATCACTATTTAGTACAGGCAAAACTAAGATTTCCACCAAACTGGCTACAGAAAATACAAAAAAATAAACAAAACTAGAGAAACAAAATATAATTACAAAGTAAGACTACTAAATGATTCAAGTAAAAGAAATTTATACCAACAGAGGATTAATAACTACTTAGAAAAAAATACAAGAAAATGAAAACATTGTGAAAGAATGGAATAAAATAAAAGAAATTATCACATCAGCAACATATGAAAGTCTAAGAACACACAAAAATATCATAAAAATAAAAAATTACATATATGGGACAATGAAATAAAAACAATAATTGAAAATAAAAAACTGGCTTTAAAAAGGTGGTTAAGTAGCAAAAACCAAGAAGATGAAATTGAATATAAAAAAAGAGGAGCAATAGCCAAAACAGAAACCAGAAAGAGACAGAGAGAAAGCTGGGAAAAATTTGTATCATATCTAGAAAATTACATATACAAAATACTAAAACACATGAATGCAGATATAAAAGAAACTGTAAATATAAATTGTGAAATAGATGTAAAAGAATTCTTGGATTACTTCACAGATCTTTGGACAGATAATACTGTCATCAAAAATGATTACACCAGAAACTTACAATATACCTTAAATGATATGATAACAATGAAACAATTAAAGGACGGCCTAAATAAAATAAAAAATGGCAAATCAGCAGGAGAAGATGGGATAAACTCCAAACTGTATAAATTTGCTGGAAAAAAATTTCATCAAAGATTACTAAAATTTTTAAATAAAATATATACAAATGGACAAATACCAATAGAATGGAATACAAGCAGAGTAATACCTATATTTAAAAAAGAGGATAAAACAAAACCTGCTAACTACAGAGATATTAGTTTATTGAATACATGCTACAAAATATATAGCAGAATACTTAATGAAACACTAAAAATATACAGTGAAAAAATATTATTAGAATGTTAAAATGGATTTAGAAAAGGACACTCTACAATGGATGCAGCTTTCTGTTTAAAACTACTTATAGAAAAAAGAAGAGAATTTAATTTGGAAACTCATCTTTTGTTACGAAAAAGCATTTGACAAAGTAAAAATATATATACTGTTTGATATTCATAATTATAAATTTAGGGACACAAAAACACATGTGTTGAACAGATTATTTTATTAATTACAAATAAAATAAAACTTGACGTTTCGACCCCTGTATCGAGGTCATCATCGGAAGGATACAAGTGTATAAGGAACCAAGCTACATGCTCTACCCCTTATACCGGTAAACTAAATCTACATAGTTAATTAATCCTTTTCCATAGCCTGACCTCTGGTGATAAAAAATAAAATAAAACTTTAAAATTTAAAAAAAATAAAAATAAATACAACTACAATAAACCGGTACAGTCCTCATGTATTAATATTCTTCTGGATTTGAACAGTTCTTATTGTTATAATATGATTTCCTTCAGTTGCTGTTGAATGTTACAAACACTTCATCAGGTTGTCTTCTTTAGTGGGATTTTTCTATGGCTAGTTTAGGTTGTTATACAGGTTGTAGATGGGTCCTCCACATTCTTGAAATGGTTAGGCCATCATTTTCATTAAGATTTGGGTTGTGTTTGAGCATTTCACATCAAATACTGTTTGATATATTACAAAGAATAAATATACCTAATATTTTGCTACATGCAATATTGAATATATGAAAAGTTGTCTGAAAAAATCTATAAACCAAGGAGTAAGACAGGGATGCCTCTGTCTCCAACACTTTTCAATATTTACATTAATGAAATATTAATACAGTGGAACACCTTAAACAATTAAGGTATAGAAATTTCCCAGAATAACAAAATAAATACGCCATTATTTGCAGATGATCAGGTAATAATATCAAATAAGGAAGACAATTTACAAAGAGCAATATATAATTTAAACATTATAGTAGAACAGTTTGGAATGAAAATTTCCATAGATAAAACTAAAACAATGGTATTTTGTGGACAAACTCCAGTTAGAAGCAAAATAGTTATTAATAATAAAATAATAGAACAGATAAATACTTTCAGTTATCTTGGATGTGAAATATCATATGAAGGAGAAAAAAGACAAAATTAAAAACTTCAAAATTTTTACAGATTATAGGCCTGATAAATAGAACACTCAACCCAAATATAGTAAAAAACGAAACACACTTGAAAATATACAATACATTAGCAGTGCCCACATTATTATATGGCAGTGAAATTTGGGCAATAAACAAACAAGATTAACAAAGAATAAAAACAAGTGAAATGAGATTTATGAGAAGAACTGCAAAATACACATTATTAGATCAAAAAAAAATTAAGATATTTTAAAAGAACTAAAATCAAAATCAATAGAAGAAAAACTAAGCAATTATAAACAAAAATTGACTGAACATGTAAACCGAATGGCCAACACCCGACATCCTAAACAAATACTATAATATAAGCCAACTGGAAAGAGAAGGCAGGGTAGACTAGACCTCAAAAAAGGATATTGGATGGATAATGAGACCGGAACAGACCAATACAGTCTATACCTGTAATTAGTGTTATGATGATGTATGATGGTTGATTTGGGTCTCTCTGTGATGAGTCTTTGGACTCCATGGAAATGCTGTAACTAATAATAATAATATTTCAGATACTGATAATTGGTGAACTTTGTCTTTTGTAGAGCAAATAACATTAGTTAGCTTTAATATTGGTTTACAGGAAGTTTTTGACTGATATTTATTGAGTGTTGCTTTAATTTTTCAGATATTCTTTTAATATAAGTGATGTTTTTTAGGATTGTAATCATTACTGCTAAAATTTTTAAAAAACATTCTGGTTATTTTTTAAAGCAAATATTATTTGAGCAATAGATCAAGATCTTTGTGCTAATGTTGTTATTTTACATACCACCACCACATAAGTCTAAATAAATATTCAAGTAAATGCTCTTGATATTTCTAAGGCATCTGATCAGAATTAGCACAAGGCCAATTAAATAAGCACTCGCTTTTCTTTTTCTGACATTTTCACTTTTTCAACTAGGTTACCAGCTTTCTTTCTGGTCACATATTAATATGATGGACAGATCTTTATCCTTTATAACACATGCTGGGATATTTCAAAGATCTCTATTATCACTTACCTTTTTGTTTTGTTGATAAGTCACTGCACTTCTTTTTTCGATAAATGTGGCACTACATAACTCAACAAAACTACCAGAATATCTATTTCTACAATCCTAAATTAGGTCTTCAAAATTCTTTTGTGAAGTTCTGATAATCTTGGTAACTTTGTGCCAGAAAAACTGGATTTCTGCCTTTTTTTTTTTTTTGATAATGCCAAAATCTCTAGACAAGAAAGCATTTCTCTTGTTGCAATAATTCAACCTTCACCTTTATTGTACACATCTTTAATTAACTTTGTAAATGGTCTCTGCTTCTTCTTATGTATTACATATTGCATCATCTCGTTAACTATGCACGGTTGATGCAATAACAGCAGAATGTGATTGCATCACAGTAGGCAATAATAGCTCATATAGGGTCTATAGTTTTTCTCCAAAATTGTACATGATAGAAAAATTTTAAAAGTATATTTGAAATCAACATGAAAAATTGATTCAGAAATACTTTTCTTGCATATGTTGGACAGCGAGTTATTTAAATATTTGTATTTTACTCAATTAAGTTTATTGCAAAAATTCTATGACATTATATAAGCCTATGATAAATTTAGCTTAATCCTTTATCCAAGTGTGAGCCAAACAAAGTTTGCGCCTGAGGTAAGGTGGTATAACACCGGGCAACTCATTGCAAAGGTGGAGCAAACTAACATCACTCCTATCTCAGTATCTCCCATAATGCAAAACACATCTTCTTGTGGATATGCATAATGTTATGCATTAAAGAAGGACCACTACCCAGACTAGTTTTGACCTTTATTGAGGTCTCTTCAGTGGGAGCCAGGCCAGAGTGGTGATACCAAGCAGAAGCATTAGCAAGGTCATCTCTACCTAAAGGAGTTGCAAAATGGTGTGCCACCTTTTTATTAAATTACTCTGGATTTAGAGAAAGATGTTGAAAGTTTATTTTTCACTTGGTTAGACTATAATAAATTTAGTTTAATCCTTTATCCAAGTGTGAGCAAACAAAGTTTGCACCTGAAAGTGTCTTCAGGACTGAGGTAAGGTGGTACAACACAGGGCAACTCGTTGCAAAGGTGGAGCAAGCTAATATCACTCCTATCATAGATATATATATATATACATATATATAGTTTGGCAACTCCTATAGGTAGAGATGACCTTGCTAATGCTGCTGCCTGGTATCTCCACTCTGGCCTGGCTCCCACTGAAGAGACCTCAATAAAGGTCGAAACTAGTCTGGGTAGTGGCTCTTCCCTTAATGCATAACATTATACATATCCACAAGGAGATGTGTTTTGCATTATGGGAGATACTGAGATATGAATGATGTTAGTTTGCTCCACCTTTGCAATGAGTTGCCCGGTGTTGTACCACCTTACCTCAGTCCTGAAGATACTTTCAGGTGCAAACTTTGTTTGCTCACACTTGGATAAAGGATTAAACTAAATTTATTATAGTCTAACCAAGTGAAAAATAAACTCAACATTTTTCATCATATAAGCCTTAAAGCTGAGGGAAGTTCTAAAAATTCCCTGAAAACCTTTGATTCAGTATAGAAGAGTAATTTATTGATTCATCTCGCACATCAATTCCCTCCTTCACACAAATGTTCAGATTCTGCTACCAACATTTCTGGTTCCTCAGAACTGGAATCAGTAACTTTCTCTTCTAAATGTTATATCACTTGCAAAATCCTAGTCATTGATCTTTCACAATTCAAATTCCAAACTTAGAAGAAAAATTGTATGCCTTTGCAAAGCAGGCAAGATGACATTTGCCCTTCAAGTAGAAAATCATAGGTTCAAATTATAGCTAGGATGCAAGGATTCTTTATAAAGGCTTTTTCAATGAGAGTGAACTGCTCCAGAAAGGGAGCTCATGACTTGGGTTGATATCAACTGAGGATGTAAACACTGTTAAACCAGACAAATAACAGAAAAATTTGAAAGAAAGCTATTGATAAGAAACTAGTCATGAAATTCTAATTGCATTGTAAGCTCTTCTAGTAAGCCCTTTAAGGATATTATATATATATATATATATATATATATATACACATATATATACATGCTAGAAAAAAATTGATAGTGATGATCTTTTAACATTTCAGAACAGACTAACTGAAAAACATTATTCAACAAAATGTATAAGCCATTATGGTCTATGACAATGATTTATCAAATCTGTGAGGCATTTGATCCCTTTACAGTATGAAGTCTTGTACATAGAAGCAGAGACATTCAAACTGCTTTGTTATGATTTCCTCAATATGCGGAAAGTGCAGCCTTTGCAAGAAGCCATCAATATACTCAAAACAAAGGATAGTCTATCCTTTCTAGTTTCTAAGTTTTTTCTTGCATTTGATATACATATGCAATCTAGTACTTCTGAATGGAGGAGCACCTGTTTTCATTTGATGTGCATTGGCAGTGCAGAACAACATGAACTCACTAGTTGTTGATAGAATAATATTCTAGAAGCAGCTGAATATGGACTACACCCTAAAAATTCCACCAGACATACAGCCTGGTTTGAATTATGGCCAAAGCAACTACGTTTACAAGGCCAATGCATTATGTACATGTATTATACTGCTCATTTGCTCACCATGTTACTTATTATGTGTAATGAAAAACCCAAGTTTCCAGCAGAAAAAAACCTTACTGCCTTATGAAACAGGCAAACTTACTAAACAACATAAACTTGTTCTTGCACTGATCTCTTAATGGGACTAGAGATGTGCTCATCTAGGTTAAGCCATTCATTTATACATCTGGATTACTGAGATAGATGCACTAGATTGAGCTTGATAAGATGTTTATGTCAACTACGATTGTACCTAATGCAGAACATATCAACAGCTTCTGCTGACCTTGCCAATCAGGAGGAAATAACGGCACACAGTTTTCCTTAGAGTTTATGAGTTCTTTAGCATGACTGTCTTCAAGAGCTTGATTGTAATGTCTATAAAAGTAGTTATCTAGAATAATGTTGATCTTGAAGAGTGATATCTGCCTTGAATGTTTTACTATTTCATTCATTAAAATGTAATGATCTTCCCAACACTGTTGTCTTTCTCTTTATAGATGTTTCATACAACTTCAATTTTGATGTCTAATTTGGAACTTGTATAATAAAAACCTCAAAATGCAATTAAGCATTTAAATATGAACAGTCTATGTTATCATATGGAGCATATAAGAACATGCTTTTTATGGTAATAGAGAGGATATGATTATATACTATAACACAATATAAAATCATAAATTCTAAAAACTTTTATGTCACCTTTGTATCTTAAAATGTTTCAGTCAACTCTCAAACTTGAATACCAGAGAAAGAGATTGGTATAGTGAATTTCTTTAAAACCAACTAATGTTCTGATTAGAATATACTGGTCTTGGTATTAATAGATAGTCAAGATGCTATCCACTCGGCAACCAGGACAGCCAGTGAATTTTGACTCCGAATTTTTTTTCCAGGGGGGAGGGATACTCACATACACAATACACACATTTAGAGTAAAGAAACCAAAACTGGATTTTAAACAAAAGAAGTACTTACTCTTAGAATTGCAGACTCCAGAGCACAGTCTGGGTCTTCTGATGTATCTAATATACCTGCAGTTAAGTATACCATGCTCTCAAGTGCATATAAAGTACATGCCATCTTTGACAGTTTTACCTGAATATATTTTTAAAAAAAATTCATTAGTTTCATGAAAATAAATAAGTTCTTTTCACTTCCATTTTTGCATATTTAGAAACTTTATCACCTACCAAGAATAACAAATAACAAATACTAATGATTATAAATTATATGAAAAGAAACTTTAATATTTCTTACAAGAAAATTGTCACTTCTACACATTCTGCTTTAAATGCACCGAATGTAGTTTTGTTAATTGCACATTTTTCTGCTTTGTTTAGGGGATTGCTCTCCCAGGTTTCCAAAAAAGTGAAATCCTGGCTGTTCATTTGAGACCATAAAGCATCTTTCACTGGAAAATTTTCTTGTGAATGTTCTTAACAATATGATGGGGTTTAAACTCGTATTTTCCACCTAAATAATATTGCATTGTTCTGATGACTATGCTTGGAAAATGCAAAATTGACAGTTAAAAGGAAGCTTATTTGTTTAAGCAAATCAGTAGGAAATAATGATAAAATCATTATTAATACAAAAGGAAGCAATTTACAGTACTCATATTTTCACAAATTCACAAGTGATGAACAGTTAACTTGCATTAGTCATCCTAAAGCAGTGTTTCCCAAAGTAACAGTAACTGCATAAAACTGTCCTAGGGAGAGATAATATAGAAAATTAGGGGCATAGAAAAACTGTTATAAAGTTAATATATATGAGTACTTTAAGAAAAAATCAAGAAAAAACTTTACTTTGAATGCAAAACAAATTATTATTTAATGTGAGGAATGTAAAATCTTGTGACTAGACACTAGGGCACAGATGTCATTTTCAATATTTGCAAGTTTAATAATACGATTGTAGTTCTATTTCTATTTTCCACTGTAATATTAAGAAGTGTAGAACAATCTTCTAAATTTCATTAATCTCATTAAACTTTTATTATTACTAAAATTTAAATGAAGTCACTTAATAGTGAAAGCCAAATAACTGGGAGGACACCTCCATGTTGCCTATAAGGAATGTGGAGAACCAACTGGGGTTTCTGACCTAATGTCCAATTTTTGCCTTCACATGGAGTGCCATGTTAGTAGGTATCTACTGGGTACTGAACGCATGAAGATGGGCTGGAAATTTGGGACTTAGACAACCAAACTGTACTCTCTACTTAAACCACAAATGCATATGATGGTACAACATGATGAGATATCATACCAGACTGGGGCATCATCCAGTTAAACAAGGGGGCCTCTGCTGTTTTCATCAGGGAACCAGGGAAAACAGTGAAAAGTCAGCTACTGGAACAAGCTCCAACTAAACATTTAGAAGAAGAAGAATAAACCCACATCAGAAGAATTGAAGACTGGAACCATCGACATAAGGAGTATTAAAAAAGGAAATTGAACTTGCAGAAGAATTAGAAAATTACCATGTGGACATAATTGGCATTAGTGAGACAAAGAAGACAACAACAGGTATTACTAAATAATAAGTATAGGATGCTATTTTCAGGCAATAACGATCAAGGAAAGGAAGGGGTAGCAATAGCATTCAACACCGAACATGAAGATAACATGGGTTTACTAAGGGCAGGTCATGTTTTAGCAATTTGCTCATATTTTATAACAATGTTACGGCTCAGTTGGATAAAGGGAATGGATACACTATGATAATGTCGGATTTTTCGAAGGCATTTGATAGGATACCATGTAAAAAGGCTGATGCATAAACTGAAGAATATGGAATTGGAATATAATCTCTTGACTTGGATCAGGAGATGGTTAACAGACAGATATCAAAAAGTGGTATACAGTGGGTGTGAATCTGCCAAATATAAGGTAACCAGTGGCGTACCTCAGGGTTCAGTACTTGGGCCATTATTGTTCAATCTATATATTAATGACATCAGGCAGGGTCTATCATCAGATGTGCAATTGTTTACCGATGATGTGAAGATAGGCAGGGCAATCAGGGATGCTACTGATATTCAGCAATTACAAAAAGATTTGAATAGACTGGAAATTTGGGCAAATGAAAATGGCTATCAGTTTAATGTTAGTAAGTGTCAAGTTTTGCACTTTGGCATGATTAGAGTTCCAGCAGCATATTATATTAGTGGGGTTAAGCTACAAGAAACTGAAGAGGCAAGGGATTTTGGTGTATTGGTGGATAAGAATTTGAAGTTCAAAGGAGCCTGTGTAGCTCAGTAGAAGTGGCATTTGCACTCTACTGTGTTTGACCGCACAACAAAAGGCATTTGAATCTAGTTGCTGACTAGAGGAACATTTTCTAAGACTTTTCTCGACTGGTTCCCGAGAGGTCTGGCATGGCTAGTGGGTTTTTTTGCCCAGTAAACTCAAGAAAATCGGCTGTTGAACCCACACTATTTTCAGACATTAAAAATATTGTGTTAGAGATCACGAGATGGTGGCACTTGCCAGCCGCCTTCTTCACTGAGTACCGATTAATTTAGTGATAGCTTTGGGCCAGCTATCTCTGATTGGCTACCAGTGGAGATTGAACTGCCTACTCAGTCTCCAAAAGTTAGATAGGGCTAAAATGGCTTCGCCTACTCTCTATACGGGAACAAAAAAAAAAGGCGTTAGCTGATTTTTTTTTTTTTTTTTTTGAGGTCACATAGCAAAAAGTTGCAAATACAACTCAGAGGATACTTGCGATGTTAAAGCGAACCTTGACATGTAATGATAAGGACGTCATTTTGCCTCTTTATAAGTCTTCGATAAGACCACACCTGGATTACTGTACACAGATTTGGTCTCCCATATTCCAAGGGGATAAAGAAGCTGTGGAAAGGGTGCAAAGAACAGTGACAAAGATTATATCCATATTATGGGATTTAGATTATGAGGACAGACTGTGAGTGTGTGGATTACAGACTCTGGTTAACAGGAGAAAGGGGGGGTGTGATATGATAGAGGTCTATAAACTTTTGAATGGGTATTAGAGGATATTGTTGGATGAAATTTTTCATTATATGGAAGATGGGGAGAGAACATGGGGGGGGGGCATCCCTGGAGGTTAAGATTGTTCAGAGTCAAGAAAGGGGGTAAGAGCTAGGTTTTTCTTCCAGAGAGCAGTGAGTGATTGGAATAGTTTGACTTTAGGGATAGTGAGTGCATCTAATATGAATGAATTTAAGGGAAAGTATGATAACTGGTTTGGGTGACTTATAGCATTCTTTGATGAGTCCTTGACTCCCTGGAGGTCTCAGATGATAATAATAATAATAAACTTCTTGATTGGAAGGCAGTTTCAAGTAGAGTTAGGTGGGCAAACTTCAAAATGGAGACATGGACAATGAAACTAATTGTGCTTATGGTATCACAGAAGGTTGTTCCAAGGAAGAAGTGGAGAAATTTTTCAAGTCATTAGCACAGGCAGCTGATATAAAGAAAATGGAAAAAGTAGTCCTTGTTGGACTACTTTTGAGATCTGAACAGCAGATCTCCAACATGTTTCAACTCAAAAATGTGCACAAGTTCACATGGAGAGAAGACAACAGAAGACACAAGAAATAAAAAAAGCCTCATTAACTACATTCGTTGATATTGATATCTTCATGCACATTCAGGATACAGAGGATTTGAAGTGGCCATTACTTAGTACAGTAAAACTGCGATGTAACAGACTAATTCAGGCAAAGGGGGGAGTGTCCGTTAAATCTGAAAGTCAGTTATATAATAAAGTAGATTTTTCGAATGTGTATGTTAAAAAATTGACATATTAGTTAATTTAATGTTTTGACTTATGTAGAAACTTTCATGTAATTAAAATTAAGTACTGTATCTATGAAAAGTTTAATTTCACAGAAAAGAACAGAAAACTTTTCTATATGTATTATTGCTTATAACCTCACCGTGGTTTTGAGACTAAAAAACAAGTCTGCAATCTATATCGAAATAAATAAATAAACAATGTTTTTCACATGTGACATACGGGACCGGAAATTTTGTCTGTTAAATCGAGGTCTGTAAAATCAAGGGTTTACTGTACTAAGCAGGATAAAAATGGATATCACATTGAAAAGAACAGTATTTAAGAAACTTTCAAAAAGAATTAAAGTTGAATTTACAAGTAAATTGGCGACTTGACTGTGCAAACATTATGTGCAAAAATGAAACAAATGGAAACCAAAAAAGGACCAAACCCTGGAGTCTCAGTAGCAAAGTCTGAAAAAGACGTTGGCTGATTTAGCTATGTTGTGAAGTTATCTGCAAGGATAGAAAAATAAGAACATCTATTAATGTATAAAATCACTTGTAAATTACTATTTACTGATTCTATACTGAATCAAAAATCATAGTTCTTTCTCTTTTTCCATATATAATGATGAATAGTAATATGGGGGTGGTGGAGAGAATTCAAAGACAAGTGACCAAGCTGGTGACAGGTCTATGGAATGCTCCGTATGAAGATAGGTTGAAGGTGCGTGAGTTGCAAAGTTTAGTTGTTAGGCAGAAGAGAGCAGACATGATAGAAACTTATATTAAAAGGGTTCTATAAGATTGACAAAAAATTTTTTTCAATACATGAAGGGAGTGGTGAATGAGTTTAAGGAGATATATGATAAGTATTGTATGTATAAAGGATAGCATGGGTCTTCCACATTGGGTCTTCTGATAACAATAATCAATTTAGGGTGTCTTCAAATACATTTTCCTTTTAAAACTGCTCTCTGTCTTCATTTATTATTATAATTCATGGAGCCACAAGACCCATCTTAGACAACAGAAAGTCTATCACACCACTTCATAACTCATTCACTGTCTGCACTCTTACTACCTTTTCAGGCAATACATTCCATAGTCTAACCCTTCTCCATGAAAAAAAAAAAAAGCTCTCTCTTATCCTCTTACTCTGCTTCCTTTTACAATGTCCTCGGTTGGCCCTTGTTCTACCATTTCAAAAAATCACTCCAGTGTCAATCAGATAAATACCTCCCAACAACTTAAATGTTTCAATCTTATCATCCTATCCCCTTCTATCCACCAAACTCTGCAGTTCACATATCCTCATAACCCACAGTCCTGATATCTTTTCTGTTATCTGCCTTTGTACCCTCTCCAAGGTTGCTTCATCTCCTCTTCAAATTCCAATGAACCAGATATGGTCCGATCAGGGCTTTATACAAATGGTCTTCCCATTCTCATAATTCAAATGAATCAATTTGCTTTCGATCTTTCCTCTTAATAATCCAGCTTTAGCAGTCATACATCACTACTGGAAATACCACTGCTTTGACAATTCTAACTTTCATGGCCTTAGTCACACCTCTATCTTTCATAATTTTTGTCAGGTTTAAGATAGCTTTGTTTTCCCATGACTATCCTTTTAATTTCAACTTCACATTTATCATCATTTCTGATTCTGGACCTCAGTAAATCGTAACTTTCAATTTTTATTTTATCTCCCTCTATTATAAATTCATTTAAACTGCCAGAAGCCATTACTTTTGTTTTGCTGATGTTGCAATTAAGTCTGGCTTTGTTACTTTCCCTCTTAACCAATGGAATCAACTGCTCTAAATCTTCCTTAATTTCTGATGGGGGGGGGGTATCATCTCCATAATCTTAAATTATTTATTTTTCTGCCACCAATCTTAATTCCAGCTGGATCTTTGTCTCGGTTAGCCATCCTCATAAGATATTTACTATAAATATTAAAAAGACAGGGTGACAGTATACAACCTTGCCACAACCCTTTTCCCACTTGAACACTTTCTCCAAAGACTGTTTTCACTGAAGCTTCTTGGTATATATATATATATATAATTTCAGTTAAGAAGGAATGGATGGATGGATGGATGTATATATATGGAATTACAGAACTGTGATTATAACAAATTGAGATGACAGCATGGAATAATGAAAGAAATTGCAAGAGAAGAATGTTTACAGTATATGGGAAATTGTCAAAAGGTGTTTGAGGGAAGAAATTGCAAAAATATGAATGCTGAAGGGAATATAAAGAAAGGTGTTGAATAGGCTTGTGAGCAGTGCAAAGCATTAGCAAGGAACTAGCATGATAAAGAGCAGTGCTTCCCAACTTTTTTTCACGTCACGGCACACCCCACAAGCATAAATAATTTGACGACACACTATGAAGGAACATTTTTCTATTAACATGATTCATTTCTATTATTTCATAAAGGGATTCAATTAATAAGATCTTTCTTTCAAATATTTTTGCATTATAATACATAAACATTCCAGCTAGACATTCGTTTCAGATAAGTCTTCTTATGAAGTCATAAGCACGAAATAAATGAAACAAATGGAATGAAAATACCTAATCCATACATCTTCAGTGAGTGATATTTGACATAGTTTTTATATCGCATCTATGAACTAAATTGTCAGATTTGACTAAGTGAAACTGTGATTAAATTTTTAGATCACTTATTTTATAAAATTATGATGTGAAAATACAAAAGTAAAATTAATTATACAGAAAAGAATTACTATGTATAAATATGCTAATAATAATAATTTAATGACAAAATAAACATTTTAAGTATTAATATAAACATCTACAATATTCTTTTGCCACAGTTAATACATATATTTCCTTCTTATTTCAGTGAGATACTTGGGCTTGTTTCTGTGAACACAACTTTTTTATATCTGGGTCTATGGTCGAAAGAGTTACATGCAATTCATGAACAAGACTCTTCACTGATGATCTCTTTAAATTCTTGATAGTAAGCATAGAAGAGAAATTTTTTTCACACATGTATGTTGTAGCAAATGGTAAAAGAATGTTTATAGCTTTTTCGCCGATGGATGGAAACTCCTTTTTTGCAGTTACTCAGAATTGAGATAATGGAACATCCTTAAACTCAACTTCAAGGATACGATCACTTTTTAAGTCTAATAACTCCTCCTTTTCTTTCACTGATAAATCGAATACCATGTGATCTAATGAAGATGCAAATGGATTTCGAACTCAATTGAATTTCTTTGTCTTCGTTAATTCAAAGTAGTGATGAAGCTTTCTCTCAAGCATGCATAGGTGTTTGATCTACAAGTTCTAGTAGTTCTTTTTTTGGATTTGAAGTGCAACACTGACTAAACATTTCAAGGAAACCATTTTTCACCACATCTTTCCAAAGTTGAATTTTGTTTTTGAATCCATTAATTTTGTCAGTGCAAGTCGATATATTCTCAAGAGGTCCTTGCATTTTTTGATTAAGTTCATTTAGGTATTCAAATATGTCAAAGTGGGCCATTTTTTGCAACCAGTAATTGTCTTCCAACTTAGCTGAATACTGAGGTTCATCATCATCATCAAATTCCTGCCATGTACCCTCAAGGGGTGTACAGGATATGATAGTACTACATGAAAAAAATTACATCATTATTAATTTCCTATCTACAATTTTCCTCCAAATCAGTCTGTTACTTGTCAAGACTCCAACATTATCAGATCTTATATTTCTATCATCTAAAGCACTTTGTACCGTATCAATCCACCTATATCTTGGTCTTCCTCTGGGTCGTTTTACTGCCAACCTGGCAGAGAACACTTGTTTTGCTAATCTTTCCTCGCCCATTCTGTTTAAGTGACCATACCACCTGAGATTAGCTCTGTTAACACATTCCTGGATGCTGACAACGTCAAGTTCTTTCCTAATATCCTTGTTTTTAATATGATATTGCCATTGATGCCATCTGTTCACGCCTATAATCTTTCTCAGGACTCTCATATCTGTGGTCTCTAGTCTTTGGTCAAGTGTTTTACTTCTGACCCAGCTCTCAGATCCAAAAGTTAAAACTGGTTTGAACACTGTCTTGTATGCAGCTAATTTAGTGTTCCGACTAATTTCTCTCTTATTCCATATGAATTTATTCAAATGAATTCCCACCATACCAGCTTTGCTGATTCTGTTCTATTTCTATATTTAATTTACCATCTTCAGTAAAAATCGTTCCTAAGTAGCTGAAATGTTTTACTTGTTCCACAGGTTCTCCATTCACAAAAGTTGATATTTTCAATGATTCTGCCTATTTTCATTGTCTTTGTCTTTTTATTGTTGACCTTCATACCATATCTATTATAACAGCTATTCAATTTAGTCAGAGAATCTTGTAGACTTGTAGAAGATTTATTTAGAAGTATAACATCGTCTGCATAAAGCAAAGAGCTGACATTAACATCTCCAATTTTGATATAATGTTTAATACCACTTTCCTTCATAATGTGATCAGATAATGAATAACAGAGGGGATAATGTACATCCTTGTCTCACACCAGATTTAACATTAAACCATCTTCCTGTACTTCCTTCAATTCTAACTGCTGACTTACAATTCAAATAAAGACTATGTATTGCTTGATATAATGCCCTATTGACACCATATAACTGCAGCGTATTGAATAGTTTCTCTTATGGCACCTTGTCGTATGCCTTTTCCAAATCGACAAAACTTAAATACAGATCTTTGTTATATTCCCATGCATTCTCAACTATTTGTCGTAAAGTGAAGATCTGATCCTGACAGCTTCTACTTGGCCTGAATCCAGCTTGTTCTTCACCAAGCTTTTCTTCCACAATTCTTCTCAACCTTTTCTCAAGTATACTTGCATAGATATTGCCAGGAACACTCAGTAGGGAAATACCTCTGTAATTCTCACATTCAGTTTTATTTCCCTTTTTATATATGGGTACTATGAGAGCTCTACTCCAATCATCGGGAATTCGTCCCTCTGTCCAGGCTTTCTGAACTATGCAGTGCAGCCACTGTAAGACTCTTATACCACCATACTTCAGCATTTCTGGTCGTATATCATCTACTCCTGCTGCCTTTCTACATTTCAAGCCTTTGATGGCTTTTTCTACTTCAAGTATGGATATGTATTCCTGACTGCATGCCTGGTTAGTGTTTTTTACCACTGTGCTGTCATCACTGCTTGTTTCATTTAGCAGTTTTTCAAAGTAATTACTCCATACTTCAAGGATATCTTTTTCTCCCGTTTTCATGTCACCTTTATCATCTCTAATTCCTTTTACAGCACTCTTTCCTCCATTCTTAAGCTTCTTCAACAACCTCCAGAATATTTTGCCACCTTCTTGATATTTATTTTCTGTATTTTTGCCAAAGTCCTCCCATGACTTTTGTTTAGCTAGTTTTACACACCGTTTAGCATTCTTGCATTTGTCTCTATATTCTTCAAGAGCACAAGCTGACTTATTTGCCAGGAACTTCTGATATGCTTTCTTCTTTTCCTTCACTGCATTTTTAACTTACTGTCTCCACCATGGAGTTTTGATTTTTCTATCCTTGCAGACAACCTCATCACATGCCTCTCTGGCTGAATCAATCAACGTTTTCTTCAGAGTTTGCCACTGAATCTCCAAGGTTTGATTCCTGTTCTCAAAATTCCTGTTCTCTTTATTCGCTTTAAAACTTTCTTACATGTTATGCTTTTCAATATTAAATTCAATTTTATCCTGCTAAAGACTAAATAGTGATCACTTACAATTTCAAATCCTCTGTACACTCTGGTGTCCAGCACCAGGGAGAAAACATCACTATCAACAATAACATAGTCAATGAGACTTTTCTTATTCTTAGCCTCTTCTCTCCATGTGAATTTGTGCACATTTTTATGTTGGAACATGGTGTTAGTAATAACCAGTCCATGTCCTGAGCAGAAATCCAACAGATATTTGCCATTATTATTAGCTTTGCTCTATTCTCCAAATTTTCCCAAAATATTTTTATATGTCTCGCAATCATTTCCTACTCTGCTATTTAGATCCCCAACAAGGACCAACTTTTCCTTTTTCATTGTGTCAGTTGCTTTTTCTAAAGCGTCGAAAATCTCCTCCACTTCTACTTTAGTAAAACCTTCTGTGGGACCATAGGCACAAATAAGTCTCATTGTCCAGTTCCCCATTCTCATATTTGCCCACATTACTCTACTTGAGACTGACTGCCATTCAAGAAGATTAGCCTCATATTTTGTGTTGAATACTATGGCTACTCCTTCTTTTCCTTGATTGTCATTGCCTGAATATAACATTTTGTATTTATTGCTCAGAAAGATCTCACCAGTTTTGGTCTTTTTTGTTTCAGTCACCCCTATTATGTCGATTAGGTACTTATCTAATTCCTCTGCTAGCTCCATTTCTTTGCCATTCAGGCTTCTTACATTGATAGTACCGATCTTTAACTCTAGTGATGTTGAGTTGGGGTTTGTTTTCAGATTTGTTCCAGTAGCTGACTTTTCGCTGTTCACCCTGATTCCCTGGCGAAAACAACGGGGGCCTTGTTTAACAGGGCGATGCCCCAGCCAGCATGAAATTTTGTCATGTTGTACCGTCATTTTTTTATTTTGGTTTAACCAATAAGAATACAATTTGGTCGGCTAAATCCCAAATTGCCAGCCCATCCTCGTTCGTTCAGTATCAAAGTAGATACCCAACAGGGTGCACCACGAGAAGGTGAGGATTGGACATTAGGTCAGAAGCCCTGGTCGGTTCTCCGCATTCCTTTAAAAGCTATGTGGAGGTTTCCTCTCAGTTATACAGCTTTGACCCTTAAGCACCCCAATACTGAGGTTACCCTGAAAATATACTTTTAATTCTTCTTTCAACTCATGAATTCTGGACAGAACTCTCTCTCTCAACAGACAACGAACTTCGGTATGGAACAACAAAGATTGATGCTCTGATCCCATTTGATCTGATGCTCTGATCCCATTTTTCATAAAATTGAAAAACGATGCGATTGAAGTGGTCTACTTTTGATCAAATTCGCCATTTTTATAATGTCATTGAGAGTGGACTTTAATTCTAGAGTAAACTATCTGACATGAGAGCTTCTCTATGAATAAAGCAGTGTATTATTTGAACATTAGGGTTTTCAGACCGAACTTCAGACTTCAAGCCTCTGACCATTCCTGTCATTGCAGCCGTGCCATCAGTAATAAGCTTATGCAATTTTTCCATGAAATTTTGTTTGTATCAAAGTATTCATTGATCACTTTAAAGATTTCCTTCTCAGTTGTTTGTTTCTGACGCTCTTTGCAAAATAAATAATGCTCTTTCAACCCTTTCTCATCAGGAATTCGAACAAGTGCAATTAGCTGACAACAGTTGCTAACATCTGTTGATTCATCAACCTGTAAGGAAAATTTCTTAACTTCACAAATTTTCTGGATTATGCCGACTGACATGTCTTCAATGCGCCTGCTGATTGTATTATTTGAAAGCAGTACTTTTTCAATTTCTTTTACTTCATCGATTCGAAGCATAGTTTTGACAATTTCCACTGAAGCTGGTAAAATGAGTGATTCGCCAATTGTGTGAGGCTTCTTGGCTTTAGCTATCAATCTTGCGACTTTGGAACTTATTTCTAGAGCTCCATTAGATACCATTGTGGCTGATCTCATGAAAGAATTTTGCATTTGAATTTGAGTTTGCAGACATTTAAAATAGTTAAAATCCTTATCTATGTACGAAGGATGCTTGGTAGAAAGGTGTCGATGTAGTTTACTGGGCACCATCGCTTCATTTGACAACTTTTCCAGGCATATGAGACATTGAGGCACAGAAGTATTATCGGAGCACACGAAACCAAATTTCAGATAATCCTCTTTATATAGTCTATGACTATGTTGCGCCTTAAAATTTTTCTTTGGTTCACTTTCTGGCTTGCGAATTTCATGGATTTTTTGATTTTTTTAAAATATTTGTCCATTATTGTGGGTAACTGAAATTTAAATTTAATAGAATTTAAATTTAATAGAATTAAAATATATGCAAATAAACAAGTCATTGAATAGAAAGATATAAATCACATGAAACTAAAAATACTATATTATAATCGAGGATATCAAATAGGCATCCAAAATACCGGAACGCGTAAAACTATGTTAGGAAAATGCCTATTAATGACCGAAAGTCTATGTTTACCAAGCTTAAGCTATACAAATTACACATTAATTATTTTGTAACTCATAATGTCAGCATCCATTGTCCAAAAAATATCTGATACCTTTTGATTCTGAAGAAAATACATTACGAAAAAATGGTTAACTATAAGAAAAAAATGACTTACCAGTGTTTATTTTATCATGCAAAGGTACTTCTTTCTTGTATGACCATTATAGCTTCAGCTAAAATGAATGTTATAGATCGACGGTAACAGGAAAAAAGCGTCTTTGTAAGCAAATAATAACAATTTGACTAATGTCCCACAAACTATCACATTTGTTAAAACACAAATTCAGAAAAAGAGACAATAAGACATTCCCGCTAAGGTGTTTTACACAGACCACTTAGCAACACTAAACATCCACTTGAACACAGTTCTTACAAAAATGATACGATCTTGAAACATTTGACTGGTACTCTCACAACACAACAAACGAGTTGGAACTGAACAAGAGTAATGATCTTCTGAGTCATAGATGCAAAATGTGAGGGAGGAAGTAATGGGAGGAATGGCGCCTATAACATTCTGGGAGGTCGCCTTCACACGTGCGTAGCTAGAAAAGAGCAATAAAGTGAAAAGGGAACCACTCGGCAGCCAAACCCTCCGGTGCCGTCGCCCCATAATCAGGACTTTGCGGTTAAATTTTTTGCAGCACACCAATGTGCCATGGCATGTTGGTTGGGAAGCACTGATAAAGAGAACAAAATCAGATTATAAATCAGATTACTTTACGGCAAAAGAGGTTCCAAACATTATGATGATGGTAAGTGACAAAAGCAGAAGAAACAGAGTTACCGAGGATCATTTTGCAATGGTTTCATCCAGTTGGAGAAAGAGCACAGTTGTTGATATGAGAATAAAGAGAGAGAGAGACAAACAGAGGGGGTGCTTAAATTACAGTGAAATATCAACACGAATACAACCTTAGGATTGGATGGATATTGGTCTGTGCATTACAATAATGTATACAAGAGAACTGGCAATGCTTTTAATAACACTGTTTAATTTAAACATCTTTGACAATGCACCGAGAAGTGGAAAGAATGCAAGATGGTTCTGTTACATGAAGTGAAGTCAAAGACAAAGGTAGTGCAATATGAGTGATTACCATTTCAGTATCAGTGGAAAAGTTTGTCAACGGCAAAAATGGACTGATAAGAAGTTGATATTCTATGGGAGAATAGCATAGCAATTATTCATATCCTTCAAAAATGGTGAGTCCTGGCTTAGTAATTTACTTACTTTTTTTTTTTTTTTTTTTTTTAATAATAAAGTGATAGTTGAACTGAATAAAGGAAATGACTACTGCACTGTGATACTGATGAACTCTGCAAAGGCAATTGATAAAATAAGACAAATGTGAAAAGTTTTTTTTTTTTTTTACTTAGTTGCAAATTTAATTAAATTTGCTAAGGGGGTGCTTAAGGGTCAAAGCTGTATAACTGAGAGCAGACCTCCACATAGCCTTTAAAGGAATGCAGAAAACTGACCAATGCTTCTGACCTAATATCCAATCCTCACCTTCTCATGGTGCACCCTGTAGTGTATCTACCTGGATACTGAACGAATGAGGATGGGCTGGCAATTTGGGATTTAGCTGACCAAATTGCATTCTTATTGGCTTAAACCAATATAGAAAATGATGGTACAACATGACAAAATTTCATGCCTGCTGGAGCGTCGCCCGGTTAAACAAGGCCCCAGCTGTTTTTGCCAGGGAACCAGGACGAACAGCAAAAAGTCAGCTACTGGAACAAATCTGAAAGCACACCCCAACTCAACATCATCAGAGTTTAAGATCGATACTATCAACATAAGAAGCCTGAATGGCAAAGAAATAGAGCTAGCTGAAGAATTAGTTAAGCACCAGATTGACATAATAGGGGTGACTAAAACAAGAAAGACAAAAACTGGTGAGATCTTTCTAAGCAATAAATACAAAATGTTATATTCAGGAAATGACAATCAAGGAAAAGAAGGAGTAGCCATAGTATTCAACACAAAATACGTGGCTAATCTTCTTGAATGGCAGGCAGTCTCAAGTAGAGTGATGTGAGCAAATATCAAAATGGGGGATTGGACAATGAGACTTATTTGTGCCTATGATCCCACAGAAGGTTCTACTAAGGTAGAAGTGGAGGAATTATTTGATGCTTTAGAAAAAGCAACTGACACAATGAAAAAGGAAAAGTTGGTCCTTGTTGGGGATCTAAATAGCAGAGTAGGAAATGGTTGTTAGCATACAAAAATATTTTGGGAAAATTTGGAGAAAAGAGCAAAGCTAATAATAATGGCAAATATCTGTTGGATTTCTGCTCAAGACATGGACTGGTTATTACTAACACCATGTTCCAACATAAAAATGTGCACAAATTCACATGGAAAGAAGAGGCAAGGAATAAGAAAATTCTCATCGACTATGTTATTGTTGATAGTGATGCTTTCTCCCTGGTGCAGGACACCAGAGTGTACAGAGGATTTGAAATTGGAAGCGATCACTATTTAGTCTTGAGCAGGATAAAATTGAATTTCATATTGAAAATAATAACATGTAAGAAAGTTTTAAAGCGAATAAAAGTTGAGCAGCTCTCAGATGTAAACTGTAGACTAAAATACACAAAAATTATTGAAGAAAAAATGAGAGAGTTTGAGAACAGGAACCAAACCTTGGAGATTCAGTGGCAAGCCTTGAAGAAAACCCTGATTGATTCAGCCAGAGAGGCATGTGATGAGGTTGTCTGCAAGGATAGAAAAATCAAAACTCCATGGTGGACACAGGAAGTTAAAGATGCAGTGAAGGAAAAGAAGAAAGCATACCAAAAGTTCCTGGCAAATAAGTCAGCTTTCGCTCTTAGAGAATACAGAGACAAATGTAAGAAAGCGAAACACTGTGTAAAACTAATTAAACAAAAGTAATGGGAGGACTTTGGCAAGAACATAGAAAATAAATATCAAGAAGGTGGTAAGATATTCTGAAGGTTGTTGAAGAAGCTTAGAAATGGAAGAAAGAGTGCTGTAAAAGGAGTTAGAGATGATTAAGGTGGCATGAAAACAGGAGAAAAAGATATCTTTGAAGTATGGAGTAATTACTTCAAAAAATTGCTAAATGAAACAAGCAGTGATAGCACAGTGGTAAAAAACACTCAACATGCATATAGCAAGGAATACATATCCATACTTGAAGTAGAAAAAGCCATCAAAGGCTTGAAATGTGGAAAGGCAGCAGGAGTAGATGATATTTCGACCAGAAATGCTGAAGTATGATGGTATAAGAGTCTTACAGTGGCTGCACTGCATAGTTCAGAAAGCCTGGACTGAGGGACGAATTCCCGATGATTGGAGTAGAGCTTTAATAGTACCCATATATAAAAAGGGAAATAAAACTGAATGTGAGAATTACAGAGGTATTTCCCTACTGAGTGTTCCTGGCAAGATCTATGCAAGTATACTTGAGAAACGGTTGCGAAGAATTGTGGAAGAAAAGCTTGGAGAAGAACAAGCTGGATTCAGGCCAAATAGAGGCTGTCAGGATCAGATCTTCACTTTATGACAAATAGCTGAGAAAGCATTGGAATATAACAAAGATCTGTATTTAAGTTTTGTCGATCTGGAAAAGGCATATGACAAGGTACCAAGAGAGAAGCTATTCTATATGCTACAGTTATATGGTGTCAATGGGACATTATATCAAGTAATACTTAGTCTTTATTTCAGTTGTAAGTCAGCAGTTAGAATTGAAGGAAGTACATGAAGATGGTTTAATGTTAAATCTGGTGTGAGACAAGGATGTACATTATCCCTTCTGTTATTCATTATCTATATGGATCACATCATGAAGGAAAGTGGTATTAAACATTATATCAGAATTGGAGATGTTAATGTCAGCTCTTTGCTTTATGCGGACGATGTCATACGTCTAAATAAATCGTCTACAAGTCTGCAAGATTCTCTGACTAAATTGAATAGCTGTTGTAATAGATATGGTATGAAGGTCAGCAATAAAAAGACAAAGACAATGAAAATAGGTAGAATTGTTGAAAATGTCAACTGTGTTGTGAACGGGGAAACTGTGGAACAAGTGAAACATTTCAGCTACTTAGGCACGATTTTTACTGAAGATGGTAAATTAAATATGGAAATAGACAACAGAATCAACAAAGCTGGTATGGTAGGCAGTCAATTGAATAAATTCATATGGAATAAGAGAGAAATTGTTGGAACACTAAATTAGCTGTATACAAGACAGTATTAAAACCAGTTTTAACTTACTGATCTGAGAGCTGGGTCAGAAGTAAAACACTTGACCAAAGACTAGAGACTGCAGATATGAGAGTCTTGAGAAAGATTAGAGGCATGAACAGATGGCATCAATGGCAATATCATATTAAAAACGAGGATATTAAGAAAGAACTTGACATTGTCAGCATCCAGGAATGCGTTAGCAGAGCTAATCTCAGGTGGTATGGTCACTTAAACAGAATGGGCGAGGAAAGATTAGCCAACCAAGTGTTCTCTGCCAGGTTGGCAGGAAAATGATCCAGAGGAAGACCAAGATATAGGTGGATTGATAGGGTACAAAGTGCCTTAGACGATAGAAATATAAGATCTGATAATGTTAGAGTCTTGACAAGTAACAGATTGATTTCGAGGAAAATTGTAGAAAGGAAGTTAGTAATGATGTAAATTTTTCATGTAGTACTATCATATCCTGTATACCCCTTGAGGGTACATGTCAGGAATTTGATGATGATGATGAAGAAATTATATTTTTTTTTTATCCTTTATCCAAGTGTAAGCAAAACAATGTTTTCTCATGTAACACATTCATGCAAAAAAATTCCAGAGAATTTTAATAATAAGGTGATACACCTTTTTACCAGATGTATATAGGAAATATATGACCTCTGCATGAATCCAACTTTAGTCTCTTTCTGTGTCTGGCTCCCACTGATGAGACCTCAATAAAAGTCTAAACTGGTCTGGGTAGTGAACCTTTCCATAATGCATGTATAATTTTTGTAGAAAGAGTGTGTGTGTGTGTGTGTGTGTGTGTGTGTGTGTACGCGCGCGTTTTGCATTATGACATATAAAGGCAATTAATAGAGCCTCTGTAGCTCAGTCGGTATAGATGAAGCCCTTTTGTCTGAAAGACCTGGGTTCATCTGTACCAGATAAAGGTTCATGTGAGAAACCTTTATCTGGTCTCTTTCGACAAAAGGTGAGTTAGCTGGTCTCATACAGTGGTAGGGGATTTTTTTACCCAGAAACTCTGGTTTTTCGTCTCCCAGAAGAGGAAACCAATCCCGTGAACACATGCAGCTATAGACATAGGACACTCTGGGAATAAGGAATGACTGACCTATTCGGTGGGATTTCCGATTTTGAATCATAACAGGCCACTGGGCCTAATACGTCCATAACAGGCCACTAGGCCTAATACATAAAGGAAGAAGAAAAAAAAAGGAAATTAATGAAGTAATTTAGTCTCTATATACAAGTAGCCTAGCCATGAATGTATTTCATGTTGTGAAATATTTGCTCATATTTGGATAAAGAATAAAACAAGAATATAATTTTTTGAAGTTTAATTTAGGATATTGTAGAAATCTATTATGTAAACTGCAGCGAGTAGGGATGAATAATAGAAAGCTGGTGATATGGACAAGGAATTGGCTGACATATACAGTGGGGAGTATACAGCAGAGCAGAATCCAAAAGAAGGTAGGTAACCAATGGGGAGGAAGAGTTGCAGGACTCTGTACCACTGTTAATGTACATTAATCATAATGATATACAGAATCCTTTGAGAGAAATATCTAGTTGTCTAATGATGATGCAAAAAGCCAGAAAGGCAACAATTAATGAAAGTGATATAGAGATCCTGCAGCTTGATTTGAATAGAAAGAATAATGGTAGTCAATTTATCTCACATACAGCACTGATATGCTATAGGTTCTTGTACCTTGTGTGTGGGATAAAAAAAAAAAAAATAGTTTGATGCAGCAAATGTAAGGTTGTGTATTTGTGGATGAAAAGATCATAGCTGAGTATTATTATACTGATGAAAATGGACTGCTGGAAACTGATGAGGCAAGAGTGATAGCAGACAGGAAATTGATGCTCAAGTGTATATTGCAAAAGTGGAGGAAAACAGATGCAAGGTTCACTTGGTTGTTAAAAAACACACTTTCAATGTTTATTTTGGGTTTAATGGAGAAATGCTAGCTATGGTTAATGCTGTGCCAGTACACGAGATATAAATAAGTGGCATAAACGAGTATAAAAATCAGTATATAAAAACAAATATAAAAGGAATGTAAAAACAAATGTAGAAAGGAGTATAAAAATAAGTGTAGAAAAATTCATAAAAACGTTCTTAAGAAACTAGGTGTTAAAAACACATACACTAAATTAAATTAATAAAACTAATATGTACATAATTTAAATCAGATATAAACACTGATGCTCTGAAAAAAAATTTAAAAACAGGAATGACACTTGACAAATCTCATAAAACTTGCCTGAGCATATAGGATTCACAGACAGATCAGGAATGTCACTGTACTCATTGATAAAATGAAGGTTTTCCATTAAAATATGAATGATGGTTAGTCTACGATCACACAACTCACTCATAGTTATGTCGGCACTCTCAATAGGAAGGAGTGCATAAGATGCTAAAACTTATGCAGAGCCGAGCAAGAAGAAACTATTTGCAGTTCCTCTGTAGAGCAGACTGCCACAATCTGATTTCACACTTGATTTGATGGAGTTTATTATTGGGCTCTCATTCAATAATGACTGCCACTGGGATAGTTTGGTAATCTGCATCATTTCTCAAGCTTTCACCAACAAACAGACGGTGAAAGCTTGAGAAATGACTGACCTAGCTGTGGTATCTCGTTTCCCTTAATCTCGGTGTGGCTTGGAATCCAACAGAAGCATATATCCAGGTATAGCATCCATGACTAAGAGAGGACATGTTGGATTCAAGAGAGAGCACTAGATTTTACTGCAGTCCTAGATCTCTTATTTCATGTAGAGAACTTTATGAATATGTATATATAATGCATCTTTGGTAATGCAGAAGTTTTGGGTAGTTTAAAGCAAGCTCTAACACATACAGCTCAGCAGTGAAATTGTTAATTCGGATTATTATATTATCTGGGAAGCATAACATAATTTTATGTTATGCTTCCCAGATAGCATAACATAAAAAAAGACGTTATGCTATCTGGGAAGACAGCAGGAAAATCCCATCAGATCCTCTGATTTTGAGCTATCTGTGCAGATGGGCACAAAATCATATTCTCCTTCTATGTGCTAGAAAGAACTGCTGATAGACATGAAATTATACGTAGATGAATGCCACAGCAGCGGTGTATTTAGTGGCATCTGTGCTATGCCACTATATACACCTCCAATATCTAGAGCTTGTAAAACAATGTTTGCAAACCAAAGGATTTTACTTCAGTGTGATGGATGTAGTACAGAATCTCCATTGATCAGTTGGCATACACGAAGCCTTTGATCAGAAAGACCTGGATTTGATTCCCATCTGTGATGTGAGGAACCTTTATCTGGTCTCTTTAGACTAAAGGTGAGTTAATTGGTTTCATATGGAGGTAAGAGGGTGGTTTTTACCAGGAAACTTGGGTTTACCATCCCTCAGGAGAGTGATGAGCCAGCTGCATTAATCTGTCATAAACCCCTTGTTGGGGGGGGGGGGAACTCAACCCGTCCTAAGGGATGGATGAGAAGGGAAGGAAGGATGTTGTACAGATTCTCAACCATGGACAAAAAATAGTTGACCAAGTCGAATGAACTGGCAACAATTTTATTTTCATAGCATATAACAGAGAGAGACAGCTGTTGGCATTGAAGTGAAGTAGTAATTCATTTGCCTCAGTGTATAGACTGGGGATCAGTGAAGTTTAAAATACTCCAGTTGCAGTTCTTATGGCTTGATGGTGGATAAAGTGTATCCTAAGAGGTCCCATGTCTGTGCCACAGAAGCATAGACATGGGACCCGTAACTAAGTTTTGATCTAATTAGTGCATGACATAATTCAAAACAATGAACATCTGTTGGTACCCAAAGAGTTGGAAGATAGGGTGTGAAGGATGTTCATTGTTTTACGGCACTTATTTCACAACCGGCATATGTGTGAAAGGAAACTGAGTTTCTTGTCAAATATCAGTGCCAAGAACTTTTCTTCTGGTGTAACTGTGATTAGAGTTTGTCCTAGTCTGAGTTCTGGGTTGTGAGGAAGACCACATATGCAGGAAAAAAAATGCACACTAACTGTCATGCTGTGGCAATCTGAACCAATTTGAAAGCACCCATTCTGAAAGTGGTCAATGGCCTGCTATAGCTGTCTTTCTATGATCCTCATGTAATATGAGGGTCATAGAAAGACATATTACATGACATTTCTTTCTCATAGAAAGTAAGGTCACAGAAGTCATTTTTTTGTATTACTTACAATTGAAGGAAATTGTTTGGTTACTGAGCTAATCTTGATTACAAAAAAGCATGACACTTAAAACTGAACCATGTGAGACTCTGTTCAATTGGATATACAGTCAGGAGAGAGAGAAGTTCACACTCAAACTTGGAAGATTTGACAGAAAGTTCTTGATGAAGAAAGAAATTCCCTCTGAGACCAAAGTTGCTTGGACCTTTCAATATTCTGAATCTCCAAGCAGTGTTGTACACTTTCTCCATATCAAAGAAAACCGATACTAAGCGCTTGCACTTTAAGAAGTCATCTCGATTGGATGATTCCAGCTGTGCTAGAGATCAGTTGTTGAAGAATATTTACAGAGCCAGACTGTGTTTTAGAAAAAAGGTTGTTGCTCTCTAGTAATCATAAAAGATGAGAGTTAACAAATGTTTTCAGAATTTTGCACAAGCAGCTGCTCAGAGAAAATGCCAATAGCTTATTGGGAATGCCAGTCTGGTTGGTTGAGAGGTTAGTGTATCCACTCTCTAGCCAAAAGGCTATGGTTTCGAATCCTGTTGTGGGCATGGATGTTTGTGATTGTCTGTGGAAATACCAGTGGTGGTGCCCTCCCTTTATGATGCTCTGGACTCCCCGTAATAATAATAATAATTTTAGATCCTTCCTTGGCTTAGAAAGGGCAATAATGATTGCTTTTTGCTAGGTATCCAGAAAAACGTTCTCATAGACTATTCTGTTGAACAGGCACATTGTTCAATAGAATAATTTTTTAAGAAAACTAAAGAAAAATCTTTAGCAGCTGGCAACAAACTTTAATTATCTCATAAACAGGTCCAACTGCATTTAAGTGGCATTTAAGCAAACAACATTCATTTCTTTTCTTTTTTTAATGAAGGGCTTGTTAGATCCTTCAGTAATGCTCAGAGAAAATAGAATTTGTTTTTTTTCCTTGCATTGTTGGGCAAGGAACTTGTATTGGTTGTGGGGGAAATAAGAGGATACTGTTGAGGTTTTAGCAAATAGCACTGAAATTGTCAGCAACTGTGCAACTATTATGTTCAGGGATGGAGAGATGGTGGTGTACCTGCCTTCATTTTCCCAATTTGTCCCAAATTCTTTACTGTTGGCTTTTCTTATGGAAGATATGTGTATTGGATGTAGCATTCTTTTTGATGACTAATGTGTTTTGCTCCAGCTTGGGCATGTCTGAAAGCAATAAGGTCTGTTTTTGTGACGTATCTGTGAAATATACTTCAAGCTTTGTTCTGTGCTTCCTTAGCTGCTGTGCAATTAGCATTCTACCTTGGTTTTAGGAAAATGTGGAAACCAACTAATTGCAGTTTGTGTAATATGCTGTCACATGATTTACTGCATTGCTGATAGGAGTAGCTATTGCAGAATCAAACTGTGCCAGAGAGGAGAAGGCATGGCAGTCAGGTCGTCTGAATTTTCCATGTGATACCCATCACATAGTGCATTGCCCATGTAGAAAAGTCAGTATCACAGGAAAATGATCACTCCCAAATAAGTTTTAATCAGTTTTCCACTTAAATGGTGGGAAAGGAGTAGTGAGCAGACAGTTAAGTCGATGGCAGTGAAAGGTAGGCATATGGAAGAAGTGTTGCTTCCTGTGTTTAAGAAAGAGAGGTTATTGTTAAGCATATGCTCCACAACTCTTTCTCTAATATTAGGTATCACTCCACAAAGTTCAGGCACCACTCCACAGAGTATGATATCAATTTAAATTCTCCATTAAAATTAAAGGGACAGTAATTGCAATATGACATCATCAAGGTCATCCTGAGAGATATTTGCTGTGGGATTAAGTAGACTCAACTGAGATTTGGATGGCAACTGCCTCTACATATGTATTATGTGGGACTTGCTAGAAAAGGTTATGGTTGCTCACAAGGATGGGAACTTCTCCATGGACAGGCCCATCCCCTTATGAATGATATGTTGCCTCCATGCAAAAGCAGATTCGTTTAATACTTCTGCAAGAGAGCCTTGAGGTCATTGATGGAATCCACAACAATTCCATTTTAGAAAAGTTCTCATTATTTCTTTTTGTTGGTATCATCTGGGTTCCAAGGTTGAGAGATTTATTTTCATTGGTCTTGGATTTTTCCTTTTTGGAGAATTGTGGACCAGTGTCCATCATTAAAAAAATATTCCAGACATCATCAAATTAAACTCGCTCCAGCACACATAAAGAGTTCATACTTCTCCAAAAGTATATACATTAACTTCTGTTTAGTGATCATTGCCTCAAAGGAGCATTCTGTTTCTAAAACCTTATTAGTTATTTTCCCATCCCATAGGATTCTTAATAGTCTCCTCCATGTCCATAATTCAAATGAATCAATTCACTTTGTCTTTCTTCTTAATGATCCAACTTTCACATCCATACATCACCAAGAGCATGAGAAAGATCACAAAAGAGTTGGATGGAAAACAACAAGGAACTTACCATCTTGAACTTACAACTGCTGAAAGAATTCCACCCTGCAAGAACATCATACATAAGTTATTGTATAAATGACCTTCTATTACTATGGAGGTCACTGAAGAGCATATTAGGTACATAATGCTTTATGAGTTCAAAAAAGGCAACAATACTGCTAACACTGTAAAAAATATGCAAGAAGTGTATGGCAATAATGTTTTGAATGTGCAAAAGTGCCAGCGATAGTTTCAAAAATTTCAACAAGGAGACTTTAGCTTGAAAGACTCCCCCCTGTTCTGGGTACCCTGTCTCTCTTGATAATGATATGATGGAAGCTGCTATTGCAAGAAATGCCAATGCAACTGTTAAAGATTAAGCAAAAGATCTTAATTCATCATCATTGACCATCCATCACTATTTGCAAGAACTTGGAATAGTGTCTAAGCTTGGCAAGTCTGTTCCTCACAAATTGACGATCAACAATCAAAGAAAGTGCGTCAACATCTGCACTGTTCTTCATTCTCGATAGGTTCAATTTCTGTTTTTGAGTCATGTTGTCACTGGCAGTGAAAAGTGAATACTTTACAAGAATTTTAAGCGCCAAAAGCAATGGACTCATTCAGGGAAAGAAGCTAAATCTCCACCAAAACAAGACCTTCATCCTCAGAAGGTTTTGTTAAGCATTTGGTGGGATATGGCTGGTATTATAAACTTTGAATTCTTGCTACAAAACCAATCACAGCTGAGGTATACTGTGGACAACTCAATCGACTGAGTGAAAAACTGAAAGAAAAGAGGGATTCTCTGGTCAATCAAAAGGGGTGTTGTTTTTCACCACGATAACGCATGCCCTCATAGTGCGAGAATCACCTGTATCAACATTGATTACTGTAGAAGGTGTTAACTTTGTTGCTTTACACTTGTCAGAATGACACTCACCTTATTTCATGCATCGAAGCACTTCCATTTTTTCCTCAAAATGGTAAGCGATTTTCTGTTTTTCTTTTTTTTTTTTGGCAAATAAGATGTCAAATCAAAGGTATGCAGGACTACCCTGGATGCCATACAAGCACTACAGTAATCAATGAGCCATGTCCCCAGACTATGTGGAAGAACACTTACTGTGATACTGTTGACCCTTTTAGGAAAGCCCACCAGTCAACTGATTCTGACTGAGCCATTACGGACCTCCATCTTGCCGAAGCAAAGGACAAAATAGTGCAAGACCACCAGGATCTACATTTCAATGTCATTTTAATTTATTGTTTATATACAGGCAGTCCCTGGGTTACGACCAAGATATGTTCCTGAGAACATCTTTAAGTCGGATATGTATGTAACTCTGATCCCTGATGAACAGCACATAACTACCTTTCACATTTTTCATTATTCTCATTTTATCCTTCATAATTGTTCCAATAGTTGACCAACTGAAGCCTAATGCTTTCCCAATGAATGATGCTGTCTGGCCTCTCTCCGAATGCTTAATTATTTCTACAATTTCCATTGTAATCGCCTTTCACAGCAAATCTTCATTGTAATCACCTTTCTCTGAAAGTCCACTGTATGTCCAGATTCACCTGGACTTGCAGTGGACCTTCATTTTGGAGGCATGTCATAAGGGTAATCACAAACTCACAAAATCGAATAACAAAGTTAAGAAGTGTTGCTGTGTGTAAGTGACCATATAAACAATGAGAATAGCTACTAGCATAAAGATGCTAAACAAATCGCTTATGCCATGTGGGTTTGTTTACATGCACAGAAAAAACTAGTTCCTGAATTATTAATTTAATTATCCTTATGGGGAACCTTGGAAGCCCGTTTGTAAGTATGGAACACCGCAAGTCAGGTCGTCCGTAACTGAGGGACCACCTGTACTAATATTACAAAACTTAATATTACAACATCTTACATAAATGCAAGCTGTTGACGCTGTCAACACCTTACATTTATGCATAGGTGTTTGTCTTTTGTTTTTGACTCTTTTTTTGCTTTTGATTTGAAATGATTGTTAATTTGAATCTTAATAAACAGAAGAAATTTAAACTAGGGCCTTCCTATAGTTCTGCATTTTGTGTGTGTTGGGGGAGGGGGGGGATAACTTTGACTGGTAATCTCCCAGTGGATATTATGTAAAGAAAATGCTCTGATTAGGTCTGGTTTGTTGTTTCTATGATAATGTCCCCACTCTTCTGGATGACGTAGGATGACATTTTCCCGAATAAACATTCTTCAGTCAAGTGTACTAAAAAGATTGGTATGTTTATTGCTGCATCTGATGTTTTTTTTTTTTTTTGCTTCTTTATTTTGCTTTCAGTTATTTCAATGGTTTTTGAACATGGTTGGGGCTTGTCGCGTATCCTGATAATCTTGAGGATGAAAAATTACTCATTTTCAATGAGGGATTCAGTGCCAGAGTTCCTCACCCACCACATGGATACCCACACTCCTGCAACCAATGACTGTGCTTGGAAGTGGCATGCAGGACTCCCTGGATGCCATACAAGCACTACAGTAATCACTGAGCCATGTCTCCCCAGACTATGTGGAAGAACACTTACTGTGATACTGTTAACCCTTTTAGGAAAGCCCACCAGTCAACTGATTCTGGCTGAGCCATTATGGACCCCCATCTTGCCAAAGCAAAGGACAAAGTAGTGCAACACTACCAGGATCCCCATTTCCAGAGTCATACTAAACACCAAACATGGCAGCAGGGTACTGGATCCCAGTGATGGTGGTCTGAAAGTTAGGATAGTAAAAAAGACTCAGAATAAGGAAAGAAAAGCAAAAAAAAAAAAAAAAAGATGAAGAAAAAGAGGAAGAATGAATAGGGTCAGTATCATGACTGGGAGTCTGAGGCATGTGTTCCAGGGTAGGTTCTCTGCCCCCCCCCCCCTGAACACGTACCTTGCATAGAGGTGCACACCAACACAATAGATTATTATTCTTCTTTCTAGGATTTTGCCACATCTTGATATATGTGTTTCATTACGAAGTAGCACAGGAGATCCAGATATGAGTGACCAAGATGCTGACAGGGCTTTGGAATGCTGTTAGTTTCAGAAAAGAGAGCACATGACAAAAACACATAAATTACTAAAGGAGTTTTATAAAATTGGTGAAGAAGAAATTTTTCAATGCATGACAAGTTTGTAGAGGTAGTTGTGAGTGCTTTGTCAGCGAATGAATTTAAGGAGAGGTATTACAAGTATTGTATGAATAATGAAAAGGGCAGGTTTCTGCAGGAGTCATCAGATTTCATGGCAATGCATGTGCAATAACAATTTTCATTTACCTGTTAAATATCACTTGTTTGTTTCTGTTAGTGCATTAAATAGCAAATTCTATAACATAACTTCCATTTTATCAAGCAATAAACTAGGGCATACACATTTTCTTACAGATAAAGTACTACATGAAACCTATTAAATAATAAGAATATGGCTGAGTACCTGTTTTATGTAATATTGCAGAAAATATATACATCAATGTATAAGAATGATTCTAATAATATAGAAACTGGTGCAATTCAAGATATACAAAAAATATGGAAAGAATACTACCAAACCCTATTCCAAAGAAACCAAATGTGGGATTCATCAAACAGCAAAGAAAAAGAAAGAAGACCTGCTATCCTAAAAGATGAGCTACTTAAAGCAATAAACCAAATGAAAATATCCAAAATTCCTGTAATCGACCAAATTCCTAGTGAACTCTGGAAACACAGAGGCCAGGGAACCATAAAACATTTATTGAAACTTTTTAACCAAATTTTATTCTCAGGAGAAATACCTAAGGATTGGAAAACTGGGATCACAATACTCATCCATAAAAAATGCAAAAACTATCGTCCTTTTAAATCATAGCTACAAAATATTCATTTGAATTATACAAAATCGAATGCCTAAATTAACTGAAGAAACCATCGAGGAAGAACAAGCTGGTTTCAGACCCACAAGATCTACAATTGATAAAATCTTCACATTTAATAATATAGCAGAAATGTGCTAGGAACACAATCTACCACTCTACTGCAGCTTCATTAACTTTAAACAAGCATTTGATTCCATAGAGACGAGCTGATCAACATCCTAAACTCTAAATCAATAGACTCCGAATTGTTGGCCTTCATTTTAAGCTTTTACAAAGACACAAAAGCACTCATCAAATTTAATAATATAAAAACAGAAGAATTTAAGATATAAAGAGGAGTCATGCAGGGCTGCCCACTTTCACCATGCTTATTCAACATATGCTTGGAGGAAATATGCAAAGAAATCTCCAATGAACCAGGGATAAATATAAATGGAAGAAACATCAACCACATCAAATATGCAGATGATATAGTAATCTTGGAAGTATCTCCAAGGTACAATTAGAAAAAACAGTCCATCTTTTAAATGAAGCATGTAAAAGCTGGAATGAGGATCAATAGCAGTAAGACCAAAATAATGAAAATAGGAAGAGAAGTCAAAAACATCTCAATAACCCTGGAGAATGAAACCCTAGAACAAGTAAAATCCTTTGTCTACTTAGAAAACACCATTACACACAATTTAGATAGAACACTAACAGTAAACACAGAATTAACATTGGATAGTCAAACATGAATAAATTAAAAAAAAAATATGGAACAATAACAAACTCGAAACATCTTAAAATCAAACTATTCAAAGCCAAGATTGTCCCTATATCAACATATGGAAGAGAGTGTCATGGCAACTCACTAAGAAGGAACTACTCAAAATAAGTGCATTCGAGGGGAAGTGCCCAAGTAAAATAAACAAAACATAACGGACTGAACATAAAACCACAGAACAAGTAAAGCAGGATCTCAACTACCAGGACAACCTCACAGTCATTATTCTTCAGCAACAGCTCTGATGATTTGACCATGTCCAGAGAATGCCTCCTCACAGACTTCCAAACATCATGCTAAATAGAAGAACAGGAAAACAGTGTCCACCTGCAAGACTGAGGAAAAGTTGGCTCAGATCCTTAAAAGAAAGAGGCAAATTTCCCAACTTCATTACTATATTTGAGAAGACTAGAAATGGAACCATTTGAAGACAGATTGTACAAAGGGGACTCAATCTGTCACCAGACGGATGAGATGAAGAAGATTATATTTATTAATATATTTTGTAGTTGCCAGCAGAGAGAGAGAGATCTGATGTGTCATATTTCATGTCTTATAATTTCATAATAATATTTTAAAAATGTGTATAATATCCATTGAATATTACCTTTACAGCATCATTTTCGATTAATGCCTTGTTAAACTGAACCCTGTGGATAGCATAATTTACAGTATTATCTATGAAAATAAATAATAAAAGCTCAGTTATATGATCAGAACTATGATTATAAAATTAAATACAATAAAAGCAAAATATTATTATCATTATTATTAAGAGAGAGAGAGAGACCTCCATGGATTTATTGAGGAAGGCTAAGTACTACTTGCACCAGCTGTCATACCTATTCTTGAATTCATTCACATGCATACACATCAAAGGGCAATCCATTCCAATCAATCATGCACTCTATGAGAGAAAAATCGAGTTCTCATCTGCTTCTTGACAGAATTCATTCTCAACACTTCCAAGAATGTATTCTTGCTCTCCCCACAATAAAATAAAAAATTCTATTCAATGAAATACTGTATGATTCTTTCAGAGGTTTCTTAGTAATCTGAAACATAGCACTCCTCTTTCTACTGTTTGCTAGTATCTACAGGCTACAAATTCTAAACTTGTCTTTATAATCAGTATTTCACAAACCTGATATAAATTTTAACACTCTCCTTTGCACTTTCTCCACAGAATCATTAAGGCCATGTAAAAAGGCAAAATGACTTCCTTATCTTTACAAAGTGACGATTCATTTAAGCATTGCAATTATTCTCTGAGTTGTATTTGCAATCTTTGCTATATGGCCTCCTGAACATCAAATTCCTTTCTACTAAAACTCCAAGATCTCCACCTGATCAATTTCTTCTAGCATAATCCCACCAATATAATAAGATAGTGGATATCTAATCATGCCAAAGCGCATGCCTTTATATTTACTAATATTATTGAATTGACAATAATCTTTGGGTTACAGCAGATGGAAAAGTTTCGAGAGAAGCAACGGGAACTACATCTGGTATTTATTGATCTGGAGAAAGTGTATGATAGAGTGCCAAGGCAAGAAGTCTGGAGGTGTCTGAGGGAGAAGAAGATATTGGAGAAATAGGAAGGTCAGTGACTTTAGATACTTAGGTTCAACAATGAAAGAGGATGGTGAGGCTGAAAAGGAAGTGGGATGTGAGATATAAACAGGATGGAGAAACTGGACAGAGATGGCTGGAGTGCTACGCGATAAGAGGGTGCTGATCAATCTAAAAGGCAAAATCTACAGGCCAGTAGTGAGACCAGCTATGGCGTATGCTATGGAAACTGCGGCTCTGAGGAAAAATAACATCAGCAGGATAGAGGTAGTGGAGATGAGAATGCCTAGGTGGATGTGTGGTGTGACCAGAAAGGATCATCTGAGAAATGACTATGTAAGGGGGAACGGTGAAAGTTATGAACTTAGTAGCAAGATACAGGAGGCAAGGTTGAGATGGTTTGGTCGCATGATGAGGAGGAAGGACAAGTATGTGGGAAGAAAGGTCATGCAGATGGATGTGCAGGGGAGGAGGAAGCATGGGCAGCCAAAGAAGAGATGGAGGGAAATTGTTGTGTCCCAATTTATGATTTTTATTCCAATTAGAGAAATTCTGCTTAGCTATGTTCAACTATTATCTACGCACGAGATATCACCAAAAAATTTACTAATACTTATGTTATTTCTCCCATTAGTACCCCTAATATTTGTATTTATACTGTGCCTTTTGGGATATTTAGTTTGAGATATTAAATACAAAAACAAGGAGAAAGAACTAAAATATGTCTGAAAGTGAAACAATGTTGCAGTCATGACACTTTATCTCGTTTCTTAACACATTAATTTCCCGTGTGATTAGGTTTGTATTTTTCAAGCGGTGCATTGGACAGCAATTTCAGACAACTCTTTTATCATTGAACAAAGGTTTATTAAATTTCTTAACATGGTACAATTCAATTTTTGTGATTACTCAATTTAATGCTAAACTAAATACTTACAAACTAACATTAGCTTATTATAAGTAATTAGGCTATGATCCTATGAGTATTACGATCATGCCGCCATAACAATTCAACACATAAATTCACTTGACATGGACAAATAAGATTAATTCACACTATTTAACTATTCAAACTTAAGTAGATTAACTAAACCATTTACTGCACTAACACATAACTAGTATTTTAACTTTCCTATACATTACAATAGACATGCAAAATTCTCAGGACACTTAATTATTCACATAACATTAACACTAGCCAGCTTACTTCTAATATATTCTGTCAGATACTAAGGTCCTAGTATAAATTTTCCTTGGTCACTTCAACAGTTCCGTATTAGAATAATGATACTTATTACAGACAAATTTTAGTTAATATTAGATATATTTTACAGTACCTTTCTTTCTTGAGTTTTTCATATGGGCCTTTACCTTTTTCTGATTGAACTAGCTTGGTATAACCTCTCCGATAATCTGTTTCTCCTACGTTCCTTTTGGAATTGAACTTTGCTTACGCGGTCTTAACCTCTCGTAACTTAGGACACACTTTGAATCATCTATATAACGGCTGTACAACTCGCGACGTGGATATCGATATCTTTGCAGCTTTCCCTTTCTCGTGGTTGTCACTGAAGTTGAAACACAAAGAATGTTTCCTTTTCTTTGACTCTATGGCATTCTTCGCTTCTTACATAGGAAATCCGGAATCGAAATCCCGCTCACTTTTGTTTCCATGTTGTGACGCGGAGATATAACCCCAATCTCCACTCAGGAAAACCGCGTGAAACCTATGCCACGGAGCTCGTAGAGAACTCCCCGGGAACAGAATCAAAACCAAAACCAAAAAAGCCCCGTGGGAGGGGGGGGTTCCAACCCTTTTATACCTGGTCTCCTAACGGCACCTTTTTTAACTTCTTTTCTCTGCCCCCTTCTTGATTTTACTTCACCAACCAATTAGGGTGGCATTTTTCTGACAAACGTCCTTTGGTCGGCGAGCCAAACGATGTCTCAATCCGGGAATCGGCCCTGAGCGATAGTCTGTTGTTTTTCTTCCGCAAGCCTCTAACTTAATCCCCTTTCCAAAATTTTTCTATGAATTCATTTAATATTTTAATCTCTAGCCTCTCACATACCATCTCTTATGACTAATCCTTTTCTGTCTTATTTAGTTCAATTTTCTCTTTTATATCATATTACAACATTAATATATTCTTTCTTTTTGTTAGTTAGTTCTACAAACACCTTTATACTTTATATATTTTATTGGATGCAAGAATATTTCTTTTTCTTTTAAATAATTCATCTTTTAGCTTTAATGCAGGGTTTTTAATTTATTTGCTCTTCATGTTACACCATGATAACTGAGAATTCTACATTCTTAAGGTATCAGGGTGTAACAAAATGGTGGAGGAGGAGGACTTGAGGATGAAGAACTTGGATATGGCTACAGCCCAAGACAGGAGGTTGTGGAGGAGACTCACTACAAACAGCGACCCTACTTAAATGGGAAAAGCTACAGAAGAAGAAGAAGAAGAAGATTGAACTGACAGTCATTTTCACATGTCCACAATTCCAGCCTATTGAAATCATTCTGCAAGTACTGCATATCAGCCATACTGATTACCCTACCTATCTTTGCATCATCAGCAAACAGCTATATGCCAAATGTCAAATCCTTTCCAATGTCATTAATGCATAGATTGAATAATAATGGACTAAGGACTGATTCTGTGGGACACACCACTGGTACCTTAAACTTTTTACACACACACATCCCCCCCCCCACACACACACATACCACTTTTTCATATCTGTCAGTCAGCCATATCCTCTTATCCATGCCAATAATTTATAATCCAATTCCATATTTCCCAATTTATGCAACAATCTTCCATGTTGTATTCTGTCAAAAGACTTAGCAAAATCCAAAAGTATCATGGTGAATCCATTCTCCCTGTCTAACTGAATGGTAGCATTATTACAGAATGTGTGTTGCAAAGTACAGATTCTCTATCAACCCATTTGTATCATGTGCGAGTCCTAATCTACTTTTCAAAAATCTTCACTACCACTCCAGAGATACTAATAGTTCAATAGCTGGATACATCAGTCTGTGCTTCTCTTGTGCAACAATGCGATTATCATACATTCTTTCAATTCCTATTGAATCTTCTGTTTTGAGATTCAAATTATATGGCCTAGTCAAAGGAATAACCAGTTCAGCTGAACACTCTTTTAGCACCCATGCTGATACCCCATTAGCTCCTGTTGCCGAATTTTTATTCAGTTTGTACAACAGTTCTATTACCTCCTGCAAATTGACTTCTGCATTACTTCAATGTTGGTATCACTTCTGGGTCTGGCTCCCAATGATGAGACCCATAATGCATAACATAATACATGTCCGTAAGGATATGTACTTTGCATTATGGGATACCAAGGATATTAATGTGAAGTCATTAGCAAGTAGCCCAGTCGTGATATTACTTCACACACAAATTTTTATTTGCTTACACTTGAATAAAGGATTAAACAGAATATAATTGCCTGGCATCTTTAATTTAATAGTATAACCAAATGAAAAAACTTTCAAACATTGTCTTCTGTGAACACTGCCAATTTATTTAAATCATCCTACAGGATGTCAAAATCACCATTATCAACTACTGCCCTCCCCAGTTTTGCATCTTCAGCAAACAACTGAATATCCCCTACTAAATCTTACACTATATCATTAATATATAAATTAAAGAGTAATGGTCTAGTACAGAATAGCACTCCACTAGTCACTCTTATTTGCCTTGATTAAACTCAGTAACCCTTATTCATGCCACCAGTCTCATATCCATTCCCATTTGCTCCAACTTTAAGAGTTTTCCATGTGGTATTCTGTCAAATACCTTGGCAAAGTCTAGCATGATGCAGCCATTGCTTTTATCCAATTCTGCTGTCACTAATAAATTACTAAGGAAGGACCTACCTTTTATAAAGTCATGTTGCCCCCCTATTGAGTATCGTATTCCTATTCACCCATTCCTAAATTTTACCTTTATCCAATTTTCCAATACTTTAACCACCACTTCAGAGATACTAATTGGTCTGTAATTTGTTAATTTTGTTTTGGAGCCACCTTTATGTAATGGAACTATATTACCCCTCCTTTCCACTCCCTTGAAACCTTTCCAGAGCTGAGATTTTTGTCAGAAGGACTACCATATATTGTGCATTCTTGTTGCACATGATGAACTGGATGTACTGAACATATTTGTATTCATATTTTTCAATATGTTGAGTATCTCCTGTTCATTTACCTCAATTCTCACATCAGTAACAGCAAGTCTCCACCTGGATGATATGCCCTATCATTTAGTAACTCAACTATTTCCTCTACTTCTGTCTCTTCAGGATTGAGAAAAGGTATCCTTCCATAATCATTCTCTCTCTCCTACTTGGAAAAAAATAAAAATAAGGAGGAAAAAATGACCAGTTTATTGTCAATGACCAAAATTTTAAAATGTCACTTTCTTCAAATATCTTGAAACAGTGATTACTAGAGATAAAAAAAAAATTAGTACATAAATACAAGCTACAGACAGGCCTCCAAGAGATCTTATCATTCACTACATCTTTTATTATCTACCAAAATTCCCTCAAGGAGGTTTAAAATAGAATTATATAAGACAATTATCAGAATTATTGTTTTATGTTAGTGAGACCTGGATGACTGAGGAAGATATAGTCAGAGATGGAATGCAAAAAGTACAGTATCTTCAGAGTAGAGGACAGAAGGAACAGGAAGGTGAGAGGAGTTTTGCCAATGAGAGCAGAAAAGTTGAAGCCAAAATAAGTAAGTAAATAAGTAGAAGTACATCATCAGACCAGGGATGCAGAGGGCAGTACATTTGAGGCTACTGGTGTGAGATAAAGGCCAACAGGATGAAATACATAATTGGTTGCCGCTGTAATGCAAGGGATATAAGGTCTTATGTACATGGTGAATTGCATTGGTAAAGTAGTACGATGGGTGCAGGTCAAGTAATTATTATGGAGGATTTAATCTGATGAAATTTTTTGTTATATGGAAGGTGGGGAGAGAACATGGGGGCATCCATCATCATCAAATTCCTGACATGTACCCTCAAGGGCCATGGAAGTTAAGTTTGTTCACAGTCAAGAAATTTCTCTCTCACAGAGCAGAGTGAGTGGAATAGTTTGCTTTTGGGGATAGTGAGTGCACCTAGTATGAATGAATTTAAGGTAAGTATGACAGCTGGTTTGGGTGATTTATAGTCTCCTTCGATGAGTCCTTGACTCCCTAGAGATCTTAGATAATAATAATAATAATAATAAGGATAATTAGAAGAGAAATGCAAGTAGTTACTGATGTTTGTTGGTTTGTTCAAAAAGTGGAATAGTTTTTCTATTGCATTCTTGTTACCAACCATAAGACATCATCCACTTATCTCATTATCACTCCCCATTAGTATCTCTACCTTAGTAAGAGATACTAACAGGGAGGGAGGAGAATAAAAATTGCAACTCCAAGTGAGTGAGGAAAAGTTCAGAAAGTTGACAGCTGATGTTTTGGCCCATGGGAAGACTAAAAATCTATTCAATAAATGCTATCATTATATTTGAAAAATCCTGAGATAACTATCTTAATTAGAAAAAGAATATCTTAAGGGTTTAGTTTATTCATTCTCTTATGTTGTGATCATTAATGAAGAATGTGTGGACGATATCTACGTTTTTGGAAACATCAACATTTGTGAATAAAGAAGAAGCACCGAAGGAAGTTAGAATATTGTCAGGGGATATGGTAGATCCCTTTATGTGCATAAAAAGTTAATTGGTATTTTTAATCAAATGTCAAATTTTTTAATAATGGTTTTATTAATAATGGATTTATGGGTGCAGGTAAAAGTAATTATTATGGAAGATTTCATCTGATGAAATTTTTCATTATATGGAAGGTGGGGGACATGCATGGAAGTTAAGTTTGTTCACAGTTAAGAAATGGGTAACAGTTAGATTTTCTCTCACAGAGCAATGAATGAGTGGAATAGTTTGCCTTTAGGAGTAGTGAGTGAATCTAGTGTGAATGAATTTAAAGGAAGGTATGACGGCTAGTTTGGGTGATTTATAGCCTCCCTCAATGAGTCTGCAACACCCTGGAGGTCTCAGATAATAATAATAATAATATTACATGTGTTTTACTATATGTGCTACAGAGCTTGGTCCTTTGTTGTTTAATTTGTATATTAATATACAAAATGTACAAAATGATTTCAAGGGAAATATTTATTTGTTTGGTGATGGAAATTTGAAAGAGCAATAGTAAAAGCAACTGGCAAAGCTAGGAAGAAGCTAGTAAATGAAGGTGATGTAGAGATCTGCAGGATGACTTAATGGACTGGCAGTATGGACAAAAGTAAATGGCTGTCAGTTTAATGTGGCCAAGTGTAAGGTTATGCACTTTGAGAAGAGATCATAATCTGTGTACTATATTAATGGAACTGAACTGCAGGAAACTGATGAGGTCAAGGACTTGGGGGTGATTGTGGAGAGGGAGTTGAAATTTAGATGGCATATTGCAAAGGTAACCAAAATAGTACATCAGATTACATGGCTGTTAAAGAATACACTAAGTAGCAGAAATAGGGAAGTTTTTGTTACCCTATATAAGGCTGTAATAAGACCATATTTGGACTACTGCATGCAGATCTGGACACCTGGGGTCTTTGGGATGAAGAAGTGTCACTTGCCTCTGGATCCTCTTCTGTGAAGAGGGTCCAGAGGCAAGTGGCAAAGATTGTGACAGGTCTAAGGAATACTCCCAATGAGAATAGACCAAAGGTATGTACTTCAAAAACTAGCTGATAGGCAAAAAAGAGAAGACATGATAGAAATATATAAGTTATTAAAGGGGTTTTATAGGATTGACACTGAATACTTCTTTTAATACATATCAGGAAGGGAGAGGACAAGGGGTCACCCATGAGAATTGTGTAAAAGCATGGTTATCAAGTGTTAAGACTAGATTTTTTGTTTGAAGAGTGGTGAAAACGTTTCCAGAGAGTTGTGAGTGTTCTGTCAACAAATGAGTTTAAGGCATTGTGTGAATAATGGGTCTCCTTGTGATGAGTCTTCTGATTCCACAGAGATACTTATAATGACTATAATAATAATATATGAAGCAGAAACTTGGAGCGTAACAGACCAAGATGCAAAAGTTTTGCAGATCTCTGAAAATAAAATCCTCAGAAAAGTCTTTGTACCTGCGAGAGACAACACAACAGTGAATAGAGAAGAACACAATCTCTGATGCTCTATCATATCCCTCTGAAAGCTCTAATAAAATCATAGCTTCCATAACTGGTAATTAATTTATGGAATTGATAACGCATATAAAGTAAATAAATTAAAGATAACTTTAATGAATCACTTCTATATTTCGGCAATGTCACATTGCCATCTTCGGGAACATAAAGATATGGCATGTGCACTAAGGAACTAACAAAGCAAATGAGGAAGAAAATAAGAACTAATTTTGTTCCTAAAGTCCTAATGGTGCCCTCTTGCGGGCTAATTTGGTAGTCTTGGCAGTTGGGCTGAAGTTCTCAAAATGAAAGTCTCCCAAATTTGGGGCAGTTTCATGCACCCAAATTTGTTGAGGTTAGGAACGTTTTTTAGAGCTGCTGAAGATTCTTTGAACAGTCTTTCGTATTTAAACTTGCTGCGATGGATTATTTTTGTCTTCTTCCAACAAATTTTATGGTGGGTATCTAAGGCATGGTCTGCCAGTCCAAGAGCGGCTGTACTGGTGAAACCGGATGTAGTCTTGGTGTTCTGAAATCCTGATATTTGTTGTTCTGCCTGTTTGGCCAAAGTAGGACAATTTGCAGCTGCAAGGGACCTGGTATACACCAGGTAGGTCTAGGGGAAGTGGTTGGTCTTTGGTAGAGCGGATAAGGGACGCCAACTTTTTATATGGTCTGTAACAGGAAGTAAGGTCATATTTTTTTGAGGATATTAGTTATTTTTTCAGAGGTGCCCTGGATGTAGGGGATAGTGATAGACTTGGTGTAGTCTTTATTGTGGAGGGGGGTTGTGGTTTACAGGTTTTAGTATTTTTTGGATTTTTTTGGGGTTGTAGCCATTGGCTAAGAAAGTGTTGAGGATGTGGTTTAGTTCCATAGTCAGTGCCTTGTCATCTGAGCAGATTAATTTTGCCCTGTTGTATAGTGTTTTTATCACCCAATATTGTTGTGAGGGGGGGGGGGGACTGCTGGTGAATGTATCTGCCAGTGTGGGTGGGTTTTCTGTTAAACAGAGAAAACCAAAGATCCATCAAGCTGGCAGGTGATTAAAGTGTCTAGGAAGGGGAGGGTGTTGTTTTCCTCTTTTTCTAAGGTGAACTGGACTCTGGGATGTTGGTTGTTTAAGTGTGTTAGGAAGGAGTGGAGTGTATCTGAGCCATGTGGCCAAATAGCAAACACATCATCCACATAACGAAGCCAAATAGTGGGTTTTTGTGGGGCGGAGTTTAAGGCTTTCTCTTCAAATGTCTCCATAAAGAAATTGGCCAAGGGTGGGGAAAGTGGTGAACCCATGTCTGTACCCTCTATCTGTTTGTAGAACTTTCCTTGCCAAACGAAATAGCCTGAGTTCATTGTGAACTGAAATAGGGCTGAGATATCGGGAGGAAACTTGGCTTGGATGAGCTCATAGGTTTCTTTGAGTGGGACATTAGTGAATAGGGAGGAGACGTCAAAACTGACCATTATGTCAGTGTGTTGGAGTGTGAGGTTTTCTATACTGGCTTTAAAGTGGGCCGAGTTTTTTATGTGTGATGGTGTGTTGCCAGTGTAGTGTGTGAGCGTTTTGGCTAAATGTTTGGCTAATTTATATGTGGGGGAATCAATGCCATCCACTATGGGACGTAATGGCACATTTTGTTTATGTATTTTTGGGAGTCCATATAATCGGGGGGGGGGGTCTAGAGTTATAAGGTTTAAGTTTGTTGGTGACTTCCACAGGCCAAGAAGTGACTTTCTTAAGGAGTCTGTGGATAGTTCTAATCTGAGAGTTGGTCGGATTATATTCAATGGGGAGGTAAGTAGTACGGTCTCGTATTAAAGAATTTAGCTTACCTTTGTAGTCTTTTTGGTTAAGTACCACAGTGGCGCTTCCCTTATCAGCTTTGGTGATTATTATTTTTTTGTTGTTTTTTAATTCTTGTAGGGCTGTATATTCATTTTTGGATAAGTTGGATTTTGGAGGTTTGGCTTTAGTGAGAACACCGACTACATCCAGTCTCACGTTGTTGGCGATGTGGTTAGGCAGGTTGCGAATTCCACGCTCTATTTGGATCATGATTTCTTCAGCAGGTTTCCTTTCCAACTTATCCAAAAATGAATATACAGCCCTACAAGAATTAAAAAACAACAAAAAAATAGTAATCACCAAAGCTGATAAGGGAAGCGCCACTGTGGTACTTAACCAAAAAGACTACAAAGGTAAGCTAAATTCTTTAATACGAGACCGTACTACTTACCTCCCCATTGAATATAATCCGACCAACTCTCAGATTAGAACTATCCACAGACTCCTTAAGAAAGTCACTTCTTGGCCTGTGGAAGTCACCAACAAACTTAAACCTTATAACTCTAGACCCCCCCCCCCCCCGATTATATGGACTCCCAAAAATACATAAACAAAATGTGCCATTACGTCCCATAGTGGATGGCATTGATTCCCCCACATATAAATTAGCCAAACATTTAGCCAAAACGCTCACACACTACACTGGCAACACACCATCACACATAAAAAACTCGGCCCACTTTAAAGCCAGTATAGAAAACCTCACACTCCAACACACTGACATAATGGTCAGTTTTGATGTCTCCTCCCTATTCACTAATGTCCCACTCAAAGAAACCTTTGAGCTCATCCAAGCCAAGTTTCCTCCCGATATCTCAGCCCTATTTCAGTTCACAATGAACTCAGGCTATTTCGTTTGGCAAGGAAAGTTCTACAAACAGATAGAGGGTACAGACATGGGTTCACCACTTTCCCCACCCTTGGCCAATTTCTTTATGGAGACATTTGAAGAGAAAGCCTTAAACTCCGCCCCACAAAAACCCACTATTTGGCTTCGTTATGTGGATGATGTGTTTGCTATTTGGCCACATGGCTCAGATACACTCCACTCCTTCCTAACACACTTAAACAACCAACATCCCAGAGTCCAGTTCACCTTAGAAAAAGAGGAAAACAACACCCTCCCCTTCCTAGACACTTTAATCACCCGCCAGTTTGATGGATCTTTGGTTTTCTCTGTTTACAGAAAACCCACCCACACTGGCAGATACATTCACCAGCAATCCCCCCCCCCTCACAACAATATGGGGTGATAAAAACACTATACAACAGGGCAAAATTAATCTGCTCAGATGACAAGGCACTGACTATGGAACTAAACCACATCCTCAACACTTTCTTAGCCAATGGCTACAACCCCAAAAAAATCCAAAAAATACTAAAACCTGTAAACCACAACCCCCCTCCACAATAAAGACTACACCAAGTCTATCACTATCCCCTACATCCAGGGCACCTCTGAAAAAATAACTAATATCCTCAAAAAATATGACCTTACTTCCTGTTACAGACCATATAAAAAGTTGGCGTCCCTTATCCGCTCTACCAAAGACCAACCACTTCCCCTAGACCTACCTGGTGTATACCAGGTCCCTTGCAGCTGCAAATTGTCCTACTTTGGCCAAACAGGCAGAACAACAAATATCAGGATTTCAGAACACCAAGACTACATCCGGTTTCACCAGTACAGCCGCTCTGGACTGGCAGACCATGCCTTAGATACCCACCATAAAATTCGTTGGAAGAAGACAAAAATAATCCATCGCAGCAAGTTTAAATACGAAAGACTGTTCAAAGAATCTTCAGCAGCTCTAAAAAACGTTCCTAACCTCAACAAATTTGGGTGCATGAAACTGCCCCAAATTTGGGAGACTTTCATTTTGAGAACTTCAGCCCAACTGCCAAGACTACCAAATTAGCCCGCAAGAGGGCACCATTAGGACTTTAGGAACAAAACTAGTTCTTATTTTCTTCCTCATTTGCTTTGTTAGTTCCTTAGTGCACATACTATATCTTTATGTTCCCGAAGATGGCAATGTGACATTGCCAAAATATAGAAGTGATTCATTAAAGTTATCTTTAATTTATTTACTTTATATGCATTGTCAATTCCGTAAATTAATTACCAGTTATGTCTAACCAACGTATAAGTCTTACTACTAGAATCATAGCTTCCATAGTTGGGATATGTCTAAAGAATGGGTGAGGAGAGAATGGCTAAACAAGCATTCATAGAGGCCTGATGAATAGTGACAGAGAGAAAGACCATTAGGAGGATAAAATCCAAAGGACTTAGCTGAGATGTGAATCCCAGATCAAACTGGAAGAACTCAAGAGAGAAGACTGAAAGAAGTTTGTACCTGTAGTGAACCTTAAGAGTTTAGAAGAAGAAGGTCTCGTCTCTTAAGTGACAAAATAGAATAAAGTAGTCAATACAAGGGGGATATATATATATATATATATATATATAGACATATTTTATGTTGCTCCCACCTATGAAAGCTTATTTGTAAACCTATAGTACATACAGTACTGTGGGAAGGATAGTGATATATATATATATATATATATATATTTTTTTTTTTTTGTTTTTTTTTGTTTAAACCAAACATATTTGGTCGTTTTATAATTAAAATACAAACTTATTTAATACTGACCATTTACAAACAAACTGACATTATAGCCTACCAGTCTGGCAAACTGTCTGGCTTTTTCAAGGCGTTTACGCCTTGAAAAAGGCAAAACTGGTAGGCTATAATGTAAGTTTGTTTCTGAATGGTCAGTATTAAATAAGTTTGTATTTTAATTTTTTTTTCTATTTGTATCAATTATATATATATAATATATATATATTTTATTTATTTATTTTATTTTTTGTGGTGACAGCATCAGAGGATTTGTGCATAAATAAGGTAGCCACATTGCCTCAGAATGGGGAGAGTGATCAGACAGTCTTGACTTGGGAGGTTGTCAAATGTGGAATTTTCAGTTAAGAAGGGATATATGTGGAACTACAAGGCAGATGATTATGACAAACTTAGGAGGCTGCTTGAAATTGTGCTGTGGCATAACAATCTGCAAGGAAAGGAAGGATGTTAGTAGTTCATTGAGATGATCAAGGTTCAGGTGGCAATATCAAACTAGGTCAGGAAGATAAATCAGGAGGGAGTTAGATGGATAAGTAGTATTATTCAGGAAAGATCTGCAAAAAAATTTTTTTTTAAATAATAATATTTAAATAAATAAAAATTAAAAAAAAAAGGTTGCAAAGAATATATAAGGAGAAAGATGCTCAGCAAGCAGTACAAGAAACCAGGCAAGAAAAGTAACCAGCATGGTAAGAAAGGCAAAATCAGATTATAAGAAGAAATTAGTTAAGAAGGTCAAAGGAAATCCCAAGAAGTTCTTTTGATTCAGAAAAATGAATGTGGAAGATTTAGGTGGTTTTAGATGCACTGCCCCAAATGTGAAAATTATTATAAGGATGGGCAAATTTGGGATTTGCACAGTTAGGTGAGTGAAAAATGGCATCTTAAGCAGAAAAGAATGCCAATTTTTTAGAGGCTGAAAAAACTGTTGATGTGATGTTCATACTAGAAGTCATGGAGAGAAATCAGATTACGTCTGGCAATTTATGTATCAATGAGAGTCAAGGAAGGTGAGCCGAGATCCCTTCTGTGAAAGAAAAGGCAAGACTGCATTTTTTTTTTTTTTGCAATGAAGATGACCAGGTCACCCTTGTCACACTGCAGGATGTTATAGCGATCACTGTTTAAGAGAGAATATTCTGAGGCTTGGGATGTCTGAACACAGCATGGTTTGTTGAATGAATTGGATAAGTAGAGTGTACGTCATCAGCAAAACTGCAGATCAGATTAGTGGTGACTGAGAACAGGGTGTTTATATGTAGGAGTAATGTAAGAACAGAGCCTTGAGGCACTTTGGCATTGGTGGTGAAGCCTGAAGAAAGTATGTCATTCACCATGACATGTAGTGAACTATCCATCCAATTACAGAGGATGGAAGGTAGACTGAAGGAAGGTAGTTTGATTAGAGGGCCTCAATGTGAAAGACAAAAACCCCTAAAAATGTCAGTATGGCAGCACATGTTGACATTACAGGGTAATACAATGCTATGTCCTGAATGCTTCAGTTTTTGTTTTAATCATTTCATTTTTTTGTCAAAAATGATTCAAACCAATAATAATAATAACGTAGTGCTGGATGAAATATTTTGGAGGGAGTGTTCTTGTTAGGTTAACTCGAAGTAGACTGCAAATGGTCTCTATTGGGGGAGTAGTTTCCTATGAAATTTGCAAGCAGGCCCTCCATAATTTCTTGAATCGTTTTAAAGGCTAAATATTATGTCATTTGTGAGGTAAATTCATACAAACGAAATCATATGACTAGAATACATGAGCCCAAAACAAGTTGACATCCCAAACACAATTTAACTTTTGACACACTCAATATATTCATCAGAATTTTTTTTTTTTTTTTTTTTTTTTTTTTTTTTTTTTTTTTTTTTTTACAAAAGTACCACATTCAACAGTCTTCTGAATAAATTCTCACAGATATCATACATTATGAATTTCACTGTCTAGTAAAGACAATGGAAATTTATTCAGTCAATCAGATGAAATTTACAACCCCCTAATAACCGCCCAACTGGCCACAGTGGATGAAATATGTTAATCATATTAAATTTCATATTAATAGTATTTCAGTGGTCTCTCAATGGTACACTTTGCATCCATGTTTGGCACATGACAGTTTAAAATGTCATGGCTGGTAGTGTGGTTAAAATTTATCATTTCCAAGGATCATTTTAATGGTAAAATTAGATGAAACAAAATAACACTTTTTTTGTTGTATGTTTACTAAAATAGCTCTAGGTTTAACTGCAAAAATGAATGGCCCAAAATAGTATTATACAAGAATGTCTTTATTATTTCTTTATTAATATATAAAGAAATGACTATATACAGGCATAAAAAAGATAACATTGTTTCTTTTGAGAAAATAAATTCTCATATTAAAATTTCTTAACATGTGAATTCCAAGGGAGTGAAAAGAGGACAAAATAATTCCCTTGCATAAGGGAGGTTCTACAACTGCAGAAGCAAATTATAGACCAATCAGTATCTAAGAAGTGGTGGTAAAAGTATTCGAGGTGAATAAGAATATAGTTACATCCAGAGTTACGTAGCATGCAACTTACGTAAATTCACAGTTATGTAATAAATCTACTAGTGCATATGAACACGTTTGCAGCTTTGAGCAGGTGCGTTGACTTTGACAGCCTTATTGCAGTACTGTAGTAGATGCCTCAAGTGGTTAACTCAGTCACTTGTTATTACTGCTAGTTTCGTTGTTTTTTTATCCTTAAAATGGAATGCAAACGCAAAACTGAATGCGCTGGTAATAAATCTAAAAAACAAAGGTCTACGGTTACTTCGGAAGAAAAGTTGAAAATAATTCGTATGTATGGAGGCAAGAAAATTCTATCAACAATAGCTCAGGAAATAAATTGACCTATTTTGACAGTGAATACAATAGTGAAGGATAAAGTTTGCATTGTTGAAAGCACGAAAGGTGCGGTAGCGTTGAAGGGCACAATTATTACCAAGAAGAGGCTGGGCCCGATATCAGAGATGGAGAAATTGTTGTCTCACTGGATCAATGATCTGACAAAGAAGCGGATACCCTTAAGTTTACTGCTTATCCAGGAAAAGGCAATGTCCTTATATAAGGATTCAAAAGAGCAGGTCGGCATCATGGACGTGGAGAGTACATTTAAAGCTAGTGCTGGATGGTTCGAACGTTTCAAGAAATGTACAAATCTGCACAGCATCAAAATCACAGGTGAGGAAGCAAGTGCAGATACAAACACAGCAAGTTGATTTCCTGAACTTCTACCAGAAATAATTTAAAAAAAAATCAACTAACGCCTTTTTATTCCCGAATATGGGAGTAGGCGAGGCCATTTAGTCATATCTAACTTTTGGAGACTGAGTGGGCAGTTCAATCTCCACTGGTACCAATCAGAGATAGATGGCCCAAGGCTATCACCAATTAAGCGATGCACAGTGAAGAGAGACGGCTCAAATGTGCCGCCATCTTGTGGTCCATAACCCTAACACAATATATTTAATGTCTGAAATAATGTGGGTTCTACGGTCGATTTTCTTGAGTTTACGGGAGGAAAAACCCGAGTTTCCGGGAGGAAAAACCCGCTTACCTGTGCCAGAAATCGACTAACTCGGGAACCGGTCGAAAAAAGGCTCAGAAAAATTTCCTCTAGTCGCCGACTAGACTCGAAACGAAGTCTTCCTTCATGCCACATCCACTGAGCTACACAGGCCAGAAATAATTGAGGGGGAATATTTGCCTGAGCAAATATTTAATGTTGACGGCTCTGTTTTGGAAGAGGATGCCAACACGGACATTTACTGCAAAAGAGGAAAAATCTATGACTGGATTCAAGGTCACAAAAGATCGGATCACTGTTATAATTGGCAGAAACATTTCAGGGGACTTAAATCGCAGCATGCTGCTCATAATCTGGAAATCCAACACCAAGGCTTGGGTTACATGTGCGCTGTTCGGAGACTGGTTCAATAACCTCTTCATTCACCAGGTGAAGGAATATTGTGCCGAGAAAGGAATCCCGTTTAAAGTGCTTCTCCTCCTGGACAATGTCCCCAGTCACCTAGAAGAGTTAGATGACTTTCATCCTGACTTAAAAGTTGTTTACCTTCCTTCTAGAACTACCTCACTATTGCAACCTATGGATCAAGGTGTTATTGCAACCTTTAAAGCCTATTATCTGCGGTGTACGTTTTACCAAGCAATCAAGGCCATTGATAGTGGTAAGGGCATTACTCTACATGATTTCTGGAAGAACTATAATATCCTTAATGCTATCAAAAACATCGGGGTGGCTTGGGATGAAATCAAGCAGACAACAATGAATGCTGTGTGGAAGAAAATCTGCCCAGAAATGGTCTATAATTTTAAGTGTTTCATGGAAGGAGAGCAAACAATTACTGATATGGGTGCTGAGTTGACACAAGAATTACAGCAGGCGATGGAGACGTGTGTGTAACTGGCAGCAGTTAGAGCTGGAAGTGGATAACAGTGACATTAACGAGCTTCTTTTGAGTCACTATGAAGAGCTAATTAATGATGACCTTATTCAATTGGAGGCATTCTGAAATTCAGAAGAAAATACTAAGCCAATTGAACCACCAGACATAAAGAAATTTACAACGAAGAACTAGCAGGGGGTTTTAACTTGATAGACATGGCGTTAGCAAGATTACAAGCTGTGTACCACATTGAAGGAACTGTACTCCGGGAAACAGATGAAGCTAGAGATTTAGAGGTAATGGTAGACAATGAGTTAAAGTCACCCATTGTAAAACATGGAAAATGTTTTACAGAGGGTGACTTGGGTATCTTGGTAGATAGAGGAAACCATTTGTTTCTTTAGCTTACTTTATGTAATGTAACTCAGCTTGTCCTGTATATTTGTATATGCTCCAGATGATGATCTTAATATGAAGATCGAAACTTCGGGATATTAAAATAGTTATTTATAACAAGGTTGTAAAGTCCATAATATCCCAAAAACTTCGGGATATTAAAATAGTTATTTATAACAAGGTTGTAAAGTCCAAAATGAATGCATAACAATAATCTTTTTTAATTAATTTAATAATAATTTTACAGATTTAAAAATTAAAAGTGAAATTTAATTACAGCAGTTTACAATTAAATGGAAATTTCACTTTCTTCTACATACACATGCACAAAAATAAAAAATAATAATAATAGCAAAATAATTCCTGATATATTAAAGTATATCTTATTTATAGTCACAATTTTCCAGATGCCTGAAATTGGAAAAAACACAATTTGCAATTCTCACCAAGTAGACTTTGTTCTAATAATTTTAGGTAGGGAGATATCTCAATTTCATCACTCAGTACAAAACTATCCTATTACTGAAGGCCTGAAGCAAAAAAGTTCCATGTGTGATCTCTACAGCAGGGTTTCTGAATTATATTAAAAAAAAAAACAGAAAATTTTTAGATAAGAAAGAAATTTTTAAAAATCTATAAGCCATCCAGCACTAATGTATATAGTAGGTTGAACTTTTGTGGGTGGGAGGCACAATAATAATAATAAAAAAAGAATTCACTTTAATGCAAAGAGTAGCAATAATATAATTTTAGATTCTTAAATTAAAAAAAATGATTATCTTGACATTTTTTTTAAAAAAGGGAATATTAGAACAAAGTCTAATTGGTATAAAACATTCAAACAAGTATAAAAAGAAAGCATAATGTTAATGAAATACAGTATTTAAATAAGTTGATGAAGTACGATATTTAAATCAACAAAAGTTCTAATTTTTAGTAATGCCACAAATATGAATTACCTAGTAATTTTTTCAAAAAGCCACAAACAGCAGCTGCATAGCCAAGCCTGCTAACATTCAGAACATCCATGGCTATCTATAAAGACAGAAACACTGTGTATATTATGAAATCAAGTAATTTCTAAGCTAAAGTTGCAAATTAAATGTAAATATCAAAAAACACCATAAAGAGGAATATTATATATTAGATGGGTGTAGTGTAAAAGCTTAAGAAAAATATATTTCAATTGTCTCATCATGTCATTGAAATGCAGCACTATATGAACCTTACAGTACATCAAGAATCGAATTGCTGCCATTTCTGAAACAACACAAGATGACATTTGCCTCTAAACAGACTTTTGCCTCTTTTTTTTTTAATGAGGGTAATAGAAATGTCTATCCCATGATGGAGAGAAAAGGAGGGGGGGGGGGTCTAGAGAAAATTCTGTTATATGAAAAAATAAAATATGAAATCGAAGTCACCATGAAATCAAGGGGAGGGAATAAAAAAACAGATCAAAGAATCTAATTTACACATCATATAATGATGCATATACATAAGGAATGTAGAAGTGGACCCAGAGTTTCACATTTGTACTTGGGGGAAGATATAGATATGATAGAAATATTGGATTGATATAATCATCATCACCACTGAGGAAATGAAGACTATGACCAATACAGTAAGATCCTACTCAGTAATACAAGATGACTTATTCAGATAATAGTGATTATGGAAAGAAAGTAGCTATAACAGTTAACACCAAACATGAAGATAAACTATACCAAATTGATGATAATTTCAAGAGATGTGGACAAATTTCAGAATTGCTTTAAAGTAGGACAATGAAATTTATTTTATGCTTGTTTGGTACTAAAAATGCTATGCTATAACAGTGAAACAAAGAAACACCGAGTAAAAAAAGGAAAACTAGCATACATGTGAAACTAGTTTTTGTTGGAGATAAAACATAGTAAGAGAAATAAGCTCTATAAAAATGTTCTGTGAAAATGTGAAGCCAAAAATTCAGGCCTAATAATGATACTTGCTGAATTCCTGCTTAGGATATGAACTATTCATTATTAAATCCATGTGCATAAATTTACATGAAGAGTAAAGAAAGAACTGATTCTATTAGTGTTGTGAGTAATGGCTTAACACTGCACAGGAGATTTGAAAGAGTAGTGCTATAATTGGATCAAACACATTTAAAGATTTAATAGGTAATCAAGGAGAAAACACTATAAATAACGATGGAAGAGAACTCAGGGAATTTGTGGCCTATAATAGTTTGAAAATTACCAACAGCTTCTTTAAACATAAAGATATACATAAATATACAATAGAAGCCAGAGGATATAAAAGCATCATTGACTACATAATAGTGGGTGAAAAAACTAAAGAAGTTGGTAAGAAACTGCAAAGTATACAGAGTATGCAATATTGACTCAGACTACTATTTATTAATCAGTACTATTAAGATCCGAAAACCAGAGAAATAGAAACAATACAAGAATATAAAAACAAAAGCAGGAGCAATTTAAGATAGAACTGTTACAGCAAGATAGTATCAGAGAAGACTTACAAATCATACAAAGAAAATAAATGAAGATACAGATATAGAAAATGAATAGCAAAACACTAAACAAATAGTAAAACAAGCAGCATATGAAGCCATAGGAACCAAACTGCAAAGAAAAAGGAAAGGACTAAGAACCTGGAACCCAGAAATAGAATCTTTAATAAGAAAAAAAAATAATAAATTTAGTTTAATCCTTTATCCAAGTGTGAGCAAACAAAGTTTGTGCCTGAAAGTATCTTCAGGACTGGGTTAAGGTGGTACACACCAGGGCAACTCGTTGCAAAGGTGGAGCAAGCTACCAACACTCCTATCCTAGTATCTCCTATAATGCAAAACACATCTCCTTGCGGATATGTCTATTGTTATGCATTAAGGGAAGGGCCACTACCCAGACCGGTTTCGACCTTTATTGAGGTCTCTTCAGTGGGAGCCAGGCCCAAGTCGAGATATCAGGCAGAAGCATTTGCAGGTCAACTCCACCTATAGGAATTGCCAATTGGTGTGCCACCCTTTTTTAATAAATTACTCTGGATTTAGAGAAAGATGTTGAAAGTTTATTTTCCACTTGGTTAGAGTATAATAAATTTAGTTTAATCCTTTATCCAAGTGTGAGCAAACAAAGTTTGCGCCTGAAAGTATCTTCAGGACTGGGTTAAGGTGGTACACACCAGGGCAACTCGTTGCAAAGGTAGAGCAAGCTACCACTGCAACGAGTTGCCCTGGTGTGTACCACCTTAACCCAGTCCTGAAGATACTTTCAGGCGCAAACTTTGTTTGCTCACACTTGGATAAAGGATTAAACTAAATTTATTATACTCTAACCAAGTGGAAAATAAACTTTCAAGAAAAAAGAAATATACCTTGAATGGTTAAACGACAGAACCATAGGAAATGAAATAGAATATAAAAGAATTAGAGCAATAACAAGAAGAGAAACCAGGAAAATTAGAAGACAAGACTGGGAAAAATTTGTATCAAGATTAGAGTATGACATAAATGGACCTCAGGTAAAGCCAAACCTCAAGAAACAAAGGATAATCTGCAATTAGAAGGCCCTTCCACAAAATAATGGACCAATCACTACACCCAGCTTCTAAACAATAATAATCAAATTGAAATAAAACAAGTGAAGAACCAATACAGTTAAATGATATAAAGAAAATATTGGAAAAACTAAAAAAATAGAAAAGCTACAGGAGAAGATGGAATAAATTCAGAACTATACAAATACAGCTCTAAACCATTTCAATTATGATTAATTAAATTTCTGAACAGAATATGGGAAGAAGGAAACATCCCACAAGTATGGAAGACAGCAATTGTCATAAACATATTCAAAAAAAAGGAAACAAAGGATTGCAGAAACTACAGAGGAATATCCTTATTAAATGCATGCAATAAAATATATCTAGATATAATTAAAAGTAAATTTAACACCATGGGCTGAGGAAATTATTGGAGAAGAACAATGCAGCTTTAGGAAAGGAAGATCCTGCACAGATCCCACATTTACACTGAAACAAATTATAGAAAAAAGAATAGAATTTAATCTGCCAACATATGTGGCCTTCCTAGATTATGAGAAAGCATATGATCAAATCAACAGAACAAAATTAATCAATATACTGTATGAATTGAAAGCTCCACCTCAAACCACAAAAGCAATAGCAAATATAATGGAAGAAAGCTATATTAAAATTAAAATCAATAATGAAACAACCGAAAAAATTAAAACCAATAGAGGTCTCATTCAAGGAAGTGGATTATCACCAATACTCTTCAATATATATATATATATATATATATATATATACACACATATATGGAAAAAATTTCAAAAGAATGGAGGAAAAACAAAATCATAGGAATTAAAATAGGAAATAAAGAATTAACCAGCCTTTTGTATGCTGACAATCAAGTTACTTTTGCTGAAAATGAAGACCAATTACAGAAAAATCTACACATATTGAACAAAATAATAGAACAATATGACATGAAAATCTCAATAAATAAAACGAAATCAATAGCATTTCAAGGTAAAAAAAATTAAAAGATGCAAACTAGTCATCCACAACAAAGTAATAGAACAAGTGAACAGATTTAAATATCTAGGAAATTACGTAAGTCCAAATGGAGAAATCGACATTGTATATAAAAAGCAAAAAATCCTAGCAGTCATTTTGAATAAACACTTTGAATAGACACTTCAGTAAACAGATGTTGTGAATAACTCAAATAAAACTATATAAAATAATAGCCAAACCGATTCTGAAATATGGTAGTGAAACATGGACTTGGGGAAAATGAGATAAAAGACAAGTGGAAGCTGCAGAAATGAAGTTCCTACGACTTGCTCGCAGGCTATAAAAGAATAGACAAGATAAGAAATGAGAAAACAGTTATCCATAATTAGGATAACAGAAGACATCACAAACTATAGAAAGAATGAATGAAGACAGATGGCCAAATATTGCCTGGAAATATAAACCAAAGGATCACCGATCAAGAGGAAGACCCAGGAGGAGATGGGCAGAAGACTTATTTAAACCCTTGAAAATGTTACAGGCAAACAGTTGCCTAATACGGGAAGCCAACAAGAAGATAAAACACTGAGCAGAAAAGATCATTCCTATGGTGAAATAAGTAACAGTTATTTTCAGCGTACACTAGAAATATAAATTAAATCAACTTTAATATATATGTTCCGATATTTCGGCAACGTCACGTTGCCATCTTCATGGGAACTTAAGATAAAGACACATACACGCAAGTACTACATAACAGCAAATGAGAAACGAAGTGAGGAAGCTACCATTTTCCTAAAGTCCTGATGGTGCCCCATGGCGGGCTATATTGGGTGTTCTTGACCTTTGGGCTGAAGTTCTTCTGATATATGTTTCCCAAATTTGGGGCAGTCTTATGCATCCAAATTTGTTGAAGTTTGGCATGTTCCTAAGGGTGTGGAAAAAAACAAAATCCTAAAAAAACATGTTACAGACCGTATAGAAAATTGGCATCCCTTATCCACTCCACTAAAGACCAAAAACTTCCCCTAGACCTACATGGTGTATACCAGGTCCCTTGTAGCTGTAAATTGTCCTACTTTGGCCAAACAGGCAGGACAGCAAATATCAGAATCTCAGAACAAAAGGACTACATCCGATTTCATCAATACAGCCACTCTGGGCTTGCAGACCATGCTCTGGATACTCGCCACAGAATAACGTGGAAGAAAGCCACAGTAATACACCGCAACAAGTTCAAATATGAAAGACATCTGCCTCAGCCCTTAGGAACATGCCACACCTCAACAAATTTGGATGCATGAGACTGCCCCAAATTTGGGAAACATATATCAGAACTACTTCAAGCCCAAAGGCCAAGAACACCCAATATAGCCTGCCAGGGGGCACCATCAGGACTTTAGGAAAATGGTAGCTTCCTCGCTTCGTTTCTCATTTGCTGTTATGTAGTACTTGCGTGCACATGTCTTTATCTTAAGTTCCTATGAAGATGGCAACGTGACTTTGCCGAAATATTGGAAAGAATATATTAAAGTAGATTTAATTTATATTTCTAGTGTACGCTGCCAATTCCTTAAGTATTTAGTTATCGTGTTTAACCAGCATATAAGCCTTTCTACAAGAGTTATTATTTTCATTTTATATTAGTTAAATTAATTATTAAAACAAATGTTTTTAGTGCTTAATCAAGAATAATAGTACATGTGAATGTGACTAGAGTTTTCTACACAAATTGCACTGTGGAGTGGTCAAATTATATTTATAAAATTTTAATGGATTTGTGGGCTGGCTATTAGGAAAGACTGAATTAAGACTATAGGTTTAATTACTGCCACTTAAACTCGAAATAAAGTACCTACATAACTTGTTACAGTATATAACATCTTTTAATAAACTCCTTTGTCACAGCATGTTAAACCTTGAATCCCCTTTTCAATTTGCTCTGGCTCAAAATTTCCATATCCCATTCGGTTAGGTCAGTGTTTCCCAACGTGGGGACGTACACCCCACAGGGGGAAAATTTGAATGTTTTGGGGGCAATTAGAAAATGATGTTGCATTCATCACCGCATCACCGCTATACTAAAAAAACTCACCATTGTTGATGATAAATTGTCGATGTTGCAACCCTGACTTTCCAAGAAAAAAAAAAGCTGACAACACTAGTACAGCAGTCGACATAAATACAGTATCAAGAAGAACTCTCAGAAATGCAAAATGACGAGTCTATTAGAACTTTATTCAACATAAAAGGAATGATGGTATGGCTTTCTGATGAGGCAGAAACGAAATACCAAAATTCAACTAGTTTTGCGAAAAAAAATACTGTTGCCTTTCCTGTTGTCATATTTAGTTGAATGTGACTTTAATACTATAAATGACTTGCTACTGAAGAAAAGAAATCTGGATATCACAAACCATGGGGATCTGAGATTGAAAATCACTAAATTAGTACCTCAAATAAAAACTCTTTACAGCAGACATCAAGCTCAAGGATTGCATTAACTTGGATTTTATTTCCCGAGTTCAGTTCGATTTATGTTTTATAATATCTGAAGTGTAATATAAAATTCACATTCATTGAAGAAAGTCAAATTAAAAACAGTTTTACCCATTTCCTTTTTTATTTAAAGTACATATTTATATTATACTTTTTCAGAACTTGGCTGACTATTATGCTGTGGAGGGGAGGCATAAAAATCTGAGGAGTTGAGGTAGGCATGATCCAAAAAAACGTTGGGAAACACTGAGTTAGGTTCATCTGCTGTCTATAATAGTTCTATAAATTCTCATACTTCTGATACTTATTCTAATCTTTTTTCATTAGAGGTTTCTGAAAGCTTGATTTTCTGTAATTCATCATCATCATCTTCAGCCATTTGCTGTCTACTGCTGGACAAAGGCCTTCTCAAAGTCCTCCATTCAAGTCCTATCCTGAGCTTTTCTATGCTAATGAGTTTCAGATATCTTTTTAATCTCAGTGCCCCTCCAGTCTCTTTGGTCTTCCTGTAGCTCTCTTTCCACCTCTGAGATACTATTCAGATATCAACTTTGTCCATTTCTGAGTGCCACTTCTTGCAATATGACTTGCCCATTGCCATTTGGATCTTTTAATGGCTGTTATGTTTATCACTCTAGTCTGAGCTCTGACCAAAGTATTATACTTTCTATCTAGAATGGTAATACCAAGTAATGACCTTCCCATTTTCTATGGATAATCCTAAATTTACTGATCAATTTTTTAGTCGAAGGCCATGCTTCACTTCCACATGTCATGACCAGAAGTATATAATTGTCGAATATTTTTCTCTTCAGGCAGAATGGAATTGTTTCCCTTGAGTGCTTCATGATGTTTTCCAAAGACTACCCAACCAAGTTAAATTCTATATATAATTTCTTCTTCTTCGCAGCTTCCCTCTAGTGTGATCTTTGTCCAAGATAAACATAGGAGGTTACTTTATCAATTTTCTGTGTTCCATTTGTAATGGCTTTTTTGTGATGTATTTATTATACATTCTTTTTGTTTTTTCTTTGTTTATACTGAAACCTTTCTTTTTTACTTTCTAGTCAGTTACTGAAACAAATCTCAACTCAACATCATCAGAAATTAAGACTGGCACCATCAACATAAGAAGAATCAATGGAACTAGCAGAAGAATTGGATAAGTACCAGGTTGACATAATAGGTGTTACCGAAACAAAGACAAAAACGGGCAAGATCTTTCTAAGCAACAAATACAAGACAATATATTCAGATAATAACAAATCAAGGAAAAGAAGTAGCTAAAATATTAAACACTAAATATGAGGGAAATGTCCTGAAGGCAATATCAAGTAGAGTGATGTGGGCTAATATCAAAATGGGAAACTGGACTTATTTGTGCTTACGGTCACACAAGGTTCTACTGAGGAAGAATTGGAAAAAAATTTGAGGCATTAGAGAAGGCTGACACAAAGAAAAGGGTCATCCTTGTTCAAGATGAAAACAGCAGAGTAGGAAATGATTATCAGACATAAGAATGTTTTGGGAAAATTTGGAGAAAAGAGCAAAGCTAATAATAATTGTAAATACCTTTTGGATTTCTGCTCAGGACATGAAATAGTTATTATTAACACCATACTCCAACATAAAAATGTGCACAAATTCACATGGAGAGAAGGTGAAAAGAGTAAGAAAGTCTCACTGACAATGTTATTGTAATACCAATTTTGTTTTCCCACTGAATCAGTACATAAGAGAATACAGAGGATTTGAAATACAAAGTGATCATCATTTAGTGTTGAGCAGGATAAAACTGAGCTTCATATTTAAAAGGAGGGTGGGTGAGAAAGTTTTAAAATGAATCAAAGTTCAGTCTATCAGATATGAGCTATAGACTCAAATACACAAGCATTATTCAAGAAAAACTGAAAGAGTTAAAAACAAGAACCAACCCTTGGATATATACAGAAACCTTTCTTTTTTACTGGCAAACCCTAAAGAAAACTTTGATTGATTCAGCCAGAGAGGCATGTGGTGAGGTAATCTGCAAGGATAGAAAAGTCAGAACTCCATGGTTGACTCAGGAAGTTATAGAGGCAGGTCAAGGAAAAGAATAAAGCATATCGAAAGTTACTAGCAAGTAGGTCAGCTTGTGCTTTTAGAGAATACAGAGAAAAACGTAAGAAAGCAAAGCATTGTGTAAAATTAGCTAAACAAAAGTCATGGGAAGACTTTGGTAAGAACACAAAATAAATATCAGGAAGCTGGCACATATTCTGCAGGCTATTGAAAAAACTCAGAAATGGAGGAAAGAATATGTAAAAGGAACTAGAGAAGATAAAGGGGACAAAAATTAAAGATAAAAATATACTTGATGTGTGGGTCATTACTTTATTATTATTATTCAGGCCTCCATGGAGTCGAAAGACTCATCGTGGGAGGTCCTTCCTAAGAACATAAAGTCTGTCAAGACTCATCGAGGGGGAGATCCCCCCCCTAAGAAACACAAAGTCTATCATTCCACTCCTTAAACTCATTGACCATTCTCGCTCTCACCACTCCATCAGGCAATGCATTCCACGGTTCAACCACCCTCCACGCAAAGAAACCACTCCTCACCTTCTTGCTCACAGTTTCCTTTCGTAACTTCCAGGGATGGCCTCGCCATCACTCCTTCCCGCTGTTCAACCAAGCGAAAGAACTCCCCAGTGTCAACCCTGTAACCACCTCTCAACAGTTTAAAAGTCTCAATCATATCACCTCTCCTTCTATCCACCAAACTCTGCAGTCCACATTCCCACAGCCAATCCTCGTAACTCTCCTTGTACAGTCCTGAAACCATCTTTGTCGTCTGTCTTTGTATCCTTTCCACAGTTAATTTATCCGCTTCAAATCCTGGAGACCAAATCTGAGAACAATAGTCCAAGTGTGGTCTGATCAGAGACTTATACAACGTATTAGATAAAGTATTAAACAAAAATATGATTGCTTAGCATACTTTGAAAGATTAATAAATGAAACAAGCAGTGACAGAATGGTGGTAGAAAACAATCCACAGGAATGCCATCTAGAATAATATATATATATATATATATATATATATATATATATACTTGAAGTAGAAAAGCTATCACAAACCTGAAACATGGAAAGGCAGCTGGAGTAAATGATATTTGACCAGAAATGCTAAAATATGGAAGTATAAAAGTTTTACAGTGGCTATACTGCATAATCCAGAAGGTCTGGGTCGAATTCCAGATGACTGGAGTTAAGCACTCATCGTACCCATCTATAAAAAAAGGGAATAATGCTGAAGGTGAGAATTAACTGAGGAATTTCTCTATTGAGTGTTTCTGGTAAGATTTATGCAAGTATTCTTGAGAAATGGCTAAGAAAAATTGTGGAGGAGAAGCTTGGAGAAGAACGAGCTTGGTTCAGGCCAAACAGAGATAGTCAAGATCAGATTTTCACTTTAAGACAAATGTGAGTAATTATGGTAATATAACAAGGATCTGTATTTAATTTTTGTAGATCTAGAAAAGGCATATGAAAAGGGAAGATTAGCTGTGTTCTCCTACCATGACCTTGGCTGATTAGCCATCAGTCATGCTTGTAGCATGTTGAGCACAGTTAAGCCTGGGATGAATTTCCGTGGTGGGCTGGAAACCTACAAACATGGTCAAAAATACTGCCATCTATATGTAACTGATACAGATGGCAGTGCCAATATTTCGGTGAAGTTCGGAGGGGCCATACCCAGAACGTCTCAGTATCATGCCTCCACGTGGATTCCCCCCCCCCCCCCCCCAGGAAACATGGTGTCACAATGAGCCATGGCAAAGTTGATACTGGCAGAAAGCTATAAAATGCATCTCCCAAGATGTTATGTGGCCAGAGAGAGATTAGGCCACATCCTCTCCACTACAATGCCAAGAAGAAGAAAGAAAGGGTAAAGCCCATGGCCAGAATGGGCAAACATTGGATGTCACTAAATTTCCCCAACTATATGACTACTCTGATCGAAACCATTTATGGAGACCAGAGCATGATGCAATGGGGAAGCTTTCCCAAATAAGCAATACTGGAATAGCCGAAAGAATTCATAAACATAACAGTAATCAAAACAATCCTCTTTTCCTCCATATAAGAACATTTAATTGTTGAACACTTAAAGAAGAGGAAGACCTTACCATCTTACAGTAAGAACTAAAACACATTAAATGGGACATCATAGGTTTAAGCGAAGTTCGCAGGCAAGATGAACATTTAATAAAACTAAAAAATGGAGACTACTTATACTATTATGGGAAAACTAAAGGACAATACGGAGTTGGATTTCTAATTAAGAAAACAACTGCACACCTTATAGAAGAATTTAATTATACAGATGAAAAAATAATTGAAATCACACTTAAAATAAACTCCAAACTTAAAATCAGGATCATCCAAATATATGCTCCCACCTCATCCCACACTGATGAAGAGATATGACTCACTGCAACACACTCTAGACAAAAAAAGAAATAGCAATCAAATCTTCACTATAGTAATGGGAGATTTTAATGCCAAAGTAGGTCATCCCATTCACCAAACAGACACAATAGGATCATATGTATATGGTATAAGCGGCAACTCAGGAATGGCTCTTACAGAATTCTCTATCAGTAACAAGCTTTACATTATGAATACTTTTTTTAAGAAAGCCCTCAAAAGAAAATGGACATGGAGAAGTCCAAATGGAGAAATAAAAAATGAAACAGATTATATACTGTGTAAGAATAAAGAAATAGTTCAAGACAGCACTAAATCAAGTAAAAACAGGAAGTGACCACTGACTGGTGAGAGCAAAAATTAAAATAAACCCCAAATTGGAAAGAATAAAATGGCTAAACAACAAAAAATCAAGAAGTTTTGACTTAAAACCGATTGAAAACAAGAAGAAGAAGGATTATGCAGAAAAACTCAATAAAAAACTAGCCTTGATAAATATATTTGAAGAAGAAGACATAAATAAAATAAGCAGAAACCTAACGGAAGTAATAATCTCAGCAGTCAATGAATTCAAAAGCAACAAACAACAAAAAGACCATAAACTTTCAGAGAAAACCTTACAACTACTAAAAAAGAGATGAATATGAAACAAGACTAAAACTTAATTTCTAAAATAGAATATGCAGAACTATGCCAAACGATAAGAAATGAAATAAGATTTTATAACACTAAAAAAATAAAAGAAACAATTGAAAACAATAAAAATATGAAAATATTAAGAAAAGATTTATCAGTTGGCAAAAGTCAAATAACTGCAATAAAAGACAAGACTGGAACTATAATAAGGAATCAAGAACAAATCCTAAGCAGGCTAGAAGAATTTTATAAAGAACTCTATAGTGATCCTTCAATAAATAAATCAAATATCAATAACTCTTCTCCATCGCATATAGAATTCATCCCCCCATTCACTTCAGATGAAACAAAACAAGCATTAAAACAAAGGAAAAATGTCCTGGTGAAGATCTAATTCACACAGAAATAATTAAATGGGGAGGAAATAATATCATTCACCATGTCACAAACTTACTAAATCTATGCCTATAAGAAGGGAAGATACCAGAAAACTGGAAAAATGCTACTCTGATACTGTTATTTAAAAAAGGGGACAAAGAAGAAGTAAAGAACTATAGACAAATTAGTATTCTCTCCAATCTGTACAAAATTCTTCTAAAAGTAATAACAAACAGGTTAACCCCTCTTCTAGACTCAGATCAACCAGTAGAACAAGCAGGATTCTGTAAAGGCTTTAACACAATTGATCATGCAGTAACCAATTGCCTCTCTGTTTAGCATTTATTGATTTTGAAAAAGCATTTGATTCCATCAAAACTAATGCAATGATCAAAGCACTCCAGAATCAGGGAGTTCCTGGAGAATGTATGGACCTCCTCCAGGAAATATACCACACTGCAACAGCAACAATCCAACTTCACACAAGTAGCAAATAAAATAATAATTGAAAAAGGTGTCTGACAAGGAGACTCTCTATCACCCAAAATCTTTACAGCAGTCCTTCAAGAAATATTTAATAATATAAACTGGACAAACCTTGGTATAAAAATTAATAACTGAACACACCTAAGATATGCAGATGATATCATAATTTTTGCAAACACTCCAGAAGACCTTAATAGAATGATAGAAGACCTATATCAAGAAAGCAGAAAAGTCAGTCTAAAAATAAACAGAGAAAAAACTAAAATCATGTTTAATCATTTTGTAACATCAAAAAAACATAATAATAGAAAACTATTTCTTGGAAAGAGTCTCTTCACATACATACTTAGGTCATCTCATCGATCTAAACTCTAGACTTCAAAAGGAAATAAATAGGAAAGTTCAACTTGCCTGAGGCACATCCAGAAAATTAAAAAGCATTTTTCAAAACAGTGATGTCCCACTCTATTTAAAAAGGAAGACATTTAACCAGTGTATACTTCTAGTCATCACATATGGTTGTGAAACTTGGTCGCTAACAAAAGCACTGGCAAATAAACTAACAACAACTCAAAGATGCTAGGCATCACATTAAAAGATAAGCGAAACATCTGGATAAGAAGCCAGACTCACATCACTGACATCATTCTTCACCATAAGCGACTAAAATGGAAATAGGGCCAGACATCTATCCAGGAGAAAAGATGAGTGATGGACCACTATAGTAACAAACTGGATTCCACAAGAAGGGAAATGAGGTCAACGACGTCCTAAAAGAAGGTGGAGAGATGAACTGTCAAAATTTGTTGGGAAAAATTGGACAACTATTGCCAAGAACAGAGAAAGGTGGAAAGAACTGGAGGAGGCATTCATCCAGCTGTGGACAGAAAATGGCTGAAAAGAAGAAGATCTAGAAACGGCATATGACAAGGTGCCAAGACAAAAGATGTTCGAAACATTCCAATTATATGGTGTAAATGGGACATTACAGCAAGCAAAAGATAGTCTCTATTTGAGCTGAGATAGAAATTGAAGGAGGTGCAATGAATATGACCACGTTGCCACCTATTGGTGAGAGTGATCACAGAGTCTTGACTTGGGAGGTGGCTAAATGTGTGGAATTTTCAATGAAGACAGGGTACGTGTGGAATTACCGGACTGGTAAGTATGACAAGCTTAGGAGTTTGCTTGGTTCAATGCCATGGCATGTAAAACTGCAAAGGCTGGATGTTGATAGTGCATGTGAGGTGGTTAAGGAGTGTTTGCAAGAGGCAATGGCTGACTGTATACCTAAAGCCCGAATAGTAAATCAAGTAGAACTTAAATGGATGAATAACACCATTAAGCTTGAGCTGCAAAAAAGTTTAAGGAGAAAGATGAACGGCACATGAACGGTATAAAGCGCAGGCCAGAAGGGTAACGAGTGTGGTAAGAAAAGCAAAAGCAGATTATGAAAGAAAATTAGCCATGCAGGCTAAAGAGAATCCCAAACAGTTTTTTCGATATGTTGCAAGTAAAAGAAAAAATGTACACGGCAGAATGATTTTAAAGAATGCCGATGGTAGGGAGGTAACCGAATCAGTTGATATAGTGGAATTACTGAGCGAGCACTTTGCAAGAGTATATCATCCACGTGGTGACATTGCAAGAATGAAGGAACCAACAGCTTATACGAGAATGGTGGTGAATGAAGTGGAGGTGAATAGTCTATTACAAAACCTCAATGTCAGTACATCTGTGGTCATATGTGAAGCGGCTAAAGAATTGTCACTGCCCTTGACCATTTTGTTTAATTTGAGTTCTAGGGTCTGGGTTAGTCCCGGGGGGGGGGGGGTGGAAAGAGGGGAAAATAGTTCCACTGCATAAAGGAGGTTCCAAGACTGCTGTTGTAAATTACCAACCGATCATCATATCAGGAATTGTTGTCAAGGTCTTGGAGAAAATAGTCAAAAGGAAAATACAGGAATGGATAGATGAAAATGGGATACTGTATAGTAGACAGCATGGTTTTGTGAAGGGTAGATCATGCCTCAGTAACTTGCTCACATTTTTTTAACACAGTGATGGCTGAACTGGATAAGGGTAATGGGTTTACAGTGATTCTACTGGACCTCGCTAAGGCCTTTGACAGGATACCACATGGCATTCTAATCAGTAAACTGCAGCATATGGGGATGGATATAGGGTTGGTGAGATGGTTAGGAGGGTGGTTGATGGAGAGATATCAGAGAGTAGTTTACTCAGGAGTAGAGTCCAAAAGATGGCCTGTGACTAGTGGCGTGCCACAGGGTTCTGTTCTTGAACCACTACTATTTAATTTGTTCATTAACGATGTAGGAAAGGATCTGAGAGGAACTGTTCATTTGTTTGCAGATGATGCAAAGTTGGGTAGAGCAATGGTGAGTGCACATGATGTCAAAATTTTGCAGGATGATTTGCATAGATTGGAGTACTGGGCTAAGGAGAATGGATGTCAATTTAATGTGGCAAAATGTAAGGTTATGCATTTTGGGGTGAAAAGATTAGCAGCAGTATACCACTTTGGTGGAACTGTACTCTAGGAGATTGACGATGCCAGGGATTTGGGAGTGTTGGTGGATAGGGAATTGAAGTTTAGGTGGCACATCACAAAAGTGGCTAAATCAGCTCATCAAATCACCTGGTTGCTGAAAAATACTTTGACAAGCAGAGACAAACAGGTTATTGTTCCTCTGTATCGAGCCTTGATAAGACCGTATCTAGACTACTGTGCCCAAATTTGGGCAGCAGGGTTTCTTCTTGATGGGGAGGAGGTGGAGAGGATCCAGAGACGAGTGACAAAGATGATAGCAGGTCTATGGAATGAACCTTATGAGAACAGGTTGAATATTTGTGGGTTGCAGAAATTGGTTGATAGGCAGAAAAGGGGGTGATATGATTGAGACATTCATTTTTTAGAATAGGACTTGTGGTGGAAGGACTAGGGGCCATCCATGGAAACTGGGCAAGAGTGTGGTTAACAAGGGTGATAGAGCTAGGTTTCTAACTTGGAGAGTGGTGAATGAGTGGAATAAGCTGTCAGAGTCTGTTGTGGGTGCCATGACTGTAAATGAGTTCAAGGCGAAGTGTGATAGATACTGTGTGAATGTTGAATAGTTGTACTTGTCATGATGTTAGGGGCCTTCCTCGATGAGTCTAAGGACTTCTTGGAGTTGCCCATACTAATAATAATAATATGTCCACTCTGACATACCTTGCCAGAGAGAGAGAGAGCACCCAACCTAGAATCGCCTGACTTTGAGCTTCTTTGGTTGATAAGCTCCCTTTCCCACTCAGTCAAATTCATCTGCTGTTTCTATTGCTCCTCTAATGCCACCAACACTCTGAGGTCTTTAATTTCCTCTCCCTAAACATTGATTTTCTCCAGTCCCTCTTCCCTACATTTTCCTAGGAGATTTTAATGTCCACAACACTAACTGGCTTTACTCCTCTAGTTGTACAGATCTATCAGGCAGAGATGCAGAAACATTTGCCATCACTAATGACCTTGCACAAAATGGTCACATGCCAACCAGAATACCAGATAACCTGAAACACTCCCCAAATACCCTAGATCTCTTCCTCACCAGTGATCCTTTCAAATACATAGTGAATGTAGTGGACCCCCTAGGTAATTCTGACCACAATCTAGTGATTGTCTCCTTCCATTCCCAACTCACTACTAATATACAGTATTAATGTACTATAGGTTAACTAACCAACCTCTTGTGTATGGGCTCAACATACACAAGAGGTTGTGCATCCCACCCACCCACCCACCCACACACACACATTTCAAATGTGTGTGTGTGTGTGGCATTATTATATATATATATATATATAATTCATCCCACACATTCACAAACTCCACTCCCTTTTCCTCACACAGTTCTGCCAAAATACCATTCATGATCCCTGCTCTTCAACTCAACTCACCATTATCATACCTAGGCAACACACTGACCACCCTTCCAACCACACTGTTATCTTTCACTCTCCTCAACAACCAACTAATATCCATTCTTACATGCTCTTTATGTCCAACCAGATCATTTGTTCCAACAACCACAAGCTCACTTGCAGCACATCTACTTCTCTTATCTAATGCATCAATCATCCTGCTAATTTTCGATCTCCTGGAAAACACACCTTATGGAATCTCTCATTTACCACATCTCTAATAATGGAATCTCCATACATCGCTATTCTCGAGTCATTCGTTATCTCTTTTTCTCTGCTTTCCTTCATCCTAACTTTTTGTACTTATTTACTATGTTTATCTAGGCAATTAAATCAGCTGGCCTTTCTAAAAAGATGTCAGGATACAAGAGTAACACTTAACTGTGTCAAACTAAAAATCAAATTTCAGTCGAAAAGAGTCCTCCACATATACAAATCTTGCCAGCCTTGCACTACTATGAGAACAGATCACCGCAGCATGTGAAAGCCTCTCCATGACAAACATACCATTGGCTGGTCAATCTGAGTTCTCAGTGATCCTCAACATCCTTAACTTTGGTCCATACTCTTGGATATCTCGGAAGCTTCTGCAGAAAAAGAAGTCCTAAAAACAAAAAATAAGTACATCAAAAAGTAGAAAGTATAACATTCTGCATAAATCTAAATCGCAACCACAAATTCAACCATTCCATACAGTAGTGAATCTATCTTTGATAAATTTTCAACAAGGATGATGTCAGCACCCTAAGTCTCGGCCACAATTTTGCCATCACACTGAAAGAAGTGTCACTGCTAGACATAATGTACAACGTAGAACACGGAATCTGTTGCTTAGCTCTGAAAATAGCCAACAACATCAAACTTGACATCACCAGTATCCCCTCCCAGTCATTGCCTCCAAAAAGTAATTTATCTTCTGGTCAACTCGCTGCTCTCAGAAAGTTATGGAAAGATACAAGTACTGTCATCACCAGAGCAGGTAAGGGCAATGCCATAGAATACAACTGAAAAATGGATGTTATCCTTCGAGATTGTGTTACCTACATTCCACTAGATCACGATCCTACAAAAACGAAGTTAAAAAAATGAAAAACTTATTTAAAAAAGTATCTTCCTGACTACATGACATTACAAAAAAAAAAAAACTCAAACCCTCGGTTCTTCCCCCCCCGTCATATGATTTATTCACAAACCTAATTCTCCCAATACCTACTAAGTAGATGTTGCTAATGCCCCATGCTACAAATTGTCAAAACAGCTGGCAAAATCTCTTACCCTCTCCCTCACTCTCACTAGACTTACATCCTATATCAAAACCTCTACCCATTTTAAAACCTTGATTGAAAAATCTAACTTAAAATAATACAGATATATTGATAAGCTTTGATATCACCTCACCGTTTACCAATATTCCCTTAAATGACACCTTAATACTCGTAAAAAACGTTTCTCTTTCTGATATCCTAGATCTCTTTACCTTTGCTATCAATTTTGGTTATTTTTCTTCAAAGAACAAAATTTATAAACAGATAGAGAGAACCTGCTATGGTCCCCACCCCAATCTCTCCCTCTTGCCAATTTTTAAATGGAAAATTTTGAAAAACGAGCCATAGACTCAGCCACACTCAGGGGTGTAATGTAGACTGCCTCCATGTGATGCACCCTGCATAATGTCAAATAGTCTATAGTGAAAGATGGTGCCAAACTTCCCCTCTGGGGCTCCCAACCCAAAAAAAGAGAGTATTTATTTCATGCTACCAGACAAATGGGATGCTCACTTCAGATATGCCAACTCAATATGAGTAAAGCAAAAAGTGAATTTCTATCTAAAATGCTATCAACCCACTCAGTGGATGTTCTAGCTATTCAAGAAACCCACACTGAAAATGAACAACTGCAGTCTAGAGGGAAAAATTCAAGGATTCAGATTAATTGCTTCAGTTATTCATCCTAAATATGGAATTGCAACCCACATAAAAGAAGATATTGGGAGCTGTAAACTCATGACAATGAGTAACAACAACAGCATATTCTCAGCAACTATTTAAATAGCTGATACAATAGTCATGAACATCTATAAACCCCCAAATGCACTTGGCCTGATCCCCTCTAGCCAATTTACAACATCCATGTGTGATACTGGGAGATTTCAACAGCCATCACAATTTATGGGGTTATAATGAAAACAATAGTAATGGTAAAAATGGATGGAAGACCAGGACCTTAACTTAATATATGATGCTAAAGATACCTCTATCTTTTTTTTTCAGGTAGATGGCATAGAGCAGGGGTGGCCAACCTATGGTGCATGTGCCAAAAGTAGTGCATTGCGTGATTAGAAGTGGCGCACTGAACCCCATAGAAAAATTTTAAAAAATTTTCTATACGATTTATATACAATTAACCTACCACTGAATTCTAGAGTGCACATTTATTATACTTGTTTGATCTTGAAGCAACAGGCACCGGCAAATGCTGACATGTGTCACCAGTTACTCAATCAGTTTACGGCTGACTCTCGTGTCATAACGTTCGATGAACTTCTGATTCGATGTGACTGAACAATCCCGTGTTTTCGAACTTATATGTTTTTATTAACAGTTCTTTAAGTTTAAGATAAGATTTCTGTTTTCATGAAGGCTTAATATAGTTCTGTAAATTTAAAAGTAAATTTTTTGATTTTAAACGTGTATGTCAAGTTATTATTATTATTTATTATTATTATTATTATTATTATTACGGTATCTCCATGGAGTCAGTAGACTCATCGCGGGAGACCCAAACTAGCAAAACAATATCTGTCATATCTCTTCTTGAATTCATTTACAGACGAAGAGCTCACAACTAAGTCAGGCAATGAATTCCACTCATTCACCACCCTCCAGGCAAAAAACCTTGTTCTGACACCTTTGTTAACCACACTCTTCTTTAATTTCCAGAGATGACCTCTTGTTCTTCCATCACTATCACACAGCTGAAACATTTCCCCTGCATCAATCCTATAAAAACCTTTTAGTAATTTGAATGTTTCTATCATATCCCCTCTTCTTCGCCTATCAACCAATCTCTGCAATCCACAAGCTCTCAATCTATCAATGTAGGGAGCATTTTTTATATCACTCACCAACTTGGTCACTCTTCTCTGAACCCTCTCCACAGCCTCCTCATCTCCAAGGAATCCAGGTGACCAGACCTGAGCACAGTAATCCAAATGTGGAAGTATCAATGCTTTATAAAGGGGAATAATAACCTCTTTATCTCTGGATGTCAGTGTGTTCCTCAACAACCAAGTAATCCTATGTGCAATCTTGGACACCTTAGCAATGTGTCCTCTGAACTTCATCTCCCTATCTACCAATACCCCTAAGTCCCTAGCCTCATCAATCTCTTGAAGTACCTTTCCATCGATGTAGTACACAGCTGGTAATCTTTTAATCCCAAAATGCATGACTTTACACTTTTCCACATTGAACTGACATCCATTTTCTTTTGCCCATTTTACCAGCTTATTTAAATCCTCCTGCAAAGTTTCAACATCAGCTTGATTTTTTATTGCACTACACAACTTTGCATCATCAGCAAACAACTGAATATCTCCCTTTAAGCCGTTTCCTATATCATTTATATACAAATTAAACAACATTGGCCCAAGCACAGAGCCCTGAGGCACACCACTGGTCACCTGCCTCATTCTGGACTCGGCTCCTCCATACACCACCTTATGGTATCTCTCCCTGAGCCATTCTCCTATCCATATCACCAATTTAATATCCATTCCCATCTGCTCCAATTTGCGTAACAGTGTTCTATGGGGTATCCTGTCAAAAGCCTTAGCAAAATCCAGAAGTACCACTGTGTAGCCAGTTCCTTTGTCCAACTCAGATGTTATTCTATTATGAATAGTTAATAGATTGCTAAGGCAGGATCTACCTTTAACAAAACCATGTTGGCCTCTATAGAGTATCATATCCTGATCCACCCATTCTTGAATTTTGTCTTTAACCAACTTTTCCAATACTTTTACCACTACTCCTGAGATGGTGATTGGTCTGTAATTCAATACCGCAGTTTTAGAGCCACCCTTATGCAAAGGAACCACTTTGCCTAACTTCCACTCCCTAGGGACCATACCAGAGTTCAAACTTAAATTAAATATCCGGGTAAGAGGGGTTGACAATTCATTTGCACATTCATGCAACACCCGAGCTGATATTCCATCTAAGCCTACTGCAGTGTTTGCATTTAAGTTTTGCAATATATTTAATACCTCTGATTCTTTAGCTTCAATTCTCACATTAGGTATTGCTATAGGTATAGAGATATCCTCACTTGGGTGATAGACTTTTGAAAAGTGATCACTCAGTAACTCGACTATTACATCTGATTTTGTCACCTCAATACCATCAGCACCCACTAAGGTTATCCTTCCGAAGTCATTCTTCCTCTTACTTGCCACATAGCGGAAGAACTCTTTGGGATTACCCTTGATCTCTTTGGCTAAGGTCTTCTCATAATCTGATTTAGCTTTTCTTACTATGCTGGTAACCTTCCTAGCTTGAGCCTTGTATTGCTCATGGGTGTCCTGATCACCTTTCTCCTTGTAAATTTAAATTCTCCATAACATTTTCTTTTTTTGCAGTTCAAGCTTGATACTACTGCTCATCCATCTAATGCCTGCCTTGTTTGACCTCCTGACCATGGGGACACAATCTGATATTGCTTTCCTCAGATACCCGTTGATTTTATCCCAAGCACTGCTAACATCTTTTCCTTGCAATATGTTCTGCCATGGGATGGCTGCAAGCTCAATCCTAAGCTTGTTATAATTGCCTAACCTGTAGTTCCGTACATACCCCTTCTTAATAGAAAAATCCACAGATTTTGCAACCTCCCAAGTCAATACCACATGATCGCTTTCACCAACTGGAGGTAACAAGGACACCTTACTTATGCATATAACCTCTGAACCAATAACCAGGTCCAACACTCTCACACCACGTGTCCCTTCAGTTATGTGCTGTTTCAAGTAATTATCTCGTAGAAGATGTATGAACTCCATTTCCTTTTTGCTACGTGATAATTCCTCCTTCCAATTGATATCACCATAATTAAAATCCCCCATAATAATCACTAAGCCTTCACTCATTGCACTAAGTTGCTGATGCATGAATTCAATATCTCCCCCCGTACTCCCTGGCCTATAGCAGCATCCAACTGTATATTTGGTTGCGTTGGTCACTATTTCGCACCAGACTGCCTCAAATGAACTCTCATTCACATGTCTATCATCATGATATACTACTTTCTTTGGCTGCAACACATCAGCTATCATCAACAGTACTCCTCCTCCTGTTCTATCTTCTCTATCCTCCCTGAAAATACTGTACCCATCACATTCAATTCCAGTGACCACATCTTCTGCTGACAGCCAAGTTTCACTAATGCCTACAACTTTTGGTGAGATTTCACTGACTAATGCCAAAAATTCTTCTCTCTTATTTCGAATGCTTCTAGCATTGGTATACAAAAATTGTAGATTCCCTCTAGATCTTGTACCGGCTTTAGAACTGATATATAAGTCACTAACTACCATAGTCCTATGCCGATTTTTATCCCCTCTCTTCTGAAATTTATTTTGCCTATAAGGATCAATAAATACACAATCAGTGCTAAAGTTTCTCTCTCTTACACTCAACCTTTTCAATATTAGTTTCCCTGCCCAATAACTTCAACCTGTTCAGAAAACAATAACTTCTTCAATCGCTTATGTCCTTCCATATTAAGATGCAGTTAAGAGTTCTTTCGCGTTCAACTAATTTGCTGATTACTGAAACCTGCAATTATTCAGTGTAATTGTATTGTGTGTGTTTTTATGTTTTTTTATACAATATCTTTCCTTTTTATTTATGTATAGTAGATTTATTCCTAAAATTTAACTGATCATCAGCAAAGCTTTCGTAATGAGGATGTTTGGGTTGTGTGTGTGTGTGTGTGTGTGTGTGTGATTGCCAGCTGATTGACTGTTTTATGGCAGGAAGCGATTTCGTATTTCATTGGACATAATATATTACGAGAGAGAGAGACGAAAACTCTATGAAAAAAAAAAATATATATATGATTTTTAAACTTATTCAACTGTATTTGGCCTTCATGAAAACAGGAATCTTATCTTAAACTTGTAGAACTGGTTTTGAATGTTCGTAATGTTAAAAATGATAAAACAATTTAAATAAATTATTTAATAATAAGCTTTACTTTGTGTGGTTAAGAAAAAGGAAGAAATAAAAAAAGAGACAAAATATATTTGTGAAACGAAATTGTGAAAGTGTGGCAATGCTGGAGGCATCTTAAGAAATTGCCTTTGTGTTGGCTAAAAAACACAAGCCTTTCTCTGATGGAGAGGAAGTTGTTAAGCCCTGTCTCGAAAAATTTGCAAAATGTCATGGTGATAAGAATGTTGAAAGAAAAGTAAACCAAATTGCTCTGTCCAAGCAAACAATTACAAGACGCATCAAAGAACTTTCCCATGATGTTAATGAGCAATTTAAAGTCCATGTTCATGCTTGTTCTTTCTTTTCTTTGGACGAATCAGCTGATATATGTGATGTAGCCCAATTAAGCATTTTTATAAGAGGAATTGATGGTAATTTTAATATCTTTGAAGAACTTATTGGTCTTGGGTCACTTCATGGAAAAACAAGAGGGTCAGACATATTTGACAAAGTAAAGTCATGTCTAGAAAATCAACAACTAGATTCTAGTAAGCTCATCAGTGTTTGCACTGATGGAGCACCGTCAATGGTAGGTAGAGTTTTTGGGACTTTAAACTTTACTTGAAAGGTTTTTAGGTTGTTCTCTACTGAAGTATCACTGTATTATACATGAAGAATCTCTGTGTGGGAAAATTCTAAATTTGAAGCATGTTATGATACCAGTTGTAAAGTGTGTAAATAAAATTAGAGCAAGAGGGTTAAACAGAAGAGAATTCAGAGAATATTGTGAACTATTAGATATGGAATATGGTGAACTCATCCTTCATTGTGAGGTGCGCTGGCTTTCTAAGGGACAAGTTCTCAGTAGATTTTGGAAGCTGAAAGAAAGCGTTCGTAATTTTCTGGAAGAGAAGGATGAGCTGTATGAGGAAAAAGCCCTGTTGTGTGATGAGAAATGGCTATTTGATTTAGCATTTTTAGTTGATGTTACCAGCCACCTTAATGATCTAAATTTGAAAATGCAGGGCAAGAACAAATTTTTCCTAGCTTAGTAAATGACATCAGTGCATTCAAAATGAAATTAAAACTGTTCATCTTCCAGTTAGAAAACGGGGATTTAAGTCAAATTTCACATTTAAAAGAACATAGTGAATCTGTTGAAGATAATGGCAACTTTACAGAATATACTGAGAAACTCAGATTATTGCAAGAGTTCTTTAACAGTCATTTTAGCGATTTTGCTGAAGAAGAAGACTGCATAGTTGCATTTATAAATCCCTTTTCACTTACGGAACAAAATATCTTGACGATGTCTAGTAACATACAAAAAATGGAACTTATTGATCTCAGAACCAATTCTTTATTGAAAATGAAATTTAACGAACTTCCATCACTCCCAGATGCTTCTGATATAATTAATTTCTGGTGATCGTTGCCCTGTGAACATTTTACAGACCTGAGAAAATTTGCTCAGAGTTATATCTGTCATTTTGGAACTACAATCAGATGCGAACAAGCATTTTCATCAATGAAAATGATTAAGAACAAACTACAGTAGCGACTGAATGATTCAAATTTGAAAAACTGTTTGATGCTTTCTGTAACTGATTTAACTCCAAACACTGCAAGCTTAGCAAAAGCAAAGCAATTTCAAAAGTCTCAATAAAATAAATAATAAATCAATAAAGTAATCATATGAAATTGAAATTTCATATGATTACTTTATATGAAATCCTTTGATTTAAAACTGCTAAAAGTGTCTATATTATCATACATATAATAAATCATTTATGCATAACTGTTAAATATATCCATATTATCATATTTTAAAAGGGCTGAAAAGTGGTATAAGTTTGCATGGCACATCTTAACTTAAAAATGAAAAAATTGACCCATGAACTATAAAAGGTTGGCCACCCCTGGCATAGAGGATACACTCCAGATCTTTGCTTTGTAACCAAGGATCATCATCAAAGTTTCAGTATAAATAGAAAAGTTCTTGGGCCTTTTCCAAGTAGTCAGCACAGACCAATCTTATATTCTCTAGGAATTCATATACACTTACATTGTCTGTCCCAATCCTAGATGGAACTTCAATAACGCAAACTGGAAGAACTTTGCTGAACAAGTAGATGCCAATATTGGGTGGGTAAAACCTATACCTAACAATCGATGGCAGATTTATAGGAATGATTAAAGGAGCTGCAAAGAGAACTATCTCTAGAGGCTACAGGGAACAATATATTCTGGTTTGAAATAGTGATAGCAACAACCTTTATCATGAATTAATAGAAAAAGAAGACCAGACAGTAGATAAGGATCTCCTGCACTCCTTGGATAATGCAAGGAAAAAGAAATGGACTGAGGCAGTTGAAAATATCAATTTTGCATATTCAAGTAGACAAGAATGGTCCTTGTTGCAAAGATTGGATCCTAGTGCAACAGCATCTAAGAGACAGCAATCTATTGATGTCGAAGAGATGGCAAAACATATAGTTGTGACTTCTAAACACCCTTATGATCACCAATTTGTAAGAGACATCAACACACAACTGTTGAAATTGAAGACATCACTTAAAACCAAACCCTACTCCAGACTGTTTACTATTGAAGAGGTAAATGAGGTTATCAAAATACTTAAAAATGGCAAAGCAGCAGGACAAGATGGAATTTTTCCAGAATTTCTTAAAAATTGTGGCAAGATTTTTCATAAAATGGTTAATTAACCTATGGATTACAAACCTACAGACAGCTCACCAGCCAGGCAAGAAACTGAGACTCCTGGATGTTGTTGTGGAAACATGGAAGACTCAACCTGTCCCCAATGGAAGAGGACAGTAAGTAAGTAAGTAAACTTATATAATAACATTTTGTTTCAAGAAATCTTCCCTCTGTCTCTCTCTTTAGAAGAACAAAAATAATAACATTCTAAAACCAGGCAAAGATCCAACATGGAACTAGCTATCTCCCATCATAAACAACCTAATACTTCCTGAGTAAGCAGGCTTCAGACCATGGAAAAGGATGCTATGAACAAGTACTGGCTCTTACATTAATGATTAAGAATAAAGACTGAAGATGATTCCACGTAGAAGATTCGCCAAGTTATTGAACAATACACTTAATAACAGATGGATACAGGTATTTACAGGCAGCAATTCAAAAAAAGTCGACCATGTAAGTTTAATAATGGACTCCCTCAAGGCTCAGTATTATCTCCATTGTTGTTTCATTTATATATTTATGATATCCCTCCAACTAGTTCAAGGAAATTTGCTTATGCAGATGATCTTGCAGTAATCACACAAAGAATTAAGTTTAATGAAGAGCTGAAAAAATAATTACAAATGATTTGAAAATTATGGACTCATATTTCAAATGGCAGAATCTTAACCAAAACCTATCAAAAACTGAAGTGTCTACCTTCCATCTTAATACCCATCAGGCTCATTTTAAACCTACTGTCTTCTTCAGAGATACATTACTGAACTTTAACAGTATATTTAAATATTTAGATGTTACCCTAGATAGAACAACCTTCAAAGAACACCTAGTGAAAGTAGCTCAGAAAATAAAAACTCATAACATAATTCAAAAGCTGGCTGGATGCCCACCTTAGAAGTATGAACACCCAACTTAATCAAACAATGAGAATAATAATAACAGGAACTATAATATCTACACCAAATTATTGACTCCCTGTCACCAGTAACATTGCACCTCCTAACTTATGCAGAAAAGCAGCTCTTGCTAAATTATGGACAAATTTAACCAACAATATTAACCTACCTTCCACGAAGAGATACAAAATCCCCCTACAAGGAGACTAAAATCAAGAAATCCTAGATGGAGAACTGCAAACTAATTAATAGGTGAATTTTTCAACTTGACTGATAGATGGAAATATGAATGGCTACAATACTAACAATCCCAGATTAGCTATATCGGGCCCTATATCTAAACTACCTGGATTTGGACTACCGCATCATCTTTGGACAACCTTAAACCACATTAGAACTGGTCATGGTAGATGTAAACATCATCTACATAAATGAAAATTAACTTATTCTCCTGCTTGTGATTATCACTCTCAACCTATTGAGATAGGTTGCTTGATATAAGGACTGCTTGATATATGCTTTTGAGAGCACTATAAAAGATATACATAATGTTACGATGGAAGCTATAAATTGGCTTGAAAAATTGAAATTGCTTTGTAAAACTTTCTTTTATGTGGCTTTTAGGTATCATATATCTGTGACATTGGTGTATTGTTGCATTAATTGAGACAGTATGCCCCAAAATAAGTGGAATAAGTAAAACTTGGTTGTCTGAGGAGGATGTGATGTCGGAAAAAGAACTAGAAGGATATACATAATTCTCCAGAAGGATATAAATGTGAAAAGAGGAGTGGGGGGGGGGTGCTGTTAATGATTGCAGAGAATTCTGTCTGCAAAGTGTGAAAGTTGATAGTGCACACAGAGATTTTGAATCGATGTGGTGCGAAGTTTCAATAAACAGGTTAGTGTAACTGATAGAATGTTGTAGAAAGTATTTTACCTTGGGGATGATAAATGTTAAATGTTGGGTATGATAAATATTAAGATTAGTGATCAGAGCTTATACCACCTTTACCATGAGTTGCCTTGGTCTTACACTACCTATAGGATCAGCTAGACTTGCATCACTTGCAGGCGCAAACTTGACTTGTTTGTCTGTTTGCTTACTTGGGAAATGGAGTAAAAACCAGGTTTAAAATTCTTGGTATTTTTAACATGATAGAATGTTGTTATAGGCCAGGGAATGCAGAGAATACTGATTGTGAAATGTTTAAACAAAGTAGTTGAGCATGCAAAAAAGAAGATAATCCTGATGGGAGACTTTAATTACAGGAGCAGCATATGACTGAAGCAATCAGAGGCTTTAATGTTTTGGATTTGGTGATAAATTCACAAGATGTAGTTGTTAATGAAGTGTTGACCTGCCAATTGGTGAGTGATCATGAGGTACTTGTTTGGGAAGTGATGAAACAAGAAAAGGTCAATGCCAAAAATGAGCTGAGCAGAAAAGATGTTGACAATGCATGGAAACTCATAAGGCAGTATCTGACAAAAGCAATGTATGACTGCATACCAAGGGTTATGCAAGTAAATGGATGAACAGTGAGTTCAAGCAAGCTGTGAAAAGAAAATTTTATGGAGGAAGTACAAGACAGTTGGTGGTAATCAGATCCATCACAAAATATTTATTGTTAAATATTTTGTGATGTTTTCTGCAATATGGCCCCTACATGCACAGTCAAAAAAATCTAGTGAAGAATCACACAGAAAAAAGGTAAGAAATTGATCTTTAAATGAAGTTGCAAGTTATAAAGAAACACAAAGTTGGTAAGCAGTCAATGTGATCGCACATGACTTCGGATGGTCTAATTCTACAGTGACAACCATTTTGAAAAATAAGGATAAAATCGTAGAGCCTGTGAAAGGATCTGCTTCAATTAAATCGATGATAGTGACGAAGCAACGACAAGGTCCTATTGGTGATATGAAAAAGCTACTTGCATCATGGATAGAGGACTTGAACCCAAAGTGCATATCTCTTAGCATTGTGACCATAACCGCTAAGGCACTAAGTCTCTTCAACATGTTGAAGGAGAAAGCAGAACCCGATTATGACTACGAATTCAATGCTTCTTCTGGTTGGTTCATGAGATTCAAGCAGTTTTTTTGTGCTGCATAATGTGAAAATGTATGGGAATCAATGAGTGCTGAGAAGGCTGCCAAGGAGTTTGTGGAAAAATTGAATAAAATTATTATGGAAGAAAATTATTTGCCGCACCAAATATTTATTATGGATGAAATGTTCTTGTTTCAAAAAAAAAAAAAAAAAAAGCCCTAGCATACATTCATACACAAAATTCTAAAATGTATACCTAGTTTCAAAGCTCTTAATGCCCGTATTATGATTCTGTTATGGTAATTTGGCTGGATATACACTGAAACCCTTTTGTGATATGGCACAGTGAGAATCAACGAATATTTAAAAACATTAGGAAGCATACTCGCAGTTCATTATTGAAGCAATAAGAAGTCATGGATGACTCAAAAATTGTTTGAGGACGCCTTAATCAACTGTTATGCGAGTGAAATAAAAAGCTATTGTGTGAAAGAAAATGTAGAATTTAAAATTTTATTAATTCCAGATAATGCTCCAGGTCATCCGTCTTATAACGGTGATCTTCACCAAGTTCAAGGTCATGTTTCTCCCTCCAAACACTACTTCATTGATTCTACGAATGGATCAGGGAAATCTTGCAGTGTTTAATGCTTATTATTTACGGAGAACTTTTTCACAAGCCATTTCTGCTACTGAAGGAAATGACCAGGCTCTCATGCAATTCTGGAAAACATTCAATAATTATCATGCCATTAAAAATACTGCTGTGGCTTGGGACAAAGTGACCTCTCAATGTATGAGTGGCATATGGAAAAAGACATTAAAAAGGTTTGTGCATGCTTTTGGAAGTTTGTAATAGTGTGCCTAACAAACAATCTGAATCTTGAAGTGAATGATGACAACATAATTCAACTCATTGAAAGTTCCCCTGAAGAGTCGACCAACGAAGAATTGGTCGAACTGGAGGAACAACTATTGCAGAAAAGAAAAGGATGAGGGAAAAGAGAAACAGGAAGAGGTAGTTAAACAATTTACAGTGAAGGGTCTTGCAGAAATGTTCTTTGTAGTTAGCGATGTTCGCAAAATGGCTGAACACATTATTATTATTATTATTATTATTACCTGATACCTCCAGGGAGTCCAAAGATTCATCGAGGGGAAGGTACCTACTCTAGAACTCTGTCTTCAGAACTCAATCCACCAACAACAACAGCAAACCACATCATCTACACCAACGGCATCTACTGTCCACCACCACCAATATTTTTCACAGACAATCAAACATCTATGCCCATGGCGGGATTTCAACCTGCAACCTTTTGGCTGGAGAGTGGATATGCTAACCATTCAGCTAACCAGGCTAGCTAAATGACATGGAAACCAATGCTGAACGCTACTTAATAATAGAAACGAAAGTACATAATGCTTTGCTTGCTGCGAACAAATTTATGATGAAAAGAAGAAGAGGAATAAGCAAAGCATATTGGACATTTTCATCAAAAAAACAAAGGTTACACCAGAAAAGCCACAGTCTGATCATTCACACAGGGAAGGTAATGAAGATGTGATTGTAGAGGAAGATTTGGGTGATTATTCTCCTGTTTTATAGTTGTAGTAACACACACACAGTGTAGTTTTATAAGGTTTAAAAATTAAAATGACAGTATACTTATTACAGTTAAGTATACTGTAATAAGTATCAACTTACGTCCTGCTGGATGGAACAGAACCCAGATGTAAGTCGAGGGATGACTGTGTATGTATACATATATACACACACAGATATACTAGGGGGCTCTTCCCGATGCCTACGCCCCCCCCCCCCATGTTCTGGACTGGTAGGCCGGTTCTCCTTGAATTCCGATGACTCGAATTTTGAAGACTCGACACTCAGGATAGCCCCTGAGTTTCAAAACGTTTCAAATAATTTGACAAAAATGTTACATAAAAACATTACAGCCTACATCCGTTTCCAATTTCAGCTTATCATTTCATAGTATAGAGTATATATATATATATGTGTGTGTGCGTGTGTGTGTGTGTCTTATGTTATACTTTATAAAATTATTTTTTCTGAAGTGGCCTTTTCCCGTGGGTGGGATTCATATAAAAAAATAAATTAGAGATATCAAGAGCAACCACTTGAGATTCCCCAAATTTTCCTATGCCAGCAGTCCAAAGGAGGGTAATATACAAAGACCCTCCCCTTAAATGACTGACAATAGTGGAATTACAACTGGTAATTGTTTATTATTTGGAAGAGTTTTCAGATATCCGAGATGATGGCTATTAATAGTTTTCTTGATTACATCATCATCATTAAATTCCTGATATGTACAATCAGTGGGGGGGGGGTACAGGATAATTATCCTGTACATCCCCCAGAGGCATGTGGTGAGGTTGTCTGTAAGGATAGAAAAATCAGAACTCAATGGTGGACTCAGGAAGTTAAAGAGGAAGTAAGAGAGCAAAGCATTGTGTAAAATTAGCTAAACAAAAGTCATGAGAAACTTTGGTAAGAACATAGAAAATAAATATCGAGAAACTGCAAAATATTCTGGAGGCTATTGTCAAAGTTTAAAAATGGAGGAAAAATACTGCAAAAGGAATCAGGGATGATAAAGGTGACATGAAAATGGAAGATAGAGATATTCTAGATGTCTGAATAATTGCTTTGAAAGACTGCTAAATGAAACAAGCAGTGCAGCACAATGGTAGAAAATTCCCAACAGAAGGTAATGAATACATATAACTATTTGAGGTAGAAAAAGTAATCAAAAACCTGAAATGTGAAAGGCAGCTGGAGTAGATGAAATTCAACCAAAAACGCTCACATATGGAGGTATGAAAGTTTCACAGTAGCAGCATTGCATAATTCAGAAGGCCTGGTCAGAGGGTCAAATTCCAGATGACTGGAGAGATGCTCTCATAGTTCCTATCTATAAAAAAGAGAAATAAAACAGAATGTGAGAATTACAGAGATATTTCCTTACTGAGTGTTCCTGGTTAGATTTATGCAAGTATACTTGAGAAACGGTGAAGAAAAATTGTGGAAGGGAAGCTTGGTGAAGAACAAGCCAGGTTCAGGTTGAACAGAGATAGTCAAGATCAGATTTTCACTTTAAGACAAACAGTTGAGAAATCTTGGGAATATAACAAGGATTTGTATTTAAGTTTTGCAGATCTGAAAAAGCATATGACAAGGTACAAGAGGAAAGCTTTTCAAAACGCTACAGTTATATGGCGTAAATGGGACATTATATCATGCAATACATAGTCTCTGTTTAAACTGTAAGTCAGCAGTTAAAATTGAAGGAAGTACAGGAAGATAGTCTGAGGTAAAATCAGGTGTGCCACAAGGGTGCACATTATCTCCAATGTTATTATCTAAATGGATCACGGTATGAAGGAAAGTGGCATTAAATCTGATATCAAAATTGATGCTGTTAATCTTAGTTCTTTACTTTATGCAGGTGATGTTATACTTTTGAATAAATCCAGTACAAGTTTGCAATAAAAAGACAAAGACAATGAAAATAGACAGGAACATTGAAAGCATCAACTGTATCCTGAATGGTAAAACTATGGAACAAGTAGTATAACATTTCAGCTATTTAGGCACAACTTTTAATGAAGATGGCAAATTAAATATGGAAATAGACAAAAGAATTAGTAATGCTGGTATGGTAGGAAGTCAGCTGAATATACTAAATTATCTGTATACAAGCAGTGTTCAAACCAATTTCAACTTATGGATCCAAGAGCTGGTTTAGAAATAAAACACTTGATCAAAGACTGGAGACCTCTGATATGAGAATTCTATGAAAGATTAGTGGAGTGAACAGATGGCATTAAAAATGAGAATATTAGGAAAGAACTTGCCATTGTTAGCATTCAGAAATGTATTAGTAGAGCTAATGCCAGGTGCTATGGTCACTTAAACAGAATGGGAGAGGAAAGATTAGCAAAACAAGTGTTCGTTGCCAGGTTGGCAGTAAAAAGACACAGAGAAGACCAAGATGGATTAATACAGTAAAAAGCACCTTAAAGGACTAATTAATTTGGAGACAAATTGCTGATCAGAAGTTAGTAAAGGTGTAATTTTTTCGTGTAGTACTACCATAATTATCATGTACACCCACTGAAGGTACAGATCAGAAATTTAGGAGAACATCATCTGGATAAAGCAAAGAGTTAAGTTTGATAGCTGTGATTAAATATCAGGTTTAATGCCACTTCTTTCAAAATGTGATCCATATAGATTATGAAGAAGAGTAGAGATATGTGCATCCTTGTCTTAACCCTGATTTTACATCAAATTCAGTATTTCATTCAATTCTAACTGCTGATTAATAACTTAAATAGCTTATGTTTTGTTAGCAATTATATGGGATAATGTTCCAATTATCCCATATAATTGTAGCATTTTGAAAAGCTTTTTTCTAAGTATTTTGTCATATGCATTTCCAGATCTACAAAACTTATAGTAAAAATCCTTAATTTATTATCGTGATTTCCCAACTGTTTGTCATAAAGTTAAAATCTGATCTTGACAGCCTCTATTTGGCTTGAACCCAGCTTGCCCTTCTCCAAGTTTCCCTTTCACAATTTTTCTCAGCCTCTATTCAAGAATATTTGCATAAATTTTATATGAAAAATGTAGTATAGAAATTACAGTGTAAATCCCACATTCAGCTTTATCCCCCCCCTTTTTTTTTTATATAGACAGAAACTATCAGCACTTTACTGCAATGATGTGGAATTCGACCTACTGAATTATGCAGTAAGTCAAATAGAGTATGGAGACAAAAAACTTTTATACCTCCATACTTGAGAATTTCCTGTTGAAATCATCTACTCCAACTGTCTTTCTGCATTTCAAGTTCTTGAGGCCTTTTCTACATCAAGTGCTGATATGTACTCCTTGGCATTCCTCTTGAAAATTTTCTCCTACCATTCTGACACTGCTTTATTTTGTGTAAGTCTTTTATAGTAATTACTCCAATTAATCTAGGATATCCTTATCTTCAGTTTTGTACCATCTTTGATTCCTTTTACCTATTTCCTCCATTTCTAAGCTTTCTCAACAGTCTCCAAAACATTTTGCCACCTTCCTGATATTTATCTTCTATATTCTTAATGAAGTTTTTCCCAGTAAAAGTAGCTAAACAATAGCCATGACTATTGTTTAGCTACTTTTACACATAGCTTAAATTTTTTTCTATATTCTTTTAGGGCATCAGCTGACTTATTTGCTAGGAACTTTCAGTATGCTATGCTTTCTTCTTTTTCAGGACTGCTTCTTTAACGTCTTGTGTCCAACATGGTGTTCTTATTTTTCTATCCTTGTAGACAACTTCACCACATCTAGCTGAATCAATGTTTTCTTCAGTTTGCCAATGAGACTCAAAGGTTTAGTTTTTATTTTCAAACTGTTTCATGTTTTCTTCAAAAACGTTTGTATAGTTTGAGTCTACAATTTATCTGTAAAAGCTGCTCAACTTTAATTCTTTCTAAAAATTTCTCACATATATTGTTCTTTTCAATGTGCTATTCATTTATATCCTACTCAGAACCAAGTCATGGTCACTTTCAGTTTCAAATCCTCTGTATGTATTCTGAATCATCATGAAGATATCACTATTAACAATGACATAGCCAGTGAGGCTTTTCTTATTTCTTCTGTTCACATGATCTTGTGCATGTCTTTATGTTGGAACATGGTGGTAGTAATGACAAGTCTGTGTCCTGAGAAGAAGTTCAACAGATACTTACCGTTATTATTAGCCTTCTGACACTGGGTTTATTTGTCATCTTCTAGATGTTGATCCAAAGTTTGTTAGATTACATTAAAACTAGATCAAAGTAAAATAAATTTACCAAGAAATTAAATTATATTCTTGTTTACTCCTTTATCCAAGTATAAGCAAACAAAATTTTCATATAAAATATCTTCGCAAGTAGAGTACTCGTACACAGAGGCTGATGACTTCACATCAATTGCTTTAGTATCCCATAATGAAAAGCAAACAACCTTTTAAATGTGTATAATACTATGCATTATAGGAAGTGCACTACACAAATCAGTTTAATGAAGAAGTCATATACAAGTAATAAAAATGTGTATCATGTATTATTAAATTACTCTGGATTACAGACAGTTGTAAAAATTTTTTTTCATTTGCTTACAAATTAAATAAAACTTGCCAAGAAATTATATTCTTGTTTAATCCTTTATGCAAGTGTAAGCAACCATTTTATATAGTTATAAAATATGTCTGATTAAGAGATAATCGTTAAGTAAAGGAATTAATAACTATCTGTCTGAAAATAACAAATCTGATGTCACAAACACTGAGAACAGATACTGTTTTTTATCCTAATAACTGATTTTAGGAAAAAGTAGTGAATCTAAGTAATTTTAATAACAGAAAATCTAATAATTTAGCAAGACTGCCTCTCAGAAATCAGAAAGATTTAAGACAGTCAGTCTTATTTTGAATGGAATGAATCAAAGCGTTACTCTATATGATCTTCCTAATAAAAAAAAAATAAACACTTAGCCAACAGACCCTGTGTCTGGGAGATGCAATGTGATTTCCCACCTGGTTGGTCAAGTGTTAGCATATCTGCTCTCCAACCAGCAGGATGTTGGATTTGAATCTCACTAAATAAGTATGTATTTTATGCCAACATCCTTAGATGAGAGATAAATTTCACTGTCCAGAATGAGACCTCAATTCTACTTTCTGGAGGCCTGAAGTAGTCTGAAAGAGTTTCATGTTTGGTCTCTATATCAGAGATAACAGATTATCTAATCCTTAGCCGACTTGTGATACTAACAATCATGTACAATAAGCTAACAGACTGGTGGGTGAAACCACACTTTACAAAAACATCTGAGATGAGATGGGATTTGAATGTAAATATTCATGTTGAGTCAAACTAAGAGATGGTCGTAGCAAGTTTTTTTTGCTTGGTCAGAAAGAAAATTATACTTCACAAGAAATATTCTTGTTTTTATCCTTTATCACATGTGACCCACAGAAGTTTGCATATGAAGCATATTTATGAATAGACAATTATATTCAGAAGCTGTTGACTTTACTTCAAATTACCTCACTAACCCACAATGAACAGCACATCCCCTTTCAGGACATCTATATTGTTATGTACTATTGCTATGACCTTTGAGTTCTCATCAGTGGTAGTTAGATTTTCTACATTCAAGTAGAAAAATGGTGGCTCATCATATTATTAAAATATTCTGGATAAGTGAGAGACAGTTAAAGAAAGATTTTTTTGATTTGTCCAAAAAGTAAATTATACATGACAAGAAATTATATCTTACTGACCCTTTCCATAACAATATCTGCATTTATTATGGAAAAGCTTTATATAAGATATAACTTCTTGTCAAGTATAATTTACTTTCAGTCAAACTCAACTTTGCTCAGTTTTCCCTAACTCAAGCTTTATTCAGTTTTTACTGAGTTATATGGATATTTTTATGCATTAAAACTTATAAGTATGATTATAAAAATAAGCTAATCAAAAATAAAAATGTTTAATATTAATTTTATACATTATATTTGTTAATTTAAATTTAAAAGTTATAAAAATTATCATATTCTGAAGTTAAATACCTTAAATGCTGGACCATGTTCTCTGAGAACATTTTCTTGAGAAACTGGTACTGATTTGAAATTAACTGAGCAAACTAAAAAAAAAAAAAATTTTATGATACCACACTTCATTAAAAAAAAGTTATATGAATGGCTGTTGCAATCAATTCTCACTGATAGCAAACCTGAATACACATGTTGAAATAAACTACTAAAACATGCACATATATCTATATCCAACATCACATTATTTACTGATATGTAACCTTAACTGTGGGGTTGGGGGTTAGGATACCATGTCAGCACTATAACAATTACACCATTACTAGCATCGATCAACAATTTTCTTTCAAATCACTTTCATATGTCAGGACTCCCATACTATCAAATCTTGAATTTTGTTCTTCTAAGGCAGTGCTTCCCAAACTTCTGGATGTCAGGGCCCCCTTTGCAAAAATCAAAATATTTCACGGCCCCCCTCGAAAAAAAATCGTGATAGAGAGATATATTATTATAATATTTATTATATTTATATTCAATACAAAACATACACAGCGAATATTGCAAAAATCAACTGCATATATTACATTTTTTGCCTCTTACCGTTTGGTTCTGAAGACGATGCGGGCTGTTCTGGTAAAATATGAAATACTGTCTTTTTTTTTTTTTTTTTTTGAGTCTGTTTCTGCTTCTTCTAATTGTTCACTGGAATTTTTATTTATTTATTTTTTTTTTTTTATCAGCCACTTATCCATCTCACGGTTAAATTTTTTAACATAGATCAAATAATATCACCACTTACCGATACTGGCACACCACAGACTGATAACATGAAATTAGTGAATATTACCTGAATAAGGGAATCCCCGGACCAGGAACATTTTTCGCTTTTGTGACTTTTCTCCCTTTACGGTAATTCAGCCTAACGCAAAACAGACAGCAAAGGCAAGTTATTAAAACGTGCATATGATTGGTGTGGTATTAACAAAAGATCGTGCAACCGAAAGATAAAAGCATAGCTATCAGTTGAGTTGAAATGCTAACTCTCTTCAACCGAATTCCATATGTGAAACTGCCATAACATTCATTATATATGTATATTACTTAGTTTTAACACTTTTACGAATTTTAACACGTTCGGTTGAATTTTATTGCTGCCTTGGGAAATGGAACTTACATCTAATTAATAACAATAATTTTTAGTTAGATACTGTGTTTGCCCATGCAACATATGGTTTTGTTTCAGTCTATACAGCATAGTTTCTGTATGAGGGGACATGTGATTTATTAATTAGTGTGTTTTTATCCCAGTTGTCTCTAATTGCACTATTTGTTGAGAAATATATTACATAGACTCCTCATGCCTTATTCACTTATTAAAAGTACTACTTGTTTTTATTGCCTCTGCAGTATAGTGGCTGTTAGGGAGGGTGTGTTGTTTACCACTGCAAGCAGTTACTATCTCCCCACATGAACTTGTTTAAGCTTTTTTTCATGTGTGAAGTATATGCGAAACTTTTATTGGTAACAGAAAACTAGCTCGGATGACAGTGATAATATAAAACGAGTTTTGATATGTATATAAAGTCAATATCAACAGTCCCTGATTACGAACGTGTGATGAAAGGGACAGGAAGATTTGGAGCCTCCCTGGAGAGCATTCGAAGTAAATACAATTAACCACTGCTTTGAAATGAAACATATGAATAAGCAATATTTACTTATATTCATTAAGCGCTGAAATACGCAGGAAGCAAAGTTTGTGAACCAACACCAATGTGTGAATTTTTCCATTAAAATATAAAAAATAACAAAAAAGAAATAATAAATAATAAAAGTTAAATACTTTTAAAATAAAAAAATCTACTTAGTCTTAAAACATTTTAAATGTGTTTTCATTATTTTACCGCCCCCCCCCTCAACAAAACCTACGGACCCCAAGTTTGGGAAGCGCTGTTTTAAGGCATTACACTAACTGCATCAAGCCCATTGAGATCTTGATCTCAATCTGCATATTTTTTGCCATCAAACAGCTTTTTGTCAACCTTTCCTCTAACTTAGATTAGTACTTTGTTTACACATTAGTCAATGCCAATAACATCAAGCCTTTCTAATATTTTTATTTTTAATACAATTCTGCTAGTAATTCATCCGTTCACTCCCCTAATTTTCTTTGTAACTTTTACATGGTCACTAGTCTTTGATCAACTATTCTATTTTTAACCCAATTTTCAGCTCCAAAACTTTTTATGTAGTGCTATAATAGTTCATCAAACATGCAATGTTTGATGCACTATTAGTTATTCGTTAGAGAACTGAATTTTCTTAATATCCTGGAATTTGTTCTGAAATGCATTCTGTATATAGAAATGAAACTTTTCTTGCAATCATCACAATAGGTGGAGATGGTGTTTAAAGCATTAATTCTTTAGATAACTCTAGGACTCTACCCATTTTGCTTCCTCAAATATTTATTAATACTGAATTCTTGAGTTAATTTGAATCCATCGAACAAATTGTATCAGTCAGAGGTCTGCTTAGTAATGTTTTTATGTGTGATGCAATATTCCTGTGAAGGATAATGTGGTGAATTATTCTGTAGCTGTGCAAGTAGACTTGCAGCATGCTAATAAAGCAAAAGATACTGTCAGATGTCTGCGTAAGAATGCTATATTAGAAGATAAGTTGTTTTTGTTTGTTTGTTTGTTTGTTTTTTAAAAAAAAAAGGTAAATTTTATCTGAAGATGAAAACTTAATTTTTTTTTTTAAATTAAAGATATCAACCAAATCCAAATATAAATTAGACCAGATGGAAAAAATGTCATCAGGAAAGCATACCAGAGAAATAGCTGATCCTCTAAGTCAGGGGTGTCAAACTCAATTTGACTGCAAGCCATTAGCCATAAAAGTGCATCTCTAGTGAGTCACAAAAAATTGTTAACTGAAAAAAGCTGCACTAATTAGAATCAAAGGAAAGTGAAAGAATGAGTATAAATAAACTGGAAAATTAATAATGAAAAAATTATTAATTTATTCTAAATCATTACAAGACATAAAATAATAGTACAATGATTACGACAACTCAAAAAATAAAGATTATATTTATTATTAAATTTATTATATTAATAATTATTTCATAATAATCTAAATATATAGCATTTAAACCAAATTAAACCAAAATTAAAATATTATTTGAACAAATCAAATATTTATACAATCTAAAAAATATGAAGTCTGATTAATAACCATCACAAAAATTTACAGAGCCTCCTATTAGTTTTTGAAATTTTTTGTGTTTGTGTTCAAATAAAATACTTCAGTGTATGGGGTGAGGGATGTCTATATTTTGAGGAATTTTTTTAATGCCAATGATAATATTTTGGGTTAAAATATATATATACTTGCATAATATAGTTATAGTAATTTCATGTAATTTAATTGTTGTAATATTTGTTTCCGACGCTTGACAACGTTTATTGTTAACCAGCTTGCCAAACTTTGGACTCAAATATTGAGAGCATACAACCTTCATTATGGCAGAAAGATTGACGTTGAATTATCCTGATATGTGGGCTGTTTTGTTACCTTTCATACATGAGAATAATTGTTCTCATGAATAGGTGCTTCCAAAATAACAGAGAATATTTGCTGCAAACTTTTTTATTTCCAGATATTTTTGGCCTAAATAACTGTATATTTTTGTAACCCCAACTTCTTGGTATTTCTCATTTAGAATGGAATCATTTTGAAAATTAATAAGTTCAATTTGAATACAAATAGGAGCTTTTTCGAAATTAAAGGAAAAAGGACATGTAAAAAGCAAAAACACTTCATGCTCCTTAAAATCTTTAAATCTCCTATCAAATTCTTCTTTCATCTTTTCTAGTTTGAGACAATATTGAGAAAATGCAAAACTTTGATTTTGAACAGCTAGCTAGCCAATAGAATTCAATTTTTTCAGCACGATACCCACAGTGTGCTATAAATATAGTTTATGGGTGATCAGGATCAGATCTAACATTGAAATTGCAATATAAAATTTTATTATTGCAATTATATTATAGCAGGTCGTTGCATCCATATTGTCACTATAAATGTTGTATGAAAATGATTAAATCGATATTTCTGTTTTATTATAAAAAGCAACCATCCTTTTTTTGTCTCTTTACTTGAGGTGTCGCAGGCTGCCATTTTGACACCCCTGCTCTAAGTATTCTACATAATAACTGGAAAGATGGAGAAGACAGAGGGACCTGAAGAAAAGTTTAGGATAAAATATGCAAAGTATGCCAAAAAACGATGGTAAACAGTGATGTGATATCAAGGCTTATCAGAGTGCGAAGTAACTTAAAGACTAGACTACTTTTATATAAAGACAAATGACTTCACATCAATTGCCTAACTTTCCAATAATGCAAAACACATCCTTTTGGGTGTGTATAATACTATGTACAAGTAGTCTAGTCGTGAAGTTACTTCGCATGTAAACTTTGTTTACACTTAGATAAAGAATAAAACAATAATATAATTTCTTGGTAAGTTTGATTTAATTTGTAACCAAGTGAAAAAAAACTTTCTACATCTTACAGTCAATTAAAAACAATTGAAATAGTACTTCTCTTTTTTTTTTTCCGAAGTACTTTTCATTGGATTTTGTTTAATTAAGGAAAGCAAATAACTGTTATATATATATATATATAGATATATATATGTTAAAGATACCAAGAAATTTTATATACTTGGCTTTAATCCTTTCCCCAAGTAAGCAAAACAAAGTTTTGTGAAATATATTCAAGTCTGAGCTACTCGTACATAGAGGCTGATGACTTCATATCACTTACGTTAATGTGTATCCCATAATGCAAAGCACACCCCCTTTCAGGTGTGTATAGAGATACTGAGGTCTCTTCAGTGGGAGTCAGACCTGGGAGAGAGATACCAAGGTTGAAGTAATACAGAAGTCATATATATCTCATACACAAGTAGACAAAAGGTGCTTCACCTTCGTAATAAAAATCTCTGGAAGAGAGAGATAAAAGCGAAGAAAATTGCAAGTGAGGATGCCAATCAAGAAGCAATATGGAAATATCTTAACAGCTTTTGTTTTTTGTCAGATATTAATTAATATTTTTTCATCATCATCATCAAATTCCTGCCATGTACCCTCAAGGGGTGTACAGGATATGACAGTACTACACGAAAAAATTATATCATTACTAACTTCCTATCTACAATTTTCCTCCAAATCAGTCTGTTACTTGTCAAGACTCCAACATTATCAGATCTTATATTTCTATCGTCTAAGGCACTTTGTACCGTATCAATCCACCTATATCTTGGTCTTCCTCTGGGTCGTTTTCCTGCCAACCTGGCAGAGAACACTTGTTTTGCTAATCTTTCCTCTCCCATTCTATTTAAGTGACCATACCATCTGAGATTAGCTCTGCTAACGCATTCCTGGATGCTGACAATGTCAAGTTCTTTCCTAATATCCTCATTTTTAATATGATATTGCCATTGATGCCATCTGTTCACGCCTCTAATCTTTCTCAGAACTCTCATATCTGTGGTCTCTAGTCTTTGGTCAAGTGTTTTACTTCTGACCCAGCTCTCAGATCCATAAGTTAAAATTGGTTTGAACACAGTCTTATATACAGCTAATTTAGTGTTCCGACTAATTTCTTTCTTATTCCATATGAATTTATTCAACTGACTTCCCACCATACCAGCTTTGCTGATTCTGTTGTCTATTTCTATATTTAGTTTACCATCTTCAGTAAAAATTGTGCCTAAGTAGCTGAAATGTTTTACTTGTTCCACAGGTTCTCCATTCACAACACAGTTGACATTTTCAATGATTCTGCCTATTTTCATTGTCTTTCTCTTTTTATTGCTGACCTTCATACCATATCTATTACAACAGCTCTTCAATTTAGTCAGAGAATCTTGCAGACTTGTAGCGGATTTATTTAGAAGTATTACATCATCCGCATAAAGCAAAGAGCTGACATTAACATCTCCAATTTTGATATCAGGTTTACCACATTCCTTCATAATACCACATTCCTTCATAATGTGATCCATATAGATAATGAATAACAGAGGGGATAATGTACATCCTTGTCTCACACCAGATTTAACATTAAACCATCTTCCTGTACTTCCTTCAATTCTAACTGCTGACTCACAACTCAAATAAAGACTAAGTATTGCTTGATATAATGCCCCATTGACACCATATAACTGCAGCATATTGAATAGCTTCTCTCTTGGCACCTTGTCATATGCCTTTTCCAGATCGACAAAACTTAAATTCAGATCTTTGTTATATTCCCATGCTTTCTTGACTATTTGTCGTAAAGTGAAGATCTGATCCTGACAGCCTCTATTTGGCCTGAATCCAGCTTGTTCTTCACCAAGCTTTTCTTCCACAATTCTTCTCAACCGTTTCTCAAGTATACTTGCATAGATCTTGCCAGGAACACTCAGTAGGGAAATACCTCTGTAATTCTCACATGCAGTTTTATTTCCCTTTTTATATATGGGTACTATGAGAGCTCTACTCCAATCATCAGGAATTCGTCCCTCTGTCCAGGCTTTCTGAACTATGCAGTGCAGCCACTGTAAGACTCTTATACCACCACACTTCAGCATTTCTGGTTGAATATCATCTACTCCTGCTGCCTTTCCACATTTCAAGCCTTTGATGGCTTTTTCTACTTCAAGTATGGATATGTATTCCTGACTGCATGCCTGGTCAGTGTTTTTTATCACTGTGCTGTCATCACTGCTTGTTTCATTTAGCAGTTTTTCAAAGTAATTACTCCATACTTCAAGGATATCTTTTTCTCCTGTTTTCATGTCACCTTTATCATCTCTAATTCCTTTTACGGCACTCTTTCCTCCATTCCTAAGCTTCTTCAACAACCTCCAGAATATTTTGCCACCTTCTTGATATTTATTTTCTATATTCTTGCCAAAGTCCTCCCATGACTTTTGTTTAGCTAGTTTTACACACCGTTTAGATTTCTTACATTTGTCTCTGTATTCTGTAAGAGTAAAAGCTGACTTATTTGCCAGGAACTTTTGATATGCTTTCTTCTTTTCCTTCACTGCCTCTTTAACTTCCTGTGTTCACCAGGGAGTTCTGATTTTTTTATCCTTGCACACAACCTCACCACATGCCTCTCTGGCAGAACCAATCAATATTTCCTTCAGAGTTTGCCACTGAATCTCCAAGGTTTGATTCCTGTTCTCAAACTCTTTCATTTTCTTTTCAATAATATTTCTGTATTTTAGTCTACAGTTCACGTCTGAGAGCTGCTCAACTTTTATTCGCTTTAAAACTTTCTTACATGTTATTCTTTTCAATATGAAATTCAATTTTATCCTGCTCAAGACTAAATAGTGATCACTTCCAATTTCAAATCCTCTGTACACTCTGGTGTCCTGCACCAGGGAGAAAACATCACTATCAACAATAACATAGTCAATGAGACTTTTCTTATTCCTAGCCTCTTCTCTCCATGTGAATTTGTGCACATTTTTATGTTGGAACATGGTGTTAGTAATAACCAGTCCATGTCCTGAGCAGAAATCCAACAGATATTTGCCATTATTATTAGCTTTGCTCTTTTCTCCAAATTTTCCCAAAATATTTTTGTATGTCTCACAATCATTTCCTACTCTACTATTTAGATCCCCAACAGGACCAACTTTTCCTTTTTCATTGTGTCAGTTGCTTTTTCTAAAGCCTCAAAAAATTCCTCCACTTCTACCTTAGTAGAACCTTCTGTGGGACCATAGGCACAAATAAGTCTCATTGTCCAGTTCCCCATTCTCATATTTGCCCACATTACTCTACTTGAGACTGACTGCCATTCAAGAAGATTAGCCTCGTATTTTGTGTTGAATACTATGGCTACTCCTTCTTTTCCTTGATTGTCATTGCCTGAATATAACATTTTGTATTTATTGCTCAGAAAGATCTCACCAGTTTTGGTCTTTTTTGTTTCAGTCACCCCTATTATGTCGATCTGGTACTTATCTAATTCCTCAGCTAGCTCCATTTCTTTGCCATTCAGGCTTCTTACGTTGATAGTACCGATCTTTAACTCTGGTGATGTTGAGTTGGGGTTTGTTTTCAGATTTGTTCCAGTAGCTGACTTTTCGCTGTTCGCCCTGGTTCCCTGGCGAAAACAACGGGGGCCTTGTTTAACCGGGCAACGCCCCAGCCGGCATGAAATTTTGTCATGTTGTACCATCATTTTTTATTTTGGTTTAACCAATAAGAATACAATTTGGTCGGCTAAATCCCAAATTGCCAGCCCATCCTCGTTCATTCAGTATCAAAGTAGATACCCAACAGGGTGCACCACGAGAAGGTGAGGATTGGACATTAGGTCAGAAGCCCTGGTCGGTTTTCTGCATATTTTTTCATTAATATTTCAAAACTCTTTCTTATAACATAATCTAGTTTTGTGCACCTCTTATTTTTCTTATTTAAGTATTAACTATATGAAATAATAAACTACCTTTCGGTATATCATTTTTTTATACTTAAAACGGTCATTAGGGCAGTGAACCAGTTGTTAAATTATTTGAATCCCACCACTGGATGAATCCCTTATCCTCGCTCCTTCCACTTGTTCCACCAAACATAAGAACACCCCAGTGTCAACATTGTAACAACCTCTCAATAGTTTAAGTGCCCCAATCATATCACCTCTCCTTCTATCTACCAAACTTTGTAATCCAGATTTCCTTAGTCTATCCTCATAATTAACACTGTACAGTTCTGATATCATCTTTGTTATCTGTCTCTACAATCTTTCTAAGATTAATTTATTCTCTTCAAATTCTGGGGATCAAATGGCTTTATACAATGGAATGACAACTCTTCATCACCTTTGTAATATGTTCCCTGAATTTCAGGTTTCTATCAATCATCACTCCCAGATCCTCCCCCCCCCCACTTCCTCCTCCAGAGTATGCAGCCTCCCATCAATCAATGTGAGGCTATCAGCACCACCAATTCATCTCCAATGAATACTCCTCCAATTTGTATAAAGAATCATCAAGGCACTGTTACTGTGTTTATACCTATCATTATCCCCTCCACTTCAAGACTACATTTAGCTGAACTAAACTGGCCTTCATCTGTGCAATGCTGCAAATGATCTCTTATTATTTTCACCAAAATTGTAACAACTACTGATGATATACAAACTGGTCTATAGTTTGACACTGCCACTTTGCTATCACCATTATGCAATAGCAGTATCTTACCCTCCTTTCACTCCTTTGGCACATTTTCCATGGCAGACGTTAATTGAAAATCCAGGTCAATGGAGCTCTGAGTTCTTCAGCACATTCTCTCAAAACCAGTAGAGAAATCCCATCTAGTTCTATTTTAATCCAAGAATGTCATTCTTCACAATCATTTCTCTTCCTGCTTGCCACATAACAACAGAACTTCTTGGGATTTTTCTTTGGATCTCAGGGTCAATCTCCTCTCATATTCCAGTTTTGCCTTTCTTATGACTAGTCACTCTCCTGGCCTGAGTCTTATATTCTTCATGCATCTGATCTCTACACTGCTCCTTATATCTCTTTTTTTTACTTGCAGTTCCTGTTTGATATTATTTGTCATCCACTTTACACCAAATTGTGTTCTCTTTTTCACTCATAGTATACAACTTGCTATTACTGCTAATAAATATTCCTTCAAAAGTTCCCAAGCTGATGATATCTCACCATTCCAATTCCTCTATCCATGGAAATGCCACATGCTGATGTCTAAGACTAAGATTTTTTAAAGACTAAGTCTAAGATTTCTTTCTCTTTTATACTCCTGCATGACTATTAATCTTCCAAGTCAAAACCACATGGTTGCTCTCTCTCTCTCTCTCCAATTGGGGGAAAAGATGGCATCTCAGTTATAATCAGATCTTCTGATGTTATGACTATCTAAAAACCCTTGAACCTAAGCATCTCTTGAACCTGCCTAAGCATCTCTTGCTCTTCACTCTCTATGCATCCAGGCTGAGCAACAACAATAAACAGCTCCACCACTGCATTTGCCCTTCCTATCCAGTTGAAAAATAATGATATACCTTGCTACTTCTAATTCCTGTCAGTATATCATCTTCTGTCAACTATGTCTCAGAGAGCCCCATAATCTTTGGAGAGTCCGAGGCTATCAGCACCACCAATTCATCTCCAATGAATACTCCTGGTATTTGTATAAAGAATCATCAAGGCACTGTTACTGTGTTTATACCTATCATTATCCCCTCCAGACTCCACTGGGTTCGACATTACATGAGAGGAAGGCAGACCATAGGATAGCAGTTAAATTGGTCACTGTGCCAACTTAAACTTCAGCTGATCACATGCACTTCTACTGAGCTACACAGGCTCCTTATATTAATTTATATATACAGTATATTTTTGAATTTATTTTATCCTGTTCTAGAGACCAAACATGGAATCTTTTCATGCCAAATGTTGAACCGCTCCTCCTACCATCCACCCTAATAATTCTAGTTTCCTTGTATTGACATACTGACTTGTTCAGAGAATAACATTCTCTAGATCCAGCAGCCTCGTTCTTCGTCAATCAAATGAAAGCCATCTTCATGTCTTCAAATGCCCTCCAAGCATCCACGTATTCCAAGCCTCTCTTTCGACACAATCTGACTATCATACTATTCACACTCTTCTCTGCAGTTCTGTATTATCATAGCTGGGCGGGCAATACACTATCTTCCATCTCTCTCTCCTTCTGTACAAAATCAAGCATTAACCTTAGAATCCTCTCTTGGAATTGGAAGTGTGAAAGAGAGCAGGTCATTTATATACAAGAGGGAGAAAGTTGTTGAAGTCTGAGGAGATTAAACCATCCACCATGACACATAGGGAGCAATCAGTGAGAAAGTTGGTGATCCAGTTGCAGAGAGAGAGAGAGAGGAAGGCAGACCATAAGATAGTAGTTAAGTTGGTCCCTGTGCCAACTTAAACTTCAGCTGATCACATGCCTTTGAAATGTCAAGGGCAACTATGTGAGTTTCTCCAAATTTCTCCATGGCTTGAGTCCAGAGGTGAGTGGTGAAAGCAAGAAGATTGACTGGAGGTTGCAAGTGATGGAATCCATACTGCTGGTAACCGATTAGTTGGAATGTCTCTGGGTGGTTCAAGAGCTGGTTGCTGATGACTTTCTCCATAGCTTTAGAGAGAACACAAGTCAGGGCAACTGAACAGTAGATTGTGGGTTGGCGTTTATCACCTTTCTTCGGGATGGGTTGAATATGGAGCTGTTTCCATTTGCAGGTAGATGCAAGTTGAATAGGGCAGATTGAAGAGGCGATACAGGATTGATGTTAGTTCAGGGGTACAATTTTTTAAGACAATAGGTGCGATACCATCAGGACCAGATGCCTTGTTTGTATCTAGGTTATATACGATTCTTTGGATTTCTTTTTTGTTGGAAGCCCATGGGTAACATGAAAGAAGCCATTCTTGATAGAATGGAGGGAACTTTGCTTCGGTCATCAATACAAGAATTGGAAGAGAAAGGTGATGCCAATAAGTTGACCTTGTCTTTAGATGAGGTAACTACAGTACCATCCAGATGTGAGAATGGTAAAAACCTGGGTGGGCAGAAGTTGCACCCGATGGCAAAACACCAGAAGAGCGACTGCCATTTGGGCAGGAGGCAAGTTTGAAAGGGCAGCATTTGGCCCCTTCAAAGTCTGACTTTGGCTGAGAGTTTGGAGTGGAATAAGGGATGAATGCCTTCATTCCTGTGAGGATGATTTCTGTTATTCAGTCTGAGCAGGTGTTTGGATCAGAAGAACTGAAGCAGTAGTCAGACTGCAGGAAGGAGGAATAGAAATCACAGAGGTCCTTTCAGTAAGTACCCTTGTGGTGCCAAAGGACAAGAGACTGTGAACTGGTGGGTGAAGGTAGTTCAGAAGCAAAAGACTTGTATGAGGTTGTGGTCTGAGTTACCAAGAGGATTACCAACAACCACAGTATACCCGGAAGGGGAGCTTGTTAGGAAGAGGTCAAGTGTGTTTGAAATTGAAAGGGATTGTCAGGTATTCTGGTTGAAAGACCGATAATCTGAGATAAGTCATTGCCAATGGCAAACACCTTAACATCCTTGCCTGGTTGATCGGTGAAACTGGAGGAGAGCCAACATAATTTGTGAACACTGAAGTTCCCATTACACAGTTATTTCTGCCTTTGTGGCACAGATTTGTTTAGGCCACAGATGTTGGTGAAGTAAATGTGGAAACTTTTTTTCTTTGGTAAGAATTAATGTTGGTGGATTGTTTGATTGAATTTTTTGTTGTTTTTTTATTATTTTGCTTGGATTTTTTTTTTTTTTTTTTTTTTGCTTTTTATGAGTTTTTTGAACTATTATTATCAACAGACCTCCATGGATTCTAGTAACAAGGCTTATACGTTGGTCATACATAACTGGTAATTAGCTTATGGAATTAACACATATAAAGGATATTAATTAAAGGCAACTTTAATGAATAACTTCAATATTTCTGCAACGTCACGTTGCCATCTTCAGGAACATAAAAATATGGTATGTGCACGCAGGCACTAAAAAAAGCAAATGAGGAAGAAGGCAAGAAACTAATATTGTTCCTAAAGTCCAAATGGTGCCCTCTGGTGGGCTAATTGGGTTGTCATGGCTGTTGGGCTGAAGTTCTCATAATGTAAGTCTCCCAAATTTGGGGTAGTTTCATGCACCCAACTTTATTGAGGTTTGGAATGTTTTTTAGAACTGCTGATGATTCCTTGAATAATCTTTCGTACTTGAACTTACTGCGGTGTATTATTTTAGTTTTCTTCCAACGAATTATATGGCGGGTATCTAAGGCATGGTCTGCCAGCCCAGAGTGGCTGTACTGGTGGAACTGGATGTAGTTTTTTGTGTTCTGAAATCCTGATATTTGCTGTCCTGCCTGTTTGGCCAAAGTGGATGAGATACCCACCATAGAATTCGTTGGAAGAAAACTAAAATAATACACTGCAGCAAATTCAAGTACGAAAGATTATTCAAGGAATCATCAGCAGCTCAAAAAAATGTTTCAAACCTCAATAAATTTGGGTGCATGAAACTACCCCTGGATGTAGTTTTTTGTGTTCTGAAATCCTGATATTTGCTGTCCTGCCTGTTTGGCCAAAGTAGATGAGATACCCACCATAGAATGCGTTGGAAGAAAACTAAAATAATACACCGCAGCAAGTTCAAGTACGAAAGATTATTCAAGGAATCATCAGCAGCTCTAAAAAACGTTCCAAACCTCAATAAATTTGGGTGCATGAAACTACCCCAAATTTGGGAGACTTACATTATGAGAACTTCAGCTCAACGGCCACGCCAAAGGGCACCATTAGGACTTTAGGAACAATATTAGTTTCTTGCTTTCTTCCTCATTTGCTTTTGTTAGTGCCTGCATGCACATACCATATTTTTATGTTCCTGAAGGTGGCAACATGACGTTGCCAAAATATTGAAGTCATTCATTAAAGTTGCCTTTAATTAATATCCTTTATATGCGTTGTTAATTCCGTAAGCTAATTACCAGTTATAGACCTCCATGGAGTCAAGGGACTCATTGTGGGATGTATAATAACTAATTAAAAAAAAACCAAAGAATTACTTTTGTGGGAGAATTTTTGTGATCTGCAGTTAAATCTTATTTCTTTAGGTTGTGGTCCATTGTATTTGATGTGGAAGAGATGAGGAGAAAGTGGGGCATGCAGTGAGAGGTGACAGATCAGCAAGCAATACTGCCCACAGAGAGGGAACTCAATCTCCTATCCATATATGGCCTCAACAGTTCCCACTACAGCCACAGTACCTGGTCTCCCTCTAGTCATGAACTGGTAAAATACATGCCTACAGGATTTGACACTAGCTGATCGGGAAGCCTCCAGATTCGTTACTAATTGGTTCAGTCCTGTGCACCATCCAGCAACCAGCTGCATGTGGGAAGAGTGGGGGTGATAGAAACTGGAACCCTTGCTCTAGCGAACAAACATGGCTGCAGCCACTTCAAGTCTCTAATAAGTAAGATGGTAGTATTTCACCAGGACATCTACCAACTAGAGATCTAGTTGGAGGAAACTCCAACTAGAGAAGGTATACTTTTGTGGTGGCAATGCTCGCTAAAGCCCTATTTGTAGAAACAGGCTATACCACTGGAAGATGGGAAAGACTTGACTGCGAGAGGCTATATATTGTGCATTCGGCAGCCCTCTAGTAGCCCTATGTAGAGTTATGTTTGATGCCAAATATTTAAAACCAAATCCCACCCCCCTTTTTTTTTATAACGCTCTGCATGGATTTTTCTCTTTTGTAACTTTGCTCACCCTGCAGATTCAAATTCCATGGTGGATATGGATGTTTATGATTACCTTTAGATGAGAGATGAATTTTATTGCCCACTATAAGACCTAACCCTGCTTGCTGGAGGTCTGAATTGACTAGAAAAGTTCCATGTTTAGTCTCTAGAGCAAAGTTTTCAGATTATATCAAAAATGAAAAATAAAAGGTATAAAAAAATGTAATAAATAATTCCCAAGCCCACCCATGGTACTAATGTACTACAGGCTTTACAACCTTTTGTAGGCAAAAATCACACAAAAAAAAGTAAAAATTATTTAATTGTTAAATGACTTATCTCACTATTATCTTACACTTATCTCACATCACAAAATTATTGTGATGACATGACCCATGAAAATCTTTATAATATAATTTAAAAGAATTAATGCACTGCCATGTATATGCTATTTCACTAACAAGCAAGCAAGGCTTGTGAAAATCAAATAACAGGATTTACAAAACAATACTGAATATTAACAACGAACACTTGTTCAGCAGTTTGATTGACTGCTGCCAAATTGAATAAAAAAGTCTAAACATTAATTTTGAATAAATATTCTTGTAATTGTTCAAATTATAAGAATGTGAACAGAATCATTACCATTAATTTGGCTGTAGCCATGAAAATATTTTCATGGCTACAGCCAAATGTGGACAAAAATTTATTGTCAGCATACTAATACATTATACTACACAAAAAATGTGTTATAAATTTTAGAAATTAAATTGCAATATGTTTTTGGCAAAAGTTACAAATTTCCTAAGGATGTTAGGAAGTTAAGGAATTAATGTATAGTGCTTACAGAAAACTATGTGGAGAGACATTTCAGCATGGAATATGTCCATCCTGAACTGCAATGCAGCTCTCAATATTGTACCATGCTTAGCACCAAATGATTCAGAAGTTCTTGAGGCAAACTGGTCCACTCCAACTTCAAAGTTGGAGTGGACCAGTTTGCCTTGAATCCCCCCCCCCCTCCAGAAAACAAACACAGCCTTGTTTGTTTTCTGGAGGGGGGGGGATTCAAGAAGCAATGCATCTCCCTATTGCATCTTAAATGCATTCTGTAGGGCTGAGAGGAGTATGCTGGTCATCGATTTGATAATATCCTTGATCTCCAGAAGTATTACCACTGCTTGTGTATGATGTGGCATTGTCATCCATAAAAATGAATTCTTCACCTACAGCACTACGGAATAATCAAATATGATGCTGAAGAACTTTTGCAATATCGTTCACCAGTCATAGTCCTTTATTTAGCATTGTAGCTCGGTGCCTCCTTTAAGCATAATGCCTCCCCAGATCGTGGCCTGCTGTATTATTATTAAGAGAGACCTTCAGTCAGTTAAGGACTCAATGAAAGAGGCCACATACTACATGCACCAGCTATCATACTTATTGAATTCATTCACAATAATTGCACATACCACATCCAATGGCAATCTATTCCAATCATGCACCACCCTATGAGAGAAAAATATAGCTCTCACTTTCTTCTTAGCAGCATTCATTTTCAACTTCCAAGGATGCTCTCTTGTCTTTTCCCCACTCTCAATAAAATGAAAAATTCCATCAATTGAAATTCAGTATGACCCTTTCAGAAGTTTGTAAGTCTCAATCATATCACCCCCTCTTTATCCTGTTTGCTAGTGCCTGCAGTCTACAAATTCTTGATCTGTCTTCAATAATCATTATTCCACAATCCTGATATCATTTTTAATGCTCTCCTTTGCACTCTCTCTCTCTCTCCACTGTATCAGAATTACAGTGGAAACCAGATCAGACCTGTGCACAATAGTCAAAGTGAGGTCTTATCAAGGCCTTGTAAAGAGACAAAATGACATTGTTATCTTTACATGTTAAAGTTCCAGCATTGCAATTATTTTTTGAGTTGTATTTGCAATCTTTGCTACATGGCCCCCGAACTTCACCATTATGTCAACTATCCCTTTCAAGAACATTCTCACAATTGTAAGCAGTACTACTTTTATGGCAGACAAATGTCATCTAGAATCAGAGGAAAGACCAAAACAACTCATCTGTAACAAGTAAATTAGTCCACTGGTGTCTTGTCCAATTTTTATGGATATAATACCACTGAAAAACATGCTCTACGATGAGCTGTGAATAAAGGGACAAAGACTAAGGCCTCTGAAGCATATAGGCCTACTTATTGCAGACATCTTGCCACAGTTTGTCGAGATATCTGCATAGCTGTGCTTGAATAGAGCAGACTTGCAAGATGACCTGCCATGGTGTATCAATTACGTTTTGCTGTTATAACCAAAAATTTGCTAAGCCCTTAGCAAATGTCTGGAACACATTCCATTGGTTTGAAATGCTGCCCAGAGCCCAGATACAACGCTATGTGAAATTCCACTCTCTGGCAATATCAGTAATTCTGTAGCCTTCAGCTTTCCAATAATTCTTCCCTATGTGAAATCATCTAGATCAGGGGTTGGCAAAAGTGGTCAATATCGACCCCTGGGGTCAATGTGGCTATCCAAGGGATCGATAAATGACTAGGAGTCAAAAGGGGGGGGTTAAATTTTTAATGTTCTTTATAAATTTTAAGTATTTTCTTTAAATATCTCTTATTGAGAAGCAGTAATAAAGTAAAAGGGTGAAGGAATTATTATTTTTACATTGAGAAATTTATTATTGATAAATATAAATTATTATTGATAATTAATAAATGAATCATTTATTCAACATGATGGGGGTCAATGAAGGATCAAGGATTCCATGAAGGGGTCAATGGTCTGAAAAGTTTGCCAACTCCTAATCTAGATGATGTCTTTGAGACATTACAAGACATCCAAGTTTACAACTTTATTCCTTCATGAAAAGAGCTTCCTTCAAATACAATTTGATTAGTGCAGCCTTTTGGCTTTTATCCTGTTGAGTGCTACCACATGACCTCTTTGCATGCAATTCAAAATTTTGAATGTGTATCTGCTTTCTAATTAAAATCATACAAACTGCCACAAACTGAATTGTCTGCATTTGTGGTTGTAATCTTCAGAAATAGCGTTCGTCCTTAAGTTTTGGACACCAGTGTGTGAAGCAGCTAAGGATGAGAGAAAGGCAAGTTGATTATGTTTATCAATAAATACATAATTTCTTGGCGAGGTTTTTTGTTTCTGAAGGAAAAAATTCAAGATTCCAGGAGAAACTGCATCCATATATGAAATGGATTAACTTTCAATTAAAAAGTAAAAGTCTTGATAACTGTTCCTTGCATTTCAGGTGGGATTCAAATCCAAGGGCTTTTCATCTAAAGACATGCTGTTCTTCAGAATGCACTATGGTGGAACCTGCCAGTTTGGATCTATCATATTGAAGGAATCTGATGGAGCTTTTATTGTTCACCTAATTTTATAATCACTGTGCATGACCAGTAAAAGTAGGCATCTTACGTTAACAATGCAATCTATTTCTACCAAACAAAGCTAGTTATAATTAAATAATAATGGATTCAGTGATTAAACTGCTTTACTGTCACTGATATTTCATTCCACCACTTTCTTCTAAACATGAAAAACTTGAGCTGCTAGTCAATCAATACACAGTTCAACTTCGAAATTGTCAACTGAACTTCTCATCCTCCTTCTGTTTCATTCCATGTATTCTGTTCTCTGGAAGCATTCTCTATACCATTTCCCCTAAGGAATACAATCATCCAATATGGAAATCAATGGATTCCTACTTTCTCCCCCCACCCCCATACACAGCACTTCTGTGTTAGAGATTTTATGACCTGTTTTGTGGTGTATGCAAGTAACAAAAACAAATAGACAATATAAAATTTTTATCTACATAAGGTTTTTGTCTTAAGATTGTGTGTGTATATATACTGTGAATGGCAGGTTTAGTGAGATCTGAAAACATTCTGGTTAATTTTTATTTATCTTATGTAATTTTTTTTTATATATCTGGGAATTTTATAGTGCTGATAATCTTTCTAATAAGTTTTTAATAATATTCTAAGATGATCTCCTCAATGGAGCTTATTTTTCCTCAAACACTTCACATGGATTTAAATAAACCAGATGGCACCATTAACTCTCTGGAACAGTTTCTTAAAATATGTAGTTATAGGTGTCCTTGTCTTATTCCCATTCATATTAATATATTCTATACCTCCTGCTCTCCCACTTCTAATTCCTCTTCATTATTTCATCTTCAGTCATGTTCAAGTCATGCATGTAATCACTCTCACTGGTACAAAATAGCTTAATGAAATGCTTGTTAAATACTGCTATTACTATCACCATTATATTGTTCAAGTGGTTACTTTGCAACCATTTCAATCAACAAACTTTATCCTCCCATAACAATTTTTTCTTCTACATACTGGCCACTGAATTAGAAACCTTTATGTAGATATAAATGTCACTTATGCAGTATATATGCAAAATACTGGGTGATGTGCATCACCACTTGTTCTAGGTAACTATTTAAGAATACTGCTGGTCAGTAATCATCAATAGTGTTGATCACAATGGAAAAACAAAAGGATCTTTTGGAATTCAATAAAGGGCTAATTGTGGCTGTGCCCATCTGGCCACAATTTTGAAAACAGAAGAGCTGATTGGTTTCATAAAATGCGAGATATTCCACGTGTTTAATCAGTGGAAAAATAACCCACATAAGAGCTGTAACTGTGGTCCTTAGACAGTCTACCAGAAATGAGATAGCAGTCGTCTGAGAAGGCTTGTACAGACAAGCAGAACAGGAAGACCCATATCTCACCGTGTGCAGGGAATTGAAGAAGATCAGTATTGGCAGTCCCATGCCTATATGAAACAAATGATCTTTGCGAAGAACCAGAAAGTCTAAAAGGTGGTGTTATGGTGCGAGCATGGTCTGCTGGTACAGAATGGATTCCCTGATACTGCTGGATGATCAGGTGTACTCCAAGGAATATCTGAATATTGTTGCCAATCAAGTCCATCCTGCAATGTTGACTTTTTATCCAGTGGGTGACAGTTGTGTCTGTCCACTGTGCAAGAACTGTTCATCACTGGTTCAGTGAGCATTACTGCAACTTCCACCATCTTCCCTGGTCACTACAAAGTCCAGATCTGTTAAACCCATTGAGAATGTATGGCACATGTTAGAAAAACAGATCTGTGCAAAATCCTCTTCGTCAAATCTGAACCAGTTAAGGGACTGTCTGGTAATGCCCAGTATTGTAGATGCAATCCAACACCTTTTTGAATCTATGCCAAACTGCTATGTGCTGTAATTAGGGCTAAAGGAGGTCCAACATGGTATACAATAATTTTCTAAATAATAAATAAAATGTAATAAATAATTCAATACGTTTCTGATTCAGTGGCAGGTATGTGTACTTGCTACAAGGATTCTAAATTTGAATGACTTGTACTGTGGTCTCCTTTTCCTTAACCAACATATCTCTTTGTAGCCTATTTCTTTATACTCCTTGTATAACTGATTACTGCCTCAGAGTGCCTTCTTCTTTGCTTCATTGCTTGCCTAATTCCATCATTCATCCATTTTACACTTTCCTTAATTATCCTTTGGTATAAATTCTGACATTGCCACTGTTGAACATCTCTTGACTATCCCCTCATGCAGCATGATCTTGTTATTCAATTCCTCATCCTATGCTACTCTTCAAGTTTCTTATAATCACTCATCCTATTGATGACATAGTGCCACCAATATCACACTAGTCATTTTATTGTATCACATGAAATGATAACATTTCCCAATACAATATTATTTTTCACTCTTCTTAACTTCCTTATATACAACCACCTCCTCATTAAAATAATTTGTTTCTACTACCACCATTACTAAGTCCTCCCACTCATGGATTCCTCAAATTTAGAGTTGTCAGTATTCTAGTATTCTAACAAGAATTAAAAGACAAAAGAAAAGAAAGTATAATATAACTCAGTATTAAGCAACTACTTCTTCTTCCTCTTTATAGTATTTTTATCCCGGTTGATGTAGGGTCTGCTATGATTATGCAACTGTGGGAAACCCCAACCGACTTGTTGCAGAGTCTGCCATTGGGAGAGTGGGAGGGAACAATTTTTATGACTGTAGATGCATGTGTTCACAGGGGCCAGTTTGTCTGTTGTGGAGGACGAAAATCCTGAGTTTCCGGGTGAAAAAAAACCCTACCTCCATATGAGACATGCTAATTCACCTTTAGTCAAAAGAGACCAGATAAAGTGCCTCACATTTTGGATGGGAATCAGACCCAGGTCTTTCTGAGCAAAGGGCTAAATCTATACCGACTGAGCTATGGAGGCTCTAGTTTTCTTTTCCAGAAAGAGAATCCTATTCCACTGAATAGGATTCTCTTTCTGGAAAAATAGGATAATTTTCTTCAAATTTTAGGGAAGAGAGAGAGAGATGTGTTAATTTAATATCACATATACAGACAAGCCTAGACATGCTCCTTAGAATCATAATTTTTGTAGACTATTTGATAGTAGATTTTGCTGATATTCAAATTATGAATAGCAGCACATACACTATAATCAATTTCTAAAAATAAATAAATCACTTACTATTGGCTCCTTGGATGCCTAGTATATCTTGTGACTGAATGATTATACCATCGGATGATTTCTCGACAATAATCAAACCAGGTAAAAAATGTGACTTGGCCTGTTTAAGATAATATTTTTTTATATAATTTGGTATATATATTAAATGAGTAAAATTAATTTGTTAAATACTCTTTTCTTTCCATTCCATAATATAACAGTCTCTATAATATGAATCAGGAGTTGTCAAACTACAGCTATATGTGGCATGAGAGCTAAGAATGGTTTTTAAATGAATTTTGTGAAGGAATCATGAAACTCTTGTTTCAGTATACATAGAACTAATGTCATACAGCCATGCCCATCACTGGCATATGTTGTACTCTCATCACTGCACAGCGCCACTGATGCCACTTGGTGCAAACTTGACAATGTTTCGATTATCAAGGATTACTTAGGTGCACGTGATACGTGCACCTAAGAAATTGTGTGCCAGTATTCACCGACCTAAGTTTAGGTCGGTGAATATTGGCACACATTTGTATCAATATTTACCAATCATCTGTGTTAAAAGATATTTTTAAAGATGAAATACACACATTCTCATTATGGATCAGCCTTATCTGATTGAGCATTTGCAATTGATTTTGATGACTGGAATGCCAAATTTGAATCCATTAAGCTTAATTATGCTTACTAAATAACTTAAGGAAATTACAACGTACAAGAGAATATACATTAAATTAAACTTTAATATATTTCCAATATTTCAGCAACATCATGTTGCCATCTTCAAAGGAACTTACAATAAAGACATGTGCACACAGGCACTAAACACAGTAAATGAAAACAAAGCAAGGAAGCTGTGATTTTCCTAAAAGTCCTGATTGTGCCCCCCTAATGGGCTATGTAGGTATTCTTGGCCGTTGGGCTGAAAGTCTCCTAGTGTAAGCCTCCCAAATTTGGGGCAGTCTCATGCAACCAAATTTGTTGAGGTTTGGCATGTTTCTTAGGGCTGAGGCTGATTCCATGAATAGTGTTTCAAATTTGAACTTGCTACGGTGTATTATAGTGGCTTTCTTCCACCGTATTTTGTGGCGTGTATCCAGAACATGGTCTGCAAGAGCAGAGTGGCTGTACTGGTGAAACTGGATGTAGTCCTTGTGTTCTGAAATTCTGATATTCGCTGTCCTGCCTGTTTGGCCAAAGTAGAACAACTTACAGCTGCAAGGGACCTGGTATACACCAGGTAGGTCTTGGGGAAGGGGGGGTCTTTAGTGGAGCGGATACAGCTATTTAGGTGCTTCAAGGAGAGCTTTCCAGCACGTTAAATCATGAGCTTTGGTCAGTTTTATATGACATCTTGTGCACTGCAGCGGATAAAGAATTCGAGAAAATAGGAGGTCGATATATCAAGAAATTAAAAAAGAACTCGACCTCCGAACCAAAACTTCCAACTAACACGGTAGTCAACCTTTCTTCAGTTACTCTGAAGCCTGAAGCACTCTTGTTACGGACCTTAAAGAAAATTGCCATCCCTTATTCGCTCCACTAAAGACCACTCCCCCTAGACCTACCTGGTGTATACCAGGTCCCTTGCAGCTGTAAGTTGTCCTACTTTGGCCAAACAGGCAGGACAGCGAATATCAGAATTTCAGAACACAAGGACTACATCCAGTTTCACCAGTACAGCCACTCTGCTCTTGCAGACATTGCTCTGGATACACGCCACAGAATACGGTGGAAGAAAGCCACTATAATACACCGTAGCAAATTCAAATTTGAAACACTATTCATGGAATCAGCCTCAGCCCTAAGAAACATACCAAACCTCAACAAATTTGGTTGCATAAGACTACCCCAAATTTGGGAGGCTTACATCAGGAGACCTTCAGCCTAACAGCCAAGAATACCTACATAGCCCACTAGAGGGCACCATCAGGACTTTTAGGAAAACCATAGCGTCCTTGCTTTGTTCTCATTTACTGTGTTTAGTGCCTGCGTGCACGTGTCTTTATTGTAAGTGCCTTTGAAGATGGCAACGTGATATTGCTGAAATATTGGAAATATATTAAAGTTTAATTTAATGTATATTCTATTGTACGTTGTAATTTCCTTAAATTATTTAGTAAGCATGTACAACCAACGTTTAAGCCTGCTACAAGAATTAGCCTAATTATGTCTCATAAAAAAAAAGTGTTCCATACTTCTCATAATCTCCCAAAAAAGCTGTTTGTACACAATATTATTCTGTATTTTATTAATAAACTTGTGTAAGTTTTGTTTTCTATCATACATATAAGTACATGATAGCCTTGATTATGCCTCTTGGCCTGTGAAACCTATGACATTTACTATCTGGCCCTTCTCAGAAAAAAAGTTTGTTAACCCATGATGTAAACTAAAACTGCTGTTAAAATTTGTCAACAGACACGAGTGCTAAAAGTTTATGACAAAATCATTTTCCTTTCTTGCTCTCAGTAAGACACTAAAAAAAAAAAAAAAAAAAAAACCTGTCCATGATTTTTATCAAGAATTTGAAAAAAAATCATTTAAAATTTCAAATTAAGTCATTCATTTATGCTATTTGCATATATATGATAAGCAAATATTATAGATGATATCTGAGAGTGTTGCTGCTTTAATCCTTTGATTGGTAAGTTTTAAAAATACATATCTCACCCACATAAAGTGAGTTCTTTATGTTTTCTATCATAGACTCCCAGAAAAAAGGTTTTATGTGACTAAATGAACCTGAAGTTTCAAAAGTAACTGAAATTAATCCAGATACATAACTGTTTACCAAAATTGGCATTGTTAGTAATGGGTGGATTTAGCAGTAATCTTTTATTTATTTACTTTTTTTTTTACACATGCCATCAATAATCAAAAGCTGATTGGCAGCATCTAGAAGAAGCTACTGTGATTAGAATGCATTGGAAAATTGTTAAAAAAAAAAAACTGGCAATATTGGTTTGAATTGTATTAGACATAGTCTATGCTTGGTTTTAATTAGAATTAGTTAGTTTTGTTCAAAGTTTTTTTTTTTTTTGTACAGTATGGTACACAGCATTGATGTAAACTAAAACAATGGTACTCAAGACACCACTGTTCAAAGAATTCAACATGAGGACCTTGTGCAGTGTAGTGTTTGTGAAATTTATTCTTTACCAAAACTGAACAGATTTTGGTTTCAAATTAAGAGTAGTGAGAGAGAGTGTGCAAGAAGTATTTTGAAAGTGAGTGGCAGAAGTTCAAATTGAGTAGAAAGAGTGAGAGTGAAACAGTAGCCATAACTGGGAATAGGTACAAAAAAATGTGAGTGACAGAGATAGACAATAGGAATGAGATACAGGACAGGACAATACAGGATAACACACTTACATGGAGGTCCTCTTCACAGGACAAACTAAGGATTTGACCAAATGCAGAAACGTCTAGGGAGTGGTGTAGCTGAGGGGGGGGGGGTGCAAGAAAAGGGAGAATTTTGTATGGTAATTCATGACAGGAGGAGTGTCTGATATGAGTGTAACTAAATCATACTTCCTGGGTGCAAAGATTAATAATATCAGTGAAGTTATTAAGGATGCAGAAAGGCCAAGTGAAGGAGTTGATTGCTTTGGCAGGAGCAAATGATCTGCAGGGAGACAAGTAGGGTATGAAGGAAAGTAAAAGAGTTACTGAAAAGAGAAAAGTGAAAGAGTAAAGATAGTGAGTCTACTGCCATGGTATGATAGAAGTGAACTGAGAACAAGGGTCATGGTTGTGAATGAGTCAGTGCATAGGAGGAATAATGTGGAGTGAGTTTGCTAGATGAAGGGACTTTATGTAGATGGTTTGCAAATGAATGGACTGAGTGTTTGCAGTGTGAAAAAAGTGCTGTTGAATGGAGCAAGATTAGAGATGCAAAATCAGGGAAACTAGACTTATTTGGGGGAACAGTTGAGGGAACATGCAGATACCAATTAGGAAACTGAGTGTAAGAATGAATAAAAAATGCTTACGATAGTACTCGTGGTATACTTAACATAAAGCATCAGGACTTCAGGCCTACTGCACTCTGTGCCAGAAGCATTTGGAACAAGGGAGAGTAGTTACTATGTGTTAAGGCTTAAGCTGGGAGGACATTATGTAGGAGGTTTATCAGACATTATGTAGGAGGTCTAATGGAATATTCACAGCACTAGGAAAGGATTAAAAACTAATTTGAATGCTTCCAATATTTTGTCTCAGTCACTGAGACATCTTCAGGGATTACAAATAATTCTTGTAACATACACACAAAGACAACACAATACTAAATGGTTCATTTAATATTGTATTTGTAAAGGAATCATTTAGTGTTGTGCTTTATCCAACTTTAGCTTATCCAACACGTCTCCATTGAGGGAGACGTGGTGGATAAAGCTATGGTCTACCTGGTGTGATTACTTACTATTTCTATTGAAAACTTTCATCAGGGGAAGCCTGAAGAGTGCAAGATTGCACAATTTATTATTTGGTGAGCAATTTTATATAGATAACACAATAATAATGAACATTTTTCTAAGTTTTGCAGTAGCATAGGTCATCAGAGGGAGCCTGTTGATAGGCATTCAGTCATAATCCCACGAATGGTAGCTTCATGCCACTGGTCACTTGACCAAGCACATGTATCATGTATCAAGTGTCCGAACCTGCAGTTCCTCTTGTACTGAGCAGGATTACTATCACAACGACTAGTCATCAGTAGGATAAAACTAACCTGTCACCTTTAATATCAGGTTATCTTCTCTTGGTCTTCTATAATATCAGGTCAGACTCTCTCTTGGCAATGTGCCCCTGTCTTGCATTAAGGACCAAAAGGTGTTCAAGTCCTTAATGACCCGTGGTACATGAACCTAAAGTCGTTCAAGTTCATGCAGTTACCATAGTATGACTATCAGCCATACTCGCCAGCACAAGACAATACCTATTACTGACGAGTATGGCTAATAGTCATACTGTGGTAACTTCATGAACAACTTTAGGTTCATGAACCATGGAGCATTAAGGACTGAATGTCTTTAGGTCTTTAATGCAAGAAAGGAGTACATTGCCAAGAGAGTCTGACCAGATAATAAAGATGACAAAGAGAGTATAATGTGATATTAAAGACAACAGGTTAGTTTTATCCTACTGGTGACTAGTCGTTGCGATAGTAATCCTGCTCAGTACGAGAGGAACAGAAGGTTCGGACACGTGGTCGAGTGACCAGTGGTGCGAAGCTACCGCAACAAGGCCAGGCATATCTCTTCGGGATCCTCTATGGTCACCAGGACCTTAGTATAACAAAAGTAGTCACCAGGAATTACTTATATTTATTATTATCCTGCAATATCTTTATAAATTTCTCACCAAAAAAAGAAATTGTGCAATCTTTCACTCATCAGGCTTCCCCCTGATGATTATTTTCAATAGAAATAATAGGTAATCTCGCCAGCTAGACCAGAGCTCCATCCAACATGTCAATCTCAAATGAGAGTCATGTTTACTCCTGCCAATTACCCACAATCTTGATTGATATTCTTTCACTTAAACATTCAGATCACTGGGCAGAAATCACATTGGCAGCAACATCTCTCAAAGGTAATCAGTGTACATATACTTGCTGCTGGTATGTGGTAAGTCGTACACATAGATGTGTATGACTCTTTTTTCCGCCAACATTGGAAAGAATGGATTCAAAAAGATGGAAAGTTGTTTTGCACCTTATGATACTGCTTAGCTTTAGGAGTAGGCCCCTGATCCAGACTGTGTCATAAGCTGATGTTAGGTCAATGAAAGTGGTTCCGAATTTAAGTTTCTTCTGGAAGCCTGCTTCAAACTGTGTTGTCAGGGCCAGGACCTGGTCACAGCAACTTCTTTTCGGCCTGAAGCCAGCTTGTTCAATCAGGAGTGCTCTTTCGATGAGTGGTGAAATTCTTTTAAGGAGAATTCTTTCAAAGAGCTTAAAGGTGGAGCAAAGCAAGGAGGATAGGTCATAGATTTTTGACATCATTTGGATCTTTTCCTGGTTCGGGCACAGCAATTATTTTGGCTTCCCACCACAGATTTGGTAGTTTTCCAGTCATTATAATTTTTGAGAAAAGGATGGCCAGCCATGTTTAGCATTGTTGACCAAGATGTTTTAGAAACTTGGGGAGGATACCATCCACTCCTGCAGCCTTGCAATTCTTGGTGAGTTTTACGGCTACCTGAGATACTGGGTGTACAAGTTAGGAAGCTCAGGACCCCCATCTTCAGGATTTGTCTGATGGAAGACTGCACAGTAATTTTCCTGATAGAGCTGGGACATATCTTTAAGGTTTTTCAATAAATTATTAGCCATTTGATCAGGAGTTATCTCTGTTTTTTGTGTTGTTGGTTCTGCCCCACCTAATTTTCTCAGAAGTGAATAGCTTTTCTGGCTAGATGTGGTGAAATCGAGTTCATGGATAGTTGAGATCCATCTTTCCTTTCTGTTTTTATCCAGCGCTGCTATGAGCCCCTTAGCAACAGTTGGGTCTTCAGTCTCTTCATATTTGGCCAAAAGTTCCTCAGTTTCTCTACTCCAGCATGGGATGTATTGTTTTCTGTAGCCTCTAAGAATAGAGGCTTTGGATGCAGTTTTGATTAGTTTAACAAATAACAATGTTCTCTTAAGCCAAGCTATTCAGAATAACTTTTTTTTTTGTTTGCATATCAGAGATAAAAATCAAAGTAAAGATGCTGCTGCTCCCGTGAAAATAAGATGATGGGTAAACCTATTACATTACATGCTAAGATTAAAATTATTAAATTTAATGACGATTGAGAGAGAGGCTGCAGGCTAAACTTACCTTGCATTATTGTTGTTATACTTGTTAAAAAGAAAGATAACGTTCTAAGTGAAGTGAAAAGTGCTCAACTAGTTGATACTACAGTCATTTGTAAATGTGGCAATCTTACTGCTGAAATGGAAAAACTTTTAATGGCGTAGATTGATGAAAAAATTGGTTGCCATGTTCCCTTAAGCCAAGCTATTCAGAAAAACTTTTTTGTTTGCATATCAGACACAAATAAATGCTTATTAAATCATTACATGCATTTACAAGCGAGAAAGAAAAAAAAAGAAAAAACTCCCTGTGATTTACTAATATAATGATATTCGCTATACAATAGTGATCTGGAACTTAACATGTCATATGACTGGGGTATGCCTGCATCTTCATAACTAATCTGCTAGCATACAGAATCTGTTCACTTCACATCCATTGCCTCAGTATACCATAATACAATGGAAAGGTCACAGCAACTATTGAGAAGGTTACTCTTTTCTGAATGATTTGATTAAATCATTCAGAAAAGAGATAGTTGTAGAAAGTTTTACCAATGGGTTACAAGCTATATATTATACTTGACAAGAAATTATATTATTGTTTTAGTCCTTTATCCAAGATTAAGCAAACAAAGTTTGTACATATAGGATCTTCATGACTAGCTTACTTGTATACAGAGGTTGTTGACTTTTCATCTTAGCCTCAGTATCTTATAATGCAATAACATTATGGGAAGAGTAACTACTCAGACTAAATCTTCTAGGCACAGTTTTTAGTGAAATATGGCAAATGAAATATTGAAATAGATAACAATATAAGCAAAGCTGATATGGTGGGAGAGCCAAATAAATTTATATAGAACAGAAAGAAGAGAGAAATTACTCAAAAACACTAAACTAGCAGTATAGAAGACCAGCTTCAAGTTATGGGTCTGAGAGCTGGGTTAGAAATAAAGCACTTGATCAAAGATTAGAGACCACAGATATGAGAGTTCTGATAAAGAATAGATAAGTGAACAGATGTATCAGTGGCAGAAACATACTAAAATCGAAGGTATTAGGAAGGAATTCGGCACTGTTAACATTCAAGATGTGAGCAGGGCTAATCTAAGGTGGTATGTTCACTTAAACAGAATGGAAGAGAAAAGGTTAGCACAACAGGTGCTTGATGCCAAGAAAAAGATCCTGGGGAGAGGGATGGAGAGACCAAGATCTAGGTGGACTGGTTCAGTCAGAAGTGACTTAGAACAGAAATGTTACATACCACAATATTGGAGGCTGACAAGTAATAAGACTAATTTGGAGGAAAATTACTGATAAGATATCAGTAATAAGGTAAATTTAATCATATAGTGCTATCATGGCCTATACACTTTTTTTAGGATATATATCAGGAAACTGGTGATGAAGTCAACAGCCTTTATATACATAAACTACTTGTGAAGTCACTTCATATACAAACTTCATTTGCTTATGTCTGTGTAAAAGATTAAAAATTTCTCATCAAGGACAAATTATCAATCACTACTTAATCTATATTCCACAGTCCTAATATCATCTTTAATACTCTCTATTGTACTCTCTCCACTGTATCTGCATTACTTCAGAAAGTGAGGCGACTTCCTATATTATTATTACGGGCAACTCCAAGGAGTCCTTAAACTCATTGAGAGGCCCTAAACATCATGTCAAGAACAACTATTCAACATTCACACAGTATCTATCATACTTTGCCTTGAACTCATTCACAGTCATGGCACCCACAACAGACTCTGGCAGCTTATTCCATTCATTTACCACTCTCCAAGTAAAAAACCTACCTCTAACACCCTTGCTAATCACATTCTTGTCCAGTTTCCATGGATGGCCCCTAGTCCTCCCACCACCAGTCCTGTTCTCAAAAATATCCTCTGAATTAATCTTATAGAAACCCTTCAGTAATTTGAATGTCTCAGTCATATCATCCCTTTTCCACCTATTAACCAATTTCTGCAACCCCAAATCTTCAACCTGTTCTTATAAAGTTCATTCCATAGACCTGCTATCATCTTGGTCATTCACCTCTGGATCTTCTCCACCTCCTCCCCATCAAGAAGAAACCCCAGTGTCCAAATTTGGGCACAGTAGTCTAGGTGGAATCTTATCGATGCTCAAATACAGAGTAACAATAATTTGTTTGAATAACTTGAATCTTATCAAGGCTCAAATACAGAGTAACAATAACTTGTTTGTCTCTGCTCGTCAAAGTATTCTTCAGTAACCAAGTGATTTGATGAGCTGATTTAGACACTTTTGCAATGTGCTCCCTAAACTTCAACTCCCTATCCACCAACACTCCGAAATCCCTGGTCTCGTCAATCTCCTGGAGTACAGTTCCACTAATGTGGTATACTGCTGCTAATCTTTTCACTCCAAAATGCATAACCTTACATTTTGCCACATTAAATTGACATCCATTCTTCTTAGCCCAGTCCTCCAATCTATCAACATCATCCTGCAAAATTTTGACATCATGTGCACTCACCATTGCTCTACCCAACTTTGCATCATCTGCAAACAAATGAACAGTTCCTTTACTACATCGTTAATGAACAAATTAAATAGTAGTGGTTCAAGAACAGAACCCTGTGGCACGCCACTAGTCACAGGCCATCTTTTGGACTCTACTCCTGAGTAAACTACTCTCTGATATCTCTCCATCAACCACCCTCCTAACCATCTCACCAACCCTATATCCATCCCCATATGCTGCAGTTTACTGATTAGAATGCCATGTGGTATCGTGTCAAAGGCCTTAGCAAGGTCCAGTAGGATCACTGTAAACCCATCACCCTTATCCAGTTCAGCCGTTACTGTGTTATAAAACATGAGCAAGTTACTGAGGCATGATCTACCCTTCACAAAACCATGCTGTCTCCCATACAGTATCCCATTTTCATCTATCCATTCCTGTATTTTCCTTTTGACTATTTTCTCCAAGACCTTGACAACGACTCCTGATATGCTGATTGGTCGGTAATTTGCAACAGCAGTCTTGGAACCTCCTTTATGCAGTGGAACTATTTTCCCCTCTTTCCACCCCCTCAGAACTAAACGAGACCCGAGACACAAAATGGATGACATACTCTTGCAAAGAGTTCGCTCAGTAATTCCACTATATCAACTAATTCGGTTACCTCCCTACCATCGGCATTCCTTAAAATCATTCTGCCATATACATATTTTCTTTTGCTTGCAGCATATCGAAAAAAACTGTTTGGGATTCTCTTTAGCTTGCATGGCTAATGTTCTTTCATAATCCGCTTTTGCTTTTCTTACCACACTCGTCATCCTTCTGGCCTGCAGTTTACACCGTTCGTGTGCCTGCAGGTCACCTTTCTCCTTAAATTCCCTTTACAGTTGTTTCTTTTTTTGCAGCTCAAGGTTAATGGTGTTATTCATCCATTTAACCCCTACTTGATTTACTATTCGGACTCTAAGTATATAATCCGCCATTACCTCCTGCAAATGCTTCTCAACCACCTCCCATGCACCGTAAACATGCAGCCCTTGCAGTATTACATGCCATGGCATTGAACCAAGCAATCTACTAAACTTGTCATTAACAGCCCCAGTAATTCCACATGTATCCTGTCTTCATTGAAAATTCCACACATTTAGCCACCTATCAAGTCAAGACTCTGTGATCACTCTCACCAATTTGTGGCAACGTGGTCATATTCATTACAGTCAAATTCTCAGATGCAATTACTAGGTCAAGCACTCTTGAACCCCTAGTGTTTTCCATTACATGCTGTCTCAGATAGTTATCCCTTAATAACTGCATAAAATCCAATTCCTTCCTCCCATGTGTCCTCTCCTCCTTCCAATCAATGTTACCATAGTTGAAATCCCCCATAATAATTATCCTCCTTCCACTCATTGCATCTATTTGTTTATGCATACTATCTCCACCATCTATTCCATCACCTAGTCTATAGCAGCACCCAACTGTATATTTTGTTCTGCTAGTCTCAATCTCACACCAAATAGCCTCAAATGTGCTCTTTTTCCTATCCTGCAGTTCATCAGCTATCATGAATAACACTCCTCCCCCCATTTTATTCTCTGTCCCTCTTCAACACACTATACCCTTCACATTCTATCCCACTAGCTATATCATCTTCTGTCAGCAATGTTTCACTAATGCCAATAACCTGTGATCAGGAAGAGCCAACCAAGGTCAAAAATTCTTCCTTCTTGTTCCTAATACTCCTGGCATTAGTATACATGAAATGCAGAAACCTGTTAGTCCCACCCCTATCCAAGATTTGATGCCTTACGCTAACTATCCCATTCTGATTTGTTGTCCTTCGTACTAGCTTGGGAATATTATACACATTCTTACACTCAACTGCCTCCCTGATGTCTGCATATCCACTCCCTCCCACTTAATATCTCTAGTTTCCCTGATTCTGCACATCCACTTTCACTTCATTCAACAACACTTTTTCCAGTCTCCGCACACCAAATCCATTCAGATGCAAACCATCCATCTTGTATAAATCCTTTTGCCCATCAAACTCACTCCACACCACTCCTCCTGCATAACCTGTGCATAGAGTCATTTGCAATTATGGTCCTCCTCAACTCTTCTCTGTCATACTGCAGCAACAGACTCACTATCTTAACTCTCTCTTTTCTTTTGCTACTTCTAGCAATTCCTTCAAGTCCTCTCTCATAGCAATTTTTTCTCCTTTTAAATCATTCGTTCCTGCCTATCATTTCTTTCACCCTCTGCTTTTGCACTCTAATAGACTCACATCCTTAATTTTTGCATACGGTAAGTACGATTTTGTCAAACTCTCATCTATTACACCTCTTACTAATGAATCACCGTACAACACTCGCTCCTTCATTTTTCTTAACACTCCCGATCATACTCTTATTTTTCTTGTCAGACATTTGCTTCTTTTCGTCGCTCGGTAAACAATTTTGCAATCACTCCAGCTGCTGCTTCACCCTATGTATCACTCCACGCAACTGTGTGATCTACCTCATTGCACTTAACTCTTCATTTTTTTTAATCCGTTAAACCATTCTCTCGCTCTGTATTTTTACTTACGCTTTCACTTTCAATACCGCTCTCAATGCTATCTGGTACTACATCGCAAATTCCTATCGTATCACTATTTTCAATCACATTCTGGCTTTCACGAATGACATCAATCTTGCGACCTGAGACACACTTCAAATCCTCACTTTCACACCACTATCATTATCAAACCAAACTCCAGCCGCTCTCAGAAAAGCATACATCCTGCTGACGTTACACTGAATGAACTCCTTTAAGTTAAAATTTTTAAACAAAGATGCCAATGATTTGGACGCCATTGTCTTTCTTCTCATTGGTGCCATGTGCTATGCTATCTATCATATCAACAATCTGACAACAACAATCCAGGTGGGGTTGTATCAAGGTCTTGTAAAGAGGCAAAATGACTTCCTTATCTTTATATGTCTATATAGTTATCCTATAAATTGTATTTGCAATCTTCACTATATAGTCCATAAACTTCAACTTCCTATTTACAAAAATAAAAAGATCCTTAGCCTAATCAGTTAGATATCTCATCACACCAAACTGCACAACTTTACTATCATGTACTAATGTCAAAATGACAGCCATTTCATATGCTCACAATTCCAGCCTATTCAAATCATTTAGCAAATTGCATGTTACTAGCATTCCTAATTAACATGCTTACTTATCTCTGCATCATCAGCAAACTTCTGTATGTCTTCTGTCAGATCCTTCCTAGTGTCATTAATGAAAAGATTAAGTACTGATGCTTGGGGTACACCACTGGTCACCTTAAATCTTGCAGACTGGCACCCTCCATACACCACTTTTTGATATCTGTCAGTCAATCTTCCTCTTATCCAAGCTAATGGTTTATATAATCCAATTCCATATTAGCTGCATTAGTGAGACCTGGCTATCAGAGACAGATATGTAAAGGGTATGGCATTTTTAGGAAAGATATGCGAGAGAGGGGGGATGTGCTGCTAATGATATTAGATGACCTGAATCTAGTTAGAGCTGAGACCTATGACTGCAATACTAGTAACAGTTTTTCATGTGGCAGTGAGTTTGAAGCAATCTGGTGTGAGGTGGAGTCTAACATAGTGGGGTGTTGTTGCAGCTCTAGTGGATCTGTTGCTAGTGATGAAGAAATGCATTACTAAATAAAGATGATGGGTGTGAAACAAGTAATAATAATGGGAACTTTAATTATCCACACAATGACCAGGTAGAAGCGAAATCTCATAAGAAGAATGAACCTGAATTTACAACCTCAAGAGCATGTAACAGAAGGAACTCTAGGTCAAACAGTGTTAGATCCGGTTACAGTGTTGGAGTAGGTTTCAGTTAAAGACTTAACTATGTTCCTCCAGTTGGTGCCAGTGATCATGTGGAAATGACTTAGGAAGTGGTTAAGTTCAAGAATGTTCTATTCAGAAAAGGTTACATGCCGAACAAAAAGCCAAACCAAAATTATGATCAACTGAGGAGTATGCAGGGTTCTGTGCTATGGTATTAGTTCTTGGATGGGAAGGATATCAACAGTACATGGAAGCATTTAAAAAACACTTAAATGATGTAATATCAGAGTGTGTTCCTAGTATTTGTAGAATAAATAGAATAGGAGTAAAATGGATGTAGAAACTTATTAATCAAGAGATTTGTAAGAAAAAAGATGATGTGGGAGGAATACTGTGCACACAAAGATGATGTCAGTTATGAAAGTTTTAAAGAGCAGGTGGGAAGAGTTACAACTGTTGTATAGAAAGCCGAGTATAAAAAGAAACTGGTCCAGCATGTCAAAGACAACCCATAAGAATTCTATTATTATGCTGCAAATAAGAACAAATATGAAAGAATAACTCTAAGATGCAGATGGTAACCAAAAGAGTTATTTCTGCTGATTTTCATACAGAATTTCTTACTGTAGTTATTTAATTTGGTAACAGTTCTCAAATTTATTTTATTTATTTCGTGTGCGAACTACAGAAAATGTAAGAGATACATATAAATGATTAAAAGCATACATTTAAAGAAATAGATATATGTCAGATTTCACTCATCCAGTGATTAATATACTTTAAAGCTGTTTCATTATACTGCATTAAATCTTCTTGGGTACATATATTATTAATGTCTATTAGGCAGCATTGCAGAAGATGATCCATGATTTGTGTTTCCCCACATGAGCAGCTGTCATTGTCTGTGTAGCCCCCATCTGGACATATTCTGCTTTGATCTGCCCATTCCAGAATGAAATCTATTCAATGTCTTCAATCTTTGCCAGTCTAGATGCAAGTCAGATGGAAGAGATTCGTTTAAGTTCAGAGCCTCTGGAGATTGTTCTTGCCACATTGTTGACCTTGTGGCTTTTATGGAATCAACCAAGAGTTTCATGAGTGAATAAAACTTTTCCTTGAGTTTAGCCTGCTATTTACTGCAACATGTCCATACAAAGGATGCCATTCATTATTTAGTTGCTGTTTCCACTCATATCTACTCTGTGTTGTTCTTCTGATATGAGGAGGTACAATATCAGACAGCGAGTATAGATGGTCAATTTTTGTAGGCTTAACCAGCCGGTAATGTGCCGACACATTTCATTAAGAACTTTGTCAATAATTCTGACATGTGATGATCTTTCCCAAGCAGGGCTAGCATACTCGGCTGTCAAAAAGCAAAGTGCCAGTGCAGAGGTGTGCAGTACTTGTGGACTTGCACCCCACCGAGATAATGTTAATCGGTGCAGGATATTATTGCGTGTTTGAATTTTTAGTTGCTGTTTTCTCTATGTGTCGCTTATAATTTAAGGTCTTATCTAATTTAATCCAACTTACTAAGTTGGATTTCGATAATTGGCTAATTTCAAGCCATTCCATTCTATATTCAAATCTCTCCTTGCCTCCCGATTATTGAGATGGAAAAGACATGTTTGAGTTTTACTGGGATTTGGTTTCAGTTGGTTTTCCTTTTAGTAAACTGTAAGGGATTCTAATTCTTGTGCAAGCTGCTTCTTGATGCTATCAAAGGATTTTGCTTGATAAGCTATTGCCTGGTCATCTGCATATAAGAAGGTTCTTGAGTGTGGGTTTATAGGTTGGTCGTTAGTATATATACTGAAGAGAGGAGAGAGCACACTTCCCTGAGGTAGACCATTTTTCTGGATACGCTATCTGCTCTTTTTCCCTTGAAAATCGACAAAGAATCTCCTGCTGAATAGCAGCGATCTGAATACCTCCACTTACCGGTAGCTGTTTGTCATGCTGTAAATTTTGACTATAAGCTTTCTACGATTTAGTGTGTCATATGCTACTGTCAAATCTATAAATACAGCTCCTGTTGCTAACCTCCTTTCAAAGCCATCCTCAATAAACTGTGTTAAGTTTAATACAGGTATCCTTTGATTAACACGATTAATTAATTCCTTGATGTTACCGAGTATATCAAAATTGCGTTAATCAAATATAATAATCAATGGTAAAAATTACAATTCGTCCATGATCCATTAATGTATTAATAAATCATTTTATATGGTACTCTTTTAGGAAAGATAAAAATTGAATGCAAAGTAAATGTTCAATAAATGCTTGAACCTATAATAGTTACTGCAATTTGCTTACCAAAAAAAGTTATAAAGAGTCGTTTGAACAGTTTGTTTTTTCTTATCAACATAAATTCTACGATAACAAGCAAAATGACTCTCTAGACCTTGGCAAACAAGCATTCTTCGATTAACATCTGGATCCATATCCATTAATTGCTGCTTCAGCGATTTTAAATTGTGAAATATTCCATCCAGTTCTTTGATTGTTATCTCCTTTGGAACCTCATCTTCACATTCCATTTGTTCATTGTCTTCATATGCGCATTGTTGTTCAATTTCAAGATCGTTGTCACTGAGATCTTTTGAATTTGAATCCAATAATTCTTTAACATCTTCTGCATCAACACCATCAAAATTAAGGTCTTCACCAATTGCAACGATTTCTTCAACCACGTTGTTCGCAAGATTTTGGAAACCACCTAAGTCATTAGCGCATTCGTGCAAAAGGTTTTTTCAAACATCTCTCATGCAGGCAGAAGACACTTGCTCCCACAAATCATGAATGTTTTCAATTGCATGTTTAATGATAAAAGTTTTCTAAAATTATTGGAGCGTAATTGCATTTTCTCCCGTTGTTGTTTTTACTGCCTTTGAGAATGTCTTTTTAAGAAAATAGGCTTTGAAAGTTGTAATGATGTCCATGGGTTGTAGTAATGATCTCATATTTGGTGGAATTTTGGTAAATTTAAAGGAGCATTAATTAAAACTCTTATTGCGTATATAGAGGGATTTTCGCAATTAATTTCACCGCATTAAGCAAGGGATACCTGTACTTGTCCAGTACATGATCTTCCTGGTCTAATCCTGCCTGTTCTTTTATCAGCACTTTCTCTAATTCTGGGCTTAGTCTGTTTTCAAGATTAACCTCTCATACAGCTTCAGCGTTGTGAATAGGAGAGCTATAGGTCTGTAGCTCTTTGGATCCTTTAGCAGGTTTACCCAGTTTCAGGATAGGTATTACTTTCGTTTGCCTCCATATGCTGGGTATTTTAGCAAATTTCCAACAAAAGTTGAAAAATTCTAACAACCACTCCTTTGCTTTTTCTCCCAGATTTCTTAGTATCTCATTTCTGATATCATCTATACCAGCAGCTTTTCCTGCTTTTAAGACTTTTAGGGCATTTTCTAGGTCCTCTTTAGTAATCGTTCTTCAAAGAGATTATTTTCTGAATCCCTAACTTTTTTTAATGTAATCTTTAGTTATAACTTTGGTACTCTGTTTACATTCAGAGATAACCGAGTTGCAATTTGGTTTGCATTTATATTAACTTCGGTTGCTGCTGTTGTGGGGTCACTAGATAATTTTTTGAGTAAAAGCCAGGCTTTCCTGCTACCGTGTTTCATATCTAAGCATTCAATTTTCTCTGCCCATTGTTGACTTCTTTTTTCAGACACTAAACTCTCCTGCATCAATTGTTTCTGATGAAAATGGATCTTTATCATATAGGTCCCAATATCTTTCATATATTTCCACGTTCTGTAAAAACCTGGAATATAACATGTTCTACAACCTTTTAGGATGTGCCTGATAGCAGACCTCTAATAGCTACGATGAACTTTCCATAATTTTCTGGTTGGGTGAAATGTTGGCCAAGTTTATGTCTAATTCTCTGGAGAACTGTTCCCAGTTAGCTTTTTTAAAATTAAAGCGTCTCCTAAGTGGAATCTCCTTAAGTAGGACTGGTGGGAAAAACTTGCAGCATTATTGGTCTATATTGTGAACTTGGGATTGGTGCAAGTACCTGTTTAGTGCACAGATTAGCTATTTTATTACTAACAAATCCAAGATCTGGGTTATATATCCTCTTTTCCATCTTCCAGTGTTAAATGATGATGGCTGTTTAGGATCATGTATAAGACTCATTTGATTACTTTCAGCCCACTGTTCGACTAACTCTCCATCCTGATTTGTTTCACTATAACCCCACTGTGTGCTATGACTATTATAGTCGCCTATAATAATAGCAGGTTTCCTTTGTGTCAAATACTGGGAAATTTCAAAAGGAAAGGTTATACTAGATGGTTTCTCTCAAATGTGAATAGAGAACATGATATCATTTGTAAAGATTAAAATACTTAGCATAATATCCTTGTGATTTTGATATTGGGTTTGATATTACTTTTTTTAAATAATGCAATTGATATTGAATGGAGATAGTGATAACTTTTTTTATAACTTGATTTAATGTTAATCACAGTCTGGTACTTTATAAGTTTTCAAGATCCATACAAGAAAATTATGGGGTCCTCGAAAGCTGTGACTGGAGGGGGGGGGGAGGTGCACATACATGCCGATCTTGCTAATCCCCATCTACAGTGTTGTTACAATTACTACAGTTAACATTGGCTTGAAATATACCTGTGACTCAAATATTTTTCCATGTATACTTCATTCTCTACTTCTCTCCATGCTGTAACATGCTTTTCATGTAATTTAACTATAAAACATCATATATATTCTACTCTATAAAAATACTGAGGTGACCATAATATAAGATCATCTCTTAGTAGGAAACAAAAAGTAAAATGTATGCTAACACTCATGTACATGATAGCAAAAATATAATTTCTTAGATACTGAGAATGAAACAATAAGGCCATTTTAATAATAAAAAAAAATCATCTAGAAGTTTGGTAGCACACCAAATAACAAGGTGTTCTGCAAAAGTTCCAGCATTTGGACATGAAATATCATACTACAAAATACTGACATCACTCCAGTAAGCCTCCTTTAATAGAAATAAAGCACAGTGTAAAGGAAAGAATTTAATTCTTCTGCAATGCACTGAATTGAATGAAATGAAATATTGGAATCATTAAACAATTGTTTACTGATTCCAAAATTCCAAGAATCCCATAAATAGCATTTTGATAGAACTGAAAGGTCATAGCTATTCCAAATGAAAGCAGCACTTCAGAGTTATTTTTAATTCCTGAGAAATGGCAGGTGAGAAAGGGACTATACCCATTAATTGACTACAGTGAATCTTGCACTAAAACTGTTTCTTTAATGCAGTAAAGAATTACTGTATATTTTGCACCAGAAATGTACAAAAGGGCATAAAGATTTCTTAAGCAAGTAGACATCTACCTTGGAGAACATAAAAAATACATTCAGCACTATTGTTATTGCAAGCTGGGACTAGCAGACCATGCCTTGGATATTCCTTCATACAGGATTAAATGAAAGAACACAGAAGTCATAAGTCAGAGAGAGAGAGAGATTGTTTATGGAATCAGCAGTAGCTTTGAAACATTCTTCAAACCTCAACAAGTATGGTATCAGCCATACTTGTTGAGGTTTGAATACAAAAATCTGGGAGACAGGCATTTTAAGATCAAATTAGTACTTGTTTTTTCTTTCTCTTTATCCGAAAATAGATGGCACTAATTAGGACTTTGGTTCATTTGTTGTCTGGTACAATTTTTTTTTGTTATTTAAATAGATATTCAAATATCAGCAAATAAGTTAAATAAATATTAATTATTGTCTTATTACTCTGTGTTGTGAATTAATACCATTCAATAAATTGACATAAATTGAAAAAGTATAAAGATTATTTCCACATTTCTATGGCTACAAAATAATGAGTTAAAGTTAAAAAAAGAACTGGACTGCCTGAAATAATAGTCAATACGACAATACTTTTTATGGGTGGGAGATATGTTAATGATGATGTACTGTGCATTTGGAAAGGTACTATAAATAAAGTAATAAATAATTGCAGCCACAGGTCAAAATTCACATACAACATGAAGTAAATAAATGATATAATCACGTAATCACAAGAAAGATATTTATTTAACCAAATATTTCGGTCTGGAAATAGCAGACCATCGTCGGTGGTATTACAAGAACAGTTTAAAAAATATACAAGCTAGAATACTAACAATAGATCGTTGAAATTAGAACATGCCGCGTGATGTTATATCACTAAGTATGAAACGAAATATTTTGAAGTAGAAACATGATTGAATTTGCTATTAAAAAAAAAAAAAAAAAAAAAAAAAAAAAAAAAAAAAAAAAAAAAAAAAAAAAAAGCTGACAAGGGAAAAGCAACAGTAGTTATGGACTCAGTAAATTACAGAAGAAAACTTTCTCTTTTGCTTCGAGATCGCTCCACATATCAAGAAATTGATTATAATCCAACCAACAGACAACTAAAGAAATTAAATTCTCTCCTTGATGAAGTCATCAGTTTGGATAAAGACACAATTGAAAGACTTAAAACTCATTTTGCAAGACCTCCTAGATTTTATGGCCTTCCAAAAATCCATAAGATTGACTATCCTCTTCGTCCAATAGTAGATTGCATTGATTCTCCTACTTTCCGTATAGCCAAATATCTAGCTAAATTACTGAAATCTTACATTGGCAACTCGAGTTCTTTTTTAAAAAACTCCTCAGATTTCTTAGAAAAATTAAAAGATGTCTCATTACAACCTACAGATCTTATGGTTAGTTTTGATATAGAATCTTTATACACCAATGTACCTCTTAAGGAAACTTTAAAACTACTTGCTGACATCTTTCCTCAAGATATTATAAAACTATTCGATTTCGTTATACATTCTGGTTATTTCATATGTCAAAACAAATTTTATAGCCAAGTAGAAGGAACAGCCATGGGAAGTCCTCTTTCTCCAGCTTTAGCCAACTTTTATTTGGAACATTTAGAAAAAGTCCTCTTCACATCTAGTTTCCCTCTACCATCTTTTTGGGTAAGATATATAGATGACATATTTGCTATTTGGCCTCACAGTAAAAACACTTTATCTTCCTTTTTAAACAGTATTAATTCCTTACATCATCGCATAAAGTTTACTATGGAATTAGAAGAAAACAACCAGTTATCTTTTTTAGACGTTCTCCTCATCAGATCATCTTCAAATATTCTTACAACTACAGTATACAGGAAACCAACATTCACAGGTCGTTATATTCTGAAAGAATCAGCCCATCATCCATGTCATAAAACAGGAATTATAAAATGTCTCATCAAAAGAGCCAAAACTAATTGTTCTACTTTTGATTATCTACAGAAAGAACTTTCTACTATCCAGCAACACATGAAACTCAATGGCTTTTCTGAAAAAAGTATTCAACGTCTTCTTACATCTTATAATCCTCCACAAAACAACAAAGATTCAATACGTCGAGTACCTATTCCTTATATCTCCGGTATTTCAGAACCTATCGCAAGAATTTTGAAGAAATATGATTTAACAGCTACGTATTCTCCTATTAACAAATTGTCTTCTCAATTTCCTTCTCCTAAAGACAAACGCTCAACTTTATCTCTTCCTGGAGTTTATCAAATTCCTTGCAACTGTGATCTCTCTTACTTTGGACAGACTGGACGTTCTCTTGAAAAAAGAATCCAAGAACATCAATCATCCATTCTTCACAATAAACCTGAAAAGTCTGGTTTGGCTCAACACGGGATTGAAACTGACCACAGCATCCTTTGGTCCAAAACGCGCCTCTTACATAGATCCCGTTATAGGTTCGAACGTTTGTTCAAGGAAAAGCGTGGAGGCCTTGCTCCATCATCCCAACCTGAATCGTAATGACTGCATATCTATATCAAAAATCTGGGAAAGCCTAATCAAGATTACCCATTAATTTTTTTTTTTTTTTTTTTTTTTTTTTTTTTTTTTTTAATAGCAAATTCAATCATGTTTCTACTTCAAAATATTTCGTTTCATACTTAGTGATATAACATCACGCGGCATGTTCTAATTTCAACGATCTATTGTTAGTATTCTAGCTTGTATATTTTTTAAACTGTTCTTGTAATACCACCGACGATGGTCTGCTATTTCCAGACCGAAATATTTGGTTAAATAAATATCTTTCTTGTGATTACGTGATTATATCATTCAGTCTTATGTCGCAAGTATCCTTAAAACAACATGAAGTAAATAAATCTATTAATTAATTTTCTTTAATTTAATATTAATGCTAACCAGACTGAGTTATGTTTTTATGTTCATCATAAACATAAAAAGTACTGGGACAATTATTTATTTGCATTTCTCACCTTACCTATATTGCATAAAAATATGAATCATATTAACTCAATTCATTAATGTGTATAAATGCAAATCCCTAATAATGGCTTGAAACCATATGGAATAGCACTACTTAAAACTGATTTCAAAACTGCCAATATTCTAGACAACTTATCACCCAGGTATTTTTGCTGCACAAGCCCACGCTAATTCTCCCCCCTCCATCACCAAATTAATAAATATGCCAATCCTAAAATCATTAAAATATGTTCATCAACCAGCCAGAACATACACTGCTTGAAAAGAAGTCAACAGGCCCTCCCATGGGAAAGGTGCATCATGTCAACAAGTAACAAGTCAAGTCAAGTCATATTTGTAGCCAGTATAAATTAGAGGAATATGATGCTCCCAAGAACTGTGTCTGGGTGAAATGGTTGCAAGAAGGGAACTTGGAGTTTTCAAGAGGTGATGTGATAGGATGTCATATTGTAGGCCTATCTGTTTAGTAAATTGTTGACAAATTAAGCCATCCCAGGTTAATAATCAGTAATACCATACTGAGATGGAAGTGCAGGGAGTCGACTGCAAGTGGTACCTGCAGTGGATGACTCACCACACTGCTCAATGCTACAAAGGATAATATATAACAACTGCCATTCATCAGTGAACACATTGAATGCAGAGTTCTGGGCATTGACCAGAACAAGAATCTGCCCAAAAACATTCAGAACCAAGGCTCACAACATGGGTTTTCATGGTATGCAAGCCTCATATTAACTGAACCAACATGTAGCGTTGTCTTCAGTGGTGCAAAAAGAGTGTACACTGCCTAAACTACAAGTGCTGCCCACAGTGAATGACATGCCGAACGCGACTGCAGGGTGCCATGAAGGATATGTAAAAATTGCTATTCGTTGACCAACACGTTGAATGTGGAATTCTGGGCAATGACTGGAATACAAATCTGCACAAAAACATTCAGAAGCAAGGCTCATAAGATGGGTTTCCATATAGGATTGCAATATGCAAGCACCACATTACTCAAACCAACATGCAGCTTCATTTTCAGTGCTGCAAAGAAGAATGTTGGGACATAGAAGCTTGGAAAGTTGTGTTGTGGAGTGATGAATCATGGTACACCCTTTACCGAGTAGATGGACGGGTGTAGGTGTAGTGGATGATCGGGTGAACATCTCTTACCAAAGTGCATAAAACCATGAAATTTGAAGGTGGTGGTGGTGATGGTATGATCCTGTTTTTTAGTTTGGCCTTGGATCTCTGTGTTATCACAAATATTGAACTCTGAGAGGTATCTGAACATTCTGGACAATGCAATACTTTCTACTTTGTGGAGTTTCTATGGAACCGACCATTGTCTCTTTCAGCAAAACAATGCACTGTCTCATAAGGCTGCTGCTGTAATGGCATAGTTTGTTGACATGAACATCACCACACCTGACAGGCATCCACAGAGCCCTGATCTCAACCATATTAAACATCTGTGCGATGAACAGAAGTGTCAGGTGAGGTCAAGAGGCATTCCAGAACCTCATTACATGCCTACAGGAAGAATGGTCCAAAATTTCCATTGATTTCTTGGGTATGCCCTGTAGGAGTGCTGCAATCACTGCAGTGGAAGGAGGTCCTGCATCTTATTAAGGTGGGTGCCATGGATGTTTGTTACTCACATAATGGTGTCCACTAACTTCTTTTCAAGCAGTGTACATTATATCTATGGTATATGTCTTGTATAAATGTTAATGCAAACTTGGCTTACTTTGCCTCCCTGTGGTCCACAAATTTATACCCTTTTAGAGAACCCTTCTGAGATTGCAGGGTTTCAATCTTAGATTACAGCAATCCCTCGATTAATACACTTCAATTTGTGCATCATTTTTTTTTCTATACCCAAATTTGATTGATGCACCTCTAAAATTCAATTAGTGCACCTGCATGCATCTTAAGACAGAGCAACAAAGAAGCAATATTCCCGAACAGACTAATTTAGAAGGACCATCCATTTTATTTTGTGAAGTTGAAAACGCCGTCAGAAAACTAAAACCGCATAAAGCTGCAGGAATAGATAATATCTTGGAAGAATGGTTGAGAGCTCTCGATGAAGGACTGAATTCCTAACAAAATTATGCAATAAGATATACTAGACTGGATTTCTACCCAAAGATATTAATCACTCAATTTTTGTTCCAATTCCCAAAAAAAACAAAAGCTACAAGATGTGAAGAGTTCAGGACAATTAGCCTCATCAGTCAAGTATCAAAAGTCCTCCTATACGTTATTCTTGAAAGAAATAAAAGAAAAATAAATGTAGAAATAAATTATGCACAAAGTGGCTTCAAGGAAAATATAGGTACTAGAGAAGGTATTTTCAAAATCAGAGCCATCGTAGAAAGATATCTAGAAAAACAAAACGATGTATACCTCTGCTTCATAGATTACAAAAAGGCATTCGACAATGTTCACCATGAGCAATTAATTGAAATCCTTTCAAAAATAGGCATGGATGGAAAAGACATTAGGCTAATAATTAATCTTTACTGGGAACAGACTGCATCTCTGAGAATAAATAGAGACCTCAGAAGAATTCCCAGTTCAGAATGGTGTGAGACAAGGCTGTGTTTTGTCTCTGATTTCCTTTAACCTGTACACAGAAGAAATATTTAATAAAATTAGTAACCTCAAAGGAATCACTGTAAGGGACAGATATATTAATAACCTAAGATATGCAGATTGCATGGTTCTTCTAGCTGAAAACAAATATGACCTCAAGATTCTTATAAATGAAACCCTCAAGTGCAGCGAACAGTATGGCCTCAGTTTCAACTTTAAAAAGACAAAAATCATGATAATTTCAAGAGAAAAGGAAATACCAAAAATATGCATCAATATAAAAGGAAATAAATTAGAACAGGTGCAAACACACACACACACACACACACACACACACACACACACACACACACACACACACACACACACACACACACACACACCTTGGACACTGGATCACAGAGGATGGCAGGATAGAAGATGAAATTAGAAAAAGGATTGAAATTGCAAGGTCAACTTTCAACAATATGAAAAATATACTGACATCTAGAGAATTAAATCTGAAAACAAAACTAAGAATCTCCAAATGTTACAATATGGTCCACATTATTATACAGAGTAGAGTCATGGACACTCTCCAATCTGAGTGTGAAAAAATTGGAGGCCTTTGAAATGCTGATGCTGCGAAGAATTATGAGGATATCATGGAAAGACAAAAAGACAAATGAAGAGGTACTAGAGATGGTAGGCATAAACAGAAGCCTGATAAAAGAAATTAAGAAGAGAAAAGTCAGCTATTTCGGACATATTCTAAGACATAACTGCCTACAAAGGACACTTCTCAAAGGAACTGTTGAGGGGAAAAAGGAGAGAAAGACAAAGACTGGAGTGGATGAAAAATATAGAAGACTGGACTTCTCCCTCATATGAGGAATGCAGCAGAGAGGTGCAGAATAGGACATGGTGAAGACACATAGTAGTCAATCTCCTGGAGGGAGAAGATGCCTGACAGGACAGGATACATCTTAAAAATAAATGTTACAGATTTTAAAAATTTCTATCTATACATTTTTTATGGCACTAACTATTTTAAAAAATCCCTCACCAGGATAAAATAATTTAGTTAATGAATTAAAACATTTTACAAAATAATTTTTTTAATGGCATACTACACCATTTCCACGTACACTATGTTCCCAATTTACTGCCAAAATTTATGTCATGTGCTAATTACATAGCATTTTGATGACCATATCTCGTGCCTTCTTTGTAATTGTTTTCCTTACTTTTTTTTTATTTTAAAGTATTTTCCCAACTTTTCATCATAAGAATTAGTGAACAAAAAAATGGAAGTGTGAAGATGATTCGAAAGTAATCTCACTGGAAGAAAAACTTGAAATAAAGAAAAATGAACAAGGTGAGTCCAGAAAAGAAAGACAGGACAGGAACACAAAAAATGGGTAAATCAACTATAAGAGCAATTTTAAGCAAAGCTGCCAGATACAAAGAGCAAGGTAAGGCTGCTTCAAGTTCATCATGCATGAACTTGAAATCAAAGTATTATAATGGTTGAATTAGAGAGACTTCTTTCTACATGGATCAAAGAGTGTAACCAAAAATGGATCCTGCTAAGCATTGACCTTATTAAATCAAAAACATTAAGTCTCTTTGCAACCTTGAAAGAAAGGACTATCAATGATGGAAATGAAGAATTCCACACTAGTGATGATGGTTCGAGTGTTTCAAAAAGAGAAATAGCCAACATAATGTTCTAATCGATGAAACCGGGCTTTTTTGGAAGCAAATGCCTTCCAAGACTTTTCTGGCCAAATCAGAGAAATCTCAGCCTGGTTATAAAGTCGCAAAATCGAATGAAATTACTGCTAACAATATACCAGCCATTTGGAAGCACATTCTTCCACATTGTGCAAATGATTTTAGAAGTTTTTCAAACGAATCTAAGTTAATTAAATCTCATTGTGAGAAAGTGAGTGATTCTGACCTGCTAAATTTAGATGCACATTGGGAAGATCTTGAAGAATATGAAAAAGTTTAATCACTGACAAGCCCAAAGAGATTTCACAGAAACAATTTGAAAATATTTTTTGTACAATCAAATTTTTTTAAGCAGCAGTGCTTAGAGGCTTGCTCTGATGAAGAGAGAGCAGTAAAATTTGCAGAAGTAGTAGAAGAAGAAATAGGGCCATACTGTCAGTTGTATGAAAAAACAGAATGCCCATCAAACTACGTTAGCTCAATTCTTTGTTAAGAAGTTGAATAATAAATTTATATTCTGAATATGTTTTATTGTCTTTCAGCTTCATGGTTTTCCTTTAACTAGGCCCTGAGATATATCCTAATTCTTTTATAAAAAAAAAAAAATTAAGGATCAAAAAAGAAATTTGAGGAATGAATTATACTTTTTCCCATAAGTTATTATATTTGATTAGTGTGTTTTCGATAAATGCGCCTGTTTTAAACAGCGCATTAATGAAGGGATTGTTGTACATTTAACCTCAAAAGCATAAATGAAATAATTAATGTGAAGCAAAAATTTGTCTCTATATACAAGTAGTCTAATCATGAAGATACTTCACATGCAAACTTTGTTTGCTTACACTTGGATAAAGGATTAAACAAGAATATGATTCCTTGGTATCTTTAATTGAAATAATAAAATATTTCACATTGGTTTTCGTGTCTTTAAACAGCTCATAACTTAGTGCAAGGTAATTGAATTATAATAGTGGAATGAAAATTAAACACAAATTATATTTTTTAAAAAAAGTGACCATTTGGAATGATCAGTTTTCCCCTTTAAACAGCCTACATGACAAAAGATGGAACTAGTCAGTTGTCAGATTTGTAATTCAGTAATATGAGGTTCATATAATACAGGTTCACTTATCTGCAATTATGTTATGCTTTATTTTGGGTAATACTTTCGGTTAGAAATGCATAATACAATAGACAGGAATTGGATATGAATATTTGGAGTGATATATGTTAATAGCTACAGTTATCGCCATTATTATTATTCAATGGGCACCTCCATGGAGTCCACAGACTCACTGCAGAAGACTCAAGCACATACAGTCTAATTATCCTAATAGTGAAGTAATTCTTCTTGATGATCGCAAAAACACAATTCTGACTGGCTTTCCCTCTACAACTCTAAGGACCTAGTGAAATATAAGCCAAACTGTTTGCACTCAGCCATTATTTGGCACAGATTGTTCACCAACCAACCAGAATTTCTGATATTCCTTATCATTCTCTCATCATCTTGGACTTTTTCTTAACTAGCTCCCCCTTCTACTTAAACTATTGATATTAATCCCCCTCTTGGGAAGTCTGACCATAATCTTATCCATGTCTCCTTTTCTACAAATCATCCTTCTGTCAGTCATTTTCAGCCTCATGTGGCACTACAACTGGGATCTTTTATTCCTTCTTTGCCTCATTTCTATGATCTGATTGTTTCTTCTACTAGCACCTGCTCTGATATAATAACTGAAAATTTTCTTTTGGAATGAGTGCTTTTATTTACCACTACACTCAAAATATTCAATCCTTATCTAAACCTTGCTTCTCCAATTGTGCTAAAGCAATCAAAGCCAAAAATTCAGCATATGACCAATAGCCCGAGTCAAAAACTGCAGTCTCTCATTTAGCTTACATTACAGCTCATAACAATCACATAAAATCATCAACAAATCCAAAACAGACTTTGTAAGACCCAAATGTACTAAGCTTGTCTCCTCTCCAAATGACAGTGGAGCCTTCTTGCCCCTTGCCAAAGCTGTGGGGACACAACTTCTCTCCTTTCTAGTTTCCACCTCTCACATCCTGATGGTACAATGGTATCATCTAAAGATAAGACAAATCTTGCCATCAGTTTTCTTCTCCAACTGTTAGATGAGGTAAAGTTACAACCATTCCACAAATTATCCATAGTATGTTTCCTCTGAAATTTGAACAGAAGGACATCAGAGAAATATTCAAATAGCATTGATAACAATAAGTTTCATGGCACTGATGGTATTCCTCCAGTTGCACTAAAAGCTTGTGCTTCAGAACTTACACTCATCTTTTGAAGAAATGCCAGATAAATACTTAACCAGTATTTATCTGACAGCTTTGAAGCAAGCTCATTTCCAGCCTGTCCCCCCCCTGCCAAAAGGGGGAGATAAAATCAACCATCCAACTACTGCCCTGCTGCACTGACCTCACTACTCTCCAAAATAATGGAAATGGTCATCAACAACCAACTACTTCACTACTTGGAGGCTCACCTATTTTTATGATCACCAATATGGATTCTGCCATTCTCCCAGCAGGCAGATCTCTTAGCTAGCCTCACTCACTTTTGGATGCAGGCCATAGAAAAGTTTGGAAAAACTCAAATGGTCACTTATGATATTTCCAAGTCATTTGATTGAGTCTGGCATCATGGCTTTGCATTATGGGAGATAATGAGACAAGGAGTGATGAGAGCTTGGTCCACCTTTACTACGAGTTGCCTCAGTCCTGAAGATACTTCAGGTGTAAACTTTGTTTGCAAACACATGGCTAAAGGATTAAACCAAATTTATTATAGTCTAACCAAGTGAAAATAAACTTCCATTTGCTAACCCTTCCTCATCTAATCTATTTAAGTAGCCATACCATCTTAGATGAGCTTTCCTGACACCTTCTTGAATGCTAATAATGTCAAGTTCTTTTCTAATATGGTTCTGCTACTGATGCCATCGGTTCACTCCCGTAATTTTTCTCAGAATTCTCCTAATTGTGGTCTCTAGTCTTTGATCGAGTGCTTTATTTCTAACCCAATTCTCCAATCCATGACTTAAAACTTATTTGAAAACCATCTTGTACATTGCCAGTTAACCTTCCTACTGGCTAGGACGTCTATAGACGTCCAACTAAATCTGGATAAGATTCAGCCCACCTGTTGAAAGATCCTGGATAAGAAGTGCAATTTGACTGTCATGTCCATTAGAAAGTGTGATAATCCCTCACGCTGAAGAGAACGGTTAATCGGATTATCTCGCGTTCGTAGCTGCAGTTGCCTATAACAAGAAACGCACTTCCTTTTTCCATGCTGGATAACTGGATTTTAGTTATATAGGATAGAATAAAATAGAGAAATTATTTATATTTTTGTTTTCTCTTTTTATTCTACAATACAATTTTAATGTCTGGGCAAAATAAAGATCTTGCATAATTTCTTCACTTAAATATTGCCTTACCTTGGAGAACCAATTTAATTTTTTAATTTTTTTGTGCTAATTTTTTTCTAATCGCTTACTAGTCAAATGATTTTTCTTTGTTCTCGAAGAAATTAATTCACGATAATTATTTGAAATATTCTTTAATAAAAAAAAGAAAATAAAACCGGCTGCCGACGTTCCCGTTTATATTATTTTTATTTTTGCACAAAACCATCGAAAGCGAATAATACTTCACAGATTTTCTTTAGGACATGCTGGAGCAACTTTGCTTTATAGAGAATAACATGAAATTGTTTAATCATAACCCTAAATATTTTCTTCATGTTGTATAGTAATTTATTGTTCTTTGTACACAATCTTGGTTTCCTTGTAGAATTGGTCATTACAAAATGAAATTAACAGTTATGATTAATATTTTCTGCATAATTCAGATATTTTATTCTCCAATTTTTAAAGTAAGTGATACATTTGCTTATTTTTATCATTCAAAATATGTAGATCAAATGTGAAATTTCACTTCCTTTCACAATAGAATTGAACTTTATTTCGCCTCTGATAGTTTAACCTCCCCCCCCCCGTTGTATCACTATCACACACCCGAAAACTGTTATGAAACATAGGTACAGTTTTTATTTAATTCGTTATTTTTCTCTAGTAATTGTTCCACATAACTTTAATTTTTCGATACTGAAACTATGTGGTGATTATTATAAATTAGCAAATTATAAATCAGAAAATATACATATTATTTCCTCATTATTATAAATCAGGAAATTATGTGATATTCGGATATAGGTGAAATTAATATTTGAAAGCACTGTCATCCTTCAAATGCATTATCAGAATAAAGTGAAAAACCAAACAAGAAATTTCTGCCTGTAAAATATTCAGATATTGCTTGAGGCTCTTCAGTGTGCTGCATGTTCTATTGTTCTGTTTCTCACTGGGGGGTTAGTAATCTCCATTAGCTTTGAGCTGGGCAGAAAGGAACTACTGGGCAGAAAAGAATAATTAGTAAGTATATTCAAGACACAATTCATTTACAAGATGGCAAGCAGCAGCAGTAGCAGTGACACTCATGGTAAGAAAAGAAAACTTCGTGGGATGCAGAAAAGTTGGAGCCTTCGCCTTTCGAGCAGCTCTTGTTCTACTGATGAGGAGAGAAATCTTTCTAGCTCTGAAGATAGCGATTCTGCCTGTACTTTAGATATGTCTTCGTGCAGAAAATGGGTGATCGCCACTGAACGTACACCAGCTTGTCCACGGTTTCCCTTCATAGGTAAGCCAGGAATTACTGAAGACTTTGACTCCAGTAATATTTTAAGTTCTTTCCGTCTATTTTTAGACGATGATATTCTTTCCTTCATAGTGGAACAGACTAACCTTTATGCTTGCCAACAACATCAGCAAGTTGAGTACAGTCCGCATTCTCGCAGTAAACTTTGGAGCCCAATAGATATCAACATGCTCCTTACATTTATAGCACTCTTGATTGTGCAAGGTATCGTGAAAAAGCCTGCTCTCGAACTGTATTGGTCTACAGACTGGATTCTGAACACGCCAATGTTTCGTGATGTTATGACTGAAAAACAGTTCAGTCTCATCATGAAGTATTTGCATTTTCAGAATAACGAGGAATACGATCAGGCAACACATCCTTGCCCAGTCCTCAACAAAATTTATGATTTTCTGATGAAAATCAGTCAGAAATGTAGATCACTCTACATTCCTGAGAGAGACTTGAGTATCGATGAAAGCCTTATGCCATTCAAAGGTAGACTGAAATGTAAGCAGTATATTCCCAAAAAGAAAGCGAAGTATGGAGTAAAATTTTTTATGCTTTGCGAATCCGAAAGTGGATATCTTTGGGATTTCAAACCTTATACGGGAAAGCAAACTGTAATCGAGCATGATAAATATTCGGATCTCCCCTTGTCGATGCGTGCAGTAATGCAGTTACTAGACCCTTTACTGGGGAAAGGTTACTGCATTACAATGGATAATTATTATGTGTCCTGAACTCGCTGATTTGCTTTTACAGCATCGTACAGATAGTTATGGTACTGTAAATGCAAAAAGGCAAGATATGCCCTGGCTCCAGGAAAGCTATCGAAGGGGGAAATCCGAGCTTATCAGCGAGGGAAAGTCTTTGCACTACGTTGGAAAGACAAAAGAGATGTTTTTCTGCTGTCTTCCCTGCACAATCCATCAACGGAATCCGTGGAGAAGCATGGTTTGAAGAAAGAAAAACCTATTGCTGTGTGTGCATACAACGACACTATGGGTGGAGTCGACAGGTGCGATCAGCAGCTATCATTCTACTCTGTAATGAGGAAACAGCATAAAAAATATTACAAAAAAGTGTTTGGACATGTATTAGATTTTGTTATTTGGAACAGTTTCCTCCTGCACAAGAAAAAATGTTTGTCTACCATAACATATCTAGAATACAGAATAGAAATTGCGAAAGCATTGCTGCATGCACATGCGCCTTCTTCAGCAAGCAGAAAAACAGGAAATCCTGCCAGACATCTGAGGTTGAACGCTGCTAACTCCAACCATTATCCGGAAAATCTACCACCAACGGCTAATAAAAAAAAACCTGCACGCAAATGCTATGTATGTAATAAAAAAAATATCAGAAAGGAAACAAAAATCTGGTGCCCTGAGTGTAAAACTGCTTTGTGTGTTTACCCTTGCTTCAAGATGTTCCACACTGTTCAAGAATTTTAAATTCTGAACAGTATGAAATAAAGAATGTTTGTTTTCAAGGCCATCAAAACAGTCCTTTTCAGGACTACAAATATTGATAGAGGGATACCCGAATGTACTGTTTCTTTTTTCATCTTGAAGGCTAATTTTTAAGTTCTTTTTATGACACAGAATGATATTTTCGAAGGAATAAAATATAAGAGGAACTGGAAAGAGTATTCCAGGTAAAGTATTTCACCAAAACAATAAAAAATAATGAAATAAAATCTACCCTATATATATATATATATATATATATATATAGATAGATAGATAGATGTAATAACTTTTTTTTTTTTTTTAAACTTGGGGATATTGTATATTAGGATAACCAAGTTATTTTATAAACTTGGTTATAAATTTCAAAATAACTGGAAAGGCGAGATATGCCTCCAGATCTGGCTTCAGGAAAGCTATCGAAGGGAGAAATCCGAGCTTAGCAGCGAGGGAAAGTCGTTATTTTATAAACTTGGTAAAAATAACCAAGTTTATAAAATAACTTGGTTATCCTAATATATATATATATATATATATATATATATAAAATGATAAGCCTTTTTATGTCATGTTTTTCGAAACGTTTTGAAAGTTAGGGGCTACCGTGAGTGTCGAGTCTTCAAAATTCGAGTCATCAGAATTCAGGGGCGGGACCCCCTTTTGAGTTATCACAATTGAAGGAGAACTGGCCTACTATACCGGAACACAGGGGGGGGGTATAGCCCCTAGTTAATAAATGAAATATATAAATAATAACGGGAACATTTTCACCTTGCCAACACTCAACATTGATGTGATATGGGTTCCAAATTTCTTGTTTGAGATATATATTACAAAGTTTTGTAATAAAAATTTCTGCTACAATGGAGTTTGGCAGAATCAACAATATTATTACTACCTTATTTCTGTTTCTCGTGTGGGAGAAAAACAGTAAAATGTCACTCTTATAATTATATGAGATGTTATAATGGCAAAAATAGTAAGAAAAAAGTCATTTGCACTTTCTCTTCAAAACACAAAGAAAGAACATTGTAAATTCAGCCAGTGGAAAAGAAAATACTACATATTTTTCTTCTATTATCTGATTTTTTTTCTTGTAGTACAAAGAAGAAATCACTGCATAAACATGAAGTCTGTAGGAGGGAAAAAATCTGGAAATTGGTTACATTATAACGAATAGAGAAATCATTGCAGAAAAAATATTCACGTAAGATTCTAATCTCAGCAGACATAACATTTTCTTCTAGATTAGATATCTAAAGTAACTGAACCTTTGCTACTATTTTACACTAAAATGAATGGGTATGTTCCCCAAGTGATTTACGTTTGTAACAGTTGTCTTACGAACGATTTATGAAATAAATTATCTGAAATATCCGCAGATTGATTAGGTATATACCCCCCCCCAAAAAAAAAGAAGATTATGAAACGCATATGCACCTTTTCTTTTAAAATAATTCAAATCCTCTTTTTCAAGATAATTGTATGAAATAATTTATAATTTTTTGATAATAAAAGTGAAATTGATTATTATAAATTAAGAAATTATTTTGGCATAAATAATGTATAAGCATGTAAACGAAATGTCAGCATTTCTGTTAGGATATCGGTAATCAACAATCGAAAAGAAAACAAGACATTCTTGGTATATTCTGCACTACAGCTTGAGGCAATTTAGTGCGACTTTAGTGTTCTCCCCTTTCTTTCTCAATAGCACTGAGAGCAATAAGCCTTCAGCTTTTCCTCCAGCTAAGAGGATATATACCAAGTATTTATAAGACGTAGATTACTTCAGAAATAGCTTCCAGCAGCAGAAGTAATATTTAGATTTTTTTAAAGAAAAACAAACAAAAATAATACTACCGAACTTTCTTTTGTGTGGTATGCATATAAACAATTTTGCATGGTGAAAATATAGCATATTATTTCTAAAATTTCACATAATTTCAGCGGGCAGTAGAACAGCTGGTTTTACATTGCAAATAAATAGAACAGAATTAGAAGTTTCACAATACAATCTGATTGCCGTATATCTTTTGTCAAAATGGTAAAATGAAGTAATTGATTTTGAATGCTGTCTAGAAAAGCTTTCAAACCTGTATAGAAATTTAGAGTAGGTATGCAATTCAGTTCCAGGAGAGAATAAGGAGTGGGGGAAAGCATTAGAAAATCTTCAAAATGAGCAAAAATGTTGAATCATTCCGTATATGATATTTTTCACATTATATTTTCAACATATCTACGAAGTTATGCACTAGATATTATCGTAATATGTATAATACAAATAAATAAATAAATGACAATGGGGAAGAATCACTGCTAAAATATCATTGGATATAAATTTTTGATACCAAAAAGACACAATCGGAAACCGAGTAAGGCAATTTAGCATTTTAACATTTTTTTTTATTTTGTCTTTATGAATAACAAAAAATCGTTTCTAAATCTGAAATGTGATGATCCATATAATGCTATTTCGCTAGAAGTGAAAGAAAAAGGACATATTTATTTCAATAAATATTATTTAAAAATATAAATATTTGACATAATATTTTCAAAGCAAACATTTGAAAATTTTAAAATTCGAAAAAAAATTATTCAATTATTATATGTAAAGTGAAAGAACAATCAGTGCATCTCTTCCGGTGCACTGATTTGTAGAATAAAATAAACCAAATTCACTATCACTAAATAGATTCATTGCAAAAGCTGATCAGTGGGCATTTCAGGATTGATTTTTTTTTCGCATATGTGAAATTGGTTTCAATTTTTGGGAAGAGACACAATAAATCATTTTAGAGGCAAGAACGGTCAACTAACTTAGGACAGTAAATGAAATTCTAAGCAACACAACAGACGTAAAGACAGGGGGAGGGGAGACAAAGGTCACTCAGCAACAGTTAATCCACTAATGCTATAGAATAGCCATAACGAGTTTAACGGCGGAGGAAGGTAATGGCATGATAAAAGGTAGAATGCCGACGAAGTTTTGATCCATGAAAAAAGCTAGGGAGAGTTGAATATTTAATCCACACCGGCCGGTTGGGAGGTTAAGAGTATTTTTGGTAATTTCTCTCTTATTTGATATAAATTTATTCAGCTGGCTGCCAACCGCCATACCAGCTTTGCTTATTCTATTGTCTGTTTACAGATTTAATCTACCATCTTCACTAAAAACTGTGCGTAAATAGCTGAAATATTTACTCGTACTATAGGATCACCATTCAGAATGCAGCTGAAGTTTTCTATGCTCCTGCGTATTTTCATAGTTTGGGTCTTTTTACTGCTGATTTTTATGCCAAATTTGTTAAAACTGTAATTCAATTTATTTTAAAAAAATACCTTAAAAAATAGATGAGTTTAGGACATCATCATCTGCTTACAGCAAACAGTTAAGTTCATCATCATCAAAGTCCTCGATGTACCCTCAAGCGGGGTGTACAGGATATGATAGTACTACATGAAAAAATTTACATCATTACTAACTTCCTATCTACAATTTTCCTCCAAATCAGTCTGTTACTTGTCAAGACTCCAACATTATCAGATCTTATATTTCGACAATCTAAGAGACTTTGCACTGTATCAATCCACCTATGTCTTGATCTTACTCTGGGTTGTTTAGCTGCCAACCTGGCAGAGAACACTTGTTTTGCTAATCTTTCCTCACCCTTCTGTTTAAGTGACCATACCACCTGACATTAGTTCTGCTAATGCATTCCTGGAGGTTGACAATGTCAAGTTCTTTCCTAATATCCTCGTTTTTAATATGATATTGTCATTGATGCCATCTGTTCACGCTTATAATCTTTCTAAGAACTCTCATATCTGCGGTCTCTAGTCTTTGGTCAGTGTTTTACTTCTGACCCAGCTCTCAGATCCATAAGTTAAAACTGTTTTGAACACTGTCTTGTATACAGCTAATTTAGTGTTCCAACTAATTTCTCTCTTATTCCATAGGAATTTATTCAGTTGACTTCCTACCATGCCAGCTTTGCTGATTCTGTTGTCTATTTTTATATTTAATTTACCATCTTCACCAAAACTCATGCCTAAGTAGCTGAAATGTTTTACTTGTTCCACAGGTTCTCCATTCACAACACAGTTGACATTTTCAATAATTCTGCCTATCTTCATTGTCTTTTTTATTGCTGACCTTCATACCATATCTATTACAACAGTTATTCAATTTAGCCAGAGAATCTCACAGACTTGTAGCAGATTTATTTAGAAGTATAACATTGTCTGCATAAAGCAAAGAGCTGACATTAACATCTCCAATTTTGATATCATGTTTAATACCACTTTCCTTCATAATGTGATCCACATAGATAATGAATAACACAGGGGATAATCTATATTCTTGTCTCACACCAGATTTAACATTAAACCATCTTCTTGTACTTACTTCAATTCTAACTACTGATTTACAACTCAAATAAAGACTAAGTACTGCTTGATATAATGCCCCATTGACACCATAACTGTAGCGTATTGAATAGCTTCTTGATAGGCATCTTGTCATATGCCTTTTCCGAATTGACAAAACTTAAATCCAGATTTTTGTTATATTCCCATGATTTCTCCACTATTTGTCGTAAAGTGAAGATCTGATCCTGATAGCATGTTGTTCTTCACCAAGCTTTTCTTCCACAATTCTTCTCAATCGTTTCTCAAGTATACTTGCATATATCTTACCAGTAACACTCAGTAGGGATACACCTCTGTAATTCTCACGTTCAGTTTTATTTCCTTTTTTATATATGGGCACCATGAGAGCTCTAGTCCAATCATCAGGAATAATTTGTTCCTCTTTCCAGGCTTACTGAAAACTATGCAGTAAAGCCACTGTAAGACTTTTATACTACCATACTTCAGCATTTCTGGTTGAATATCATCTACTCCTGCTGCCTTTCCACATTTCAAGCCTTTGATGGCTTTTTCTACTTCAAGTATGGATATGTATTCCTGACTGTATGCCTGTTGAGTGTTTTTTTACCACTGCTGGTTTCATTTAGCAATTTTTCGAGGTAATTACTCCATTCTTCAAGGATATCTTTTTCTTGTCATCAATTTTCCCGTTTTCATGTCACCTTTATCATCTCTAACTCCTTTTACAGCACTCTTTCCTCCATTCCTAAAGCTTCTTCAACAACCTCCAGAATATTTTGCTACCTTCTTGGTATTTATTTTCTATGTTCTTGCCAAAGTCCTCCCATGACTTTTGTTTTGCTAGTTTTAGACAGTGTTTAGCTTTTTTTCATTTGTCTCTGTATTCTCTAAGAGCACAAGCTGACTTATTTGACAGGAACTTTTGATATGCTTTCTTCTTTTCCCTCACTGGCTATTTAATTTCCTGTGTCCACCATGGAGTTCTAATTTTTCTATCCTTGCAGACAACTTCACCACGTCTCTCTAGCTAAATCAATCAGGGTTTTCTTCAAGGCTTGCTACTGAATCTCGAAGGTTTGGTTCCTGTTGTCAAACTTTTTCATTTTTTGTTCAATAATTTTTGTGTATTTTAGTCTACAGTTCACATCTGAGAGCTGCTCAACTTTTATTCACTTTAAAACTTTCTTACATGTTATTCTTTTCAATATGAAATTCAATTTTCTACTGCTCGAGACTAAATAGTGATCACTTCCAATTTCAAATCCTCTGTACACTCTGGTGTCCTGCACCAGGGAGAAAACATTACTATCAAAAATAACATAGTCAATGAGACTTTTCTTATTCCTTGGCTCTTCTTTCCATGTGAATTTGTGCACATTTTTATGGTGGAACATGGTGTTAGTAATAACAAGTCCATGTGCTGAGCAGAAATCCAACAGATATTTGCCATTATTATTAGCTTTGCTCTTTTCTCTAAATTTTCCCAAAATATTTTTGTATGTCTGTCAATCATTTCCTACTCTGTTATTAAATCTCCAACAATGACCAACTTTTCCTTTTTCATTGTGTCAGTTGCTTTTTCTCAACCCTCAAAATATTCCTCCATTTCTACCTTAGTAGAACCTTCAGTGAGACCATAGGCACAAATAAGTCTCATTGTCCAGTTCCCCATTCTCATATTTGCCCACATTACTCTACTTGAGACTGCCTGCCATTCAAGAAGATTAGCCTCGTATTTTTGTGTTGAATACTATGGCTACTCCTTCTTTTCCTTGATTGCCATTGCCTGAATATAACATTTTGTATTTATTGCTCAGAAAGATCTCGCCAGTTTTTGTCTTTTTTGTTTCAGTCACCCATATTATGTCGATCTGGTACTTATCTAATTCCTCAGCTAGCTCCATTTCTTTGCCATCAGGCTTCTGATGTTCATAGTACATATCTTTAACTCTGGTGATGTTGAATTGATGTGTGTTTTCAGATTTGTACCAGTAGCTGACTTTTCGCTGTTCGCCCTGGTTCCCTGGTGAAAACAATGGGGGGGGGGCCTTGTTTAACCGGGCGATGCCCCAGCCACATGAAATTCTGTCATGTTGTACCATCATTTGTATTCTTATTTAACCAATAAGAATACAATTTGATCGGCTAAATCCCAAATTGCCAGCCCATCCTCGTTCATTCAGTATCTAGGTAGATACCCAACAGGGTGCACCACAAGAAGGTGAGGATTGGACATTAGGTCAGAAGCCCTGGTCGGTTCTCTGCATTCCTTTAGTCCAATTCAGTTCAGTTATACAGCTTTGACCCTTAAGCACCCCAAAAGCTAAGTTTGACATCTCTAATTATAATATCTGGTTTAATGCCACTTTCTTTCATAATGTGATATATATATATATATATATATATATAAAGAATAAGAGTGTGGATGTGCATTCTTGTCTTACCCCTCATTTTACATAATAATATAATAAATTTAGTTTAATCCTTTATCCAAGTGTGAGCAAACAAAGTTTGCACCTGAAAATAACTTCAGGACTGAAGCAAGGTGGTGGAACTGTTGGCAACTCGGAGCAAAGGTGGACCAAGCTCTCATCACTCCTTGTCTCAGTATCTCCCACCATGCAAAGCACATGTCCTTGCAGACATGTATAATGCTATGCATTACGGGAAGGGCCACTACCCATTGCTTCTGCCTTAGTGTCACCACCTCTGGGTCTGCCTCCCACTGACGAGACCTCGATAAAGGTCGAAACCGATCTGGGTAGTGGCCCTTCCCTCAATGCATAGCATTATACATGTCCACAAGGACATGTGCTTTGCATGGTGGGAGATACTGAGACAAGGAGTGATGAGAGCTTGGTCCACCTTTGCTCCGAGTTGCACCACCTTGCTTCAGTCCTGAAGATATTTTCAGGTGCTAACTTTGTTTGCTTACACTTGAATAAAGGATTAAACTAAATTTATTATTGTCTAACCAAGTGCAAAATAAACTTCCAACCCTCATTTTACACTAAACTATCTTTCTGTATTTCTATCAATTCTAATTGTTGACTTACAACTTTAATATAGACCATGCTTTGCACTGTATAATGTTCTATTTACCTCATATAGTAGTTTTGAAAAGCTTTTCTCTGTGTACCTTGTCATATGCCTTTTCCACATCTACAAAACTTAAGTACAGATCATCATATTTCCATGATTTCTCAACTATTTGTCATGAAGCAAAAATCTGATCTTCACAACTTTTATTTGACTTGAACTCAGCTTGTTCTTCTCCAAGTGTCTCTTTCACAATCTTTCTCAACCTCATTTCAAGAATGCTTGCATAAATCTTAGCTTGGATACTTAGTAGAGAAATTCCTCTGTAATTGTCACATTCAGCTTTATTCACTTTAATTCTTATAGATGGGTACTATTGAGAGCTTTATCCAATCATTGGGAATTCAACCTTCTGTCCAGGCTCTCTGAATCATGCAGTGTAGCCGCTACAAAACTTTTATACTTCCATACTTAAGCATTTCTGGCCGAATATCATCAATTTCAGCCGTTCCACATTTCAAGTTTTTGATGGTTTTTCCTACTTCAAGTACTGATATGTACTACTCTTTCCATTCCTCCTCAACATTTTCTACTATGATTCTGTCACTGTTTGGTTCGTTTAACAGTCTTTAAAAGTAATTACTCCAGACATCTAGGATATCCTTATCTTCAGTTTTCATATCACTTTGATTCCTTTTACAGTTCTCTTTCTCCATTTCTAAGCTTCTTCAATAGCCTCCAGAACATTTTGCCACCTTCCTGATATTTATTTTCTATATTCTAACAAAAGTCTTCCCATTATTTTTGTTTAGCAACTTTTACACACAGTTTAGCTCTCTTATATTTTTTGCTGTATTCTTTTAGGGCATCTGCTGACTAATTTCCTAGGAACTTTTGGTATGCTTTCTTTTCCAGGACTGCTTCTTTAACTTCTTAGGTCCACCATAATTTAACCTTGCAGATAACTTCACCACATATCTCCCTAGCTAATCAATCAATGTCTTCTTCAGACTTTGCCCACTGAAACTCCAAGGTTCGGTTCTTGTTTTCAATTTGTTTCATTTTTTCTTCAATAATGTTTATATAGTTGAGTCTACAATTTACTTGTAAAAGCTATACTACTTTAAATCTTTTTAAAATTTCTTGCATATTGTTCTTTTCAATGTGATATCCATTTTTATCCTGCTTAGTACTAAGTAATGGTCACTTCCAATTTTGAATCCTCTGTACACTCTTGTATCCTGAACTAGCTTTATGATATCACTATCAACAATGACACAGTCAATGAGGCTTTTCTTATTTCGTGTCTCTTTTCTCCATGTGAACTTGTGCACATCTTTATGTTGAAACATGGTGTTAGTCATTTATTTATTTATTCTTATGGCAAAAGCAGCTACAGGTCAATGTCCAGACTAGAAAACCAACCCAGGGCCACATCTGCCACATCCATGAGGTGACAGATATGTGGATGTCCTGGAGGCCACCACCATGAAATTAGCATCTTGGACAATCATTCACAATATGAGTAATCGTCTAAGCCACAGGGGAACAGTCACAATAAGGGTGGTCTGATAGTCTCCATTTATGCAGTAGGTAGCCATATCTGCCCTTGTTAGTTCTGATCCTGCTGATAGATGACCAAATCTTCCTAGGAAAGGCAAAACCAAGCTGTGGAGCACAGGAATCTTCTACCAGGAAGCTGTTTGTTGGAAGATTGTTGGACCAGTGTTCTCTCCATATGTCAGGTGTTGATGGTAATGCAGATGAAGAGAGTTCGTCCATGGACCAGAAAGGGTTTCATGATTTTATGAGAATACTAGGTGGATTTATGACAGAGTGGTGCAGGGACAGGGGCGGGTTGCTCATTACTTTATTAGATAATTTAATCGAGGCTTGTCTTCTCTGTATATTTGGTGGAGCAATATTAGGACGGCAGCCAGGTGAGAGGGATGCTTCTCAGTGTCCCACTAATTGTGAACATGGTGCACAATTGGTGCTGGGTGTCTATAATATTAGTGTGCACACTTCTTTCCCAGAAACTGCTGCAGGACTAGTGCAGACAACCTTAAGACATCAGCACCACAACTTCAGGTTGTTCCAGCAAGCCATGAAATGATATTATTTCTCATTTTAACTTTGTTGGACAGGTTGGTGATGTGCCTTTTATAGGTTAGGCTTTAGTTCAGGCTCACTCCAAGGTATTTTGGGGGCTCATGTTCTACCATTTTGAAACAGAAAGAGAGATTGAGGTGTCAATTTGCCTCTGCATTGCTCAGGCAGAATGATGTGAACACAGTTTTTGTTGGATTTGGCTTCAGGCACCACTGTTTGAAGTACACCTCCAGGATGTTCAGGTCTGTGTTCAAGGTTGTTTCCAGGTTGGCAAAGGTAGACTGGTGTAGGATAGCGAGATCATCAGCGTATACATATTTGCTTGAGCTGGTATGTGGTAAGTCAGACATGTAGATGTTAAATAGTGAAGGGGATAGCACGGAGCCTTGTGGAAGACCACTGTGGAGGAATCTGGGCCTGCTCTTTTTTCCATCAATATGGACCAGGATCTTTCTGTTGGAGGGAATGGATTCAAAAAGCTGGAAAGTTGTTTTGCATCTTATGATATTGTTTAATTTGACTGTGTCATAAGCTGATGTTAGGTCGATGAAAGTGACTGTGAATTAAAGTTTCTTCTGTAAGCCTGCTTAATTCTGTGTTGTCAAGGCCAGGACCTGGTCACAGCAACTTCATCCCGTCTTGAAGCCAGCTTGTTCAATCGGGAGTGCTCTTTCGATGAGTGGTAAAATTCTTTTAAGGAGAATTCATTCAAAGAGCTTAAAGGTGGAGCAAAGCAAGGAGATAGGTCATAGATTTTTGAGATTATTTGGATCTTTCCTTGGTTTGGGCACAGCAATTATGTGTTACAAAAATTACCAAAACTGTGGCGGGAAGCCACAGTTTTGGTAGTTTTCCAGTTGTTATAATGTTTGAGAAAAGAGCAGCCAGCCATGTTTGACCTCGTTAGCTGAAATGTTTTAGAAACTCGGGGAGGATACCATCCACTCAAGCAGCCTTACCATTCTTGGAGAGTTTTTAAGGCTACCTGCACTGTCATCAAGAGAAACTGGCTGTACAAGTTCAGGAAGCTTGGAAGCCATCTTCAGATTTTTTCTGATGGAAGATTGCACAGTTATTTTCCTGGTAGACTGGGACTTATCTTGGTGTTAGTAATGATTAGTCCATGTCCTGTGCAGAAGGCCAGTAATTATCGACGATTATTATTAGCTTTGCCCTTTTCTCGAAATTTTCCCAAAATGTTTCTATATGCCTAGTGAGATTCATTTTCTACTATGCTGTTCAGGTCTCCAACAAAGACCACTTTTTCCATTTTCTTTATGTCAGCTGTCTGTTCTAATGACTCAAAAATCTCCTCTACTACTTCTTTCTTAGAAGAATCTTCTTTGGAACTATAGGCACAAATAAGTTTAATTGTCTATTTCCACATTTTGAAGTTGGCTCACATAACTCTTCTTGAAACTGCCTTCTAATTAAGAAGTTTATCTTCATGTTTGGTGTTGAATTCTATCACTACTCCTTCCTTTCCTTGTTCATTATTACCTGAAAATAGCATCCTATACTTATTATTTAGTAATATCTCACCTGTTTTTGTCTTCTTGTCTCAGTAATGTCAATTATGTCCACATGGTACTTTTCCCATGCTTCTGCAAGTTCGATTTCCTTTACATTACTACTCCTGATGGTTCTTATCTTCATTTCTTTTGATGTTGGCTTTCTTTTTCTTCTAGATGTTGAATTGAAGCTTGTTCCAATACCTGACTTTTCATTGTTTGCACTGGTTCTCTGACAAAAACAGTGGGGGCCTTGTTTAACCAGGTAACACCCCAGCAGGCATGAAATCTTATCATGTTGTATCATCATAAGCATTTGTGGTTTAAGCCAATAAAAAGTACAATTTGGTTGGCTAAGTCCCAAATTGCCAGCCCATTCTGATTTGTTCAGTACTCAGTAAATACCTACTAATGGAGCACACCACATGAAGGTGAGAATTGGACATTAGGTCCGGTTTTTCATATTCCTGAAAGGCGATGTGGAAGTCTTCTCCCAGTTATTTGGCTTGGACCCTTAAGCAATCTCGATTATTTTGAAATTTGTTTTTCTTGTATATGATTGTAAACAACATTGAATAGTTTCACAGTTCCACCTTATGCATGTTCAAAAATCAGATACTGCAAAGCTTTTTTTTTTTTTTAAACATTTAGAATCAAAGCTGGTTATTCATTCTGTTAGAGGATTGCAATTTTAAAATGAAATTAAATAGGTGTGTTGGATTATTAGTTACACATGTATTCACAAGATGAAAGAATAATAATTTAATTATTATTATTTAATACAGCTATATTGCAAATTATACACATATGAATTTCAATGAGCACCGATGTGAATCATCTGAACAGATGGACTACATTTAGGATTTGAGCATTTTGAGTATGTTTGGGGAGGGAAAAATAGAAAGTTGCTGAAATGAGCTAAGCAGACTGTAGATTATAAAAAAAAGCAACAAAGTAACATGTTATGTCTATACACAAATGCCTGGAACATTAGAAACAAAGTGATTGAGTTTTGTTGCTTCAGTGAATACATTGAAGCCTAAAACTGTTGGTATTAGTTAAACCTGACTCTCAGAGACAGATGTCTTAACTGGAATTAAGTGCAAAGGATATAATGTTTATAGGAAGGAATGACAGAGGAGATACAAGAGGAGGGGGGGGGCAGTGCTACTATATCAGATTACTTAAGTCCACTTAGGATAGAAACACATGAAAGCAATAATCGTAATATTGTCCTGTGTAACACCAAGTTTGAAGCTATATGGTGGGAAGTGGCAACTAACAGGGTGAAATACATAGTAGGATGTTGCTACTGACCTGGAGATTCAGTTGCTGGGGATGAAGAAATGAACTTCCAAACTATCCTGATGAGCACCAAAAAAGTCATTATTACGGATGACTTATAGATGTTGCGTAATACCTTTTCCAAGCGGCATGTGAAAGAAGAAACTCGAGGACAAAGTGTTAGATTTGTTCATGGTGTCAGAATGTCTCAGTTAAGGATGTGACTGTTTTGTCACCAGTTGGTTGGTGACAGCGATCATCCCGTACTGATTTGGAAAGTAGTGAACTATATGGATGTTCTAATTAGGACAGGTTTTATGCTGAACTACAAATCTGGAAATTATGAAAAACTCAGGAGAATGCTATCTTTGGTTCCATGGTATCAGTTGTTGAATGTGAAGGAAGGATATCAGCAGTGCAGGATTTATGCATAATTTAAGCATCTTTTCTTGAACAGATGCCTAAATTATGTGATATCTGATTGTGTTCATAAAGTTCAAAGAACAAATAGAATAAGAGTGAGATGAATGTGCAATCTTATTAAACAAGAGATCTGAAAGAAGAAGACGAAGTAGAAGAAATATCATGAAGATAAGAGTAACATGTGTTCAGAAATACATAAGGCCTGAGGCCAAAAAAGTTATGATATTATAAGGAAACTCGCTACACAGGATAAAGGCAACCCAAAAGAGTTTTATCATTATGCTACAAGTAAAAGAATAAATGCAGAAAAATAGCTTTACTGAATGCAGACAGTAAACATTGGAAATATCAGAAGCATAGCTCAAATAATGAGTGCTAACTTGACTGAGATCTATCAACCTGATGTACATGCTACCACCACATTGGATGAAGAGATAGAAGTGCATAAGAAGGGGAGGTTATAGAGTTGTTGCACAACATGGATAAGAATTCAACAATTGGGACAGATGGGATATCAGTGCACATGCTAAAGGAATGTTCAGCCAAAGTGGTAGGCCATTGACATGTTTGTATATTTGAGTCTTAGCTCAGGAAAGATACAAGAATGGAAAGAATGTATGATAATCCCATTGCACAAGGGTGGTGCAAAGACTGATGTGTCTAACTACTGGTGTATCAGTATTTCTGGAGTAACTGAAAAGATATTAGAGAAGCTGATGAGAACTCACATATGGAAGTGGGTGGGCATACAAGATATACTTTGCAAGGAACAGTATGGGTTTACTAAAGGGAGGTTATGTCTGAGCAATTTGCTCATATTTTATAATAATGTTATGACTGAATTGGATAAATGGAATGGATACTTTATGATGCTGTTGGACTTCGCTAAGTCATTTGATAGGATACCACATGAAAGAATTTTGCCTAAACTGTAGAATATCGGACTGGCATAAGAACTATTGGCTGGGATAAGTGGGTGGCTGACAGACAGGTATCAGAAAGTGGTATATGGAGGATGTGAATCTGTCAGATTTAAGGTGACCAGTGGTGTGCCCCAGGATAAGTCCTTAAACCACTGTTGTTTAATCTATACATTAATGACTTTGGAAAGGGGCTGACATGAGATATGCAGTTGTTTGCTGATGATGCAAAGATAGGCAGGGCAATTAGAGATGCTATTGATATACAACATTTACGGGGTGATTTGAATAGACTGGAAGTGTGGGCAAATGATAAGTGTAAAGTTATGCACTTTGACATGATGTGATATCCAACAGTATATTATATTGGTGGGATTATGTTTGAAGTAACTAACAGCCTACAGATGTTGGATTTATGGTGGACAGAAAGTTGAAGTTCAAAGGTCATACTACAAAAATTGCAAATATAACTAACAGGATAACTGCAATGTTGAAATGAACATTGACATGTAAGAATATGGAAGTCATTTAACATCTTCAGAAGACCTTGATAATGACCATACCTAGACTACTGTGCACAGATTTAGTCTCCTGGGTTTCAGAGAGTAAAGATGTGTAAAGGCTGCAAAGAAGAGTTAGAGATGATTCGGTATTATAGAACATAGATTAATTGCAGATAATGGTAGACAAAACAAAGAGAGAGTGATATGATAGAGGTCTATAAACTTTCAAGAGGGCATTACAGGATATCGGTTGATCAATTTTTCATTATATGGAAGGTATGGGGTATTTGTAGAAGTTAAGTTTGAATGCATTGAAGAAAGGGATAAGAGTTAGATTTTTCCTCATAGGACCATAAGTAAGCAGAACAGTTTGCCTGTTGAATTAGTGAGTGCATCTAGTATGAATGAATTTAAGAGAAAGCACAACAGCTGTTTTGGGTGATGTATGGCCTCTCTAGATAAGTCCTTGACTCCATGGAGGTCTAATAATAATAATAACAACAACAATAAATATTTCAGCCTTAAATTAATGGGCCATCATCCGTGCATTAGCATAATCACAAGGTAAAGCTAGAACAAGGAATGTTTATCCTATTTACAGAGCTGCACCCCCCACGCCAGAGTGCCACCATGTGGATGGTTACAAAATCAAATAAGATTACAATTTTTAGAGCTAAAACTAAATTTACATGTTCTTGTAGATAAGCTTATACGTTGGTAAAACATGACTATTAAATTATTTCAGGAAATTACAATGTATACTGGAATACATGATTTACATGATTTGAAATACAAAAATTAACAAAATTTAGATAAATAATTGAATGATACAGCATTGTATTTAAAACAAAAAAAAAGGAAGGGGGAATACTCTATTGCTTGCCATTGATAAGGATGAGACTTTCACAAATCTTGGTTATAGATAGGCAGTCATTCTTATTTAATTTTGGATGGCAAACAAGGGCTTCAGCACTCCATTTAAATAGTTTCTCAAACCTAAACCAGCACTGATGTAAAAGGTGATTAGTGAACCAGAGGACATGTTGGTTGATCAACCTACAGCACATTAGTACGCAGGTGGGTCCATAAGTTGCCAACCTAAATTTTAGAGGTGACAGAAAGAAAACAAATGTCACTTTTCAACATAATCACCCTTTTACTTCAACACACTTTTCATATCATTGAATTAACATGCGCTTGAAAAAAATAGTCTGTACATTTTAGGCCATTTTGTCTGCAAAATGGCCTAAAACTGCATCTTTCACCTCATTTTCATCTAAAAATTTTCTTCCTCGAAGATCTTTCTTCAGTTTCAAGAAGAGGTAGCAGTCACTGGGTGCTAGATCTGAGCTGTAGGGTGGGTGTTCAACCTCCTGGAAGCCAAAGTCCTTCACTCCAGCCTTTGCAACAATAGCAGCATGGACTGGAGCATTGTCGTGAAGCAGGCGAACACCAAACCTCAGCATTCCTCATCTCTTCTCCTTTATGACATAATGCAGTCTGTGCAGGAGTGAAGCATAATATTCTGCATTCATGGTGGTATTCCTTTTCTTGAAATTAATCAAGAGAATTCTCTATTAATCCCAAAATATTGTTGCCATGATCTTCTTGGTGGAGTGAGTGAACTTGGCTTTTTTCGGCAGTGCTTTGCCTGGCTTGCATCATTCCATGGATTCCCTTTTGGAAAGAAGATCATAATAAAATACCATGTTTTCATCCCTGCTGACAATGGATTCCAGCACTTCTCTCTGATTCCCTTGGCAAAGCTCTAAAAACTTGAGGGAACAGGTCACACGATGCTCCTTCTGAATTCAAGAGAGAGATGTCAGGACACCCACCTTGCACTGACCTTCGTCATGTGAAGCTTCTTGTAAATGATGCGAAAGATAGTTGTTATAGAAATCCCCAACCCTGAGATTTCTTTGAGCTTCAGCTGCCTGTCATTGAGCAATTCCTCCTCAACAAGAGACATTTTCCTCAGTCATCACTTCCACAGGCTGATCATCATCATGGGGATCATCTTCGATGCTCTATCTTCCTAGGTGAAACTGTTCAGCTCATTCCTTCATGGTGGAATATGAAGGAGATGCTTCCCCATAAACACCAATCCAATTGCTGTTTGATAGCACTCGAGGAAAGCCCTTCTTTGGTGAAAATCTTTATCATAGCGCAGTACTCAATTTTTAACATTACAGCTCTAAAAACTTGAGGGAACAGGTCACACGATGCTCCTTCTGAATTCAAGAGAGAGAGAGATGTTGGGACACCCACCTTGCACTGACCTTCATCATGTGAAGCTTCTTGTAAATGATGCGAAAGATGGTTGTTATAGAAATCCCTAACCTTGCTGAGATTTCTTTGAGCTTCAGCTGCTATGTGTTAGTCAAACGAGTACCTCCAACTGAATAATGCAGGTTGAGTTAAAACTGGTACACTAACCTCCCCACAGATGATGCCATCTGTCACGCATGGCATTTTAAAATTGGCGTGAATTTTGGAACCTACCTCCAACTGAATAATGCAGGTCGAGTTAAAACTGGTACACTAACCTCCCCACAGATGATGCCATCTGTCACGCATGGCATTTTAAAATTGGCGTGAATTTTGGAACCTACCTCGTATAGTATATGGGAGGAGCTTTGAGAAAGGAGGAACTTGATCATGTTAGATTTTGAAGTTGTGTACGTCGTATTCCTAGGAAAACATATGGGTGTGGAGGTTGTTTTAAAGTACAGCAATAGCAGGAATGAAGGAGGAGAAAGAGAAACTTGTTCTATGAGTATGAAGTGGAACTGTGAAAGGGGGGGTGTAAGGTGGCAACTGCAGGTGTTTCAATGGATTTTGTAGAGAGGAGGGAATTACTGATGCTAGTTCTGATGAACATTTAGCATGGAAATACTTATAGTACTTAGATGCATAGAGTATATACTAGAGATGAGTCATTTATTAGTCTGATTCCTCTCTTCTGTATTGCATCGAAAATCTTTAGAGAGCTGTTGGGGGCACCGCCCCAGATGTGTGAGCAATGCTTGATAGATGGGAGAATTTGAAATTTGTACAGAGTTAATAGTTCAGAGATAAAGAAATACCTTGAGTTAAAGAGGAACCCTAATTTTTTGGATGCTGAGGGTGGCAATGGTTGTAATGTGTTTATGCTAGGAGCGTTCTGATGTCCAGGAGAGAAATCTCACCTTGTCAAAGGTAAGGCTGGAAGAATATGGATTTTTTTTGTGGGAAATAAGGCAGAACTGTGTTTTGCAAGCATTGAAATTTACAAGGTTATCCAAACCCCATTGAAGAATGGTTTGAAGATAATTTAATTTAGATTTGCAGTGATTGTTGCTCTGTAGTTGTGGTAGTTTGTTTGGTGCAAGGTCTGTCCAGTGAGGAGGAATGTAATAATGTACTCTGATCAATGAAACGGTATGTCAGATTGATGGTTATGGAGCAGGTCATTGATATATATATATATATATGGAAGAAAGAGGGTGGGTGAGACAACAGAACCTTGTGGGACACAAACATTAGTTGCATAGTTAAAAGATAGAGGACCATCCACCATTACATGCAATATGTACCCAGCAAGAAAATTGGCAACTCAGTTGCAGAAGTTATGCGACTGACCAAATGATGGGGGCTTACTTAATAGGCCCTTGCCAGTCCTTGTCAAAAGCCTTGGAGATATCACTCGGGATTCGACAATGATTATTAGTCGAGTACTTTCAAGGTAGCATAGGAGTTGGGTAGTAATGGTTCTTTCTATTAATTTGGAGAATACTGAAGTGAGAGAGATATGCAGTAGTTGGATGGTAAAGGTTAGGTTTCCCACCCACCCCCTTTTTTTTTTTTGGAATAGATTGTACGTGGGCTAATTTCTGTAGAGTAGTTGCCAGTGGAATAAGACATAAAGAAGCAACATAAGAGTCAGCTCTGGAGTGCAAATCTTCAGGACAACTAGAGGAATACTATAGAGGCCAAGTATCTAATTCAGACAGGATTTTCCTAATCACTGATAGATAAGTGGAGGCATTAAGTATTGGGTGTTTGGAGTGGTTGGGGGAACATTTATCAAAATCATCTATGCAGACATTTGATGAAGAGTATGATGTCAGGAGATTTGCTTTCTTTGTGGGTGCAGTGGTAGAGGGAGCAGCGTTGGATAAAAAATTGTGGCCAAATGCCTTATCAAAATGCACAGTTACCATTTGGGCATGTTTCCTACTTTGGGCTCTTTTGAAATTGGATTTTGATACATGGATAATTTTCTTGCAGCTCTTTTGAACTTTGTTGTAAGCAATGTGAGAAGGCAGAGTTGTTGACGATAGCCAGCCAGTTGTGGTATGCTTGGTTCTTTACTTGTACAGCCTTAACACATCTTTTGGAGAACCAAGCTTACTTAGCAAGGAATGGAGGAATACATGCTTCCATTCCAGAGAGGATTACTTCAGTGATGCATTGATTGGATATGCTTGGATTGGAAGTTCAAAAGCAATAGTCCAATCAAGGGAATGAAGCATAGAAATCTCAGATTTCATCCACTTAGCATTCTTAAAATGTCAGACAACTCTTGGTTGGGGCTGTGTGGATGTTGCTCAGTGGGAGAAGATATAAGCACACGGCTATGGTCAGAATAACCTAAGGAGATACAACTTTCAAAGTCTATTTGGAGAGATCACTAGTGAAGAAGAGGTCCAGAGTGTTTGGAGAATGGCTGGAATTATCTTATACTCTGGTGGGTATGTGAACAATCTGTCTAAGGTTTATTGTGAACAAACATCTCAGCATCTCTACCTGCCTAGTCTGTGCAGTTGGAGAAAGAAAGCCAGTTGGCATTGTGGATGCAAAAATCACTGAGAAAGATAACCTCACTGCTAAGAAAGCTAGACTAAAGGACACTGACTTTCAAGGAGAGGAAATCAAAGAGTTCAGAGTCATTGGTAACACATATATAGAATATGCATTTGACGCAGTGTAACAGGGAGATTTTCAGCCGAAGAAGATCATTCAGGATGTTCTAAGTTGAATCCTATCCTACTCTACATCCATCCTAGGATGGGTTGAGCCCCCCCCCCCCCACAACAGGGGCTTACAACTAATTAATGCAGCTGGGTTGTCACTCCTTGCTACATCCCCCAAGGGCAATATTCCTAACTGTAATCCATGTGTGTTCAAAGGGGCTGTTTTGCCTGTTCTGGGGAACGAAAAACCAAGATTCTGGGTGAAAAACCTGCTGCCTCTGTATGAGACTGGCTAACTCACCTTTCATTGAAAGAGACCAGATAAAGGTTCCTCGTGTCACTGACAGGAATCAAACCCAGGTCTTTCCAACCAAAGGGCTTCGTCTATACTGACTGAGCTACAGAGCCTCTTTAAGTTGAATGCCCTCTGACATATGTCAGAATGAACTAAGCACATATGCCACCCTTGAAACAAAAGGAGTTGAAGTGTGTATTTGGGGAAGTTGAGATAGGTATACTTGGAGAGGCTGAAATTTGGGTTTCTGTCAGGAAAAGCAGGTGTGGTTTTAAAGACTGAAGGAGGAAGTGGCCACTTGAGGTTGAAGCAGAGACCATGTAAATTTGTAAAGTGGATATGGAAGTCTCTGTGGGATTTGATGAAAATCACACACATTTCCTATGCAATACTTTGGTTTTCAAGTTCACTAGTAACAGCATTCAATTTCAATACCAGTAGTCCTCTTTTGTAGTTGATGTTCAATGTTTCATCACTGCTTTGTTGTTTTTCTTTAAGTTGTTGTTGAAGTTGTCGGCTTTGTTCATGCTGGCTAAAGGTAAGGTTATTATACAAGTATCCCCATGGAGTCAGAAGACTCATCGTGGGAGATCAACTCACTATATATTTATCACTTCCTTTCCTCGATTCTATCACTGGGCCCAGCTGATATCTGAGATTGAGAAGAAATGACTTTGAGGTTATCTATAGCTGCCATAAGTTCTCACATACTTGCCAGTGTGTTGCAGATTACTTTCACCAGTCATGGGAAGTGTGTCCTGTCCCTTCTTCATAGGTCCAAAGCAGTGGGACCCAGTGATTTTTCTGCAATTAAAACTGGAATTTTCCATTAGATTAGTGATGTCTTCCTTCAGCATATCATTGTTTTCAGTGTGGAGATCGAGTATAATGGCACTGTATTTTTTCTTTTCAGCCTTGATCAAGTTGTGCACATTGACGTGATGAGGCTATGGAATTAGTTGGTATTGGTGGTGGACGATTTTATATCGAAGCACTGACTGTGGATCTTCAATAGCTAGTCTTTAATTGATTTCATTTTGAGGGAGAAGGCTTCATCGATAGCAGCAAGGCATTGCTCCAAACTTTGACGTGTTTTTCTAAGTCCAGAAACTTTTTTTTTTTTACTGAAGAGAGGCGCAGTGGGCAGAAGAAAGGCTGGTTCAAATTCACAAGAAGTTTACATGCTGATTCCTCAATTTTTATGTAATGAGCATGTGACCATTGGCAACAAAAATCACACAGTAGGCCTTTTTTGGTGTCTATGACTTCTAGTCTGTAATTGCAACACGTGACAGTATCACTGGATTTATTGTTGCTGGTTGGCTGTGCTGCATCAGATGTGCATGGAACACTCAGTAATCATGGGACTTTTGCCATCTTTGCTTTTTTGTGGATAGTATTAATGGATGCTTGTATGTGGCTAATATTATATTAATAAAAAGACTGTTATTGGACACTTTAAGGGTACTTGTGGGTTTCTTAGTGGTATTAATTCTTTAAAGAATTGCTGCTGCATTTTCATTAAGTGAAATTTACTTAAGAAATCACTTTTAAAAAAAGTTCAGCATGTGGCCAGATTCAGAAGCATCCCTACTGACTTTCTTAGCCAAAATCAACAACACATCAACTTCACCACGAAAACGGAGGGGAAATTAGCCATCCAGAGCATCCTCCTTTCCTATACACCATATAGAATATTTACCACATCTGTTCACTGTAAACCAACCTTCACAGGGTGCCACATACAGCACAATTCAGCCCAGCATCCGTCTCTAGAAATAGGCATCTTCAAATCTTTGCTCTACAGTGCACATGTTATCCTTCAATTTCTAAGCTCTCCAAAAAGAACTGAACACCATCCAGTGCATCATACTACACAATGGCTTCACCTCAAGGAAGTTTAAATGCATCCTGGACAGGTAAAAACATAACTTAACACATACAAACCATATGCTGGGATACCACCCCAAGTCTAACCCCCAAGAACAATCCTGAACCTCATACTAAAAATTAACAGAATGAATGAATGAGAATAATTAAACAGCAAGTTTAATAATTTCTGTATTTCGGAATTTCTTATCCCTACACATCCCAGGTATTTTAGAGGTGATTGCAAAGATTCTGAAAAGATACAGTTTAGTCCCTTCATTATTTTCTTTCTACATTTCAATCATTTAATTTTAGTTTTAATTTTAATCTTATTTAATTTTGTAACTATTCATATGGTGGTATCCCAGCACCTGATCAGCTCTGTAAATAGGATAAACATTCCTCGTTCTAGCTTCACCTTGGGATTATGTTGATGCAGTGACAATGGCCTGTTAATTTCTGACCAAAATATCTGCAGTAATAAAAATTATTATTCTTTCATCTTATAAATGTGTGTGTAATAATCTGTATTAGGTCATAATTGTCAATAAAAATTTGCAAATAGGTGTGTGCATGCATGTGCATTCTGAATCATATTTTATTTTCTTATATGGATCTATAGTAAGAAATTTCACCATTATATCAATTAGATGCTTCTATAATGCACTAAGAATCACAGTGTATTATCATTCTATCACATAGAATGACTATCACATTTCTCTTTAAAGTCATTTTACCACTAGTGCATCCACTTCCTCTGACACACATTTTACTCATTCTGTTTGCCATGAGACAAATTGCTCACATTCCCTTGTTAATAAGTATAGACTTATTCAAATTCAAACAATTATGACTCATTCTTTCTCCTCTTGCGACTCGGGGCTTGTGACCTGCAGGCATGGGCATGGCTAACCCGGGGTCCCAGAGCTAAGTAAGATCAAAGCTTTTGGTCATACTTTTCTCTAACTCTTCCACTTCCTGCTTCTACCCTCATACTAACATTCTTCCTAATGTGGATTCTTTACTTAAAACTTTCTGTCTGTCTCTTTTCTTGCTTACTAACTCCAAGAGGAAGTCCTCCATTCTCCCTGAAGCTATTAGAGTACTCGAGGGCTAGGGGTATTTCCTCCTCTTTCAACTAACCACTAATAGTTATAATAGTCGGCAACAGCGCTATTTGTATTAACCTCCTGTAGCATATATGTTACAATACTGCGATGTGGAAGGCATGGGGAAACCACCACATTACATTCCCAAGCAAAAGCAGCAATGGAAGTCAAAAATGAAATCAAGATTGGCGATGGAGCCTTCACTGAAGGAGTCATGCCCGGCAGGAGAGAAGTAACCGGGGTTCTCAGGTTGACAGTCAACGAAATCCTGGTACTTATTCAAAAATGAAGACAAGAAATAAGCTGAATATTGGAACATGGAATGCAAGAACACTGCTAGAACTAGGTAAAATAGAAAATGTGAAAAAAGAAATGGAAAGACTTGAAATAGACATTCTGGGCATTAGTGAGACGAGATGGGAGGGACAGGGTGATTTCTGGAGTGGAGAATTTCGGATAATATATTCAGGACAAAAGAAGGGTGAGTCAGGTGTTGAAGTAATGCTTCATGAAAAAGTTGGAAAGTTAATCACTACAATAATTAACTATAGTGACAGAATCGTGGTGATAAGCATTCAAAATGAACCAGTAAACCTCGATATTATAATAGTCTACATGCCAACATCACAACATAGCGATGAAGAAATTTATGAACAAATAGAAGAAATCTGGAGCAGCTTTAAAGACAGAGACAGTACAATAATAATGGGAGATTGGAATGCTATAGTGGGAGAAGAGAGCATGATAATGTTTCAGGAAGATTTGGTCTTGGATGTAGGAATGAAAGAGGAAAGCAATTAATAGAATTTTGTACACAAAAAGTTAGTTGTAGCAAATACACTATTTCAAGTTCCAAAAAGAAGAAGATACACATGGAAAGCACCTGGGGATTCAAATAGATATCAAATAGATTATATATTGGTCAAGAAAAGATACAGAAACCAAATAAAATATTGCAAAAGCTATCCAGGTGCTGACATTAGTAGTGACCATAACCTTGTCTTAATGAAAACAGAACTGAAACATAGGAAACAAATCCAAAGATACAAACCAATAAGATGGAACCTTGAAAAATTAAAGAGTAAAGAAGTAAAGAGAGGATACCAAGAAGCAACTGATCATAACATTCCAGAAAACATAAATAGTCAGAATAATATTGAAAACCAATGGAATATGATTAAAGAGTTAATTACAAATTCATCAAATCAATTATTGAAAAATGCAGAAAAAGAAAAAAGAAAACATTGGATAACAGATGAAATACTTGGCCTTATGGATGAAAAAAGAAAATATAAAAATGCTGTTAAAGAAGAAGATGTGGCCAAATACAAATATCTTAAAAATCAAATTACAAGAAAATGTAGACAAGCCAAAAAAGAATACCCGGGAGAACAGTGTAATAACATAGATGAATTATTTAAAAAAGAAAACATAGAGAAAGCCTATAAAGAAATTAACAAACTGACTTTCATATTTAATAAGAACAGCAAAAACAATGCCATCAAAGATGAAAATGGAAAATTACTAATAGAATCTGAGGATATATTAATGGAATGGAAGAATTATCTTGAAAATCTCTATAACAGTGACGAGCTTGATGCTGATATCAGCATAGAAAATCAAAATGAAGATAATCTAGGACCCCCAATAATGCGAGAAGAATTTGACAAAGCACTGTCCGAAATGAGTAATGGAAAAAGTCCAGGTGTAGACAATATTCCTATAGAACTGCTACAAAATCTAGGTGATGAGACAAAAACCTTACTCTATCAATTAATAGCTCAAATCTATGACAGAGGAGAAATACCAAAGGAGTTTATGAAATCAACCATAATACCAATACCAAAAAAGAATAATGAAAACAAATGCAGCCAATTTAGAACAATAGCTTTAATCCCACATGTTAGCAAAATTCTACTAAAATTATTCAAAATAGAATTTATTCAAAAATAGATTGTCTATTGGGTGAAGACCAATTTGGATTCAGAAAGAATAAAGGAACAAGAGAGGCAATACTCTGTTTAAGAACAATAATAGAGAGAAGATTAGACCTTAGTCAAAATACTTACATTTGCTTCCTTGATTTAGACAAAGCGTTTGATAAAGTAAACCAGCAAATACTCCTAAATTGTCTAACTAATATCGGCATAGATTTGAGAGATAGGAAAATAATTTATCAAATTTACAAAAATCAAAATGGACGGATTAAAATCAATGATAAGGAGAAAATAATAAATATAAAGAGTGAGTAAGACAAGGATGTATACTTTCACCACTTTTATTTAATTTATATATTGAAAAGGCCATTCAGGAAACTAAAGATAAAATAAATAGTGGTATAAAGATAAATGGTGAGCAAGTCACGTGTATAAGATTTGCTGATGACATAGCCCTTGTAGCAGAAAACAGAAGAACGTTAAAAACAATGCTAGAATTACTAAATAATAACTTTGAAAAATATAAAATGAAAATCAACACAGATAAGACTAAAATCATTGTTACAGGCAAAATCCTTATCAATATAGAGTATATAGACATCAGCGGGAAACAAATAAAACAAGTCAAAAGCTTTAAATATTTAGGAAGCCTAATAACAGAAGATGGCAGAACAAGAGAAGATGTAAGATCAAGAATAAACAATGCAAAAACCCAATTCTCTAAGATGAAAAGCATTTTAACAGGAAAACTCAACCTATAATTGAAAAAAAAAAAATTAGTGAAGACATTGATATGGAGCATTGCACTGTATGGATGTGAAACGTGGATTCTAGGCAGAGAAGATTATTATTATTATTCCTGACACCTCCAAGGAGTCCGAAGACTCATCGTGGGAGGACACCTACAACTGTCTCAACCACTACACCGAACCACTACTACGAATCATCTCCATCAACGCCATCTACCGCCCACCTCCACCACTACCACAACTAGTATGTTTTGTCTGTAAATTGCGTGTGTTCTGAAGGGCCGATTTGTCTGTATGCGGGATGAAAAACCCGAGTTTCCGGGAGAAAAAACCCTGCTACCTCCGTATGAGATCGGCTAACTCACCTTCGATTGAAATCGACCAGATAAAGATTCCTCCCGTCGCGACGAGAATCGAACTTAGGCCTATTCCAATCGAAGGGCGCAATGTACCGTCATTCTTCCAATTGCGCTATGGAGGGACAAGATGTAAGAAGATTGGAGGCTTTTGAAATGCGGTGCTGGTGCCGCATGAACAAAATAAAATGGACAGAAAAAAAAATCAAACCGACAAGTCCTGAGAGAGAGGTAAACAAAACAAGAACTCTAATTAAATCGATCAAAATTAGAAGGGATAGGTGGTTTGGGCATATACTTTGACATGATGGACTTGTGAAAAGAATAACTGAAGAAAAAATAGAGGGGAAAAGAAGAAGAGGCAGACCAAGGAAAAGCTTTCTTGACCAAGTCAAAGATAGCACGGGTTTGAGGAGTTACCAGGAGGTTAAGAAGAAAGCCAATGACAGAGCGGAATGGAGGAAATTACTGCTGAGCTACCAGTCCCAAGACTGATGCAACTGATGAATTCTTTCTCCTCCTTATGTATTAGACAAAGACTCCACTGTAACCATCTTATAAATTCTTTTACCAACTTATATTTCTATTATATTCAGTCTTTTTTACCTATTTGTTAAGTTCTGCAATTCACAGTTCTTTAACCTATCCTTATATATTCAGTATTTTACAAGCCTGATATAAATTGTTGAAATGTACCAACCTCTACACTTTTTCTACTGCTTCCAATCTCTCTAAACCCCAAGGTAACTAAATGTGCATGCAGGAATTCAGATATTATTATTATTATTATTATGGGAAACTCCAAGGAGTCCTTAACTGTTGAGGGATAAAATATCACGTTAAAAATTATCCAATATTTGTACAGTATTCATCATGCTTTGCTTTGAACTCATTTGCAGTCATGGCATCCACAACAGACTCTGACAATCTATTCCCCTCATTCATTACTCTCCAAGCAAAAAACCTAGTTCTAACACCATTACTAACTACATGCTTACTTAGTTCCCACCAATAGTCCCTAGTTTTCTCACCACAACACCTGTTCTAAAAAAATTTCCTCTGAATTAATCTTGTAAAAACCCCTCAGTAATTTGTATGTCTCAATCATATCACCCCTTTTCCACCTATCAACCAGTTTCTGAAACCAACAAATCTTCAACCTGTTCTCGTAAGGTTTATTCCATAGACCTGCTACCATCTTGGTCACTTGCCTCTGGATCCTCTCCACTTCCTCCTCATCACCAAGAAACCCTGGCACCAGATCTGTGTGTGCAGTAGTCAAGATGGGGTCTTATCAAGACTCAATAAAGAGGAACAATAACCTGCTTGTCTCTGCTTGTTAAAGTATTCTTCAGTAACCAAGTGATCTGATGAGCTGCTTTAGTCACTTCTGCCAGCTGCATCTTTATATGGTCATGATCTAGATGCTTCTGGATCATGATCATATAAAGAGAAACAATAGCTTCATTATCTCTACTTGTCAATGTCCTTCTCAATATAGCAGTTATCCTTTACATTATTGTTATTTCCCTTCTTCCTTTCAATTTGCTAGAGCATTTGGCTGGGTGGTTAGCATGCCTGTTCTCCAACCAACAAGCTGCAGGTTTGAATACAGATCTGGGAAAGCATGGATGTGTGTGACTGTCCTTAGATGAGACATAAATTTCAATGCATGGCATGAGACCACCACCACCCCACTGATTGGAGATGTAAAGTGGCTTGAAAAAAATTTTCCATGTTTAGTCTCTAAAGCAGGGTTTCTGGACAATAAATAAAAATACAAGATATATATATATATATAAGAGCATAAAAACATAAAAATCCTTAGTCATTCACAGTAGTATGGTACTATCCCATCTTCTCTTTTGTGTTTAGGATCCAATGGCCTGTTGGCATCAAGTAACTAGGCTTTTTAGGAACATGAGACTGCTTAAGACGGGGTGGTTAATCCTACCTGCATTGCCTGCTATAGCTGTAAATTGCTCGTGTTTTTCTAACTGGTTTGCCTGTTTTACAGGATGAAAAAACCTGCAAACTCTGTATGAGACTGGCTAACTCTCTTTCAGCTGAAAAGCCCCCTGATAAAGGCCCTTCACATCTTAGACAGGACTCAAAAACCAGGTTTTTCTCACCAAAAAGTTTTGCTATACCAACTGAGCTAAGAGGCTCTACTAAGGTACTATAGGTTAAAAAAACATTTTGTGGGTGGAAGTCACATAAAAAAATGAACAGGTAAGTTTGTTGTAAGTTTGAATACTTCTGTGAACACAGAAGTTTGTCATGATCTTTGCATGAAAGATGAATTCAGATAAAATTAATTTTATTTCAACCTCGGTGTGAGACCGCTACCCTAATTACTGGGGGCATAAAGTGGATTGAAAAAAGTTCCATGTTTAGTCTCCAGAATAGAGCTCCTGGATTATGCATAAAAGTAAATAAAAATATAAAAAAGAAATATCAAATAAAAGTAACACACAAGGTATTAATATTAATGCTATAGGTTTACAACTTTTTGTGACAGTCACATAGAAAAAGTGTATATCTAACTGACTGAGTAGATAAAATCTCCACTCCACAAACCTACAAGTTGGGTTTGAATCCATCTGGTACAAAGATGTTTGTGAATATCATTATACAGATGATTTTTCAAATTCCTATGTGAAACTTTTTTTTTTTTTAATTGATCATTCACATGAGAAGCCGCAAAACCTATAGCACACTGGTATTGGTGTTGTGTGTGTGTGTGAGCAAAACTAGACGCTTACTGGAAGTCTTAACTGGCTTCAAGATGTACACATATACAGAGCATGATTTTCAGATAATTTAATGCAAATTCATGGTACTATAGGTTTCCAACCTTTTATGGATGAGATTTTTTTTTTTTTTTTTTTTAAATAATAAACTTGTCCACTTCATCCCTAAATCCCTATCCTCCTCAGTAACTTTGAGATACAATCACACCGATGATATATATAAGCCTGCAATTTCTTCAATTGCAAAAAAAAAAAAGCAAAATTGGCAACATTTAACTAATCTCTATTTGCTTTTGCCAACATAGTCTGTTCATATAATCCTGAATGGATACTATATCAGAATTGTTCCACTTTTATATACTTTGCATCATAAATCAAAAAACATCCACAATATATCAATAATGTATAACTTAATCAGATATACTGCAAGTGTCTTAGCTATTTCTTGTTTCCTTTAAACATTAATATAACACTTAAGAGAGAGAGAAATATTACTTAGTACCTATAAAAAAATACTCTACAGATTCATAATATAATAAAAATTAAATTGCATATCACTCAAAAATTATGGATCCTAAGAAAACTCTAAGGAATTTAAAATTTCAGTGTCAAAATCAACTATTTAGTATATTCAATTTTATTTAATTTTTTATGTAACAAATACCTCAAGGTCCTTCACTTCTATCTGGGCAAAGATAAGAAAAATGTCTGCAATTCTTCCATTGGTAACCCAGATCTTTTCACCAGAGAGGAGATAACTCTGACTACCATTTAAAGATGCTGTTGTTTTAACAACTGCAATATCAGATCCACTGTACCAACATAAAATAAATGTGCATGTCAAACTTTGGATTCTGAGTATACAATACTACAAAACAAAACAATCTTTTTTTTTTTTTGCATTATACAGCTTACAAGTGTATAATTGATATGTTTATTATGGTAAACTCATTTATGAGCAAGCAATCATATACACAGCATACCATTCAATCAAGATATGATTTTTATATAGGATTATGCTAAATAAACAGTCATTCCTTGAATTATGAAGTTCTGTTCTGATGATCCCATCATAAATTGAAAGACTTAAGTTGGAAAACACTACATTTACCTATTTAGTGTATAGGGAAAAATAAAAAAAATTAATAAACAAAACTATAAACAGACTAAAAATTCAGACAACCAATCGATAGCATTATCTGGGAGTAAATACAAGTTCCTGATGCCTCCAAAGAAGGAGTGGGGGAGGGAGTAATCAAGGAAAAGATTTATAGTCTTACCATGCATGGTAACTATTTTACATCTCCATACTTGAGCATTTCTGGTCAAATATCATCTACTCCTGCTGCCTTTCCACATTTCAGGCTATATACATATATATATATATATATATATATACACATATATATATATATATATTCCTGATTGCATGACTGTTGAGTGGTTATTACCACTGTGCTGTCAACGATTATTTCATTTAACAATGTTTTGAAGTAATTAAGGTGAGTAAGGGTAGGTCATGCCTCAGTAACTTGCTCACGTATTATAACACAGTGACGGCTGAACTGGATAAGGGTAATGGGTTTACGGTGATTCTACTGGACCTTGCCAAGGCCTTTGACAGGATTCCACATGGAATTCTAATCAGTAAATTGCAGCATATGGGAATGGACATAGGGTTGGTGAGATGGATAGGAGGGTGGTTGACGGAGAGATATCAGAGAGTGGTTTACTTGGGAGTAGAGTCCACAAGACGGCCTGTGACTAGTGGTGTGCCACAAGGATCTGTTCTTGGACCAATGCTGTTTAATTTGTTCATAAATGATATAGGAAATGATCTGAGAGGAACAGTTCATTTGTTTGCGGATGATGCGAAGTTGGGTAGGGCAATAGTGAATGCAGATGACGTCAAAATTTTGCAGGATGATTTGGATAGATTGGAGGTCTGGGCTAAGGAGAATGGATGTCAGTTTAATGTGGCAAAATGTAAGGTTATGCATTTTGGGGTGAAAAGATTGGAGGCAGTTTACTGCATTGGTGGAACCCTGCTCCAGGAAATTGATGAGGCACGAGATTTAGGAGTGTTGGTGGATAGGGAATTGAAATTTAGGGGACACATTGCAAAAGTGACCAAAACAGCTCATCAAATCACTTGGTTGCTGAAGAATACGTTGACAAGCAGAGACAAGCAGGTTATTGTTCCTCTCTATCGAGCCTTGATAAGACCCCATCTAGACTACTGTGCTCAGATTTGGTCACCTAGGTTTCTTCTTGATGGGGAGGATGTGGAGAGGATCCAGAGGCGAGTGACCAAGATGATAGCAGGTCTGTGGAATGAACCGTATGAGAACAGGTTGAGGATTTGTGGGTTGCAAAAATTGGTTGATAGGCGGAGGAGGGGAGATATGATTGAGACATTCAAATTACTGAAGGGTTTCTATAAAATTAATTCAGAAGATATTTTTGAGAACAGGGCTGGTTGTGGGAGGACTAGGGGACATCCATGGAAACTGGGCAAAAGTGTGGTTAGTAAAGGTGTTAGAGCTGGGTTCTTTACTTTTAGAGTAGTGAATGAGTGGAATGCACTCCCTGAGTCTGTAGTGGATGCTGTGACAGTGAATGAGTTTAAGGCGAGGTATGATAGATACTGTATGAATGTCAGATAGTTGTGATGAATATGATTTGGGGCCTCCCTCGATGAGTCTAATGACTCCCTGGAGTTGCCCGTAATAATAGTAATAATAATAATTACTTCATACATCAAGGATATCTTTTTCTCCAGTTTTCATGTCGCCTTGGTTATCTCTAATTCCTTTTTGAGATTTTGAGAGTTATTCATCGTTTAATATTAAGGAAAGGAAATTAGATGTTAGGCCAAGGTGAGTAAGGAAGTCTGGGAGGATGCCATCAATGACAGGAGCTTTACGTGGTTTTGTTAATTTTTTGTTCAGGTCAGTGACCAAGCTTTGTGACCTGATCTGGTAAAGTTCAGGTTGTTCATTTCTTCATACCAGCAAGTTCTTCAACTAGATAGTATTTTCCCCATTTACAGATTTTTTTTTTTTTTTTTTTCATAATTTACATTCTAACACAAGTGATTAAAGGTCTGTATGCACTGGGGAATCCCTACAAGTTTTCAGTGAATCACTGTCTTAGAAAACAAAAATATAAGATATCTGCCAATATTGGAGTGTTGCCAAGTGGTAGACTAATTTGGAGGAAAATTGTTATCAGAATAAAGTAGTACGTAAAATTGAATCATGTTGCTCTGTCATAGTATCCTGTACACTCTTTGGGGTTGCATATCAGACAATGATGAGGATTGATTCCCTTTACTTTATCTCACACAAATCATTAGTTTGTTGTGCAACCTCAAGGAGAAATGACTGAATGTGATTTTTAGGAGGAGAGGAGAGGTTCTTTGAAAACTTTTATATAAAGTTTAGAACACTAAATAGTATTGTTTCATATATGTAAAAAAGACAATAAATTATCAATACAAAATGCATTTTGCTATCTGTTTCATGCAAATATTGGTCCTTTACTTAAATACACTGCTCAACAAAATTAACAAAATGCTTAGAAAATGTGGGATAACTTGTGGAGTTTGCAATGAAGCAGAAAAAAATTTGGTATAGTTTTGTACAATATAATAACAATGAAGAGACAGGAAGAAATGTTGGACAGAGAGATTACAGAGGGGTATATAATAATTATCAAAAAATCACATTATAGAAGTAGACACAATATGCTTGAATGTGATCATGTAACATGATTATGGCATAATGTCCTCTGTAATGGCTATATAGGCCTTACAATGGTGGTCTATGCATGATTATAAGGGGGATCTATAAGATTATGTTTCAAAAAATTCCATTTTTCTGGAAACCAGTGCAGACTTTTGCTCACTGAGTGACCAAGGTGGTGGCTGTCAGCATGTAATAGAATGTTGAAAGGTGTACCATACATGTTCAATTAGATTTAAGTCTAGTGATTATGCTAGTCACAGATCACTGGATATCTTCAATTTCAAGATACTGACACCATTTGGGCGATGCCATTTTCATGCATGAAAAAACAAACTGGGCCAATCCATACAAAAATCATACATAGGGTTTGAGGATCTGCTCTCAGTCCCTCTAAACAGTTATAGAATACTTGTCAAAAACATGAAGGGAGTGCAGCTACTTTATTATTCTGTCCCACACAAGAATACTGTCTCCACTGTAAATGTTCTTTTCTCTGATGTCGGAAGGATTTTACTACATTCCTTGTTCTCTCCAGATCAAACATCTAGAATCCATTTATAAGCTAAAACAGGGCTCATCTGAGAACAGAACTGTACCCATTTGTCACAGCTCCAAGTCACACATTTATCGCACCAGTTCTAATGAGTTCTACAGCAGTTTGTGGTTAATAGGAAACAAACCATTGACTTCCTTGCATAGAGTCCACTTGAATTGAGTCTTCTTAATACAGTCCATTTGGAAATATTTTCACCTGTGGTTTCAACAACCTCAAGAATCAGGTGGTGACAGGATTGTAGGGTTCCATCTTGCTCTTAGAGCCAGATAGTGGTCTGTTCTGGTTGACATAGCCTTCACATAACCTTAGCCAGCTCTGCTTGTAATGGTTCCTGTCTCCTAAAACTGCACTCACAGTCCCAAGACAATACCTCATGACACATTAAGCCAATGTGACACGTTTGCCTACAATTGCATGGCTTGAAGTCATCTGATGGTCTGCCATCTTAAAGAATCATCTAGATCAGGGGTGGGTAACTTTTTTAAGTGTGCATGCCAAAATCGCCAAATATTTGATGCAAATGTTTCTCACATGTCAACCGAAATTTTGCAGAACATATTATTATTTGGTGTCTTAAGTAATGGGAGAACCTTTTCAAATAATCAAAAATCACACTAGAGAGGTAAAAAACAAATAATATTTTAAGAGTGATTACTGTAAGTCATGTAAGATTGAATGAATGTAAAAATTAGTGATGGAGTTTTTACTTAAGTCCTTCTACCCTGTTGATAGGATGGATATTTTTTATTTGCCTTTAAGCATAATTCTAACTGCCATATACAACCACACAATTTAAAGATGCAATTTTTAACACCAGCAAAATAAACAATAATTCTGAATTTTTTAGTTTTTTTTTTTTTTTTATAAAGATCAATTACACATAAGTTTTTAAGATTTTCCAATATATTACAGTGCACAATCCCATAATCACTTTACTTAACTAAAGCACAATAAAAGAAAATGAAATGAAAGATATTCTTTTATTGATTCTTAATCCTTTATGAGTAATACATAACAATTACAGATAAAATAAAATGTTATTTTACCTATATAATATTTAAACAGAAATTAATCTTTAGCATTTTTAGCAGAAAACATCAAACCAAAACTAGAGAAAGAAAAATAGTGGACGTTTTATTTATTTAGCATCAATGACACTTCTGCTGGTGCATCACTGATGACAGATAATTTATATCAGGTGTATATTTTGTAACTTGTAGAGATATGTATGCACTACTAGTTTCATCTATAAGGCTACTCCTATTACAAGACTTAATGAAGTTCATCACTGAGAACAATGATTCACAAGAATATGTAGATGAAAAATGGATAGTAATGCTGTTGCGAGTCTATTTAAACATACAAAAGTTTCTGGAATAGTATTTCAAGTCCTTAGTACCTCGTTTTCTGCACTTCTTTCTGTTACTTCCATCTCTAATTGCTATTTTTCAATTCTGAGGTCAACAAATTTCTGCCTCCAAATGGAGCTACTTTGAAAATCAATCAACTGCATTTCAAAATCATCCATATTTATCCACAAAAACATCTGCAAGTTTAATTCATTCAGTTTTAAAGTGTCTGGAAATTTAATGAATTTGCAGTCTCTTCTAATTCTCTGAACTTAACAAATCTTAGAGAGACCTGTTCAACAGTTGACACAGTGACATTTAAAAATAGCTTTTGAAGACATTGGCAGTTCTGTTTTCTCATCCTTTTGGAGATCATTAATGCATTTTTTTAGATTTGGAAAATATCCAAATCTCTCACTGTCTACATCCCTCTTATAAAACTCCTGGTTTCATTTCAAATGCCTTTATGTCATCAAACATAATATCGAGTCTTACCACAGCCCTGTAGTTTAAGGTTTAAGTCATTTAAATGTTCGCAAAAATCTGCAAAAATCATCAGTTTACAAACTCACATGATGTCATACATTTCTTTATAAGACATTTGTTGATTAGTCAAGAAGAGATTTATCTCATCCATGCATTCAACAAATCGTTTTAGAACAAGACCTCAACTAACTAACAAACATTGTTATACATTATTAGTCCTATGTACACTGAATCCACCTCATTCAACAGATACTGAAATTGTCTTTTATTCAAAGCACATGCAGAAATGAAATTAACAACCTTGGTTACTATTTGCATCACTTCTTGAAGTTCCTTTAGGCCAGCTTATGCACATAAAGTCTCCTCATGTAAGATGTAATGAAAACTTTTCAGTGGATGACCAACATGTTTTGCAAACAGATTTACAAATCCTGCTTCCTTACCAACAATGCTGAGTGCACCATCTGTTGTGACAGATACCACTTTTGAAATATCAATTTGATGAATAGATAATTTTTTCATAACTGCTTTACACATTTCAATCCCTGTATGCTCGGGTAGTGTTTCAAGGTTAATCATCTCTTCGCACACTTCATCAACCCTACAAAATCAAGCAAAGATTGCTAGCCTTGCTGATGTAATGCCCATGCTCTCATCAACACAAATAGAAAAGAACTTACATGAAGCCAAATCTTTTGTTAATTATTCTGCTGTATTCCTTTTCACCTTAAGGTGGAAAGGAATACAGCAGAACAACAGTAGAAAAACAGTTAAGTATCCTATCCTTAACTGTTTTTCTACTCCCAGACAAATCTTTAATGCGCAGAATAATTTTTACATTTCTGAAATGCTGTCAAAAGGATCACATTCTAGCCATGCTTCTTTAATATGCTTCCATCACTGAGTTGTTTTCCATGTTGGGTAATAACTTTTGAAGTCTCAAAACTAGCTGCAACTAAATTGGAACTAGGCCTACCTGAAATAAATTTCATCAATGTATTGGACTGTTTTTTTGTCTTGCTCAGTCAATGAGAAATTAATTCTCTTTGTTCTTGCTCACTTTTATTGCTTAAGTTCTTATGAACAGTTTCAAAATGTCTCTTTACAGAAGAAGTCCAACAAACAACTAATTTGGAACATAAAATGCATAATGCTTTATTATCTTTCTTAATCATACCAAATTTTTCAGTCCAGTATTATTTAAATTCTCTAATATCCTCTTCATTTGAATGTCTCTGTTTCTTTGCTAGTGGTTGTCATTAAATTGACAATAAATACTTCCGATCCATATTTTAAAGACTTACGATTTAATTAAATCCAAATTCACATATATACACACACTTTAGAAAACTGGTATTCTTTATGAAACACAAAAAAAAATATATAAAATGATGGTAGGAGTCACGTCACAACTGGCTGCCTGGTAAAAAGGTGCAACAAGTGAGTGGAACAAGACTTGTACATCAGTATATCGCTGAGATAGATGGCTTGGAAATAGGATGTTTGTTTCATTTTCTTATTACTTTTTATTACTAAAACAGTTGATAGTATTTGTTTCTTTATTGCATTTTTATTTGGTATCGCTCTACTTAATAAAATTATATTCTACTAAGTTAAAATATACAACTCAGCGAAGATGTTGGATGTGTATTTATTTATTTAATTATTTTTTAAGGTTGGCTCTGGACTGCGTACTGGAAAAAAGTCACTGCCGTGCCACGTTTGGCAAGCATGCCAAGGATTCCCTGCCTCTGGTATAGATGATGACTTACCATCCTGAAGGTACTGGAGATGTGGCTAATGCCAAAAAATGGGAACGAACAGATTAATTTGGAAGTGATATAATTGCAACTTCTTTTTCTGGTATGAGTAATTGCATTTGCAAGGGAAGCATGGAGAAGAACAAGCTGGATTCAAGCCAAATACAGATTTTAAGATCAGATTTTCACAAGACAAATAGTTGAGAAATCATTGGAATATAACAAGGATCTGTATTTAAGTTTTGTAGATCTGGAAAAGGAATATGACATGGTGCCAAGAGAAAAGCTGCTACTCAAAATGCTACAGTTATATGGTGTGACATGAGACATTATAAAATGGAATATATAGTCTATATTTGAGTTGTATGTAAGTCAGCAGCTGGAAATGAAGGAATTACAGGAAATGAAGGAATTACCTGATTTAATATTAAATTATTTAATATTAAATCAGGTGTGAGACAAAGGAGCACATTACCTCCATTGTTATTCATCATCTATATGGATCACATTATGAAGTAAAGTGGTATTAAACCTGATATCAAAACTGGAGATGTTAATCTCAATCTTTTACTTTAATACAGATGTACTTCTAAATAAATCCAGTACAAGTCTCTAGAATTCTTTACTAAACTGAATAACTACTGTAATAAACACTGTATGAAACAGCAATAAAAAGACAATGAAAATATCAACTGTATTCTAAAGGGAGAATCTATAGAACAAGGTAAAACATTTCAGCTACTTGGGCACAATTTTAATGGATTAAATATGAAAAGAGATAACAGAATTAGCAAAGCTGGTATGGTAGAAAGTCAACTGGATAAATTTATATAGAATAAAAGAGAAATTAGTCAAACATTAAACTAGCTGTCTATAAGACAATGTTCAAACCATTTTAACTTAGGGATCTGAGAGCTGAATTATAAATAAAACTCTTGATCTTGAGACTACAGAAATGAGAGTTTTGAGAAAGATTAGGTGAGTGAACAGACAGCATCAATGATAGTATCACATTAAAAATGAGAATAATAAGAAAGAATTTGACATTGTTAACACATTAAGGAATGTGTTAACAGAGCTAATTTCAGGCAGTATGGTCACTTAAACAGCCTAGGTGAGCATAACAAGTGTTCTTTGGTAGGAAGGCAGGAAAAAGATCAGAGGAAGAACAAGATCTGGGAGGTGGGGGGTTGATACAGTAAGAAGTGCCTCAGAAGACAGAAATATAAAATATGATAATATATTGGAGTCTTGACAGATAACAGAATAATTTGCAGCAAAACTGTCAATAGGAAGTTAGTAATTGTGTAACTTTTTCATGTAGTATTATCATAATTTGTGTTCACAGGAATTTGATAATGATGTAATGTTCAGTGTGTACCCAAATTCCCAAGTACCCAGTAAAAACTGGATACTCAGAATGCCCATTATATCTAATATTCACCTTCAGATACATTGTTAAAAATATACTAAAAATAAAACCATTTTGTTCTATTAATTTTGTAGAGCAGTGTATCACAAGTAGTAGTAATAGACTGCAAATTTATATGTTGAATATCACTCATCATATGAAATCATGACAATGATATGATATAATAATCACATGTACTAACAACATTAGTCCATTAATTTTATGGAAAATGTGTGTAAATTTTGAAACTTTTATATAGATGTAATAGTTTATATGAAAAAAACCTGTAAGCCATAAATTTTGCTATGTGTAAATCACTATCAGAAAGAAACATCACTAGTCATAATAAGATAAACTCAAAATCTGAACCTAGTTTCTTCAGATAAACAAAATGCTGCTATTAATTCTCCAGATGCCAACTTAGGAAGATATCTGTTTTTTTGTTCTTCATTTCCTGATAACAAAATAGCCTGCAAATAACAATAAAATAGTAAGTGTTATTACTTTCAAACACTCATATAAGATACTCACATTCATAAGTTAATTTAAAATGAATTAACTTAGTATATACAATTATAAGAACAAATAAACAACTAAGAGCATTAACAAATAATTTCTGCTCTGGAAATTGAAGTTTTTTTTTAATGCCATACCGTCATAAGAGAACAATAATAGACTGACAATCTGTATATTATTAAATATCATCAATGACAGAGTGAGTGATGATAGCATCATGTGTATATAATTATAAAAACAAACAAATTTCTATTCAATTAACAAACAATAATGAGCATTAGCAAATAATTTTTGCTCTCGTTACTAAAGCTTTTATAATGGTATACAACTGTAAGGAATGGTAGTGTGACTGATTATGGTTGTATTTGCCTGTATGTGTAGATTTCTGTAGACAGTAAAAGTCAAGGATCCAACAGACTGATATGTAACCAAAGTGCCTGGGAAATGTGCTAGATAGAGCACGCACATGTGCACACACATGCACAGAATAACTAAATACTAGGTTTTTGTGGGATACAGTTGGTGTTTGGAGCATTTTTCAAATCTTTCCATAAAGCTAGCATAGTTAGAAAAGTCATCTTAGATTAATTCCAAAGTCTCTTAAAATGGAATGCCAGTGTACAAGATGATGTCAAAACTGACTTTTGTGTCAGTACTGCAGAAGATGGCAAGGGACACTATAAAAACTTTAGTATTTAAAATTGGTCAACTTCTTGATGTGCAATGAGGTATCCAGTAACATGAGATATTACTTTGGCAAAGTATCCAACAATTTGTAATTAAGTGAACCAATGTTCTGCTATTTGCAATAATTTCAAATTTTGTTTGCACATTTTTGGCAACCTGTATATCCAGGAGGTTCTAGAATTCTATGGTTTCAGTTTACATCTCTGATGTCCACAGTTCACAAAGTGACATTTTTGAAGAGCCTGTGAATGGGTTTAATTTGCATATTAGTGAGACTGGAGTGTCCAATTAGTGGTATATGGAACATGATTTTAATACTGTGGCTGGCTTATATGCATAATCAGAGTAGTTTAGAATAACAGAGAGATGGATGATTGCCCTTATCTACTTTTATAATAATTATTTTCCAGTTGTTTCTAATTACATTAAATAACTGTAAAGTAAAAAATTAAAAGGTTTCCTTTCCCTTTCTACAGTAAAGAAAAAAGCAAGTGACAAAATGAGTGCAGAGTTAACTACAAAGAAAGGCTGTTTTGGTTCATGAATGGTATCAGCATCCAACAGCAAGGAATAACTGGCAATTGCTGGACTATTAATCAAAAAAAAGAATTCATTCTGTGCAAAGTATAACTGGCTAAATTATCAAAATAAGAGATTTGCATGCAGGACTGTTGTTAGGGTACATGCCACATCTACATTCAAGAAAATATGTTATTTTTTTAGATGGAATTGTTATATTTTTAGAATTCTGCAAAATGGTTTAGATACCATTCTGCAGAATTTTGCACACTTCTAGGCATTGCTTTAGTTGCTTAGTGGATGATGTCCATGCCTGGATGTGCATTATGTAAACAAATGGAATGAACTCTTGGAGTTGAAAAATGATGGAGGTGAAGATTTCTAAGAAACATGCAACAATGATGTTGCCTATTTTGGCAAAAGCAGACAGCAATAGCTACTAAGTGTGATGTAACAATATAGGTAAATACATTTTTATAGGTTTCTTTTCCATGTCCCTTAAATCTTCAGTTTTTCTTGCTAAGAATGGGTACTAGCATCTTTTTTTTAAAATAAAACACGCTGGTTCTGGGGAAAACTTAGGGGAGTGAATAGATGACAATCACAAAAGGTAGAATCATATTAATAATGATGATATTAAGAAGGAATATGACATTGTTAGCATTCAGGAATGTCTGAGAAGAACTCATCTAAGGTGGTCACTTAAACAGAATGAAAGAGCAAAGGTTAGAAAAACAGGTGTTTGATACCGAGATGGGTTGAAAAAAAAAAAAACATCTGAAAGGCAGACCATAATCTAAATGGATTGATGCAGTTAGAAGTGTTCTAAAAGACAGAAATATAAGATCTGCCATATTGGAGTTCTGACAAATGATAGACTAATCTGGAGGAAAATTGTTAACATGATATTAGTAATAAGAAGTTAATCATGTAGTACTGTCATAGTATCCAATACAATCCTCAAGGACACATATCAGGAAATTGAGGATGAAGAATATAGTTACCAACAACAAGTTTACTTCAATAATGTGAGGGAAATAGGGTTAGATATCTGGAAGCATTTCTCTACAGACCAAACACTTTTTTTAAGACACTTAAAACTGCTATTCAAACACATCTATTTGCATGCAGTGGAGTATAAAAACACAACCAACAGAAGGAAGAAAACAAAAACAAATATCAGGAAATTGAGGATGAAGAATATAGTTACCAACAACAAGTTTACTTCAATAATGTGAGGGAAATAGGGTTAGATATCTGGAAGCATTTCTCTACAGACCAAACACTTTTTTTAAGACACTTAAAACTGCTATTCAAACACATCTATTTGCATGCAGTGGAGTATAAAAACACAACCAACAGAAGGAAGAAAACAAAAGCACTATTCACTCAGATAACCAAAAGAAATCACTTGATAGCAGCAGTACTGTTCCCATGTAGTTAACAATCCAAGTAATGGGCTCAGGTTTGCTTTCAGAAGTTCAGTGATCAGAAGAGACCGCTTTCAAACTGATATGGCACTGATGTTTAATGAAAAGCCTTAGTGTTAAGGAGAAAATTATTTATGCATATCATGAAAACTATTACAAAATATTGCTACATGTGTTTCCAATAAAAATATCTCAGATGGATAAAACGGATGCACTCTGTTTTGAGTGTAAATATAAGATGCAATAATTAAAATCAAGGAATATATATATTTATTAAAAAAAAAAAAAATTATTACCTGAATTGCCATAGCTTGTGTACTAAGAGTAGCTTGAATTGAAAAATCACAGCCAGTGTTTTCTGTAATCTTAGCAAATTCTGTTGCTGTAAGGTTGAGTCCATCTATTGTAAATATAATTATTTGCTATAAATTTTCGGTAATTATGAAAATAAATAGTTATTAAAAGGAACATGTATTTCCTCATTATAGTTTGATCAGAACTATTTGCACAAATCATTGTGTCCATGTTATTATTATAACTATGTAAAATAATATTTAAAAAAGTCATTATTCAAATTAAGGGGATATTAAATCCCACATTGTTTTAAAACCGAATAAGAAACTCAAAGATTGGAATCAGAGAGTTTCATGCTGAATATAGTAAACTATAAAAGTATCGGCAGTTACTAGCGTGAGCTAATGCAAGTAGGTCCTAGTATGTAGTACAATCTCAGGCAACTCGTTGCAAAGGTGGGGAAAGTCCTGATCACTAATCTTGGTATTTTCCATAATGTAAAAACACATTTCCTAGGAAATGTATGCTGTTATTACATTATGGTGGGAGGTCACTACCCAGACCGGTTTCAGCCTTTTTTGAGGCTTCATCAGTGAGTAGCTAGACCAAAATTTGATTCCAATCTTTGAGTTTCTTATTCGGTTTTAAAACAATGTGGGATTTAATATCCCCTTAATTTGAATAATGTTTATATTGCCGAAATGAAGCCTATTGGCTCTTTATATTTAAGTAAAAAAGTCATATTTATGAGATTTTTTTTAATTGCAACACTATTGTTACTACTCAAGAGAAATGAAGTATGTCGAACATGCTGACTGAATAGCATCACTCTCTCTCTCAAAACCAACAGACTGTGGGTATTCAAACTCCAGTATATTGGTCTGAATACAACTGGAAAGGAAATATCCGTGAATGTCTTTAGAAAGTAGATGAATCTCAATGCCCTCTCTGTGTGTGTGTGTGAGTGAGAGAGAGAGAGAGACTACTTTCTGGAGAGAATTTCAAGAGTAAGGTCATCAGCAAGCTCATGAGAAGAACAAAAACCTCAAACAAGAAGGGTCACCCAAGCATGGTAAGGAAGTCAAATTCAGAGTGTGAGAAGAAATTAATTAAATGAGATAAAGTAACTTCAAAGACTTCTTGCATTATGTGGCAGGTAAAAGGAAGAATGACTATGGTACAATAATTATTATTAATGCTAATGGTAAAAACGTGATAGAATACTGAATAATTACTTTGAAAAGTTCTTATCATCCAAATGGATATTCGGCTGTAATAGATGTGACAAGGACTGATGTTGAAATATAGATTGCTAGCCTGGTAAGTTAAGTGATTAGAGTATCTGCTTTTCAATCAACAGACACTGGGTTCGAATCCTGCTGTGGACATGGCTGTTTACAATTATCTTTTAATTGGGCAATGAATTTCATTGTTCAGTATGAGACCACCATCTTTATAGACCTGAAGTGCCTTGAGAAAAAAGTTCCATGTTTGGGTTCTAAAGCAATAGAGTAGAATTTTTTTTTCACTTGGTATTTTTTAATTGGCAAGAATTCTTGCCAACTATATTCTTGTTTTATTCATTTACAGTTTAATGATCTACTATATAACTTGGACACTAAAAAGTCTTCTAGTGCTGATGGCATCTTTCCAATTGTTCTAAAACATTGTTCAACAGAGCTAACACCAGTCCTGCATTACCTTTACAATCTTTTCTTTCATGCTTACACGGTGATCAGAATACATTATGGAAAATTATAGAGACAACTACTGTGTTAGAGCAAAACTTTAGTTTAATATAAACCAAAATGAACACTCGATGCTTCGACATTCATATCAAGGTCATCATCTGCAGCATACACATATATACAGAGAAACAAGCTGCACTACAATCTACACGGTTTGCTAAAGTTACTGACTAACTGTTACAACAATTATTGGCCTGACTTCTGGTGAAAAAAAAAAAAACACCTTGACTACATCAAGCTACAGTCCTATTATTATTATTATTATTTATTACGTTACAAAATGAAATTGGGGTGGAGAGCAACATGTTTATTATATATCATCATCAAATTCCTGACATGTACCCTCAAGGGGTGTACAGGATATAATAGTACTACATGAAAAATTTACATCATTACTAACTTCCTACCTACAATTTTCCTCCAAATCAGTCTGTTACTTGTCAAGACTCCATTATCAGATCTTATATTTTTATCGTCTAAGGCACTTTGTACCGTATCAATCCACCTATATCTTGGTCTTCCTCTGGGTCGTTTTCCTGCCAACCTGGCAGAGAACACTTGTTTTGCTAATCTTTCCTCGCCCATTCTGTTTAGGTGACCATACCACCTGAGATTAGCAGATTAGCTCTGCTAACGCATTCCTGGATGCTGACGATGCCAAGTTCTTTCCTAATATCCTCATTTTTCATATGATATTGCCATTGATGCCATCTATTCATGCCTATAATCTTTCTCAGGATTCTCATATTTGCGGTCTCTAGTCTTTGGTCAAGTGTTTTACTTCTAACCCAGCTCTCAGATCAATAAGTTAAAATTGGTTTGAACACTGTCTTGTATACAGCTAATTTAGTCTTCTGACTAATTTCTCTCTTATTCCATATGAATTTATGCAATTGACTTCCTACCATACCAGCTTTGTTGATTCTGTTGTCTATTTCCATATTTAATTTACCATCTTCACTAAAAATCATACCTAAGTAGCTGAAATGTTTCACTTGTTCTACAGGTTCCCTATTCACAACACAGTTGACATTTTCAACAATTCTACATATTTTCATTGCCTTTGTCTTTTTAATGCTGACCTTCATACCATTTCTATTACAACAGTTATTCAATTTAGTTAGATAATCTTGCAGACTTGTAGCGAATTTATTTAAAAGTATAACATCGTCTGCATAAAGCAAAGAACTGACATTAACATCTCCAATTTTGATATCATGTTTAATACCACTTTCCTTCAAAATGTGATCCATATAGATAATGAATAACAGAGGGGATAATGTACATCCTTGTCTCACACCAGTTTTAACATTAAACCATCTTCCTGTACTTCCATCAATTCTAACTGCTGACTTACAACTCAAATAAAGACTAAGTATTGCTCGATATAATGCCCCACTGACACCATATAACTGTAGCGTATTGAATAGCTTCTCTCTTGGCACCTTGTCATATGCCTTTTCCAAATTGACAAAACTTAAATACAGATCTTTATTATGTTATCATGATTTCTCCACTATTTGTCATAAAGTGAAGATCTGATCCTGAGAGTCTCTATTTGACCTGAATCCAGCTTGTTCTTCACCAAGCTATTCTTCCACAATTCTTCTCAACCGTTTCTAAAGTATACTTGCATAGATCTTGCCAGGAACACTCAGTAGGGATATACCTCTTTAATTCAAACATTCAGTTTTATTTTGCTTTTTATATATGGGTACTATGAGAGCTCTACTCCAATCAACGGGAATTCGTCCCTCTGCCCATGCATTCTGAACTATGCAGTGCAGCCACTGTAAGACTTTTATACCACCATACTTCAGCATTTCTGGTCGAATATCATCTGTCTTTCCACATTTCAAGCCTTTGATGGCTTTTTCTACTTTAAGTATCGATATGTATTCCTGACTGCATGCCTGGTCAGTGTTTTTTTTATCACTGTGCTCTGTCATCACTGCTTTAGCTTTTCATTAGCAAATTTTCAAAGTAATTACTCCATACTTCAGGGATATATTTTTCTCCTGTTTTCATGTCACTTTTATTATCTCTAACTCCTTTTACAGCACTCCTTCATCCATTCCTAAGCTTCTTCAACAACCTCCAGAATATATTCTATTGCCAAAGTCCTCCCATGACTTTTGTTTCGCTAGTTTTACACTGTGTTTAGCTTTCTTACATTTGTCTCTGTATTCTCTAAGAGCACAAGCTCACTTATTTGCCAGAAACCTTTGATATGCTTTCTTCTTCTTTTCCTTTACTGCCTCTTTAACTTCCTGTGTTCACCATGGAGTTCTGACTTTTCTGTCCTTGCAGACCTCACTACATGCCTCTCAAGCAGAATCAATCAGGGTTTTCTTCAAGGCTTGTCAGTGAATCTCCAAGGTTTGGTTCCTGTTCTCAAACTCTTTCATTTTTTCTTCAATAATCTTTGTGTATTTTAGTTTACAGTTCACATCTGAGAGCTGCTCAACTTTTATTTGCTTTAAAACTTTCTTACATTTCATTCTTTTCAATATGAAATTCAATTTTCTACTGCTCGAGACTAAACAGTGATCACTTCCAATTTCAAATCCTCTGTACACTCTGGTGTCCTGCACCAGGGAGAAAATATCACTATCAACAATAACATAGTCAATGAGACTTTTCTTATTCCTTGCCACTTCTCTCCATGTGAATTTGTGCACATTTTTATGTTGGAACATGGTGTTAGTAATAACCAGTCCACGTCTTGAGCAGAAATCCAACATGTATTTGCCATTATTATTAGCTTTGCTCTTTTCTCCAAAATTTCCCAAAACATTTTTGTATGTCTGACAATCACTTCCTACTCTGCTATTTAGATCCCCAACAAGGACCAACTTTTCCTTTTTCATTGTGTCAGTAGCTTTTTCTAAAGCATCAAAAAATTCCTCCATTTCTATCTTAGTAGAACCTTCTATGGGACCATAATCACAAACAAGTCTCATTGTCCAGTTCCCTATTCTGATATTTGCCCAAATCACTCTACTTGACACTGCCTGCCATTCAAGAAGATGAGCCTCGTATTTTGTGTTAAATGCTATGGCTACTCCTTTTCCTTGATTGTCATTTCCTGAATATAACATTTTGTTGAAAGTTTATTTTTCACTTGGTTAGAGTATAATAAATTTAATTTAATCCTTTATCCGAGTGTGAGCAAACAAAGTTTGCGCCTGAAAGTATCTTCAGGAATGGGGTAAGGTGGTACAACACCAGGGACTCCTTGCAAAGGTGGAGCAAGCTACCAACACTCCTACTTAATATCTCCCATAATGCAAAACACATCTCCTTGGCTCCCACTGAAGAGACCTCAATAAAGGTCAAAACTAGTCTTGGTTGTGGCCTTTCCCTTAATGCATAACATTAGACATATCCGCAAAGAGATGTGTTTTGCATTATGGGAGATAGTGAGATAGGATAGTTGGTAGCTTGCTCCACCTTTGCAAGGAGTGTCTGGTGTTGTACCACCTTACCCAAGTCCTGAAGATACTTTCAGGCGCAAACTTTGTTTGCTCACACTTGGATAAAGGATTAAACTAAATTTATTATACTCTAACCAAGTGAAAAATAAACTTTCAACATCTTTCTCTAAATCCAGAGTAATTTATTAAAAAAGGGTGGCACACCATTTGGCAACTCCTATAGGTAGAGATGACCTGCTATTGCTTCTGCCTGGTATCTCCACTTGGGCCTAGCTCCCAGTGAAGAGACCTCAATAAAGGTCGAAACTAGTCTGGGTTGTGGCCCTTCCCTTAATGCATAACATTAGACATATCCGCAAGGAGATGTGTTTTGCATTATGGGAGATACTGAGATAGGAGTGTTGGTAGCTTGCTCCACCTGTTCAAGGAGTCCCTGGTGTTGTACCACCTTACCCCAGTCCTGAAGATATTTTGTAAAATATCTTCAGGACTGGGTAAAAATAAAGCAAACTTTGTTTGCTCACACTGGGATAAAGGATTAAACTAAATTTATTATAATAACATTTTGTATTTATTGCTCAGAAAGATCTCACCAGTTTTTATCTTTTTTGTTTCAGTCACCCCAATTATGTCGATCTGGTGCTTATCTAATTCCTCAGCTAGCTTCATTTCTTTGCCATTCAGGCTTCTTATGTTGATAGTACCGATCTTTAACTCTGGTGATGTTGAGTTGGGTTGTGTTTTCAGATTTGTTCCAGTAGCTGACTTTTCGCTGTTCGCCCTGGTTCCCTGGCGAAAACAACGGGAGCCTTGTTTAACCGGGCGACGCTCCAGCCGGCATGAAATTTTGTCATGTTGTACCATCATTTTGTATTTTGGTTTAACCAATAGGAATACAATTTGGTCGGCTAAATTCCAAATTGCCAGCCCATCCTAGTTCATTAAGTATCCAGGTAGATACCCAACAGGGTGCACCACTAGAAGCTGCGGATTGGACATTAGGTCAGAAGCCCTGGTCAGTTCTCTGCATTCTTTTAAAGGCTATGTGGAGGTCTCCTATCAGTTAGACAGCTTTGACCCTTAACACCCCTTAACTATATATATAAATCCTAAATCTGCCTATGTTTAGAATACTGCTCATATGTTTCAGATGTGCACATAAAGCTTTGCGTAAAATCATTGACACTGTCCAGAGACAAGCAATTAGGCTCACAGACGATCTCTCTTTTAAAGAATTACCAGAATTACTTCAACTACTATCTCACATATGCAGTGTCTCAGCTGCACCTATTCTACAGGTACTTCAATGGTCATTGCTCCACTGAACTAACAACCATCATTCTTCCACTTTCTGTTGCATCTGCTAATACAGAGCAGCATCTCATTACTGTGCAACTGCAAATGCATCGAACCTGCTTCTCCTCATCCTCCATCTACTTCTGTCTTCTGGAACAGCCTTCTTCATGAAGTATTCCTAAGTATTCCCAAACAACTACAACCTGCAACTCTTTAACAAAAAATAATTTAAAAAAATCAATAAACTACTATCTGAATCTTCATTTGCACTCCACACACATTGCAGTGATGTTCTTATGGGTTCCTCAACCCTCTTGTGTATGGGATAATTTTTTTTTTTTTTTTAAATATTTACCCAAGTGTAAGCAAACAAATATATGAAATAGCTGCATGACTAGTCTACTTGCATAGAAAGGCTGATGCCTTCACATCAATTGCCTTGGTATCACATAATGAACCACACTTTATTTTGGTTCATTATGTGATACCAAGTATATTGGTATCCATGAGAAGCAATATATTTTGGGAAAAATAACTATACAGAATGGTTTCAACCCTTGTGTTGGATGTGCTCAGTGGGAGTTAAACACATTTTCATGCACAAATACTTTAACAAGGTCTAACAGTATCACAGTGTATCCATTCCTTTTATGTAACTGAGCCACAACATTATTATAAAATATGAGCAAATCGCTAAAACATGCCATCCCCCTTGGAAAGTATAACTTATCCGTCAACACATTTCTCCAGACACTGATAGATATCTCTGGAGAAACTCCAGAGATATAGGCCAGATGTGATATACATCAGTTTTTTGCAGCACTCATGTATAACAGAACTATCATACATACTTTCCATTCCTGTGGTATCATTTGTGAGTTGAGACTAAAGTTATACAACCATGCCAAGTGCCCAGCCAATTTGACTGAACATCTGTTTAGTGTATATGCTGATATCCCATCTGCCCCTATTGATCAATTCTTATCCAGGTTGTGCAACAGCTCTTGAACCATGTTACATATGTGTGCCATGTTATATACTCTTATGAAGTATAGTTTGCTATTTGTATACTGAATTACTGACTGAACTGGTATTCCCTTTATCAATTATGACGTACAGCATGCAGAGACAGTTGAACACCTGGATCGTCCATTGTGGGCAGTGAGTAAGGATTAAGATTTAGTTGAGAACTGATTTAGGACATTTAAATTTCACAAAATCATGTTAACTATAATTTACTGCTTGTCAGATTAGCTGGTTAGCATGGACAGCAGTACTATGCAAAGTGTAATTATTGGGAGTGTCAGTACCACCATATTATGACAAGCTAGTGATACTCCTTTATTATCTAAAAGAAAGCCAACTCCTTTAAATAATAAACTTGAAGTTAATTGTTCTTGTATAAGAACACTTAACTTCACACTGACTTGCACTTTTATCCTAAAAATCCCATATTGTATCCCACAGACATCTAAGCTACAACACAGGTGGGTAACTTTTGTTTACTCACACTTGGATAAAATACTGATGAAAACAAGAATATAATTTCTTGTCAAGTTAACTTTTCTTCCTAAATTATAATAAATTTTCTATTTATTTAGAGTATGTGAGTGTGTGCATATATTTTTTTTAAAAGTCCCATCAGCAGTAGTGATGAATTCTTATGCTGCATTCTGTGATAAATTCTTGGACTCCGTAGAGGGGGGTCATGTAATAATAATAATTGATCTTAAGTTGGTTGTGATTAATGATGAAGTGCATAATGAAATGGCTGGCTACTCTAGCTTCAGGTATACCTTGCAACTAACTGTCACCTGTGTTCATCATTGATTAGGAGAATAAGCTTTGAAAGGTCTTAGAGAGTAGCTTTGAATGCTAATTCTGGAGACAGAATGGGTGAGTTAATAGTTATAGGTATCAGTGACAGGGAGAAAAGTGGTGGTACAATTTGCAAAAGTGAGAATGGTGGTGACTGCCAGAATGTGAATGAAGGAAATGCAAATGAAAGTAAATGAAATTGGGAAGAGTGGATAGAAGGAGAGAGGGAGGGGGAGAGAGAGGATGAGAATAATTTGAGAAATGTGCAATACAAAACTGGCTAGAGAAGGGAGGACTGGGGGAGTACAATGAAGTTTTTGAAGGTCAGATTGTCAGGAAGAGTGATACTGTCTTGTACAGAGATTCTCTCATAAGAGATTATGATTAGTAAGTGGCAAATAAGTGTGTGCATGCAGGACAGGGATACTGCAGAAAATGAACTTGAGGCTGTTGAGCAAAATGAAAAGTATATGAAACAGTAATATTAGTGCAATTTGAATTCTGCAAGAAATAAGCAATACGATGGTATTAGATTTGTGTTGTTGGGAGTATTTTTTTTTTTTTTTGCAAGATAGAGAAGTGTGAATATCAACCAGGTTATGATGATGGTGAGCTAAGGAGGTCAAGAATGATAGTAAACAATATGACTGCCAGAAGGTGTAAGAAGAGGGCTATAATTTGGAAATGTCTGAGACAGATTGGAGCGAGCTTATAATATAGAAGGTTTGCATCCAAGTGAGAAGATAATGCAAAGTTTGGTATTGAAACTGATATGACTTCAGTTGTTTTCAAAATAATAACTAAGTCTATGCCAGTGTAATATGTCTGTAAACTGTATGTTGTTCTGACCAATCATGCCTATTTTACAGGATGAAAAACTCAAGTTACTGGAAGGAAAAACTCTCCTGCTTCTGCATGAGACTGATAACTCCCTTCGGTTTGAACAAAACTCTTTTCATCACATATTCAAACAAAAGTCTTTGCATCCAAAGGTAGGTATGGTTGGAATTATGATCAACCTCACCTTCAAATGAAAAGCCCATATATAAAAGGTTCCTGATGTTTTAGACAGGATTCGAATTCAAATTTTTCCAAATGTCATGTAATTGCAAATGAGCTACAAAATTGGATTGGGGGAGGGTATGAGATGTATAAAGGAACTAAAGGTGCCCCTCTTAGTTATTCAAAGACACCTTTGCAGTAGGGCATTTCTGAGAATTTCTTAAGAACTGCTGAATTTCTGTAATATTGATTGCAATACAGTATTACACTGCCATCCAAAGGATGTAATGTAAATATCATTACATCCAATGAATTTCTCTTTATGAAAAGGAAGAGACTGGAATAATACTAAGAGTAATATAAAATAATTTTCAATTATAAAGATTTTCAAAAATGTAATGTGAAAATTTGACTTACGATACTGCTCTGGAACTTGGGAACCAAATAAGCCTAAATCTTTTAATCCTTGCAAAACATTACTTGGAATTTGTTTCTGCTCATCAATTTGTTTTGAATCAACTGTAAAAATATATGCAGAAGATAGAATTCCAGAATCAAAAATTCTTTTATAATACTAATCCTATATTCAAAACCAACATGATTATTGTATATAAAGGTGCTTAAAAATTAAGTTTAAAATATCCAGGAGGATATTCTAGGATTCTTTTAGAGTAAAAACTTCATATAGAAAATTACCTAATACTGAAAGGTTATACAAACAAGACTGTTCATGGAAGTTAAAAAATAAAAAAAATTAACATTTTTTGTTAAAATTTGAAGTCATAGCTTAGTAGATACCCATTGTAAATGGCTTGCAGATTAAACCACTATTTTTTTTAATCTGCAGAGAAGACTGGAATAATATTAAGAGTAATATGAAATTATTTCAATAGAAAAATAGACTTTCAAAAAAGACTTTTCAAACATTTATTAACTAATTATTAAAATAAAGAACCAAAAGGCATCAGTTTGGCAATGCAAAATTATAGAAGCAAAGTGGATATTAGATCCAGCATTATTTCCAAGCCAAATGTAGAAACTATGAAAGTTTCGTAAGTTGACCATTGAGCTTGTGGGAATACAATCCTCAGCATTCAAGTTCCCTTAGCTTAAGGTTTCTGCCTGGTCTCTGAAGAGAATCAACCAGTTCAAAACAGCTGTCAGGCCAGCAAAACATTATCAAAATGGACTAATAAAAGGCACACATATAGACGCTTGGGCAGAGCCTATGTCTTTTAAGTAGTCCACACTAAGGCAACTCATGAATGCTGAGGAATATATTCTGCAAGCTCTCTGGTCAACTTACGAAACTTTCAGTTTTGTTGTGTCCCTATTTACAATTTTTATACTTTCATTTATCTTTACAAGTGAATCTCTACTTATCTTTATCCAAAACTTATCTACGTACGAGATATCACCCAAATACTCAAGCTTTTCCTTCCCTTAGTGTCCCTAATATTTATATTATACGGCGCCTTTCAAGACATTTAGTTTAAGATATATAATTCATAAACAAGGAGCAATTACCAAAATATGTCTGAGTGTATAACTAATATGCAGTCATGACCCTTATCTTGCAATTTAACAAAATATTTTCCCCCGCGTGATTAGGTTCGTACGTTTTTCAAGTGGTGCAGTGGGCAGCAATTTCAGACTACTGTAATTTCAATGAACAAAAGTTTATTAAATTCTTAAACATGGTACAATTCAATGTTCTATCATAAAACATCAATTCAATACTAAGAAAAATAATTACAAGTTAACATTAGCAACATACAAGTATTAGGCTATGATCCTATATGGGATTTGCGATCATGCGGCCATAACAGATTCTATACATACAACAAAATCTATATAATCCCAGAACTAATTAACACATAACTTAACCCTATGCTATTCTGAATGCTCTACAATGCAATATTACCATGGACACGTTATCAGTTTGCTCTATTTAACTTACTAAACAATATAGGTTAAACTATCCTTTCTTGATGCTAATACATTCTATTGACCTTTAAAACCCTCATATACAAATACAATAGACATACTTGATTCCCTAGGCATGTGAATACTTATTAAATAATATTATCAAGCTTACTCTCATTCTAAGTACTAAAGTCCTAGCATAATTCTTCTTAAATTTCTTCAACTGTCCAATAATTGAATAATAATTACAAATACATATGATTTCAATTAACACGAGATTTTTACAGTACCTCTTTTGACTTGGGTCTCCTACACTAGTTTCTTCCTTTTTCCTTTTGTACCTTTCTAGAATGAACTCTTCATTGACCTATCACTACTAAGTTCTTTTGCCATTAAACTGGGATTTCACGTTCTATACTTTTCGTACTTGAATTACTGACACACATAGGATCATCTATTTTTGCGGCAGTGAAACTCACCACGTGGGCACTCACTGACTTCTTTACTGATTTCTTTCTTTCGTTACGATTACTGGATGTTAAAACACAGACAATATCTTCCTTCTTTTAATTATACGGTGATCCTCGTTTCTTGCAATAGGAACACGGAATCGAAATCCGTGCACTTTGTTTCCTTGTTGTTTTGGACAAAGATAACTCCTAAGCCGTCACTCAGGAAAACCTGTGAAACCTATATGAAACTTTAGAGGAATCCAAAAGCCCTTTCCTTGCAACTAAATGGCGTTCCTCGTTTCCTATGATAGGAATACAGAATCGAAATCCCACACACTTTGTTTCCTTGTTGTTTCAGGTGGAGATACAACTCCTAACCCACCACTCAGGAAAACCCATGAGACCTATCCGAAAACTCTAGAGGAATCTAAAAGCCCTGTGTGTGTGTGGGGGGGGGGGGTTCCTAACCCTTTTATACGATTTGCCCCTACCAGCACCTTCTTCAATTTCTTTTCTCTCCCCCTTTATTGAAGTCGATTTCACTCACCACTCTAATTGGTGAGTGAAATCAAATCTGCCAAAACATGCTGCGGTGCATGTGCACGCGACTGACACGTGACGATGCCTCAATTCGGGAATTTCTTGAGCGATGGTCTTTTGTTTAAGCTAGCCTCTAAATTAATTCCCTTTCCAAAATTTTCTAAGAATTTGTTTGAATATTTTAATCTCTAGCCTCTCCTCACATACAATTCTTATGACAAATCTTCTTTGTCATACTTAACCTATTTTTTTCATATCACAACTGAAATAAAATTCCCCTTTTTATTATTTAGTTCAACAAACAATTTTTGCTTTAATTTTCACTTGGATGCACGCATATTTTTCTTTCTTTAAATTTTTTGTATTAGCTACTTATACAGGGTTTTATCTTTTTCTCTTGTTACACCATGATAACTGAAATTTTCACATTCTTGGCTTATCAGGGTGTAACAGTTTCTACATTCGGCTTTGAAATAATGCTGAATCTAATATCCACTTTGTTTATATAATTTATTAACTAGTTTCTCCTTTATCTGGATGTATGGCATCCTCACAAAATGCTTACTCAGTTAAGGCTATTTGTTCAAATAACATAGCCCTTGAAACAGGTCACAGGTACCTTTGCAACACTATTTTCTGGGGGGGATGGCTAGGATGCTGCATGTACCCCCCTCCCCCATCTCTCCTGTAACCAACACACAAAGAACACAACAAAACCATTCCCATCCCTTATGTTCAGTAACATGAGAAAAGATAATAAAGTCTTATACAAATATGAACTCCATGCCATTTTCAAAACTCATTCAGCTAGCTACCTTCATCCTCTTGCATATCCTAGACATCAAAAAGTCCCTTGTGTATATAGTTTAGCTACTTTAGACAGAGTGATAGATCAGCAAACATGCTTTGAAGATGGAAAAATTACATCTGCAATCACCTGTATGACAAGTCTGAACTGGCAGACCATGCTCTGGATACTCCTTCACATATGATTAAATGGAAGAAGACATTGGTATTTAGAAGTTGCAATACATCTGAGAGACTAATTTTGAAATCAGCAGTGGCTATGAAGCACTCCCCCAAATCTCAACAAATAGGGCTGCATTAATCTGCCAAAGATCTGGGAAACCATCATTCTGAGACCATAGCCTGACTTCTCCAAAATCTTGTGATATCCCATTCCAATATTAGGATGATAGTTTGTTTTCAGTTACAAGCTAAACTATTTCTACAATAATTTAGTCAAGTCTTGTATGCTTGTCACAGTTGTAATTTGTGTGATGAAGACAATGAGCAAAAATTCTGTAAAATATTTGATTTCTCTGGTGTTGGTTCGTACCAAGAAATGCTATTATAAATAACTAATAACATCTAATCCTTTCTATACATATATAAATTTCATTTCTGGAGTAGTGTTTAACTGATTCATCTACAGGATGCAGTGTTCACATGGCTTTCTTATTATGAGCAAACTGGTTGGTCTGCTTCTCAGATTTGCTCAGAAGAACATCAAGATTATTTTCTGTTACATGAGTCTGATAGGTCAGGTTTGGTAAGTCACACTATATCTGTTAGATATACACTGCTTAGCAAGAAGTCAACAGGCACCGTAATTGAGGAACAAACAGCCATGGCACTCACCTCAATAAAATGTAGGACTTTCTATGCAATGACTTCAGAAATCCTATGGGGCATACTTTCCACAAGCATACAATAGCAATCAATGGGAATTTTGGTCCATTTTTCCTGTAGGCACAATAACGGTTGAGAGATAAACATCCCTTGGCTTCACTTGATGCTCCAGTTCATCCACAGATATTCAATAGGGTTGAGATCAGGGCTCTATGGAGGTTAGTTGTGATGTTCATGTCAATAAACGATGCAGTTACAGCAGCATCCTTATGAACATAGCGCCATGCTGAGAGACAGAGAATGGTCATTCATGTAGAAACCATTGCATTGTCTAAATGTTCAGATGCCTCTCAGCGTTCAATATTTGTAGCACCACAAACAGAGATCCAAGGTCAAACCAGGAAAAACAATACCATACCATCACACAGCGACCTCCAAATTTCATGGTTGGAGTTATGAACTCTAGTAAGAGACGTTAACTAGGCATCCGCTACATCCACACTCATCCATCTGCTCAGTAGAAGGTGTAGCATGATTTGTCGCTTCATAACACTTCCAAGCTACCACATCCCACTGTGCAATGTACACACTCTTTGCACTATGGAAGATGACAAGTTAGTTTGGGTAACGTGGGGCTTGCATATTGCAGTCCTACCAAGGGAACCAATGTTGTGAGCCGTAGTTCTGATTTGTGTTCCAGTCGATGCCCAGAACTTTGCATTCAATGTGTCAGTGAACGAATGGTGATTTTTACACATCATTCTTTATAGCATCCTATGGTCATATTTGGTGAGTGTTGTGGGTCGTCCACTGCAGGTAGCACTTGCAGTTGACTCTCTGCACTTTCATCTCAGTATAGTATCACTGATTGTTAACCTGAGATGGCCCAATTTGTCAAACAGATAGGCCTGCAACATGGCATCCTATCACAATGCCTCTTTAAAACTCCATCAGTTACCTTCTCACAGCCATTTCACCCAGACACAGTTGCACTGACTAGGGAGCATCATATTCCTCCAATTTATACCAGCTACAAACACGACTCATTACATGTCACGATGCATCTTGCCCATGGGGGGGGGGGGGGGTCCATTAACTTCTTTCCAAGCAGTGTAGAATTCATTGGAATAAAAATAAAGTTCTACACAGAAATTATTTCTTATTAGAAAGAATATATAAAGAAAGGTATGAAGCCCATATCCATCAGCCAAACCATAAACAAAAATGACTTATAAGGCTATCCCAATTTTTTACCAATGTTTCTCTGTATTTTTTTTTTTTTTTCTATTTACTGGAAATCAACAGAAACAGAATAATACACACAGACTTCCACCACCATAACTAGAAATTCAGTGTAATTAATCCTTAAAGAAAAGACTTAATCCATTTGCTCATCAAAGCAAATGAATAAGTTATTATGATTATCTGAGACCTCCAGGGAGTCAAGGACTCATCAAGGGAGGCTATAAATCACCCCAACCAGCTATCATACCTTCCCTTAAATCCATTCACACTAGATGCACTCACTACAAGTCATTCTGCTACTCTCTATGACTCATTAAGTCATTCTGCATTTTTTTCATGCCGTTTGTGTCTTGAGACACAAACTCACTGTCAGTGAAGAGACTATCAATAAATTCACATGGAAAAAACAAAGAAATAAGAAAAGTCTTTTTGATTGGGTTATTACTGATAGTCGCAACTTCATCTTGGTTTGGAGACAAAAGCGCACAGGATTTATACATGTATACTTTTTTGGATCCGATATATATGTTGGAGGCATTCTGAGACTATCAATAAATTAGATCTTTGTCTTTTTCAAACATTCTAGCAAAAGATACTGGTTTTGCTATGCTTTCCTCTCCCATTCTGTTTTAATGACCACATTGAGATCAGCTATGTTCATGCATTGCTGAATACTAACAATGTCCAGTTACTTCATAACATCCTCATTTTTTAATGTGATGGTGCTGTTAGATCTTGAATAGGAGAATTTATAAAAAAATTCATTGATTCAAGATTTAACAAGTCTAACATACCAACAAGGAGAAACTTGCACTTAAGCTATCAAAAGGATTGTAAATAGGGCTATAAATACCTTTAAAAGTAGTATTATATAAGAAAACTTGTTTATCAAAGTGTTTATCAAATGTTTATCAAAGTGTAAACAAAAGTCCAAAGTTCGCAGGCGGATCGTTCGGGTGAACGTTTGGCTTGAGGCATAAGCATTTACACGGAAAGCGGCGCTAGTTCGTTTTCCAGTGAAGATGCTACACAAGGAGATGCAGTATATTGGATCATCTCGTGGGCAAAAGAGACGAGTGCTGTGAGGAAGAACGGGGCAGTAAAGAGGGCACCAAGGATGCAGAATAAAAGGGGGGTTTGCTCCCCTCTCTCGAGGCTTTTTGTCTTGTTCTCCTGACCCTTTCTGGGGGTTTTACGTGGGTGGATGTTGGGCCTCTCTCTCTCTCTCTCTCTCTCGCTTTCTGATGGATTCCAGATAGCCCTGAGATGTTAGATGTCAGCACCTGCAGTTCCAGCACCCTGACTAGCTATCTCCTCAAGATGGAATTCCTGAACTGGCAACTTTGATGAGGACTAGCGGCATCAGAGCCAGACAAAATGTGGGCACATCGCCAAACATTCGGTAAAGCCAAGTAGGATGACCTCTATAAGTAACCACGTGGATAAAGGCTTAGCGAAGATGTTCTGACCCCCCTTTCAGGAAAGAAAGATCGAGCTATGTAAGACGAAAATGTGAATTAAGTGACGGATCTGTTAATTTTCCCCAAAGCTGGTAACATACAGAATTTTATTATTCCTTTCCCACTTAGAGTGAAGAAATGTTATATAGTTAATGAGCAAGAGCAACGTAGTATAGAACTCTTAGGTGATTATCGATAATAGCAGTGGCTTAACTCCACTGAGCATTTTTTTAGAGAAAGTATATAGATGATTTATGACAAGTATTTTATGTGAATAACTAATGTATTTTAGAAGAGAAATGAATGGATGAAATTTAAGACTTGTATAACGTGTAGTTTAATGCTTAACCTCATAGAAGGAACTATTTATTATATCCAGTTATGTTTTAGTTGGTTTAACTAGTTCTTTACTTTAGAATGACATAAAATTGACTGAGTGCATGAATGTAGAAATGTATAACCTTAAGATCTCAATAAATGTGTTTTATGTTTTGTACCTGACATTAGCCTGAGAATGAATTCAAATTACCACTCATAAAAACGGAACCTAAGCGGAGTAGAACAGATATTTAAAAGACACGATTGCAACCGATATTAAACATAGTTGATATTGAGAATTTCAGTACTAAGAATAAGTGTTAGATTATTCACCTCGGTATGTTATCTGAGAAAGTTTCCCTAGTTAAGAATTCCTTCTAACTTAAAGATATTGGCTGGTGCAGTGTAACAAATAAATTTGCCAGTATCTGATTGGGAAACAATCTCAGACAGTAATCACAAAGGATTTTGTCCCTAACAAAAGATAAACCCTTTGTCCGAATAATTGATACATGTGATTAATCTAGAAATTGGCCAGGAATATAGATAGTATTTCTATATTGCGTACTGAAGGCAAAATTTTGGTTTAGATCTTAAGAGTAATTAGGGTAAAAGCTAATTATATCTAAATAAGGAAAAACAAGTATAAATTAAAATAAAAGCCAGAAGTGGGTGGCATAACACTGCCAGGGATGCCATATTTTGACTCTCAATCTTCCTCATATTCTTATTTGTGGCCCCCAGTATTTGATCAAATGTTTTATTTCTAAATCGGCTCTCAGATATATAAGTTAAACAGGTTTGAATAATGTTTGTATAAAGCTAATTTAGAGTTTTGACTAATTTCTTTGTTATTCTATCTTATTCCTGCTTATTTGACTTTTGATTACTGATTTTTGCATGAAAATCATTACAGCAGTTATTCGTTTAGGTCAGAAATTCCTATTGACTTGTAATGGATTTATTTACCAGTAGAAGGAGTATTGCTGATGATAACTGAAGGACTTTATTAAAAAAAAAAAAAAAAAAAAAAACACATGATGAACAAAACTTCCCAGATATCTGGGAAAGAGCTCTGCAACTACTGCTTTTTTTTTTTCTTGCGATGATTTAACTCTAAAATGTTAATATGATTGTGACTTATAATACATCTCATGCTGCATCAGCTGTCTGCAGAATAATCAGAGCCATGTTCAGGGATTAGGCAGAGGGAGGGGGGGGTCCTGTTTGAGAAATATATTTACGGTTTCCAACAAAAGTCAGTGATATTGTGAATGAGGAATACAGAAGGTATAGGATTAATCTTAGAGGAGAACTTGATGTAAGCAGATGGGAATTTCAGTGTCTACAGATGAGTACTCTTGATATTGTCTGTGAAGAGAGGGAGAGGTATAAAACTGACATCCTGAGAATTACAGAGATCAGATGGAATGGAGAAGATCACTTTAAAAGACAGGATGGTAAGCTAGTTGTTTATTCAGGAGGTGACTGAAAGCATAATGGGGTAGCTGTGAGAGTTATGCCTGAGTGTGACATGTTTGGTCTGGGTGAATGTAATACTCGTGGTGAAAGAATGGTGCAATTTTTCCATGCTAACAGATTAGTTATTTCCAATACCTGCTTCCAGAAACACCCACGACAGATCTATATTTGGACATCTAATATTGATATAGGTCAAGGCACCAGATTGATTACATCGTGGCTCTGCAACAGTTGAAGACAAGCATCTCTGATGTGCATACTTGTCCTGAAGCAGACTGTGATACAGATCATCAACTAGTAAGAGCCAAAGTAAGACAGACTCTGAAATCTAAGTCAGGCACATCCCACTAGATTGGATGTTAAGAGTAATTCCTAGTGGGTTCACAAAAGAAACATCAACTCAGTCAGATGATTTTGTGGAGACTAGGATACAACCCAATAAGAAGACCAAGTGATCCATGTATATCAGATTTAACATGAGATTTAATTAAAAGAAGGTGGTTGGAAAAACAAAAACACAGAAACTGAAGAATATAAGAGATTATATGGAAAAGTCAGAAGAGCCATCAGGAAGGACAAGGAAAACTTTTATACTAATAAATGTGAAGAGATAGAGTTCCAGAGGAAGAGGTACAATTATAAAAGGATGTTTTGTTTAGTTCATGATCTAAATCAATTCAAGCCCAAATCAAAAGTCATCAAAGACAGGAATGGAGCAGTACTAACAGAAGAACTGGAAATCTAAAACAGATGGAAAGAATATCATTAAGAATGCAATATCAAATGATAAGGAAAATTTGGAGAAGCTCTCCTACCAGTAAAATTTTGATTGGGAACCACCTCCACTTAAGCTCTTTAATTGCTCTTTCAATTTCATGCCTAACAGTAATAAGATCCCAGGTGCAGATGGAATCCCAGTAGAGTTAAGGCTACAGGGGATGGAGTGATAAGAGTGTTTCATAGACAGAATACAAAGATATAGGATCAATTATAGCATAGAGACTGGAAGAAGTTTGTTTTCATACATAAGAAGGGGAGATTGCAAGAACTACAGAACTATTAGTTTAATATCTCATGCAAGCAAGATTTTTTATTAAATATCATTCTAAATAGGATTGAGGCCAAAGTTGATACAGAGATGGCTGAGGAACAAGCAGGTTTTAGGAAAGTAAGGATACCAGAGGTAAGATTCTTTGCCTTAGACCAGTGGTTCTTAACCAGTGTTCTGCAAACTGGTTACAAGTGTTCCGCCAGTGAAATATGTCACATGACACAGTTCTGAGTATAACTGACTATTCTAATCCTAACAACTGAAGACTGCTAAGGGTGTTGACTTCTATATATAATATCATTCATAGGTACTATTTTTAATATGTAAAAATTTAACAATATTGAAAGAAAAGGTTTCAAGTTACTTTCCTTCCTTAAATACGTACACACAGTTATGACTGGATACAAAATCTATTTGGCACAGTTAATACATCGAGTTGTGAATTTTCTTTACAAGAAGAAGAACAATTAGTTATCTATGTCAATGGATCGTATTCTAAAAATGAAATTCTTTCAAACAACTCTTGAGGAATTTTGGATTTTTGTCCAAGCCGAATACCCAGCTCTCTCCACAAGAGCACTGAAAATTTTGTTATAGTTTTCAACATCATATTTGTGAGCGCTCGTTTTCTCAATATTAACCAATATAAACACTAAAAAGTGTGAAAGACTCACTAATACAGACAAAGAGATGAGGGGTAGCTAAATCACATATTGGACCATGAAATCTGCAAAAGCTGACAAGCTCAAGTATAGCATTAAAATAAGTTCCATTTTTATAAAAGGCAACGACATGCATATTTTTATTGTTATCTTTATGACCCTAATGCTTTTGGTGTTCTAAAAATTGTTCTTATCATCAAAAGTGTTCCGTGACTTCGAAAAAGTTAAGAGCCACTGCCTTAGACAGATCATAAAAAAAAAAGTATAAAGAATTTAGACTCTCTATGGTAATGTGTTTCATAGACCACTCTAATGCTTTTGACTGTGTTCAGCATGTGAAACTGTGGGAAGTAATGAAAAGAACGTGTTTTTCCTTTTCCAGGGAACAAGAAGCCACAGTAAGAACAGATGTTGGATTAACTGATTAAATATCTATGTCCTCAGCATAGATACTTTCTTCTCACTTGTTTATCTATGCTGAGGACATCATGTGTAGCACTGGATGAACTCAAGACAAGAAATTAGGATAGGTGGTAGATTGATCAGTAATCTGAGGTATGCTGATGATACAGTACTCTCTATAATGATAAGGAAGAACTAGGACAAATTCTTGAACAAAGTTAATGAGATCAGTAAGAACAGAGGACTTCAGCTCAATCCTAGCAAGACAAAGATTATGGTTCTCAAAGGAAATACAGACAGAGAAGCTCCTGTGAAACAAGTGTACCTTAATGGAGAAAGAATTGAGGAAGTCAGCAAGTTCGAGTACCTGGGATCCATTTTAAAGTGAAGAAATGCTGTTCAGAAGACGTCAAAAGATGATTATGAATGGCTATAACAACAGTCAGCGACTTGTCTAAAATCTAGAAGGATGGATTATCTACATGGAACAAAGTTGAGGATTTTGGATGCAGTTGTTTTTCCAACAGCAACTTATGAATGTGAGACTTGGAACCTAAGGAAGTTAGATAAGAAAAGGATAGCTGCTTTTGAGATGTGGTATTACAGAAGAGTGTTGAGAATATCATACGCTGAAAGACGTACAAATGAATGAGTATTAGAAAAGATCACTAGAACTTCAAGGCTCCTTAAGGATATTGACAGAAGAAAGTTGAAATATTCTGGACACATTGAAAGGATGGAAGGACTTCTCAGAACAATAATAGAAGGTAAAGTTCCTGGAAAAAGATAAAAGGGATAGACTAGACTGTCAATGAGATGGATGGAGTGACTGATCTTCAGGGAGTTGAATCCTCCAGAAAAGCATACAACAAGGCCATGTGGCAAGGACTGGTGTGGCACATCATCGAGAATTTGAGTGATCATACAGCATGTGCTGATGTCCAGTTGACAGATGGATGGCTGGGAGATGGCTCATTTGAGGCCATTTGTATGAGATAGAAACCAACAGGGCAAAATGGATGATGTGATGCTATGCATTGGCAGATTAACACAATGACTGCAGGCTAAGCATTTATTATGAGAGACCAACTATGGGGACACAGAGTGGAGGGAGGAAAGGGTGCAAGAGTAAGATGGAAATGGAATTTATACATTTACTAAGGGATAATTATAAAATTGCAAGTGTTGGAAGAAACTGGAGGTTCAGAGCGATGGATCTGGTAACTACATCTGAAGATGTATCCATAACCAAGGTAGACACTCAGCCTCTGATTGGGAGAAAATGATCATGCAGTTTTGTTCTGGGAAGTTGCTAAATATGTGGAATTTGGAATTGGTATATAAGACTTTTACATAAGTTGGAGTAAATGAGAATGGATATGAAGCTGCTGGCTGACAGACAGCCTTACACAACCTCCAGAGGTAAGTCATAGTTCTCTCTGCTTGCCATGTACTGAAAAATTTCTTTTGTATCAATCTAGAAGCCTTTTTAGAGCCCTCCTTTAATCATATCTATTTCCACTTTGTGCATGTTATGATTTTATGTTGTTTTTCTGATGATGTCTCTGTAAGGAAATGAAATATTGCAGTTACTTTAAACTGCCATTTAATTTCATTCCTATGTGATATGCTTTATTTCCATTACTTTCAACATAAGTTTCAACTAACATTTAAGCCTATATATCAGGGGTGTTCAACCCGTCGATCGTGGAGCGATTTTTGGTCGATCTCTTGTGTATTCATCTTTACTTACAAATTTAATTAAAACTGAAAACATAATATTTTATTTATCATTATTTTGTATTATTTTTAATTCGCTTTAAGTGTATTGCTATTATTTATTTATTTTTGATTAAAATTGTCAAATCAGTAATTTTCTTATAAGTCCAGGTAAATGAATTAATTTGGATCAGTGGAAGTCAAACAGCGAGCGAGCTGAGTGAATATGATTATAAGCAAAGTGTAAAAACTCGATTGTAGCTTAAATATTAAATATTCCAAAGCACATTACATCGATTTTTTCACTTAGGTTAAGTCCCATGTGAATATTCTAAAAAAATAAACTTTGTTTGTCTCGGTATAGTTTGTATTAGATGTTTTTGTAAATAACTCTTTTGAAGCTAACTGTATATACTGCTTTAATAAGAATATGTTAGAATGTTAAAAACAAAGGCAATGTTTTTGTCGCCGAAGCTCTACATGGCGGCATTAGAAAGATTGTTATCGAAACTGGTATGTATGAGAAAGGCTTGCAGGCAGTAAGTGTAAACATCTCCAAAGTCAGTCAGAAAGAGTTCAAACAACTTTCCGATGGTCGTCAAACATACTGATTCTTTGGGAGTTGCCAAACGTCATGCGAAGTCTCAGAGGAGGCCTAATAAAAAGGGACTGGAGCAAGCAGAAGGGGTCCCTGTTCCTGATTCGCTGTCGGAGAGGAGACCACCCAGTCCAGAGTTGCTGTCAGAGAGAGACTGTCAGGATCCACATTACTTGAGAGGAGTTCCCCGCTTCCAGAAAGGAGCTTCTCGGTTCGAGAAATTGCTAGAGAGAGAGACTACTTCTAGGCTGCAGACAAGATTTCAAATTGCTGAAAGGAAGGTTTCAAAGTGCCGGAGAAAAGTTTCCAGGCGCCAGGTTAATGTCAGACATTCACCAGTGTGTTGCTTTTTCATTATAATTTGATGAATCTAACGACTTCACTGCTATTGCTTAGTTAATGGTATTTATTCGCATGGTATTTCAAGATTATTCAAGTAAAGAACTTTTGAAAATTATACCATTATTGGGAAGGACTAGGGAAGAAGACATTTTTTTGGCATTTGATGAAGTTGTGAAACAACACAAACTTCTGCTTTTTTTAAACTTGTGTCTATTACTACTGATGGTGCTCCTGCAGTGATAGGTAATAAATCAGGCTTCATTTCATTATGTAAAAACGATGACAAATATCCAGATTTTTTAACGTATCACTGTATTATTCACCAACTAGTACCGTGTAGTAAAAGATTAAACGCAAAAGTTGTTTTGGATATTACATTTAAAATTGTAAATTCTGTTCGAGGAAAAGCCCTGCAATGGCAGTTATTTAAATTACAAGCAGATGATGATAGGGAACTTCCGTTCTACAATAATGTTTGCTGACTCAGCAGGTCAATTTTTAGAAAGATGTCTTGTATTAATTAACGCTATAAAAATTTTTCTTGATGAAAAAGGAGGTATTTATCCACAATTGAGTGATAAAAGATGGTTGTTACACTTATCATTTGTAGTAGATTTCTGTACAAAATTAAGCAATGTAAATTTAGAGTTACAAGGTAGAGATAAAAATTTAATTAAAATGTTAAGTTCAATAAAAACTTTCCAACAATACTTATTTTTATTAAAGAAAAATATAAATGACCACGAATTTAGACATCTCCCATATTTATTAAAATTTTTTGAACAAAATCAAGAAATGCTTTGCTATGATTTAAAAGAATTTATTCGTGAAATAAAATTAGCTGAGGAAGAATTAAATTCAAGATTTAAAGATTTTAATAAAACTGAAATGATTGTATCTTTTATCAATAATCCATTTCAAGAAACTTGAACATCACAGAAATTTCAAATAAAATTAGTGGGCTGTTTGATATAAACCAAGCTGAAGTAGAACTTGAGATAATAAACATTCAGAATAGTTTACATTTAAAATCAATAAACAATGAAGTCATTTGGAAGTATGCACACAAAAAATTTCCAATATTAACTGATATTGCTCGAAAAATTCTGTCGTGTTTTGGATCGACATACTTGTCAGAATCAGCTTTTTTAAATATGACCGTCATAAAAAAATCAATTAAGAAATCAAATTACAAATGATCATTTGGATGATTCCCTGCGATTGGCCACTTCTTCATATGAACTTGACTATGAAAATATTGCGAGGTCCAAACAATGCCAAATTTCACATTAACTTTTTTTTTTTTAATCAACCAGCATTTCCTGTAGCTTGCGAGTTTGTAATCAATCTGTTTTTTTTTAATCAACCAGCATTTCCTGTAACTTGTGAGTTTGTAATCAATCTGTTTTTTTTTCTAACTTTGGTTTTCCAAAATAGAGAAATAAATATTTTATTCCAATATATTTTTTTCTGTTGTATTAAAGATTAAAATAATTAACAGTGATAAATAAATTTTTAAATACACAAATAAAGTTTTTAGTTGTGTATTTTTTTTTTTTTAGTTGTTTATTTGTGCGTAATCAGATATCAGGTTTGGGGAACGTCATCTATATAAGAGAGTAGATCACTGAATAACTTTTTATAGAAAAGTAGCTCGCGTAGTAAAAAGGTTGAACATCACTGCTATATATTATGCTAGACTGGGTTAGTTCTGCTCTGAATGAGGATGATCATAATCAAATTCTTGCATTTTCATAGAGGATCATGGTCACTCAAACTTAGTTTCAAATCGTTGGAAACACCTATGAACCTTACTTCAAAGCTCTTATAAGATATGTAAGATCCCCATGCCCTCCCGGTCACGTTTATGAGTTACTTTCATAATATGGAAAGTAAGACATGCTTCATCATTTATTATTTTGGGAACCTCCATGGAGTCAGAGATTCATCATGGGAGGCCCACACTAACCATTATTCACATAACACGAAGGTTGTTCGATAAGTCTGTGCAAAAACGAAGGAAACAATTTTTTTGGGACAAACATTTTTTATTTTTCGACATAGTCTCCTTTGAGGTCTATACACTTAGTCCAGTGATGCTCGAGTTTTCTGATCCCATCCATATAGTATGATTTGTCCAACTCTTCAAAATAGGCAGTTGTTTTGGCAATCATCATTGTTTGATGAAAATCTCTTTCCTGCCAGCCATTTTTTCATGTTTGGAAACAGATAGTAGTCCAAGGGAGCCAAATTTGGAGAGAGTGTGTGTGTGGGGGGGGGGGGGTTGCGAAAGGACTTCGTAGCATAAGTCGAACAATTTTGCGGTCACAATTGCAGAAGAGTGCACTGATCCAGTGTGAGCAAATGCGGCACCCATATTGTGGATAGTTTTCTCATATATAAATGTTCATATAAAATATTCTGTATGCAGTCATTTGAGATGCCCACAGCCTTAGTAATTTCATGCACCTTCATTCTTCTATCATCCATCACCATATCATGGATTTTTTCAATAATTTCTGGAGTAGTGACCTCAACGAAGCATCCAGAATGCTCGGCGTCACTTGTGCTCATATGGCCACTTCGAAAGTTACTAAACCACTTATAAACCATTCTAATCGAAGGTGCAGACTCACCATAATGTTTATCAAGCTTAGCTTTGGTTTCCTGAGCCGTTTTGACTTTCAAAAAGTAATTTAATCCATTTTTCACAAATCACGGTACTTGAACGATTCAAATGAACACGAAATGCAGAGTAATATATCTATCTGACTGAAACTTAGTGCATGATCCTCCAACAGTTGCCAGTAACTAAAAATAACCTCGATATGTACTGGTGGCACTATCTCTTAGGCTTTGCACGGACTTATCGAACAGCCCTCAAACCTATTATACCTCTCCTTAAACTCATTCACTGTTAAACTCATTCAAAATATAGTCATCACATTTTTACGCAACCTCTAAGGATGAGTCAGAGTTCTCTCTCTAGTCATCTTGTACTGAAAAATTTCCTTTTTATCAATCTTAGAGAGACCCTTCAGAACCCTCTTTTTTGCCTGTCAGCTAAACTTTGCAAACAGCCACTTTGTCTACAACTGTAGACAGAGTTGCTGTTTACAACTTTCTCTACAACTGGACCTGTCTAGAACTTTCTCATTGAAAGAAACCCATGATGTGTAGTCAAATGTGGCCTTATAAAAAGTGATGTCCACTAAAACCCAACTCTCTACTACTGGCTCTATTACAGAATCCTGTATTCTACTCCACTAGATACTACTCTCTGGTGTCTTTCAGTCAGCCACCTCCCAATCTGTGCCATCAACTTCATATCCATTCCCATTTGCTTTAGTTTACGTACGTTTCACATGTGGTATTCAGTCAGATACCTTTGCAAAGTCTAGCAATATCATAGTGTAGCCATTTTGTTTATCCAATTCATCTATTACTCTATTATAAAATATACATAAATTACTAAGGCAGGACTTACCTTTCACAAACCCATGCTGTCCACCATAGAGTATCATATTTCTATCCATCTATTTGTGAATTCTACCTTTAACCAGCTTTTCCAATATCTTAACAACTACTTCTGAGAAACTAACTGGTCTGTAATTTGCTACTTCTATCTTGGAGCTTCCAGTATGGAATTATCTTGTCCTCTTTCTACTTCCTGAGAACTTTGCCAGAACAGACTTAAATTAAACAGCTTGGTCAGAGGCACTGCCAATTCTCATAACACACAGGATGACATGTCCTTCAATTCAACTACTGTAATTCATCTTGATATTTCTCAATGTGCTGAGGACCTCCAGTTCATCTCACTCAATTCTCACATAAGTAACTGCAGTATCTTCAACCATTGCAAAATGATCACTTAGTATTTCAACTACTTCTTCTGTTTTTGCCACTTTCCTAAAATCATCACTTTACTCACCGCATAACAAAAAACCTATGATTTCCTTTAGCTTGGTTAATTAACTTCCTCTCATAATGATTTAGTCCTTACTATATCAGTCACCCCCTCTTGCCTGCATTTTGCATTGGTCACTCACCTTTTTTCTTTATATTTCTTCCATATTTTGCAACTTTGGTTTTATGATGCTACTCGTCCATTTAAATTCCACAGTTTATCTTCTGGTACTGCTCCCATCAAATAATCCTTGAACCATTTCTCATGCAATATTGACATTCTTCCCTTTTAGCTTCCTATGACAGCACAGCTCTAATCTGCCTCCTGAGTTTATCATAAGTGCTGACTTTTAGTTCCACATATACTCCTAACTCCATGTTAAGCAACTTTCCAGGGCAAGACTGCATGGTCACGTACCCCAATTTGAGGCAGAGGTTCTACCTTGTATATGGATATATCTTCTGATCCTATCACTGGATCAAGTCCTCTCAAACGATCAGTCTCCATCATGTTTCTGATAATTATCTCTCAGTAACAGTATAAATTTCATTTTTCTATGCAATTATCCTCCCTCCAATCTATGTCCCCATAGTTGAAATCCCCATAAAAACTTCTTGGCCTGAAGTCACTGTGTCAATCTGCACAAAGCATGTCATCAACATCTTTCTGTACACCTCCCCAGCTACCATACAATATATTTTTTGATGTTGGTCTTTATCTTATAAATTAAAGATACCAAGATATTATATACTTGGTTTAATCCTTTATCCAAGTGTAAGCAAACGAAGTTTGCACCTGTATTTAATAATCAGGACAGGGCAACTCGTATATAGAAGCTAATGACTTCACATCACTTGCCTGAATATCCCATAATGCAAAGCACATATCCTTATGGGTATGTATAATGCTATGCATTATGGGAAGGATAACTACCCAGACCAGTTTCAACCTTTATTGAGGTTTCATCAGTGGGAGCCTGACCCAGAGGTGATACTAAGACTGAAGTAATGCAAAAGTCATATTTTCATATATGAGTCGCCAAAAGGTGTCACACCTTATTATTAAAATACTCTGGATTAGAGATAGTTGTTGGAAGTTTTTCCACTTGGTTATACTATAAATTAAAGATACCAAGACATTATATACTTGGTTTAATCCTTTATCCAAGTGTAAGCAAACAAAGTTTGCACCTGAAATATAATCAGGACAGGGCAACTCATATATTTTGTGCTGTTCGTTCTTTATCTTACACCAGATTGCCTCAAATGAATCATCACCCTCAGTCTTAAAATCTTCCTTAACTGCTACTTTTGCTAATAGAAGTTGTTCAGCTATCATTAGCAATACCTCCTCTTCTCCAATCCTATTCCTTCTATTCTCTCTGAAAATACAATATCCTTACATTCGTATAACTAAATCTTCTTCTGTCAACCAGGTCTCACTGCTGCTCCTAATTTTTCTGAAGTCGAGCTAACCAATGCCAAAATCTCCTCTCCTTTAATTCTGATGCTTCAGACATTCTTATTCATGCATTTCAGAATTACATTGGGTACACAATGACCATTGCATGATGTATATAACAACTCATACACATTCAAATCCTGGGAAACTGCATATGGCATTGCATGGTCATTTCTGTACACACGTTTTGGGTTGCATCAACCACACTCATCCCACCAATAATTCTGGCTTCTTTAATTTTGTGTCTTCTATTCCACAACACATAAGACTCACTGCTTAACAAGAAATTTCAAATCAAAGCATTTCATAGATGTTTACTAGTCAGTTCACTTTGAAAGGTGAACTGACTAGTAAACATCTATGAAATGTCCAGTTTTACTGTAGTGCTTTTGTGCTATAGAGAACAAAAAATAAATAAATAAAATAGATGGCATATACAGGGTGTTCGGGATAAATTTGACAGTTTCGTAAGGAAAAAGAAAATCTTCTTTGTATCTATTAAATTTAATGAATTGACAAAAAAACATTACAGGCAGAGTTAATTACAATACTATCAACAAGATTTACTCAAAATAACCACCATTAGCATCGATCACAGCTTCAATTCTGCTTCGGAACCTCGAACAAGCTGATGCTACAGTCTCCCTGGGAAGGGCCGCAAAAACTGTTTTAATTTTATCCATTAACTGGGCTTTTGTATTACTGGAAGTGCGATTGGTGTCTTTTTCAACTGCGCCCCATACAAAATAATCCATGGGGTTAAGGTCTGGGGAGTTTGGAGGCCAAACATTTGGACTGGTGAAGTCGTAGAAATTTTCAGACAACAATTTTTGACTTTTCCCAGAGGTGTGGCAAGGGGCCGAATCCTGCTGCCATACATACGGCCTACCATTGGCTACCCTTGTTATCCAGGGCTTGACTACAGTTAGTAACTCCACGAACAAAGCCCGAATTCCAATGCCAGGGTTCTTCAACACCTGTTCCTGCAGATTTGCGAGGAATGCTGCTGTACGAACGCAATCAGATCGTCTGCTAGGGATCTTTCTTCTTGCTACATCCTCGTAGTCACCATTGCAAGTCTCTAGTTCATGCCTGATTGTTTTTACTGTATTCAGGGAGCATTGGGCAGCAGTCGTAATATCCTTATTTTGATGGCGGGCACGAATCATCATGATACAAGTTATTCTCTTCCATGATTCAGGTGGGTTCCAGCTATCCATCCTTTCTGACATCTTGTATATGAATGAAGAAGGGTCCAAACTTTTAAATGAAGAGAAGTGTGTGTTAATACATGTAACTTACGGAAAAATATAATTAATTATAAATATGTCAAATTTATCCCGAACACCCTGTAGATAAAGCTTTGCAGATCTTTAAAATACATCAAATAATGTATGATTTTAACATCAGTAAAAGACTTCTACAAAGAATGCAGTGAACAAAAAAATAAAAAATACATATATATTCTAATACCTTTTTTCATTCCTAAATGAGAACAAGCAGCATTCTTGTAGCGCTACCTTTCTTTGGAAATCACATGTAGTCAGTGCCCACCACATAACTAGTGAAGCTGAGTGCATCCCCATGGCATGCTAGATAAAAGGAGCTATTACTAATATCCTAATTAGTATTTATTTGTATGTGCTCACATGTACATTCTGCAGTCAGTTTTGCTGATTTATTGGAATTAAAAACGCAATTTTCTTCCAGAAGAAAGTAATACATATCTGTGCCATGGATCAACTAACTTTGGAATTAGATGAAAAAAATGGCTTGAAATATTTTTCTTATTTCTTTCTTATGAAAGCTTCCTGTCATCAAACTTATAAGGCTAAACATACCTTAAAAACTGTGCATGTGTGTGTGTGTGTGGGGGGGGGGGGGGATGCCTAAGCCAAGTAAGGCCATCTTCTTTTTTACTACTGAGAAAATTTTGATACTGCTTTATTTGCCAGTACCATTTTTTTTTATAACTTCACTAAGGACAGGACGTTTTGTCTCTATTCTAAATAATGATAATAAATTAATACATAGATGAGTGAGACAGAATATGTAAGAGATAAAGATAAAAAGAATTACCTTGGTTAAAAAGATTCTTCACTTTTTCAATCATGGCATCAAGATCTGATAACTGCTCGTTATCTAAGACTTCTGGAAAGGCTAACATATCCTGTTAAAGAAGTAAATTATAACTTTGTGCATGTGTGTGTAAGAGAGAGAGAGATTGCTTAAGGGTTTTTAACTGTATTTCTATTCAATAAATTATTAGCATATTAAAATGATTAACTGTCTCTCAAGCATAACTTTTAAAATATTATAAAATACAACATTCAGAAAAAAAAACAAAACGTAATAATTTGTTAGAATTAAAATTATGAAAATAGCAAATTACTGTTATTCTTTTATTGGAGAGAAATAAAATAATTATTAAAATATTTTTTGAGTATTATGTATTAAATTACATATAATGATGATATGAACTTATTGAAATCTGATGTCATAACATCAGAAGAGCTGATTATAGCTGAAATGGCATCTCTCCCTCCAGTTTGAGAGAATGACCATGTGGTTTTGACTTGGAAGATGAATAGACATGCAGGAGTATCAAAGAGAATAGAACGTATGTGGAATTATAAGGCAGGTGATTATAATAATCTTAGATAGACTATCATAATCACCTGCCTTCCATGGAGGGAGGACTATCTTAGATAGTCCTCCCTCCATGGAACTGACTTAGGGCAGTTCCATGGAGGGAGAAATTGAAAGGGCGAGATATCATTAATGCTTGGGAACTTGCAAAGCAATATTTATTAGCAGCAATAGGAAGTTGTATACTGCAAGTGAAAGAGAACACAATTTGGAGTAAAGAGGAGAATTTTTTCGCTATGTAGCCAGCAGTGAAGAAATGAGATTGTTGGATAAAAATAGGACGAGAGTGACTGATGCAAAAGACAGTGGAGTTGTTCCTTGAACACTTTGTGGTATTTCATCCTGGAGAAGTGAGTTTTAATGCTAGAGAGATAAGGCATGTTCTAAGTTTAAAAGTGCAAGAAGACAGTATGTTTCAAATACTGAGTACTCTGGATATCAATAAAGCAATGGGATTGGATAGGATTTCACCACGAGTTTTGAGAGAATACAATAAAGAACTGACAACTCCGTTGACCTGGCTTTTCAATAAAAATCTGCCCATGGGAAAGGTAAAAAGGGGTGGAAGGAGGTTAAAATAGTGTCATTGCATATGAGTGGTAGCAGACTGGAGGTGTCAAACTAGTGTGTATTTCACACTGGTTTGACACTATAGACCAGTGTGTATTTCATCAGTAGTTGTTAATATCTTGGAGAAATTCATGAGGGATCATTTACAGCATTGGGCAGATGAGGGTAAGGTTATCTGTAAGAGTCAGCATGGATTTGTTAAGGAGCATTCTTGTTTTAGTAATATAATTGCCTTTTCTAATAAAGTGAAAGGGGCAGTTGATGAGGGAAAGACAGATTCAGCCATTTTTTTGGATTTTACAAAGACATTTGACAGGGTACCACATAATAAGCTGATATTTAAGTTGCAGCACATGGGTTTAAATATCAGGTTAGTGAACTGGATTCTGGATTGGCTATCTGATAGGTATCAGAGTTGTGTATGGAGGAGCAGTATCAAGGAGGCAGAAGGTTACAAGTGAGGTCCACAGGGCTCAGTACTGGGACCTGTATTGTTTATCCTCTATATCAATGATTTCAGGTCAATGAGTTGTCAATGGATTTCAGGAGGATATTCAGTTGTTTACAGATGATGTAAAGCCTAGAAAGGTTATTAGTAACAGTGCAGCTGTGGTAGTCCTGCAAGAGGATTTAAATAAACCGAACAGATGGGCAAATGAATGGGGGAGGGGGGGATGTCGCTTAATTCAGTTAAATGTTAAGCCTTGAAATTTGAGATACATCGATGGGAGGATGCATACTATTGGAAGAACTGTACTGGAGAAAGAGGGGGGGGGGAAGGCAAGGGAGCTGTGGAGTGATCACTGGTAGAAACCTGAAATTCAGAGAACATATTGCAAAAGTGGAAGGTAACCCAGAAGATTGCTGCAATACTGAGGACACTAACCTGCAGAGATAAAAGTGTTGTCATTCCATTGTATAAAGCTCTGATTAGACCACACTTGGACTATTGTGTACAAATTTAGTCCCTGGGATTTGAAAGGCATAAATTAACCATGGAAAGAGTGTAGAGGTGGATGGTATCTGGACTGTACAACATTAGTTATGAAGATAGGCTGAAGGAATGTGGTCATCAGAGTTTGGTAGATAGAAGGGGAGGTATAATAGAGACTTAACTGTTGAGAGGTAATTACAGGGTTGACACTATGGAGTTCTATTGTTTGGTGGAACAGGGAGAAGGAACGAGGACAAGGGGATATCCCTGGAAATTACGAAAGGAAGGTGCGAGCAGGAGTGTGAAGAGTGGTTTTTTGCATGGAGTGGTTGGAATGCACTACTTGATAGTGGTGAGAGCACGAATGGTCAATGAGTTCAAGGAGAATTATGATAGACTGTAATTTTTAGGTTGGGCCTCCCACAATGAATCTTGTGACTCCATGGAGGCCTGAATCATAATAAATAACGTCTGCGCGGTTAGCCTAGTGGCTGTGCGCTTCACAACCATATGCCTGGGGAAGGAGTGTCCTAGGTTCGATTCCCATCGGTGATGTGAGGAGCAGAAGGATCTTCCTCAGCCATGGCCAAGTTAGCCGGTCTTGGGTGTGGACAGTAGAGTTTTTTTCCCCAGTTTATCCTGGGGTTTTTCATCCCACAAAGCAGGCAAACTGGCCTTGAGAACTCAACACTACAGGACATAGGATACACTAAGGCGTAGAGATGACCACCTTATCCTGTGAACAGTTTGAGGTCCGATGATTAATAAACCCTTGACAGCTAATGTAAAAGAGGCTATAAAGAAGATGAGATGATATATATATATATATATATATATATATATATACACACACACACACACACACACTGGTCCCTATCCTAATCAGCTTCTTGCAGTTTAGTTCCATCAATATTATCTTCGGGGATTACAAAAACAACTAACGTAACATGAACACAAATATCATACAATACTAAGCCCAACCACGTGGGTGACACTAAAGTCCTATCTAGGTGGAGCGCCTTCTAAGGGCGGTTGTAAGTGGCCTGGAATGTAAGGTGGGACCTTACATTCCAGGCCACTTACAACCGCCCTTAGAAGGCGCTCCACCTAGATAGGACTTTAGTGTCACCCACGTGGTTGGGCTTAGTATTGTATGATATTTGTGTTCATGTTACGTTAGTTGTTTTTGTAATCCCCAAAGATGTCCTAGTGACTAGGACGAAATATAGGAAGTATTAAACCTATGTTAATCCTTTCTGAGTGCTGTGTACATTCCATTAAGGCTCCAACATGAGGTCTTTAGATAATAGATGAATTTCCTTGCTGGTTTATGAGACCTTCTACAGACCTTCTTCCACAGAATCCTGAAGCAGCTTGAAAAAGTTGCATGATTGGTCTCTAGAGCTAGGTCTCTAGGTTTCCAGACTATGAAAAAAAAAAATAATAAGAATGGGGAAAAAAAAAAAGAAAAAACTTACCCCATTCACTGTACAAATGTACTACAGGTTTATTATTATTATTAGCTGACACCTCAAAGGAGGCCAAAGACTCATCAAGGGAGAGCACCTACTCTACAACTCTGTCTCCACCACTATCCACCAACTACAACAAATCATGTTTGATATTTAAGAAGAATGCTGACAGCCAGCTTTCCTTGATTTTGCATTTCCATTTTCTCATTGATCTATATTCATTCTCCAGAATGAATATAGATCAATGAGAGAATATAGATCAAATACCTAATTCCAGCAATTAGCAGGTCTGCTCTATAACTGATAGGTTGCAGGTTCAAATTGCATTAAAGGTATGAATACCTTAGAATGTCATTAGATGGCAGATAATGCTATTATCTGCCACCTATACTGCTTACTGGTGATCTGAAGTGGTTAAAAACAATCGTTTGGTTTCTAGACAAGAAATTTAGATTGCTTAACCCATAGCCCACTACAGTACTAACTCATTCATGGATCTTCTATAAGTCAAATAAACAACAGAAGGAAAAAAGCAAGAAGAAAAACAGCACTTAAAAAGGGATATCTCATATTTTACAACATTATATAGTCAATTCCTAAGCCAAAGTCCAAGTTGGACTCCTTTGCTAGTCAAAGATTCCAATATGCAGTGTCATAATAAATTTAGTTTAATCCTTTATCCAAGTGTAAGCAAACAAAGTTTGCACCTGAAGTATCTTCAGGACTGAGACAACTCATGGTAAAGGTGGACAAGCTCTCATCACTTGTCTTAGTATCTCCCATAATGCAAAGCACATCTCCTTGCGGACATGTATAATGCTATGCATTAAGGGAAGGGCCACTACCCAGACCGTAAGGTGGAAGTAATGGAGAAGTCATATTTACCTATATGACTTGCCAAAAGGTGTCACCTTATTATTAAATTACTCTGGATTAGAGAAAGATGTTGGAAGTTGTTTTTTTAAACTAAATTTATTATAGTCTAACCAAGTGGAAAAAACAAAAACTTCCAACATCTTTCTCTAATCCAGAGTAATTTAATAATAAGGTGAGACACCTTTTGGCAACTCGTATAGGTAAATATGATCTCTCCATTACTTCACCTTGATATCACCCCCTCTGGGTCTGGCTCCCACTGACGAGACCTCAATAAAGGTCAAAACCTGTCTGAGTAGTGGCTTTTTCCTTAATGCATAGCATTATACATGTCTGCAAGGAGATGTGCTTTGCATTATGGGAGCTTAATCCACCTTTAACCACAAGTTGCCTCAGTCCTGAAGATACTTCAGGCGCAAACTTTGTTTGCTTACACTTGGATAAAGGATTAAACTAAATTTATTATAGTCTAACCAAATAGGAAAAAAACTTCCAACATGCAGTGTCATGTTACTCTTTGACTGTGAACTCTATTAAATGAATATATATATAATATATATACCCACATACATGCATAAACAATTATTATACATATTACTTTATATATATATAATTTACATTATAAAGAAGACAGAGAGAGAAACCATATACCAAACCACATGCCTTCTGTAGCTGTTTGGCAAACAGAAAATTACTAAACATGGACACTAAAGAGTCCTCTGGCTATGATGGGCATTGCTGTAATTGTTCTCAAACATCGTGCTCCCGTTCTACCACCTGTTATGTATCATCTCTACGATCTTCTATACTTAGTTTACTGGAGGTCTAAAGTGGCTTGAAAAAGTTCCATGTTTGGTTGTTAGATCAGAGTTTCCAGACTATCTAAAAGTAAATAAAAATTACAGAAAAAAAAAAGTTATATATATATATATATATATATATATATATATATATATATATCGGGGTATCGCTTGCCCATTTCAGTTGGGTGTGTGCTGTCATGTGGCTTGTGCAACCCCAGCTACAAAATTCACATCAATTTAACCATATGATTGCATTTTTATCAATGCATTAAAGTTTTAAGAGTGCATAGCACATCAGAACTCAGTCCAATGCAATTAATTGTAGGATGACTTTGAATACTTTATCAATTAATTGTAACCAAATCTGCACAAAGTGGGGGACAATTTAAGATATATTAGAAAAATAATGAAGGAGAATGCTATATTTGGTTTGTTGGTATATTTGAATTACTCAAAGGTGTAAATACATGTACCATCATTAATAAGTCATGTCAGAATGCAAAATGTAAAGGAAAAAAATAAGCGTGAGTAGAAATATTTTCGTTAATGGCTTGCTTGCTCAGTAAATTTAGAAAAGGAAGACGAGGCTTACCTCCTTCAACTGCAATCAAACAATTTGCAAAAGCTCTGGCAAAAAACAGGACATTTAGTAGATCATCAACACTGCTTCCCATTGTAAATATGGGCAAAAGAAAAGTTAAATTATTTATCGAATATCATATATATTAAAAACTTGTCTATACCAATGTCCTAAACATGCGAGTTTACACTTTACACACATAAAACAGATGAAACTAAGAAAACAAAACCAGCAATTCGTGACAAATGAAATGTTTAATTGGATTAGTTGACACAATAACCAATCACAGCAACTGATTTTTGGGTGCTATTGTCTCAGTATGCACCCTGCCTCTACATACTGGATGGAATGCTAGGAATTTGACCCACCGCCATCTATTCAAAGGGCTCAGAGGCGCCCATCTTTGTGACTGCACACTGGGCTAACAACACAAATGTGATGCAATGTTTATGCATTGAAGCATTAGTATATTTTATTTAATTTTAGTAATCATGCAAAGCCAAGAAACAATCAGGGGAGTCTTTAACAGGAATAAATGCAAAAATATAATATACCCTGAATATAAATCGCTGATCTTTTTATATATATATAGAAAGTTTTTTATCTTGGGTATACTATACATTGAAGATACCATGAATTTGTATAAACTTCGTTTTAATCCTTTTTTCCCCCCCACAAGTAAACAAATAAGCCAAAGATTGCACCTGAAGTATTTTCAGGTCTGAGGCAACTAGTGATAAAGGTGGAATAAGCTCTGATCACTTGCCTTAGCATCTCCCATAATGCAAAGCACATCTCCTTGCAGACATGTATTAAGGGAGGGGTCACTACCCAGACCGGTTTCGACCTTTACTGAGGTCTCGTCAGTGGGAGCCAGATCCTGAGGTAGTGATACCAAGATTTAAGTAATGCAGAACTTATAATTTTTACCTATACAAGTTGCCACCAGGTGCTTTGATCTTATTAAATAAAAATCTCAGGATGAGAGAAAGATGTAGAATTTTTTTTTTACCTTGGGTATACTATACGTTGAAGATACCAAGAAATTGCATAAACTTGGTTTTTATCCTTTTTTCCCCCCAAGTAAGCAAACAAGCCAAAGTTTGCACCTGAAGTATTTTCAGGTCTGAGGTAGTATACCCAAGGTAAAAAACTTTTTACATCTTTCTCTCATCCTGAGATTTTTATTTAATAAGGTCAAAACACCTTGTGGTAATTCGTATAGGTAAAAATTATAAGTTCTGCATTACTTGAACCTTGATATCACCACCTCAGGGTCTGGCTCCCTCTGACGAGACCTCAATAAAGGTCGAAACTAGTCTGGGTAGTGACCCTTCCCTTAATGCATAGCATTATACATGTCCACAAGGAGTTGCATTATGGGCAATACTAAGGCAATGGTTGCTTCAGAATTGAAAATACTTCAGGTGCAAACCTTGGCTTATTTGCTGGTTTGCTTACTTGGGGGGAAAAAAAAGGATTAAAATCAAGTTTATAAAATTTCTTGGTGTCTTCAACATATATATATATATATATATCACCATAAATACTATTACAAGTTGAACAGTGCATTGCCAGCCTAGTTGGCCGAGTGGTTAGCATATCTGCTCTCCAGCCAAAAGGCTGTGGGTTCGAATCCCACCTTGGGCATGCGGATGTTGTGATTGTCTGTGAAAGTACTAGTAGTGGTAGTCGGCAGTAGATGGCATTGGTGTTAGATGATGAAGGTTGGTGGAGTAGTGAGACGAAGAGTTGTAGAGGAGATGCCCTCCCTCGATGAGTCTTTGGACTCCCTGGAGGTGTGATGTAATAATAATAAACATTTAATCTATCAGTAAATCATTTACAGCTTTCAGCACATACAAACCACATGTATAATGAGCATATAGCAGCACTCAATGTTTGAAATGTCCCCCTTTTGCCTTCACACATGCCCAGAGTCTGCGAGGCCAAATATCGATGGCAGCATACACAATATCCAATGGAAACGCTGCCACTGCTCACTCAAAATCCACCTTCCAGCTGGCAATTGAGGTGTCATTTTTTGTAGGCTATTCTCTCAAGCTCAAACAAACAATTTTAAGTCTAACAGATTCAGATCAGGACTTCCAAACACCAAATCAGAGTGAACGTGGTCGGGCACATTTGCCTTCAACCACAGTTATGTGGTCTTCACCTTGTGTGCTGAATGTTGTTGGAAGGTTCACTGCCTATCGTTAAACAAGGTATGGTTCAGTGGCTGTATCACAGGTACTAGCACAGTGTCTTGATACACTTTGGCAAAGGTTTTCATCTCTTTCTCGGAGAAATACAACTTGGATATCCCCCTGATACATCACCGCCCACCAACAAACCATCACTGATGCGGGGTGATGACCTCTCTGAATCGTGGGTACCATGGCATGTGCTGAGTGAACATTCAAGGCATATACCCAATTGTTTTGGCAGTTCAACAACTCTGCAAAAGTGGAAATCTTTACATCTGTGAAGAGGATATCTCTGTGTCTGTTGTTCACATATTGCTGAAGAAGTACCTTGATTTTATCACCTTCTGCTGCATAAGTTGTTAAGAAATGTCCAGTACAACAATGATAGGCTTTCATACCCAGGTCATCAGTTAGTACATGTGACATTTTTCTCTGTGAAATGCTAATCTCTAGTGATATCACTTTCTGCATTTTCACAGGATTACAGCAGAAATGTGCCATTGCAGCCCTCACAAACTGTAGTGTCCTAATGCTGCATAGTCAACCTGTTCTTTGGTAGTCAGATATGTCTTCTGTATCGTTATAACAGTTAATAGTCCATACATAAACATCTTACTGATCTCAAATGTTTTTAGCATGCTGAAAATAATACGTGGCTACATTCCAACATTGTGAAATGCTATTACAGATACATGGTTCTCATATTGTTGGAAGTTTATTTTCCACTTGGTTAGACTATAATAAATTTCGTTTAAATCCTTTACTCAAGTGTAGGCAAACAAAGTTTGCACCTGAAGTATCTTCAGGACTGAGGCAACTCCTAGTAAAGGTGGACCAAGCTCTCATCACTCCTTGTCTCAGTATCTCCCATAATGCAAAGCACATCGCCTTGCAGACATGTATAATGCTATGCATTAAGGGAAGGGCCACTACCCAGACCGGTTTCGACCTTTATTGGGGAGTCTCGTCGGTTGGTCTGGCTCCCACTGACAAGACCGCAATAAAGGTCGAAACAAGTCTGGGTAGTGGCTCTTCCCTTAATGCATAGCATTATACATGTCAGCAAGGAGATGTGCTTTGCATTATGGGAGATACTGAGACAAGAGTGATAAGAGCTTGGTCCACCTTTACTACGAGTTGCCTCAGTCCTGAATATACTTCAGGCGCAAACTTTGTTTGCCTACACTTGGGTAAAGGATTAAACTAAATTTATTAAGGTTCTCATATTCTTCCCACTGATGAACATGGAAATGTTGGCTGCACACAGTGCCGACAATGGAACCGGGCTCACAGAACATGTAGACACTGCTAGGGTGTGTGGAAGTTGTAACAGTATTAAGGCAAGACTATGTAAAAAAAAATTATAAAAAATGGGAAAAAATCCTTAAGTCACACATGGTACAAATGTACTATAGGTTTACTAATAACCAATTGTGTGTGGGAACCACATAAAAAAATAAATAAATATAAAAAAATTAAAGTAATCATATCTAGCCTATTCCAAAAAAAAAAAATAAATAAATAAAAAAAAGAGAGAAAGTTAGAAATCTACTGTCAAATAACTGACCAATTGCAATTGCCATCACTTGAGTCCTCTCCAAAATAATGGAGAAAGTCATCAACAGCCAGCTTCTCTGCTACCTAGATGCCTACCAATTAATCAGTGACCACCAGTATGCATTCTAGATTCACAGCTGATCTCTCTTAACCTCCACCACTGGAAATGAAACGGTTAGGAGAAACTTGTTCTGCTGCTCTTATTTCCAGAGCTTTTGACTGTCTGGCATTAAGGCCTGCTAAACAAACTGTCATCCTTTGGTCTACCTGCATCCCTCTGTAATCGGCTTGCTATCTTTCTCTCTTTTTTGTTCACTGCATGTCATGGTGCCTCCCTCTCTTTGAGCTTCACCACCAATGCAGGAGTGCCTCAAGGCTCTGTCCTATCACCTACTTACAATTGCCAATAATCCTATCCACAGTTTTGCAGATGATAGTACTCTCCACTCATCCTGCTCAATTGACAAACATGCAGTACTCTGACATCTCTAGTTACAAGATCTACAACTAGTGTCTTAAACATTGATATACATACTATCCTTGTGTTGTTTCTTTGTTTACTCTTGCCACAAATATGCATGATATGGGCACAACAAGGCTAGCACAGGAATCGACTGCTATAAAGTTGAACAAAAAAAAGTTTGTAGTACAACTGCTAATAATCAATCTTTAGACACACTACAATTAGGGCCTATTCTTTCAGAGGTATGATCAGGTTGGTTGGGCTGAATGGATAGCACTACACTCTTCAATCTATAACAGTGATAGCAAGTTTGTTTTACTTAGTTACAAAGTAAAGTATATTAACAAGAACTTTTATTCTTGTTTTTATCCTTTATGCAAGTATAACCATGTGAAATCATTTCACAAAAGACCACTTCCACTGAACAATTTTTACCACTGATTTAGTCAGTATCTCTGTAGTTCCAGACCAAACCAGTCTGAGGCAGTGACCATTCCCAAAAGGATGGCAATACACATATCCAAAAGGAAGTGTGTTGTGTATTAGGAGACACTAGGGCAATCTGATGTGAAGTGTCATCTGCCTCTCTATATAAGAGGATGGGAGGACTGAAAACTTCTGATAAACACACCTAGAACAAAAATTATATGAATAAATTAAAGATACCAAGAAATTATATATTTGGTTTAATCCTTTATCCAAGTGTCAGCAAACAAGTTTGTGCCAGAACTATTTTCCGCACTGGGACAACTGGTATAAAGAAGCTGAGGATTACACATCGCTTGCCTTCGTATCCCATAATGCAAAGCACGTCTCCTTGTGGACATGTATAATTCTATGCATTATGGGAAGGGTCACTACCCAGACCAGTTTCAACATTTATTGAGGTCTCATCAGTGGGAGCCAGACCCGGAGGTGATACTAAGGTTGAAGTAATGCAGAAGTCATAATAAGGTGTGACACCTTTTGGCTACTCATATATAAAAATATGACTTCTGCATTACTTCAGCTTTGGCATCACCTCTGGTTCTGGTTCCCATTGATGAGACCTCAATAAAGGTTAAAACCGATCTTGGGTAGTGACCCTTTCCATAATGCATAGAATTACACATGTCCACAAGGAGATGTGCTTTGCATTATGAGATACTAAGGCAAGTGATGTGTAGTCATCAGCTTCTTTATATGAGTTGTCCCAGTCCTGAAAATAGTTTGGTCACAAGCTTTGCTTACACTTGGATAAAGAATTAAACTAAGTATATAATTTCTTGGCATTTTTAATTTATAGTATAACCATGTGGAAAAACTTCTTCCAACAAAAATGATATGATTTGTGCAACAAGGAAAAACTTTCTCAGAGGATGCAAATGATGCAGAAGCATTGTAAAAAGTGTATAACTTCGTAGGGAATATGTAGAATAATGTGTAAGTTACATGGTTTACATTTTTGTTCTAGGTGTTTATCAAAACTTTTCATTCCCCCCTCTCATAAGTAGCCTATTGTGATGTGACTTCATGTGCTCATGCTTGGCTAAGAGATAAAAACAAGAATATACTTTCTTGTTAAATATAATTTAAAATGCTGCAGCTTCAATTATACATGGCATGAATATTTGTAAATATCTTTAGATGAATTTGATTGCTTAATGTGAGACAAGCAGACTACTTCTTAAGAAACCTGAAACGGCTTAGAAAAAGTACTAGAAAAAACATTTCATTGGTTTCTACAGTATGTATTGTTTCCAGATTAATCTTTTCACTACAAACAAAGCTAAGGCACTATATATTTATACATTTATAGTGCCTTAGAGATGGTTCTTATAGATATTCAGAGATGGTTTGCGATAATGTTTATTATCATACTGATTCATTAAATCAACATAAAAGTAAATCCACAATAAATATGATGAATGTTTATTTCTCATGACAAGCCATGTTGCATATGGTTCAACAATGAAAGAAGATCCATCTATTACAACTTATTTTTAAGCCTTAAAAAAAAAAAAAAGTGTTATATGGTAAACATGTTAACGATATTTGTAAAATTACTAGTGAAAAGTTTTATATCATACAAATTCTTCATATTTTTCCTTTGGTTGTTTCTGTTTCCTGTGTGTGTATAAATTTGTATTTTTATTTCTTGAAAGTTTCTTCACTTGGTTATAACATAAATTAAAGATGCCAAGAAATTATATTCTTGGTTTCATCCTTTATCCAAGTGTAAGCAAACAAAGCACAACTGGGCTACTTGTATACAGAGACTAACGACTTCACATCAATTGCTGTAGTATCCCATAATACAATGCACATATCCTTGAAATCATGCATAATGCTATGCATCATGGGAAGGGCTACTACTTAGACCAGTTTCAACTTTTATTGAAGACGCGTCAGTGGGATCCAGGCCCAGAATTGACACCAAAGTTAAAGTAATACGACCTCAATAAAGGTCGAAACGTCTGGATAGTGGCCCTTCCCGTAATGCAAGGCATTAGACATGTCTGCAAGGATATGTGCATTGCATTGTGGGATACTAAGGGATACAACTGATGTGAAGTCATTAGCCTCAATGTACAAGTAGCACAGTCGTGAAGTGACTTCATGCACAAACTTTGTTTATTTACACTTGGATAAAGGATGAAACCAAGAATATAATTTTTTGGCATTTTTACTTTTTACTTTTATTTATTTACTTTTTTTTAACACAAATACACAACATACTACTCAGAGGAAGGTGGTCAACATTCTGCAAATCATCTCCACCTCCTATGAAAGTCTTCAGTGTTTCCAGTACTTTCACAGTCACCCACCTAAAAGGAATGACACTATATTCAGCAAATCACAATGTTTTGAACCTTAAAAACACTACATGGTTTGCTAACAGTTCTGATATATTTTTCAATAAACTGAAAAACTGGAATAAATACTATGACCACTATTATGAAGTTGTTTCAAAGTTTTAAGATTTCATTCCTTTTATTACCTCAGACCTCCATGGAGTCAAATACGGGAAGTATCGCTGTCATGGACAGGTCATGAAACTATGCCCTAAACTTATTCACTGTAATGCATTAAACTCTCACTCCCCATGAAAAAAAAACTTGGCCATCACTCCCCCTCCCTCCTCACACCTTCCTTATACTCCTATCTTATAAAGGGGCTGTAAAACTAAATAAGTGTGCAAACACCTTCCCCTTTTCTATGAAAAATCTCTTCCACATGAATCTGGTAATAAATTACCAGTTTTTGTCCTACTCTTATCCTTCCCCTTCCAACTCCTATTCAAAAGATTTTGTAAATTGCATTTCTCAACCTTTATTTCATATGAAATGTTCTGTACGATATTACAAGCATTCTTGATTTTTTTTTCTCTTTTAATAACCAAGAAAGGTTATAATTCTATAGCATATTTAGTACTGTGGATGCATAGAATGCTGTATATATTCTGGTAATGCCACTCAGAAATCCAAATATAAAACATTTTTTTCACGCCGCACGTTGAAAAACATCAGCCACCAAAGCTTTTTGGTAGCCCATGATTTCATTACTTGTTATGTGACCACATCCGCATAAAATTCGAACCTGAAGGTTGTAGATCTTTCAAACTTTATCACTACGAAATAAAAAAATAAATGCTGCAAATAATAACTATCGACCATTTGACTAGTTCTTTCAAAATTCATTCTTTTAACGACCATTTTCAGTAGCGACTGCTTTCTTAGCGTTAATTACTTCATGTGTATATTTTATTTCACATCCAATCTACAATTATTTATCATTATAAAATAAGATAGTTACCATATCAAATTTTCCATTATACATGTTCAGCACAAAAGGCTGTCTTTTAACTTTATGGATGCAGGTTTTCTTTAAAAAGGTTGTCTCTTTCATTAATCTTGAATTAATTTCGGAGGTAGACTTCCTCGAATGAGAAACTTCTCGACATGCTAAGTGATTTTGTTTTCCAGTCATGAATAAAGAAATATTTACAAAACGACGTTTTGTCCTTATATCCAACGCGTTTTTTCTAAAGGTAGCGCGAAGGATATGTAACATTTTTTGTAACAAAACCATAACTAAAAATAAAAAAAGGAGTAACTGTTAAAGAAAATCACTAACATACAGCCAATAACATCATTTAGCACCTCACCGTTAGTACTGGGTTACACCAAATCGAAAATTCGTCTGCTAACTATGTCGCGAGAGTCGCTGAACGATTGGCGAAAATCCACTACATGACTACAAGATAATGTTTTGGGTATTCCTCTCATTCATGTTATATGTTCAATAATACAGGGTGTTTCAAAAGGGTGTATGAAACTTTGCAGGAGAACGGAGAATTACTCAGAAGACGCATGAAATCTGAGTGAGTGTCATAATGTAGTGAAACACATAAATTTTAGTCATGTAACTTTATTACCAAATGACAACACTAGTCCAGCGTGATACGTTACACCAGTGGTTCTTAACCTTTTCGAAGACACGGGACACTTTTGATTATAACAAAAATTTGGGGAACACCAAAAGCATTAGGGTATTAAAACTAACAATAAAAATATACATGGACTTACCTCTTTAAAAAATGGAACTTATTTTAATGCGATACTTCAGCTTGTCGGCTTTTGCAGATTTAAGCAATATCAGATCTAATATGTGATATAGTAACGTTTATCTTTTGTGTACATTAGTAAGCCTTTCATGCTTTTTAGTTTTTATATTGGTTAATATTGAGAAACCGAGCTCACACAAATATGTTGAAAACTGTAACAAAATTTTCAGTGCTCTTGTGGAGAAAGCTGGGTATTCGGGTTGGACAAAAATCCAAAATTCCATAAGAGTTATTTCAGAGAATTTCATTTTTAGAGTACGAACCGTTGACAAGGTAACGAATTGCTCTTCTTCTTGTAATGAAAATTCACAACTCAATATATTAACTGTGCCAAATGTATTTCGTATCCAGTCGTAACTGTGTGTATTTAAGGAAGAAAAGTAACTTGAAATATTTTCTTTCAATATTGTTAAATTTTTACACATTAAAATAGTACCTATAAAAGATATTCTATTGGTTTATAACTCATCGCGCATAGCAGTCTTTAGTTGTTAGGATTAGAGTAGCCAATTACACTCAGAACTGTGTCACATGACATCTTTCACCGGCAGAACACTTGTAACCAGTTCGCGGAACACATGTGTTCCGGGGAACACCGGTTAAGAACCACTGCGTTACACCATCTGAAAATGGTGACTTTCGATGGTGCAGAGCGAGCAAGTTGTGTGATTTGAAAACGAAGACTGCAACACAAATTCAGATGAATATCCGCACGCAATACGGCTCGTGCACCACTATTAGGTGCACGATCTACACGTGCCCCAAGAATTTTGTGAAAACAGGCTGTTCTGTGCGTCATCCTAGGTCAACGGGAAGGCCGCGTCGTGCCGATGCTGATTGTGGAAGAAATTCGGGAAGTTTCCAGAGAAGCCTTGAAAAGTCAACCATATGAGCGTCTCGTCAAATTGGAATTACACATTATGGCATGTTTTACAACAGCGTCTACATTTAAGACCCTGCAAATTTAACCTTATAAAATTTGAAGAAAGACGACAAGAAGATATGTCAGAATTTCTAAACGAAAATTATCAGTAGTATAGAACAAAATAAAAACTTTTTGGACACGATCATTTTCATTGACAAGTACACTTTTCAGGTAAGTGGGAAGTAAACACTCACAACTGCAGAATTTGGGAAAGCAAACATCCGCACGCCAACGTATAACATGTTCGCGGCACCCTAGAGGCTAACGCTTATTGCGCCATAAGCAAGAAGTAAATGTATGGACCCTTCTTTTTTTCAGTCTATTGTTACTTGTGGTGTGTATCTGGACATGCTACAAGGGTACCTAATACTACAATTATATTACGACGACCACGACGGACGCTTACATTTCCAGCAAGATGGAGCACCTCCTCATTACCTGACAGACGTAAGGTCGTACCTCGACACCCGTTTTCTAGGCAGACGGATTGGAAAAGGGCGCCTAGCATGGCTACCGCATTCCCCCGACCTTATTCCGATTTTTTTCTTGTGGGGGGGGCTTTGCGAAAGATCGAGTGTTTGTACCACCACTACCTGCCAATTAGCTGCGTTTCAGAATTACTGCTGCCAGGGCCGCCGAGAGAAAGTTTCAGGGTCCGTGACCAGTCCGTGGTCCGGGCCCCACTTTTTTAAGTGGGGCCCGGACCACACGTTTCTCCTTTCATTTTTGATTTCCAGATTAATGATGATACATTTCTGTTGGTCAAATTTTTATTATTAAAAATATAATTTTAATAATTAAAAAATTCAAAATAATAATACTTACTTTTATTTTCTAGCGCACGGCCTACACTACACTATACTGTGAATGCAATTACTAGCTAGAGCAGCCAACTGCAACAACCTTGCACGAACGTCTATTGACATCATCACCCGCTATAACTACAGCGATCCGCGCCGAGAGAATCAGTGTCTTCCGGACACTCATGGCGAGCTAAAGAGCGTAGCCGTCTGTCTAAAACAAACCGCAGTATCATTCTTGATATGCCATTATCCTTTATCATTGTTGTATTGTTACGAGAATTAAACCGTGCATTATAAACACAGTTATGTGACGCGCCGGAGCCCGTGACAAAAGTCTCAGATATCACCCCCCCCCTCTTGGCTGTCCTGACTGCCGCCATTACTGAAGGTCCACCAGATATGCTCTACCACATATGGCAGGATATTGATTAGGGATGGGATGTCTGCAGAGTTACTGGAGACAGTCGTATCAAAATTGTCTGCGTTGAAACTTCAAGTGTTACGCTACATTACCTTCTATTGTCATTTAAAATTGTAAATCCCCCCCTTTCTGAAATACCATGTACAGTTCTGTTTCTTGTTTCTTTCTTTTTTTTTTAATTTTTTTGTTGAGTAGGCTTCTGTGGATATTGAACATTTTGAGAACTATTTTTCTGCTATAAAATCCCAAACATAGATATCACATTGAAACTATGTTTTGAATCGACTAGTTTCGTGAAATAATTTTTTCACATCATCAGGAAATAAAACGAATAAACTAAAAACTAGAAAGCAAGTAATATCAGTCAACGTTTCTAGTGAAAAATATCTGCAACCGTTTAATCACTGGAAAGCCTATTTTCGTTTCGCTATTATGCTGGCTGCTCGTTCGTCGATTGTTAAATATTACTGGCATAAACAAGTGTGATGGATTAAGGAAGATCAGACTTGATGTAAAATCATCCAGTGTTTCTTGTTACACTATAGAAGACGCTTCATCATTTCAGTTGATTAACTGATTGTTCTTGAGTAAAAATGGTATGTGGAGCATTTGAGTTTATTGCCATTCTGCTTGGTGTTTGGTTTCCATTGCATGTGCTGTCCGCCAAGAATTGTCCTTTATTTCTTTTTCAACTTTCTTGAAATGTTCAGATCGATGTATCCCACCAGATCTCCTTGTGTGTCCTATGTAGTGCAGACCACAACTGGAACTGATCTAGTACACACCTAGCTTTTTGACTAGCGGATGGAGCATTTTAGGAGGTTTCAGATGTTCAGAAATTTTATGGACACTGCTCCTTTGCATTCTTGTTTTTGTTGTTGATCTGATTATTTTGGAGGTTTAAATTTAAATAGAATTTCTTATGACTAATATTCTATTTTAGCAATTTTTTTGAAGGATTGAAGGAGAGAATTAATATATAGTACTAAGAAAAGTTATTGAGACTATAGAATTAATATGGAAATTCTATGTCTCAATAACGTAAGGAACAGACGAAGTTCATTTTTTTCGCTTGGTGGTGATGAAAATTTGCTTGTAGGTAAAGTCCTGTGTTAATTTCCTCTAAACTAAGAAGGTAAGTATGTTTGGTCTTATATCTCAACTAGTGTCCGCAAAAATGGTAAAGATCTGTTTCTTTCTAATTCAACTGTGAATTTAATCCGAGGATGAATGTCGCTCATGGAGGTGACAAATCTTCTAATTGTGTAATATTACCAAGCCAGATGAAAAGTATCATCCACTTATCTTCGCCAAATTTTTGTTTTTTAAAAACTAAACTATTTTTAAAAGTCAATCCATTAATAGGTCAACTGATATACGAGAAAGGAAAGTGCTCATTGCTATTCTCTCATTTTGATGATAAAAATCTTCAAATTTGAAAAACGTACTGTTGATGCAGTGTCTAAAGAGGTTCATTGTGTCGGGCTGGAAGATATCTCGAAGTAATTGGTATACATTCTTGCCATCAATACTGTTATAACTTCAGCACATTTCAGTGCAAGCCACAGAATTGTGAGAGAACAGTTCCGTTATTGGAGCTGTGGGAACATTCCCGTGTCTATCAGTAGATAAAGAGAGAGAGAGGGGGAGAAGGGGGGGTTGTGTTTCTGTATGTGTTAACATGCGGTGGGGAGCTTATGAGATCTGTATCACTATAATAGCACTTCACAAGGTTGGAATACGGCCACTTCTTATTTTCAACACGCTAGAAACAAACACCAGGGATAGGTAGGATATTTGTGTGTCGGACTATTAACTGTTTAAACACGGAAGATGTATCTGACCGCCAAACACCAGGTGTATCACTCGGTGTTAGGATGTAACAGCTTGTGAGAGCTGTGAAGGGGCGTAATCCAGTGAGAATGCAGAAAGTGATGTCGAGAGAGAGAGAGAGAGAGAGAGAGAGAGAGAGAGAGAGAGATGAACGTTTCTCAGAGAACGATTTCAAAATCTCGGCGAACGTTAGAACCTTTATTGCCCCTTCTACTCTACACTTCCTGACACAACAACTTATGTGGCAGCGGAATGCCCCTCTCCTTAGGTGCAGCAGACAGAAATTATTTTCATGACAGATGAGATTTTCACAGAAGTCATTTTATCGCCAAAATGTCATAGAAACTGCCTGCATGGTCACAGAACATGTGCTATACAATAGGATTTAGAGAGAGAGAGAGAGAGAGAGAGAGAGAGATCATTACCCTGTTTAGTTTATGGTTCAGTGGGGGTAACGTATCAGGGAAGGTATCCAAGTTGCGTGTCTGGAAGAAGGTGGACCAAACCTCCGCAGTGGACCTTCCAAAAAAAACTGAGTCCCTGCAAACAAGGTGAGAAACACACAAGAGTTGTTAGAAACAAATATCCTTGAGCTCATATCAGCATCTGTTTTGCTCGCTGGAAGGTCTTGAATCCCTCGGACTTCAATTTTTGCGTGTAACTTGAGATAGTAGCCTACAAACACCCCTGTCCCCTCATCGCCAGGTTAAATATGGATTTGGAGCGAGAAGTGACATGCCGCTATTTATAAGTGGCCTCAGAAACTTTGGCCGTGCGTATAGGCAAAAGGGGGACATTTAAATTATTCACTGCTGCTATTATGCATGCTAGACATGTGGTCTGTATGTGCTGAAAGCTTTAAATGATTTACTGATAGATTCCATGTTTATGCGCTGTTGAACTTGTAACAGTATTTATGGTTGTATGGTGAAATTATCTTGAAAGGTTTAGTGGAAAGATTTACTATTGCCGTGCTTGGAATTATATCATTAGGAGCCATAGTGGTATCTTTCATATTTTCAGCTCAGCTCAGAAGAGATAGCATAGGCGCCACGCAGTCCTTCTATTACTCAGTCATCCAAGAATGGGCGAGATTAGCTGTCAGAAAAGCAAGGAAGAGAAATTCACAAAGTATGCAAATATTATTTCTAATTGCAATTTGCAATCTGCTTCTTAATAATCGGTAATTGTAGTGTCATTAAAGGAGATTTTTTGTAAAACAGGTATGGCATTGTTTTCAAGATGTATTGTTGTTGGTTTTTGCTTTGAAAGTAAACTTGATTGAACTGTCCACTCAGTCTCCAAAAGTTAGATTGGGCTAAAAACGGCCTCGCCTACTCCCTATATAGAAGGGCGTTAGCTGATTTTTTTTAAACGTAAACTTGAAATTTTTCGTTTTTCTCAACTTGTTTGACAGTTTCTGTAGCTGAGCCAAGTCGTTTTCAGATAAACTGCTTGCGTGAACTAGTTAACGCTTTCCTTTCCTGAAAACTTAATTCTTTTCCCCCTTCATCAATGTATGAAGAACTGAGAATTAAAATAAATATACAAAAATGTATGTACGAACGAAATTATTAATCCCCTCCATCAAACATTAAAAATGAGAAAAACACACCCACTCAAGCTACAACATAAATAAACAGCACTACTGAAACTAATACCCCACTTACTCTCTCTCTCTCTCTCTCTCTCTCTCCACCTCACAAATATTATACATATAGAATTGTACACGACCATCTCACAAAAAAAAATGCACCCACCAGGGAATCATACCTTGCCGCTTCCCTCCACTACCCCTCCTCCACTTATACAGCCCACCTGGCACCAGGGGGAAACGAACACGTCACCCTTTCTCATTCCTCCCAAATGACCACCTGGTACTCGGGGGTACCCTACGCTCTCAACTCCTCACACAAGTTTGCTACCCGGGGTAACGAACAAGTCACATCATCTCCTTTCCTTCCCTGAACACACATTAGCTGTCCAGCAGCGCTTCGATCCAAATATATGACACCTTGAAAGGGGGGTGGAATAAATACGGTTGAAAGCGCAACCATATCTTCTCCTCAACACAGTAGTACAATAAGTGCAAGTCGATTAATTATTATGGGGACTCTATCATTAATCGGAGAAATACACTTGAAAGTGAAATGATCATATGGTATGAAGGAAAAGGAATGTATAAACTTAATGACAGATAATTACTTGAAGCAGAACATGATGGTGAGATCTCCGAGTGTCAGAAGGTTGGATTGGGCTATAGGATGAGCAAAACCTGGAAATTCCTGTTAAAAATGCTTATATGGGAAATTATAAGGCAAGTGATTATAATACATTTAGGATGCAGCTTGGAACTCTGCCATTGCCGATCCCAACCCCGGATGAGAAAGGAGGAGGGTTGTACTTGTGGTTAGCAACCATAATATGGAAAATACATATTGCAACAGAAACCTCAACCATTGTTGGAAAACCGACACAAAACCAAGAGAGAGAAGTACTGGGAAAATGAAGCTAGCCAGTGAAAACCCCATTGGGGAAGCTGACAGGCAGAAAACTCCAAGAGAAAACCACTTTAGCCCAAACCGTTTAGCCAAAATTGGATCCTGGAATATTAGGACCTTGTACGAAAGTGGAAAAGCTAACTTACTAACCAGAGAAATGGACAGATACAAATTAGAAATACTAGGTCTAAACGAGACAAGATGGAATGGTAGTGGAGAAATCCAACTAACAATAAACAAATACATATTATATTCTGGAAACCAGAATGATGATGACACACAAAGCAAAGGTGTAGCTTTCATGTTAACAACAGATGCTAGAAGAGCACTAACTGAATAGAAACCAGTTTCTGAAAGAATCATCAAAGCTAGATTTAAAACTAAATACAGAAATATGACTATAATAAACATATGTGGACCAACAAACAATGCAAAAACAGAAGAGAAAGAAGTCTTCTATGATATGTTGCAAAAGAAGTAGATGAAGTAAAAAAGTAAAGATATGCTTTTAATTATAGGTTACATGAATGCAAAAGTAGGAGATAATAACGTGGGGTATGAAAAAATAAAGGGAAAAGAAGGTTTAGGAAACTCTAACGAAAATGGGAAAATCCTAAGACTTTTGCACTTTCAATGATATGATCATAGGACGAACCTTATTTAAACATAAAGACATCCACAAACAGACTTGGATATAACCTGATAAGCAATCCAAAAACCAAATAGATCATATTTTTAATAAACAGACCTGGGAGAACCTCTCTGAGGGATGTAAGAGTTTGGAGAGGTGCAGACGCTTTTACACACCACTTATTATTGAGTGCAAAAATAAAAATGAAACTTAGAAATATATTTAAAGGCAAGAACCAAAGAATTAAATACAATATATCCAAACTGAGAAACAACGATACAAAAGACAAATATAAAGTAACATTAAGGAATAAATATGGAAGCCTTCTAGAACAACATAAGGAAATAGACATTGAAGAGAACTGGGGAAAATAAAGAATATATTTAATAGTACTGCCGAAGAAGTTCTGGGAAGGCAGAGTAGAAATCACAAACAATGGATCTCTGAAGAAATCATCAAATTATGTGAAGAAAGGAAAGCTTTATGGAATACACTTCTGCAAAGTACAGAAGAAAACAAAAGAAATAGGATAAATGAAAGATACAGGCTTAAAAACGGCAGGTAAAATAAAGCGCAAGGAGATATAAAAGAGTTTTCCTGGAAGAAATGTGTAAAGAGGCTGAAGAAGCAACAAGTAAATTTGACCCAAAGAGGTTGTTTGAGATAACAACAAAATTAGCTGGGAAGAGTTTAAAAAGAGAAGGGCCTGTAAAAAATACACAAGGAAAGTTCCTCACAAGTGAAGCAGTCATAGAAAAAAAGATGGGTAGAACATTTCCAAGAAATTTTAAATGGAAAAATGGAAAACCTAGAACTAGAAGTACCAGAAAAACCAGAAGAAGAAATACTTAAAATAAATACAGGAACTATAACTAAACTAGAAACAACTCAGGCAGTATAGAAAATAAAAACAATAAAGCAGCTGGGAGCTAAAATATACAAGCTGAACTACTTAAAGCAGATATAAATACTACTGTTGAAATGCTATACCTTTTATTTAATCAAATATGGGAAAATGCAGAATGGCCAGATGGCTGGAATACAGGACTCCGGGTGAAACTGCCAAAAAAAGGAAGATATAACTTTTTAAAAATTGGAGAGGGATTTCACTTCTAAATGTTGTAAGCAAAGTATTTACTAGAATTTTGCTAGAAAGAATAAATCAAGAAATTGAAACTAAACTGAGGAAAGAACAGTTCAGGAAAGAGTATTCAGGCCAAACAGATCTTGAATTGATCAGATAATAACATTAATAATAATTGTTGAACAGTCAGTAGAATGGCAGAGCAACCTATATTTGGGTTTCATTGATTTTGAAAGTGCATTTGATAGCATAGACAGAAATACTATATGGAAGTTATTGAGGCCATACGAGATTCCCCAGAAAATCATAAATATAACAAAGAAAACTCACGAAAAATACAAAATAATAAATAATGGGAAACTAACAGAACCATTTGCAACAAACACAGGAGAAATACAGGGATGTATACTTTCACCGACCATCATTCTGATTGTTATTGATTGGGCAATGAGGAAAACATCTGTAGAAGAAAGAACTGGCATTCAATTTGACATCCCCACTCAGATTTGACATCTGAGTGGAGGATGTCAAATAAAATCAGTGACCTGGATTTTGCAGACGATATATGCCTTTTGGCACAAATGCATCAACACCTCCAAAATAAAATAGATAATTTAAACCAGGAAGAAAATAAATGTGGATTGAAAATAAATCATAACAAGACTAAAGTAATGATGATAAATCCAAAGCAAGAATTAGTCTTTGAAATACTAGGAAAACACTGGAACAGGTAGATAACTTTATCTACCTGGGATCAGTGATCAGCACACAAGGAGGAACCAAACAAGACATACAAACTAGAATCCAGAATGCACAGATTGCATTCAGTATGATGAAGAAAATTTGGGGGTCTAAAGAAATAAAATTAAAAACCAAAATTAGACTCTTCAACACTAATGTTAAACCAGTTTTACTTTACGGAACTGAGACATGGTCACTAACAATCAAAAAAAAAAATCAGCTAACGCCTTTTTATTCCCGTATACGGGGAGTGGTCAAGAACATTTAGCCCTATCTAACTTTTGGAGATTGAGTGGGCAGTTCAATCTCCACTGGTACCAATCAGAGATAGATGGCCCAAGGCTATCACTAATTAAGCGTTACACAGTGAAGAGAGACGGCTCAAATGTGCCGCCATCTCGTGGTCCCTAACCCTAACACAATATATTTAATGTATGAAATAATGTGGGTTTCACGGTCGATTTTCTTGAGTTTACGGGACGAAAAACCCGAGTTTCCGGGAGGAAAAACCCGCTTTTCCGTGCCAGAGATCGACTAACTCGAGAACCGGTCGAAAAAAGTCTTAGAAAAATTTCCTCTAGTCGCCGACTAGACTCGAAACCAAGTCTTCCTTTTTGCGGCCAAGCGCCGTGGTATGCAAACACCACATCCACTGAGCTACTCAGGCTCTCCTAGTGACACAGTTCACTAGGAGAGAGACACTAGGAGTTTCTTTTGTTAGTGACACAAGTCATTAACAAAGGAAAACATAAATAAAATACAGGTCTACATAAACAAATGCTTGAGGAAGATATTAGGAATATACTGAACAAACAAAATAACAAACATACAACTTTGGGAGAGAATATGTCAAACCATCATCAGAAATGAAACCACTAAAAGAAAATGGAACGGGATAGGTCACACAATCAAGTACCCAGATAAAAAAATAGCAAAAATTGCACTAGAAAGGAATCTTCAAGGCAAGAGGAAACGAGGTAGACCCAGGATAACATGGAGAAGAGAACTAGAAACAGAGGCAAGACGGCTTGGGAGTTCCTGAAAAGAGATAAAAAAAGAAGCATTGAATAGAGTCGGATGGAAGTCAATGGTTGAGGCCCTATGCTTCGCAGGGAGCGAAGAGGATAGGTAAGGTAAGGAAAGGATGCAGCTTGAAGCAGTATCACATCATAAAGATCTGCAAGTCAAGGTTTACAGAGTGCATGGGGGAGAATAATGTGAAGGTTATATGAAGGAAGCAATAACACACTTTATGGGCACACGTGTATGGCCAAGGCCGAGGGGGGATAAATATTCAGAACAGTGGTCTCAAACTCAAATGCAGCAAAGAGTCAGTCAATTAGATGTATATCAGTTGTGGGCCATATTCAATATTATTCTGTGAACCAAAACATAAACTAAAAAACTAAAGGCTCTAACAACGGCTCTTTTGTTGTTGGCCTATAAAACTTGCGTAAACAGTTATGCCACCATTTACAATTTAAATTTATAACCATTTCTATTTTTAAATTTTAAAAATATAACAAGTTTAGAAAATATAAGTTCAATTACATTTTATTCATACTTTAAGAAAATTATTTAAATACATAATTTTGTCTTACAAAAATAAAGATTTTTATCTACGAGTTCTTTTTTGAATTTGATTTTGATCCTAAAATCTAACATCTTTTCCTCTCTACTAACATGTCAATATCTGCTTTTTCGTTTCGCGTTGCAATATGAAGTATTGCATTTCATCTAAAATCTTTTATCCGTGAGAGGAACTTTGACTTATTATTATTTTTATTATTATTATTATTTCAGACTACACCAGGGAGTCCTTAGACTCATCGAGGGAGGCCCTAAACATCATGTCCACACAACTATGCGATTACATTCTCACAGTATCTATCATACCTTGCTTTGAACTCGCTCACTGTCATTGCATCCACAACAGACTCTGGCAGCTTATTCCACTCATTTACCACTCTAAAAGTAAAGAACCCAGCTACCACTCCACAGCTAACACTCCTGCTAACCACTCTTTCCCAGCTTTCATAGGTGTCCCCTAGTTCTCCCACCACCAGTCCTGATCTCAAAAATATCCTCTGAATTAATCCTGTGGAATCCTTTCAGCAATTTGAATGTCTCAATCATATCTCCCATCTTCCGCCTATCAACTAGTTTCTGCAACCCACAAATCTTCAACCTGTTCTCATAGGGTTCATTCCATAGACCTGCTATCATCTTGGTCACTTGCCTCTGGATCCGCTCCACCTCTTCCCCATCAAGAAGGAACCGAGGTGACCAAATCTGGGCACAGTAGTCGAGATGAGGTCTTATCAGGGCTCGGTACAGAGGTACAATAACTTGCTTGTCTCTGCTTATCAAGGTATATTTCAACAACCAAGTGAGTTGATGAGCTGATTTAGCTACTTTTGAAATGTGCCCCCTAAACTTCATCTCCCTATCCACCAACACTCCCAAGTCCCTGGTCTCATCAATCTGTTGGAGTACAATTCCACCAATGTGGTATACTGCTGCTAATCTTTTCACCCCAAAATGCATAACCTTACATTTTGTCACATTAAATTGACATCCATTCTCCTTAGTCAAGAACTCCAATCTATCTAAGTCATCCTGCAAGACTTTGACATCTTCTGCATTCACTATCGCCCTACCCAACTTTGCATCATCAGTGAACAAATAAACTGTTCCAGTTAGATCCTTCCCTATATCGTTAATGAACAGATTAAACAGCAGTGGTGCAAGAACAGAACCCTGCGGCACACCACTAGTCACAGGCTGTCTTTTGGACTCTACTCCTGAATAACTACGCTTTGATATCTCTCCATCAACCACCCAGCTATCCATCTCACCAACCCTATATCCATTCCCATATGTTGTAGTTTATGGATTAGAATTCCATGTGGTATCCTGTCAAACGCTTTTGCCAGGTCCAGCAGTATCACTGTAAACCCTATTTCCCTTATCCAGTTCTGCCATCACCTTTTTAGAAAACTTTAGCAAGTTACTGAGGCATGATCTACCCTTCACAAAGCCAAGCTGTCCCCTGTACAGTATCTCATTTTCATCAATCCATTCCTGTATTTTTCCCTTGACTACTTTCTCCAAGACCTTGACAACGACTCCTGATATGCTGATCGGTCGGTAATTTGCCACCATAGTCTTGGATCCTCCTTTATGCAGTGAAACTATTTTCCCCTCTTTCCACGCCTTCGGGACTAAACCAGACCCGAGACTCAGATTAAACAATATGGTTAAGGGCAGTGATAATTCTTTAGCCGCTTCACATACGACCAGTGCTGGTATACCATCCAATCTCACAGATGTATTCACATTAAGATTCTGTAATAGACTATTCACCTCCACTTCATTCACCCCAATTTCCCTATAAACTAATTGTTCCTTCATTTTTTCAATGTCACCACTGGATGATATACTTTTGCAAAGTGTGCGCGCTCAGTAACTCGACTATATCGATTGATTCAGTGACCTCCTTACCATCATCATTCCTTAAAATCATTTTGCTGTGTACAGTTTTTTCTTGCTTGCAGCATATTGAAAGAACTGTTTGGGATTCTCTTTTGCTTGCATAGCTAGTTTCCTTTGATTATCGGCATTTTCTGTTTTTACCACTCTCGTTACTCTTCTGGCCTGCACTTAATACCGTTCGTGTGCCTGCAGGTCGCCTCTTTCTTTAAATTCCCTTCACAGTTGTTTCTTTTTTTGCAGCTCAAGCTTAATGGTGTTATTCATCCATTTAACCCCTACTTGTTTTACTATTCGGACCCTAGGTATACAATCAGCCATTGCCTCCTGTAAATGCTCCTTGACCGCTTTCCATGCTGTATCGACGTCCAGCCCTTGCAGTTGCATGCTATGGCACTGATTCAAGCAATCTCCTAAACTTGTCAAACTTGCCAGCAAGGTAATTCCACATATACCCTGTCTTAATCAAAAATTCCACACCTTTAGCCACTTCCCAGGTCAAGACCTTATAATCACTCTCACCAATAGGTGGCAAACATGGTCATATTCATTACAGTCAAATTGTGAGATGCTATTACCTGGTCAAGCACTCTCACACCCCTAATATATTCAGTTACATGCTGTCTCAGATAGTTATTTCTTAATAATAATTATTAAGTTACATAATTGAAAATAATTGTTCACATACATAGGTGCTTTCAAAGATTGACAACATTTTTGCACAATAAATTTTATACTTGGGATATTTACTGTCGAGTTATTTATAAAAATTTGGTATGCCAACTTCGTTATATTTATTTTTTAGTTCAATATTGCACTCGAGTTCAATTACTTCCATTTTTAATTCTTCGTCAACATTTTCAATATTAATTAAAAAAGGTGAACTGAATAATAATATTTGATTTTTTTATTTTTATTTTGAAACTGGTTGAAATCAGAAATCTTTTTTCAAATTCAATTTTCAATTCTTCAATTTGAAGAATGTACTTTTCAGCGTCACTTTTATTTCGAGAAATCAATTTATGTGTAGGAAATTATTGGGCTAAATTATTCCTTGCCAACTGGGTTTGTCAAAGATAGAGTTTTGCCAGAAATGACTTAATTCAATCATACATATGACATATCAACTGTTCACGTCCTTGCAGAGCAGTATTCAGTGTTTAATTATTGTTATGTCAACTAAACAGGCCAAGTTTTTGCACCAATCTTCATCGGTGAGTTGAGGAATCGATTTTCCTTTGGATGAAGTAAACATGTCAATTTCTTTTAAGAGTTCAAATAATCTTTTTAAAACGACGCCATGACTAAGCCACCTCACTGCTGTATTGTGAATCCAGTTCATCCAACAAAGCATTGAAGTGTCGATAATTCAAGGCCTGAGAGCGTATCCAGTTTACTGTTTTAATTACTACACTCATGACGTTTCCATCTTTAGTTTTTTAATATAAAGTGACTCCTGGTGTATTATGCAATGAAACGATTTAAATTTATACTTGCACAACATTTCCTTTTTCATTTGAAGTTTTGTAACAAGTCCGACGTTAAAACCAACCATAGCAGGAACCCCATTTGTAGTCACACTTAATAATTTTGACTAGGCCGCGTGAGCAATTTCAAGACTTTTCTCAATACACAAATATAAGTCAAATCTTGTCGTTGTTCCTGACATAGGCACTATATCCAATAGTTCTGTCACATTCATATCGTCATCAACGCCACAAATAAATATTGCTAACTGGGAAATAGTAACTAACTGTCTATACATTCGTCAACTGCAATGGAAAACGCTAAAAACTCTTTATTTTTTCATGCAATATGTCTTGGAAGTCCTCTGCTATACCTTTAACACGCTCCGCAGCTGTATTTCCTGATAGGCTTATACTTTAAAATGCTTGCTTTTCTTTCCGGACATATGATTTCGACAGCACTTAAAATCTATCTATCCCAATGGCTTTAACAGGCCTTTAAGGCCCACAACCTTCCAAGCATGCTTGGATTTCGTAACCGAAATACGAGGATAGAATGGTCACTCCTATGCCTCAAGGTATTCTTGACTTTGTGTGTTCAAGGGTCCTGTTTGCCTGCTTGCGGGATGAAAAACACCAGATAAACTGGCGGAAAAAACCCAACTGCCCGCGCCCAAGACCGGCTAACTTGGCTATGGCTGAGGAAGATCCTTCAGCTTCTCACGTCTCCGACGGGAATCGAACCTAGGGCACTCCTTCCCCAGTCATATGGTTGCGAAGCGCAAAGCCACTAGGCTAACCGCGCGGACGCACTTAAAATACAATTTTTAATAATTTCTCCATCAGTAAAAGATTTCGAAGCCCGGGCACGTTTTTCACTTATGACGTAATTACATTTAACAGCAATGTCACTTGCTGTGAAAACAATCGAAAATATCCTCTGTTGAAACTTCAGCTCATTTTTTAAATCTTTAATTTCATCATCTCGATCTTTTCTGTATATTTATCACAGTTATTATTGTTTGTTTCATAATGGCGTTTTAGGTTATATTCTTTCACCACGGCGACACTTTGTCTACATATCAAACATGTTGGAATATTATTTACTTCCACAAGGAAATATACCTTCTCCAATTTTTCTTCAAAAGTTCTGCCTTCTTTCTCTATTTTTCTTTATTTAACTTTAAATTCAGATTGTTATGGGCAAAAAATATAAGTTATTGAGGTACCTTTTTATTAACACACTATCATATTACAATGGTAACCTTTAACTTATTGACATTGTATTACGTGGCTTAAAATGGCTGCGTAACAAGTAACTTCCATTCAATGTTGCCAACATTTGATGATAGAAACATTATTATTATTATTATTTCACATCTCCAGGGAGTCCAAAGACTCATCGAGGGAGGACTCATCTACAATTCTCTTTCCACCACTCAATCCACCAACTGACGGCAACTACACCAACGCCATCTACTGCCGAACATCCCCACCACTGGTATTTCCACATACAATCACAAACATCAATCCCCACGGTGGGATTCGAACCCCCATTCTTTAGGCTAGAGCGGATATGCTAACCACTCGGCCAGCCAGGCTGGCCGAGTAGTTAGCATATCCGCTCTTTGTACCATGCTAACTACTCGGCCAGCCTGGCTGGCCGAGTAGTTAGCATGGTACAAAGAATTGTAGTAATTACAATTCTTTGTACCATGCTAACCACTCGGCCAGCATGGTACAAAGAATTGTAGTAATTAGTTTTACTTTTGTTTAAAACTGTCATAAAAGATTTAGAAGTTTGAATTTTTTTCTGTTTTATTCCCTGCAGGATGTTAAAAACATTGATTTTTTTAGAACATAAATCATTAAGGTTGCGGGCCGGACACGAAGCATTCGCGCGCCGTATCTGGCCCGTGCCCACCAGTTTGCGTCTCCTAGTATAGGAGTTAAATGATGTATGTTATAATTAAACATGAGCTTAAACAAATCTGATGTGGAGGGTATATAAGGTGACAGGTGACCAGCTATCTGATGAAAAGAAACACAAGAGTTAGGCAATAAAATTGCCCAGCATGGTCAGAAGAGCAAAATCCGATTAAGAGAATTAATTATCCAAATTGGCAAAAAGAAATCCCAAAGACCTTTTTTCGTTATATGAAAATTAGGAGGAAGAATAATTACAGCATAATTTCAACTAGTCCGGATGGTAAAGAGGTAATAGAAGTAGACAAAATTTTTGAGCTAATGAATGATCATTTTACAAGGGTATATCATCTAAGTGAAGCTATTTTTAAAGCAGAGGTGGCAGTGATTCATGTTGGAACAGAGGTGGATTTATTGGAGATACTGTGGATATGGCAGAATCTGAATTCAAATTCAGCTGTGAGAATGAATGTGATATTAGCTCGCATGTAAAGAGAATATTACCGGGATATTCGATGTGTCTTTGACTAGGCTGTTTAATTGACAAAGCAGGTCATTCAAAGTCCTAAGAAAGAGGAAGGAGGGCAAAAGAATTCCGTTGCATAAAGGAGGATTGATGTCGGTGTTAGAAAAGCATAGGCCAATCCGTGTCGAAGGAGTGATACTAAAAGTACCGGACAAATTCTTCAGAACGAGAATTCGAGAATGGATGTATTAGCTCTTTTTAGGGTCGCTCATGCCTTAGTAATTTGATAATTTTTATAACAGAGTGACACCTGAGTTCAATGAGGGATATGGCTACACGATTATTCTACTGTATGTTGCTAATATATTTGAGGAGAATACCATATGGAACTTTCCTCTGCAAATTTGAAAAATTGGGAATGTATATGTATATCAATGTATAATTAACACTAATTATGTGAATATGAAAGTGGTAACTGGACAGAAATTCAAAGTGTTAGAATCAAGGCGAAATCACGTGACTAATGGTATGCTGCAATGTTCAGTGCTTATACCACTGCTGTTTAATTTGTACATAAGTGATATAGGAAATAACCTGAAAGGAAAATATTCCGTTATTTGCTGATGATGCAAAATTAGGTAGAGTAGTATTTATCGAATTAACATGGAGAGCTAGCAGGATAATTTATACAGGCTGTCAGTATGGGCAAAAAGTAATGGTTTTATTTTAATGTGGAGAGATATAAAATTATGCATTTTGGGATACAGCAATTACAAGCTGTTTACCACATTCATGGAATAGTAGTGCAGGAAATAGATTCCTTACCGCTAGTGGTAGTGGTAAAAAAAGAGAGTTGGATATTAGAGGCATATTGATAACTTATCTCATAAAATTACTTAGGTATCGAAGAACACACGAAGAAGTGGAGATTGCAATGTTGCTGTTCCTCTTTATAAGGCCTTGTTGGGTTCACATCTCGATCATTGTACTCGTGTCTAGTTTCTTGGGGATTGAGGAATTGGTGGAGAAGATTCACAGCCTAGCCACCAAGATGATGGGTGGTCTATGTGATATTTTCTATGAGGATAGACTGAGGGTGCATTGATAGCTAAAATTGTTGATGGTCAAAAAAGAGGGTTATATGAGTGATACATATAAGTTAGTTAAATGAGTTTTATGTTTGATGCAGGAGATATGATTAAGTACTTGGTAGAGGGGGGGGGGGGAAAGATATTCCCAGAAGTGTTTGCGGACTAGGTTTTGCGCTTGGAATGTGGTGAATGAAAATGATTTGAATGGATTTCAGGTGTCATTTGTGAGAAATTTGTGAATGGGTTCAATGAGAGATATGATACATGTTGGAGGTTTAATGGAATATTATCAGCACTGAGAAAGGATTAAAATTAATTTTAATGCTTCCTATATTTCGTATCAGTCACATAGAAATCTTCAGTGATTATAAAAACTTTTTGTAACAACACACACACAAATACAATACAACAGTAAGTGAAACTAATGGTAACCCTTCTTTCTGTGTATATAGAAAACCTACTAATACAGGCAGATACATACTCTTCCACCACCACCTCTCTAAGCAATATGGCATTATTAAACTCTAACCAATAGAGCTCACAATTTTTGTTCCAGTGAAACTGCCCGTTAAACCGAACTGAAACACACACACACACACACACACACACACACACACACACACACACACACACACACACACACACACACACACACACACACACACACACACACACACACACACACACACACACACACACACACACACACACACACACACACACACACACACACACACACACACACACACACACACACACACACACACACACACCTTTTTTTCCAATGGCTACAGTGATTACAGAATTAAAATAATAATCAAGTCCTTCCCCATTCTCCGACCAACTCTTCAGAAAGACTTCAGATATGCCATCACCATACCTTACATCCGTGGCACATCAGAAAAAAATAGCCAGATAGTTAAAAAAGTACAAACTCCATACAGTTTGTAAGCCCTACAGTAAACTTGCTACCCTTATCCGTTACACCAAAGATTAGCTCCCTCCTCTCTCAGTGCCTGGAGTATATAGAGTAACTTGTTCCTGTAAACTGGCTTACTTTGGACAGACAGACAGATCAGCAACCATCCGATTAGAAGAACACAAGTCATACAGTAGCAATCACGACTATGTCCAATATGGTCTTGCAGACCATGTTTTGGATACAACCCACAGGATCTCCTGGAAAAAAAACCACCATGCTCCGCCATAATCAATTCAAAAAAGAAAAACTGTTCTTTGAATCTGCATCTGTAACTCAGGAATCAACCTAATTAAAACAAATATGGGTAATAAAACTTCCCAAAATTTGGGAAATATTAATTATCAGAGATATCTCTTTACATCCTAGGCCACCTGCTAACGCCCATAGAGGGCGCACCACCTATATAGGACTTTAGATTCACTCAATGTTGTATTGTATTGTATTGTATTTGTGTGTGTTGTTACAAAACGTTTTTTGTAATCCTGAATATGTCTCTGTGACTGAGACGATATATTGGAAGCATAAAAATTAGTTTTAATCCTTTCTCAGTGCTGATAATATTCCATTAAACCTCCAACATGAATTCTTCACAGCCCTTAAGCCTCAACATGGAGAGATATGATTGATTGTGTGCATAGTTCTTGACTCCCTTGCCAAGTCTTCAGACTCCATAGAGGTGCTCTTAGAACAATTATAATAAATCAGCTAATGCCACTTATTCCCTTATTGGGACTAGGCGAGGCTTTTTAACTCTATCCAGCTTGTGGATGCTGAGTAGATAGTTCAATTTCACCCATAGCCAATGAAAAATAGCTTGCCCAAGTCTATCTCTAATTATAGAGATAGACTTGGGCGGCATTCGATGAAATAGACGGGAAAACAAGCACTGCGATCTCTTGGTACCTAACCGTAACGCATATGTTTTTGTCTGAAGTAATGTGGATACTACGGCCAATTTTTTTGAGTTTACCGGACGAACACCAAGAGTTGATTGGAGAAAAATCCCACTTTCTCTTGCCACTGATCTCGGGAACCAATCAAATTAAGGCTTAGAATAAGTTTTGTTCGTCGTCGATAGACTTAAGCCTATGGCTATTATTGTGCAGCCTAGCACAAATATAAATGCCGCTTCCAGTTAGCTACACAAGCATTTTTACTCTTCTCCTCACCATCTTCTTCTTCTTCTTCTTCTACTGCCACTACCACTACTACTAATAATAATAACAATATCTTCTCCAGCTGTCTTTCCATATTTCAGTCTTATGATAGCTTTTTTTATATACTTCAAATATTAATATGTACTCTTATTTTGCTGATCTTCGGTCATCGCTTATTTCATATAATTGTCTTTTAAGTTATTTATCCAGACACCTGGATTATCATTATCTTCAGTTTTCATATTTTAACAGTATTCTATCCTTTGTAAGTTTTCTTAATATTATATATTTTTTCCGAAGGCTTCACTTTTATGTAACTAATTTTTACATATAGCTTATCTTTCATGCATTTTCCTCTATACTTTTTTAGGGAATCTCTCGACGTTTTTTCAGGACTTTCTTTGAATATTGTGTCACCACAGTGTCTTTATTTTTATATTCTTGTAGAGAACAGATGACATGCCTTCCTAGCTGAATCACTTAATGTTTTCTGCTTAGTTTGTCACTGCGACTATTACAATGTTTTCTATTTGTTTTCGAACTCTTATTTTATTTTTATTTTTGAAAGATATTAGTCTAGGATTCACCTGCGAATACTACTGAGGTGTTATTCGTTCAATAACGTTCTTATATTTTTATATTTACTGTGAATTATCGTTTAACCTTCTTATCCCGTACTAACATGAAGATATTGCGAAAGAATAACACAGTCATTGATGTGGTTCTTATTTCTTGTTTCTTCTATTCACGTGTTGATATTTATCAACCATCCAATCTCGAATCCAGGGCACTAATTTATTATTTAATCCTTTATGGCATAGAAGCCTTAGGTACTGTTTTGTTAATTTAAATTTCAAACATAAAGATATTCATGAACACAGAGTAGGTACGACCAGTCCGTGTTCTGAGTAGAAATCCCTCAGATAATTTCCATTATTATTACCTCTGCCCTTTTCTCCAAATCTTTCCATGATGTTTGTATTATCCCCCTTTTGAATTCAATTCCTACTCTTCTGTTTAAATGTCCACTAAGATATTTACGAAACTACAGGGTCTTCGTCCCTTACTTTCAAACTTGAAAATTTTGCAACTTGCAACATAATCCTGTAGTCCGTCTTATTCACCGATTTATCCAGTTTATTCATGTGCCGTTGCGGAGATACCCCACCACCTCTGGATTTGGAGAACTATGAAGAAGTTCATAGTTCTCCAAATCTTTTCATCATCTTCAAACAACTGTATATTACCTTTTTCGCTTTTTCCAACAGTATTGCCATGCGTGTAAGTAGTCATAGGTTCAAAAAAGGCTCTTATTGAGATAACTAATAATTTTTTTCTGATGGATCTCTCACATCCCTCTTTTCACGCCCTTTGCTGATATTTATCAGACAGTCAATCTCAAATCCAAGGCACTAATTTATTATTTATTCCGTATGATATAGAAGCATTATTCTTATTCTTATTATTTTAATGGTGTCTCCATGCAGTCAAAAGACTCATCGTGGGAAACCCGACATTGACACACTAACCATTATTTACACAATACCTGTCATACCTCTCCTTAAATTCTTAAATTCGTTCTCAGTTGAAGCATTCACCACCACCTCTGGCAAAGCATTCCACCCATTCACAACCCTCCAAGTAAAAAATCTAGTCCTAGCACTTTTGTTAATCACACTCTTACGCAATCTCCAGGGATGGCTCTTCGTTCTCTCACTTCCTGCACTGGTCTTAAAAATATCATCAGTATCAATCCTGCAAAATCCCTTTAACAATTTAAATACCTCTATCATATCTCCTCTCCTACGTCTATCAGCTAGTTTTTGGAGCCCACCGATCATCAATCTATTCTCATAGGGAACATCCCACAGACCTGCAACAATCTTTGTAACCCACCTCTGAATCTTCTCCACCACTTCCGTATCACCAAGAAATCCTGGTGACCAGATCTGCAGAATAGTCCAAATGCGGCCTTATTAAAGCCTTATAGAGTGGAACAAAACCTCCCTGTCCCTGCTTGTTAGTTTGTTCCTCAATAACTATGTAATTTGATGTGATGTTTTGGTAATCTTTGCAATATGCCCTTTAAACTTAAGTTCTTTGTCCACAATAACTCCCAAGTCTCTTATCTCTTCACCTTCTTGCAGTTGAGTTCCGTTAATATAGTAAACATCATGCGATGTTATCCTTCCGAAGTCATCACCTTACACTTAGACACGTTGAACTGACAGCCATTTACCTTAGTCCATACCGTCAGCCTATTTAAGTCATCCTGTAAGATATTTACATCATTTGAATTGATTATTGCTCTTCCCAATTATGTACTGTTTTATTAATTTAAATTTCGTTTGCTCCGTCATATGACTTGCTGCTTTCATTTCTTATTGGCTTCTTAACAATCTCTAGATCGATATTTATGAAGGCGTATTTCTCGCTATTTTCATAATAAAGAAAGTTTAAATAACTCAACAATATGAAGTGTGCTTTCATTTCTGGGTATCGGCAGAGGGCATACTTAATACAAAAGTTTGAAATATGGGTATTCTATTATACTAATCGAATGAGTCTTTGAAAGTTATGCGTTGTTGGTGATGATGAATTGATTTTCATCATGATTAACGGCGGTTTTAATATGAACAAAAGGGTTTCTTCATAATCTGGGTAATTTAAACTTCAGTTTTATATGAATAACCACAATAATATAAACACAGTTGAGAAGATACGAATTAAATCCATGTGTTCCGTATCTGTGCGTATTAATCGATATCTGACTAAATTCAAGCTTAACTGTGATTTGTGGAGAAGCATTGTATTAAATAAACTTGCATTTTAATCTGCAGTCTTGCATTTATTTGGAAGCAGAATTATGTATGGGATGATATTATTGGACATCGCAAAAGACATTTATTGGGTTTCCACTTGAGAGGTTGGTGTATAGGCAGGGTTGTGGTTGAATATGAGAATAATAATAGTTATTAATATCTGACCTCCATGTGGTCAAACGAATCAGCACGGGAGGTCAATACTCTCAAATGCCAAAAGATCATCGAGCCATGTCGTGAACCCATTCACAGTTTTTGCTCATACCTCTCTTTCAGGCAATGCATTGCACTCATCAATCATCTCCATGCAAAGAACTTGTTTCTAACTCTCCTGTGATCCCCTTATATAGCTTCTATGGATGGCCTTTAGTTCCACCCTTCCTTCTCTCAACTCTATCAACATTAATCTGGTAATGATCTCTGACCAACTTATATGTCTCAATCATAACTGCTCTTCTTCGATTCATAAGACTGTAAGTTGCATTCCTGCAATCTCTCTTTGAATTTGACATTCCATACACCTGACGCTAACTTAGTTAACTTTCTCTGGACCTTCTCCAAGACATCCTCATCCCTCTTGAAAACTAGGTGAACAAATCTGTGCACAGTAATCCATATGTGGCCTGATATTGGTGAACCATAATAAAAGATTGGTTAGATAAGGTGAATGTGAATTGGAGGTTATTTACTACTCATTGACCCAGTAAAGGAGCATCTGTGAGATTTTATGTGGCATGCAGAATTAGGGGGGGGGGAAGCAAAAAATTTGTTTCTGTATTTATTGACAAGTTGATATGGAGAAGCATTTAAGAAAATGCAACTAGAAAAAGTGAAAAATAATTTTGTGCTTTCTTGTTGCATTATTTTTTGAGTACTGTTCATATCTTCTTGTTAAAAAAAAAAAAAAAAAAAAAAAGTGCAGAAACTTTCCTAGTGTCTAATTGTTTTTTTTTTTAAAAAAACAAACTAATTCTGTAAGTTTTATAGAAATGTATTTTCCTGGATGGATCATGGACTAATTAGTTTTGGATTAGATTAGATTGGAGATTGACTCTCTGAACGGTATCGACAAGTTCTGTTTGGGAAGTGGAATTGGGAATTATGAAAGGAAAAGCCACTGGCCCTATGCCGCATGGTTCTGTCCTTGGACAACCTTATTTGTTAATGATATTTTATATGGATTGACAAGGGGTATTCAGTTGCTTATTGATGCCAATGTTATTTCCCTCCCCCCCTCTGTGCCATTTCAGGAAGACTGAAGTAGACTTTTAGCATAGATGAATAAATTGATTTAAGTTGTAATTTTCATATTAATATGTGCAAGCTGTCACTTTGAAATGCACACATAATGCTGTATACTGTATGTGTGAAATGGCATTCAGGAGGTGGATGAGATTTGCAGGCTAGGGGTGATGGCTGACATTGTCCTAGTTCAGAAGGGATGTTGCAAGAATTGCAAAGATTATATAGCACTTTGCTATGTTAGAAAGCACTGACAAGTAGGGATAAGTTGTGCCATGATATAAAGAACTAGTTAATGACACATGGACAGCTATTCTTATATTTGGTTATCTAATTTCCATTGTGATGTTGAAAATCTGAAGAATATTATAACTAAAACAATATTAGAACTCTGGAAAGGTTATGTTGAGGAAATGTAAATTGCAGAGTTTACTGGATAGGCAGAATTGAGACAATATAATAGTTAAGTTGGTGATGAGATTTTACCAGATTAATACATAAAGGGTTACATAGAGTGGAAGGTGATAGGAGGAGATTCAAGTCATTCCTGGTTGTTGTGTAAAAGTGTGTGTATGACGAAGAAGGGAGTGAAGAGCCAATTTTTTTCATGTAGATTGGTGTGCAGGTTCAGACACTCCTGAGAACGTATATTGAATGTTAGGAGTGTGAATGAATTTAAAATTCAATATGATACATATGTTGCTCATTGAGTGAAACCTTCCATGATAAGTCTATTGACTCCATGGCTCCATTTGTTAAAATGTGTTATGTTGCCCTTATTGGCATGTCTCTGTAGGAAGTATGTTTCTTTCCGAACATTGGCTTTATGTGGATAGAAAAACTTGTAGTAGATGGAGTAGAATTTGTGTGCAGTAATACCCAGATTTGTTTGTGAATATAAGAGTAAATGAATTTATACAGGTATTGTAAACATATATCCTGGTTCAACACTACATGAAGTTAATGAATTGGTTTCTGATCAGTATAGAATAATAGCAGTATAAAGAAGACTTTAACATTGCCCTAATGCTAGCTTATAGATGCCTCAAGAACCTTTTTAAAGTCAGCACTAAATATACACATTTGTATGATCATGAAATTACCTGACTTCCTTACTGACTTTGGCTACAACTGTAATATGGCAAGCAAGAAGATGACTCTAGAACTAGATTTGGAAGTAATTTTGAATTTTCATCAATAGTGGTCCCACAAATAATGAAGCAATAGGATGTTGGCAAATGGGAACAGCCAGCTCTCCCTAAAATACAGATCTCAAGACCAGAGGATGTGATAACAATTGCCAACTATGCTAGAGAGGTCCATAATGATGGATAGAAGGTAATCAAAACATCTCTGCTATCCAAGATGTTATTGTATCTGAATCTTTCATTGGGTTACAGTTGAATTGTGAACTGTTTCATAAAAGCAAGGTGGTATTGCCTTTGGTAGTGACAGAATACTGGTTTTAAAGATTTGGGTTTGATTCCCATTTTTAGAAAGGAAAAGCCTTTAAATACAAGGAGCTACATATGCTCATCTGGACTGGACTTTTACAAGCATCCATGCCTTATGTGCAGAATTTTTTAACATTTTTTTAGCATAAACGTTGCCTTAAATGTGAACTGAACTACTGAGGCAGATCGATTTATAAAGGTTTTTCAATTTTTAAAGGTCATCTGTTCGCCCAAAGATGTCGGAACAAGTGAGATATGGTTGAAAGAGGACGGCATCCTGACAGGAATAGAGAGGGAAGGGTATGATGTGTTTTGTGAGGATAGAAGGGGTAAAAAGGGAGGGGGAGTGCTATTGATGATAGAGAAAGAGTTATGTCTATACAAAGTAGAGATGCACGAGGGAAATAGTGCCAGTGGTTTTGAGGCAGTATGGTGTGAGATAGAGGTGAATGGAATCAAATACTTGGTTGGATGTTGTTATAGACCAGGTAATGTGGATGGTGGTGATAATGAAATGTATAATCAAATTAGCCTAGCAAATAAGAAAAGGGTGATCATTATGGGCGATTTTAATTATGGCAATATAGACTGGAATAATGATATAGCAACTGGAAGTAAAGAAAATGAGTACCAGTTTTTGAGAGACAGCTATCTCAGACAGTATGTAACAGAGGGCACATGTGGATTTGAGGGTCTTGGATTTGATCATTTCATCAGAGGATGTAATTATAAATGAGGTGTCAAATCATCCAACAATTGGTGAGAGTGACCATGAGGTGATTATCTGGGTGGTTGCCTGCAGTGTGAGGACCTCTGTGAGAAACGGGTATATGTGTAACTACAAGGGGGGTGATTATGAAGAGCTCAGGAGACAGCTTGCGGGTGTAGCATGGAATGAGGAGTTAGCTGGAAAAGAGATCAATGCAGCTTGGCGGATTTTCAAAAACTAAGGGTGAGAAGGTTAAATAAGGTAGGTGTGAGATGGATGAATAAAGAGATTTAGCATGCAATACAGAGAAAGAGAGCATTGTGGAAGCAGCATAAGAGAATTGGAAATAACCAATTCCATGAGGTCTAAAGACCAGGCAAGGAGGATGACTTGGTTGTTGAGGGTAGCTAAAGAGAGGTATGAACGGTAGTTAGCTAATGAAGCCAAAAAGAATCCTAAGGAGTTCTTTCGATATGTAACCAGCAAAAGAAAGAATGATTATGGAAGGAAGACATTGATAGGAGAAAATGGTATAAAGACAGCTGTTGCAGAATGTGTGATGGAGATACTTAATGAGCAATTCATAAAGGTCTTTCAATCTTGTGAATGTGACTTCATGGAGAGATTGAGAACAGTAGATGAAGGGGAGGAGAGAGAGACTGACTAAGTGAGCAAGAGGTGTATGGGGAGTTGAGTAAACTAGATGTTAATAAGGCTGTGGGACTTGATAATATATCACCACATATTTTGAAGGAATGTGCCAGGGAGTTGACACCTGTCTTGATATATATTTTTAATACGAGTCTTGCACTCGGTCAAGTCCCTAAGGAGTGGAAGGAAGACAAGATTGTGCCACTTCATGGAGGAGGTGATCGAACTAAGCATCAAACTATAGGCCTATCTGTGTGTCAGGTGTTGTGGTTAAGTTGTTGGAGAAGCTTGTGAGAACTAGGATACAGAGTTGGGTTGACAACAATGGTATTATCTTTGATGGACAGCATGGATTTGCTAAAGGGAGGTCGTGTTTTAGTAATCTACTTACTTATTACAATAAAGTGACTGCTTCCTTGGACAGAGGAGAAAGATACATAGTAATATACTTAGATTTTGAAAAGGCTTTTGATAGTGTACCTCATGGATAAATTGATAGTCAAACTAGAGTAGATGGGGTTGGATTTTAGATTAGTGCATTGGATTGGAGACTGGCTGTCTGATAGGTATCAACAAGTTGTGTATGGGAGTGCGATATCCAGGAAAAGGAAAGTCACTAGTGGAGTGCCTCAGGGGTCTGGTTTGTCCATTACTGTTTAACTTGTATATTAACGATATAGGTGAAGATTTGGATGGAGATATTCAGTTGTTTGCAGATGATGCAGAATTGGGACGAACCATGAAGAGTAGTGAAGATGTTGTGGCCTTACAAGAAGACTTGAATAAATTGAGTGATTGGGCACGGAAATGGGGATGCGAGTTCAGTGTTGCAAAAATGTAAGGTTTTAAAATTTGGAAAACAAAGATGGGATGCAGAATTTATGCTTGATGAGGATATATTGTTGGAGGTGGAAGAAATAACAGATCTGGTGGTGATAGTGGATAAGGATCTTAAATTTAGAGGACACATAGCCACAATTGTGAAGACAACACAAAGGCTTTTGGGAATGATGCGGAGGACACTGACGTGTAGAAGTAGGGAGATTCTTGTTCTGTTGTATAAGGCTTTGATTAGGCCATACATGGACTATTGTGCCCAGATTTGGTCACCTGGTTTTCAGAAGGATGAAGAGATGTTGGAAAGGATCCAAAGGCGATTGACTAAGGTAGTTTCTGACCTCTGGAATGTTGAGTATGAGGAAAGATTGAGAAGATATAATTTGCAGAGTCTGGTGGACAGGAGGAAGAGGGGAGATATGATAGAGACCTCCAAGTTGGTAAGGGGGTTGTTATAGGATCAATGCTGGAGAAGTTCTACAGAAAATAGTGGGAGATCGGGGGAGAACCAGAGATCATCCCTTTTAACTGTATAAAGAGGGTGTGAATAGGGGAGTGAGGGGCAGGTTTCTTTTGTGCAGAGTTGTGAATGATTGGAATGCCTTGCCTGAGAGTGTGGTGTCTGCAAGTAGTTTGAATGTGTTGAAGGCACGGTATGTATGAGAGAGAGATAAAAGGACCTCCCAGATGAGTCTTTGACTCCATTAGGTCTTGGGATAATAATAATAATACAGTGGTATCTTGCTAATCTCAACTAGTAAAAACTGTGCTCGTTCGGATTAGCGAATTTTCCCCCAAGAAGCAACAATAACTAGCGTTTAAGGCAAAAATTATCAGATTCTAATGGTACATCAATTTAATTTCTGTAAATAAATGAAGTAACTGATAGAAAAAAAGCTACTTTACTGTAATGTTAAACTTAAATAATAATACAGTACACAAATTTATTTTAGTAAAAAATTTAGTTTGTATGTACCTATATATTGTTGAGGATTCTGATTTAATAAAATTGCATAGTTCAGTACATAACTGAATTTGCGTGAAAATTATCACTTTCTTGTACACAACACAAAAAAAAGTTTCACAAAGTAACACACACACAAATGTTTTATTTCTTTGTAAAAAAAGTCACTGGTTTTCTTTTGCTTCTTGGAAGCTAAACTTTTTTCGAATGCTTCTTCTCGGAGCTGAATTAGCAATAAAATTTTATGGAATAACTCATTATTCTGCTTAGCCCATTCTATACACATTAAAATTGTCAACTGCCTTTTATGTTTTACTTTTTTTTCTTCAAGTTATTTATCGTCATCATCATCTTCTAATTCATTCTGTAGCGTCATATTTATAATTTCAGCGTCTAATTTGATTTCCAATTCTTTGATTCATGCCGACAATACAGTACGTACTTTACAGTATGAAAAAGCAAACATGAACACACACAATAAATCAAAATAGGCCTACAATATAACCGTACAGTCGACAGTATGAATAAAGTACTGTACTGTAATAATAATAAAATAAATAATAATAGTTAAAATAATAATTATTAAATAAAAATAATAGTGCATAAAATAATAATATGTAATTATATATGTAATTAATAATAAAATAATAAAATAAAATAGTAAAAAATAATAAAATAAAATATAATATGTAATAACACCCAGTATACGCTGTCAATTCCTTAAATATTAGTTATTATGTCTAACCAGCGTATAAGCCTCTCAACAAGAATAATAATATGTAATAAATAAAACTTTTTTTTTTAACCGCAGTTCGGATTACTGGAGGGTTCGGACTAAAGAGGTTCGGATTAGCGAGATATCACTGTAATTAAAAATGAGTTAACTGACATGCAATTCTTCTGAAAACAGGTTTCTCATCCAAAATGAAAATCTGCTGGCCTGGTTGACTGAGTTGACTAGGCAATGAAATCAAGTCACTTCAGATTATTGGAAGCCTGAAATGTCTGAAAAAAGTACCATGTTATGACTCTTTATCAGCATTCCTAGAATACACTTTAAAAAATATACACTTACACTTACCTATATTAATCTCCCAGCTGAGAGGTTGAAAATCCTGTAGAACATCAGTGCCATGTGTAGGCAGGTGGTTAAGAACAAAGACAGAACCAATTGATATGAATATCTGGAGATTGTAGTTTTTGAGGTAAAGCATTGTGATAGTGACTGGTCCAGAGAACTGAAGAAGATGGAATGAAAGATGGTTGGAAGCTGATTCCATAGGTTTGAGTTTGTATTGTGCATGGATGCTGAACAGCTGCTGCTTACATTTTTATAGTTTAGAGCATAGGTGGCCAACCGCAGGCCTGCGGCAGGATAAAAATTATATTAAATTATATTATTATCAATTTAGCTATTAGTTTCGACCATAGATTTCTGATTGATATACTAGTTATATTCATTATTTCTGATGATGGAAACAATTTATATTCTCAAGACAGAATCAAAATTGCTTTAAAAAGATTACTCAGTTTATAAAATCTGCTTCTCTGTGCGAGTTGTAGTAGTTGGAGTGGTAGATTTCTATGCGCTCCAGAGTAATGCATCATTGAAAGTCACTTGCTCTGCTCTGGTTACAATGATCAGTTTCAGAGACTCTGTTTCACAATTAACAGTGTTATTGTTGCAGTTTGTGTCCCATCAGTTACTTCAGCCTTTGTGTACTGAGTAAGAAACGTAAGCTCTGTGAAGAAAACAGGTCATTTCTGGAGAAATGGGAAAATGAATTTCTGTTTATAAACAACAACAAACCACAGTGCCTTGTATGTTTGCAAGTATTGTCATGCACAAGGAAAGTATTGTCGTCACAAAGTAGCCGATTGACTGATGACCACCTTCAGGATATGTTACGAATATCGTCATCGTCGTTGAAAATCGACTTTGATGAACTTGTTGCCACACATGAATGCCCACAGTGTTCTCATTAAGTTGTGTTACATATAAAAAAAATCAGAAATATGTAATTAAATTTAATTTAACAAGTTATATTTAAATCAATCAAATATTTTATATTGTTTTTCCAATAGTAAAATGATTTAACAAATATAGTAATTCAATACATATAACTATTGCCTTGAAAAAATGCAGAGTTTATTTTTATTTAAGTTCTGTCTAAAAGTGTGCGGGCCCGTGATGCTACCACTCATTATATATTGGCCCTCGTATAGAATGAAGTTGGCCACGCCTGGTTTAGAGGAAATGAATGATCAAAAATCAGTTTTGTAGAACAATTCTGTGCTATAGAAAACAAATAAGAGAGAATGTTCTATGAGAAAGATTGGAGTGAGGCTGTTGATAGCATCAAGCAGTTACAAGGAGAGTTTTGGTAAATTGCCCCAAATGTGAGAACATTTAGGATAGTGTACCAAAACTCTGTTCTCACAATATATTTTAGGTTTGAATTGTTTTAGAATCTGTACACTGGTGAGGATAGAGGTGTATGAGGGGATATCCAAAAATAACTGGAATTATTGTTTTAAAAAATTTTTATTAAAGAAGTCTGCACGGTTAGCCTAGTGTCTGTGCGCTTTGCAACCATATGCCTGGGGAAGGAGTGCCCGAAATTCAATACCTGTTGGTGATGTGAGGAGCTAAAGGATCTACCTCAGCCATAGCCAAGTTAGCCAGTCTTGGGTGTGGACAGTAGGGTTTTTCTCCCCAGTTTATCTGAGATTTTTCATCCCGCAAAGCAGGCAAACCGGCCTTGAGAACTCTACACCACTACGGACATAGGATACACTGGGGCATACGGCCGACCACCTTATCCTGTGAACCGTTGAGGTCCCATGATTAATTAACCCTCGACACTGCAAGGTAAAAGAAGGAAAAAAAGGAAGATGAGATGAGATTAAGTTTATAATACCATATTATAGTCTCCTTCAAAGTACTCTTCACGTGTGTCAGTTCACTTGTCCCAATGTTTTTTCCATTGCTGGAAACAGTTCTGGAAAATAGTATTTATGGCCTCCAGCAACTTTTCTTTCACTTTGTCCACATCAAGGAATCACTGCCCTTTCATAGTTTTCTTTATCTGTGGGAATAAAAAAAATTCCCATGGAGAGAGAGAGAGAGATCAGGCAAGTAGGGAGGGTGTTTTTTTTTTTAAAAAAACCTTCTGTGAGCAAATGAGGCACAAATTGAGTGGACACACATTTCATTTACAAATCTTCTGTTAAAATTTGCTGGCATGAACTCCATGACAAATTTGTCTCAGAAACTTGCTCGATGATCTTTTGTTGATTGCCTAGCAAACCTTTTGATGTTTTCATCATTTCTGCTTGTTGAAGGTCGGCCAGATCGTGATTGGTCTTCAACTCACATATCCCCATTTTTGAAATAGGAAAACCACTTGAGATTTGTATTTTGCCTAAAGCGTTGTCCTTAATGGCTTGCCGAAGCATAACAATAGTTTCAGCTGCAGTTTTACCCAAAAGAAAACAAAATTTCATGCACACTCTGTTTCTTGTGGTTAGCCATCACAAAATCGCCAAACTTGTTTGTAATCACTACCAAAAAGGCAACCAGAACAATGAACCAGTTTACAGGATGATTCCATTTGCCAGACTGGCATTGAAAATGCAAACATGATGAAGCCTAGTGGCATCATCCATAACTAGAAAATCTGCATGCTGAGTTCAGATTTCAGTTGTTTTGGGGTATCCCTTATTTCAATGAAATGAAGCTACTCTAGATTATTGAAGGCTTGAAATGTCTAAAAAAGTACCAGTTAAGACTCTCTATCAGCATTCCTAGAATATAATTTAAAAAAAATACACACCCACACTTACATTTATTAATCTCCCAGCTGAAATTGCATGATTACAGGAGTTTTCTTCTGGTGTTATAATTCTTTTCAATATGCCAATTCAAAATATTTCATTATTGAAACAGAAGCATATTTCATCCAAAGGTAAGGAATGGTAAAGTGAGATCTTTTTTTGACAGATTTCCTTAGGCCACTGGAGAACAGGAGAAAATCAGTATTTACAGTATGATCATGGAAGATCTTGAAGTTAGTATGTTTGAGCACTACTTTGTCTAATGAAGTAGAAAGAAATGGATGGGATTTGAAGTCATTTAGAAAGGTCATTTACATATGGAAGGAAGAGTGTGGACAAAAGCATACAGAATCCTGAGATACTCTACCATAGATAGGAAAATCCAAACTGGAAGCATCCACTATAACGTGTATTGAGTAATCGCAGAGTAAAGTAATAAACCACACTTAGACTATTGTTCTCATATTTGGTCCCCAGGATTTGAAGCAGATAAATTAACTGTGGAAAGGGTACAGAACAGATAACAAAGATGGTTTCAGGACTGTACACTATTAGTAATGAGGATCGGCTGAGGGAATGTGGACTGTAGAGTTTGGTTGATAGAAGGAGAAGTGATATGATTGAGACCCTTAAACTGTTGAGAGGTAGTTACAGGGTTGACACTGGGGGAGCTCTGTTGCTTGGTAGAACAGTGGGAAGGAGCGATGACAAGGGACCATCCCTGGAAGTTATGAAAGGAAGCTGTGAGCAAGAGGGGCAAGGAGTGGTTTCTTTGCATGGAGGGTGGTTGAACCATAGAATGCATTGCCTGATAGAGTGGTGAGACACAATGGGTAATGAGTTCAAGGAGTGGTATGATTGACTTTGTGTTTCCTAGGAAGGACCTCCCACGATGAGTCTTTCGACTCCATGGAGGCCTGAATAATAATAATAATAATTTAAACAATTCTTAAATGATGCGATATCAGAAAGTGTCCCAAGAGTTTAAAGAATAAATAGGTTAGGAGTCATATGGTAAGAAAAGGATATGGAAGGAATACTGTGTGCATAAGGATGATGCCTGATATGAAAATTATAAGCAGCAGGCTAGAATAGTCACAACTGTTGTACGGAAAGCAAAGTCTGAGTATGAAAAGAAACTGGCTCTGCATGCTAAGGGCAACCACAAGAATTCTATCGATATGCTACAATTAAGAGAAAGAATGAATATGAAAGAATAACTCTTCTAATTGCAGATGGTGTGAGGGTTATAGATGCAGAAGAGGTTATACAACAATTGAGTGTCCATTTTTTTAAAAGCTGTCATTTTAATCATATCATTTTTTAAAAGTTTGAGTATGAAAAGAAACTGGCTCTGCATGCTAAGGGCAATCACAAGAATTCTATCGATATGCTGCAATTAAAAGAAAGAATGAATATGAAAGAATAACTCTTCTAATTGCAGATGGTGTGAGGGTTACAGATGCAGAAGAGGTTGTACAACAATTGAGTGTCCATTTTTTAAAAGCTATCAACCTGGTCTATGCGACATTGAGCTCACTGTTATCTTCTTCAGTGGATGAAGAAACTCAGGTGTATGAGGATGAGATATTAGAGCTGTTGAACAATCTGAATAAGAATTCAACAATAGGGACTGATGGGATATCAGCACATGTGCTAAAAGAGTGTTCAGCTGAACTAGCTAATTCTTTGACCAGGCTAGTTAATATGGGTCTCAGAACAGGGAAGATTCTGCAGGAATGGAAAGAATGTATGGTTATTCCATTGCACAAGGGTGGTGCAAAGACTGATGTATCCAACTATCAACCAATTAGTATCTCAGAAGTGGTTGTGAAGATTTTGAAAAAGTTGGTTAGGGCTTGCATTCAGAAATGAGTTGACAGCGGATCTCTACTTTGCAATGTGCAACATGGGTTTGCTGATGGAAGGTATGTTTTAGCAACTTGCTCATATTCTATAACAACGTTACCATTAAATTAGACGAGGGGAAACAGATATACCATGATACTATTGGATTTTGCTAAGGCTTTGACAGAATGCAGCATGGTAGACTGTTGCATAAATTGGTGAATAGGTTTGGGTTATAGAATATTAGCGCAGATAAGAGGATATCAAAACTGACAGATATCAAAAAGTGGTCTATGGGGAATGTGAGTCTGCAAGATTTAAGGTAACCAGTGCTGTATCACAAAGATCAGGTCTTGGTCTACTTCAATCTGTACATTTATGATATTTGGAAGGATTTGAAAAGCAACATACAGCTATTTGCTGATGATGCAAAGATAGGTAGGATAATCATCTTGGAGTGTTAGTAGATAGGAAGTTGAAGTTCAGGGGGCATGTAGCAAAGATTGCAAATACAACTGACAAGATAATTGCAGTGCTGAAACGAACATTCACATGTAAAGATAGGGATGTCATTTTGCCTTTTTACGTGGCCTTGATAAGACTTTGCTTGGACTGTTGTGCGCAGGTCTGGTTTGCATTGTGATTCTGATATTTTTGGAGAGAGCACAAATGAGAGTGTTAAAAATGATATCAGGATTGTGGAATACTGATTATGAAGATAGATTGAGACTTTGTAGACTGAAGACACTGGCAAACAGGAGAATGAGAGGTGACATGCTTGAGACTTACAAACTTCTGAAAGGATCATACAGGATTTCAATCGATGAAATTTTTCAATTTATGGATGGTGGGGAAAGGACAGAGCATCCTTGGAAGCTGAGAATGAATGCCACTAAGAAGGGGGTGAGAGTTCTGTTAGTTTCAGTTTCTGTTTACTTTTGGTATCCCACTTTTCGATCTAACCCCGATCGCTCGATTTAGGGTGATTCATAATTGGAATGGATTACCATTGGTTGTTGTGAGTGCAAGCAGTGTGAATGAATTCAGGAATAAGTATGATAACTTGTGCTTGTAGTATGTGGCTTCCCTCGACAAGTCCCTGACTCCCTGGAGGTCTTTCTTAATAATAATAATAATAATAAAATCAACAGCAAAAAAACTTGCCTCCTATCCAGATGGAACCGTTCCTTCTGGTCCCTTGCTAAGTCTGTTGGATGCAACTTCTGCTATCTTGCACTGCCTCCTCTCATTCATTCTGATATCACCACGTTATTACTTCACCCAAAGATAAAGCTGACCTCCTGGAATCATTCTTTTCCTCCAACTCCAGCATAGATGCCCATGAGAAATCACCTCTTACCATCCCAAAATCCCAACACTATATATTTCCTATAGTTTTTTGACAGAAATACATCAGAAAACTACAAAATAACTTGGATACTAAAAAATCTTCTGGTCCTGATGGCATCTCTCCAATTATTCTCAAACATCGTGCTCCAGAGTTAACACCCATCCTGCATTTGTCTCTGTAATTTATTATACATATTTAATTCTTATCCCAATGCATGCAAGCAATCTGATATCCATCCTGTTCCAAAAATAGAACAATAGAAATCTACTTTCAAACTACTAACCAATTACCATCACCTCTGTCCTCTCCAAAATAATGGAGAAAGTCATCAATAGCCAACTCCTGCACTACTTAGAGGCCAACCAATTAATCAGCTATCACCAGTATGGATTCTGCCATTCAAGATCCACAGCTAACTTTGTAGCCTACATCACTGATCACTGGACATGTATCATTGAAAGGTTCAGAGAAATGTGTGCTCTCACCCTTGACATTTCTAAAGCTCTCAAACAATCTTGAGGCCTACTAAACAAATTACAGGGATCCTTTGGTTTCTCTCTGCCACCCTCTGTAATTGGGTAACCAGCTTTCTCTCTGGTCATTCTCTGTGAGTCATGGTAGATGGCTCGATCTCTTTGAGCTTCACCACCTACTGCAGTTCCTCAAGGCTCTGTCCTATCATCTACTCTCTTTCTCCTGTACATAAATGATTACAATAATCAACTCAACCATGCAGTACTCTGACATTTTAGGCTACAAGATCATCTAGAAGTAGTGCCTTAAACATTGATTTACTTACTATCTTTCAATGGGGTAAGGACAACCTTGTCATGCTCCATTCCACCAAAACACATCTTTTCTTTTCTTGTGCAAAAGAGATCCTACTCACCTACCCTTAATAATACACAGACAAGATCAGATTTCCTTGTTTGGACTACTGTTTACCTCTAGTCTTTCCTGGCATAAACACATCACATCAATAGCCCTCTCAGCATCCAAGAAAGTTTGCATTTTGTTTCATTGAAGAGCCTATTTTATCCCCAACCAACTCTTAACTATATATATAAATCCTAAATTCTCCTATGTTTGGGATGGTGCACCTAAAACTTCCATTAAAATCCTTGATGCTATCCAGAGGCAAGCAATTAGGCGCATAGATGAACCCAAGGGTCGAAGTGAGTTGGTCTTACTGACTCACTTCGACCCTTGCCTCACAGGTACAGTGTTTCAGCACTATCTATTCTACAGGTACTTCCATGGTCACTGTTCCAGTGAATTGCAACCATCATTCCTCCACTTTCTGTTGCACCTGTTAATAATAGAGCAGCATCCCTCTACTATGCAACTCCAAATATGAGGATGAACTGCAAAAATATACCACACTGCAATAGCAACAATTCAATTTCATATGAGTAGCAATAAAATATCAATTGAAAAAGGTGTCCGACAAGGAGGCTCTATCACCCAAAATCTTTACAGCACTCCTTCAAAAAATATTTAATAATATAAACTGGACAAACCTTGGTATAAAATTAATAACAGAAACTTAACACACCTAAGATATACAGATGATATAATTTTTGCAAACACTTCAGAAGACCTTAATATAACAATAGAAGTCCTACATCATGAAAGCAGAAAAGTCAGCAAAAAAACTAAAATCATGTTTAATCATTTTGTGAAACCAAAAAACATAATAATAGAAAACAAGTTCTTGAAAAGAGTCTCTTCATATACATCATCTCAGTGATCTAAACTGTGGACTCCAAAAGGAAATAAATAGAAGAGTTCAACTAGCCTGGAGTGCATTCAGAAAATTGAAAAGCATTTTTCACAACTATGTTCCACTCTGTTTAAAAAGGAAGACATTTAACCAGTGTATACTACCAGTCATCACATATGGTTGTGAAACTTGGTCTCTAACAATAGCGCTAACAAATAAACTAGCAACAACTCAAAGAAAAATGGAGAGGCTGATGCTAGGCATCACATTAAAAGATAAGAAGGGAAACACCTGGATATGAAGCTAGACTCATATTACTGACATCATTCTTCACTATAAGTGACTAAAATGGAAATGGGCTGGACATCTATCAAGAAAAGAAGATGAACGATAGACCACCATATTAATGAACTGGATTCCAAAAGAAGGGGAAATGAGGCTGAGGATGTCTTAAAAGAAGATGGAGTGATGAATTGTCAAATTTTGTTGGGAAAAATTGGTCAACCATTGTCAAGAACAGAGAAAGGTGGAAGGAACTGAAGAAGACCTTCACCTAGTAGTGGACAGAAAATGGCTGAAACAAGAAGAAGAACTACTGAACTTGACCATATCCTTAACACCTTATCCAATGGCTATAATCCCCAAAAAATATTAAAACCAGTTAGCTACACCCCTTCTCCCTCTTCACTCCAGAGTCAGGGATTTTTCAAAGGGATTCAAAGTTAGCAGAGATTACTCTAAATCTATCACGATTCCATATATCTGGGGTACATCCAAAAAACAAACAAAAATCCTAAGAAAATATGACTTCACAACTAGTTACAAACAACATAAGAAATTGGCATCTCTTATCTGCTCTGCCAAATACCAGCCACTTCCCCTAGATCTACCTGGAATATACCAAGTCCCCTTGCAGTTACAAACTGCCCTACTACTGCCAAATAGGCAGGACAGCCAATATCAGGATATCCGAACACAAGGACTACATCTGGTTCCACCAATACAATCACCCAGGACTTGCTCACCATGCACTGGACACCCACCATAGAAAATGCTGGAAGAAGGCCACTTTATTACACTGCAGCAAGTACAAATGTGAAAGATTATTCCTTGAATCAGCCTCAGCTCTGAAAAACTTCCCAAATCTCATCGAATTTGAGTGCATGAGACTGTCCCAAATTTGGGAAGTTTACATTCCAAGATTGTCAGTGCAATGGCCAAGACAACTCAATTTAGCCTGCTAGGGGGGAGCATCTTTTAGGACTCTAAGACTGAATTCAATTGCCTTTCTTTAGCCTCATTTGTTTAGTGTGAGCCTGCATGCACATATCATTGTTTTGTGATCCCTGAAGATGGCAATCTTCAGGGATCACAAAAGGTAGTTATTAATATAGGTATTTATTAATTTAGGTAGTTATTAATCAAAGTTTTTATAATTAATAACTGAGTTTAGTTGGCATTTCCTAAAAAATTAGAAGTATATCTAACCAATGTATAAGCATATCTACAAGAAGTACTGGCTCATATTTATATTGTTTTAGGACAGTCTTGTTTTACTCATCTATTTGATGGCAAGCAAAAGTAACAAGCAACAAATAGAGGAAATAAGAGATCTGGGGGTGATAGCGGATAAGGATCTAAAATTTTGGGGACACATCGCCAAAATTGTGAAGACAACACAAAGACTTCTGGGAATGATGCAGAGGACACTGACGTGTAGAAGTAGGTAGATTCTTGTTCCATTGTATAAGGCTTTGATTAGGCCACACATGGACTATTGTGCCCAGATTTGGTCACCGGGTTTTCAGAAGGATGAAGAGATGTTGGAAAGGGTCTAAAGGCGACTGACTAAGGTAGTTTCTGACCTCTGGAATGTTGAGTATGAGGAAAGATTGAGAAGATATAATTTGCAGAGTCTGGTGGAGAGAAGGAAGAGGGGAGACATGATAGAGACCTACACGTTGGTAAGGGGTTGTTATAAGATCAATGGTGGAGAAGTTCTACAGAGAATAGTGGGAGATCAGGGGAGAACCAGGAGTCATCCCTGGAAACTGTTTAAAGAGGGTGTGAGTAGGGGAGTGAGAGGCAGGTTTTTTTCGTGCAGGGTTGTGAATGATTGGAATGCCTTGCCTGAGAGTGTGGTGTCTGCAAGGAGTTTGAGTTGTTTAAGACACGGTATGATGAGATGTGTGTGTGTGTGTGTGTGATAAAAGGACCTCCCAGATGAGTCTTTGACTCCATGAGGTCTTGGGAAATAATAATAAAAAAAAATAAAAAATAAAAAAAATTAAAAAAAAATACGTAACAAGATTTAGGGGAAATGAATATACTGTAACTTTTTTTTTATTTGTTGAAAAGAATTTGATGATAGGTTGTACAATGACAAATTCATATTTAAACTGCAATGAATAGTTTAAATATTAGGATACAATTACATAGTGCTCAGCATTAATGCAATTACTATTTAATCTTGATGTTAGCAATATTTTAAATGCATTACACTAAGATATTCAGTTTTTTAGATGAATGCAAAGCTGGAGAAGTTTATTAGGAAAATATTGATGTTATTAAAGGTATTCAAGTTTAGAGGGGATAAGAGGTAAGTAGTAATGAAGATATCAGAACTAAGGATCCTGATCTCAGGTTATGAGGATAGCTTGTCTTCAGTGTTCGTCTCTCTCTCTGTTGTTCATCTGGTGAATACATCTCAGTGTATTTACCAGATAAACACGGTAATTTTCCAAGTGTAATAAAAAGGAAGGAATGAGAACCAGAGACAATCTCTGGAAGTGCAAAAGGAAATCAGAAGTAGATATATTTGGATGAAGAGGGCAAATGGTAAATTCATGTATGATGGTTTTGATTCCATGAATGCTCTGTAATAATAATAATAATAATAATCTATGTACTTTTGCATTCTGATTTAGAAATTTTATTTCAGAAAAACATGAAATCCAGAGAGACATTTAATAAAGAAATTCTTCATTTTGCTCTTGAAAAGGATTCTAAAAAACTTCATGAATTAGTTTCAAATTTTCCTGAATATTGGCCCATACCCTGGATGAACATATATCATCCTAAGTCAGGAGATACAGTTCTGCACATAGCAGCAAGAAGAGGTTCTGTTGATATTCTTAGGTATGTATATGCTCTTTCTTAATTTTGGTTTAATTTATGCCTTTTTTGTTACTTTTAACTCCCCCCCCCCATTAATGTAATGTACATGTTTTTAATTGTATTGTCCATGTTGAGGTGTTGGTGCTTGGCATACTGAGAAATAATTATAATGCAAATACAGCAGTAGGATTGGACGTCTTATCTCCCCATGTGTTATGAGAGTGCATGAGAACTGTCAGCGATGCTTCTGGCTGTTTGTCTCAACTCTGCAAGATAGTTCCATTACATAACGCACCTGCAAGTCAGAAGAAGCAAATTATAGAAGAATGATTAGTATTTCAGGAGTGAGTGTTTAACGTATTGGAATTGCTGATTAAACGTAGAATTCAGGAATGGGTGGACACTAGGATGGGCACCATAGCTTTGTGAAAGGTGAATTCTGCCTTAATTAAATTTACTGGCTTTTTTTAATAATAGTGACAACTGAGTTGGATAAGGGAAATGGCTACACCATGATGCTAGTATACCTTACAAAATGTATTTGACAGAATACCAAATGGAAAAGTATTATGTAAGCGAGCAAATGGGTATGGTCTTTGGAACCCTGGATAAGTCTTTGGACTCCCTGGAGATGTCTAATAATAATAATAATAATAATATGAGGCTAATGGCATGGATGGTGGTGATGGTGGGGGGGCTGCTGACAGACACTAAAGACAGTAATATATGGTGAAGTTTAATCCAGAAGGGCGAGTAGCGGAATGCCTCAGGACTGTACTAAGACCACTACTGATTAATTTTTATATCAGTGATATAGGGAATGATTTGGGAGGGTATCCATTTTGCTGGTGATGCAAAACTGCAGAGGGCAGTAGTTTATAAAGGTGGTGTAAAAATCCTGCAGGATTATTTAAATAAATTGACAGTGTGGTTAAAGGATAATAGTCTACTTCATGTGGCAAACTGTAAGATTGTGCAGTTTAGGGATAAAAGACAAATATGATGTATTGCACTGATCTAATGGATTGCAGAATTGATGAGGCAGGAATTTGTGTGTGTGGGGGGGGGGGTGATGGTTGATCAGGAGTTGGAGTTCACAATGCATATTATAAAAGTTGGCAAACCAGCTCAAAGGATTATTTGGATGTTGCTGAACACATTGGCAAGTAGAGATAGAGAGGCTATTATCTCTCTAAATTATATGGCTATGATATAGCCAATCTTGACTATTGTGTGCAGCTTTGGTTATCTGGGTTTCATTGAAATAAGGAGATGGAGTGTTTCCTATTTGGATAGACTGAAGGTATGTGGCTTGCAAAGTTCAATTCACAGAAAGAAAAAGAGGCTATATTATAGAAACTTATAAAAAAACTCAAAAGATAATTGCAATGCTGAAACGAACTTTGACATGTAAAGATAAGAATGGCATTTTGCTTCTTTACAAGGCCTCGATAAGACCTTACTTGGACTATTGTGCACAGGTCTGGTATCCTGGTTTCCATTGTAATTCTGATACAGTTGAGAGAATGCATTGGAGAGTGTTAAAAATGATATCAGGATTGTGGAATTTTAATTATGAAGACAGATTGAGAATTTGTAGACTGCAGACACTAGCAAACAGGAGACAGAGGGGAGTGATATGATTGAGACTTACAAATGTCTGAAAGGGTCATACAGGATTTCAGTAGATGGAATTTTTCATTTTATGGAGGGTGGAGAAAGGACAAGAGGTCCTTGGAAGCTGAGATCGGATGCTGCTAAGAAGGGGATGAGATCTAGATTTTTCTCTCATAGAGTGGTGCATGATTGGAAGATTGTCATTGGATGTTGTATGTGTGTGCAAGCAGTGTGAATGCTGTAATAATTATAATAATAATAATTTTCATACTAACAGGCTATAAGGTAATGATTTATTAGAATCCAAAATCTAATCTAATTTTTCATATAACCAATAAGTCATAAGTTAATTTTAATGCATTTAAGATTTTTTTTTTTTTCATGGAGAATTAGTGAACAAATGAATTGTCTTGCTTGAGAGTATGGCAAAGCCCATTGATATATGTATATATTATTATTATTATTACTGGTAACTCCAAGGAGTCCTTAGACTCATCGAGGAGGCCCCTAAACATCATATCAAGAACAACTATATGGCATTTACACAGTATCTGTCATACTTTGCTTTGAACTCATTTATAGCCATGGCACCCACAACAAACTCTGGCAGCTTATTCCACTCATTCACCACTCTCCAAGTAAAAAACCTAGTTCTAACACCCCTGATAATACACTCTTGCTCAGTTTCCATGGATGGTCCCTAGTTCTCCCATCACCAGACCTGTTCTGAAAAACCCTTCAGTAATTTGAATGTCTCAATTATATCACCCTTTTTCCGCCTATCAACCAATTTCTGTAACCCACCGATCTTCAACCTTTTCATAAGGTTCATTCCATAGACCAGCTATCATCTTGGTCACTCGCCTCTGGATCCTCTCTACCTCCTTGCCATCAAGAAGAAACCCAGAAGCCCAGATCTGGGCACAGTAGTCAGGATGGGGTCTTATAGGCTCTATAAAGAGGAACAATAACTTGCTTATCTCTGCTTATCAAAGCTTTCAGTAACCAAGTGATATGATGAGCTGATTTAGTCACTTTTGCTATGTGTCCCCTAAATTCAACTCCCCATCCACCAACACATACCCAAATCTCTGGCTTCATCAACCTCCTGGAGTACAGTTTCACCAATTTGATATACTGCTGCTAATATTTTCATCCCAAAATACATAACCTTACATTTTGCTACATTAAACTGACATCTATTCTCATTAGCACAGACTGCCAATCTATCCAAATCATCCTGCAAAATTTTGACATCATGTGCATTCACTATTGCTCTACCCAACTTTGCATTATCAGCAAATAAATGAACATTTCCTTTCAGATCCTTTCCTATATCATTAATGAATAAATTAAATAGCAGTGGTCCAAGAACAGAACCCTACGGCATCCACTAGTAACAGGCCTTCTTTTGGACTCCACTCCTGAATAAACTACCCTCCGATATCTCTCCATTAACCATCCGCCTATCCATCTCACCAACTCTATATCCATCTGCATGTGCTGCAGTTTACTGATTAGAATTCCATGTGGTATCCTGTCAAAGGCCTTAGCAAAGTCCAGCAGTATCACTGTAAATCCATTACCCTTATTCAGTTCAGCCGTCACTGTATTATAAAATGTGATCAAGTTACTGAAGCATGATCTACCATTCACAAAACCATGCTGTCCTCCATACAGTATCCCATTTTCATTTATCCATTCCTGTAGTTTGCTCTTGATTAATATCTCCAAAACCTTGACAACGATTCCTGATATGCTGATCAGTTGGTAATTTGCAACAGCAGTCTTGGAACCTCCTTTATGCAATAGAACTATTCCCCCCCCCCTTCGGCCTAACCCAGAGCTGAGACTTAAATTAAACAATATGGTCAAGGGAACTGACAATTCTTTTGCCGCTTCACATAAAACTCGACCTCGTATACCATCCAATCCCACAGATGTACGTTAAGGTTCTGTAGTATACTATTCACCTCCATTTCATTCACTTCAATTCAAGAATTACTAAGCGAACACTAAGAAAGTGTTCACTTAGTAATTCTACTATTTCAGCTGATTCAGTTACCTCCCTGCCATCGGCATTCCTTAGAATCATTTTGCCGTATACATTTTTTCTTTTACTTGCAGCATATGGAAAGAACTGTTTGGGATTCACTTTAGCTTGCATTGCTAATTTCTTTTCATAATCTGCTTTTGCTTTTCTTACCACACTAGTTAACCTTCTGGCCTGTGCCTGCAGGTTACCTTTCTCCTTAAATTTCATCCACAATTGTTTCTTTTTTTGCTGCTCAAGTTTAATTGTGTTATTCATCCATTTAACTCTCACTTGATTTACTCTCCGGACTCTAGGTATGCAGTCAGCCGTTACCTCCCTCAAACTCTTCTTTACCACTTCCAATGCACTATCAACATCCATCCTTTGCAGTTTAACATGCCACAGCATTGATCCAAGCAATCTCCTAAGCTTGTCATACTTACCAGCCTGGTAATTCCACATGTACCCTGTCTTAATTGAAAATTCCACACATTTAGCCACTTCCCAGGTGATCACTTATGATCACTCTCTCAACAATTGGTGGCAGTATGGTCATATCTATAATAGTCTATTTCTCAGATGCAATTACTAGGTCAAGCACTCTCGAACCACTAGTACAGCACTTCCCAAACTGTGGGCTGCAGTCCCCTTGGGGGCCATAGGTTTTGTTCGGGGGGGCCATGAAATAATGAAAACAAATTTAAAATATTTTAAGACTAAGTAGATTTTTTTTATTTTAAAAGAAACGTATTTAACTTTTATTATTTCTTTTTTGTTATTTTTTATATTTTAATGGAAAAATTCACACATTGGTGTTGGTTCACAAACTTTGCTTCCTGCATATTTCGGTGCTTAATGAATATTAGTAAATATTGCTTATTCATATGTTTCATTTCAAAGCAGTGGTTAATTGTATTTACTTCGAAGCTCTCCAGGGAAGCTCCAAATCTTCCTGTCCTTCTCATCACGCGTTCGTAATCAGGGACTGCTGATATTGACTTTATATACATATCAAAACTCGTTTTATATTATCACTGTCATCCGAGCTAGTTTTCTGTTACCAATAAAAGTTTCGCATATACTTCACACATGAAAAAAAGCTTAAACAAGTTCATGTGGGGAGATAGTAACTCGCTTGCAGTGGCAAACAACACGCCCTCCCTAACAGCCACTATACTGCAGAGGCAATAAAAACAAGTACTTTTATTATGCCAGTGAATAAGGTATGAGGAGTCTGTGTAATATATTTCTCAACAAATAGTGCAATTAGAGACAACTGGGATAAAAACACACTAATTAATGAATCACATGGCCCCTCATACAGAAACTATGCTGTATAGACTGAAACAAAACCATATGTTGGATGGGCAAACACAGTATCTAACTAAAAACTATTGTTATTAATTAGATGTGTGTGTGAGTTCGATTTCCCAAGGCAGCAATAAAATTCAACCGAACGTGTTAAAATTCGTAAAAGTGTTAAGACTGAGTAATATATATATATATATAATAAATGTTATGGCAGTTTCACATATGGAATTCGGTTGACGAGAGTTAGCATTTCAACTCAATTGTCAGCTATGCTTTTATCTTTCAGTTGCACGATCTTTTGTTAATACCACAACAATCAAATGCATGTTTTAATAACCTGCCTTTGCTGTCTGTTTCGCGTTAGGCTTAATTACCGCAAAGGGAGAAAAGTCACAAAAGTGAAAAATGTTCCTGGTCCAGGGATTCCCTTATTCAGGTAATATTCACTAATTTCACGTTATCAGTCTGTGATGTGCCAGTATCAGTAAGTGGTGATATTATTTGATCTATTCTACGTTAAAAAATTTAACCCTGAGATGGATAAGGGGCTGATAAAAAATAAAAAAAAAATCCCATGAACAATCAGAAGAAGCAGAAACAGACTCAAAAAAAAGGACAGTGTTTCATATTTTACCAGAATTTTTGCTCTATTCGCTGTGTATGTTTTGTATTGAATATAAATACAGTAAATATTATAATAATATATCCCTCTATTACGATTTTTTTCGAGGGAGGGCCGTGAAATATTTTAATTTTTGCAAAGGGGGCCCTGACATCCAGAAGTTTGGGAAGCACTGCCCTAGTATATTCCATTACATGCTGTCTCAGATAGTTATCCCTTAGTAACTGCATAAAATTCATAAATTCATTTCCTTCCTCCCTCCAATCAATGTTACCATAGTTGAAATCCCCCGTAATAATTACCTGTCCTCCACTCATTGAGTCTATTTGCCTATGCATATTGTCCCCTTCATCTATTCCATTGCGTGGTCTATAGCAGCACCCAACTGTAAATTTTGTTCTGCTGACCTCAATCTCACACCAGATAGTCTCAAATGTGCTATTTTCACAATCCCGAAGTTGAACTTCTATTCTCTTTGGCTGCAGTTCATCAGCTATCATCAATAACATTTCTTCCCCCATTCTTTTCTCTCTGTCTTTCCTGAACACACTATACCATACCCCCTCACATTCTATCCCACTAACTATATCATCTTCTGTTAATGATGTCTCACTAATGCCAATAACCTGTGGTCAGGAAGAACTAACTAAGGCCAAAAATTCCTCTTCTTATTCCGAATACTCCTGACATTAGTGTACATAAAGTGCAGAAGTCCCCTAGCCCCACCCCTATTTTGATGCCTTATACTAACTATCCCATTCTGGTTTGTTACCATTGATACTAATTCAGACATATTATACATATTCTTACACTCAACTGCCTCACTGATGTCTGCATATCCACTTAACAGCATACCCATCCTCCCTAAAAGCTATAGTTTCCCTGATTCTGCACATTCACTTCATTCAGCAACAATTTTTCCTGTCTCCGAACACCAAATCCATTCAGATGCAAACCATCCTTCTTGTATAAGTCCTTTTGCCCATCAAACTCACTCCACACATCCACAAACTTCACACCACTCCTCCTGCATAACCTATGCATAGAGTCATTCGCAATTATGGCCCTCCTTCTCAACTCTACACTGTCAGAGTAGCAACAGACTAACTATCTTAACTCTCTCACTCTTTCCATTTACTACCGCTAGTAATTCAAGTCCTCTCTCTCATAGCAAATTTTTCACCTTTTAAGTCATTTGTTCTGGCCACCACTATAATTTCTTTCACCCCATGCTTCTCTGCTTTAATAACCTCACTTTATTAATTATTAATTACATTAATTAATTATTAATTACAAATTATTAATTTTTCACCCGGAAAGCACGATTTTGTCAAACTTTCGTCTATTACACCTTTTACCACTGAATCACCATATAACACTCACTCCTTAATTTTTCTTTCACTCCTGATCCTGTTCTCATTTATCTTATCATGCACTTGCTTCTTTTTGTTAGCTGATCCACTTAGTAGACATTTTTTTTGTAATCGCTCCATCTGCCGCTTCACCCTATGTATTACTCTGTGCAACCGAGCTATCTCATTCGTTGCAGCTAACTCTTCATTTTTTTTATCAGTCAAACCATTCTCTCGCTCTGTATTTTTACTTTCACCATCAACTATATCGCTTTTAAACTCATTCTCTATGCTATTTGGCATTACATCACAATTTTCTATCACATTGACTTTCATCCACTACGTCAGTCTTGCGACCTGAGACACACTTCAGATCCTCGCTTTAATGACACTTTCAGCACGCTTTCCACTACTATCACTCTCAAACCAAACTCCAGCCTGCTCTCGGCAAGGCATACATTCCACAGACCTTACACTGGACGAATTCTGTTTGGTTAAATTCCTCAAACAAATACAGCGATTTTGTAATCATTCCGGCTGTCACTTCGCTCTATGTATCACTCCACGCAACCGAGTTATCTCCTTCATTGCAGCTAACTCTTCATTTTTTTTATCAGTCAAACTGTTCTCTCGCTCTGCATTTTTACTTTCACCATCAACCGTATCACTTTTAAACTCACTCTCTATGCTATCTGGCGTTACATCACAATTTTCTATCACACATTCACAATTTTCTATCGCATTCTGACTTTCATCTACTACATCAATCTCGCGACCTGAGACGCACTTCGGATCCTCGCTTTAATGATACTTTTGGCACACTTTCCCACTACTATCACTCTCAAACCAAACTCCAGCTGCTTTCAGCAAAGCATACATTCCACAGACCTTACACTGGATGAATTCCCTTTGGTTAAATTCTTCAAACAAATACAGCGATTTGGACACCATTGCCTTTCTTTGCTTTGGTGCCATGTGCTATGCTGCATTTCTAGTGTGTCTTATCAAAATACTAAATTAACTCTATTTAAAACAAACTTTTTAAGCTCAACTAATTACCATATTTGCTGGCATATAAGATGCACGGCCTATAAGACGCACCCCCTTTTTGTACACATTTTTAGGAAAAAAACTTTATCACTGAATATTATAATGAATTTACAGTATTTCAAATATAAAGTAATAAGTAGGTCTACTTTCAGCAAATACCTAATCTAACTAGGAAAGACTACCTACCTTTTAATCTTCTTCGTCAAAACCCAGAAATTCATCTCCAGAGCTAAATGAAGAGACACTTGAAACCTCTTCTACATCATTTTCTCAGTTGGAGGTGGCCCGAAATGCCTCTCTGCAGCCCTGTTTCCATGTTCTTTAGTATACGCAATCACACATAGCTTGTATGCAATATTGTAGCAATGCCAATGTTTTTCAGTCATAATTTGTTAAGAAACCTGGAGAAAATTTAACGGCAGAAATTTATCACCATTCACAACAACTGCGACACAATTGAAAAGTTTAAATGAATAGGAAAACAGGTGTGATCATCAATGACAGTTCATGTGCATCCACTGAACTCTACGTAATTGGAATGCTCTCACACACACACACACACCTGCAAGGAAGCAAGAAAGAAATCGCATAACTCGGAACAGAGAATATTTCCAGAAATGAAAGTAATAAAAAACTGAGTATCGGCGTATAAGACACACCCTGTTTTTCAGACCTGTTTTGAAAGAAAAAAAGTGCGTCTTATATGCAGGCAAATACGGTAACTCTGCAATTTATTCTAATTCTAGCACAATTTTAAACTAATAACGCTATTTTTTAAAAAAAACTAAATAACTTATCTTTTAAAGCTCTTCAAATGCAATACTACCATCGACACACCCTCTATCTCGATATATATATATATATACTGAATAGGCATAAATAGACAAGGAATCCATAAGCAGGGCTTGAAAAATTTTATGCTGGCTCACAAGTCAGAAAAATATGATACTAGTCAGGTCCACCTGGGTCACCTAATATATCCTAGTTGCATCTTCAGTTGTGAACCTGGTCAATTTATAAGCTTATGTTAATACTATAGCTAATTTTTGTTTTGTTTAATAATATTGAAGCCAGTATGTCAATTACTTATATATTAGTATGTTTATTAGTCTATGACATGAACAAAAAAACTCATACATTTTATTAGTGACACAACCTTTTATTATTATATATTTTTGGTTATTTTTATTTACTTTATACTGTAAAGTTGTGTGTGTGTGTGTGTGTGTGTGTGTGTGTGTGTGTGTGTGTGTGTTTGTTTGTTTGTTTGTTTCAGACATTGAATATGGAATATTGTTTAGAAAGTGTTTTTTGTGGCATCAATGTGTACAAGGAAAAATGGTGCCCAAAGCTTCCTTGTTCACTGAGTTTAGCATGACGGATTTTGTATGATGTAATGTATTTTTTATGTATTCATTGCCAAGAGTGAATGGGTTATGGTAAAAAAATGAGAGGGGCAAGAGTGTTGTAAATGTTTTGTGTGTGAGTTTAGCATGACGGATTTTGTATGATGTAATGTATGTTCTATGTATTCATTGCCAAGAATGAATGGGTTATGGTACAAAAATGAGAGTGGCAAGAGTGTGTGTGTGTGTGTTGTAAATGTTTTGTGTGTGAGTGCATGAAATTCAAGTCTTGTGGAAAGCAGGAAAATTAGGTATGAGTGTTAACGATGTAAGGAAAGATAGGCAAAAGTGTTCTGGAGAATGTGGAGGTAGTGAATGTGCAGAACATTAAATGAGAGCATGAAAGATGTGGCTGAAAGAATGGGGAGGGGGGGAAGCATGTTTCCAAGTGCAAAGATCAAGGATATTAGTGAAGCTGTTAGTTTGCAAAAAGGAGAAGTGAAAGAGTTGATTGTTTTGGCAGGGAACAAATGATTTTAAAAGGGAGAAATATGCAATGAGAGAGAATATGAAAGAAGTGAAAATAAAGAGTAAGGAAGTAAAGATTGTGAGTCTGCTACTTCGGTATGATAGAGCAGAGTTGAGAAGTGCCATGATTACTTATGAGTCAATGAGAAGATTGTGCATGAGGAATGGTGTTTATAGATGTTTAGAGTGCAAATTTGATGGACAAAAGTACCTTATACATGCTTACTACATTTGAATGGTTTTGGAGTTAGATGTTTGGGGGAAAAGTGTTGTTTAGTAAGAGTTTAGAAGTGCAAAACTAGGGGAGCATCGAGATATTATGGGGGATATAATCAAGCTTGTGTCTGGTCACTCATGGGATAAATAAGTGTGTGTACAGAAATGATTATGCAGTACTGAATGCGATTTCACAGGTTTCAGATTTGAATGGTAATGACATTACATTATGGTAATTGTGGGTACAAGAGGATGTTGAAATACATGTACATGAATACAAGAAGTATCAGAAGTAAGGGAGAGGAGTTTTTGGCATTGGTCAGTTCGACTTGGCCAAAAATTATGGGCATCAGTAAGACCTGCCTGACATAAAATGATATAGTTACAGGGATAAAATGTAAAGGGTATTGTATTTTCAGGAAGGATAGAGAGAATAGGACAGGAGGTGGGGTATTGCTAATGATAGCTAAAGAACTATAACCAACAAAATTAGAAGTAAAGGGAATTTTAGGTCTGGAGGAGAGCTTCAAGCTATTCATAAACCACATCAATGAGTTCCTTCTTGCTCTTTAACTACTTTTCGATATATAGTACTGATTTGTTATAGACCTTGCAGCCTCTGGTGCATGGTTTTAGAAAAAAGAAAAGAAAAAAAATTATTTTTATGATTACACTCTCTATGAAGTTGGCATACTCATCGTGGGAGGTTCATTCAACTGACAACATGTTTATCATACTGAATCTTAAAATCCTTAACACTCTGCATTAAAAATATATTCTGTTAATGCATTTCATTCACTCACAATTCTCCATGTAAAAAAATCTACTCCTTACAACCTTCTTCACCACATTCTTACTTAACTTCCAGAGATGACCTCTGGTTCTTTCCCTCTTGCCTTTTATTCCCTTTGTAATCCCCCTCTAGATTAATCTGATAAAATCCCCTCACTTACTTAAATGTCTCTATTATATCACTTCTTTTTATCCTATCTACAAAACTCTGGACCTGCTCCAATGTTTCCATCACAATGAAAAACAGGTGACCAAATCTGAGCACAAAGGTCCAAGTATGGTCTGACTAATGCTTTATACAGCAGCACAACTCCCTTCCTTATCCTACTTGTTAGAGTACTTCTTATCATAGCAGCACTATGATGTGCTTGCTGCCTTTGCAATACTAGCAATATGCCCTCTAAAACTTCAGTCTACTGTAAACCATCACTTCCAAATCTCTAATCTCATCCACTTCCTCCAGTATAGCATCATCAATATAGTACATAGCCTTATATAGCTGCACTCCAAAATGCAACACCTTGCACTTATTAATACTAAAACTACAGTCTCACTCCTTTGTCTAAGTCAAAAGTCTTTTCAAATCTTCATGAAGGGAATTAATATCAGCAGTGCTACTTATAATTTTCCTCAACTTTGCATCATCAGCAAACAGCTGAAGATCCCCAGTCATTCCACATGATATATCATTTACAAACAAGTTAAACAGCAGGACCCAAAAGAGAACCCCAGGCACATCACCTTCAATTTTGAGACACTGCTCCATCCTACACAACTTGCTGGTATCATTCAGAGAGCCAATCACAAATCCATCTAACCAATATACTATTTATTCCCATCCTCTGCAACTTGTACACCAATTTATCATGAGATAATCTATTGAATTCTTTTGCAAAGTCCAAGATTATCACTGTATGCGATTCTCCCATATCTAAAATACAGTCATTAGCTTATCATAAAATGCAAGTAAGTTGCTGAAACAAGATCTACCCTTTACAAATCCATGCTAACCATTATAAAAAATACTGTTCATCAACCTGATCTTGTATTCTATTCCTAACCAATCTCTCTAACACCTTGACTACAATTGTAGTTATATTTTTCAGACGTGTTATAATCGGAAACTTCTGTCCTAGAACTGTTTTGTTTTCTTCCTGCTCCTTAGAAAGAAACTTTACCACTGCGGGTCAAGGGCATGGCTAACTGTTGTGCACAGTGCTAAATAAAAGTGGATATGTCATCTATTGTCATAGTTTTATTAACATCTAACCCAATCAATACCTGATACACCTGATTCTTTCACTTCCAATCCTCCTTATATTTGTCTTTCTTCTACATGTTGTATGCATCATTTACACCAGTCTGATATACACTGATAAAGTGGTCATTCAATAATTCCACTATATCCTTTGCAACGGTCACTCTGCTGCTATGACTATCCACAATGTCAACCTGCCATAATTGTTTTTTCTCTTGCTTGTCATATAACAGAAGAATTCCACTCAATTAACCTTGGCCTGATCAGCAAATCTCCTCTCATACTGCACCTTTTCTTTCTTTACCATGCTTGTCACCTTTCTAGCCTGCACTTCATACTCTTCATGGATCTGATCACCGCCAACTGTCTTGTACCTCCATAACATTTTCTTTTCCATCACAACTTGCTTGATTTCGCTGTTCATCCATTTCACTCTTGCTCTGTTTACTCACTTAACCCTTGGATTGCATTTATACATTTCTTATGTCAGATACTGCCTTATGAATTTCCATGCACTGTCAAAAATTTTTTTTTTGCAGAACTCATCTACCCACCATATTAAGCACTCCACAGCACAATTGGAAGAATGCAAAACATTGTGCCCTTTGATTAGAAAAGAACTGAGTTTGATTTTCGTCATAATGAGTGAAATCATTATATGGGCTTTTGCAGTTGAAGGTGAGTTAGCTGATCTCATACAGAGGTAGCAGCTTCCCCCTGAAACTAGGGTTTTTTCATCCCACATACAGGCAAATTGGTTACATGAACACATGAAATTTACAGACAAAAAAAAAAAATACTCTTGTAGGTGGTGATGGGCAGCAGATGACGTTATTGTGTGTATTTGAAGAATTAAGTGGTAGCAGACTGTGAGATGTGTATTGTAGAGCAGTGCTTCCCAAACTGTGGGCCGCGGCCCCCTTGGGGGCCGTAGGTTTTGTTGAGGCGGGCTGTGAAATAATGAAAACAAATTTAAAATGTTTTAAGACTAAGTGGATTTTTTTATTTTAAAAGAAACGTATTTAACTTTTATTATTTCTTTTTTGTTATTTTTTATATTTTAATGGAAAAATTCACACATTGGTGTTGGTTCACAAACTTTGCTTCCTGTGTATTTCGGTGCTTAATGAATATTAGTAAATATTGTTTATTCACGTTTCATTTCAAAGCAGTGGTTAATTGTATTTACTTCGAATGCTCTCCAGGGAAGCTCCAAACCTTCCTGTCCCTTTCATCACGTGTCCGTAATCAGGGACTGTTCATATTGACTTTATATACATACCAAAACTTGTTTTATATTATCACTGTCATCTGAGCTAGTTTTCTGTTACCAATAAAAGTTTCGCATATACTTCACACATGAAAAAAAGCTTAAATAAGTTCATGTGGTGAGATAGTAACTCGCTTGCAGTGGTAAACAACACACCTCCCTAACAGCCACTATACTGCAGAGGCAATAAATACAAGTACTTTTATTATGCCAGTGAATAAGGTATGAGGAGTCTGTGTAATATATTTCTCAACAAATAGTGCAAGTAGAGACAACTGGGATAAAAACACACTAATTAATGAATCACATGGCTCCTCATACAGAAACTATGCTGTATAGACTGAAACAAAACCATATGTTTAATGGGCAAAACACAGCATCTAACTAAAAACTATTGTTATTAATTAGATGTATGTGAGTTCGGTTTCCCAAGGCAGCAATAAAATTCAACCAAACGTGTTAAAATTCGTAAAAGTATTAAAACTAAGTAATATATATATATATATATATATATAATGAATGTTATGGCAGTTTCACATATGGAATTCGGTTGAAGAGAGAGTTAGCATTTCAACTCAATTGTCAGCTATGCTTTTATATTTTGGTTGAACGATCTTTTGTTAATAGCACACCAATCATATGCACGTTTTAATAACCTGCCTTTGCTGTCTGTTTCGCGTTAGGATTAATTACCTTAAAGAGAGAAAAGTCACAAAAGTGAAAAATGTTCCTGGTCCAGGGATTCCCTTATTCAGGTAATATTCACTAATTTCACGTTATCAGTCTGTGATGTGCCAGTATCGGTAAGTGGTGATATTATTTGATCTATTCTACGTTAAAAAATTTAACCCTGAGATGGATAAGTGGCTGATAAAAAATTAAAAATAATTCCCGTGAACAATCAGAAGAAACAGACTCAAAAAAAAAAAAAAAAAAGGACAGTATTTCATATTTTATCAGAACAGTCTGCATCGTCTTCAGAACCAAACGGTAAGAGGCAAAAAACGTAATATTTGCATTTGATTTTTTCAATATTCGCTGTGTATGTTTTGTATTGAATATAAATGCAATAAATATTATAATAATATATCTCTCTATTACGATTTTTTTTCGAGGGGGGCCGTGAAATATTTTAATTTTTGCTAAGGGGGCCCTGACATCCAGAAGTTTGGGAAGCACTGTTGTAGAGGACTCCTTGTAGGTGTCACATAATAATAATAATAATATTGATGCTAGTTAACTATAGAGTTTCTCGTAATCACCCACTTCATAATTCCATACGTATCCTTTTGTGGCAGTAACCTTTTCCTGTTTCATCACTGCCCAAACAAATACCTCATGATCACTCTCACCAGCTGGCAGCAATGTTAATACCTCATTAATAACTACATCTTGTGAAGTTATCACCAAATCCAATATGTGTGTGCATGGCTTAAAAAAAAAAAAATATATATATATATATATATATATGAGGAGAGGCTGAAAAGCTCTGATAAACATCTAGAACAAAAATTATATCAAAGCTACTGCTATATAACCACAAGAAAGAACATACCTTAAAACCATTTAACCCCCCGTGTTTCATCAAAGTGTAATAATTTGTAATAATTAGGGTATATAAGAAAACATGTCAGAGTTTTTGAAGAAATTCAAACTTCTCAGCCCACCTTCATATGTGTGTGTGTATATATATATTATTGTTCATCTTTATATATATATATATATATATATATATATATATATGAAAAAGCTTTAATGACTGATACCAAGAGATAAAAAGATGACATGATATATTTGAAAAGATACTACTAGTACACTAATTGAATTGATCAACATCTTCAGGCATCACGATCAAAGAGATATATAAAGAATTACAGAGACTTAAAAAAACAGCTATTAAGTCTTTAAAAGATAATAATAACATCGTTATTCTTCCGGCAAACAAAGGGAATGTGACTGTTATCTTAGACAAGCCTGATTACCATAATAAAATCTTGGAACTTTTAAACAGTGATACTTACTCAGAAATTAATAGTGACCCTACGATTGAACTACACAATAGAACTAATAATTTATTAAAAACCACCTTGGAGTTACAAAGAAACATTTGTCTTTCTCTTAGGTCACTTCATCCCTTGATCCCTCGACTGTATGGTCTCCCCAAGATTCACAAAACAAACTGCCCACTCAGACCTGTAGTTGAGGGCATACACTCTCCTACCTATAACCTCTCCAAATATCTCGCGAGTTTTCTAAGAAATCTTTCTGGAATTTCTTCTTCACATATTAAAAACTCTGCAGATTTTGTTTCTAAAATCAAGGATATCAAACTTAAAAAAACAGATTTAATGGCCAGTTTCGATATTGTTTCTCTCTTTACAAATGTACCTGCTCAAGAAGTCCTCGATCTTTTTAACTACAAATTATCAAAAAAACTCTTTGCTCTTCTCTCCCGTTGCATAAAGTCAGGATACTTCAAATATGACAATAAGATCTACTTACAAAACTCAGGTCTGGCCATGGGCAGCCCGTTCTCTCCGATTCTCGCAGATATATTTCTCAATGATTTTGAAGAAAAAGCTATTAACTCCTTCCACCTTAAACCAAAATTCTGGTATCACTATATTGATGATATTTTCCTCATCTGGGAAGATGGTGTCAACAACCTCAATTTATTTTTAGACCACCTAAACAAGTGTCATGACAAAATCTCTTTTACCTTCGAACTGGAATCCGATGACTGCCTTCCCTTTTTAGACCTGAAACTTACCAGATGTGCTGAGAGTATTAAAATCTCAATTTTTAGAAAGCCTACTCATGCTGATAGATACCTTCATGCTTCCTCCCATCACTATCCCCCACAAAAATTTGGTATTATTTCCATCTTAGCTCACCGAGCCAAATCTTTACTTACAGAAGAAACAGAAATTGAAGATGAACTCCTTTTTCTTAAAAAAACTTTTATTAATAATTTTAATAAAGCTTTTATTAAAATTTCTCTCCTAAGATAATTGACAAATTTCTTTCCCCCAGTCACTCAACTACTTCTGAAGATCCCTCTTCCCCCAGAGCCTTCATCTCTTTGCCTTACATCAGCTGTCTTTCACCAAAACTGGTAAAAATTCTCAAAAAGTTTAACTTCAAAACTTGCTTCACTATGCTCCCAAAACTTCATGCAATACTTAGTAAACCTAAAGAGAAACATCTTCCAACTCAGTTTCCAGGAATGTACAAGATTTTATGTGATTGTGGAAAGCCATACTATGGCCAAACTGCTAAATCCATCCTTCTACGTTTGGAAGAACACCGTAGAGATATCTCCTATAACAGGACTAGAGCCAGCACTCTCTCTAGTTACATTCTCTTTTCAGTTAACTCAGACGAAGGCCGCCAACACATTGTGAACTGGACTCAAACTTTTAACATCCATGTGTGCTATGATGAACTCGAGAGAAAGATTGTCAAATCTAGAGAAATTTCTCTAGATTCCTCTCATATCAACAACAGCCTAAGTTTCAATCTCTCTGATGCACACGTTGCCTCTGTTCAGTATTGGCGCACTCGCGATTGCCCGTAGTATACGTTTGTTTGGAACTCAAGCTCGCATTTTATTTTCAGACATGCTACTGTCTTTTTGTACTTGTTCTGTTGTTACAATTTTAAGTCTCTGTAATTCTTTATATATTTCTTTGATTGTGATGCCTGAAGATGTTGATCAATTCAACAAAACTAGTGTACTATAGTATCATTTCAAATATATCATGTCATCTTTTTATCTCTCGGTATCAGTCATTAAAGCTTTTTCATAATATTCCAACCGAGTAAAAATGAATTCTGAAAAAAAAAAAAAAAAAAATATATATATATGAATATCAACTCCATGCACCCATACATAAGGCAACAAAAATCTATAGCATGGTAATGCCATAACTACCTGGTGCTGGTGGTGAAGGAATCTTTTCCATGTTTTGTGAATGGCTGCAGATTATAGTCCTTGAAGAAAAGCTTGTGAGACAAGCTCTTCCAGAGAATTGACATAAAATGGCTATAAAACTAGGTACATGAACTTAGAATAACTCCTTTGATAGAAGGAGAGGATATATCCCACTTGGTGTAATGAAATATGTTCATGCATGGTTCTTATGACTTCCCTTGGACATAATTGCTGTTAGTCTTTTTGATCTACTATGTTTATTAGTTCTTGGATAGGGTTACAAAATGGATTTGCTTCTCATTGTGTTCTAGAGGAGGTTGGTGTCATCTTCATGTTTCTTCTATGGCACATAATTTAATTTAACAGCCTAGCTACTCTTTGATTTTACTTTCTTCCCTTGTCCATTCTTTCCATTGATGTCTGTGAATAGGAAACTTGATTAGTTGTTCAATATACACCTTCTATATGTCTTTGTGATTCTCAGTGCACTGCATGCTGTAATTTATGAGTACCAATTACTCTGTAAGCCTCTCAGTACAGTTTTGATAGCTTCATCTCTTAACCAACTTTTATGAGAGAACTATATAGGTATATTACACTACTGATCCTAATGTTTTTGTCTTGTATTGTTCATTTTTATGGTTGCCATCTAAAGAATTTGCACAATACATGCTTTTTTAGAATTGACTCAATTATGTAACTTAGGTTTCTGCTGATGAATAAGGTAACTTGTAAATTAGCTTCCAGTATGTGGTGTTCAGTAAGTTTGATTTATTGTAATGCAGTAATCTGATAGTTTAGTTCCTATATGTTTTGTTTGGCCAAACATGATAATTTGTATGTTCATTGGATCATGTATTATTATTATTATTTAGGCCTCCAAGAAGTCAAAAGACTCATCGTGGGAGGTAATTCCTAGGAAACACAAGTCTATCAAGACTCATCATGGGAGGTCCCTCCTAGGAAACACAAAGTCTATCATACCACTCCTTAAATTCATTGACTGTTCTCGCTCTCACTACTCTATTAGGTAATGCATACCATGGTTTAACAATCCTCCATGCAAAGAAACCACTCCTCACCCTCTTGCTCACAGTTTCCTTTCGTAACTTCCAGGGATGGCCCCTCCCTTGTCATCACTCCTTCCTTCTGTTCAACCAAGCGAAAGAACTCCCCAGTGTCAACCCTGTAACCACCTCTCAACAGTTTAAAAGTCTCAATCATATCACCACTCCTTCTTCTATTCACCAAACTCTGCAGTCCACATTCCCTCAGCCGATTCTCATAACTAACATTGTGCAGTCCTGAAACTGTCTTTGTTATCCGCCTCTGTACCATTTCCACAGTTAATTTATCCCCTTCAAATCCTGGGGACCAAATCTGAAAACAATAGTCTAAGTGTGGTCTGATCAGGGTCTTATACAATGGAATGATAACTCTTTTATCTCTGCAGGTCAGTCCTTCTCATTATTGCAGCAATCCTCTGTGTTACCTTCACCACCTTTGCAATATGTCCCTTGAATTTCAGGTTTCTATCATCGTCAAACCCTAGATCTCTTGTCTCTCCTATTTCCTCCACTATATTTCCTCCAATAGAATATGCAGCTCCCATCGATGTGTCCCAAACCTCAAGACCTTACATTTTGCTGCATTAAACCAATACCCCCATTTATTTGCCCATCTGTCTAGCTTATTCAAATCCTCTTTCATGACTCTCATATCTGCACTATTACTAATAACCCTTCCCAGCTTTGCATCATCCACAAACAACTGGATATCCCCCCCCCCCCGCCATCCACTGACAATGTCATTGATCTAAAGGTTAAACAATATAGGTCCCAGTACTGAGCCCTGTGGGACCCCATTTGTAACCCTCTGACTTCTTGAAACTGCCCCACCATACATAACTCTCTGATATCTATCGTACACCCAATCCTGAATCCAGTTGACCAACCTGACATCCAAACCCATGTGCTGCAACTTAAATATCAGCTTATCATATGGCACCCTATCAAATGCCTTCGCTAAACCCAAGAAAATGGCAGTATATGCCTTTCCCTCATCTACTGCTCTTTTGACATTATTATAAAAGGCTAGCATATTACTAAAACAAGAGCGTCCCCATCACAAATCCATGTTGACTCTCACAGATAACATTACCCCTCAGCTGCCAAACACTGTATTCAGTCCCTCACTAATTTCTCCAAGATCTTAGTAACTACTGATGACACACAAACTGGCCTATAATTAGACACTTCCAGTCTGCTACCACACTTATGCAATGGCACTATCTTGTCTTCCTTCCATTCCTTGGGCACCTTTCCCATAGCCAGACTTTCATTGAAAAGCCAGGTCAAAGGAGCTGTCAGTTCGTTAGCACATTCTCTCAAAACTCTTGGTGAAATACCATCCAGTCCCACAGCTTTACTGACATCCAGAGTATACTCAGTATTTGGAACACTTTCTCCTCTAAACCTTGAACCTGCCCTATCCCTTTAGTATTAAAATTTACTCCTCCAGGATGAAATACACCAATAAAGTGTTCATTGAACAATTCCACTATGTCTTCAGCATCAGTCACTCTATTCCCATTTTTATCCCACAATGTCACTCCTAGAGCATACTCCTGGTTGTGAAATGAGAAATGGAAAATTGCGTTGTTGAATGTTTCAGTAGTATTAGAGATTTCTCTAGGGGATGTGAACAATGCCAGTAGGCATTTTTTAAGAATTTTGCTAAATTAATTATATTAATTATGTCAATCAATTTTGAGTCAACAAAATAATGATTATCCTCCCTAAGCATTGGCAACCATTAAAAAAAATCAGGAATTATGCCTGTTCAATGCTCCATCACACTCAGAAAAATTTGTTTTGCTAGATAATACTTAACTGTAAACAGTCATAGTTGATCACCTTACATCTTCTCATGTGATCATTTTTGTCATCATATACATTTAATCTCCTTGTATTACTGGGTATCCTTTCTGAAATATCTATCACAAAAATAGAACTGGTTAATGTTTTAACTTTTATGATGTTTGTTGTAACTGATATTTTGTATCAGTTAATGCATAACATTATACATATCCGAAAGGAGATGTGTTTTACATTATGGGAGATACTGAGATGGGAGTGATGTAAGCTTGCTCCACCTTTGCAAGGAGTTGCCTTGGTGTTGTACCATCTTATCCCCAGTCCTGAAGATACTTTCAGGTGCAAACTTTGTTTGCTCACACTTGGATAAAGGATTAAACTAAATTTAGTATTATTATTATATAGTACTAGTCTCGTTGCCTAGTTAGTTAGCATATCCACTGTCTCATCAATAGGCTGTGAGTTTGAATCCCACCGTGGGCATGAATGCTTGTGATTGACTTTATGTGGGAGATGAATTTTTTCATTTCCCAGTGTGAGACCACCACCTCACTTATTTGGAGGCCTGAAGAAGGCTTGAAAAAAAAAGTTCCATTTTTGGTCTCTAGATCAGGGTTTCTGGATTATGAAAAATAAATTAAAAATTACAAACAAAAAAATTAATAAAATAATAGAAAAAAATAATAGAAAAAAATCATTACCCATGGTATTAAATTTCAGTTCTCATTTACATCCTACATAATTTGAAAATGCTTTCTGTTTGAACTATTTCTCTTGTCCTTTATCTAAAAAGAACCAGCTACTTGTTTAAGTTGAAAGCCCAAACTCTTTTTAATTTCTTTCAACCTTCAACTCTGTGTAATAAAATATCATGTCTCTTTGTTATTTAAAATGAGTGATTGGTAATTAGTTTACGGAATTAACAACGCAAATAAAGTAATTAATTAAAGGTAACTTTAATGAATCACTTCTATATTTCGGCAACGTCACATTGCCATCTTCAGGAACATAAAGATATGGTATGTGCACGCAGGCACTAACACAAAGCAAATGAGGAAGAAAGCAAGAAACTAATATTGTTCCTAAAGTCCTAATGGTGCCCTGCATGCACATACCATAACATAAAGATATGGTATGTGCACGCAGGCACTAACACAAAGCAAATGAGGAAGAAAGCAAGAAACTAATATTGTTCCTAAAGTCCTAATGGTGCCCTGCATGCACATACCATAACATAAAGATATGGTATGTGCACGCAGGCACTAACACAACGCAAATGAGGAAGAAAGCAAGAAACTAATATTGTTCTTAAAGTCCTAATGGTGCCCTCTTGCAGGCTAATTTGGTAGTCTTGGCTGTTGGGCTGAAGTTCTCATAATGTAAGTTTCCCAAATTTGGGGTAGTTTCATGCACCCAAATTTGTTGAGGTTAGGAACGTTTTTTAGAGCTGCTGAAGATTCTTTGAATAATCTTTCGTATTTAAACTTGCTGCGATGAATTATTTTTGTTTTCTTCCAACGAATTTTATGGTGGGTATCTAAGGCATGGTAGGGAAAGTGGTGAACCCATGGCTGTGTGTTCACCACTTTCCCCACCCTTGGCCAATTTCTGTATGGAGACATTTGAAGAGAAAGCCTTAAACTCCGCCCCACAAAAACCCACTATTCGTTATGTGGATGATGTGTTTGCTATTTGGCCACATGGCTCAGACACACTCCACTCCTTCCTAACACACTTAAACAACCAACACCCCAGAGTCCAGTTCATTTTAGAAAAAGAGGAAAACAACACCCTCCCCTTCCTAGACACTTTAATCACCCACCAGCTTGATGGATCGTTGGTTTTCTCTGTTTACAGAAAACCCACCCATACTGGCCGATACATTCACCAGCAATTCCCCCCCCCCCACAACAATATGGGGTTATAAAAACACTATATAACAGGGCAAAATTGATCTGCTCAGATGACAAGGCCCTGACTACTGAACTAAACCACATCCTCAACACTTTCTTAGCCAATGGCTATAACCCCAAAAAAATCCAAAAAATACTAAAACCAGTAAACCACAACCCCCCCCCCCTCCACAATAAAGATTACACCAAGTCTATCACCATCCCCTTCATCCAGGGCACCTCTGAGAAAATAACCAATATCCTCAAAAAATATGACCTTACTTCCTGTTACAGACCATATAAAAAGTTGGCATCCCTTATCCGCTCTACCAAAGACCAACCACTTCCCTCAGACCTACCTGGCGTATACCAGGTCCCTTGCAGCTGCAAATTATCCTACTTTGGCCAAACAGGCAGAACAACTAATATCAGGATTTCAGAACACAAAGACTACATCCGGTTTCACCAGTACAGCTGCTCTGGGCTGGCAGACCATGCCTTAGATACCCACCATAAAATTCTTTGGAAGAAAACAAAAATAATTCATCGCAGCAAGTTTAAATACGAAAGATTATTCAAGGAATCTTCAGCAGCTCTAAAAAACGTTCCTAACCTCAACAAATTTGGGTGCATGAAACTACCCCAAATTTGGGAAACTTACATTATGAGAACTTCAGCCCAACAGCCAAGACTACCAAATTAGCCCACAAGAGGGCACCATTAGGACTTTAGGAACAATATTAGTTTCTTGCCTTCTTCCTCATTTGCTTTGTGTTAGTGCCTGCGTGCACATACCATATCTTTATGTTATGGTAAGTGCACGCAGGGCACCAATAAGACTTTAGGAACAATATTAGTTTCTTGCTTTCTTCCTCATTTGCTTTGTGTTAGTGCCTGCGTGCACATACCATATCTTTATGTTCCTGAAGATGGCAATGTGACGTTGCCGAAATATAGAAGTGATTCATTAAAGTTACCTTTAATTAATTACTTTATTTGCATTGTTAATTCCGTAAACTAATTAAAAGCTATGTCTAACCAACGTATATGCCTTGCTACTAGAAAAATGAGTGATTGTCATCCTCTTATATTTTTGTGGCAATAAATACTTTATTGCCATGAAAACGTGAAGGGGAGTTTCATGCTTACATATGTAAAATCATCCACCGATTGGTGAGAGTGACCATGAGGTGATTACCTGGGTGGTTGCCAGCAGTGTGAAGACCTCTGTGAGAAAAGGGTATATGTGGAACTACAACGGGGATGATTATGAAGAGCTCAGGAGACAGCTTGCAGGTATAGCATGGAATGAGGAGTTAGCTGGAAAAGAGATCAATGCAGCTTGGCGGATTTTCAAAAACTACCTAGTAGATGCAATGTCTAAGTGTATTCCAAGGGTGAGAAGGTTAAATAAGGTAGGTGTGAGATGGATGAATAACGAGATTAAGCATGTGATAGAGAGAAAGAGGGCATTGTGGAGGCAGCATAAGAGAAGTGGAAATAACCAATTCCATGAGGTCTACAAAGACCAGGCAAGGAAGCTAACTTGGTTGTTGAGGGTAACTAAAGAGAGGTATGAACAGCAGTTAGCTAATGAAGCCAAAAAGAATCCTGAGGAGTTCTTTCGATATGTAGCCAGCAAAAGAAAGAATGATTATGGAAGGAAGACATTGATAGGAGAAAATGGTATAAAGACAGCTGTTGCAGAATGTGTGGTGGAGATACTTAATGAGTAATTCATAAAGGTCTTTCAATCTTGTGAATGTGACTTCATGGAGAGATTGAGAACAGTAGATGATGGGGAGGAGAGACTGACTGTAAGTGAGCAAGAGGTGTATGGGGAGTTTAGTAAACTAGATGTTAATAAGGCTGTGGGACTTGATAATATATCACCACATATTCTGAAGAAATGTGCCAGGGAGTTGACACCTGTCTTGATATATTTTTTAATACGAGTCTTGCACTCGGTCAAGTCCCTAAGGAGTGGAAGGAGGGCAAGATTATGCCACTTCATGAAGGAGGTGATCGAACTAAGCATCAAACTATAGGCCTATCTGTGTGTCAGGTGTTGTGGTTAAGTTGTTGGAAAGCTTGTGAGAACTAGGATACAGAGTTGGGTTGACAACAATGGTATTATCTTTGATGGACAGCATGGATTTGCTAAAGGGAGGTCATTTTAGTAATCTACTTACTTATTACAATAAAGTGACTGCTTCCTTGGACAGAGGAGAAGGATACACAGTAATATACTTAGATTTTGCAAAGGCTTTTGATAGAGTACCTCATGATAAATTGATAGTCAAACTAGAGAGATTGGGGTTGGATATTAGATTAGTGCATTGGATTAGAGGCTGGCTATATAGGTATGAACAAGTTGTGCATGGGGAAGCGATATCCAGGAAAAGGAAAGTCACTAGTGGAGTGCCTCAGGGGTCTGGTTTGTCCATTACTGTTTAACTTGTATATTAACGATACAGGTGAAGATTTGGATGTAGATATTCAGTTGTTTGCAGATGATGCAAAATTTGAACGAACCATGAAGAGTAGTGAAGATGTTGTGGCCTTACAAGACGACTTGAATAAATTGAATGATTGGGCACGGAAATGGGGATGCGAGTTCAGTGTTGCAAAAATGTAAGGTTTTAAAATTTGGAAAACAAAGATGGGATGCAGAATTTATGCTTGATGAGGATATATTGTTGGAGGTGGAAGAAATAACAGATCTGGTGGTGATAGTGGATAAGGATCTTAAATTTAGAGGACACATAGCCACAATTGTGAAGACAACACAAAGGCTTTTGGGAATGATGCGGAGGACACTGACGTGTAGAAGTAGGGAGATTCTTGTTCTGTTGTATAAGGCTTTGATTAGGCCATACATGGACTATTGTGCCCAGATTTGGTCACCTGGTTTTCAGAAGGATGAAGAGATGTTGGAAAGGGTCCAAAGGCAATTGACTAAGCTAGTTTCTGACCTCTGAAATGTTGAGTATGAGGAAAGATTGAGAAGATGTAATTTGCAGAGTCTGGTGGACAGGAGGAAGAGGGAAAGATATAATAGAGACCTGTAAGTTGGTAAGGGGTTGTTATAGGATCAATGCTGGAGAAGTTCTACAGAAAATAGTGGGAGATCGGAGAAGAACCAGAGGTCATCCCTGGAAACTGTATAAAGAGGGGTGTGAGTAGGGAATGAGAGGCAGGTTTTTTTCGTGCAGAGTTGTGAATGATTGGAATGCCTTGCCTGAGAGTGCGGTGTCTGCAAGGAGTTTGAATGTGTTCAAGGTACAGTATGATGAGCTGTGTGTGTGTGTGATAAAAGGACCGCACAGATGAGTCTTTGACTCCATGAGGTCTTGGAGTCAAATAATAATAATAATGTGTGTTTCATGCTGGCTTACAAGAAGTGTTCTCAGCCAATGACAATGGTGGAAACATGTACAGAGTAATCAGTGCATGTTTCCACCTTTGGCTGAGAGATATTAGAAATGTTATTTTTATTTTTTTGATACTGGAAAATTTCTAATTATAAATAAATTAATACATATGCAAGTAATTAATTTGGTTGTTTTTACTATTGAATTTGTTCCCACCATGGCATGGTGTGATTGTCTTCAGATGGGAGATAAATTTTAACACCTGGCATAAGACAACCTGTCCCACTTATTGGAGGCCTGAAGTGACTTGAAAAGGTTCCATATTTGGGCACTTGGGCAAAATTTTTGAATTATATAAATAAATAAATAATACAAAAAAATATATAATTAATAAATACAGAAAAAAATCCTTAACCCACCATATTGTACTATAGGTTTACAACCTTTTGAAGCATTTGAACTCATGTCGTTTGAGTGTAAAGGTCACTTTTAAACAGACAGATTTAATAAATTTAATAAATATGTAATAAAATTAAGACTTCATGTTATTATAACTTATTTTTATAGATAATTTCTATATTGAAATATGAATATAGGTTTCAGTTACTTGTTTATTAATTAATTATAATCAATTTTAATTAGAGAAAAGGAATAAACTTTTGAAACAGGAATGTAGTCTTGTAGTATTTTTATTTTACAGATATCTGAGTGAACAAAATAACAGGTTTGTGAATTTTGAGCAAGCAAATTTGGATGGAAAAAGACCATTACATGAGGCAGCACAATCTGGAAAAGAAGAATGTGTGAAATATTTATTATGTCTTGGAGTTAAAGTGGATCCATTAAAGAGAGCTGATTGGTATTATAAATGGAATAAAATATATCCTATATGATTATATGCTGCATGGAAAGAAGTCAGTGAATGCCATAGTGTGAGGAACAAATGGTAATGACACCAACCTTAATAAGATGTTGGACCTCCTTTCACTATGATGACTGCATCAATCCTATGGGACATACATTCCACAAGTGTATGTTAGTGATCAATGGGAATTTTGACCATTTTCCTGTACGCATGTAATAAGGTCCTGGACTGTTGTTGGGACAGACATCCCTTGACCTCACCTAGTGCTCCAGTTCATCCTACAGATGTTCAATAAGGTTGAGATCAGGGCTCTGTGTAGGCTAGTCAAGTGTGATGGTATGGTCCTGTGTTTCCTGGTTTAGCCTAATACCTATGTTTGTGGTGCCACAAACATTAAATTCCAAGAGGTATCTGGACAATGCAGTGCTTTCAACTTTGTGGTGTTTCTACAGATGTCTCTTTCATCAAGACAATGCACTGAGTCATAAAGCTGCTAGCTGTGTGGTTTGTGGACATGAAAGTCACCACACTTGGAAAGCTGTGTTATAGAGACATTCACCAGGCATCCACCACACCCTAACCTGTTCACTGCTCAGCAGAGGTGTAGTGTGATTTGTTGCTCTATAACACAGCTTTCCAAGCTTCTATTTCCCATTATACATGCTCTTTGCATCACTGAAAATGATGCCTTGTTGATTTGGGTAATGTGGGGCTTGCATATTGCAGCCCTACCATGGAAGCCCATATTGTGAGCTTCTGAATGTTTTTGTACAGATTTGTGTTTCAGTTGATGCCTGAAACTCTGCATTCAAAATATTGGCCAATGAATGTGGTTTTTACATATTATCCATTGTAGCACCCTAAGGTCATGTTCGGTGAATGTGGTGGGTCATCTGCTGTCGGTAGCACTTGCAGTTGACTTCCTGCTCTTCCATCTGAGTATGTTATCACTGATTGTTGACCTGGGATGGCCAATATCATCAATTTGCTGAACAGACAGGCCTGCAACATACCATCATGCCACAATGCCTTTTTCTAACTCTGTGAGTCCCTTCTTGCAGCTATTTCACCTGAAAATAGTTGCATTGACTTCAGAGCATCATATTCCTCCAATTTATATCAGCTACAAACATGTGACTCGTTTACATGACACAGTGCACCTTCCCCATGTCTGTTGACTTCTTTCCAAGTAGCGTCTGTACTGTACTACACTGATATGCATATAGTTTTGTAATAAATATATTTATTCTTAAGTTCTAAAATCTTTGTTTGCAGTTTTTTTTCTGTAGGTATTATAGGGAAAGTTCACACCATTATGAATCAGTTTGATTCATTTACAATCATTTCACTTTAAAGTTTTCAGTGTTGCTGTGAAACAAAAAATACAAAAACAGGTGAGATTTGTTACAGCAACAACTACAAGATATTCATGCAATGATGATGGTCAGGGAAATGAAAGAGTTTCTATAGTATTCAACACTAAACATGAAGATAATCTTAAAAACAGGCAGTTGTCAAATAGAGTGAAATGGGCAAACATCAAAATGGGAAACTGGGAAATGAGACTTATTTGTGCATGTGGTCTTAGAAAAGGTTTCTGCTAAAAAGAAATGGAGGAATTTTTGAAGCATTAGATAAGTCAGCTAACAAAGTAAAATGTGGCTAATTAGAAGTGGGAGATGAATACCACATAGAAATTATTATTATTTATTATTTATTTATTATTATCGAATTATTATTATTAGTAGTAGTAAAAACCACATAGAAAGGTTTTGAGAAATTTTTGGAGAAGAACAAAATTGATAATAATTGTATCTGCTGGATTCAGTTGACTTCAATTCAAATGACTAGTTCAGGACATGAGCTAGTCATCATTCACCATAAAGATATGCACAAATTTACATGGAGATAAGATGTGAGAAATAAGAAAGGACTCACTGACTGTGTTATGATGATGATGAATAGCTTCATGTTATCATTGATAGTGATATCTTCTCATTTGTTTAGAACACAGGAGTATACAGGGGGGGGATTTGAAATAGGAGATGATCATCATTTAGTTTTGAGCAAGATAAAATTGAAAATCATATTGAAAAGAAGTATTGATGATAATTTTTAAAAACTGTTGTAGATATATCAGTCACACAGCTTTTAGAGATTAACTCTGGACTCAAATATGTGTATGTTATTCAAGAAAAAAATCCAAAAAACACAATCCATATTTTCTTCTGGTTTTTCTAAATGTTTCAAATGAATGAAACTGATTACTGTAGAAAACACTAACATTCAATTCCTCATTAGATTCTCTTCATTTAATATAGTGGGATTCTATTCCCTTTTTATGGGTGGAGTCTTTTCAGTTGAGGTTACAAGCCAATTTAAACAGAAAAAATAAATTTCTAAGAAATCCTTAATAGTGAGCTATCATAAAATTGAGAATTTCCTTAATTTCCCAAACATATTTATAAATAAATTTTCCAAAGATTAGTACCTCTATCCAGTTTCCTAGAAATTTCTTTTAGCATCAGATATAAATTTTGTATCCAACAGACTGTGTCACCCTTCTAGAAATATGAGCAAATCAGTCAGCTTTCCCTTCTAATGCTCTCTTCAGAATAAGCAATAATTGAACGTTGAACTACTTACCAGTACCACTCTGCAGTTTCAAAAAAAAAAAAAAAAGTGTTTTCATGATTTTCATCATTAAGTGTTGCCACTGTGATCAGATAGGCTTAATACTGAAAAAAAATTACGAATAAGTTAGAGAAATGGAAAAAAATAGAAATGCAATTTATTCTTAATTTTTTTTATTTATAACAAGATGAATTTATAAAAGATTCATCTTCCCTGCCTATCTAAAAAAATGGTGCAGCCATTTTTTTAGATAAGCAGGGAAGGAAATGGAAATTACAGCTTCTGGGAGATAATTGCCTGAGGCAGTATGCAATGGAGGGAACATGAGGTTTGATAATGCTACTTGGGGAAGATGATCATGTAGTCTTGACCTGGGAGATTGACACACACATGCAGAATTTTCTGTTAAAATGGGATATATTTGGAATTACAAAGCTGGTAATTTTGACATGCTTAGGAGTTAGCTTTCAGCAGTGCCATGGATAAAGAAATTGGAGGGGAGAGATGTTGATGGTGCATGAGAAGTGGTCAAGGAATGTTTGAAGAAAACAGTATCAGACTGCGCACTCAGAGGCAAAAGGATAAATTCGGTAGTAGTTACATGGATGAATAGTTTCATTAGCAAAAGTTGCAGACAAAGAAAAAGTAATGGATAACTGGTAATTAATTTACGGAATTGACAACGCATATAAAGTAAATTAATTAAAGATAACTTTAATGAATCACTTCTATATTTCGGCAATGTCACATTGCCATCTTCGGGAACATAAAGATATGGTATGTGCACTAAGGAACTAACAAAGCAAATGAGGAAGAAAATAAGAACTAATTTTGTTCCTAAAGTCCTAATGGTGCCCTCTTGCGGGCTAATTTGGTAGTCTTGGCAGTTGGGCTGAAGTTCTCAAAATGAAAGTCTCCCAAATTTGGGGCAGTTTCATGCACCCAAATTTGTTGAGGTTAGGAACATTTTTTAGAGCTGCTGAAGATTCTTTGAATAGTCTTTCGTATTTAAACTTGCTGCGATGGATTATTTTTGTCTTCTTCCAACGAATTTTATGGTGGGTATCTAAGGCATGGTCTGCCAGCCCAGAGCGGCTGTACTGGTGAAACCGGATGTAGTCTTGGTGTTCTGAAATCCTGATATTTGTTGTTCTGCCTGTTTGGCCAAAGTAGGACAATTTGCAGCTGCAAGGGACCTGGTATACACCAGGTAGGTCTAGGGGAAGTGGTTGGTCTTTGGTAGAGCGGATAAGGGATGCCAACTTTTTATATGGTCTGTAACAGGAAGTAAGGTCATATTTTTTGAGGATATTAGTTATTTTTTCAGAGGTGCCCTGGATGTAGGGGATAGTGATAGACTTGGTGTAGTCTTTATTGTGGAGGGGGGGAGGGGGGTTGTGGTTTACAGGTTTTAGTATTTTTTGGATTTTTTTGGGGTTGTAGCCATTGGCTAAGAAAGTGTTGAGGATGTGGTTTAGTTCCATATTCAGGGCCTTGTCCTCTGAGCAGATTAATTTTGCCCTGTTATATAGTGTTTTTATCACCCCATATTGTTGTGAGGGGGGGGATTGCTGGTGAATGTATCTGCCAGTGTGGGTGGGTTTTCTGTAAACAGAGAAAACCAAAGATCCATCAAGCTGGCGGGCGATTAAAGTGTCTAGGAAGGGGATGGTGTTGTTTTCCTCTTTTTCTAAGGTGAACTGGACTCTGGGATGTTGGTTGTTTAAGTGTGTTAGGAAGGAGTGGAGTGTATCTGAGCCATGTGGCCAAATAGCAAACACGTCATCCACATAACGAAGCCAAATAGTGGGTTTTTGTGGGGCGGAGTTTAAGGCTTTCTCTTCAAATGTCTCCATAAAGAAATTGGCCAAGGGTGGGGAAAGTGGTGAACCCATGGCTGTCCCCTCTTGTGTGGGTTCACCACTTTCCCCACCCTTGGCCAATTTCTTTATGGAGACATTTGAAGAGAAAGCCTTAAACTCCGCCCCACAAAAACCCACTATTTGGCTTATTTGGCCACATGGCTCAGATACACTCCACTCCTTCCTAACACACTTAAACAACCAACATCCCAGAGTCCAGTTCACCTTAGAAAAAGAGGAAAACAACACCCTCCCCTTCCTAGACACTTTAATCACCCGCCAGCTTGATGGATCTTTGGTTTTCTCTGTTTACAGAAAACCCACCCACACTGGCAGATACATTCACCAGCAATCCCCCCCCCCCTCACAACAATATGGGGTGATAAAAACACTATATAACAGGGCAAAATTAATCTGCTCAGAGGACAAGGCCCTGAATATGGAACTAAACCACATCCTCAACACTTTCTTAGCCAATGGCTACAACCCCAAAAAAATCCAAAAAATACTAAAACCTCTAAACCACAACCCCCCTCCCCCCCTCCACAATAAAGACTACACCAAGTCTATCACTATCCCCTACATCCAGGGTACCTCTGAAAAAATAACTAATATCCTCAAAAAATATGACCTTACTTCCTGTTACAGACCATATAAAAAGTTGGCATCCCTTATCCGCTCTACCAAAGACCAACCACTTCCCCTAGACCTACCTGGTGTATACCAGGTCCCTTGCAGCTGCAAATTGTCCTACTTTGGCCAAACAGGCAGAACAACTAATATCAGGATTTCAGAACACCAAGACTACATCCGGTTTCACCAGTACAGCCGCTCTGGGCTGGCAGACCATGCCTTAGATACCCACCATAAAATTCGTTGGAAGAAGACAAAAATAATCCATCGCAGCAAGTTTAAATACGAAAGACTATTCAAAGAATCTTCAGCAGCTCTAAAAAATGTTCCTAACCTCAACAAATTTGGGTGCATGAAACTGCCCCAAATTTGGGAGACTTTCATTTTGAGAACTTCAGCCCAACTGCCAAGACTACCAAATTAGCCCGCAAGAGGGCACCATTAGGACTTTAGGAACAAAATTAGTTCTTATTTTCTTCCTCATTTGCTTTGTTAGTTCCTTAGTGCACATACCATATCTTTATGTTCCCGAAGATGGCAATGTGACATTGCCGAAATATAGAAGTGATTCATTAAAGTTATCTTTAATTAATTTACTTTATATGCGTTGTCAATTCCGTAAATTAATTACCAGTTATGTCTAACCAACGTATAAGTCTTACTACTAAAAAGTAATGGAGGAAGTTATAAAGAAAAAGATGATCAGCATGTCTATGAGCAGTACAAGGCACAGGAAAGAAGGATGACCTGTATAGTAAGGAAGGCCAAAGTTAATTATGATATAAAGCTAGCTGATGAGGCCAAAAGAAATCCTAAAGAGTTATTTCACTATGCAGGCATGTAAGAGGACAATTATAAAAAGTGCTGATGGTAGGGAGGTAACAGAAGCAAACCAAATCATTCAATTACTCAGTGAACATCTAACTCGTGAAGTTGCAATGCGAGATGTGACATTGACTAAAGGGAGAATAGAGGTTGAAGAAATGGAGATGCTTAAAATATTGCAAAACTTTAATGCAAACACAGCCATGGTATTAGATGGCATATTGGCCCATGTATTATGAGAATGTGCAATGGAATTATTAGCTCCTTTGACCAAGCTGTTAAATTTAAACTTCACTGCTGGGAAGGTGCCAGTGGTGGGAAAAGGACAAAATAGTTCTATTGCATAAAGGAAGTTCCAAAACAGAAGTAGCAGATTATAGACCAATCAGCATCTCAGGAGTGATAGTTAAGGTATTGGAGAAATTGGTGGAAAACAGAATTTAGGACTGGATTGATAGGAGTATGATACTTTATAAGGGGCAAAATGGTTTTCTGAATGGTAGATCTTGCCTTAGAATTTGCTTACTTTTTATAATAAAATGACAATGAAGTTGGGTAAGGGAAATGGCTACTCATTGCTATTGCCAGACTTTGCAAAGGCATTTGGCAGGATTCCACATGGGCAAAATAGATCTCTATTTTGGATCTCTATTGCATCAATTGAAGTAAATGAGGATGGATTAGAGGGTGATATCAAAAAGTGGTTTTGGAAGAGTTGGATTCATGAGAATTCAGGTGAACAGTGGTGTACTACAGGGATCAGTACTAAGTACTCTGTATTTTAGTTTGTACATCAGTGATATAGGAAATGATTTATCAGGAAATATTCTTTTTTTCCCTGATGAGAGCCTTCTTAACTCAGTCAGTATAGATGAAGCCCTTTGGTCAGAAAGACCTGGGTTCGATTCCTGTCAGTGACATGAGAAATCTTTATCCGGTCTCTTTTGACTAAAGGTGAGTTAGCCGGTCTACGGAGGTAGGGTTTTTTTCATCCAGTTTGCCTGTTCTGGGGGACGAAAAACCTGAGTTTTTTCATCCCCTAGAACAGGCGAACTGGGTCCCGTGAACACATGGATTACAGTCATGAATATGTCCCAGCCACATGCCGGTCCCAAGCCCAGATGAAATGGGGGGGGGGGTGCAGAAGCAATGGGGAACTCCCCTGTAAAAATCTCACCAGGAATATTTTGTGAGCAAAGCCTACGAAGTCACCTACAGTCAGAAACAACTGAAAAGGAAAATCAGTCAGTCAGTTTGCTGATGATACTAAACCTACAAGTGCAATTGTGTATGAAGGAGATGCAGAGATCCTGCAGGAAGACTTAAACAGACTAGCAATATGAGTGAAGGTAAATGGCTGCCAATTTAATGTGGCCAGGTGTAAAATGATGCATTTTTGGGAAGAAGGGATTCACACGTTGTGTACTTACTTGTATTGATGGAATTGAATTGCAGAAGACTGATAAAGCCAGGGAATTAAAATTTAGAAGTATTGAGAAATTGAAAAATTGAGAAAGGTAGCCAAAACAGCACATGATTACCTGGTTGTTGAAGAACATACTATCAAGTGGGGATAAGAGCATTGTTGTTCTCCTGTATAAGGCTAAAATCTGATAAAATAATAGCTGAAGAGCAATGTGGATTCAGAAGTTGAAAAAGCACATCTGGGTTCATCTGGACTGCTGCTTGCTGATGTGGTTACCTGAATTCCGTGGGGATGAGGAAGTGGTGGAGAGGATGATGCAGAGGCAAGTGAGAAAGATTGTGGCAAATTTGTGGAATGCTCTCTATCAGAATAGATTCATAGTCTGTGGGATTCAAAAACTAGCTGATAGGTAAAAAAGAGGAGATGTGATAAAATATAAGTTATCAACAGGGTTTTTTCTGGTAGACTGTTTTCTGTACATGGCAGGAAAGGAGAGGACAAGATGGATATTGTGTAAAAGTGTGGTTAGCAAAAGTGTTTGGACTAAATTTTTTGCTTGAAGAATGGAATGGGTTGCCTGAGCTAGTTGTGAATTCTTCATCAGTGAATGAGTTTAAAGACAGGCGTGATATGTATGGTGTGAATAATGGATCTCCCACGATGAGTCTTCTGACTCCATGGAGATGCCTTTATAATTATAATAAAATGAAAAGTTTGAAAACAAGAACCAAACCTTGGAGACCTGTTGTGAGACTCTGAAGAAAACATTGATTGATTTAGCCATAAAGGCATGTGATGAAGTTGTCTACAAGGGTAGACATATCTGAACTCCATGGTGGACTCTAGAAGTTAGAGACAGTCATTGAAAAGAAGAAAATGTATTGAAAGTGCTTAGTAAATTATCTGCATTGCTCTGAGAATACAGAAAAATGTTGGAAAGTAAAGCACTGTGTAAAAGTAACTAAACAAAAGTCATTTGAAGAGTTGTAAGAATATTCAAGATAAATATCAGGAAGGTAATAAAATGTTTTGGTGGTTATTGAAAAAAGCTTAGAAATTGAGGAAAGAGTACTGTTAAAAAAATCAGAGATGATGACAAAAACCGAAGGTAAAGATATTATAAATGTTTGGAGTATCTTCTTTGAAAGAGACTTCTAAATGAAACAAAAAGTGGCAGAACAGTAATAGAACTAGTCTGAACCCTCTCTAAGACCTTGAAAACCAGACATTTGCACAGCAGTCCATATGCAGCCTGATCAATTCCTTATATGAGGGAATCATAACCCTTTTACAAGTCAAGGTCCTTCTCATCATTGCCATAATCTAGTGGGATGTTCTCACAATTTTAGCAGGGTGAACCCTAAACTTCAAGTTTTTGGTCCACTGCCACTTCCACATTTCTTCCTCTCTTCTCTTTCACTTCCTTCAACATTTCCCCATTAATTGTATATTCCTTATTTCATCCTTGCCTATCAAAATTAGATGTTACAAGACCTTAACTTTGTGACATTAAACTGGCAGCTTCTCTCACTTTCCCACTTAATATATTCAGATCTTCCCGTAAGGCCGAAATATGTGCTCCTCATAGTTCTTCCCAACTTTGTTTCATTTGCAAATGGTTACATATGATTCACCCATATGTATGGGTGAATGATACGCAATTCATATGGTTAAGTCCCAGTATCATTAACACACTAGTTAACCAACAGTGGTCACATAATAGACCCCTGTGGGGTCACTGCAAGTGACCTTTTTTCATTTGGGATACCGCTCTCCAATATACAACCTACTGATTCTTAGCCAACCACCTCTCCATCTCACTAATATACCATATTTACTCGAATATAACTTGCACTTTTTTCCCCAAAATGAAAGCTAAAAAATCATGGTGCTTAAAGGTCAAAGCTGTATAACTGAGAGGAGACCTCCACATAGCCTTTAAAGGAATGCAGAGAACCGACCAGGGCTTCTGACCTAATGTCCAATCCTCACCTTCTCGTGGTGCACCCTGTTGGGTATCTACTTTGATACTGAACTAACGAGGATGGGCTGGCAATTTGGGATTTTGCCGACCAAATTGTATTCTTATTGGTTAAACCAAAATATAGAATGATGGTACAACATGACAAAATTTCATGCCGGCTGGGGCGTCGCTCGGTTAAACAAGGCCCCCGTTGTTTTCACCAGGGAACCAGGGCAAACAGCGAAAAGTCAGCTACTGGAACAAATCTGAAAACAAACCTCAACTCAACATCACCAGAGTTAAAGATCGGTACTATCAACGTAAGAAGCCTGAATGGCAAAGAAATGGAGCTAGCTGAGGAATTAGATAAGTACCAGATCGACATAACAGGGTTGACTGAAACGAAAAAGACAAAAACTGGTGAGATCTTTCTGAGCAATAAATACAAAATGTTATATTCAGGGAATGACAATCAAGGAAAAGAAGGAGTAGCCATAGTATTCAACACAAAATACGAGGCTAATCTTCTTGAATGGCAGTCAGTCTCAAGTAGAGTAATGTGGGTAAATATGAAAATGGGGAACTGGACAATGAGACTTATTTGTGCCTATGGTCCCACAGAAGGTTCTACGAAGGTGGAGGAATTTTTTGACGCTTTAGAAAAAGCAACTGACACGATGAAAAAGGAAAGGTTGGTCCTTGTTGGGGATCTAAATAGCAGAGTAGGAAATGATTGTGAGACATACAAAAATATTTTGGGAAAATTTGGAGAAAAGAGCAAAGCTAATAATAATGGCAAATATCTGTTGGATTTCTGCTCAGGACATGGACTGGTTATTACTAACACCATGTTCCAACATAAAAATGTGCACAAATTCACATGGAGAGAAGAGGCTAGGAATAAGAAAAGTTTCATTGACTATGTTATTGTTGATAGTGATGTTTTCTCCCTGGTGCAGGACACCAGAGTGTACAGAGGATTTGAAATTGGAAGTGATCACTATTTAGTCTTGAGCAGGATAAAATTGAATTTCACAATGAAAAGAATAACATGTAAAAAAGTTTTAAAGCGAATAAAAGTTGAGCAGCTCTCAGATGTGAACTGTAGAGTAAAATACACAAAGATTATTGAAGAAAAAATGAAAGAGTTTGAGAAGAGGAATCAAACTTTGGAGATTCAGTGGCAAACTCTGAACAAAACATTGATTGATTCTGCCAGAGAGGCATGTGGTGTGGTTGTCTGTAAGGATAAAAAAATCAGAACTCCCTGGTGGACACAGGAAGTTAAAGAGGCAGTGAAGAAAAAGAAGAAAGCATAGCAAAAGTTCCTGTCAAATAAGTCAGCTTGTGCTCTTAGAGAATACAGAGACAAATGCAAGAATGCTAAACACTGTGTAAAACTAGCTAAACAAAAGTCATGGGAGGACTTTGGCAAGAATATAGAAAATAGATATCAAGAAGGTGGCAAAATATTCTGGAGGTTGTTGAAGAAGCTTAGGAATGGAGGAAAGAGTGCTGTAAAAGCAGTTAGAGATGATAAAGGTGACATGAAAACGGGAGAAAAAGATATCCTTGAGGTGTGGAGTAATTACTTTGAAAAACTGCTAAATGAAACAAGCAGTGATGACAGCACAGTGGTAAAAAACACTGACCAGGTATGCAGTCAGGAATACATATCCATACTTGAAGTAGAAAAAGCCATCAAATGCTTGAAATGTGGAAAGGCAGCAGGAGTAGATGATATTCGACCAGAAATGCTGAAGTATGGTGGTATAAGAGTCTTACAGTGGCTGCACTGCATAGTTCAGAAAGCCTGGACAGAGGGACGAATTCCCGAAGATTGGAGTAGAGCTCTCATAGTATCCATATATAAAAAGGGAAATAAAACTGCATGTGAGAATTACAGAGGTATTTCCTTACTGAGTGTTCCTGGCAAGATCTATGCAAGTGTACTTGAGAAACGGTTGAGAAGAATTGTGGAAGAAAAGCTGGGAGAAGAACAAGCTGGATTCAGGCCAAATAGAGGCTGTCAGGATCAGATCTTCACTTTACGACAAATAGTCGAGAAAGCATGGGAATATAACAAAGATCTGTATTTAAGTTTTGTCGATCTGGAAAAGGCATATGACAAGGTGCCAAGAGAGAAGCTATTCAATATGCTGCAGTTATATGGTGTCAATGGGTCATTATATCAAGCAATACTTAGTCTTTATTTGAGTTGTAAGTCAGCAGTTAGAATTGAAGGAAGTACAGGTAGATGGGTTAATGTTAAATCTGGTGTGAGACAAGGATGTACATTATCCCCTCTGTTATTCATTATCTATATGGATCACATTATGAAGGAAAGTGGTATTAAACATGATATCAAAATTGGAGATGTTAATGTCAGCTCTTTGCTTTATGCGAATGATGTTATACTTCTAAATAAATCTGCTACAAGTCTGCAAGATTCTCTGACTAAATTGAATAATATTTGTAATAGATATGGTATGAAGATCAGCAATAAAAAGACAAAGACAATGAAAATATGCAGAATCATTGAAAATGTCAACTGTGTTGTGAATGGAGAACCTGGGAACAAGTAAAACATTTCAGCTATTTAGGCCCAATTTTTACTGAAGATGGTAAATTAAATATAGAAATAGACAACAGAATCAGCAATGCTGGTATGGTGGGAAGTCAGTTGAATAAATTCATATGGAATAAGAGAGAAATTAGTCAGAACACTAAATTAGTTGTATACCAGACAGTGTTCAAACCAGTTTTAACTTAGGGATCTGAGAGCTGGGTCAGAAGTAAAACACTTGACCAAAGACTAGAGACTGCAGATATGAAAGTCCTGAGAAAGATTAGAGGCGTGAACAGATGGCATCAACGGCAATATCATATTAAAATTGAGGATATTAGGAAAGAACTTGACATTGTCAGCACCCAGGAATGCGTTAGCAGAGCTAATCTCAGGTGGTATGGTCACTTAAATAGAATGGGAGAGGAAAGATTAGCAAAGCAAGTGTTCTCTGCCAGGTTGGCAGGAAAACGACCCAGAGGAAGACCAAGATATAGGTGGATTGATATGGTACAAAGTGCCTTAGATGATAGAAATATAAGATCTGATAATGTTGGGGTCTTAACAAGTAACAGACTGATTTGGAGGAAAATTGTAGATAGGAAGTTAGTAATGATGTAATTTTTTCATGTAGTACTGTCATATCCTGTACACCCCTTGAGGGTACATGGCAGGAATTTGATGATGAGTTTTCAGGAAAAAAACTGAAAATGGGTATGACTTACCAAGAATCTGCTATTTGCTATTGCTACTTCTGGCCTCAAGAGTGGTTTCTTTGTGTGCACCATCAATGTCATCTATCCAAATAGCATCATCTTCTTTCCCATTATTTCAAGAAAATTACCAGTAATTTACAAGACTTGAGATACGTGATGAACAATCCTTGAGAAATGACTAATGAGAAGGGGAAAGCAGAGCACGAAACAGAGAGCAATGATAGGCCAGTCGAGATAAAGCAGCTATGAAGACGTGCATATGATTGGTGTGGTATTAATAAAAGATTGCACAACCCAACGACAAAGGCAAGCCGACAATTTTTGAGTTGAAATGCTAATTCTCTTCAACCAAATTCCATATTATCTGAAATGGCTATAACAACATTCACTGTATATTTCTTAGTTTTAACACATTCATGATGGGATGGTGTTTTGTCCATTTATTGTTCCAATGAAACTTCTAATTACCATTTGTGTTCCACTTTTGCATTGCGTGAGTGGGCTAACTCACACAAAGTTTCAGTTTCAACCATTTGGTTGAATTTTATTGCTGCTTCTCATAGACAGGCTTATACGTTGGTTATGCATTTCTAAATCACTTAGGGAATTGAAACAACGTGGATCCGAATATAAATTAAATTATACTTTAATAAATATTTCCGATATTTTGGCAATGTCACATTGCCATTTTCAAAAGGAACTTACAAAAAGGCAGTTGCACACAGGCACTAACAATACAGTAACTGAGAATGAAGATATGAAGCTATCGTTCTCCTAGAAGTCCTGCTGGTGCCCTCTGGCGGGCTAAGTAGGCGTTCTTGGCCATTGGGCTGAAGGTCTGCTGATGTATGCCTCCCAAGTTTGGGGCAGTCGCATACAACCAAATTTGTTGAGGTTTGGAGAGTTTCTTAGGGCAGAGGCTGATTCCATAAATAATCTTTCGAATTTATATTTGCTCCGGTGTATCACTGTAGCTTTTTTCCACTGTATTCTGTGGCGAGTATCCAGAGCATGGTCTGCAAGACCAGAATGGCTATACTTGTAAAACCGGATGTAGTCCTTGTGTTCAGAAATTCTGATATTCGCTGTCCTGCCTGTTTGGCCAAAGTATGACAGTTTACAACTGCAAGGGACCTGGTATACACCAGGTAGGTCTAGGGGAAGTGGTTGTTCTTTGGTAGAGCGGATAAGGGATGCCAATTTTCTGTAAGGCCTGTAACAGGAGTTGAGGTCTTGTTTTTTTAGAATTTTGGTAATTTTTTCTGAGGTGCCTCGGATGTAGGGAATGGTGATGGATTTAGAGTAATCTTTTTTGTGGAGGGGGGAGGATGGGGGCTGTGGTTTGTAGGTTTTAATATTTTTTGGATTTTTTTTTGGGGGGGGGGGGGCAGCCATTGGCTGAGAAAGTGTTGAGGATGTGATTTAGTTAAGTGTTAAGGGCTATGTCGTTAGAACAGATTAGTTTAGCCCTGTTGTATAGTGTTTTTGCCACTCCATATTGTTGTGAGGGGGGGGGGAATTGTTGGTGGATGTATCTGCCTGTATGGGTGGGTTTTCTGTAAACTGAGAAAACCAAAGTTCCATCATGGTGGCGGGTGACTAGTGTGTCTAGGAAAGGAAGGCAGTTGTTTTCCTCTTTATCCAGGGTGAACTTGATTCTGGCGTGTTGGTTGTTTAAGTGTGTAAGGAAGGAGAGGAGTGTTTCAGAGCCATGTGGCCAAATAGCGAACACATCATCAACGTAGCGAAGCCATATGGTTGGTTTTTGTGGGGCAGAGGCTAAGGCTTTTTCCTCAGAGGTCTCCATAAAGAAATTGGCCAAGGGTAGGGAGAGTGGTGAGCCCATGGCTGTCCCCTCTATTTGTTTGTAGAATTTTCCCTGCCAAACACAGGAATTGAGAAATAATAAAGAATTAGTTATCACCAAAGCGGATAAGGGAAATACAACTGTAGTACTTAACCAAAAGGACTACAAAGGTAAGCTGAATGCTCTTCTATTAGATCGGGCTACTTACCTCCCTATCAATTACAACCCCACTAACTCACAAATTAGAAAACTTCACAGGCTCCTTAAGAAAGTCACTTCTTGGCCTGTAGAAGTTACCAACAGAATAAAACCATTTAACTCTATACCCCCCCCCCCCTGTATTTACGGACTCCCAAAAATACATAAAGAAAATGTGCCATTACGTCCCATAGTGGATGGCATTGATTCCCCCACATACAAATTAGCTAAACATTTGGCCAAAGAGCTCACACACTATACTGGCAACACACCATCAAACATAAAAAACTCAGCCCACTTCAAAGCCAGCATAGAAAACCTTACACTCCAACATACTGACATAATGGTCAGCTTTGATGTCTCCTCTTTATTTACAAATGTCCCACTCAAGGAAACTTTAGAGCTAATCCAAGCTAAATTTTCTCCCGATATCTCAGCCCTATTTCAGTTCACAATGAACTCAGGCTATTTCGTTTGGCAGGGAAAATTCTACTAACAAATAGAGGGGACAGCCATAGGCTCACCACTCTCCCCACCCTTGGCCAGTTTCTTTATGGAGACCTCTGAGGAAAAAGCCTTAACCTCTGCCCCACAAAAACCAACCATATGGCTTCGCTACGTTGATGATGTGTTCGCTATTTGGCCACATGGCTCTGAAACACTCCTCTCCTTCCTTGCACACTTAAACAACCAACATGCCAGAATCAAGTTCACCCTGGAAAAAGAGGAAAACAACTGCCTTCCTTTCCTAGACACACTAGTCACCTGCCACCATGATGGAACTTTGGTTTTCTCGGTTTACAGAAAACCCACCCATACAGGCAGATACATCCACCAACAATCCTCCCCCCCCCTCAAAACAATATGGAGTGGTAAAAACACTATACAACAGGGCTAAACTAATCTGTTCTAACGACATAGCCCTTAACACTGAACTAAATCACATCCTCAACACTTTCTCAGCCAATGGCTACCCCCCCAAAAAAATCCAAAAAGTATTAAAACCTACAAACCACAGCCCCCATCCTCCCCCCCCTTCCACAAAAAAAGATTACTCTAAATCCATCACCATTCCCTACATCCGAGGCACCTCAGAAAAAATTACCAAAATTCTAAAAAAACATGACCTCACCTCCTGTTACAGATCCCTTATCCGCTCTACCAAAGACCAACCACTTCCCCTAGACCTACCTGGTGTATACTAGGTCCTTTGCAGTTGTAAACTGTTGTACTTTGGCCAAACAGGCAGGACAGCGAATATCAGAATTTCTGAACACAAGGACTACATCCGGTTTTACAAGTATAGCCATTCTGGTCTTGCAGACCATGCTCTGGATACTCGCCACAGAATACAGTGGAAAAAAGCTACAGTGATACACCGGAGCAAATATAAATTCGAAAGATTATTTATGGAATCAGCCTCTGCCCTAAGAAACTCTCCAAACCTCAACAAATTTGGTTGTATGCGACTGCCCCAAATTTGGGAGGCATACATCAGCAGACCTTCAGCCCAATGGCCAAGAACGCCTACTTAGCCCGCCAGAGGGCACCATCAGGACTTCTAGGAGAACGATAGCTTCATATCTTCATTCTCAGTTACTATATTGTTAGTGCCTGTGTGCAACTGCCTTTTTGTAAGTTCCTTTTGAAAATGGCAATGTGACATTGCCGAAATATCGGAAATATTTATTAAAGTATAATTTAATTTATATTCGGATCTACGTTGTTTCAATTCCCTAAGTGATTTATTGCTGCTTGTTTGCATGCTGCTTCCATGTTCAGCTGGCAGGCAGACTTGCACACACTCTATTTGGCATGTTTGCAGTAGAATTTTATTTGAAGTTAGCCTTTGTGATCTGTCTTGATGATAGATCACAAAGGCTGACATCGAAAATTTCAAATGCAATCAATCAAATACTTATTTCATGTAATTGAAAAATTGGACAATAGTTTTTTTTTTTTAGTTAGATTCTGTGTTTGCTGGTGCAACATATGGTTTTGCTTGAGTCTATACAGCATAGTTTCTGTGGAGGGGGGACATGTTATTAATTAGTTAGTGCTGTTTTTATCCCAGTCGTCTCTGATTGCAGTATTTGTTTTTTCTTATTTTTAGGAAAAAAGGAATTATTTTTAATAATAAAAAACATAAGAATTTTTTTCTCAACTATTTGTTGAGAAATATATTACACAGACTGAAAATTGTCTCTGTATCTTATTCAGTGATACAATAAAACTACTTTTTTTTTTGCATCTGCAATATAGTGGCTGTCAGGGAGGGCATGTTGTTTACTGTGGGGAGCAAGTTACTATCACCTTAACGTGAAAAAAAGGGAGAATAAACCCTACTACCTCTGTATGAGATTGGCTAACTTACCTTCAATCGAAAAATGCTCATATAAAGATTCCTCTCTTCACATCGAGAATTAAACCTAGGTCTTTTCAAATCGAAGTGTGCAATGTTCCATCATTTTTCCCATTGCTCCACAGAGACACTGGCTCATCTCTTCCCCCCACCTCGTTTCCTCATCACTTTGATGACATTTAGCAGTTATAATTATCAAATGTCATTGCATACTTACATTGGTTTTTTTGTTTTTTTTGTTTTAATTTTAATACAATATTTTGATGATACTTAGTTGATCTGGAGAATAATTTTAGAGTATCTTCATCATTGTCATTTTAATGAACTACTGTGAACTTCACAGTAGTCTAAACCTTAGGTATTGAATAAATGAGAAGGTTTAGACTATTAATTAAAGATGCCAAGAAATTATATTCTTGGTGTCATCCTTTATCCAAGTGTAAGCAAACAAAGTTTGTGTGTGATATAACTTCATGGCTGTGTGCTACTTATACAGGGTGTTCGGGATAAATTTGACATATTTATAATTAATTATATTTTTCCGTAAGTTACATGTATTAACACACACTTCTCTTCATTTAAAAGTTTGGACCCTTCTTCATTCATATACAAGATGTCAGAAAGGATGGATAGCTGGAACCCACCTGAATCATGGAAGAGAATAACTTGTATCATGATGATTCGTGCCCGCCATCAAAATAAGGATATTACGACTGTTGCCCAATGCTCCCTGAATACAGTAAAAACAATCAGGCATGAACTAGAGACTTGCAATGGTGACTACGAGGATGTAGCAAGAAGAAAGATCCCTAGCAGACGATCTGATTGCGTTCGTACAGCAGAATTCCTCGCAAATCTGCAGGAACAGGTGTTGAAGAACCCTGGCATTGGAATTTGGGCTTTGTTCGTGGAGTTGCTAACTGTAGTCAAGCCCTGGATAACAAGGGTAGCCAATGGTAGGCCGTATGTATGGCAGCAGGATTCGGCCCCTTGCCACACCTCTGGGAAAAGTCAAAAATGGTTGTCTGAAAATTTCTACGACTTCACCAGTCCAAATGTTTGGCCTCCAAACTCCCCAGACCTTAACCCCATGGATTATTTTGTATGGGGCGCAGTTGAAAAAGACACCAATCGCACTTCCAGTAATACAAAAGCCCAGTTAATGGATAAAATTAAAACAGTTTTTGCGGCCCTTCCCAGGGAGACTGTAGCATCAGCTTGTTCGAGGTTCCGAAGCAGAATTGAAGCTGTGATCGATGCTAATGGTGGTTATTTTGAGTAAATCTTGTTGATAGTATTGTAATTAACTCTGCCTGTAATGTTTTTTTGTCAATTCATTAAATTTAATAGATACAAAGAAGATTTTCTTTTTCCTTACGAAACTGTCAAATTTATCCCGAACACCCTGTATATAGAGGCTAATGACTTTACATCAATTGCCTTAGTATTCCATAATGCAATGTACATATTACTGACATGTATAATGCTATGCATCCAGAAGTGATACCAAGGTTGAAGTAATGTAAAAGTAATATTTCCATATAGCAAGTAGTCAAAAGGTGTCACATCTTTTTACTAAAATACTAGGATTAGAGGCAATTAATGTGAAGACATTAGCCTCTATATACAAGTAGCACAATCGTGAAGTTACTTCACATGCAAACTTTGTTTGCTTACACTTGAATAAAGGATAAAACCAAGAATATAATTTCTTTGCAACTTTATATTCTTATAATTTATATTCTTAGAATATAATAGAATATAAACCAAGTGAAAAAACTTTCAAGACTATTAATGCCTATAAAATGCAAAGAAGATTGAGCATCAAAGGAAACAAATTTCACTCCCTGCTTTCAATGTATGTGTGTTTATTATATAAAATACAGTGTTTTTTTTTTTGTATTAAACATTTTGAATTTTCTGTGTAGGACACCTTTAATGTTAAGTTGCACAAAATCAAATTTATCGGTGATAAAGGAACTGGTTAAAGCTGGAGCTGATCTTAATCTTCATAACAAAGATGGGTGGAATTCCTTCCATATTGCCTGCAGGTATAATATTGTTAAGAAACACCTCTTATAATTAAGTTTCATTATTTTTATAACAACTAGAATGCATAATTCAGTATATATATATATATATATATATACTTTTATGACCAAAAAATTATTATCATTGGGAAACTTGTTAGTAATTGCACAGTACACTAGAGATTAATCAAACTGACTAGTTTCACAAACACCTATAATTTGTTGCTTTCATCAGAGCTTTTTTTATGGAAGAAATCAGTTGATGTTAAAAAACTAAGTAAATTATTAGAATAGCATGATTCAATGCAAATTAAGTACAACTACAATGAAGCAGCTTGTATTAGCTGTCTCTTTGTAGCATTTGTGGGTAATTGTTGTATAAGTTAGTTTTGATATGTTAAGCAATCTGGTTAGTGATTTCCACACATCATTTACCATGAACCTATCTGGATTGTGGTATATGATGTATGGAATAGGATTAATGCCTAACTGGCTACCTGGTTTGATACAAAAACTGAAGTCTATTCTTAAGTCTTGTGGATCTTAGGAGAACCTAAGATCCAGAAGAATCTCATTCCATTAAGACTGAATTGTGAATGGTATCACCTCACCAACTTATTTATTATCTAAACATCTTGCTGATTCATTATGAAATCACATTAGGAACTCTTGACTCTTACCACTAATTTAGTCTGTTTTATTCAGAAGTTGTCAAATGCTAATTTTACCATTGAACATTCTTGCTAGATTGGATATAGTTTCTCTTTTTACCAACATTCCAGTTGTTGAAATGTTAGATCTAATAAAAGATATTTTGTCATCATATAATACTAAACTGTTTGAGCATTGTGTTGGGTCTAACTTTTTTTAGTGAACAATGGTTTTATAAAGATGAGGGACTACCTGATTGATATCAGGTAGCCCCTCATCTCCCCCATCAGTGCTGATCTATTCATGGAAAACTTTGAGATACATTTTCTGTTTCAAACACTGAAACTAATCATTTGGTGGTGGTGTGAGCATGTCTATAGATGATATTTTTATACTCAGGAAATATGACTTTTCCACCTTGCAGCAGTTTCTCCTTTCTCTTAAATCATTCTACCCTAATATAAATTTCACATTAGAGTTGGAAGCAGTGGCAGCTGGTGAATATTTAAAGTGAGGGTGCTGCATATATAAAATAATAAAAAAAAAAAAAAATTCTTTGTTTCCTATTCAGCAGCCAATTTATTAATAAATAAATTTACATATTAAAAAATTGCTTTATTAAAAATATTTCACCCTCACCATGAACAAACACCAATAATAAAAGTTTCGTATCTCACAGAAATAATGCGTGCAAGCATACGATACACTGCCCAAACGAGCAGTGTCAGAATCACTTGTAACATGCAAGCGCAAACGAATCTCAGCGAGTCTGGCTGCAATTGGTCGAACGTGATAATTCCGAACGCTGCGTTAGATGGCAGCATATTTGTTTCGTAATCTAAAGCGTTAATCCAACAATTCCAATTATTAACTATTCAGTCACTGTCGAAAGATAAGCTATAACCTTTAACATGTTGTATTGCATTTATATAATGTTGTAAGCATTGTTATTATTTATAAACACGGAATTTAATTTTTTCCTTGTGGGGGTGCTGCAGTGTCGCAGTGCTTATGCATGGGCCGCCACTGGTTGGAAGGTAAGCTAATGGAGAATTCTGATGAGAGGAAGCCATCCACCTTGACATGCAGTGAATGAACAGTAAGGAAGCTGGCAATTCAATCACAAAGTGTAGGAGGGAGGGTGTAAGATAACAGCTTAATCAGGAGGCCTTGATGCCAGACATGATTGAATACCTTTGAGGTATCAGAGCAGCAACAACAACATGGGCTTCTTCAAATCTTTCCATGGCTGTGTCCAAAGGTGGATGAGATTAGCAAGGAGGTCAGCTGTAGAACTAGAATGCAGAATCCATATTGGTGATCACTAATTAATTTATCTGAACTATCATGTAATTAATCAACTAGATCTGAAGAACTAGTTACTGATAACCTAATCACTTTTCTATTGGCATCCCATGCTGTTGGCTAGATGCTAGTAGAATATGATAGCTTATATAGGTGATACAAGATAGTTGTTAATTCAGGGGCACAAGTTTTGAGCAGAACTGAAGGAAAACCATCTAGACCAGGAACCCTATTAGTAGCAAGATTAATCAGCATTTCCTGATGTCCTTTGGCAAAAGTTCAGAGGTGGCATGCAGTGGGCAGTTTTTTGTGATAGTGCAAGTGGTGATTTGGCTTGGTTGTTCAAGGAAGAGTTGGAGGAAAAAACTGATGCCATTGGTTGAGTTCACTGTGGTTTTAATGGGTACTCTGAAAATGCAGTCAAGATGATATTCTTTTCTTTCTCATCCATCAGATGATGGGTTGAGTCTCATGTGCAAATCTTTGCCATCTGGTTCTATCTCTGGCCATTTCTGTCATTTTTCTGAAGCTTCATCATTGTGACCTTTCCTTCAAAGACTATAGCCAAGTTCTTTTTGATCTAGATCTTGATCAAAACATCAAAGGACCATCCCTGGAAGTTAGGAAAGGAAGTTGTGAACAAGTGGATGGTGTTGTTTCTTTGCATGGAGGGGGTTGAACTGTGGAATGCTTTGCCTGATAGAGTGGTGAGAGCATGAACGGTCAATGAGTTCAAGGAGTGGTATGATAGACTCTGTGTTTTCTAGGATGGGCCTCCCATGATGAGTCTTGTGAGTCCATGCAGGCTTGAATCATAATCATACTACTACTAATAATAATAAGTTTTCATATCTGTCTGTCTGTTTCAATATATGTATATATATTTATTTATAATAATCAAACTTAGTCTTATTTTATAATATCTAATATTAATTACATTTGACTTTCTTCCTATAAACTAAAATGTACAGTTCATTATTATAGTGTTTTATCACTAGAATAAACACAAAAATTGTTATCTAAGAGAAATGAATGTTAAATCAATAAAATAAAAAAAAATTGAGAATTCTCAAGAATTTTCAGGAACTGTCATTTTCCATTCTTGAAGATTAAAATATATCTGGAATTTAGAAACACTGATCATTCTCTTTTCAGAAGAAAATGTCTTTTTTAAAAAAAAAACACATCGAAGTATCTGTGTCAGTAATTTACTCACATGGTTTCTTTAACAGAAACCAAGGGTTTATTTTAAACAATGTCTGGAAATCACTAATTGGATCTCTTGACATATCAGATTTCTCTAACAGTTGTGTACATACTCTACAGAGAAACAGCTGACCACAAATGCCCTGCGTTATTGTAGTCATATTTAATTTGGGTTGAATCATGCCCTCATGCCCTTCTATAGATTTATTTAGCTTGTTAACACCAGTTGCTTTCTTAATTTCCTCCATAAAGAAAACCTCATTACTATTTCCTGGTCTATAGCTACATCCCACTGAATATCCTTTCTGAATGTACTGTATATGTCAATGGTCATCTCACATTGAATGCACCAGTTCTCGTCCGATCACTGAAGTTTAGTACTTGGGAGGGTGATCACCTGGGAATACTGAGTACTGTTGGCATTAATTTGTAATTGTAGCTCAATTGGAAGAACAATGGAACATTGCGCCCTTCAGTTGGAAATGACTTGCATTCGAAGCCTCGTCGCAACGAGATGAATTTTTATAGCCGACCTGGTTGGCCGAGTGGATAGCATATCCGCTCTCCTGCCCAAAAGGCTGTGTGTTTGAATCCTGTCATGGGCATGGATGGCCAGTGGTGTAGTTGCAGTCAGTTGGTGATTGAATGGTGGAGACAGAGTTGTAAAGCAGGTGCCCTCCCTCGATGAGTCCTTGGACTTCCAGGAGGTGTCAAATAATAATAATATACAATAATAACATTAGACAGGAATATATTGGCTAAAGATTTTAATAACAAATTATGCCGACTAGTTTTACCAATGTATTGTTGGCTTCGTCTGAGCATAAAGGTGATAAAAAACAGCTTAAAACAGGTCATGAAAGAAACATAAATGAGTACTAAATGTTATACAAATTCAAAAGACGTGTTACATCAAACGCATGGAGTGTGTTTGATGTCAGACATTGTTATGCAAGTGCGTTCTGTAATTTGAAATCTCCGAAGTTGAATTCTAGTGTGCTAAGTGATCTTATGAGGGTCTTCCATATGTCAGCAAGGATTATTCCTTTGTTCTTATTGAGGCTGCCTTTTGAATGGATTACCACAATAGCTTCTTTGAAGTTTTGGTTACGAAAGTCTTTCTAAATGTGGCATACAACTTTTGTCCAATTCAACGTTGTGATTGGTATTCGAATAATGAAGGGCTAACCCGGAATTATCTAATTATATAAAATTAGATTATAATTATATACGGAATTATATAAAAATTTGGAGAAAAGAGCAAAGCTAATAATAATGGCAAATATCTGTTGGATTTCTGCTCAGGACATGGACTGGTTATTACTAACACCATGTTCCAACATAAAAATGTGCACAAATTCACATGGAGAGAAGAGGCTAGGAATAAGAAAAGTCTCATTGACTATGTTATTGTTGATAGTGATGTTTTCTCCCTGGTGCAGGACACCAGAGTGTACAGAGGATTTGAAATTGGAAGTGATCACTATTTAGTCTTGAGCAGGATAAAATTGAATTTCACAATGAAAAGAATAACATGTAAGAAAGTTTTAAAGCGAATAAAAGTTGAGCAGCTCTCAGATGTGAACTGTAGAGTAAAATACACAAAGATTATTGAAGAAAAAATGAAAGAGTTTGAGAAGAGGAATCAAACTTTGGAGATTCAGTGGCAAACTCTGAACAAAACATTGATTGATTCTGCCAGAGAAGCATGTGGTGTGGTTGTCTGTAAGGATAAAAAAATCAGAACTCCCTGGTGGACACAGGAAGTTAAAGAGGCAGTGAAGAAAAAGAAGAAAGCATAGCAAAAGTTCCTGTCAAATAAGTCAGCTTGTGCTCTTAGAGAATACAGAGACAAATGCAAGAATGCTAAACACTGTGTAAAACTAGCTAAACAAAAGTCATGGGAGGACTTTGGCAAGAATATAGAAAATAGATATCAAGAAGGTGGCAAAATATTCTGGAGGTTGTTGAAGAAGCTTAAGAATGGAGGAAAGAGTGCTGTAAAAGGAATTAGAGATGATAAAGGTGACATGAAAACGGCAGAAAAAGATATCCTTGAAGTATGGAGTAATTACTTTGAAAAACTGCTAAATGAAACAAGCAGTGATGACAGCACAGTGGTAAAAAACACTGACCAGGTATGCAGTCAGGAATACATATCCATACTTGAAGTAGAAAAAGCCATCAAATGCTTGAAATGTGGAAAGGCAGCAGGAGTAGATGATATTCGACCAGAAATGCTGAAGTATGGTGGTATAAGAGTCTTACAGTGGCTGCACTGCATAGTTCAGAAAGCCTGGACAGAGGGACGAATTCCCGAAGATTGGAGTAGAGCTCTCATAGTATCCATATATAAAAAGGGAAATAAAACTGCATGTGAGAATTACAGAGGTATTTCCTTACTGAGTGTTCCTGGCAAGATCTATGCAAGTGTACTTGAGAAACGGTTGAGAAGAATTGTGGAAGAAAAGCTTGGTGAAGAACAAGCTGGATTCAGGCCAAATAGAGGCTGTCAGGATCAGATCTTCACTTTACGACAAATAGTCGAGAAAGCATGGGAATATAACAAAGATCTGTATTTAAGTTTTGTCGATCTGGAAAAGGCATATGACAAGGTGCCAAGAGAGAAGCTATTCAATACGCTGCCGTTATATGGTGTCAATGGGGCATTATATCAAGCAATACTTAGTCTTTATTTGAGTTGTAAGTCAGCAGTTAGAATTGAAGGAAGTACAGGTAGATGGGTTAATGTTAAATCTGGTGTGAGACAAGGATGTACATTATCCCCTCTGTTATTCATTATCTATATGGATCACATTATGAAGGAAAGTGGTATTAAACATGATATCAAAATTGGAGATGTTAATGTCAGCTCTTTGCTTTATGCGAATGATGTTATACTTCTAAATAAATCTGCTACAAGTCTGCAAGATTCTCTGACTAAATTGAATAATATTTGTAATAGATATGGTATGAAGATCAGCAATAAAAAGACAAAGACAATGAAAATAGGCAGAATCATTGAAAATGTCAACTGTGTTGTGAATGGAGAACCTGTGGAACAAGTAAAACATTTCAGCTATTTAGGCCCAATTTTTACTGAAGATGGTAAATTAAATATAGAAACAGACAACAGAATTAGCAATGCTGGTATGGTGGGAAGTCAATTGAATAAATTCATATGGAATAAGTGAGAAATTAGTCGGAACACTAAATTAGCTGTATACAAGACAGTGTTCAAACCAATTTTAAGTTATGAATCTGAGAGCTGGATCAGAAGTAAAACACTTGACCAAAGACTAGAGACCACAGATATGAGAGTCCTGAGAAAGATTATAGGCGTGAACAGATGGCATCAATGGCAATATCATATTAAAAACGAGGATATTAGAAAAGAACTTGACATTGTCAGCATCCAGGAATGCGTTAGCAGAGTTAATCTCAGGTGGTATTGTCACTTAAACAGAATGGGCGAGGAAAGATTAGCGAAACGACCCACAGGAAGACCAAGATATAGGTGGATTGATACGGTACAAAGTGCTTTAGACAATAGGAATATAAGACTTGATAATGTTGGAGTCTTGACAAGTAACAGACTGATTTGGAGGAAAATTGTAGATAGGAAATTAATAATGATGTAATTTTTTTCATGTAGCACTATCATATCCTGTACACCCTTTGAGGGTACATGGCAGGAATTTGATGATGATGTATGGTACTCAACTTTTGAGATATATGGTGTGAAGAAGAAAAATGCAGATGCTGGCCAGTGTGACTCGGTTTGTGGTAAACCATGAGGTTAATATGTCCCTCCACTTGTTTTGTAATTAAGGTATCTAAAAATGGTAATTTCCTATCTCTCTCTCTCAATTTCTAAGGTGAACTTTATTTTTTGATGGAAAGAGTTTATATTAGTTAAGAAATCATAACTAATATATAAATTTCATATAAAGTGCTGCTTCTTTGTTTCTCCGTATGAGGAAAATGTCATCGACATATCTTCACCAAACCACTGGTTTTGGGTCTAATTGTGAAGAATGTCTTTTTCTAGTTTCTCCATAAATAGGTCTGCACAAGGGGGGGGGGAATAGAGGGCTACCCATAGCAAGACTGGCTAATTGTTTGTATATTGTTCCATTCCATTTGAAGAAATTTGATTTTAGACAATATCTGAAGAGAGAAGTAATATCTTGAGGATATAAGTTGTGCAAAATGTTGATGACTTCATGCAATGGGATGTTGGCGAACAAGGACACCACATCTAGGCTGGCGTGAATGTCTGTTTCCGAAATTGAGATGTTTTTCAGTTTTTCAATGAAATGGTGTGTATTTTTATGTATGTGTCAGAATTACGAATATGTGCCTTCAGGAGATGGGCAAGATATTTTGACAATAAGTAGGTGGAAGAGTTTATTCCATCCACTATAGGATGAAGAGGTATTCCAGTTTTGTGAACTTTAGGAGAACCATATAGTCATGGTGTCAGTGGATGTAATGACTTTAATTTCCATTTTAGGTCTGTTGCCATCTGTCCATATTGCATAAAAGGTTATTTGTTTCATTATGGTTAATCCATGTGGAATCTGAATCTAATACACTGTAAGTGGATGTGTCCGAGAGTTACTCCGTGATCTTTGTCATGTAATCTCTGGTGTTTAAGATGACTGTTGAGTTTCCTTTGTCTGCATTTAAGATGATAATTCTTTTCTTTTTCTTCAAATTGGGAGTTCTTTTTTCTAGAGGTGTGATATTTTTGTTAGGTGGCCTTGAAGATGAGAGGATAATAGTGCTTTATTAATCTTAGATTCATTAGCTATCAGTTCAGATAAAGATGAAAGTGCTTTCTCTATGTTGCATATAATGTCAATTTTGGAATAAAATCTGGAGTAATTGTGAAATTAAAGCCTTTCTTTAATATGCTGACTTCCGTACGTGTTATGGTCAGAGAAGTTAAAGACAACTTTGTTGTCTTGAAAGTTAGGCCTTGAATTACAACTTCTTTCATATAGAGTATTAAATTTATTGATTTGCCTTTTTTTGCTGATTAAAAAGGTCCTATTGAAACTATTGTTAATCATGCTATCTAAATGTGACCATAGGTTGGCTTCTATATTGTTAGAAATGTCTTCGTATAAACGAAAGTATGTCATATCTACCTGGCTTAGTTCAGATCTAGTATGTTGTATCTCTCTCGTAGTAACGCTAGAAATGTTTTAAAATATATCTGTTTGGCCCTTCTTGAGTGGAACTGTTCTTTCATAACTAGGAACTTGGGAATGATATTGTGGTTTCTGCATCTTTTTAAGAACTTAAGATGGTTTAGAAGTCTATCTTTCTTACATTTAAGCTGTTCAAATTTATGTACCTTGTTTTTAACTTCCCACTGGAGTCTGTTAATGATGATTCTATTTTTTAGACCACCGACATTAATTCAATAATAAAATTAGACTGATTTTGTACGAATACAAATCTTCCATTGTCATTCCTTACTGGGACAGTTTCACAGAAGAGTGCAATTCTTCTCTTCTCAAACCATATGAAATAAGAGTAACTTTCAAACCAATTAAGACAGTCCCCAACTTGTTAAGATTACCAAAGGATAACATTGCTTTCTTCAAACATCCTGGTGTTTACAACATCCCTTGTTCATATGGTTTAAATTACGTAGGACAAACTTCCAGAAGTTCGGAAATAAGAAAAAAAAAACACATTGGAGACATTAATAATAACAGAAAAGATAATTCCGAGTTAGCCCTTCATTTCTGGAATACCTATCACAACATTGAAAGGACAAGAGTTGTATGCCATATTTAGAAGAAGACTTTCATAACCGAAACTTCAAAGAAGTTACTGTGGTAATCCATTCAAAAGGCAGCCTCAATTGGAACCAAGGGATAATCCTTGCTGACATATGGAAGACCCTCATAAGATCACTTAGCACACCAGAATTCGACTTTGCTACAAATTACAGAACGCACTTGCATAACAGTGTCTGACATCATACACACTCCATGTATTTGATGTAATGCGTCTTTTGAATTTGTATAATGCTTAGTACTCATTTATGTTTCTTTCTTGACCTGTTTTAAGCTGTTTTTTATCACCTAATGTATGCCCAGACAAAGCCAACAGTCATGTTGGCAAAACTAGTCGGCTTGATTTGTTATTAAATCTTCAGCCAATATATCCCAGTCTAATTTTATTATTGATTTAAAGTCGGTGGTCGAAAAGATAGAATTATTAATAATAATATACTTTTGAAGCCATTATTGTTTTTCTCCATCTGATATGATTTCACAGAAGGTTCCACTATGATGGAAGAAATAAAAGTATTTTTCAAACCATTAAAGAGAACATCCAGTATAAAGGGAAAAGGTTGTAGTTGAATAACTGGAGTAGTATATAAATCCCTGATAATATCTATCCTTTGGGAAAATCAGGAGAAAAGGGCTAAGCTAATAATATCATAATAATATTGGTAATAGTTGAATTTCTGTTCAGGACAATCTAGCATCACTGGCACCTGTTAAAAAAAAAAAAAGTATGATGTGCATAAATTCAAATGGAAAAAACAAGAAATAAAAGTATTATTGACTGTTATTATTGGCAGTGATATCATTAGTCTAGTTCAGAATACAAATATACAAGGATTTATTAATAAATATATTAGTAAAATCCTGCCTACTAGTTTCGCTAGCGACCGTCTAGCTTTGTCAAGGCTGAACAGTACACACAAAAAATATGAGAGAATACAGAAACGTTGCTAACTGTTAGGCAGTTAAGTTTGAAACTATGCGTGACAATGTGTGCATGTGTTGAGAAGCTTCAGTCAGTATCATGGATACGTGTTGTATGCACACGTGTTACATGATTTTTCGCATATTGTAGTTCCATTAAACTGAGTGAGTTGATTAAGTTTTTCCATATATCTTTCAGTATGGCACCCTGATTTCTGTTGAGATTGTTACCCATTCTTATTACCACTGCCACTTCCTTGAAAATTCTGTAACTGTAATCATCATCTATATACGGCATAGAGTTATTTTCCCAGTCAATTGCATGGTTGGAAGTTGCAAAGTGATGTGCTAAGCCTGTCCTGTTGTGATTGACATCCCTCCCCAACATGCTCCTTCTGTCTGATTTCCAGGCTTCTTGAAGTTTGCCCAATATATGAAAGGCCACACATACATGGAATTCTATAAATGCCTGGATATTTGAAAAATGGTCTTTAGGAGATCTTAGTACTTGTCTGATGCTAGTGGTAGGCTTAAATACCACTTTGATGTTGTGAGATTTTAACATTCTCGCTAATCTTGAAGTGACTGAATCTACATAAGGAGGTTGTCTTTATAAAGGAACTTGTTGATGATGTTTGTAGGGAAACCATTCTGCGATAGTGTTATAGCAATTTAAGAAAGTTTTGTCTGTACCTCTTCTTCGTCTGAAATAAACTTTTTGGCTCTGTTCCATAACATGTGAATGATGCTATGTTTTTGTGATCTATGATGGTTGGAAGAATAATGTAAATAACGTCCAGTATCTGTAGGTTTTCTGTATATGGAAAGTTTAAAATTATTCTCTTGCCTTTTCACCAGTATGTCTAGGAAGGGGAGTTGTCTGTTTTTTTCAACTTCTAGAATAAATTTAATCTTGTTGTGAAGTGAGTTTATTCTCTCTAAAAACACCTGTAGGTTTTCCAAGTTTTCATTCCAAATGATGAAAATATCATCGATGTATCTCCACCATATCGATGGTTTAGGTGTAATTTTGGTAAAAATTTTATTTTCCAACTTTTCCATGAATAGGTCTGCACAAGGTGGTGACAGTGGTAAACTGTGTTGTTTACTTTGAAGAAATTTGATTTCAGGCAGTGATTGAACAACTGTGTAATGTCTGTAGGGAAGAGATCTTTAATAATGTTAATGACCTTCTCCACTGGAACATTCGTAAATAAAGATACTACATCCAGGCTGTCCATTATGTCCATTTGTGATGTCTTGATGTACTTCAGTTTCTCTACAAATTGTTGAGAGTTCTTAATATAGGACTGTGTTTGTCTAATTTTTCCTTTTAGTAAGTTGGCAAGGTGTTTAGCCAATAGGTATATAGGGGAGGATCTGCCATCTACAATCGGACACAGTGGAACACCCTCCTTATGCACTTTCGGTGCACCATAAAGGCAAGTAGTTATGGGATGTGTGGATTTGAGTTTTCTTTTTAATTCCTCAGGCCAACAAGTTATATTTCTGATCAGCAGGTTTGTTTCATGGTGGTTTGTTATGATAGGATTTCTCTTTAGTATTTTATACGTAGAACTGTCCGACAGGAGATTGTTTATCTTAGTGAAATAGTCTTTTGAGTTTAGAATGACTGTGGAGTTCCCCTTGTCAGCTTTAGTAATGATTATCTCTTTGTTGTTTCGTAAGTTATGAATGGCCTTCCTGTCGTATGGAGTGGTGTTCTGTTTGGTTTGTTTTGCTGTTGCAAGGATAATCATGGTCTGGAATCTAATATCGTTAGCTGCAGCCTCTGGGAAAGGACGGAGGCCTTTTTCAATTCCACAAAGTCCATTTTTGGAATGAAATTAGGGGTGATGGAGAAGTTGAAACCTTTCTTTAGGAAGTTGGATTGTTTGGTAAGGCCGTGATCCGACATGTTGAAGATCACTTTGTCATCTGGGAGGTTGTTATAAGAATGGTATTTTTATTATACATTTTTTCAATTCTTCAAATTTTTTAATTTGGTTCACCTTGCTTAACTGGAAAGTTTTCTCATAGTTAAATTGTAACATGTGGTCTATACTGTTCCAGGTGGTGTAGTCTAAATATACAAGGAATTTGAAATAGGAAGTGATCACAATTTAGTTTTCAACAGGATAAAAAAAACGAATATCATCATTGAAAAAAAAGTAGGTCAAATTGATATTATTATTATTATTATTATTTTACATCTATATGCAAGTATTCCAGGAATAGATGAATAGATTTTATTGTAGCTTGGTATTTATAATCCTAACAAAATGTCAGGTAATTCCAGTATATGTTTCAATTAGACCATCTGCAGAGTACAGAATTATATAATATAGTAACTTTGCTCTGAATAGATAAAAGTTAGTAAATCTAGGGATTTAAGTTGTATTCAAGGTGATGTTAGTGTGCTTCAATTTTGATTTCATTTGGATCACTTTTATTGGCAAAATTTTACAAAATGATTGTCAAATTTTGCCAGATTAAATTTGGTTAAAATCTCTGTTCAATTTTTTTTCAAAGCAATTAAATTTTGGTTTTTTCATTTAGATCATCTGAGTGACGATTTATTGAAAACAATTTTATGTGTAGCATACACAAGCTAAAAACAGATTGACTTGTTATAAGCATACTTATCTTAAGATCCATTCTTTGGATTTTTACAAAGCACCACCACCACTACTGGATAGCATTCTTTGTATAATGAAAATTTGACACAGACATCATGATAGTTCATGCAAAAACAACAGCAATATTAACAATCAAGCATTAATCTCTCCACTTTTTTACCTATATATTATATAAACAGTTTTATAAACTTCTAAGTCTAATGTATGACAATGAATACATTGTGGTGTAGCAATTTTTTTGTGAACTGGTGCTTGATGAAAAATTTTTTCGCCCTTAAGTTTTTCATTATAAATCCATTTTAGAACTATTTGAAATGATAATCATATATGAGTATATTTTTCTTTTTTTGCATCATCTTAATAGCAGAATACAGCACCTTCGTAGCTCAGTTGGTATAAATGAAACCCTTTGGTCGGAAAGACCTGGGTTCATTCCTATTTATGACATGAGGAACCTTTATCTGGTCTCTTTCGACTAAGGTGAGTTAGCCAGTCTCATATGGAGGTAGAGGATTTTTTTCACCTGGAAACTCGAGTTTTTCGTCCCTCAGAACAGGCAAACTGGCCCCGTGAACACACATTTTACAGTTATGAATACTAATGATCCTGCCATATGCTGGTCCCAAGTCCAGATAAAATGGGGAGGGGTGGGGAAAACACTGGTGAACTATCCTGTAAAAATCTCACCAGAACACTGTCCTGTCAAGTTACCAAGAGTTGGACATGACTGAATGGTTAAATCATCGTCAATGGCAGATTATATGCCAAAAACAACTGTAGATCCAAGTTTTTTTTTTTTATAATGAATGGTGTCATGATACAAGAACTATTATGAAATGCAGTTGTCTGTAGTAATTACCCTCCCTTTTTTTCAGACATTTCTACATTGTCAAACATAATTAATTTTGTATATCATGCAGATATTATTATTATTATGAACCTACACAGAATAACAAGATACATTGCAGGAGGACTCTTAGACAACACAAATTCTGTTGTACCACACCCATTCAAAGTCTACACATTCATCACTTTATCAGGCAATAACTTTCATAGTTTGACCATCTTCCATGCAAAAAAGAAAAAAAGCCTCTTCTCATCCTCCTACCCACCACCTTCTTTCACAATGATGGTCTGTTTGTCCTTGTTCCTTTTCCTTGTTAGACTATATGAAAAATTTCCTAGTGTCAATCCTGTAAATATCTCTCAATAGTTTAAATGTCTTAATCATGCCATCCCTTTCCTTTGGCTTCTATCTATAAATTCTGATGTTTGCTCAATCTGTCCTTATAATTAACATCGTGGGTCCTGATATCGTTTTTGTAATCTGCCTCTGTACCCTCTTCAAGGTTAATTTATACTTTTCAAGTCTCAGTCAGCCAGATCTGAGAAAATAATCTAGATGTGGTCTAATCAGGGCTTTATACAGTGAATTCACTGCTTTATATCTACAGATCAGTGTTCTTAGCATTACAGCAATTCTCTGGGTTACCTTCATCACTTTTGTAATATGTCTTCTAAACTTCATATTTTTGTTGACTATCACCTGAAGATCCTTTCCCCCCCCCTTCATTTCCTCTAGTGCAAATCCACTAATAGAGTATTCAGCCTCTCATTAGTGGATCCAGATTTTAAGATCTTACATTCAGTTGCATTAAGTTGATATTTCCATTCATTTACCCATCTATCCAGTTTATTTAAATCCTCCTTTATAAAGGGCCACTATATTGGCAGTATTCCTAATAACACTCTCAAGCTTCACATCGTCTGTGAATAACTGAATATCTTCCTACAATGTAGTGACAATATCATTTATATAAAGTTTAAAAAGCAAAGGTCTAAGTAGAGATTCTGTGGAATGCCACTTGTAACCTTCTTTTTCCTCCAGACACAACTCTCTGATATCTTGATATCCCACCATGGGCATGGATGTTTGTGATTGTCTGTGGAATACTGGTGGTGGTGGTGGTGGGAGGTGGTAGATGGCATTGGTGTAGTTGCGGTTAGTTATAGTTGCTGAAGAGTTGTAGAATAGGTGCCCTCCCTTGATGAGTCTCTGGACTCCCTGGAGGTGTTACGTAATAATAATAATATCTGTCATACAGTTTCCAATCCAATTCGCTAACTTGATATCCAACTCCATGTGTTGCAACTTAAATATCAACATATCATGTAGTAAATGCCTTTGCAAAATAATAAAAAAAATGGTAGTATATGCCTTTCCCTCGTCAACTACACATCACGTTATTATAAAAGGCAAGCAAATTACTGAAACAAGAGTGCCGCTGTTAATAATCACTTCAGCTGTTCCAGTTATGTTAACAATCCTGTCAGCTGCTGTGCCATTTATGTTATATCTCTATAAAGAAACTGTTTTTACACTGAATGTTAAGTAAATTTACAAGAGTTCAGTCCAATTGGTGCAATGACTTAACTCTATATTTTAGAGTCCAAGAAATGATTAACTGAAGACCAAATAAAAAATATATATTTATTGAGACTAAAACCTATGTACATTGTAAATAAAATAAAATTAATACAAGGGTGGTCTGAAAAGTTCAAATTTCTTCAAAACCTCTGACATGTCTTCTTATATATCCTAAAAGAAAAAAAACAAATTATTACAATTTGATGAAACATGGGGGTTAAAGGGTTTTAAGATATGTTCTTTCTTGTGGTTATATCAGTTGCTTTAATATCATTTTTGTTCTAGGTGAACTACCAAAACTTTTCACCCCCCCCTTGCAACTATAAAACTATTTGGATCCAAGGCCTTCAAAATGAACACTATAAATTAGAGATCTCCTTTATCTTTTTGGATAAATTCATTCTCTCTGACTCATTCTATCATTTGTTTGCTTCACATGTACTTAATCAGTCAACCAGACTGTGAACATTTTGTTTTTACAACAATTTCCTACAAATAATAATCCAGAGTCAGTTCTTTGTCAAGCTTTTCTAAAAATCTAAAACTTCTTAACTTCCACAGCACTAAATGAGGTAAATAAGGGTAATATGTGGTAAATAAGAAAACACTGCAGTGTTTTAAGGGTCAAAGCTGTATAACTGAGAGGAGACCTCCACATAGCCTTTAAAGGAATGCGGAGAACCGACCAGGGCTTCTGACCTAATGTCCAATCCTCACCTTCTCGTGGTGCACCCTGTTGGGTATCTACTTTGATACTGAACGAACGAGGATGGGCTGGCAATTTGGGATTTAGCCGACCAAATTGTATTCTTATTGGTTAAACCAAAATAAAAAATGATGGTACAACATGACAAAATTTCATGCCGGCTGGGGCGTCGCCCGGTTAAACAAGGCCCCCGTTGTTTTCGCCAGGGAACCAGGGCGAACAGCGAAAAGTCAGCTACTGGAACAAATCCGAAAACAAACCCCAACTCAACATCACCAGAGTTAAAGATCGGTACTATCAACGTAAGAAGCCTGAATGGCAAAGAAATGGAGCTAGCTGAGGAATTAGATAAGTACCAGATCGACATAATAGGGGTGACTGAAACAAAAAAGACCAAAACTGGTGAGCTCTTTCTGAGCAATAAATACAAAATGTTATATTCAGGCAATGACAATCAAGGAAAAGAAGGAGTAGCCATAATATTCAACACAAAATACGAGGCTAATCTTCTTGAATGGCAGGCAGTCTCAAGTAGAGTAATGTGGGCAAATATGAGAATGGGGAACTGGACAATGAGACTTATTTGTGCCTATGGTCCCACAGAAGGTTCTACTAAGGTAGAAGTGGAGGAATTTTTTGAGGCTTTAGAAAAAGCAACTGACACAATGAAAAAGGAAAAGTTGGTCCTTGTTGGGGATCTAAATAGTAGAGTAGGAAATGATTGTGAGACATACAAAAATATTTTGGGAAAATTTGGAGAAAAGAGCAAAGCTAATAATAATGGCAAATATCTGTTGGATTTCTGCTCAGGACATGGACTGGTTATTACTAACACCATGTTCCAACATAAAAATGTGCACAAATTCACATGGAGAGAAGAGGCTAGGAATAAGAAAAGTCTCATTGACTATGTTATTGTTGATAGTGATGTTTTCTCCCTGGTGCAGGACACCAGAGTGTACAGAGGATTTGAAATTGGAAGTGATCACTATTTAGTCTTGAGCAGGATAAAATTGAATTTCATATTGAAAAGAATAACATGTAAGAAAGTTTTAAAGCGAATAAAAGTTGAGCAGCTCTCAGATGTGAACTGTAGACTAAAATACAGAAATATTATTGAAAAGAAAATGAAAGAGTTTGAGAACAGGAATCAAACCTTGGAGATTCAGTGGCAAACTCTGAAGGAAACATTGATTGATTCTGCCAGAGAGGCATGTGGTGAGGTTGTGTGCAAGGATAAAAAAATCAGAACTCCCTGGTGGACACAGGAAGTTAAAGAGGTAGTGAAGGAAAAGAAGAAAGCATATCAAAAGTTCCTGGCAAATAAGTCAGCTTTTACTCTTACAGAATACAGAGACAAATGTAAGAAAGCTAAACAGTGTGTAGAACTAGCTAAACAAAAGTCATGGGAGGACTTTGGCAAGAATATAGAAAATAAATATCAAGAAGGTGGCAAAATATTCTGGAGGTTGTTGAAGAAGCTAAGGAATGGAGGAAAGAGTGCTGTAAAAGGAATTAGAGATGATAAAGGTGAAATGAAAACAGGAGAAAAAGATATCCTTGAAGTATGGAGTAATTACTTTGAAAAACTGCTAAATGAAACAAGCAGTGATGACAGCACAGTGGTAAAAAACACTGACCAGGCATGCAGTCAGGAATACATATCCATACTGGAAGTAGAAGAAGCCATCAAAGGCTTGAAATGTGGAAAGGCAGCAGGAGTAGATGATATTCGACCAGAAATGCTGAAGTATGGTGGTATAAGAGTCTTACAGTGGCTGCACTGCATAGTTCAGAAAGCCTGGACAGAGGGACGAATTCCTGATGATTGGAGTAGAGCTCTCATAGTACCTATATATAAAAAGGGAAATAAAACTGAATGTGAGAATTACAGAGGTATTTCCCTACTGAGTGTTCCTGGCAAGATCTATGCAAGTATACTTGAGAAACGGTTGAGAAGAATTGTGGAAGAAAAGCTTGGTGAAGAACAAGCTGGATTCAGGCCAAATAGAGGCTGTCAGGATCAGATCTTCACTTTACGACAAATAGTCGAGAAAGCATGGGAATATAACAAAGATCTGTATTTAAGTTTTGTCGATCTGCAAAAGGCATATGACAAGGTGCCAAGAGAGAAGCTATTCAATACGCTGCAGTTATATGGTGTCAATGGGGCATTATATCAAGCAATACTTAGTCTTTATTTGAGTTGTGAGTCAGCAGTTAGAATTGAAGGAAGTACAGGAAGATGGTTTAATGTTAAATCTGGTGTGAGACAAGGATGTACATTATCCCCTCTGTTATTCATTATCTATATGGATCACATTATGAAGGAATGTGGTATTAAACCTGATATCAAAATTGGAGATGTTAATGTCAGCTCTTTGCTTTATGCGGATGATGTTATACTTCTAAATAAATCCGCTACAAATCTGCAAGATTCTCTGACTAAATTGAATAGCTGTTGTAATAGATATGGTATGAAGGTCAGCAATAAAAAGACAAAGACAATGAAAATAGGCAGAATCTTTGAAAATGTCAACTGTGTTGTGAATGGAGAACCTGTGGAACAAGTAAAACATTTCAGCTACTTAGGCACAATTTTTACTGAAGATGGTAAATTAAATATAGAAATAGACAACAGAATCAGCAAAGCTGGTATGGTGGGAAGTCAATTGAATAAATTCATATGGAATAAGAAAGAAATTAGTCGGAACACTAAATTAGCTGTATACAAGACTGTGTTCAAACCAATTTTAACTTATGGATCTGAGAGCTGGGTCAGAAGTAAAACACTTGACCAAAGACTAGAGACCGCAGATATGAGAGTCCTGAGAAAGATTAGAGGCGTGAACAGATGGCATCAATGGCAATATCATATTAAAAATGAGGATATTAGGAAAGAACTTGACATTGTCAGCATCCAGGAATGCGTTAGCAGAGCTAATCTCAGATGGTATGGTCACTTAAATAGAATGGGAGAGGAAAGATTAGCAAAACAAGTGTTCTCTTCCAGGTTGGCAGGAAAACGACCCAGAGGAAGACCAAGATATAGGTGGATTGATACGGTACAAAGTGCCTTAGACGATAGAAATTTAAGATCTGATAATGTTGGAGTCTTGACAAGTAACAGACTGATTTGGAGGAAAATTGTAGATAGGAAGTTAGTAATGATGTAATTTTTTCATGTAGTACTGTCATATCCTGTACACCCCTTGAGGGTACATGGCAGGAATTTGATGATGATGATGATGATGATGATGATGCAGTGTTTTCTTATTTACCACATATTGTTCTACTCATCCTCACTGTTTCAATGGAGTATAAATATTCTTACCTCAGGCAACTTAATTACAAGAAACACAAATCCTTTATAAACAAATCCTTTATAAACACCGTATCAAAGTAGAGCTCTTCATTAAAGCCACTTTACAGTTTCAGATTTCACTAATTCTGTCGTTATTCTAATTAATATTGGCATCCTTGAGACAGAACACAAAACTTAATTTTTGTGTTTCTTCAAATGTTGAAATAGAAAGTCTACGTATATCTCCTTTTATTTATTATCTTTAATATAACATACCCAAGGTAAAAAAAAAAAAAACTTTCTACATCCTTTTATTTATTGTTCACATCTTGACAGTCTCACCCTTCCAGTCAAAGGATTCACCTTGTTAAGATTCCCTTTTTGGTATCCACTATTAAGATATTCCACATCACATTTTCTTAAAAATTTCCTATAACAAAATTCTCTGGCCTGCATTCTCAAACTTCTGTTTTCTTACTTCTTGTGTCCCATCACCCAGGTACTCTGTGAATGCTCTCTCTCTGTCAGCCATCAGTCTCAATCACCATCAATCTCCTTTGTGAGTATGTGCACTTGTTCCACTAAACCGTAATCAAGAAGCTAGTAATGGCTGATACATTATTGTCAGTGAAAAGAGAATAACTTCAAAATGGACAACAGATATCACAACACTTAACAGTTGTGAATTACAATAAACAATCCTCGAAATTATTACAGTTTTCAGGCACCTGGTAAGTACAATAAATCTGAAATACTTTACATTTCATTTTAACGTAAATATCAATATTGGGCACATTGCAAGTGCTAATTATATGTGGTTATATGTGATTACAAAACCAAAACTAATAAAATACTAATGCAGATAAACAATTGTAAAAAGCTTCATAATTGTAATTTATGACTATTTTTATAGTACTCTATCAAATGCTTTTGCAAAATCCGAAGAATAGCAGTATATTCCTTTCCCTTGTCAACTGCACTTGTCATGTTATTATAAAAGGCAAGCAAATTACTGAAACAAGAGTGCCACTTAACTAATCTATGTTGATCTTCAGAGATAATATTACTCTCATCTGTCCAATTCTGTATACAATCTCTCTCTCACTAATTTCTACAAAAGCTTCACAGTTACCAAAGAAATACAAACTGATCTATAGTTTGATGCCTGTCTTTTACCATTACCCTTGTGAATGGTACTTATCTTACTTTCTTTCCGTTCATTAGGCAATTTCCCAGTAGACAAACTTGCGTTGAATAGCGAGATGAAGGAGCTGACATTACCTTAGCACATTCTCTTACAACATCCAGCGAAATCCCATCCAATCCCACTGCCTTATTAACTTCCTGGGTACTTAAGTATTTGAAACAGATTCTTTTCATGCACTTCTAAACCTTCAACTCTCTCCTTTCCTCCAGGAATAAAATTTGCTTTTCCCATAAGAATTGACCCAATAAAGTGAACATTAAACAGCTTCACTATATTATTCCCTTTTTCTTTCTAACAGGGTTATTAATCTGATTGAGAACTTTAGTGTTGGATGTTATTCATAACTTATTATTTTAATGGTATTACAACTCCAAAAAAAAGTAAATTATAAAAAAGTTGTTTATTAACTGGCTTATATTTTGCTGGATTTCAACTCCTCATCTTCAGAACAAGCAACATGTTACAGTTTACGTGACAATGAGGAAGCGAAAGAAATGCCATTGTGTGGATAATGATGGTAGTAGTGGTTTTGTGTAATTGGTGGATTAAATAGTGGAGATGGAGAATTGTAGAGTAGAGTGCCCTCTCTCGTTGAGTCTTTGAACTCTTTGTAGGTGTCATATAATAATAATAATACAATTACTGAAATATGGTATTCAATATATACTTAATTTTGAATAAATAATAATACAGTTGTGTAGGAGTTGATCTCAGGATAACAGTCTCCCAAATTTTTGACAAATTAATGCATTCATACTTGTTAAGGTTAGGAGAATTCTTCATAGCCATTGCTGACTTGAAAAATAATCTTTTTGACCTGTAACGACTTCTGTATAGTACATTGATTTTCTTATATCTTATCCTCTGTGAAGGGGGTGTCCAAAGCATACCCTGCCAGTCCAGGCTTGCTATGCCAATGGTAGGGAATGTATTTCTTATATTCTTCAAAGTGGATGTTAACAGATCTTCTGTCTGTCCATAGTAGGCTGAGTGACAGGGAACTGTGACTTACCCAGTTTATACTGGTAGTTAAAACCTCACATAATGATCACTTGCTTTTCACTTGCCAAACTGATCTGCTTAAACATTTCCTGCTTAGCACCCTCTGTTTATCCCTGGCCTATAGCAACATCTCACTAAATATCTTGTCTTGACTACTTCCACCTCATACCATCTGCTTTCAAAACCATTAGTACCATTTCCTTCCAAATTCTACACTCTGAAAGGACTAGGCTCATTATTTATCATAATAAACATTTCACCACCCCTGTTTGACTTTCCTATTCTTCTGAAGTATGCTGTACCATTCTGTTCTTGTCAGGACATCATCTTCGTTGCACTCATTCCAATAATCTCTGAACAGGCTAAGGCTATCAGTCCCACCAATTCATTTCCTGTATTCCTGATACTGCTGAATTTTTTTGCTGGGACTGCTTTGACACATTTGTTGGAAAACCAAGGCCTGGATAAGAGTTGGAAATTTTGGTGAGATGGGGAATAAGTGCTTGGATCTGGAGAGTAGAAAGTAATAATCAGATCAATGAAAAGAAGCATAGAAATCACGAAGGTCATCCCAGTTGGCACCATTGTATTGCCATAGAATATGAGGTTTACATTGGTTGTGCGAAGAACGATCTATAGAAAACACACATGGACAAGGTTATGATCAGAGTTGTCAAGAAAAAAAGAGCTAATGTGAGGAGTGTATTTAGAGGGACAAGGGGTTAAGAAAAAGAACCAAGATGAAAAGCTGATTAATGCTCTGATAGGGCAGTCAATCCTATCTGTATAATATATTATGGTTTTAAATTGCATATGTTCTTCTGTCCAGGTTCTTGTTTCATAGGGTGAAAACCTAAAATAGAGATCATAGTAGAGATGGATAATCCAAAGAATTGATGTAATCAGAAGTAAGAGAATTGTAGACGACAAATGAAGGCTTAAAATTGAGTTAAGGAAAATCTTGAGCCAGAGTAGATTATAGAAAGAAGATTCCAGGTCCAATAATCTTGGGCTACTACAAATACACTCATTTCACCTATCTTATGGAATATATCATGCATGATGTGCTGTGGAAAGTTCAGTTAAAGTTTTTCATAGAGAATGCCATTTGAGTTAGTTGATGAATAATAGATTGGGTTTGGATGTGGGTAAGTAGTAGTAGTGCACATCATTGATGTTGGTAAAGTCTATGTGAAAGTTTGTTTTTAACATGAGTTGTTTTATTCAATTTTTAAAGTATATTTTTATTGCAAATTTTTGTTGCATTTTCAATATTTTTTGGAATTTTTTTTTTTTTTTTTGTGAGTTTTTTTTTTTAATTGCACTAACACTAATTTTTCTGCTTAGTGTTATGCTATTATGTTGGGAAAATTTATAAAGTTGGTGCATGAAGTAGGAGCAATGGACAATGATGAGTTGTGGACATGATCTATAATGGACATCATTGACCATTGCAGTAGTGGCAGTGGACAATGATGACTTGTAGACATGATCAAGGCACTCGCATGCTGCAAGTGCCTTGAATCCATCCAAATGCAGCCTTATAGTGTCACCTGCAAGCTGCTATATTTGGACTCAGGCACAGCTTGGCAAAGAAAGCAGCAGGATTATTCTCCATCTGATTGGGATCCCTTTCAATGTTTTACCAATAGATTTGGGCTCCACATACTATCTACCACTCAGCCTATAGAAACTGCTTTATGACTGCTGTATCCTGAAAGCAGGAAGTACTGGCTCCCTAGTTGGTGTGGGGAAGCATATCTGTATGTAAGAAGAAAGCAAAGGAATATATACTGTAGATGTCTATTCTAGAGCATAGGGTTGGTGTATGGTTGGTCTGCAGGGTAATAGCCACTTCATTATTATTGCTATATTATTTACAGCATCTCCATGGAGTCCAGAGATGTATCGCAGGAGGCCTAAATCAACCATCATACACACACACATCCTATCATACCTCTTCTTGAATCCATTCACCATCAGGGAACTCACAACCAATTCTGGCAATCCATTTCACTCACTCACCACTCTCCATGCTAAAAAATCTGGTCTGCACACGACCCCTACTAACCACACTCTTACGCAACTTCCATGGATGGCCTTAGTTCTCTATCTGTCGTATATTGATAATTTTCATTTGCATAAATTTCATAAAAACCCCTTTAATATCTTAAAAGTTTCTATCATGTCCCCTCTTTTCCACCTATCAACTGAACATTGTAACCACAAACCTTCAACTTATTCTCATAAGGAGTATTCCACAGACCTGTCACCATCATCACTTGTCTCTGAATCCTTTCCACCACCTGGACCCCAAGAAACCCAGATGACCAAATCTGTGCACAGTAGTCATGATGTGGCTGAATCATAGCCTTATAAAGAGGGATAATAACTTCCTTATCTTTACTTGTTAGTGTGTTTTTCAACATCCAAGTTATTTGTTGAGCTATTTTACCAACTCTTGCAATATGCCTTCTGAACTTCAACTCTGTTCACAATTATCCTCAAGTCCCTAGCCTCATCAATTTCCTGCAAACCAATACCATCAATATGATACACAATCCAACTCAAACCTTACATTTTGCAACATTAAAAATGGCAATCAGTATCCTTTGCACACAATGCCAATTTATTTAAATCATTCTTCAAGATATCACCTTTATCAATTATTGCTCTCCCTAGTTTTGCATCATCAGCAAACAATTGAATATCCCCTTTTAAATCCTTCCCTGTTTTCTATTTTCTAGGAAATCCTTCCCAAGTTCCAAACCCTGAGGTACTCCACTAGTCATTCTCCTCCACTCCACCATATACTACTCTCTGGTGTCTGTCCATCTGCCACCCCTCCCATCCATGCTACTAGCCTCATATCCATTCCCATCCCTTCCAGTTTTTGTAATAGTTTTCCATGTGGTATTCTGTCAGATTCCTTGGCAAAGTTGAGCAGTATCATATTATAGCCATTACCTTTATCCAATTCTGCTATCACTTTATCTTAAAATGTGAATAAGTTACAAAACCATGATGCTCACTATAAAGTATCGCATCCCTATCCACCATTGTTGTATTTTACTTTTCACCAACTTTTCCAATACTTTAACAGCCACTCCTGATATATCAATTGGTCTGTCTTGGAGTCACTTTTATGCGATAGTACTATCTTACCCTCTTTCCACTCCCTTGGAATCCTGCCAGAGCAAAGACGTAGACGGAACAAATTCATCAGAGGCAATGCCAATTCTCTTGCACATTCACGTAGTATATAGGCTGATATGCCATCCATTCACACTGCTGTGTTCACATTATATTTTTTAATATGCTGAACACCTGTTCATCTACCTCAATATTGATATACATCTCTGTAACATCAGCAACTGTAAAATCGGCACCTGGATGATACACTTTTGCAAAATAATCACCCACAACTCAACTATTTCTTTTGGTTCAGTTACCTTTCTACTATGAGCATTGTTTAAAGTCATTCTACCATAATCATTTTTCCTCTTACTTGCTACATAACAAAAAAACTCTTTTGGGTTTACTTTGGCCTGTTTGGCTAATTCTCTCTCATAGCTTGATTTGGCCTTCCTTATAATACTAGTCATCCTTCTTACTTGAACTTTGTACTGCTCATGAGTATGCTGATCACTTTTTTCTTTATATTTCCTCCACAAGGTTTTTTTTTTTGCGGCTCTTGCTTTATATTCCTACTCATCCACTTAATTCCAACTCGTTTTTATCCTCTTGACTTTGGATATGAAGTCTGATACTGCTGCTCTCAAGTAATATCTGACCACTTGCCAGGCACTACTAACATTCTTTCCTTGAAGCCATAACATTTCAAGCCATGGTACCATTCCAAGATAATTCCTGAGAATCTCATAATCACTGGCCTTATAGTTGAACATAAACCCTTTCTTGATGGAGAATTCTACATGTTTGGCAACTTTCCAGAACAAGACCACATGGTCACTCTCCCTATTTGGAGGCAGAGTGTTCATGCCTCTCATAAGCAGTGTGGTGGTGCTTCACTGGACAACGAAAGTCATTTAACACCTAGAAGCCTAGTTGGCATTTCTTCCAACTAGGGAAGGAATGCTTTTAAGGCAGTAGCACTCATTCTCAGAACCTCATTTGCAAGAACAGGCTATACCACAGAAAGATGAGGTTGACTTGGCTGGCAGATGTTACATATTCATGTAACATCTGCCAACAGGTGATAGTGATAAACAGGTTTGTAGTAGTCATTGTCATTATCATTGTCATTGTTTGTAGTAGTCATTGGTGGTCTTCCTGAATATGTATATATTTTTCCTTTATAGGTGTTATTAAGAATACTCTGTGATGAATAATATGTGATGTAGATTACTTATGTTAGAGCTGTTTTTAGAAGAATATCACCCAGGTGCTTAGGCTCTTAATAACCTCTGAAGCTAATGAAATTTTTTGTAAATCTCAAAAGATGAAGTTACATGTGGATTGTCAAGTAACGACTATATCAAGTTAGTGATCTTGTAACTGTCACTGACTTTATGAGGCCATTAACTTGATATCCTTTAATTTAATTTTTGAGCCATATCTAACATAAAGCTGAAGTAAATCAGTTATGTTATGCTTGTTAAGTTTTTATCCAAAAAGTTTAAGAACTTGTTAAGTTTAAGAACTTTAATTTTTTGCTTTGTCATTAAACAGTAAAAATGTACTTTTTTTTTATAATGCATTTAGAGAAGGACGTGATGAAATAATCGGTTTTCTTTTGGATAAAGATCCAGATCAATGGAATACAGTGAGCAGAAATGGAAGAACACCTCTTCACACTGCTGGTAGGTATTGACAAAAAAAAAAATAATAATAATAATAATAATAAATAAATAAAATGAAAAAATAATAATAAAATAAATAAATATATATATGTCCAATTCATTAATGCTTATTCTTGCATAAGCACTTTTCAAATGCATAATCACTAGCCATTCAGGTGAATATGTGAAGTAAATAATAAAGTTTTATCATAACATTGCTTTGCAATATAAGCAACACTGGAGGAAAATAAATTAATTTATTGAACGGGATTTCTAATAAATTAATTTATTAGAAACCCCATAAAATAATAATATTTTATAGGGTTTCTAACCAGCAAAGCACAAATTAGAATTTAGAAAAAACACACATCATTTAGATAGCTGTAGAAGCAATTCAAATTGTGACTGAACAGGAACGAATGTCCTAACAAGACACCCTCTTGAGGCATGATAAAAGTTAATTCAAAAACTTCAAGCTAAATGTGGTCTTAGAATGATTGTCTCTCATATCTTTGGCATATTAATATGGCCACACTTGTTGAGGTTGGAGGCAGTACTTTATAGCTCTGATTCTAATTCTAAAAATAGAGAGAAAGATAACAGTATAGTGGGAAAGTTTGTCAGTTTGTTGCCAAGGTATGATAATGATGAGTTGAGAAATAACCCCAGAATCATGAATGGGACGAAAGTAGAGCTGTGTGAGGAGAGGGGAATGTAGTTTATGGATGTGTGGCATGTATTTGAGGGAAGAATGGAATTACACAGATGATGGATTGCATTTGAATGCCTTTGGAGTGAGTGCATTGGGGAAACTGTTGCTAGATGGAGGTGCAGTGTGTGATGCAAGCAAGAGATCAGAAGTGAGAGATGAAGTGAAAGATCATGAGAGTGGTATTGAAAAGACAGAAGTGCTTGGCAATGGAAACAGTATTAGTGTGAGAGATGAAGAGAAAATGGGAATGCACAAGGAACAGGAAATGGGGGGGAGCCAAGGTGGACAGGGAGACGTGGCATTGGGAGAATGGATATTGGAAGTAGTAGTGAATGTATGATGGGAATGATCAGCATAGAAATGGCATAGATTGGGTGAGTGGAGAAGTTCAGACTAAGTGGATATATGTGGTAAGCTGTAATAAGGGTGTTTGGGGGGGGGGCAGAAATCACAGCCAATGAATTTCTTGGGTAGGACTGATTATAGACCTAAAAGTGAACTGTTGTGTTTATTTTCAAATGTTAAAAGTATCAGAAATAAGGGAGATGAAATGATTTCATTGATATTGAGTTTATTTGTCCCTAAATCATAATATGTGCATCATGGTTGAATAAAGATGATATCTTAATGGGAATAGAAATGGAATGGTATAATGTATTTCACAGGGAAAAAGGGCAAGAAGGGAGGGGGGATTGCTCTGATGATAGCAGGGCAGGGAGGAGAATTATGTTTGCATAAGGTAGACGTGAAAGAAGGAAATAGAGGTAATGGTTATGAGGCAATGTGGTGTGAGGTGGAGGTTGATAGGAAGACATATTTAGTTGAATGTTGCTGTATGTCAGGGAATGTGGAGGGTAGTGATGAAGAAATGCATAAACAACTTGGGTTAATGAACAAAGGAATGGTGATTATTATGGGCAATTTTAATTATGGCGGTATGGATTGGAATGAAGAGATAGCATTTGGGAATAAGGAAAATGATTTTCTTGAGTTTTTAGAGACAACTATCTCGGGTAGCATGTAAAGGAGCGCATGCAAGGATCGAGAGTTTTAGATCTGATAATTTCATCAAAAGATGTAATTGTGAGTGGGGGTTCGCACTTTCATTCAGTTGGCGAGAGTGATCATGAAGTGATCACCTGGGTTGTGGCTAGCCACATGCTGACTTCTGTAAGAAAAGGATATATGTATGTGTGTGTGGAAGTGCAAGGCTGGTGATTATGACAAGCTTAGGAGACAGCTTGGAGCTATAGCATGGAAAGAGGAGTTGAGCAGTAAGGAAATAAATGATATTTGGGAACTGACAAGGAAATACATAACAGCATCAACGTGTGAATATATTCTGAAGGTCAAAAGGCTGAATAATATAGGTGTAAAATGGATGAATGAGGGGATTAAGCATGAAATCTGGAAGAAGAAGAAGAAGAAGAAGAATGCACTTTAGAGGCAGTACATGATGAATAATAGTAATAATCAGTTACATGAAGAGCCAGGGGAGTGAATCATTTAGTAAGGACAACAAAAGAGCAGTATGAGCAGAAATTAGCAAATCAGGTGAATATAAACCCCAGAGAGTTTTTAGATATGTGACAAGTAGAAGGAAGAATGATTATAGTAAAATAATGTTAATGGATGAAAATGGTAGAATGATAACTGCTACAGAAAACATTGTTGAGGTATTCAGTAATCAATTTATAAGGTGGTTCATCAGGAAAAAATCATAAGAAACTGAAGTGTAAAAGACATAGGAGAGGATTGCTTAATTGTGAGTGGAAGGTATATGAGGAAATAAATAAACTTGATAGGATTTCATGACATATTAACATGCATCTTAAGGTCCAGGGAATTGGCAGTAGCATTGGCATGCCTATTTAATAAGAGTCTTACAACAGCACAGATTCCAAGGGAGTGGAAAGAAGGTAAAATTGTTGCCCTGCATAAAAGTGGTGATAAGGCTGTGGCTACAAATTATAGGTGAATCTGTATATCTAGAGTTGTGGCGAAGGTATTAGAGAGATTGGCGAGAACTAGCTTGCAGAAATGGGTTGATAAATGGGTTGGTAAAGGAAGTCTTGGATTAGCGAGATGCATATATATACAGTGCTATACTTAGATTTTGCAAAAGCTTTTGATAGACTACTACATGACAAGCTGTTAAATAAATTGAAATGGATGTTATTGGATAACAGACTTCTGAGTTGGATCGATGACTGGCTCTCAGATAGGTATCAGAAAGTTGTATATGAGGGTACAGTATCCCAAAAGACGAGCGTCACTCATGGTGTGCTGCAGAGATCAGTTTTGGGAACATTGTTCAGTTTGTTTATTAATGATATCAGAATGGGTTTAAATGGTGATATGCAGCTGTTTGCAGATGATGATGATGATGCAAAATTGGGAGAACGATGCAGAGTCAAGCAGATGCTATGGTCTTACAGGAGGACTTAAATAGATTGCATTAATGGGCAAGTAATTGGAACTATCAGTTCATTGCTGCAAAGTGTAAGGTTTTGAAATTTGGTAAACAATGATGGGATGCAAAGTATACATGTGGTGGGGGGAAAACTTTAAAGGAAGTAGAGGAAATGAGAGATTTGGTAGTGGTGGTGGACAAGGTCCTTAAATTCAGGGATCACATTGCATAAGTTTTGAAGATGTCACATTAGATAATAACAATGATGTGGTGGATCTTGATATACAGAAATAAAGAGGTTATGATGCCATTTTATAAGGCCTTGATCAGACCTCATATGGATTATTGTGAACAGATTTGGTCACTAGGTTTTCACGGTGATGAAGATATGTTAGTAAGGGCCCATAGAAGATTCGCAAAAGTGATTAGTGTCGTTGGAATGTGGAGTACAAGATCAGATTAAGAGAATGTAAATTGCAAAGCCTTGTGAATAGAAGGAGGGGGGGGATATGATTGAGACATAAGTTAGTCGGGGGTTATCAGGTTGACATGGAAGAGATTTTACATAGAATGGGAGAGGGAAGGAAGAACAAGAGCTCATCCCTGGAAAGGAGGGTATGAGTAGTTTATAGCATGTTTGGATGAATTTTGTGTGTGTGTGATACTATATACCTTTCCTGATGAATGTCTGATCCCATGGAGGTCAGATGTTAATATTAATAGTAATATTTTCCTTTCAGTATAATTTATGCCATAACCAAGCAGAAAAGTTTTCCACAATTCCACAAAGAATCATTATCACCTACTTGGAAGTTTTTCCACTGTTATACTATAAATTAAAGATGCCAAGAAATTATATTCTTGGTTTTAATCCTTTATCCAAGTACAGTATAAGCAAACAAAATTTGCACCTGAAATATGTTTCAAGTGCAATATGTTACTGTTATTATTGATTAAACAAAGTATAACAGAAATATGACCATTTTTTTGAAAGACTTCTCTACATGCCAGTATATAGGTTATGATCCTGGATGATCTCAGAAGAAAAAAAAAGTTTATAAATATTGATATTAAAAAAAAAGGTTGCATTTTTCCTAAAGAAATTACCAAAAAAAAACTGAAACCTTAACATGTCGAACTCCTTGGATATCCCATCCCATTTTCTGTTGTGTGTTAGGTTCAGTGGGCAATAAGTAAGGACCAAGTAACTTGGCTTCTTTGAAATCTAATTAATGCTTTGATAGGGCAGTTAAACCTGTCTGCATAGGTATATGGGATCTCTAAAATTCAAAGACCCACTATACTCTGTCCTCCATCCAGTAATGGCACAGAGAGCGCCCATCTACAGACTTGTTTCTAGCAAATTTTTCTGGAAATTTTTAGACAGTCGTACATAAGTCAACAGTTGGTGACATGAAATCAATTGTATGTTTGTAATTTTTGTCTCATGGCTTGGGCATATCAGATATATGGTTAGTGCACTTAAACAACTACCTTCCAAAATTTTCTCTACCTTCACTAGAGAAAAAGATACTAACAGTTGTCTTCCCCTTCCTAGTAGCATTTGTTACACAATTACCAAATGGTTCATTATCTTTTGGAGATAGATCCATCTTTCCACATTTTAGACAATTCTTTCTTTTAGGGTCACATGGTGGTCAGCATTCATAGTGAAGAATTTAAGGGGAGACAACACACTTGTTAGAATAATTACTTTACTTATCATTAGAAAAGTAACATTTGATGTTTCGACCTCTGTATTGAGGTCATCATCAGGAAACATACATAGTACAGGATATGAGCTACATGACACTACAATATACAGAAATAAGATGAATCTAAATGTTTGTTAATCATTTACCCTAGCTCTCTGGAAAAACAACAACAACCCTACATTAAACAATTTCTAAAGTTTTCTCATATTACGATTTTCTTCTGTTTTGGGTTGTTCTGGATGCTATATAGTTGAAGATGGGTTCTCTATATTCTTGGAATAATTAATTCATCATTCTTTTTCAGATTTGGATGATGTTTCAGCATTTCACAGGCTTCTTTGAATTTTCTTTCAAGCCAGGTTTTGGTGCAGTTTAGGGACGGTGCCTCTGTGACATGTTTGGAGTGCATGGTCTGACAGGCTTGTTTTACCATAGTGGAGTAGTCCACCATGGTGTAGATCAGTGCTTCCCAAACTTCTGGATGTCAGGACCCCCTTTGCAAAAATTAAAATATTTCACGGCCCCCCTCGAAAAAAAAATCGTAATAGAGATATATTATTATAATATTTATTGTATTTATATTCAATACAAAACATGCACAGCGAATATTGCAAAAATTAAATACATATATTACATTTTTTGCCTCTTACCGTTTGGTTCTGAAGACGATGCGGGCTGTTCTAGTAAAATATGAAATACTGTTCTTTTTTTGAGTCTGTTTCTGCTTCTTCTGATTGTTCGCGGGATTTTTTTAAAATTTTTTATCAGCCACTTATCCATCTCAGGGTTAAATTTTTTAACGTAGAATAGATCAAATAATATCACCACTTACCGATACTGGCTCACCACAGACTGATAACATAACATGAAATTAATGAATATTACCTGAATAAGGGAATCCCCGGACCAAGAACATTTTTCTCTTTTGTGACTTTTCTCCCTTTACGGTAATTAAGCCTAATGCGAAACAGACAGCAAAGGCAGGTTTTTAAAACGTGCATATGATTGGTGCAGTATTAACAAAAGATCGCGCAGCCGAAAGATAAAAGCATAGCTGACAATTGAGTTGAAATGCTAACTCTCTTCAGCCGAATTCCATATGTGAAACTGCCATAACATTCATTATATATATATATATTACTTAGTTTTAACACTTTTACGAATTTTAACACGTTTACAATTTTAACACGTTCGGTTGAATTTTATTGCTGCCTTGGGAAATCGAACTCGCACACATCTAATTAATAACAATAGTTTTTAGTTAGATACTGGGTTTGTCCATGCAACATATGGTTTTGTTTCAGTCTATATAGCATAGTTTCTGTATGAGGGGACATGTGATTCATTAATCAATGTGTTTTTATCCCAGTTGTCTCTAATTGCACTATTTGTTGAGAAATATATTACACAGACTGCTCATACCTTATTCACTGGCATAATAAAAGTACTTGTTTTTATTGCCTCTGCAGTATAGTGGCTTTTAGGGAGGGGGGGGTGTTGTTTACCACTGCAAGCAAGTAACTATGTCCCCACATGAACTTGTTTAAGCCTTTTTTCATGTATGAAGTATATGCGAAACTTTTATTGGTAACAGAAAACTAGCTCGGATGACAGTGATAATATAAAACGAGTTTTGATATGTATATAAAGTCAATATCAACAGTCCCTGATTGATGAAAGGGACAGGAAAATTTGGAGCTTCCCTGGAGAGCTTTCGAAGTAAATACAATTAACCACTGCTTTGAAATGAAACATATGAATAAGCAATATTTACTAATATTCGTTAAGCGCCGAAATATGCAGGACCAATGTGTGAATTTTTCCATTAAAATATAAAAAATAACAAAAAAAGAAATAATAAATAATAAAAGTTAAAATACGTTCCTTTTAAAATAAGAAAATCTACTTAGTCTTAAAACATTTTAAATTTGTTTTCATTATTTCACGGCCCCCTCAACAAAACCTACGACCCCCAAGGGGGCCGTGGCCCACATTTTGGGAAGCGCTGGTGTAGATGACCTCAATACAGAGGTTGAAACATCGAATGCTACTTTCCTAATGATAAGTAAAGTAATTATTCTAACACGTGTGTTGTGTTTCCATAAATTCTTCACTATGAAGCTTATAGACGAGTCTCTGACTTGTTTTAGCCATTCATAATCTTCTTCTGATGTCTTCTGAATAGCAATTCTTCACATTAATAATTGATCCCAGATACTTGATCTTGCTGAATTCCTCAATTCTTTCTCCATTAAGGTACACTTGTTTCTCAGGAGCTTCCCTGTGTGTATTTCCTTTGAGAACCATAATCTTTGTCTTGCTAAGATTGAGCTGAAGTCCCCTCCTATTGCCAACTGTTTGGAAGCTGATGAGCAACACACTCTAGATGCCTGTACTTTAAAACTGAAAGTTTTGCTCAGGTACATTGATGATATTTTCATTATCTGGTGCCATAGCTGCCATACTTTAGACATCTTACTTAGCCACCTGAATAAACAACACAAATACATACAATTCTCCCTTGAAATTGAAAGTCAGAACACACTTCCATTTCTGGATACATTGGTCAGACATCTTCCTCTGGGCCCTTACTACCACATAAAAACTAAGTATTGTTAAGATACACTAAAGCAGAGTTATAACTATTTGCTCCAATGAACAACACTTAAACATGAATTAAAAACTATCAGTGATACCTTTCTAAAAATGTCAGAAATATTATCAGCAAAATTCTTTACAAAATTGTACTTAAAAATAAATTGGATTACAATAAAACCTTAGCCATTCTATGCCATGAATGGTTATCAGAAATATATAAATGAATAAACAGTATACTACACAAATACAACTTTAATGCCACTTTAAAGATCCTGCAAATTGAAGAACTTCTAAAAGAGATACAGAAAATAAATCATGTTAGCTTGTCTATGGTAAAATTTTTGCCTTAGCATCAACAGCCTCTTCAGTATAAAAAGGGAACAACATAATTACAAATAACAGAAAGATTCTAAAATACATCACACTGGTAAGATAACACCTAGATTTTGGTCTTTTTCCAGGTCTTTTTTCTTCCATCATCCTGGCATCACACACACACACACTCATTTTGCCAATCTCCTTTCTCTCGTTCTGTTTAAGTGACATTCCACTGTAGATAAAGCTCTACTTACACATTCTTGAAAACTAGGAACGTTACTTTTAATATCTTCATTTTTTAATATGATTCTGTCTTTGATTCTTTGCTTCAAATTTTTCACAGAACTTATATGCATTGTCCATTTTTTGATCACATGCTTTATTTCAGACCAGCTATCAGATCCATATTAAACTTTTTGAAAACTTTGTGTGTTACCAGTGTAGTGTTTGGCAGATTTCTCTGTTATTTCATATTAATCTATTTAACTAATTCTCTATCATTCCAGATTTACTTATTCTTTTATCTCTTTCTGATTTTTTTTTTAATTTATTTTATTTTATTTTTATTTAAAAGATAAGCCTTATAAATACTCAAGGAGCTATACAAGTTCATCCAGAGCAGGCTTTTACAAACATCCATGCTCAAGGTGGATGGGATTTAATTTCGATAAACTTTGCTAAAAACTGTGCCTAAATGGCTGAAGTATTTTAACTATTCTGTGGATTCTCCTTGGAGAAAGCCGTTGATGTTTTCCATGTTCCTGTTTATTTTCATAGTTTTTGTCTTTTTATATGAAATTTGTGTTAAATTTATTCTTTTTATTTGGAGTCCTAAAGACACTTATTGGATTTATTTAAAGATATAACATCACCCATATAAAGTAAATCTCACAGTTGAATATTTCTGATTTTGATGTCTGGTTTAAGGACCTTTTTTTTAATATTGTGATCCTTCATATGTGATCCATACAATAAGAGTCAAACATCAGTAAACCTTTTCCTTGCCAAGGTGATTGGATGCAACTTTTGCCCATCCTTATACAAAATATGCAAACAACTAAAGAAGCACATGCAATTAGCAAACACATACACTACCCTCATAGCCTTAGTTACCTCTGCCATAATTTCAAATAATTCTAACCCATCCTTTCCATGTTTGCAGCTCTCTCTCTCATATTCTTGGAGATCCAGAATAATAATAATCAGAGATATGGTAGACCTTAACATCATTCTTCTCTTTCAACTCCTGCATGCATGTATATTCTGATGTTCCCCCCCCCCCCCAAAAAAAATTTTTTTTTGGGAGGGGGGGAACATCAGAAGCAGAAGATGCCAGGATTCTTTTATTGTCTTAATGATCAATAATGAGCTGCTCTTGGTAGAGCAGGAGATGCTTTTCCTTGCTGGATACATGCATGCTTGCTTGCTGGATACATGCATGCTTGCTTGCTGGATACATGCATGCATGTATCCAGCAAGGAAAAGCATCTCCTGCTCTACCAAGAGCAGCTCATTATTGATCATTAAGACAATAAAAGAATCCTGGCATCTTCTGCTTCTGATGTTACCCCCCCCCCCAAAAAAAAATTGTGTTCCAGAATTAACACTCATTGCACAGTATGTTACAATATTTTCATAATTATCTGACATTTTCCAGCATTGTAGCAAATTTACATTAGACAATTCCAAAAAAAGGGTGGTAAAAGTCACCTTAATTTCTCTCCGAAATCATTGAGAAAGTTATCAACAGCCAACTTCATTATCTCATGGAGGTCTGATATTTAATCATTAACCACTTAATGAATTTATCTGCTCCCATTTCACAGCAAATCACCTAGCCAACATCATCCACCTTAGGACATATGTCATGGAAAAGTTTAGGGAAACCTTTCTTGTGTGGTATCTCTCTCTCTCTCTTGCCATTTTTAGGTTTCATCAATTAAGACGAAAAAACACAAGCGATAAGGAATACTATTTATTTAAGGCCATATATTTCAGCCTAAATATCACAGGCCATCATCAGTGGCAACAACATTTAATTACAAAGTAGTTAATTACTGGAATTATAAAGTTTTTATAATTCCAGTCTTCTGTGATGGATGGTGAGTTGATTGCTATTGACTATAGTGTCCAGTGGTCCAGTGAAAGTAGGCTTTTGATAAATGGAAGTACTGTGTAACAAACCGAAAATGAAGGCTTGAGAGTGTATGGATGAGAAAAGGATGTTTTCTAAATGTTCTAAATAAAAGTTAACAAGTGTGGGGGGAGAGTGGACTTCCCATTGCAGTTCCTTCAACTTGAGTAAACTTTATTCTGACAAATAAAATATCCAGAGTGCATAACAAAGTCAAATAGTTTTGCTATATCCAGTGAATTTTTAGAGCATATGATCAGGTCTGACACACAGTTTACTTGCCAGATGCAAACAGCAACATGTGGTCTGTTGCTGTTTGCAGTTGAGTTATAATTTTCCTCTGTAGTTGCTGACTTTTCATGGTGGGCAGTTTCTTGTCTTGAAATTTCTCCACCATTTCTAGAATTCCTCAGAGCTCTTTATTTTTATCCATATTTTTTCTCCTGTAAATAATTTTGACTTTTTTCTCAAATCTCTACTCTCAGAACCTATCCATAGTTTTGCTTGCAACGCACTCTCCCCACACTCTGTTCCTCTTGTTCATTTGACCTCCTTTAGAGTGTTCAAATATTCCAAGCTACAAGATCTTCCATAACCAGTGATTAAATATTGCCCTTGCTGTATTCCAGCAGGATGAGGAAACATTATCAACTTTAATGCTATAGTATGAAATAAGACAGCATTATCTTATTTTACACAAGAAAAACCATACTTCTACTCTCCTTATCTTTGATAATACTAAATTTCCTGTCAAGATAAGATCTCTCTTCTGGGCTGAATTTCACTTATAGCTTTTCCATCCGCAAGCACATCATATCACATCTGTGGCAAAACACTAGTTGTCATTTTCTACCCAAGAAACTATTACTTATTTGTGCGACTGAAAACACTATATAAATTCCAAATATTTCCTAAAATGTTTTCTGCTCGATCCAGAAGATGGCAGTTTAGGTCATATATTCACTCTAGTCACTTTCACATAGATTCTTTATCGTTCTGCCTGTACTGTAGATATTTTGGTGGGTGCTGTTCTGTCGAACTAGCTAGTATCATTGCTTTAGTCTTATCTTCCTTTTCGTTGAAAGTTTATTTTCCACTTGGTTAGAGTATAATAAATTTAGTTTAATCCTTTATCCAAGTGTGAGCAAACAAAGTTTGCGCCTGAAAGTATCTTCAGGACTGGGTTAAGGTGGTACACACCAGGGCAACTCGTTGCAAAGGTGGAGCAAGCTACCAACACTCCTATCCTAGTATCTCCTATAATGCAAAACACATCTCCTTGCGGATATGTCTATTGTTATGCATTAAGGGAAGGGCCACTACCCAGACCGGTTTCGACCTTTATTGAGGTCTCTTCAGTGGGAGCCAGGCCCAAGTCAAGATATCGGGCAGAAGCATTAGCAGGTCATCTCCACCTATAGGAATTGCCAATTGGTGTGCCACCCTTTTTTTTAATAAATTACTCTGGATTTAGAGAAAGATGTTGAAAGTTTATTTTCCACTTGGTTAGAGTATAATAAATTTAGTTTAATCCTTTATCCAAGTGTGAGCAAACAAAGTTTGCGCCTGAAAGTATCTTCAGGACTGGGTTAAGGTGGTACACACCAGGGCAACTCGTTGCAAAGGTGGAGCAAGCTACCAACACTCCTATCCTAGTATCTCCTATAATGCAAAACACATCTCCTTGCGGATATGTCTATTGTTATGCATTAAGGGAACTACCACCTTAACCCAGTCCTGAAGATACTTTCAGGCGCAAACTTTGTTTGCTCACACTTGGATAAAGGATTAAACTAAATTTATTATATCTTCCTTTTCATTTCATATACTTCTGTTCACTAGAACCTTATTCTTTAATCTGTGGTCTGCAGACCGGTGCCAGTCTGCAGAAATTTCCTGGCGGTCTGCTAAAAATTTCCAAAATTTTCTTCATCTCTCAGAAACAACGCTCCAGCCACATATATCAAATTTCTGACCTCTAAGCAACAGCAGATGTCGCACTAACTAAAAATTCTAATTTTATAACATTGGATTTAATAAATAAAATATTATCTACATTGGTTTATATTTCTGTCTTAGCCGTCAGCCGGTCCATGAAATATTTCTCCTATTTTTCCTGGTCCACAGGTGTAAAAAGGTTGAAGAAGGTTGCACTAGAACAATCTTCTTCACAATGTTTTCTCAGAGTCTTTAAAATTTCACTTACAACCTGCAGCTGTTCAAGAAACATATTGATAAATATGTTTCATGAACATATTCCTTTCTTTTTTCTGTATAACTACTCTTCCACAGTCAGCAGTCATGTGCTGTGGGTTTTGCAACTTCTACTGTGTGATAAAAAGCAAACAGACTTGCATACAGCATTTGAGACTTACTATAAATAGCCCTTGCATCATATGATCACTTGATTAAAATGTCATAAATATGCATGCCGACTTTCAAAATGCCCATTGCATATTTAGTGTGTGTGTGTGTAATAATAATAATAAAACAGCAAAGGGGGTTCTTAAGGGTCAAAGCTGTGTAACTGGGAGGAGACTTCCACATAGCCTTTTAAGGAATGTGGACCGACCAGGGCTTCTGACCTAAAGTCCAATACTCATCATCTTGTGGTACACCATGTTAATTATTCACTTGGAATATTAAAGGAACGAGCATAGACTGGCAATTTGGGATTTAGCTGACCAAATTGTATTCTTATTGGCTTAAACCACAATGTAAAATTATGGTGCAACACAACAGAATTTGATGCTGGCTGGCACATCACCCGATTAAGCAAGGCCCCCATTGTCCTCATCAAGGAAACAGGGTAAACAGTGCAAAGTCAGCTACTGGAACAAATCCTGAAACTCATCCCAACTGAATATCAGCAGAGTTCAAGATTGGTACTATCAATGTAAGAAGTATCAATAGAAAAGAAATGAAGCCATCCTATCCTTCTCATCTGTCTAGGACGGTTGAGTCCCCCCCCCCCTCCTAATGAGGGGTTACTGGCATATTAATGCAGCCAGTTTGCCACTCTGCTGCATCCCCTAAGGGTGATATTCATGACTGTATCTGTGTGTGTTCACAGGGCTGGTTTGCCTGCTTGCGGGATGAAACCCCCCCAGATAAACTGGGGGGGGGGGGGACCCTGCTGTCCACACCCAAGACTGGCTAACTTCGCTGTGGCTGAGGAAAATCCTTAAGCTCCTCACATCATCGATGGGAATCGAACTTAGGACACTCCTTCCTCAGGCATATGGTTGTGAAGCACATAGCCACTAGGCTAACTGCATGGGCTGAAATGAAACTAGCAGAAGAATTATATGAAATGTTATATTCAGACAATAACAATCAGGTAAAAAGAAAGAGCAGCTATAGTATTCAACACCAAATATGAGGATAATCTTTTTGAAAGGAAGGCAATATCAAGTAGAGCGATGTGGACAAATATAGGTTAGTCCCAAGGGTGTGGAAAGAGGAGGGGGGAATACCTCCATTACATAAAGGAGGCTACAGGAATGAGAAAGCAAATTATCGACTCATCAGCATAACAAGAGTTGTAGTCAAGGTACTACTGGAGAAGTTGGTCATGAGCAAAATACAGGAATGGGTAGACAGAAATAGAAAACTATATGGAGGAAAGATGGTTTTGTGATGGGTAGATCATTGCCTCAGTAATTTGTTCATGTTTTATAATGCAATGACAGCTAAGTTGGGTAAAGGGGTTTATATTGATACTGCTGGATTTTGCAAAATCTTTTGATAGGATATCATATGGAATTCTAATCAAGATGCATGCATAAATATGCAAGTGCTATGCATCATATCTGTGTGTGCACAACACTTGGAGTGAGAGTTGTCTTGAAATGTGCAGTCTTGTTTTGTTCCTTCATCCCTCTACTACAGTTTAATATGCACTGCTTGGAAAGAAGTCAACAGACACCATAGTGTGAGGAACAAACAGCGTTGGTGTTTGTTCCTCACACTATGTTTGTTCCTCGTTGGTGTTTGGAGTTATGCACATGTTAGGTGCCTTATCATTTGGTTAGTGAAATTAAATATACAAGACTGGAAGTTTGTTGTCAGTTGCTTCAACATTACCAAAGGGAAGACTGGTTTTTTTTTCCAAAAATTGTGTATGTGGATGGAAGAGTTGCAACTATCATTATACCCGAGAATTAAAAATTCAGTCTGTGGAATATCACCAGCATACTTCACCAAGGCCTCAGATGTTCAAAACTGAATCTTCTATTAGAAAGTCCATGTTGACTAAGTCCATGTCTTCTGAGACAGCAGAGTTGTCTCATTACCAAGTGAAAGGGATGACAATAAATTCACAAAACTGTGAAGATCATAAGAAAGTTCCAACAACAACTTAATCTCATTCACGTCAAGGAACAGCCATTGTTTTAGCAAGATGTATGTGTATATGAGCACATTCACTTCAACAGTTATGCAAGAGGCCATATTTGAATTTTCAGAACATCTTTCCTACATCTCAGACTTGTCTCCATTGGACTTATTTCCTAACTTAAAGATATCATAAGGGTGCCCATTTTAGAAATGAAGAGGTCAAAGCAGACCTGAGCAGTTAAAAGGAAATCCCAGAGTTCTTATGCTATCTGCTGAGTAAAGGATTGATTATGAAATGATAAATTTTAATGAATGTTGATAGTAGGGAGATAATAGGAGAAAGAATATATAGTTGAATTACTGAGTGATCACTGTTTGAGTGTATATCATCAAAATAGAATGCGACTGATCAATATGAGAACACAGGTATTTAGGATATTAATGTCAGTGTGAATACAGCTATGGGATTGGATGAGATATTATCCTGTGTTTTATGGAAGTGCAAGAAAAAGGCAGTGCCTCTGACTAGGCTGCTTCATGTCTTAGCACTGCCAGTTTCCCAAAGGAATGGAAATAGGGCAAGATAGTCCCATTACATAAAGGAAGTTTGAAGAACAAAGGTTGCAAATTATAGTCCAGTTAGTATTTCATGAGTGGCAGTTAGGATATTGGAAATTTTGTAAAAGTATTGGAAATGTTCATTAAGGATAGAATTCAGTAATAATTATATGGAATATGATACTCTGTGGGGAATATCAATTTGCTGATGATGCTAAACTGAGGAGAGAGCACTAAATACTAAGGTGATGTTGAGATGCTCCAGGATGATCTACATATTAGATTGCTAGTTTGGACATAGGTGAGTGGCTGCTAATTCATTCTGTCAAAGTGTAAAGGTGTGCAGTTTGAGATGAAAAAAATGCAGGTTATATGTAGATGAAACTGCAATGCAAGAAATGTATGTGAGTAGGGATTTAGATGATGGATAGAGAGTTAAAATTTAGAGGACTTATTGCAAAAGTGGGCAGAAATCTTAAAAGGATCACTTGGATATTAGGAAACACATTGATAAGTAGAGATAAAAAAATAATTATATCTCTTTATAAGGCTTTGATATGGCCAATATGAAAGTGGTGTAGGGGGATTCAGAGATTAGTGATCTAAATGATAACTAGTTTGTAGAGTTTGTAATCCACAAACTGAAGTTTTGCGGATTACAAAGTTTAGCTGATAGGTGAAAAAAAAAGGGATATATGATAGAATAGATACTAAAGAAATATTTCAGCATGTGACTGGATGGGAGAGAACAGGGAGTTATGCTTTTATAGTGATGTTAGAGTGTGGTTTCAATGATATAAAAACTTTTTATTAAGTGGAAAATGAATGGAATGGGTTTGTCAGAGATAGTTGAGTACCTTTTCTGCAAACAAGCTTAAGTTGAAATATGATAGGCATTGTGTCAAGAATGGGCATATGCTCATACAGCAATATTAAATTATATTATCTGATTAAAATTTAGTCTTATAACTTCATAGTTCCCATATTCAAGATTAACATAAGTTGGTGATATATCCCTGCCTTTGATAGGTTGGACTATTTCTGTTTTCTGTTTGTGAAAGGGGTCACCCAAGTTTGAATCCCATTTGGGTATGGTGAACCTTTTATAAGGGTTTTTTTATCTGGAGGTGAGTTATCCAGTCTCATATGGGAATGCAGAGTTTAATTTTCCCTCTCAGAAACTCAGATTTTTCATCCTGCAAAATAGGTAAACCAGCAAGAAGAACACATGCAATTTACAGACATGCATATACTGTTATAGCCTTAGCTGCTTTGGCCATAATTCCAAACAGTCGCATCTGTTTCTGTAGAAGATATAAAAAGGAATTTGGAAAACTCAAAGGAAGATTCAAGTGTCATGACTGAGAGACTATGTAACACTAATAAATGTTAATATTGCAAAAAAAATTTGTCAGGTTTATTCATGCTTATGTCATGATAGCAGAGAGTGTGTATATAGTGCTTTTGTCTAAAGAATATCACATTTTGAGTGGGTTTTGTTAGTAACAAATATATATAAATTAATTTAAGATATTTTTTATTTTACTGATGGAATATTTTTCAGCATTACATGGTCATCTTGGTGTCATAAAAATCCTTTTGAAGAGGTGCAATTATAAAACAGATGATAAGGATTCGTGTGGGAGCACCCCTTTAATGGATGCAGCAAGAGGAGGCCATACAGACATAATTGAACTGCTAATTCTTGAACATCACGTAGGTAATCATTATTATTCAGTTATATTAATTGTAATAATTTTATATGAGCATTTTGAGAATAAATCCAAATTTATAAAACATTAGGTTTCTTCCAGCCAATTTCTTCTACATAAGCTTTTTTACAATTGCAGGAAAACTTATAGGGAAGAAACTGGCTTGTATTCCAGAAATAATCCCAGATATTTTCAGTAGAGTGTATATCTTTTAGAGACTACAGCAAAAATTAAAGTTCCATGTTTGATTTTAAAGTAACTTTTATGGCATATTTGAGGTTTTACATTTTGTTTCACAGTGCTAGTGTGTAAGAGATTACCACAAAAGATTATAACAGAAGTAGATCTTTTTTTTAATCAGTTCCACACACAAGAAGTTGAGACGTAGCACATCAATGCTGTGTGTGTGTGTGTGTGTGTGTGTGTGTGTGTGTGTGTGTGTGTGTGTGTGTGTGTGTGTGGACAAAAAGAAAGAACCTGTTGATACTTTTTGCCAACTTTGCATTATATGCCAACAATTGTGCATCACCATTCAAACCTTTCCTAATATCATTAACATAGAATTCAAACAGCAAAGGCCTCCAAAGCAGACCAAGGGTCTGTCCCACTTTTCTGCTTTGTCAGTCTTCACAAAAAATATCATATCCTTCCATCTTTATTTATGTCTAGATGTCATCCTCATCCAACCACATCTCCCCTATTCCAACAATTTTTAGGCAAATGAACTCAATTATGCTTTCAGAAGAGAAGATTCAGTAAGAAGTAAAATAGTGATAGATAATAAAATATTATAACAAGTAAATTAAAGATACCAAGAAATTATAGACTTGGTTTAATCCTTTATCCAGGTATAAGCAAACAAGGTTTGTGCCTGAAGTAGTTTCTGGACTGGGGGCAGCTTGTAGTAAAGGTGGTATGACTTCACATCATTTGCTTTAGTATCCCATAATGCAAAGCACATCTCCTTGCAGACATGTATAATGCTATGCATTATGGGAAGGGTCACTATCCAGACCAGTTTTCCTGTATTATGTGCAGGGTTACCTCTCCAAAAACTCATGATTCCCCAGATCACCCAACAATGAGCGACCCGAAGGATCTTTTAACTCAGCATTGTTCATTCAGCAACAGGCTCACCCTGTCACTGAGAAGAACTCTCAGTGTTGGCTCTCTACCAAGTGGCAGACCCACCCCACCACTGAGCAGAGCTGCTCATATCTTATCTGAGGAGTAACAGCAACAGCTGAGCCTCAATTGGCTACAGCATTGCCATCCATTACCCTGGGCAGAAACTCTGCTTCCTCGCAATCAACGTCACCAACGGTTTCGAACTTTTGAGGTCTCATCAGTGGGAGCCAGACCCAGAAGTGATACCAAGGTTGAAGTAATACAGAAGTCATATTTTTCTTATACAAGTTGCCAAAAGGTGTTACACCTTATTATTAAAATACTCTGGATTAGAGATAGTTAGCTGCTGAAAGTTTTTCCCACTTGGGTATACTGTAAATTAAAGACACCAAGAAATTATATACTTGGTTTAATCCAAGTGTAAGCAAACAAAGTTTGGGCCTGAAGTATTTTCAGGACTGGGGCAACTCATGGTAAAAGTGGTATGACTTCACATCACTTGCCTTAGAATCCCATAATGCAAAGCACATCTCCTTGCAGACATGTATAATGCTATGCGTTATGGGAAGGTCACTACCCAGACCTTTATAATATGACTTCACATCACCTGCCTTAGTATCCCATAATGCACAGCATTATTGTCTTCTTTATCCTGCCTGAAAATATTAAATCCATCACATTAGTGAAAAGTTTGGTGAGGTTGCACTAACCAATGCCAAAAACTCCTCATTGTTCCTTATACTTCTGGCACTAGTATATAGAAACTACAGCATCCTTGTAAGCCTCCAACCACCTTTACTTCCTGTATGACTACCCTATTCAACATTTTTACTTGTGAGATTAGATTCTGTACCTGTTGGTCATTCTATCACTCATTTGCTTCATGGGTTCCTTCACACACTCTTGTGCATCTGCCCTAATTTCTTTAGTTTTCCTGACTTTGCACCTCCACACCCTCAGTGAACAAGCTCTCTCACTGTAGACACCTAACTCTGAATTTATTTAAGTGTAGTCTATCAGCATTGTACGTATCTTTACATCCATCAAACTCAGGCTATAAGTACACAAACTCTGCATCATTCCTTCTGCCAACCTGCACATTGATTCATTAGGTATCGTCACCCTCCTCAGTTCACCTTCATCATAGCTTGGCAGCAAACTCACAAACTTCTTCTTTTTTGCTTCTTCCAATAATTCTTTCACATCCTCCCTTGTACAGTATTTTTCACCTCTCAGATCACTGGTTCCAGCCAAAACAATCATTTCTTTCACCTTCCTATTCTCCATTCTAACAGCATTACTAATATTATTAATTTTAACACCAGATAAAAAAAGATTTTGTAGCACTTGCATGAAATATTCCCCTTATAATAGAATCAGCACAAAAAATTATCTGCACACATTCTCTCATTTATTCTTGCAATTTTCTTTTTGGCTTTGGACCTCTTGCTTATTTCTGTTCTCAGTTCGACTAATCTCTTGCTGCGATTGATAATAACAAGGTTTTTAACTCGTATGCAATTGTTTATTTATACTAGATATATTTCTTCTACAAGTTTTGCTGCCAATATGATGACCAGCATCATTGGGAGGTTATGTAACATAAATAAATAAAAATAAAAAAAATATATAGAAAAAAAAACTGCAGAAAAAGAAATGTTTTCCAAAAGAAATTAATAGCTATAGTTGAAAAGACTGGTATGATAGTCTAATCACAAGTATCATTTGGCATGTTACGTGCAGTCTCTCCATTGTTGTGTCAACAGTATGTGATTGCTGGCATAGGACATGTCTTTAATTGTACATGTTAATTAATGACTTTCAGAATGTGGTGAAAGATCATTCCTTGATTTCTATTTAGTGTTCCTTTTAAGAGAATGATCTCCGAGGACTGCTTGTGAACAACATGTAAAAAACAATTTTCTTCTAAGTATGGCATAGAGGATGCGTGCTAATTTACTCATAAAAATGTTCAGCTGATTCTTCAGATTTTTCCATGTATAAGTTGGCAATAGAGCCCATTGCAAGACCATATATTTGGTAGTAAAATTTTCCTTTCCAAATGAAAAATGAAGATTTTAGGCAATGTTGGAAGAGATGTGTGATGTTAGGAGGAAAGAGGTTTTCAAGTATATCTATTGATTCTTCAACAGGGATGTTGGTAAATAACAAAACTACATCTAAACTGGCTTTCTGATGGGGAGATTTGAATGTTTGAATGTTTATCTACAAAATGCTTCAAGTTTTCTAAATATGAGTCTGTATGTCTTATATGAAGCTTGAGGAGATTAGTTAAGTGTTTAGAGAGAGGATATGTTGGAGAGCTTTTGCCATCAACTATTGGACAAAGAGAAAGATGTCTGTCTGGTGAACTTTGGGTATGCCATATAATCTTTCAGTGATTGGGCATCTACAACTCCGTCTCCACCAACGGCATCTACCACTCACCACCATCACTAGTATTTCCGCAGACAATCACAAACATCCATGCCCATGGCGGGATTCGAACCCGCAGCCTTTTTAGTGGAGAGCAGATACACTATCCATTCGATACATAGAAGTGCAAGTTTTACGCTTTTATAAACCAAAGTGCAGAAGACTAGATCAGATTTATTCTCAACTGAGCAAAAACTATATCATCTGAATTGTATTCTGGAATTTCATAGATAGCATACATTCAAAGAAGGTCTCAAGAATTGACAAAGATCACAAACATAGATTGTCAGAAAATTTCAAGCATTTATATAACGTAATTCACAAAAACAGAACTTTTCAAAATCCTAATAAATTTGTATTAAATTTTTCAAATTATAATCTTACTAATATAGAAACTTCATGCCGGTGTGGCTCAGTGGAAGTGGCGCTTGCATCCTCTGCACAAAGGCACACAAAGATAGACTTTAAGTTTAAGACTATAAGTTTGATTTCAAAGGTATTGATAAGCACAAAAAAAGCTTACAAACGCAAAATCTAGAATATAAATTGTATTGAATATAAATATTATAATAATATATGTCTGTGTGAACTTAATTCTGGGGTGTTGGTTGTTTAAGTTTTTTTTTGATAGGGGACCGTGAAATGTTTTAATTTTTCCAAGGGGGCCTTTTCATCCATAAGTTCTGGAAGCACTGGGTTATACTATAAATTTAAAGATGCCAAGAAATTATATTCCCAGTTTCATCTTTTATCCAAGTGTAAGCAAACAAGGTTTGTGCATGAAATTACTTCATGACTGGGTTACTTGTATATAGAAGCAAATGACTTAACATCAGTTGCCTTAGTATCCCATAATGCAGTGCAAATATCCTTACAGACATGTATAATGCTATGCATTACAAGAAGAGCCACTACCCAGACTGGTTTTGGCCTTTATTGAGGTCTCATCAGTGGGAGCCAGATCGAGAAGTGATACCAAGGTTGATGTAAGTAATGCAGAAGTTATATTTCCATATACAAGTAGCCAAAAGGTGTCACACCTTATTATTAAAAAAAAACTCTGGATTAGAGATAGATTCTGAAAGTTTTTCCACTTAGTTTTCCACTTCTGCATTACTTCAACTTATCACTTCCGGGTCTGGCTCCCACTGATGAGACCTCAGTAAAGATGATGATAGGTTTGGGTAGTGGCCCTTCCTATATGCATAGCATTATACATGTCTGTAAGGATAAGTGCTTTGCATCATGGGATGCTAAGGCAATTGATGTGCAGTCATTAGCCTCTATATACAAGTTGCCCTGTCATGAAGTTACTTCATGCACAAACTTTGTTTGCTCACACTTGGATAAAGGCTGAAATCAAGAATATTTCAAGAAAATCAAGAAAATCAAGAAAAGGTTTGTCATCTTTAATTTATCTTTACTGTACAGAAATCTGTATATAAATTGGATCCATATGAGGTTAGATTGAAGTCTGGCGACATAGATAAGGGATGGCTAATAGACATCCAAGAGTAGTATCTGATGGAACGCAATCAAGGATATGGCAGTTATGTATTAGAGGGTTCTATACTTGTTGCATTGCTAAATTAATTTGAACATTAATGCTATATTTGGAATGAAATGAAGCATCCACTTATTTGCCATGATAAACTGGGCAGCCAGTAGTAAATAAAGATGATTACAAATCCTGCACTATGATTTTGAATAGACATTGTGAGTGAGATAATGTTTGACAGTTCTCTGTGACAATTACAGGCTGTGGAGTTATACTGATGGGATTGCATTATTGCTAGAAATTGGTGAGGCCAGTGATTTGAGACTGATGATGGACAAGGAGATTGCAGAAGTGAAAAAAAAAAAAAAAAAACACCACAGATGCTACTTTGATGTTGAAAAACATGTTGGAAAATTGGAATAAGGAAATTATTATCTCTCTTTATATGGTTTTGATACAACCACATTTGGACTGCTGTGCTCATATTTAGTTACCTAGGTTTCTTGGAGATTGTGGAGAAGGTACATATGAGGATGATTAAAATAGTGTCATGTTTATAGGATTCTTTCTATGAGGTAAGATTAAAGGTTTGTAATTTATAAGAACTCATTGATAGGTACCACTCAAAATATGATAGAAACATGCAAGTTACTAAAGGGATATTGGAGAATGGAGGCAGAAGATTTTTTTCAATTCAGGTTTTCAATAAATACTTCATTGGAGAGAAATAACCTATGAAAGTAGCAAGGATTTGAGAACTAGATTTTTTAATTGGAGATTGGTAAATGAGTGGAAGAAATGAGATACAGAGAGAGAGAGAGATGATGGACATAATGGTTCATGTACGGAGTGGTATCAGGTTTATAATATTAAATAATTAATTTTTGATTAATATTACTGTTATATTCATTTTGTATGGTCTCTGTCTGACTGGATGTGGTGTATTAAATTTGAGTATTTGGAATCTTTGTTAAAAATTTGCCAATTTCACTTTTGATTTAAATTAAACTTTAAAGCATGGGTTGAAATGGTTTTGAAATAAAATAAAATGTTCCTCTCGAAAAAATGCAAAAGGAACTTTTTTTCTAATCGCACAAATTAATAATGCCAGATAGAAATTTTTTAACTTTCCAGATTGGGACAGTTTACTTGTTCCTGTGAAGATATATTTCTGGTGAAAGCAAAAAATGTCTCTCCCAGAAAATAATGCTCTATCTGGAGAGAGAGAGAAACGCACGCACGCGCGCGCACACACACACACACACACACACACACACACACACATATATATATATATATATATATATATATATACAGTCTAGTCACAAATACTGTTATAACTTGAATAGTGTATAACCCTTTAATCCAGGGTTTCTCAAACTGTGTTCCATGGAAGGTGAATAGGTGTTCCGTGAGAAGTTTTGGAATTTGTCATTTTAGTTTCCTAAGCATTTTTCATGAATAAATATTTTATAGTAGAAATATTCTGAGGAGAATAATATTCGTGAATATGTCGAAAAGCTCATCCCCAGAAAGCCTAATAACATCTGTGTATCGTTAATTTTCACACATTGAAACCTTTCAATATTTGGGAACGGGAATACCGCTGTTTATGACGGGTCATAAAAATTGCCTACAAGCGAATGATATAATCACGTAATCACAAGAAAGATATTTATTTAACCAAATATTTCGGTCTGGAAATAGCAGACCATCGTCGGTGGTATTACAAGAACAGTTTAAAAAATATACAAGCTAGAATACTAACAATAGATCGTTGAAATTAGAACATGCCGCGTGATGTTATATCACTAAGTATGAAACGAAATATTTTGAAGTAGAAACATGATTGAATTTGCTATTAAAAAAAAAAAAAAAAAAAAAAAAATTAATGAGTAATCTTGATTAGGCTTTCCCAGATTTTTGATATAGATATGCAGTCATTACGATTCAGGTTGGGATGATGGAGCAAGGCCTCCACGCTTTCCTTGAACAAACGTTCGAACCTATAACGGGATCTATGTAAGAGGCGCGTTTTGGACCAAAGGATGCTGTGGTCAGTTTCAATCCCGTGTTGAGCCAAACCAGACTTTTCAGGTTTATTGTGAAGAATGGATGATTGATGTTCTTGGATTCTTTTTTCAAGAGAACGTCCAGTCTGTCCAAAGTAAGAGAGATCACAGTTGCAAGGAATTTGATAAACTCCAGGAAGAGATAAAGTTGAGCGTTTGTCTTTAGGAGAAGGAAAATGAGAAGACAATTTGTTAATAGGAGAATACGTAGCTGTTAAATCATATTTCTTCAAAATTCTTGCGATAGGTTCTGAAATACCGGAGATATAAGGAATAGGTACTCGACGTATATCTCCGGTATTTCAGAACCTATCGCAAGAATTTTGAAGAAATATGATTTAACAGCTACGTATTCTCCTATTAACAAATTGTCTTCTCATTTTCCTTCTCCTAAAGACAAACGCTCAACTTTATCTCTTCCTGGAGTTTATCAAATTCCTTGCAACTGTGATCTCTCTTACTTTGGACAGACTGGACGTTCTCTTGAAAAAAGAATCCAAGAACATCAATCATCCATTCTTCACAATAAACCTGAAAAGTCTGGTTTGGCTCAACACGGGATTGAAACTGACCACAGCATCCTTTGGTCCAAAACGCGCCTCTTACATAGATCCCATTATAGGTTCGAACGTTTGTTCAAGGAAAGCGTGGAGGCCTTGCTCCATCATCCCAACCTGAATCGTAATGACTGCATATCTATATCAAAAATCTGGGAAAGCCTAATCAAGATTACTCATTAATTTTTTTTTTTTTTTTTTTTTTTTTTAATAGCAAATTCAATCATGTTTCTACTTCAAAATATTTCGTTTCATACTTAGTGATATAACATCACGCGGCATGTTCTAATTTCAACGATCTATTGTTAGTATTCTAGCTTGTATATTTTTTAAACTGTTCTTGTAATACCACCGACGATGGTCTGCTATTTCCAGACCGAAATATTTGGTTAAATAAATATCTTTCTTGTGATTACGTGATTATATCATTCAGTCTTATGTCGCAAGTATCCTTAAAACAACAAATGCCTACAAGCGGATTATAACAATGGCGGCATATCCTCTGTTCTCAAAACTGAAGGAAATTACATGTAGCAAATGTCAGTGACCAAATGGCATATTTTTAAACATGGAAATATTCATGAATTATCGTTAATTTTCACAAATCGAAATCTTTCAACAATCGGGAAACAGAATACAGCAGTTTATGACCGATCATAAAAATTGCTTGCAAACCGATTACAACAATGGGCGGCTTGTTCTCAAAACTGAAAGAAATAACATCTGTGTTGCAAATGTCAGTGATGAATCAGCAAGGAAGTATAAAGAAAATTTTTCCACTGAAATTGAAGATCAAGGTAGTCTGTATCCAGTTCTCAAATCTAATACTGAATTCTTTCTGTATTAGATTCAGTATTAGTATTCAGTACTGTATTCAGTATTAGATTTGAGAACTGTATCCAGTTCTCAAATCTAATACTGAATCTATATTAATACTGAATACTTTCTTCATAAGTTCGTATAGCAGTGTGTAAGTGCTTGTTCTGAAACCGGAGTGCCGTGATTTTTTTAAAAGTAATAGGAATACAGATTTAAATTCTAATATGAATAAGAGACAAGGCACTTTGTTTAATTTTGGTATTAAGAAATCTCTTATTGAAGGTGTTTGTGACAGAACAGATAGTGAGTCATCCACCTCATGCCTACAAAGATCTCCAGGATGTACAAAAGGAGGGGGAAAACTACGAGCACACAGGAGAGAAAGTCTGCATTCACTCTTAAGTACTTATAATATAAATTTTTGGTGATCAGAATAGGATATGTCAATGAAAATCAGCACAAATTAATTTAATGATGGTTTAATTGATGCTTAATTAATAAATAATTAATAATTAATAATAAAAATCAGCAAAATTAGCAATTAATTATTAATTAATACATTACAAAATAACCAAGGTGTTCTATGAAAATTTCCGGATTTGTGAAGTGTTCCGTCATAGAAAAAGTTTGAGAAACCCTGCTTTTAATCTATCAGTAAATCATTTACAGCTTTCAGCACATACAAACCACATGTATACTGCTCAAAACAATTATGGGATTTTTGGTTTTCTTGTAAATTATAAAGTTATAAAAATAATTTGCAAATGTAACACAATTTGTAATAAATATTGATTATTTAAACAATATCTCATCAATTACACCCTATCCATAAGTATGAAATATTTATTCATGTATCATTATTGCAGAAATTTATAATTATCTGACAAACTAAAATATTTTCTAATTGTTTTGAGCAGTGTATAATGTGCATATAGCAGCACTCAATGTTCAAAATGCCCCCCTTTGCCTTCATGCATGTCCTAAGTCAGTGAGGCCATATTGATTACAATATGCACAACATCCGATGGAAATGCTGCCAGTGCTCACTCCAAATCCACCTTTAGGCATGTGATGCTGGGGTATCATTTCTTGTACTCTCTCAAGCTCCAACCACAAGGGCTGAGTTCTGTTGGAAGGTCATCTGCCTACTGCAAAACAAAGTGTTGTTCAGGGGCCATACCACACTTTCCAGCATGGTATCTTGATAAACTTTGGCAGAGGTTTTGATCTCTTTCTCACAGAAATGCAATGTGGATATCCCCTGATACATCCCTCCCATCCAACCATCACTGACAGGTGACAACATCTCTGAATCTTGGGTGATATGGTACATGCTGTGCAACCATCCAGGGCATGTACCTGATAGTTTTGGCAGTTAAATGACTCTTCACTGGTGAAAATCTTCTCATCTATGAAGAGGATATCCCTGTGTCTGGTGTTTGTGTGATGCTGGAGAAGTGCCTTTGATTTAATGAAGTCTCCAGTAGAACAATGATAAGGATCCCCCCCCCTCCTCCAGGTCATCAGTTAGTACGTGTGATATCATTCACTCTGAAACGTTCATCTCTCATGACATGATATTCTGTGTTCTCACTGGATTACATGCCTTCACAAACTGTTATGTCCTACATCATGGTCAACCTGTTCTTTGGTCAGATACTTCTTCTGTATTATTATAACAGTTAATATTTTGGTATACAATCATCCTACTGATCCGTAGTGTTTTAAGCATCTTGAAAGTAACAGGTGGCTGCTTTCCAACTTTGTGAAGTGCTATTATAGCTGCACAGTTCTCATCATCTCTCCACTGCATGTTAACACGTGATAAACACGTGAATGTTGGCTGTGCCACTAACGGAACTGGGCTTGCACAATTCTGTGGGCACCACTAAGGTGTGCAGAGAAGTTGTAATAGTATTTATGGCAAGACTAGATATATTTATTTATTTATTGACTATTTAGGATTAATTTAAAAAATATAATAGTTAAAAAAAAATGATGCCAAAATAGTATTTCTATATTTATTTATTGTTACTGTTAACAAGGAAAGAGAATATTGATAATTTAAATTTATTGAAATATGAAATTAAAAAAAAAGTTTTATTTGTAATATAGAAGATATAAACATTGTATGTGTTTTTTGTCATGTATTTTAAAACAAATAAAAATTAATTTTTTTTTTTTTTTTTTTTTCTCAGATGGAGCATTATTTTCTGAAAGTGAAATGTTTTGTTCCAAAATGTAGTGATTTACCGGGGGGGGGGGGGGATTTGCTGCTCTGGATTAAATCTTCAAAGATTGATATCTTTGAACCAAAACATTAATTGTTTCAGTAGGATAGAAATATATTTACAAAAATATACATCATTCCACTCTGGAATAATTGGCTGAGAATCAAAAAGGATTTGTTCTTCAGATATTTACTTCAATCCCTGCTTTAAAGGCCAGAAGTTGGCAAAATGTATACAAAAATGGTACAAAGGTCAACAAACCCTGTATAATGCATCAGCCATATATAGAAGTTCAGTTCCTATAATAACGAATCACAAAAAGCTGTATGTGAAATTCATCTTGTTATGATTGTCTCAAATTACTTCCTCATTTTTGTTTCTGAATATATTTCATTTTTATGTTCTTTCCATTCATTCATTAGGAAGGCAGACTACTGTTGTTAACTTTTCTGTTCTCATCCTCTGGTTGTTACTGCCTCTTCATAGTTAATTGAATCCAATCTTTGATGTTGTTTGCTAACACAATTCTAAATTAAAAATACCAAGAAATTATATTCTCAGTTTATCATTCATCCAAGTGTATGCAAACTAAGTTTGCACGTGAAGTATCTTCAAGTCTAAGCTACTTGTATAGAGAGGGTAATGATTTCACATCAGTTACCTTAGTATCCCATAATGCAAAGCACACATCCTTTTGAGTGTGTATAATGCTAAGCATTATGGGGATGAGCCACTACCCAGACTGGTTTCAACCTTTATTGTGGTATGATAAAGTGCAGGATACCTCTCCAGAAACTCTGAGTGATCTACAAGATCACTTTAAATCTCACAGAGTTACTCTAAAGGATCACTACTAAACTCATCACTTCTGACCTGAATTACTCCAGTTCAGGAGGTTCAGTGGTGACTCCACTCAGTGACAGGTAAAGACCTGCCACCGAGTAGAACAATTCTACTCTTCAAGAAGCAAGCCGAAGACAAACATTAATAAATGTGATCAGTGGGATCCAGACCCAGAAGGGATACCAAGGTTGAAGTAATGCAGAAATCGTATATTTCCCATATACAGGTAGTAAAAAGGTGTCACACCTTATTATTAAAATACTCTGTATCAGAGCTAGTTGTTGAAAGTTTTTTTCACTTGGTTATAAATTAAATTAAAGATGAAATTCTAGCTTTGTTTTTTCCTCTCTCTCTCCAGTATATTCCCATAAAACTAATCTCACTTTTAATGGGTTGTTTTGAAAATAATTACTTGTCTCTCCTCTAAATATACAAAACAAAGTTTTCTTCTCTTGCATTTTCTTTTTTTATATTTACATGTTTTTTAAATTAATATTCATTTTTAAGAACTACAAATAGTGTTTTCTGGCAAGACATGTTTGTAAATATAGAATATCATAATATTCTGTCTTCAGATGTTAAAGTAGTTTAGGGCCTAAATACCGTTATAAAAATTAAACCTCTTGCTAAATTCAAAATTTCATTTGTTTAAATAATAATACATTACTATGTTAAAAAACGTTTAATTTTCTTGACCAAAAAAGCTCTGGAAAGACTTTTAATGGGATTATATTGATCAAGTGCATATAATAAACAACTAAGTTATACCAACTAGTTTCAACAACTAAGTCTGTTGGCATCTTCAGGGTACATAACTGATGTAAGGCACTGAAAAGTAAAAAACTGTTACAAACTATAATCAACCGATTCCAATTATATTAAACAAAGAACAGAGCGCATACAATACATTCATAGAGTGTGGATGATATCACTTGTTGTTATTTAGGAACGTTCTATAGTTGGCACTATAATTCAGTTCTGGCGATTTGAAGGATCTGATAAGGGTCTTCCAGAGCACGGGCAAGATTAGTCCTTGGTTCCTGTTAAGGTTTTGTATACAGTAGGCAACTGTTGTGGCCTCCCTTTTAAAAGGGAGCGGAAGTCCTCCTCCATGTAAGAAATTGTGCTTCTATCCCACTCTATGGTATGGTTCGTTCTTGAGAAATGAAAAGCTAACCCCAATTTTTCTTCTCTGTTATTATTGATGTCACCTATGTGTTCTTTTTGCCTAATTTCAAGGCTCCTTGAAGTTTAGCTGATGTAATTCAAGCCGCATGAGCAGGGTATGTTATAAACTCCAGCATATTTGGAGAAAGGATGCTATCTTTTGGAGATCTTAAGAATTGTCTAGTCATTTCTGTGGGTTTAAAGGCCACTCTTATTTTATGTGGTCTAAGGAGTCTAGCAATCTTATTAGAAAATCATCTTGTTGTCTTTGTCGGGGTTCAGAGAAAAGTATCTTGTGGAGAAGTCTTCAAGGAAATCCATTCATGGTAAGGTTGGTGGATATCAGGGATAGTTCTTCCTGGAGGTCTTGTTGATCTGTTGTAAGGAGAGAGGCACGGTTCTTCAACATGTGTACAATACTAAGTTTCTGAGAAATTTGGTGGCAGGAAGTGAAATGTAAATACATTTCTACACTACACAATCAAATTCACTCTAGAACTTGAAGAAGATAACCAATTATCATTTCTGGACACTTTAATTAAGAAGCTTCCGAATGGTGGTATCAACCTCTCTGTTTAGTGCAAACCTACCAATACAGGACGTTATTTACATTTCACTTCCTGCCACCACATTTCTCAGAAACTTAGTATTGTACACATGTTGAAGAACTGTGCCTCTCTCCTTACAACAGATCAACAAGACCTCCAGGAAAAACTATCCCTGATATCCACCAACCTTACCATGAATGGATTTCCTCAAAGACTCGTCCACAAGATACTTTTCTCTGAACCCTGACAAAGACAACAAGATGATGTACGTTATATTTCTACCATTGTCATTCCATACTTCAGGACAGTTTCCAATAAGATTGCTAGACTCCTTAGACCACATAAAATAAGAGTGGCCTTTAAACTCACAGAAACGATTAGACAATTCTTAAGATCTCCAAAAGATAGCCATCCTTTCTCCAAATATGCTGGAGTTTCTAACATACCCTGCTCATGCGGCTTGAATTACATCGGCCAAACTTCAAGGAGCCTTGAAATTAGGCAAAAAGAATACATAGGTGACGTCAATAATAACAGAGAAAAAAACTCGGAGTTAGGTTTTCATTTCTCAAGAACGAACCATACCATAGAGTGGGATAGAAGCACAATTCCTTACATGGAGGAGGACTTCCGCTCCCTTTTAAAAGGGAGACCACAACAGTTGACTGCTGTATACAAAACCTTAACAGGAACCAAGGACTAATCTTGCCCGTGATCTGGAAGACCCTTATCAGATCCTTCAAATCGCCAGAACTGAATTATAGTGCCAACTATAGAACGTTCCTAAATAACAACAAGTGATATCATCCACGCTCTATGAATGTATTGTATGCGCTCTGTTCTTTGTTTAATATAATTGGAATCGTTGATTATAGTTTGTAACAGTTTTTTACTTTTTAGTGCCTTACATCAGTTATGTACCCTGAAGATGCCAACAGACTTAGTTGGCGAAACTAGTTGGTATAACTTAGTTGTTTATTATATGCACTTGATCAATATAATCCCATTAAAAGGCTTTCCAATACATTACTATGTTCCAAAATGCCAAGTAAAACTGCAAGCTTTTGAATTGGAAGTTTTCAATTAGGTTATGAAAGCAAGCTGAGGTTTTTTTTTGTTTGTTTTTAGTTTGAAATGGTAAAGAATTCAAATAAAATTTTTTAAAAAAAGATTTACATGGAGAGCCTAGATTTGTGAAGTGACATTTGTAATTAGTACTTATATTTGTATTTGATTCTGCTTTTGATGTTTTTAATGAATATTACTGCTAAACAGGCTAATATAAATGATGTGGATGTATTAGGAAGAAATTCACTTCATTTAGCTTCTCAGGCAGGAATGATCAGATCTGTTCAGTATTTAGTTAACAGTCATTATTTAGATGTTAGTAGTCAGAGTTCTGATGGCCAAACTGGACTACATTTTGCTGCTAAGGTAAGTTTTGTTTTGTTAAGGTGTATTTAGATATTATATAAATTATATATATATATATATATATAATTTCTTTATATATTTATATATATAAATAAAGAAAATCTTATCTTTGGACATATGATTAAAAACATGGGAGAAAAAGTAAAAACTGTCTTCTGAAGATATTTAACACTTCCTGGAATACAGGTAAACAGCCAAAAATCTGGAAACATAGTCATTATACCCATACTAAAACCTAACAAAAACCTAAGTGACTGTGAAAGCTACAGAGCAGTAGCTTTGACTGTACTCTCTGTAAACTAAACGAGAGAATAATACATACTAGACTTATGAATTCGCTCTTAGAAAATAACAAGATCAACTTCTCCCAAACTGCATACTGGTCTCATCACAGCACAGAAAACAACTTTTTTTTTATCTTTGCTAATCAGTCATAGATGGCTTCCAAGAAAAACCACCAAAGAGGACAACAGCAATCTTCTAGGATCTTACAGTTGCCTTTGATCATGTATAGAAATAAAAGTTAATAAAAATTGCATATGATACTGGAATAAGAGGGAACACATTAATTTGGATTTCAGACTTCATGAAAGGAATAAAAGTAAAAGTCAATTGAATTTATTACATTGACTTTTACTTTTTTAAAAAAGTCCTAATAAATCAATACAAGGCTTAGAAAGATGGGCAAAGGAATTTAAATTACAGATAAACCGGGGAAAAACAAAACTGAGTATCTTCTCCACTGATAGAAAAAATAGACATAATAACGACCTCCAAATCAAAATATATAATACCAACTTCCAAATCAGAATATATAATACCAAAATAGGAAAAACAGTGTCTCTCCAAAATACTTATGCCTAGCTCTAGATACTAAACTGAGATTTACAACTCATATTACAAATATATCTAATAAAGCTCTCAAAAAGCTTAATATCACCAAAAGGCTTTGCAGAACAAAGTGGGGTGCAAAACTGAAGACACTCAAAATTACATATACAGCGCTCATATGACCCACTATGGCAGTGCTTTCCAAACTTTTCATGTTGGTGATACACTTTTTAGACAAACATAATTTCGTGCCACAGTAATTCAGTCTGATGGGCTACATGGTCCGTATTAATGCAGACCGTTCAACAGTTGATTCTTGTGTAGTTTCCTCTATAGCCAATACATTTTGTTCATCACGAACGTCACCTTCAGCTTTTCTTTTATTAATTAGAAACTTATCCATTTTACGGGTAATTCAACACTAATTTGATAAATAAAACTGTGTGAATTTATTGTAAAGCTTTAACAGTAACTAAACAAAAAATAAAAGCACCAACTCTTTGTTTATTCACGTTGTAGAATAAACATCAATAATAACATTTGTATGAATAAGTGGGGCGCTTTTTTTTTTTTATTGGTCAAACGATAATAATACGATAATAAGAACCGAGCGACTACTATGTGATAAAACCACAGGGATGAATTCGGCTGCATTTATTCTCCATTATTTATCGAAATATATTGATATGAAATATTCTTAAAGGTTAAAAATAATTAAAAGATAGTTTGTATATATAATTTTGACGGCGCTAACTAAAAGTCGTACTGGTACTTTGCGAAATGGATTCTGCTGTGGAAATTTTCAGCGATTATTCTGTTTAACGCTTTATGTTTGCACAACACACCTTCACACTGCAGCCGACACACTAACGTTTCGCGACACACAGTTTGGGAAGCTCTGCACTATGGAATATGCCTCATCCATCTGGGCTCCAGCTTCTACTAGCTCAAAAGAAAAACTTGACAGAGTTTTTCTTTTGAGTCAAGAGCAGCAAAAATTATTGTAGGTGCAGTCTCATCCACAAATAATTTAAAAGCCCAACAAGAGCGTGGACTTCACATACTAAAAGACAGAAGAAAACTCTCTACAGTTAAATTCACTAACAGAATCAGGAGCCAACAACAGGATCACATCTCATTCAGGACCTTCAATGCCTGGACAGGAAAATCTAGACTAAAGAGATCATCTACTTTACAATATGATCATGAAATTAGAAAACAGATCAACTTAGAGTACTTGTCTATCGAAATAAGGAGCTTTAGGATCTTCCTCAGCCATAGCCAAGTTAACCAGTCTTGGGCATGGACAGTAGGGTTTTTTCCGCCAGTTTAGCTAGGGTTTTTCATCCCGCAAGCCGGCCACCCCTCCGTGAACACACAGGGATACAGCCAGGAATACTCTGTGGGCATAGGAGTGACCATTCTATCCTCATATTTTGGTTATGAAATCCAAGCATGCTTGGAGGGTTGTGGGCCTGAAAGGCCTGTTAAAGCCATTGGGATAGGATGTCATCGCCTACAGTGATGGATAATCTGATGAAGCACTTAATCAAGGAGGAGCAGGGGTTTTATTAATTCTACCTGGAGGTGAGGAAATGCAAATCAAATCTACAGCTGTAAAAATAGCTTCAAACTTCACTTGTGAATTAACAGCCATACAAGCAGCCCTAAAGTTCTCCCTCTCTCTAATCCAGTAATAACATTACAGAAGGAATAACCATCTACAGTGACTCAAAATCTGCACTTGAAACATTAAAAAATGGGAAAAAAAAATCATACAGGATTTCATGAACATCTAACAACGTTAAATTTGAAAAACAAGAACTGTACACTGCAATGGATACACCAGCCCAAGTAAATATTGAAGGCGTTGAGAAAGCAGACAAACTAGCCAAAGAAGCAAGACACTCCCCTCAAAAATTACACCAACTACCACTAACTGATGCTAATTCTGTTGCAAAAATAAGATTGTTAAAAGAAACTATCAAGAAGAAGCATGAAATCAGCAAAATTAATGAAAATAGAGAAATAACCACAATCATCACCAGATTAAGGACAGAACATTTTAAAGGCATGAAAATTCAGCCGGATGGTACTAGAAGCTAGATGAACTGTTCAGGAGTCAAACTAACACCTGCCCATATCTATTCTTATCCAGCAACTGCCACTGCTTTACAGAAAATCAACTATAATCCTAGAGAAACGCTCTACTCCATCAAAGTTTAACAGATTGCCAAAGCAGTTCTACAGGCTCATGGTCATATCTAGAAGCTTTTCAACAAACTCAACAACAACATTCATAGGTGATATTTTTCCTTACATTCTATTGTTAATGCTGGGAATAAATATCAAGTTAGCTTAAACAGTTTCAGAAGTTAGAAAAGGTGTCTCTAGCAAGCAAAGATATATGTAGCTGGTTGATTTGAGTTGTTTAAAAAAATATTAAATTTTATTGGGGATTTTATTGTGTTTATTTTATTTCATTACAAGTACAGGTTTTTAAGTTGGCACTATTGAAATCAGTGTTTTTTTTTTTTTTTGTATCACTAATGTTTTTTTTTTTGCTAGAAAATTATTGTATCTAGTTGCAATCTTATTCATCTTGGCGGCCACCAGATCTAACATATTGTTGCCCTGCTGCCACCAAAATAAGTATTTCAATCTCGGGAGTCATTTGAAAGTACGACATGTGGAGAGAGAGAACTGCTGAGAAAGGAGATGGAAGGTATGAAGACTGAGTTGAGGAAGATGAATGAAGAGATTAGAAGGTTGGAGAGGTTGGCTAGTGTGGGGAGAATGAGAGTGGATATGAGAAGGAAGAGGAGAGAAGGTGGTGAGAGAATGGGAGAGATGGCAAGAGAAAAAAATTGGCAAAAATTAACAGTGTGAAACAAGGGATAGAGAGAGAGAGAGATGAGAGGAAGAACCCATACGCTTCTCTTTAGATTTCCGACAGCGAATCTAGCATGACAGTGGACTCAGGTAAGAGGTTTGAGAACCCTAAGACAAACTTCCTTCTCTTTCAAGAAGAATTGAAAGAAAAGGAAGCTTATATATCTGTTTATATACGCTCAGATTTCCCTTGTACACATGCGCGCATCTCTCGAAAATGGTCATGTTATGAAGTAAGTAACAAAGTCACATATCATGAGAGATTTGACATTACTACATCAGTGATAGAGGCATGTTATTATTATTATCTGTTTGGGTAAAAATCATTAAGAGATATAATAAGCTAGAGAGCAACATGCTCTCATATAAGTACACGTATAAATTAGAATAAAACAGTATGGGTGGTGGTCAATAAGAGCTGAAATTATTGCTTCGAGCCTAAAATAAGGGTTTGCTGGAAAACATGAAGCACTTAAGTGGACTGAATGCGTGCCATCCAATTTCTTGGGATTTTTATTCCACCATTATTATTAAGTTGATCAGTATTTCACAGGCTTCTTTAAATTTATGTTCATACTAGTTTTTTGTATGATGCAAAGAACAGGTACTTTTCCAATCTGTTTGCTGTAGGGTGTTAAGAGTATGATCTGAGAAGCCTGTTTCACCAAAATTGTTAAATTTAATATGTCATTTGTGTTCTTTTTTTTTACTGGGATTTGTACGTCCAGTTTCACCAGTGTAAGTAAGTTAGGTGCAATGGATGTGGTATATGGACGTAATGGTGAACATCGAACGGGGAATCGGTCACTTACCATCAGAGATAGCTAACAACATCAGACTTGACGTAGCCAACATCCTCGCGCATTCTTTGCCACCAAAAAGTAATTTATCATATGCCCAACGTACAGCTCTCCTGAAACTACGTAAAGAAAAAAGTATCATCATCACCAGAGCGGATAAGGGTAATGCCACAGTCGTTCTTAATACCAGTGAATACAATCGTAAAATGAACATTATCCTCCGCGATCGCACTACCTACATCCCGCTAGAACACGACCCCACAAAAACACAAGCTAAGAAACTAAAAATCTTACTCAAAAAAGTATCTTCCTGGCCCCCTGACGTCACGAAAAAACTTAAACCTTTCCGCTCCCGTCTCCCCCGAATATACAGTTTACCAAAAATCCACAAACCCAATTCCCCACTCAGGCCTATAGTAGATGCCACCAATACACCTTGCTATAGACTATCTAAACAGCTGGCCAACTCTCTGATCCCCCTCACCGGATGGTCCCCTTCCTATATAAAAAACTCGACCCACTTTAAAGCCCTCACAGAAAATTTAACCTTGAATAAGACAGACATATTGGTAAGCTTTGATATCTCCTCTTTGTTTACCAATATTCCCTTAATTGACACTTATCTCTCTTAGAAAACGTTTTTCCCTCTGACATCTTAGATCTTTTTCCTTTGCCATTAACTCTGGGTATTTCTCTTGGAACAACAAAATCTACAAGCAGATAGAGAGAACTGCCATGGGTCCCCCCCTCTCACCCCCCCTTGCCAATTTCTATATGGAAGATTTCGAAAAACGAGCCATAGACTCAACCCCACTCAAACCTATCTGGCTAAGATATGTAGATGATGTGTTCTCTATTTGGCCTCATGGCCCAGACATGTTAGACTCCTTCCTCAGTCATCTCAATAGTCTACATCCAAGAATCCAGTTCACTATGGAAAAGGAAAAGAACAATTGTTTACCCTTCCTAGACACCTTAGTCACACGCCTGCCTAATGATACACTTACTTTCACCGTATACAGAAAACCCACACACACAGGCAGATACATTCACAAACTCTCCCACCACCACCCCTCTCAACAATATGGCATTATTAAAACCCTTACCAAGAGAGCCCACAATCTTTGTTCCAGTGGAACTGCCCTCACTACTGAGCTTAACCACATACACAGCACTTTCCTCTCCAATGGCTACAGTGATCACAGTATCAAAAAAATAATCAACTCCTCCCCCATTCCCCGTCCTTCTCGTCAACAAGATTTTAAAAATGCCATCACCATACCCTACATCCGTGGCACATCCGAAAAAATAGCCAAGATACTAAAAAAGTACAACCTACACACAGCATATAAGCCCCACCGCAAACTTGCTGCCCTTATCCGTTCTACAAAAGATCAGCTCCCTCCTCTCTCTCTGCCTGGAGTTTACAAAGTACCCTGTTCCTGTAAGCTGGCGTACTTTGGACAGACAGGCAGATCAGCATCCATCCATCTAGAGGAACACAAGTCGTACATCTTCAAACACAACTATGGCCATTCAGGCTTGGCTGACCATGTTTTGGACACCACCCACAGGGTATAATGGAAGAAAACCACCATGCTCCACCACAGCAAATTCAAGAAAGAGAGACTTTTCTTAGAAGCAGCAGCAGCAGCTCTCAAAAACCAACCAAATCTCAATAAATACAGTTGCATTAAGCTTCCGAAGATTTGGGAAACACTCATCACCAGAATTCCCACTTTACATTCCAGGCCACCTACTACTGCCCTTAGAGGGCGCTCTACCTAGATAGGACTTTAGTGTCACCCACGTGGTTGGGCTTAGTATTGTTTGTTATTTGTGTATATGTTACATTAATTGTTTTTGTAATCCTCGTAGATGTCCTAGTGACTAGGACGAAATATAGGAAGTATTAAATTCTATTTTAATTCTTTTTGAGTGTTGTAAAAAATCCATTAAGCCTCCAACATAATGTCCTCACAGCACTTAAGCCTCTACACACGTATTGCTGGAATAAATATATTAATCTTAAAGGAGATTATGTTGAAAAAGAAAAATAATTTTGAAATTATAAATTTGTTAGGCTGAGAACTATTCAGACCACCTTCGTATACCCTTAAAACATGTAGCCAAATGTCATCTAGTCCTCTGCTTTATTGACATTTGGCATACTCAGTATTTGGAATATATCCTCTTCATTCATTTCTAACACTTTACCATTCCTTATCTCTTGAGAGATAAAGCCTGCTGTACCAGGATGGAACACACCAATGAAATAATCATTAAATAATTCAACTATGCTATCTGCATTTATCACCCAAGTCCCATCTACATCCAGCAGGATAATCCATCCATAATAATTTTCCCTCCTCCTTTCTGTGTAATGACAAAATTCCTTATGATTCTCTTTGCATTGCAACACTAGTGTCCTCTCTCCATTATGATTGTAGTCTCCTTCGTAGCCTGAGCCTAATATTCCTCATGCAACTTTTTTTTTTTTTTCATCTGCATTTCCTATTTAATTTCTCTAGTCATCCATTGGACTCCATCAGTTTATCTTCTTCACTTGTGGTGAAGATTTAATTTCTCTCACAATCAGATCCTCTAATGCTATGACTAAATTAAATACTCTTGATCCTTGTGTTCTCTCTACCATGTACTGTCTGAAACTATTGTGCTTTAAGAGAATCAAAAAATTAGCTCCCTTAGTACTACATGCTGCCCAGTTGATATTACTATAGCTGAAGTCCTCCATAATGATCACTTGCTTTGGACTTGTCAAACTAATTTGTCTAAACATTTCTTGCTCATCACCAATATTCCTTGGTCTGTAGTAACATTCCACTAAATGTCATGCATTACAAACATCAATCTCATACCATATGCTCTAAAAGCCATTAGTTACACTGTGATTCTCCATCCTGAGAGGACACAATTCATCTCTTATCATGAATAGCAATCTACCACCACATTTAACTTCCCTATTCTGCCATCTGCTGAAATATGTTCTACCCCTTTGTTTTCTATCCCTGTTAGAACTCCCTCCTCAGTAAACCAAGTTTATTAACACACCTAAATATTTGGAAAATTGTCCAAACTGTTGATGAATTGTTGTGCAGTGTCCACCCATCTGTTGAGAACATAACAAAAAAAATCATCTTCGTGTTTCAGGGAGTGAACTCCCTGAATTTAGCTATTACCAGCAATCTTTGAAGAGACTGAGTCAGTCATTATCACAAACTTATTCTTTTTTTATGCCTAATGCCCCTAACATTTGTATACAGAAAATCCAGTGCATTTGTCACATTCATTTAGCTACAACTAGTTGAGCTCTCCTGCTTTGCTGAGGTGAACTTATACTGCTAGCAGTTCACTTCAGGGTATTTACTTGAGTATTTGGTGCTGGTGCATTTGTCATGGTGTAGAATTGTGAGCATTATAACACTTCATTATAAACAACATTAGAAGTTTCATCATCCTCGACAAAAATAATTAAATTTCTCAGTATTGTTAACTTGAGAAAATGCTACATATACCTGCCCGTGTCCAAAACATTAACCTCTTAAATCTAAACCTGCTTATAGAATTTAATTTTTCTCACAATCAGATCCTTGGGCTTTATTAATCGTTATTGCAAAGAAAACTGTTATTCCTGAAATTGTAACCATATAAACACAAATGGATGAGGGATATCCAAGGAATGAAGACAATTTCTCCAATACTAGGACCTGTAAATATCAAAGCTTCTGTCATATTCAGTTTCAACAGTTTTACTTGTAACTTAATTCTATTGCAAAGATTTGGGGATTAGTGCTGATTTGGATGAAAAACCCTATACAACATAATAGGAACACCTATTTTCGATTTAATTTCGTGACCAGGCATTCCAGATGGATTAAGTGAAATAATTAAGCCTTGGTTCCATGGGATACGGAACCAGGGCAGTGTTTGTTGAAAATCACCACCATATAAAACAGTTATTATTAAAACAATATCTAAAAAAATGGCCACAAAATAGTGGCCAGATATCGAAGGGAGGTAAAAAAAATTAATCACTACTCCATAAGGTGTACATTGATGAAAATGCATGTAAACCATCTTTAGAACATCCTCTATCTATTGATGAAGAAATATAATATATGTTAAAGATACCAAGATATTTTAAAACTGGTTTTACTCCATTTCCCGAGTAAGCAAACAGACAAACAAGTCAAGTTTGCGCCTGCACGTATTGCGAGTCTAGCTGACACTCAAAGTAGTGCAAGATCAAGGCAACTCATGATAAAAAGTAGAATAAGCTCTGATCACTAATCTTAATATTTACCCTTAATGCAAAGCACATCTCCTGGAGGAGATGTATGATGCTTTGTATTAAAGGCAAGGGGCCACTACCCAGCCCGGTTTCAACCTTTATTGAGGTCTCATCAGTGGGAGCCAAGCTAGAAATTTCAACCTTTATTGAGGTAGAATGGGAGTTCATGCCTTTCATCACTGGCCTCTTTAGATTTAAAAAAAGTTGTGCTGAGAGTCAGCTTGGTAGTGAGAGAGGAGGAGAAAAATAGAGTGGATATTAGTAGATAGTTAAAAGAGGCCTCAGTCGATCTACTTGGCCTGACTTAAATGTCAGCACCAAGAAGATCTCTGACATTATCTCCCTCCATCCATTCTTTTCAGCTTTCCCCGGTCAGTCACCTCTTCAGGTGTCTGCCCGAGGAAAGTGGGGAAAAACAAATGAAAGAAGCACCACATGAAAAAGAGGAACTGGTAAATAACATTAAAAATTACATATAACAATTTGTAAGAAACTAGGTGAATTCTGAAATTTTAACCTGAATGACCAGTTTAATACTGAGAAGAGTGGGGGCAGAGCCTGGCCTGGGTGATGCAGCCCACAAGGAGCTGCACCGCCTCGGTGTAAGCCTTCGCAGCCCAGGTTCTCAGGATACCCCCTCCTGTGTGGAATAGACATAGACCTTTTTTGCAACAAAAATTCTAATCTGAAAGAGGACAAAAAGAAGAAAAAACAAACCAGATTTTTTTGTTTTCTGTCTGGCAGATCTATACTAGGAACGGACTTACTTGCCAGCATGTTAGGTGAGGTTTAAATCCTCCTGCTCTCTATTTTTGTGGGTTCTAATTATGTGATCGGCTAATTTATCTCTGCGGACATAGTTTAGCATGTAAAGGCCTCTGTACAATGCTAGTCCCATGTCGTCCCCTGCATCAATAAAATCGTTAATCTGTTCAGGAGTGATTTCATTTATGTCCTCGACAAACATATCATTCTATTCTGCGCTGACAACTTTAGGCCCGTTTTTTCCTGTGAGTATGAGTTCAGTTTTTCCGAATGTTTCTATTGCTGTTCTTAATAGCTTCACATGCTCGGGGAAGTCCTTTAAGAGATGCAGTATTGGTGCATTGGCTTTCGCGTGAGGGAACTTTGTGGTTTCTGAAGTTGCCTTATTTTTCCAACTTGTGCTGGACTTCCTTGTTTCGATTTTTTAATATTTACTTCTTCAGGGCTGGCTGGCCTCTTTTGTGCGGTTTCTGCATTGTTGATTTCCATATCTACTGCCTCCGTGTCCTCGTCTATTGTGACTGCAGTGATAGTTCTGTTTTGTTGGTGCTGCTGGTTATTTTCGGTTGCTATGTCTGTAGTGGTGGTTTGATCAGTGGCCAGTTCCTCTTGCCCTTCATCTCTTCTGGTTGCAGGCTTCTCCACTGGTGTACTTGGCAGTGTTTTGGAGGTGGCCTGCTGATTCTTTGTTGTTCCCTCATGTGCAGCCTTTAGGGTGGGGAAATCATTCGGTTCTGCGCCAATGACATTTTTGGCTGTTGTTTCTGTGTTGGGCGTAATAGTGCCTCCCAATTTTTCGGCCAGATTTCTGTCCGGACAGGTGTCTATTTTATGGCCGTTAGTGCCGCATTTTAGGCATGCCGATTGGCACTATGCTAGTGTATGACCCGCTGTTAGGCAGTTCTTACACTTTGACTTTGGGCACTGGGCCCCAAGATGAGTCAGGGCTCCACATTTAAAACGTTGCCTCTTTACTCCCGGGTAACTCACCATTACCCTGCAGACCTGATCATTACAAAATTCGGAACTTCTGTTTTCATCGTTAACGAGAACGTGACTTCCCCCGACATCCATTCAGAGTAGTCAGCGTCTTTGCCTACTTGGACATCTCGTACGATTCCCCATTTCGAAAAGATTTGATTAATTATGTCGTTCCCTCCTTCTAGGTATTCCAGAGGGAATCGCTCTATTCTCATCTTTTTAGAGATGCTACCAACGACAAAAGGATGGCAAAGTTTCCCTTGACACTCAACCCCTTTGAGTAGTTTCTCCCTTGTTGTATTTTTACAAACTACTTGATATCTGCCACCTCCATAGGGGGTAAAGCCAGAAATATTATCTGCCCCTACGCAGTCAATTAGCGCTTTCGCAAACGTCCTCTTGTGTACACTTGCGTTGATTTTGAACCCGAGGGTTCTTACTCTCGGTAGAGCCGAAGACATACTTCAAAAAAAAAGGGAAAAGTAGACCCTTGTATGATCCAAGTCCTCAAAAAGACAGACCTGTAGAAAAGGCCAAGCTTTCCCTGTTTGCAGATAAAAAAAACCTGTTACAGGGGGAACACAAAGAACCAAAGAAGAAAAAAAAGATAAAGGGTTCTTACCAAGGCAGCAGGACTGGAATAGGAGCTCTCTCTCGGGGTCTGGTAACTGGAATCCAAGGCTGGGATACTTTCACTGCAGAGCTGGAGTATGGAGCTTTCTCCCGTGGCTGCTAAAGCTGGAACTTGTCTCATCAGTGGGAGCCAAGCTAGAAATACCAAGATTTTAGTAATACAGAGCTTATAAGTATTTTACCATAACAAGTTACCATAAGGTGTTTTGACCTTATTAAATAAAAAGCTCAGAATGAGAGATAGATGTAGAAAGTATTTTACCTTGGATATAATAAATGTTAAAGATACCAAGATATTTTAAACCTGGTTTTACTCCATTTCCCAAGTAAAGCAAACAGACAAACAAGTCAAGTTTGTGCCTGCAAGTGTTGCAAGTCTAGCTGACCCTGCACGTAGTGCAAGGCAACTCATCGTAAAAAGTAGAATAACTTGAAAAAACAGACAAACTTGACTTGTTTGTCTGTTTGCTTACTTGTGAAATGGAGTAAAACCAGGTTTAAGATATCTTGGTATCTTTAACATTTATTATACCCAAGGTAAAATACTTTCTACATCTATCTCTCATCCTGAGATTTTTATTTAATAGGGTCAACACACCTTATGGTAACTTGTTATGGTAAAATACTTATAAGCTCTGTATTACTAAAATCTTGGTATTTCTAGCCTGGCTCCCACTGATGATATAATATAATACCAGTGAAATATTAGCTTTTAAGTTAATAAATAGTTATTTTCTTATCAATCTGTGTTCGATTCAATACCGTTTAAATTCAATTCAACATTATAGCAAACATTACTATATTGCAGAGTCGGACAGGATATGTAGAGAGTAGTAATTTATATACATATGTAGAAAGTATTTTACCTTGGGTATATAATAAATGTTAAAGATACCAAGATGTTTTAAACCTGGTTTTACTCCATTTCCCAAATAAGCAAACAGACAAACAAGTCAAGTTTGCGCCTGCAAGTGTTGCAAGTCTAGCTGACCCTGCACGTAGTGCAAGACCAAGGCAACTCATGGTAAAAAGTAGAATAAGCTCTGATCACTAATCTTAATATTTACCCTTAATGCAAAGCACATCTCCTTGGGGAGATGTATGATGCTTTGTATTAAAGGCAAGGGGCCACTATCCAGACCGGTTTCGACCTTTATTGAGGTCTCATCAGTGGGAGCTAGGCTAGAAATACCAATAAAGGTTGAAACCGGTCTGGGTAATGGCCCCTTGCCTTTAATACAAAGCATCATACATCTCCTCCAGGAGATGTGCTTTGCATTAAGGGTAAATATTAAGATTAGTGATCAGAGCTTATTCTACTTTTTACCATGAGTTACCTGGGTCTTGCACTACATGCAGGGTCAGCTAGACTTGCAACACTTGCAGGCGCAAACTTGACTTGTTTGTCTGTTTGCTTACTTGGGAAATGGAGTAAAACCAGGTTTAAAATATCTTGGTATTTTTAACATTTATTATACCCAAGATAAAATACTTTCTACATATCCTGTCCGATTCTGCAATATAGTAATGTTTGCTATAATGTTGAATTGAATTTAAACGGTATTGAATCGAACACAGATTGATAAGAAAATAACTATTTATTAACTTTAAAGCTAATATTTCGCTGGTATTATATCCAGTGTTAAATCTTGAATGAAGAGATTTCACTACGAAATATTTCATTCAGGATTTAACAAGCTTTAACACTTGCAGGAGTAGACTTCTGTGGCTAATTGGTTTAAAAGACATATTTTGGTGATTACACCACATTTTTTATTATTCAGTTATACAACATACTGAAATAATAGTTCCCTGACAAGTTTCATAAATCGTAGGATTTACATCTTCAGGGGTAAATAGTATAACTTAAAGTTTAAACAAGAGAAATTAATAAATACAAATCATAACTGTCTGGCTATTCATAAACTCAAATAACAGAATGCAGATATAAAACGTTATTGACGTTGAACAATACTTGATGTGACATATTCTTGTTCTCGTTCATACAGTCCGAGCTCAGATTGAGGTAGATTTTTTATTAGAGCTGACCACACTTGATGGAGAATTAAACCTTGATTTTTATTGCTTTGGGTTGGGTTTTTCAGCATATTAGCAACTTCTTTAAATTTTCTTATATAGCAGTTGTTTTCTATGTATGACATCATCGTTTTTTGCCAGAGTACATCGTGTCCAGTGGAAGTGGTATGGAAAGCAAGACCCGTTTTTTGTTCTCTTTTTGGTGTTCAGCCATGCGTATTTCTCCAGATCTTCCTGTCTGTCCTACGTAGAAAATCCCGCAAGAGCAATGGATTTTGTAGACTCCTTGTTTTTTAAGAGGATGATGAGAATTTAATGAATAAACACAACATAAAAGTAGGCTTCCTTCTTATGGAAAAAATCTCAAGATTCCTACATCCACCAAAACCACCTCATCATCCTCTTAAAAAACCAGGAGTCTACAAAATCCATTGCTCTTGTAGGATTTGCTACGTAGGACAGACAGGAAGATCTGGAGAAATTACTGGAAAGCCTTAAAGATATTGTATCTTGACATTGGATGATTCTATGTAAAGGAATATTACCTATCTTTCTATGTTTAACAAAGGAAGAATAATTTGTGAAATATATGTTAGCGTGTGAAATTATGAGTTCAAGGTACACAAGCGAGACACTCGGATTAGCAGCAGAGCCTATGGCAGTCACGTACGCACGAGCTTCCTGGAAGATGCTAGGAGAGAAGAACGGAACCGCGTGCAGAAAAATGGTGACGGGTGAAAAGGTGTGATGCAGAAGGAGTGCCGATAAAGGTGCAATATAAAAAGGGTTGGCTCCCCCAGTTCGAAGACTTTTTTTTCTTGGGTTCCAGTTTTTCCTGGTGCACTGCTGTTAAGCATCAGTGCCTGTCACTCGAGGCCCTCAGCTTGAGTTGTTCCCTGAGATGTGTAGGTGATCCCAGCCAACGGAACGATGTCTCGACGGAGATAAGCGGCAAAGTAGCGAGCCAAGTGTGGGAATTTCATCAGCATACAGAGGAAATTTATGCAAGCTGACCATCATGCTAGACCACGTGGACCATCTTAAGCAGAGATGTTTCTTGTCCACATCGGAGAGGATAAATCACGATAGTGAGCTCCAAACCAGGCCTAGGCGAGACGACCGTCAGGATAAAGAATAAGTAAGTTGTAAAGGGAATTGAAGATTGAGGGATAGACCTGAAGAAGTCTTAAAGATTTGTTAATGTACAAACCTTAGTCTCTTTTGTTGTGGAAGAAAGAATTATTGTATAATAGTGAATAAGAACATTCATTAGTAGAGCTCATATTATGTAAGAGGCAGGACTTTAGTTTTTAGTCTAATAGCAAAGTGTTACAGCTCCAGGAGCATAGTCTAATGCAATGGTCTCAAACTGGCGGCCCCCGGAGCAATTTTACATGGCCCACGAATACATTTCAATTATGTATTTGTTGTAAATACAGCTTATGCGCACATAAGTTCAGTCCATATCTACAATTTACAATCAGTAAATTTAGTTCGCCAGCTGACAGTTGGTGGCACTTCAGTATTCTGGTGTTTCCAATGCACAGCTGCGCAGTTCATATTGCAATATAGATGGAGACAAACTAACGTACTGCTTATAAAACTTGTTTATTTGTGCTTGTTGTTAGATCTACATTATATCAATACCTATCGTTTAGAATTGTGCATAACTTTTGAGCGTTGCTTTCATACGAAAATTTATCTTGTTGAATTAAAGTTGTAAATAAAATTATAATAGTGATTTTAATTAAGAGATTAAACTGCAAGCCATGTCTTTAACAAAGAGTAAAAGAAAAGTGGATGAAGAAGGATGTGTTTTTCAAGATAAATGGGAAATTATGTGCTTTTGTGGTGTTGTGCGCAATAAAATTGTATGTTTTATTTGTAATAAGGGAATATCAGTTCCAAAAGAATACAATTTATGTCACCATTACGAAACGAATCATGAAGAAAAATTTGAAATGTTGGAAGGCAAATTGAGGGAAGAAAAGTTAGTTTCTGAAATCTGGCTTACAATGACTACAAAATTTTTTTTACTGAAGGAAATAAATCCAGTGAAGCAACAGTTCACGCAAGGTTTGCTCTTGTGCACATCATTGCAAAACGATCAAAACCATTTACTGATGGCGAATTCCTTAAAGATTGTTTGATTAAGTCTGCTGAACTGCTTTGTCCTGACAAACAACAATTATTTTAAAATATTAGTTTTTGAGCCAACGCGGTAGCGGGACGTATTAACGAAATCGCTAATGATTTACGATGTCAGTTAAAAGAAAAAGTATAGATTTTGCAGCATTCTCAATAGCAGTTGATGAGAGTACTGACATTACAGATATAGCACAACTTGCTGTTTTCGTACAAGGTCTTACTGATGAATTTGAAGTAATTGAGGAATTATTGGAAATAATTCCTATGAAAGGAAAAACTGGTGCACAGTATATTTTTTCTGAAATAAAAACTGTAATAGATAAATATAAATTAAGTTGAGATAAAATGGTTGGATTTGCAAGTGATGGTGCAGCTGCTATGGTTATTAAAAAAAATGGAGTAGCGGTAAAATTAAGAGATATAGTGAACGAAGAAAAATTTCAGAATAAATTTTGCACTATACATTGCATTATTCATCAAGAAGCACTTTGTGCCAAAAGTTTGCAGATGGAATCACGTTATGGAAACATAACTAAAACAGTAAACTTTATCCGTGGATGAGCTCCGAATCATCGAGAATTTGTTACATTGCTTGAAGAAATTGAAAGTGAGTACGGAGAAATGTTATATTATAACGAGATGAGGTGAGGTGGTTAAGTCGAGGAGCTGTATTAAAACGGTTTTTTGATTTAATAAATGAAATCAAAAATTTTCATGACACAAAAAAATAAAACCATCGACGAGCTACGTAATGATACATGGATTTAGCATTTCTTGTTGACTTAACCGGCCATTTAAATATTCTCAATAAAGAGCTGCAAGGAAAGAATAAACTTATCACTGACATGTATGCTTGTATTAAAGCTTTTAAAGTTAAATTGCAATTATGGGAAACACAACTGGAATCAAAAAATTTCGTACATTTCCTACATCTTAAATCCTGCCCTATTATTTCAAATGAAAAATCTCAAGAATATGCAAGAAAAATAGCATTATTACGACAAGAATTTGAAGAAAGATTTAAAGATTTTAATGATTTGGTGTCCGATTTTACATTATTTTCATTACCATTAAAAACGAATGTGAATTACGCACCAGAAAATCTCCAAATGGAACTAATTAATTTACAGTGTGATATAAATCTTATTCAAAGATTTGAAGATACAGATTTGATTAACTTTTATTCGTACTTGTCAAAATATAAATATCCTCAGTTATGAATTTTTGCAATAAGAATAATCGCTTTGTTTGGGAGTTCATTTATATGGGAACAGTTTTTTTTGCAGTTGAAAATTAATAAGTTTAAGAAAAGAACCCGATTGACCGATCTACAATCTATAATATCATCTACAATCCGTGATGAAGAGAGTTTCTAGTAATTTTTCTCCAAGCTACAAACTTTATCAGAATCGAAATGCCATCAAGTGTCAAGTTGCAGTAAGAAATAAAGAAGTTTATAATTTTGTTAAAGATACCAAGCTATTTTAGACCTGGTTTTACTCCATTTCCCAAGTAAGCAAACAGACAAACAAGTCAAGTTTGCACCTGCACGTATTGCAATTCTAGTTGACCCTCAAAGTAGTGCAAGACCACGGCAAGGTCATGGTAAAAGTAGAATAAGCTCTGATCACTAATCTTAATATTTACCCTTAATGCAAAGCACATCTCCTAGAGGAGATGTATGATGCTTTGTATTAAAGGCAAAGGGCTACTACCCAGACCGGTTTCGACCTTTATTGAGGTCTCATCAGTGGGAGCCAGGCTAGAAATACCAAGATTTTAAGCTCTGTGTTACTAAAATCTTGGTATTTCTAGCCTGGCTCCCACTGATGAGACCTCAATAAAGGTCGAAACCAGTCTGGGTAGTAGCCCCTTGCCTTTAATACAAAGCATCATACATCTCCTCTAGGAGATGTGCTTTGCATTAAGGGTAAATATTAAGATTAGTGATCAGAGCTGATCAGATTCTACTTTTACCATGACTTGCCTTGGTCTTGCACTACTTTGAGGATCAGCTAGGCTCACAATACATGCAGGCGTAAACTTCACTTGTTTTTTTGTTTGCTTACTTGGGAAATGGAGTAAAACCAGGTCTAAAATATCTTGGTATCTTTAACATTTATTATATCCAAGGTAAAATACTTTCTACATCGTAGTTTATAATTATTTACATACAAACATATGTATTTTTTATGTATGTGTTGAAGAAAAATTTAATAAATAAAAGAAAGAGAATAGGTTGTCATTATTTATTCCCAAGTTATAAAGATTATAAAAGAGTTTCATAATTATAAAGGTTATAAAGGAGTGGTATCCATACATTAGGGGTAAGTACGGTTCAATATATATGTGTGTGTGGGTATATATATATATTCACTCTCATTTAAAAAAAAAAAAAAAAAAAAAAAATCCGGCCCGTTCAGCTGCTTTCACATCGTGCATTCGGCTTGCATGCAATTTGAGTTTGAGACCACTAGTCTGATGTATTGTGAATGTCAATTATGTTGAGTATGTTATAGTATAATCTTTCGCAAAGTTAATTGAATTAATGCCTGGAAGGAATTGTAGATCAATTCCTTACAGGCATTAATTTATTATATTAAGTTTGTTATATTAAGTTCTGTAACTTAAGAAAGTGATTATCTTAGCTGAGTGTATATTTGGTGAAAGTGTATTGCATAAGTTTTAATAAATGAACCTTTGTACTTTTTATCTAACTAGTTGCCTGATAAATGAATCCAATGCACCACTTATTAATTAGAACCTGAGCGGAATTTAATTGTTTAACGGAGACCACGACTGCAAACTAGAGTTGGTACAGGAAATTTAGCTAATTTGAACTAAGGATTTTAATAGAACGATTAACTGTGTGTTTGTCTATGCATTAACTCCTTGATTAAGAAGCTTTTCTAATCTAAGGGTTCTGGATGGTGCAGCAATGACAAATAAATTTTCCAGAACCTAACGAGGAGTGACTCCAGATATTTGTAACAATGGAATTGGCTCTAGCCAAAGGCAATCTCTTTGTTAATCTAATTGGCACACGTGATCAATCTAAATGATGGCCACAGTGTACAAAGGAGATTAAGTACTGAGTAGGCATACAAAGAGAGGTATAAGTAGTGTTTCCATTACAACTAAGAAAGTACAATTTAAGGATAATTACAGAATAAGAATTCAGATACCTCACATGCACATGTACATCAGATAATTCTAAAGAAAACATTAAAAAAATACATGTAACACCAGCATCTTCAGAGCACACAAACAAAGTTTGTTACAAATGCGAGACAACGACAGTTTGGTGTAACAGTGGGGCTAGTATAAGTAATTGCAGCATGCAACACAAGACTAAAGTCCTAATACGGCAGCATCTAAGTTAAAAAAAAAAAAAACAGTAGTCCAAAGTTTTGAAAAAATATAGTAGCCCTTGAAAGTTTTGAAAAATAGTAGTCCAAATTTTTTGAAAAAAATAAAATTAAAATAATTAATTTGGTCTTAGGATGACAGTCTCCAAAATCTTTGTAGATTTATACAGCCATACTTGTTAAGGTTTGGAGTATGTTTTAAGGCTTCTGTTGATTCCAGGAACAACCTCTATGACTTGTAGAAGCTTCTGTGCAGTAGAAGCTTCTACTGTTTTTTGTTTTTTTCCAATTGATCCTGTGTGCCAGGGTATCCAAAGCATGGTCTGCCAGATCTGACTTGTCATAGCGAAAGTGCCGGATATTTGTGTTCACTGAGGCGGATGTCCACAGTTCTTCCTGTCTGTCCGTAGTAGGCTCGACAGGAATAGGGCATGTCATAGACTCCTGCATGTGATAAAGGAGTGAATCTGTCCTTAGGTAAATTTCACATAGGGTTTAAATACGGTGTACAGTTGGTCTTTGTTAAGCACCCTAGATATCTTTTCAGATGTGCCTTTAATGTATGAATGGTGATAGTTTTGTTGTAGTCTTCTGGTAGAGAGTGGGGGGGGAGATTTCTAGGTATCATTTAGTATTTTATATATCTTATGGGGATTATAGCCATTGGTTAGGATAGTGTGGCGAAGGTGAGAAAGTTCAGCAGCGAGAGCAATGTCATTGGAACAGATTGCTCTAGCTCTATGGGTTAGTATCATTATGTACCTATCCTCTATATTGGTAGCATATTCTTTAACCTTCTACCTTTATATTTTTATCTACTCTTGTTAGTTATGTATACTCTACTCACTCATACAAATTTTCATTTTCTTTAAACAAGCTAAATTTAGGCTGCTCTTAAGTTTAGTCATGTGTATTTTAATTTATGATTAGGGCTTTGTCCAAGTATGGGACGCTGCCATTAAACATATCCTCTGAGACAGTTCACCTGATAAATATTGACAAATTTATTTTTAACTGCGCCAGCCAATACTGAGGATAGACGAGACTCTTATCCAAGGTGGCTCTCTCAGAGTGATACACAGTAATAAACTTCCAACAATAAAATAAACCAATTCCTGTTCTCTTTATCTTTGCATGCAGTCGTGGCTCTAAATATTAACTTATACTTGTGGGTCCCTCCCGCTAGGTTCGATGGTAATTTTATGAGTGGCTGTTTGAATTCATATAACAAGCTGGACTCAGGCAAATGCTATGAAACATATTTATTAAATCAAAAAAATTGTACATGAGAAAATATAAATGCATGGTTAACTATATCGCGTTGCTAGCAAGATCTCAATTTCAATATTAACATTACAATACAAGAACAAATTACTTGGATCACTTCTATAATTTAACAAACTCCTAGCTTATGTAGCCTATCTTTTATCACTCACGTGGTCACTAGTTATATCTCACAACATATCACAATCATCTCTTATACAAATCCCTTCTAGGGAGACATTTCTCAAACAGGTCAATGCCAAAATACGGATAGTTCCTAAAGTTATTTACAATATGTCCATTGCACAAAATATCCTGAAGAAAGAACTGAAAGTCATTCCTGGAATGACTTTCAGTTCTTTCTTCAGCCTTGTCTAGACATCAAGGCTTCTTTAAGGTCTACAATTCTCCGAGTCACATACGATTGCTGCACGGCCAGATTCTCCAAATTGGAAAGGCTATGTGCCACTCAGGACTTTCACTAGTATCGCAGGCACACATCTGGATTACCGTTGCACTATATAGCATAGCTATCCTGATCTGAGAAAATAGCTAGCCCTAAACCGCACACTACGGCAGATGACTCATAACTTCCACGGCCAGCCTAGAATCTTCTCCTCTGCCGTCCACGGGGTCAGGAAACAGGAACCAAAAAGTCTTGGGGGGGGGGGGCGTTTATATTGCCTGCTTCAATCTCGGAAATTCATGCAATTAGCCATGTTGTTTATCGCGCTACATGCACTCCTCTACGTGCGCGTGGTGTGTTTTCCTATAAAGCTTTCTAGCTTCCTTTTCGTATAACTTCACTTTCCCTCCGGTGATACGTTATTCTGGATGGCTAAAGTGTGACCCTTGGACCTTACCTTATACACTTTGCTTTCTTATACTACATGAAATGGGATACTTTAAATAAATTAATACCTTAAATAAATTTACTATTAGACTTCTTACAAAACAGGTTAAGTCTCACATATTTTTCATATTAATTATTTCTTCACTTCTATCTTTCTGTTATTTATATATATATACACGGCGTTCATTGTCAAAACACAACATTCTCTACCTACAATCAAAGATAGTTGTTCCTGAATAAATTAATGTTTTGTCCTACTTATAATTTGATTATTCAGGATACAACAGTATTTTTAAGATACCATATTGTTGAGAAGGGTGATGGTGTGATTGTTTGTGTAAATATCTGCCTGTATGTGTGAGTTTTCTATAAACCGAAAATGATAAGGAATCTTCTGGAAGACATGTGATTAGTGTGTACAGGAAGGGCAGGCAGTCATTGGCTTCTAGTTCCATTGTAAAGTGGATTTTAGAGTGCTGGCTATTTAGATCCTCTAAAAATGTATTCAATGTGTCTGGGCCATGTGGCCAAATAGCAAACACATCATCAACATAGCATAGCCAGAGACTAGGTTTGAGAGTGGCTGTGTTAATAGCTAGCTTTTCTAGATGTTCTATGTAGAAGTTGGCTAAGGGGGGGAGAAAGTGGGGGAATCCCATAGCTGTCCCATCTAATTGTTTATATATTTTCCCTTTCCATGTAAAATAACCTGCCTGTACTGTGAATTTAAATAGCTGAAATATATCAGGGGAGGAATTGTGAATTTAGTAAGTTAAGTGTTTCAGTCCATAATACATTAGTGAATAATGAGGTGATATCAAAACTCACCATTAGGTCTGAACTATTTAAGGTGCGGTTTTCTAAAATACTTTTTTAGGTGGGTAGAATTTTTAACAAAAGAGGGAGAATTGTTTGTGCAAGTGGCTAGTAGTTTGGCTAAATGTTTAGCTAGTTTATATGTAGGACTGTTTATCTACTATAGGGCATAAAGGTGTACCTTGTTTGTGAATTTTTGGAGCGCCATATATGCTGGGTGTCTTACCGTGAAAGGGTTTGAGTTTGTTGACTGTTTCTTTTGGCCTGGAAGTGACTTTGTTAAATAACTTGCACACCTTATTCTTTTGTGAGTTGGTGGGATCTCAGTCTATAATTAGATATGTTGACTGGTCTTGGAGAAGTGCGTGCATTTTGCTTTCATATTCTGTTATATCCAGTAATGTGGTTATTATTGCGTAGCTCTTTTAGAGCCATTATTTCTTTATGTGGGATATTATTTTTAGGAGGCTTAGAATGGATTAGAATATTGGCCAAGTCTAACCTAATATTATTGGCTATTGCTGGAGGCAGGTCTCATATCCCACGTTCAACAGAAGCCATTATTTTGGTGTTTGGAACCTCTTTAGGAGTAACGGAAAAATTGTGTCCACGACTTAATGCACTCGTGGCTTCTTTGGTTAATGATAAGTTCACAACAACGCCATCTTGATGTAATTGCGGCCGCTGCAGCACTGCATTGCTGGAGGATTTCAAATTTCTTTTGATGCCAATTTTTAACTTTAGCGAATTCTTTATTGGCTGTAGAGTCAGAGATTATTATTTTATTAATTATTTTAAAATTATTTATTTTAATTTGATTTTTTCCAAAACTTTGGACTACTATTTTTCAAAACTTTCAAGGACTACTATATTTTTTCAAAACTTTGGACTACTGCTTTTTTTTTTTTTTTTAACTTAGATACTGCCATATTAGGACTTGTTTTGTGTTGCATGCTGCAATTACTTATACTAGCCCCACTGTTACACCGAATTGTGGTTGTCTCACATTTGTAACAAACTTTGTTTGTGTGCTCTGAAGATGCTGGATATAATACCAGCAAAATATTAACTTTTAAGTTAATAAATAGTTATTTTCTTATCAATCAGTTCAATTCAATACGTTTAAATTCAATTCAACATGTGTGACGAACACATAAACCTATCCACGCGTTTGCTATAATGTTTGTCTGCTGTATTGATTATTAACTGCTTGTGTGTGGTTGGTGCCTTTAAGGCCAAACAATTTTATTTCAGACAGAATGCTAATGGAAAAATGAAATGCTTTTTTGCAGGAAGAACATGTGGATGTTATAAAAGAGCTAATTAGGTTAAACATTGACCCAGAAATTCAAGACAAAAGAGGACGAACAGGTATGATAATGTGAATTTAACTGCTTTCTGTGTGCTATTATGATCTTATTTTATTTTACCTATTTACATATAATGATTGGAATTAGATATTTATAGTAAGATGGGCAAAAATAACTTCTTTGTTCTATTATTGTTACTATTATTACATGACACCTCTAAGGAGTCCAAGGACTCATCACAGGAGGACATTTCATTCTGCTTTACTACACATACCTCTCTGGCTCCCCTACTACATAATTCTCTACCTACACACAATGACACTACCATCAGCACCATCTACTACTGATCACCACTACCATCAACAACAGTATTTTTTGTCTGTAAATTGCATATATTCTCATGGCCAATTGGCTTGTATGCAGATGAAAAACCCAAGTTTCCAGGAGGAAAAAACCTTGTTACTGCCATGTAAGATTGGCTAACTCACCATCAACTGAAAAGCCCATATAAAGATTCCTCTCTTCAGAATGAGAATTGAACCCACGTCTTTACCAGTTGAAGGGTGCAGTGTTCTTTCAATTGCATTAGAGGCACTATTTGTTATTTATTTTGTTTATTAAACTATATATAACTGATTTTTATTGCGATATAATGAATTATAATATTAAATAATAATAATAATAATAAAAAACAAATCATTACAATTAATTACTTTATTGATGTTTAATATCACCATATTATGCTTTATAACATTTTGGAAAGTCACCATGTAAAATATTTTCTAAAATGTTCTAAAATAGTTGAAAAATTGTCACGAGATCTGGGGTCATGGTGTTGAAAAGTGGAGAGCCTGTGGAGGGACACTAGAATTAAGAATATGTAGAATTCATGCCATGATATTTTATTACCCTCATAAAGTGAATTTCTCCAGTATTAAGCAGTTGCTTTGCAGAATGCTGTTGCCACATTTTTTTCATTCTTTTACAATTATAGTCAAAGAATGAATATCAACTCTTGCTATAATAAATCTGTAGAGACCACAGGAACACTTTTGTTATAGTGAGTTGTTTAGTACAGCAAATTTATTTTAGAAGAGCATTGTACCTATGAATCTCTGGGGAGGAACTTTTCAGTTATAGTGGGCAAGTTTGTTATAGTGAAGATTAACTGTATTTCATTCCTTGAGAGCATTCTTTCATTAAAAATCCCAGATTCAATTTTCATTTTCATTGTGTTATGGATGAAGCATTTATAAGATGCTTTTCAGTTAGCTGGTCTCATAGAAGTGGCAGAATTTTCCCACCTGTAATCTCAGACTTCTTTCTTTTCCACATGCTCTGCTGAATAGCTAAATCTCCAAATGGTTCTATTGTCTTGGTACAGGCAACTTTCTATAGAAAATACCGTTATAACAAACTCACTATAACAAATTACTGAAAAGTCCCAACCCAAACTCTCTCAGGCACAATACTTTGCTCAAGGAAATTCACTGTAGAAAACTGTCCATCCACTATTATAACAGATTATTCCTGTGGATCTTATGTGTTTGCTATAGTGAAAGTTGACTGTGTAATCTAAACCATCAGTAAGTCCTTATAATGCTGTAACAAGAGTTAGTTGACTGTGATCGCATAATAGATTTTAAAAAAATGCAAATTCTGCTTTATCAGAAGTAATATTATTATTACACCAGCATCATGGAGTCTGTAGACTCACAATGGGAGTTGCACTAAACATTTCAACAAGAACTAACCATCATTCATGCAATACCTGACATACCTTGACTTTGAGCTCATTTGCCAACAAATCATTCTGGAACCTATTCCACCCATTTACCACTCTCAGAGCAAAAAATCTAGCCTGAAGTGTTTAATAACCATACTGTTCCTCGGTTTAGGGTTTCCTAGTTATCTCATCCCCCCCCACTAGTCCCATACCAAAAAAAAAAAAAAAAAATTCCTCTGTCTATCCTACAAAGCCATTTAAGTAACTTACATGTCTCTATCATATCCCTGTCCCTCTCTTTTTTTCCCCCTGCCTATCATCCAAATTTTTGTAATCCCCAAATTTTTGATCCATTCTTGTAAGCAGCATTCCATAGAATTGCCACTCTTCACCTCATTCCAAGAAACTTAGATCTGTGCATAGTCTTGATGGGACCCTTAACAAAGTCTTATAAAGAGATATAATAACATTATCAGATAATTCTTTGCACCATTTTTGCCACTTTTGCAATTTATCCTCTTAACATTAACTCATGTTCTAAGAACACTCCAAATCCCAGCCTCATCAGCTTTTCAACCCAGTTCCATCAGATATAGTATCCAGCTGGTAATCCTTTCATTCCTAAATGCATTACTTTATGCTTTACCACATTAAATTGACAGCCATTTTCCTCAGTGTCAGTCTATTTAAATCATCCTGCCAGATCTTTACATCATCTTTATTAACTATTGATCTACATCATCAGCAGACAACTGAATATTTCCCCTCCCAGCTTTTCCTGTATTATTAATGTACAAATTATAGAACAGTGACCCCAGCATAAGATCCTGTGGTATACCACTAATCACACATTTTTTGTTCTCTGTTCCTCCATAAACCAGGCAAATCCATCAGCTAACCCAGTGGTCGTCAAAGTGGTCGATATTGACCCCCGCCCCCCGGGGTCGATATAACATTGTTAGGGATCGATTGGGGGTCAGTGGAAAAATATAAGACATCATTGTTCGGGTAATATTTAATTCAGTTAACTTGGTATACCTCCATCCCGAATGACAATGCAATTAAGAGTGAATCATGGGAACAGTGACATGAATAGGACCTGTAAGATGGAGCAAGGTCATGAAAATAGTTACGGAGGCCAGTCAAGTAGGCCAAAATGACGTATTTACCAATAAACGGATGTTGGTGGTTCCCACCCGGCCAGCGCGGCAGGAGCGAGATGGCAACACATGTACAGTTGCTTATTTACTTATACTTACACATATTCGATCCCAGTCTCATTTTTGCACATCAACATACAAGTGAGCGTTAATGTTCTAAAATTCATCAACATACATATTATAATTCAATCGTTATTCATTCATGAACTAAACTTCTCTATGTTGAAGAGTTGAGCAGGGCTGGTAGTTTTGTACATCCTATAGAAATAGCCATTTTTTGCAGATATTGAAAATGTCGAATGTAACTTACAAGATGAACTTATTGAATTGTCAGTTGATCTTGAAGCTAAGATGCTTTTTAAAAATAGGACTTTAAGTTACTTTTGGACGAATATAAATGTTGTAGAAAAATATCCAAAACTTTCTGAAGTGGTACTCCCCTTTTTGCTTGCATTTCCATGCTCTTACATGGTTGAAGCTGGTTTCAACCATGTTAATTCCATTTTAACAAAACAAAGAAATAAGCTAGATATAGAATTCTGTGGTGATTTAAGGCTGAAACTTACTCATTTTGAACTCAACATTGCTAATCTTGTCAAGAGTCACGAAGCACACCCTTCACATTGACAACGTTAGTAAATTGTATACTAAGTTAATAAAAGTCTTATTTTCATATATATAAGGAAGATTGTATTATTGTTATTTTGTTATCTAAATTAAATTTTATATTTTATATATTATTTATCCCTCCTATCAAATATATAATGTTAAGAAGGACGTCAAAAAACGTATCCCTTTGACGTTAAGCCAATATAATAATATATACTATATTATACATACAATAAACACTGTAACTATAAAATAAACAATCTAAAAACTCACATAAGCATCTTTTTATGTAATAGTAAAATAGAGGGGGTCAATAAAAAAGTCAAGAGACTCTTGAAGGGTCGACGGTCAATGAAGTTTGGCGATCCCTGAGCTAACCTATTACCCACATCACCAGTGTTCCATGCAGTATCTTGTTAATTTTCTTTGCAGAGTTCAGGAGTTTCATCATATAGCCATTCCCTTTATCCACCTCAGATATTCACTTTATTTGAAAAAGTGAGTAAATGACTGAAACATCACTTTCTGTCCTGTCCTTTCAAGTGTCATTTCCATCCAGGAGGTTGACTATTATGGATCTCTACCTGAGATCCATAATGTGCAGTAGAAAGATAAGATGGTGAGGCTGTAATCTCTTCCATCTTACAGTTAGTGTCCTATGTCTGTAGATATATGTGTTCACTGGGTTGCTTGGCTTGCTTTGAGGATGAAAAACCTGAAGAAAAAACTCTCCACCTCTGTATGAGACCGGCTAACTCAGCATTTGATTGAAAACACCCGATAAAGAAGGCAAGTGATCAGAACTTATCCCACCTTTACCACGAGTTGTCGCAGTCCTTAAAATACTTCAGGTGTAAACTCTGTTTGCCTACACTTGTATAAAGGATTAAACCAAATATATAAAATTTTCTACTCATCGTAGATTGGATTTGAACCGGTCTTTCCAACCAAAGGGCTCATCTATACCAGCTGAAATACTGAGGTTCTAAGCATGATTTACCCTTCACAAATGCTGCTCCACTCATTCCTGAATTTTGCCCTTAATACAATATCTGAGGTGCTGACTGATCAGTATTTTGCTACAGCCATTCTGAGGTGGCAGACTGTACCATGAATACAGATTACCAGATTGAGTGAGGTTGGGGGACCTGCCTCTTGTACAAAAGCCAATATAAATCAGAGACTATTTTGGGAATCCACCACAGCACTACAACATTCTCCAAATGTAAATAAAATTTGGCTGCATCACATTTAGAAAATTTAGGAGACCATCATTTTGAAACCTTCAGCAAGATTCCATCACTGCATTCATAGAGGATGCCATTAGAAATGTGAGAACCTGCCTTTTACTATCAGTCTGTGCTTACCTTCCTGTTGGTGTACTTGCATGCATGTGCTTAGTAGATTTCTTTATTCTCATGAAGATGCCTTGTTGATCAAGGCAAAATATTGGCTTAATAATCTAATTAACTAAATGAATTTAGTAAGTTTATTATTATCTTTAGATGTGTGTTTTCTTCATAAAATGAAAGTAATAAACATCTAAGCATCGATACCAGATAAAAAGAATTTGTATTTAAGTTTTGTTTATCTGGAAAAGGCATATGACCAGATGCTAAGAGAAAAGCTGCTCAGAAACCTCTAATGAAATGGTGTAAATGGAACATTATATACAGAGTTTGTTGTGCATAGTTTGTAATTCAGCAGTTTTGATTAAAGTAAGTACAGGAAGATGGTGTCTTGTAAAACTAGGTTTGAGGCAAAGATACACTGTCTCCACTGTTACTCATCAACTATTATGGATCATGTGATCCATATAGCTGATGAATAGCTGGAACTCTCCAAAGTCCAACCCCACTTCCACATCGTGGAGGGTTGCAAGCAGCATAAAGTAGAGGATTGCTTTGTAAGGTGAAGCACGGTGGGGACTTTGTGTGACCTTCTGTGCAAGCCATCATGGCTTGCACAGAACCTTGAAAAATGACTCACTAAAGGGGGCCCTGGAAAAGATATTAAGACTGCAATGATATCTGCTTCATCATTGTCAGAAGAATTTATATATCAACCTCAATGTGAAACAACTGGCAGGCATTAGAATTTGAATACAGATCAATGGCTGGCAGTTTGAGCCAAGTTAGCTGGCTATTGCAGGCGTGGAAGAGATCGGGGTCTCACCACGTTACTATCCTATAGTCGACCATGGAGAAATGGAAATATCTTACAAGCTATGCTTTAGAAGTTGGAACCTTTGCAACATCCCAAGCTTTAAATAGTTACAAGGAAGAAGACACTGAAACTGTGAGTAAAATGAGTGCTGCAAATGCATGTTATGATGATGTCAACTTAAGTCCTAAAGGAAGGTCAGCAGCTGATATCCCTCATTTGAAAACAAAAAACAGAGTCTTGAAAATCGGAACTTGGAATGTGAGAACATTATATAAACTAGGGAATTTGACAACCTTATACAGGAAATGAAAAGACTTAAAGTTGATGATTGGAATTAGTGAAACAAGTTGGCCTAACACAGGAAAACTAGAATAAGATGGCTTTACATTTGTATATTCTGGTGGAGAGAAGCATGAATATGGAAAATTATAGAACAAATTATAGAACAGTGATATCATAATTATCCAGGTTTATGCCCTTACGATGACTCACAATGATGAAGAAATAGAAGATTTTTATAATAACTTACAAAAATCTATAGAATATGTAAAATCAAATGAGATACTCATAGTGATGGGTGACCTGAATGCAAAGGTTGGAGAAGGGGAAGAAAATCCAATTGTTGGAAAATTTGGATTGGGTGAAAGAAATGAAAGAGGTAAGAGATTGATATAATTCTGCATTCAAAACAACCTATGCATAATGAATACTTTCTTTCAACATCCAAAGCACAGATTAGATACTAGATTAGTTATCTGAAACAAGCCCAGATAACTCTATAAGAAATCAAATAGATTTCATAATGATAAATAATAGATACAAAAATAATATAACCAACATTAAAACATATCCAGGTGTTAATATAGGTTCAGACCATAACCGTGTTGTGTCTACTTTAAAAATTAAACTAAAAAAATATTTCTAAAAAACAATCATAGCGAAACAGCTCTAAATATACCTGACAACATGATGGTGTTTAACTCAGAAATTAGGAAAAAATTAGATCATATAGGATATAAAACAGAAGACAGTATACTTTGCAACATAAGGGAAATTGAAAACAGATGATCAAATTTTAGAAGTGCAATATATGAGATGGCTAACGAGATTATTCCAAAAATTAAATACAATAAGAAAAAACTCTGGATGAAGAATCCATATTACAACTTATGAATGAAAGACAAAAAAGAAAAGCACACAAAAGTATGGAAAGTTTATTTTTCAGTTGGTTAGACTATAATGAATTTAGTTTAATCCTTTATTCAAGTGTGAGCAAACAAAGTTTGCACCTGAAAGTATCTTCAGGTACCTTACCCCAGTCCTGAAGATACTTTCAGGTGCAAACTTTGTTTGTTCACACTTGGATAAAGGATTAAACTAAATTCATTACACACAAAAGTATAGAATACTCAGTAAAATTATAAAAAATGAATGCAAGAAGGCTAAAGAGAAGTGGCTAAATAAAAAATGTAAAGAAATAGAGGAATTGGACACCAAACACAGTAGTAAAGAAATGCATAAGTCAATCCAAGCTCCGACACATAAAAAGAAAAATTTCTACCATAATCTTTGTATAAAAGATCAAAATGGAAAAATGCTACTAGAGACACAAGATATCATTAAAAGATGGAAAGAATATGGAAAGGAACTGTTTGATTTCGATCGCACAGACACACCAGATATACAAAATATGGATGGTGAACCAATTACATATGAAGAATTAGAATAAAGTCAAATGAAAACAGGTAAAACACCAGGCCCTGATCAGATCCTTATTGAATTGTTAAAGAAATGAAATGAAAACACAATTAATGACCTAAGGGTTATTTTTAATAACATCTATGATATACATCCCTGATGATCTAAGGCAGAACTTTCCAAACTGTGTGTCGCGACACGTTAGTGTGTCAACTGCAATGTGAAGGTGTGTCGCGCGAACATAAAGCATTAAACAGAATAATTGCTGAAAATTTCCACAGCGGAATCCATTTTGCAAAGTACCGGTACGACTTTTAATTAGCGCCATTAAAGATGATATTTGGTCAACTGCTCGGAACCCCCCTCCCTGAGTCTATACTGACCTACATGCAACCATCACGATCAGTTTCGTTTTTGTTGGGGTTTTCTATAGTTTATTCAAGTATGAGTGACAGTAAATATAAACAGAAGCTAAATTATGCAGAGCAGCACTAAGGAGTCCCAAAAATACTTTACTTTAAATAGAATGTAATTGCAAGATTTTACATTCTAGAATTTAAATTTCACTTTCAAAATTTTATATACAAACTATCTTTTAATTATTTTTAACCTTTAAGAATATTTCATATCAATATATTTTGATAAATAATGGAGAATAAATGCAGCCGAATTCATCCTGTGGTTTTATCACGTAGTAGTCGCTCAGTTTTATTATCGTTCGAACAATAAAAGTGAAGTGCCTCACTTATTCATACAAATGTTATTATTGATGTTTATTCTAACTGCATAATGAAGAGCTGGTGCTTTTATTTTATGTTTAGTTACTGTTAAAACTTTACAATAAATTCGCACAGTTTTATTTATCAAATTGGTGTTGGATAAGTTTCTAATTAATAAAAGAAAAGCTAAAGGTGACATTTGTGATGAATAAAATGTATTGACTAGAGGAAACTATGCAAGAATCAACTGGTCTGCATTAATACGGAAGAAGTATAAAGGAAATTTTCCGTGCCTTGTTTATACAATAAAGATTATATGAAATTGGGGTTCACATTTTCTGGTAATGAAAACCATCCTTGTCCCCAGTATTTAGCTTGTGGGGTGATACTTGCAAATGAAAGTATTGCACCAAACAAATTAAAGCGCCATTTTACCTCAAAACCAGTCATTTGTCAGAAAAGCCAGTAGAATACTTTATTGAACTTTCAAAATCTATAAAGAAGCAGTCTATATCATTCACCAAGAGAATGAAGACATCAGAGAAAGCTCAGAAGGCAAGTTACTTGGTTGCTCAAATAATTTCCAAAAACAAGGAGCCACACACTATTGCTGAAACCACTATAAAGGAATCTTGCTGTGCTATTGTTCAAACAATGTTTGGGCTCGAATTTGATATAGAAGTTAATGAAATCCCTTTGGCAGATTACACGATTGGAAGACGTATTCAAGACATGTCTGCTGATATTAAGCTGCAAATAAAAGATATTTTTCAAGACGATAATATGATTTTTACATTGCAGTTAGATGAATCAAGAGATGTCAGTGGGTTAACGCAATTACTCGTTTTTATATGTTTCATTCATACTACCAGAAGTATTGAGCAATTCTTGTGTTGTCTAGAACTTCCAATGAAAACTAGAGGTGAAGATATATTTAAAACAGTAGATTGCTTCATGAAGGAAAATAATTTGCTATAGTTAAATTGTGTAGGAATATGCACAGATGGTGCTCCTTCAATGGTTGGTTCAGCAAAAGGTTTCACAGCTTTAGCAAAGAAAGAGAATGAAAATATTATAATTACTCATTGCTTTTTACATCGCGAAGCACTAGGCACGCAAACCACTGGTAATGAATTAAAAAAGTTATGGACAAAGTTGTTCAAATGGTTAATGACATTAAAAGTAGACCTCTTAAATCAAGATTATTTGCTAAAATTTGTGAAGATATAGGGGGAAAATTTAAAAACTTACACTACACTCAGAAGTTCGTTGGCTGTCAAGAGGTTGAGTGCTTTGTCGTGTATATGAATTGAGGGAAATGATGCTTAAACTTTTTGAGGAAAATCAACAAAATGAATTCTGCGATCTAATTCAAAACAAATTATGGTGCACAAAATTGGCATATCTTGCTGACATATTTGAACACTTGAATAAAATAAACACCGGTATGCAAGGAAAAGGAGAAAATATCTTAACAGCGGTGGATAAAATTTGTGCTATGAGAGACAAGATAGAAATTTGGAAAAGGAAAGAAAGAAGGAAATTTTGAAATGTTTTCCAAAACTGCAGACTGTAAACTAAAATGTGATATCAGCTCGCTAATTGTTGACCATTTAACAATGCTCAGAGAGAAAATTCATCATTACTTCCCAAATATTGAAATACAAGACTATGATTGGATCAGAAATCCATTTTTTTCAACTGCAATGATTAACTTGTCACTTATTGAAGAAGAATTAGCAGAAATAAAAAATGATCGAAGTCTGTTAATGATGTATGAAGAGGGTAATTTAGACAACTTTTGGATTCGTGTTTCAAAAATGCATCCAAACATAGGTAAAAAGGTGTTAAAAATTCTTTTGCAGTTTTCCACTACATACATGTGTGAAGTATCCTTTTCAATGATGGCAAACTTGAAGACATTGAACCATGGAAGCTTAAGAATGCTTGATGACGAAATGCAAGTGTCTTTATCTACTATTCCACCAAATATTGAAAAGCTGTGTTCATCCCCATGAAGCTCATATATCTCATTAAAATTCTATTATTATATATTTCTTTCTTTTCTTTCTATTTCTTATAACAATGACATTAATCTTGGAAATAAATATAAATATATTATATATTTTTATTTTGTATATTTTATTATATATAAAAATACAGTATGATTAAAAAAACTCAACAAGCAAGCTATGAAATCTGTTTTCCCTCTATTAAATACATTGAAAAATTAAGAAGAGAGAATCAGTTCAGCTCACTTGATGTGTTTTTTATTCGATCATACTGTAGTATATATTTTTAATAAAAATGAAAGGTTTTTATGAGATAGGTTGTGTCGTGAAACAAGTTTAACCTCTGGTTTGCTAATAGACTGTGTCATGCCCTCAAGACAAGAGTATAGTCTAACTATATCACGCAACCTTTAAAGGAGTTATATGATATTTGATCTTATCAAATATCAAAAGGAGTTGCTTGTTATAGTAATGATGGGATCAGTTTTAAAAGGAGTAAGTGATTAATCACTTACTATAAATAGTGAATTTTTATTAACCAGGTATCGGATGAACAGGAAGAGATTTTTAAATAAACCTTCTAAAAGTTATACAAAATATAATTGTAAAAGCATATACTTAAACTACGTCTGATCTGGCCATGTGACCCCTGAGAGGCACATCAGACTGAATTACTGTGCCGCGAAATTATGTTTGTCTAAAAAGTGTGTCACCAACATGAAAAGTTTAGAAAGCACTAATCTAAGGAAATCCATCTTTGTCATTATTCCCAAAATTCCAAGAACTTTTGAAGTTTTAGAATATAGACTAATAAGTTTAACAAGCCATGTTACAGAATTACTACTGAGAATAATTCTAGAAAGAATAAAAGGCACTTTGTCAATAGAAATAGAAGACACTCAGTCATTTTTTCAAAAAGACAAAGGTACAAGAGAAGGAATTTTCAATTTGAAAACATTATGTGAAAGAAGCCTTGATAACCAGAAAAGCATATATGTTTGTTTTATTGATTACACCAAAGCATTTGATTCATTAGATCACAAGATATTAATATATATCCTACAGCTACAGAATAATGGACTAAAAGGAAACGATCTATGCATAATTACAAATATATACTGGAATCAGATGTCCTCAATAAGATATAAAAATTCATATTCTGAAAACTTGGAAATCAAAAAAGGAGTAAGACAAGGATGTGTCTTATCACCTTTATTGTATAACATATATAGTGAGCAAGTTTTTAAAGATATTGCAGAATTGAAGGGTGTAAAAGTCAGGGGTAGGAACTTCAACAACTTCAGGCATGCAGATGACACAGTCCTTATAGCTGAATCTGAAGATGATCTTCAAAACTTAGTCACAGAAATTTACAACATAAGCTTAGGGATTATGTTGTAAATTTCCTGACATGGGATTAATTATTAACCTAAAGAAAACAAAGTGTATGATAACATCAAAAGAATCAATAAATAAGAAACTAAACATAACTGTTAACCAAAAGAAAATTGAACAGGTTCAGTCTTTTATATTTGGGACAAATGTTTATCTACAGAGGAAATTCCCTTAAAGAAATAAAAAGAAAAATAGAGATAGCAAGAAAAGCCTTTATTGATATGAAAACTGTTCTAACATCTAGAGACAATGATATAGACTTAGACACAAGAAAAAGATTAATAAAATGCTATATCTGGTGAAGCCTTCTCTACAACATTGAAACTCGGACTCTAAATAAAGAAGCAGAGAAAAATTTAGAAGCTTTCGAAATGTGGACCATCAGAAGAATGTTGAAAATATTATGGACAGAGAAAATTAAAAATGAAGATGTTTTAAATAAAACAAAAATGAAAAGAACATTAATGAAAATAATTAAAGAATGAAAACTTAAATATTTTGGACATCTAACTAGACAAGAAGGCATTCAGAAATTAATATTAGAAGGGAAAATGGATGGAAAAAGAGGAAGAGGTAGACCCAAGAGAATGTGGTTTGAAGACATTAAGGACTGGACTGGCTTGAATTACCATAAATGTTCCAGAATAGCAAAAGAAAGAAAAAAGTTCCGTGACATGGTTGCCAACCTCCTTCTAGGGGATGACACTTGAAGAAGAAGATAGCTGATGAATAACAGTTTCCACTGTTGATGGAAAGTGGAATTAATCCTGATATCAGAATTGGAGATGTTCATCTTAGTTCTTGACTTAATGCGGATGATGCTATACTCTTAATAAAATCCATTACTAGTCTCAGGATTCCTTACCTAAATTGAATAACCTGCATCAAATTATTAATGAAAAAATGCAGGGAAATAGAAAACATCAACTGCATCCTAAATGGCGAATTTACAGAACAAGTAAAATATTTCACCCTATTTAAGCACGATTTTTTGTGAAGGTAGCAAATTAAATATGATATTTGACAACAGAATAAGTAAAGGTGATACTTTGGGAAGCCAGCTGAATAAATTTTTAATGAATAAGACAGAAATGAGCCAAGACACTAAACTAGCTTTATACAACACGGTATTCCAACTAAATTTAACTTATGTATCTGAGAGCTGTGTTAGAAATAAAACAGTTGATCAAAGACTAGTGATCACAGGTACAAAAATCCTGGCAAAAAATAGATGTGAAAAAGAGGACATCAATGTAGAAGAATCATATGAAAAATGAAGATAGCTGGAAGGAACTTGCCATTACTAGCACTGAGAAATATGTGAGCAGAACTAATTTCAGGTGTTATGGAACTTAAAAGAATGGAATAGGAAAGGTCAGCAAAGCATTTGATGCCAGTATGCCAGAAAAAGTCCCAGCAGATATAGTTTTAATATAACTGGATGAAAAAAAAATGGTTATTTAATATCCTTTCTTTAAATAGTTTTGCTCTCTTCTCCAAATTTATCCAAAATATTTCTGTCTAGATTTATTTCCTTCTCTGTTGTGTAGAGGTATCCAATAGCTTTTTCTTTATATTGGCTGCCCTCTCAAATATAAATAAAAAATAATCCTTCTCAATCTAACATTTTGTGAGACCATTGATACAAATAGTCCATTGTCCAATTTCTCATTTTGAGTATTACTATTCCTTTTAAGTATTAATCTTCTAACATAGATTATGTTGACATGGTATTTTTTCTAATTCTTTTTATTATTATTATATGGATATCTCTAGGAAGTCAGAAACTCATTGTGGGAAACTCATACTATCCATTATTCACGCAGTACTTTTCATATCACTCTTTAAACTTATTCACCATCAAGGCACTCACAACTTCTTCTGGCAATCTATTCTACTCATCCATCATTCTCCAAGCAAAATACTAGTCCACACAACTTTACTAACCACACTTAAACATCATCAAGAGGTACCCCAATTCCCCCCCCCCCCCGTTCTCTCTACTTGTCATGTATTGAAAAATTTCTTTTCTATCATATAGAATCTCTTTAGTAACTTATAACTTTCCGTTATGTCTCCTCTCTTCTTCCTGTGAACTGAACTCTGCAAAAACACACCTTCAGTCTATCCTCATAGAGAGCATTCCACAGACCTGTCACCAGCTTTGTCATTTATCTCTGGTCCTCTCCAGAAACAAATGACAAATAACTCAACATTTTTTATAAACCTAATTTTAGTAATCCTGCAGTTAATCCTGTTTCCACAGTCTGCTATTTCTGTTACATATTCTCTGGCCTGCAGTCTGTATACCAGCTAATTCACCTTCAGTTAACAAGCTTTTATAACATAATTTCAGTCAAAGGGTAATCACTAACTATAATGCATAAGTTTTGCACATGTATGTATCCTCAGAATTTTCTTGAAATATTAAAGAAATTCAAACTTTTGGAAAGCAATTATTTTCTTAAAATTATTTCCATTCTCTACCCTATTAGAGAGTAGATGCCTAGACCTTTCTCTCTGTGAAAGCCACTAACAATTATATAATTGGTCAGTGACTTGACACTGTTCTATCAAATTCTATACATGGATAAGTAAAATTTGTAACAAATTAAAAGATAAAATATAGCCATACAGAATAGAGAACTCCACCAGCTCCTGATCTCCATGAAACCAAGGTGACCAAATCTGTGCACAGTCAAGATGTGGCTGAACTAGCCTTATAAAAAGAGAAAATAACCTCCCTGTCTTCACTTGTTAATGTGTTCTTCAACATCCAAATAATCCTTTGAACTATTTTGCCAACATTTGCAGCATGCCTCTGCAGTTGAACTCTCTCTCCATCATTACTCTCAGATCTTAGACTTGGCAATTTTCTGCAATTCAGTACCGTTGATGTGATACAAAGTATGTAATCTTTTTGTTCTCAACCATAAATAACCATAAATTTTGCAACATTAAATTGACAACCATTATCCTTTGCCCACACTGCCAGTTTATTTAAATCATCGTGCAGAATTTCTACATCATGTTTATCAACTATCACCCTCCTCAGTTTTGTATTGTTAGCAAACAGCTGAATCCCCTCCCCAAAAATCATGCCTTATATCATTAATATGCAAATTAAAGAGTGACCCTGAGGAACTCCACTATTCACCTTCATTTGTCTAGATTACACTTCACCATATACTACTCTCTGATGTCTGTCTGTTTGCTTCTTTCCCTCCTCATCATCTATGGTACTGGTTTCTCATTTGCTCCAACTTATATAATAATTTTTCATTCAGTATTCTTTCAAATGCTTTTCCAAAATCCAGCAGCATATGATATAGCCATTTCCTTTATCCAATTCTGCTGTTACTTTATTATAAAACTTGAATAAACTACTAAGCAGGAGTTTCTTCTTGTTATAACTCTACAGCTTCCTAGATGTGTGTTAGGCTTCGACCCTGTCTGTCCAAAACTTTACTTCTCCAATTTGGACATTTTAATGTGATGTTACGCCCTTGACTATTAGTATCTGTCCATCTTGCTCTAGGTTTTCCTTTTGGTCTTTTATCAAGAAATTTTACTATTTATTCTTTTCTTCTTAAGAATAATTTCATTTTCCATATAAAAAAAACATGTCCTAAACACTTTTTGGTTAGAATTAATGTAGATGTCACTTCTGCATTAATTCAACCCTTGTATCTTACAGAGTCTGGCTCCCACTGATAGGCCTCAATAAATATCTCATAATGTCTCATAATATACTTTTCATTATGAGATACTGAGGCAATTGATGTGAAGTCATGAAGATCCATCACATGCAAACTTTGTTGGTTTATACTGGTGTAAAGAATTAAATGAGAATATAATTTCTTTTCAAGTTTACTTTGTAACCAAGTGAAAATCTGTGTACATTCTTCTGCTTTTCTGTTATTTTCCTACCATTGGCACTAATTAAATTTATCCAACCATCATCATTCTGCCTATAACTCAATAACTATGATGCATAAGTTTTGTACATGTATGTATCCTCAGAATTTTCTTGAAATATTAAAGAAATTTAAACTTTTGGAAAGCAATTATTTTTTTTTTAATTATTTCCATTCTCTACCCTATTAGAGAGTAAATGCCTAGACCTTTCTGTAAAGGCCACTAACAATTAAAAACTCTTTTGGATTATGTCATGCTTAGCTAATTTCCCTCATGATCTGTGATTTAGCTTTCCTTATTATACTAGTCACCCTTCTTGCCTTTGCTTTGTGTTACTCACGAGCATGCTGATCACCTTTTCTTTATATTCTCTCCAGAGTGTTTTTTTTTTTCCCCTTTCAGTTTCTGCTTTATATTGCTACTCATCCATTTAACCTCCACTTGGTTTATCCTGCTTACCTGGGTATGTAGTCTAATACTGCTTCTCTGAAACAATCTCTGACTATTTCCCATGTACTATTGACATTCTTTCCTTGTAGTTTTTTATGCCATAGCACCCTTCCAAGCAGTCTCCTAAGTTTGTAGTTCCATGTAAATCCTTTCTTGACTGAGAATTTCACGTGTTTAGGCAACCCTTCCCTCTGTGTGGACGGTATGTTTGTAATCTGTCAGCTCTCATTGCATGCCCCATTTTTTCTTTATCTGTTCTTCACCAAACACAATGAACCACATTGAACCAAAGAAATGAGATTTTACTATGGATCTCAAAAATTCTCCCATAAAAAACAACAAAAAAATCCAACAATAAAAAACATCAAAAATTCAACAACAAAAAAAACAACAACTGAAATCCAACCAATCTACCAACACAAATTTTTACGAAAAAAAAAGTTTCCACGTCCACTTCACCAAGATCGATGGCTTAAACAGCAATATAAACGATGTGCACCAATAAGTACACTTATCTAAACCAGAACTATTATTCCTGTCAGAATCCCAACTAGCAACCTCAACAGCCAATGGCCACATCAATTTCTCAAACTCACATTCTCATGTCCTTTGGCACTACGAAGGTGCCAAAGGACGTGAGACTGTGAGGACTTCTGTGACATCTATTCCTCCTTTTATGGCCTGACTACAGCTTCAGTTCTTCTGATCCAAACACCTGCTCAGACTGAATAACAGAAGTCATCCTCATAGAAATGAAGGCTTTCATCCCTTATTCCACTCCAAATTCTCAGTCCACCATCCAAGCCTTGGTTATCAAAAAGATATGCCAATGCTGTAAAAGAAATAACCAAATCAAGATCAAAACTCCAGCTGCCAACTCTGCCTATACTGCAGCTCACTACAGTTATAAAAGAATCATTGTTCAATAGTTGCAATAATACTTTCATGCAAACTGGATGATGTGCATGGTTCTTCAACTCTGATTTCTGATGTATCGAGTTGGTTACAATCTGCATCAGAATATTTTAATATTTTAACAAATTTATTAAGAGCCCCAGTTTGTTTCTTAATATCTGCTTCTTTCGCAGCATGACGCTTACAATTTTGTGCACCAGATAACTTTTTTAAAATTTCTGATTCCATTTCTATTTTATATCCACAAGAAATTATTACAAAACACGACACAAAGATGAAATAATAGTCGGCACTGCGCTACTTTCAGTAGCCTACTGAGATGAGTACCATATGACTGGTCAACTAGCAACAAATGTTTTCTACGAAAATTCGTTTCTGCACATAAAAACTGTTCACTGTTTCACTTTAGATAGACTGCAGTAGACACAACATTCTGCAGGCAAGCATTTAGCCTGCTTTCGCTGCAAAATGGTAAACAGCCGGCTGATCAAAGAGGCGGCAATATACAATTTTTTTTAATTTTTATTCGATGTATCTGGCCTTATTTATTTTAATATTGATCATTCTAAGAATTTTTTTTTTTATGATAAAAATTGTATTTCTTAAAAATGAACTTATAAACCGTGCCCCGGCGGTGGTGCCCCCTTCGTAGCGGCGCCCACATGCCCGCTTTCGCCGGCCCTGGTTAGATAGCTTGCAGGATGATTTAAATAGGCTGACAGTATTATTCAGACATAATGGATGTCAGTTTAATCTGGAAAAATGTAAAGTTATGCATTTTGGGATACAAAGATTACAAGCCTGTGTACCATATTGAGGGAATTGTATTCCAGAAAATTGATGAAGCCATGGATTTGGGGATAGTAGTAGATAGGGCATATTGCTAAAGTAGCCAGGATAGCTCTCAGGATTACTTGGTTATTCAAAAGCACATTAACATGCAGAGATAAGATTGTTATCATTCCTCTTTATAAAGCTTTGATACATCCACATCTAAATTACTATGCTCAGATCTCGTCACCTGGATTTCTTGGGGATGAGGAAGTGGTGGAGATGATCCAGAGGCAAGTGACCAAGATGTTGAGTGGTCTTTCGAATGCTCCCCCATGAGAATAGATTGAAAGTTTGTGGAATGCACAGTTGGTTGATACACAAAAAAAGGGAAATTTCATAGAAACATTTAAGTTAATTAAAGGATTTTATAGGATTGATGCAAGGGAAGTGTTTCAGCACTTCGCTAGATGGGATAGAACAATGGATCATCCCTGCACAAGCACCTCCAGGACTCTGGAGGTGCCTGTGCAATAATAATAGTAATAATAATAGTTCTATTCATCAATGCCAGGATGCAGAATGCAGTTTACCTATCACAGCAATAATATCTTTTTATTATTTGTATTCTTCTTCATCATCATCATCAAATTCCCGACATGTCTCCTCAAAGGGTGTACAGGATATGATAGTACTACATGAAAAAGTTACATCATTACTAACTTCCTATCTACAATTTTCCGCCAAATCAGTCTGTTACTTGTCAAGACTCCAACATTATCAGATCTTATATTTCTTTCGTCTAAGGCACTTTGTACCGTATCCATCCACCTATATCTTGGTCTTCCTCTGGGTCGTTTTCCTGACAACCTGGCAGAGAACACTTGTTTTGCTAATCTTTCCTCGCCCATTCTGTTTAAGTGACCATACCACCTGACATTAGCTCTGCTAACGCATTCCTAGATGCTGACAATGTCAAGTTCTTTCCTAATATCCTCGTTTTTAATACGATATTGCCATTGATGCCATCTGTTCATGCCTCTAATCATTCTCAGGACTCTCATATCTGCGATCTCCAGTCTTTGGTCAAGTGTTTTACTTCTGACCCAGCTCTCAGATCCATAAGTTAAAACTGGTTTAAACACTTGTATACAGCTAATTTAGTGTTCCGACTAATTTCGCTCTTATTCCATATGAATTTATTCATTTGACTGCCTACTATACCAGCTTTGTTGATTCTGTTATCTATTTCCATATTTAATTTACCATCTTCAGTAAAAATCGTGCCTAAGTAGCTGAAATGTTTTACTTGTTCCACAGGTTCCCCGTTCACAACACAGTTGACATTTTCAACAATTCTACCTATTTTCATTGCCTTTGTCTTTTTAATGCTGACCTTCATACCATATCTATTACAACAGTTATTCAATTTAGTCAGGGAATCTTGCAAACTTGTAGCGGATTTATTCAGAAGTATAACATCGTCCACATAAAGCAAAGAGCTGACATTAACATCTCCAATTCTGATATCATGTTTAATACCACTTTCCTTCATAATGTGATCCATATAGATAATGAATAACAGAGGGGATAATATACATCCTTGTCTTACACCAGATTTAACATTAAACCATAGTGTTAAATTTTCCTGTACTTCCTTCAATTCTAACTGCTGACTTACTACTCAAATAAAGACTAAGTATTGCTTGATATAATGCCTCATTGACACTATATAACTGTAGCATATTGAATAACTTCTCTCTTGGCACCTTGTCATATGCCTTTTCCAGATCGACAAAACTTAAGTACAGATCTTTATTATATTCCCATGCTTTCTCAACTATTTGTCATAAAGTGAAGATCTGATTCTGAAAGCCTCTATTTGGCCTGAATCCAGCTTGTTCTTCACCAAGCTTTTCTTCCACAAGTCTTCTCAATCGTTTTTCAAGTATACTTGCATAGATCTTGCCAGGAACACTCAGTAAGGAAATACCTCTGTAATTCTCACATTCAGTTTTATTTCCCTTTTCATATATGGGTACTATGAGAGCTCAACTCCAGTCATTGGGAATTAGTCCCTCTGTCCAGGCTTTCTGAACTATGCAGTGCAGCCACTATAAGACTTTTATACCACCACACTTCAGAATTTCTGGTCGAATATCATCTACTCCTGCTGCCTTTCCACATTTCAAGCCTTTGATAGCTTTTTCTACTTCAAGTATGAATATGTATTCCTGACTGTATGCCTATTGAGTGTTTTTTACCACTGTGCTCTCACTGCTTGTTTCATTTAGTGATATTTCAAAGTAATTACTCCATACTTCAAGCATATCTTTTTCTCCTGTTTTCATGTCACCTTTATCATCTCTAACTCCTTTTACAGCACTCTTTCCTCCATTTCTAAATTTCTTCAACAACCTCAGAATATCTTACCACCTTCTTGATATTTATTTTCTATGTTTTTGCCAAAGTCCTCCCATGAGTTTTGTTTAGCTAGTTTTACACAGTGTTTCGCTTTCTTACATTTGTCTCTGTATTCTCTTAGAGCAAAAACTGACTTATTTGCCAGGAAACTTTTGATATGTTTTCTTCTTTTCCTTCACTGACTCTTTAACTTCCTGTGTCCACCATGGAGTTCTGATTTTTCTATCCTTGCAGACAACCTCACCACATGCCTCTCTGGCTGAATCAATCAGGGTTTTCTTCCAGGCTTGCCACTGAATCTTCAAGGTTTGGTTCCTGTTCGCAAACTCTTTCATTTTTTCTTCAATAATCTTTGCGTATTTTAGTCTACAGTTCACATCTGAGAGCTGCTCAACTTTTATTCGCTTTAAAACTTTCTTACATGGTATTTTTTTCAATATGAAATTCAATTTTATCCTGCTCAATACTAAATAGTGATCGCTTCCGATTTCAAATCCTCTGTACACTCTGGTGTCCTGCACCAGAGAGAAAACATCACTATCAACAATAACATAGTCAATAAGACTTTTCTTATTCCTTGCCTCTTCTCTCCATGTGAATTTGTGCACATTTTTATGTTGGAACATGGTGTTAGTAATAACCAGTCCATGCTGAGCAGAAATCCAACAGGTATTTGCCATTATTATTAGCTTTACTCTTTTCTCCAAATTTTCCCGAAATATTTTTGTATGTTTGACAATCATTTCCTACTCTGCTATTTAGATCCCCAACAAGGACCAACTTTTCCTTTTTCATTGTGTCAGTTGCTTTTTCTAAAACATCAAAAAATTCCTCCACTTCTACCTTAGTAGAACCTTCTGGGGGACCATAGGCACAAATAAGTCTCATTGTCCAATTCCCCATTCTGATATTGGCCCACATCACTCTACTTGAGTGCCTGCCATTCAAGAAAATTAGCCTCGTATTTTGTGTTGAATACTATGGCTACTCCTTCTTTTCCTTGATTGTCATTTCCTGAATATATTATTTTGTATTTATTGCTCAGAAAGATCTCACCAGTTTTTGTCTTTTTTGTTTCAGTCACCCCTATTATGTCGATCTGGTACTTATCTAATTCTTCAGCTAACTCCATTTCTTTGCTCCTTATGTTGTTAGTACCAAACTTTAACTCTGGGGATGTTGAGTTGGGGTGTGTTTTAGGATTTGTTCCAGTAGCTGACTTTTCACTGTTCGCCCTGGTTCTCTGGCAAAAACAACAGGGGACTCGTTTAACCGGGCGACGCTCCACCCGGAATGAAATTTTTTGTCACGTTGTACCATCATTTTCTATATTGGTTTAAGCCAATAAGAATACAGTTTGGTCGGCTAAATCCCAAATTGCCAGCCCATCCTCGTTCATTCAGTATCCAGGTAGATACCCAACAGGGTGCACCACGAGAAGGTGAGGATTTGACATTAGGTCAGAAGCCCTAGTCGGTTCTCCGCATTCCTTTATAAGGGTCAAAGCGTTATACAGCTTTGACCCTTTTGTATTCTTAGGGAGATGTATTTTTGTTGAAATTCTCAAAATTAGAAAAAAAAATACAAGACATGAGTAAACTGAGGGAAATTATTTTTTTGGCATTATGTTTACCTGAATATATTTGATATATACTATATTTAATATAAATTTCTTAGGTGGTAAAAGTGCCATATCAGCTGTATCTATTTGTTGATAGGATTGGTATAAAAATTAATTTTATATAAACATTTTTAAAAATGCTTTAATTTAATTATGACTGGCAATTTCACAATTACTAACCTGTGAGTGATAGTTGGGTAAGAAATGAGGAGGGGTTGTGCTGTACTACTTTCTAGAACTACAATCTATAATCATTTTACAGGATTGTAAAAATTCCAGTGATAAAGCAGTTTTTCTACAATATTTGCTAAAAGTTATATTTTAACACTTTTTTTTTCCTTCTTTCTTTCTCTCTCTCTATTTGAAAAGCTCTTCAGATAGCAAAAGGAGCCAGACATATAATGTGTCTTCAATTACTTGAATCTGCTAAGAAACACAGCTAAAGATTAAGAAGATTTGAAGATCAGAAATTTTTATGTCATTAAATAAAATCAGGATGTGTAGATAGTTAGCAATAAAAAAAATTAATTTCTTTCATTTGTGTATGAAATATCTTAATTTTATAATTTTTATGTTTATTTTCAGCATTAACATCCATTTATTATAATCTGCATATCTCAGCTGAAATATTTATGTAAAGTATTTTCTTTGGTCATTGTTTCAATTTGGAAACCAACATGGAACATCCACTTTTTCAGAATAAGATTCAAATTGATATTAATAATTTTGCATTAGCTGGATGAAATTTGATATTTAGAAGCTCTGTGAAACTTGATTGAATCATTTCAGTTTTTGGTTTCGGTTGGACTATTTGTTGTTGCAAAATTATACATCTAGAGTGGATAAGCCAAAAATGGGTCAGAGATTAATATGAATGCACTGACTTTTAGCATCCTTCTCAGATACAGCATTGCTGTTCCATAATAGAATTATTTGAAGTGAACTTTGTAGACATTATTATAGTTCTCACAAAAATAATAGAAATATTGATGAAATTCACCTCTGATCAATAATAATGTTTGTATGTTAACAGTGTTATACGAGGTGTTGATGCTAATATCACTCACACAGTGCCTCTTCTTTAACTGATTCACTGACAGTGTTCTCCTCACTATCTCTATCAATTCACTCCATTTGTTTATCACTCCCCAAGCAATTTAGCCCATGCATCCTCACTAACTACACTCTTATTCAACTTTCCTGTATTGATCCCTTGTTCTCTCTAGTCTCTGTAGACATACAGAGACTAGAGACAGTCATGAAGTGGTGCATTTTATAAGTTGTTGCTGGTTATTAGTACTACTGAAAGATGAGTTATTTTTTCATAATTTAGTTAATAATAATAATAAGTTGATTCACTGTAGATTTTATATAGGAATGCGATAGGCTGAGTTACTTAGTTTTAAGCAAACCTTGTATGTTTGTTTAAATTTGATATTATCAGTAAGGTGCCAGTGCATGCTAGAACAATGGCAGTAAAATTGTCCTTATTGAGTGAATTGAATTTGTGTGATTTTATTGAGTTCAGTATTTGTGAGATGTTTTTGTTGTGAAAGTTGAAAGATTTATATATGAGGTGTTGTAATGCCAGTGTAGTTCAGTGGAAGTGGCATGTGCCTTCCATGGCGATAGATTGACCAAAGAGTAAGTACGATTCTAGTAGCCGACCAGTGAACTAAGTTTTTGCCAGCCTGGTTGGCCAAGTGATTAGCATATTCGCTCTCCAGCCAAAAGGCTGCAAGTTCGAATCCTGCCGTGGCCATGGATGTGTGTGATTGTCTGTGAAAATACTAGTGATGGTGCTTGGCAGTAGATTGCATTGGTGTAGTTGCAGTTTGTCGTAGTTGGTGAATTGAGTGGTGGAGACAGAAAGTTTTAGAGTAGGTGCCCTCCCTTGATGAATCTTTGGACTCCCAGGAAGTGTCACGTAATAATAATAATAAAATAATAATTTATAAAAGGAGAGTAAAACTGGTGAGTGTGTGTGTAGTAAGTGTTTTGAGAGTGAGTGCCAGTTGGATGGAGAGAATGAAAGACATGCTGATAGAGTAGAGTAGACATTATCGATGGCAGACTGGAAAATGTTAATGTCAGAATTAATGTTGACATTAATTAATAATTTTTTAATTAATTTCATTGTCATTATTAATTAATAAAGTGACATTGAAAAATTGCAGAAATGTCAAGAGATTAGCAGGACTGAGAAAAGTAAAAAAGCAGGACGTCTGAGGTAAGAATTAAGATCATATGAGTAAATGCAAGAAACAAGGTAAGATGGAAATTTTGTAAAGAGATTCTATGATCAGAGGAGTACTTAATGAAAGTGTAACAACTCTTGTTTCCCTGGTGCAAAAATTAATAATAATAATAATGCTATCAGAATGTAGAAAGTTAACATGAAAGAATTATCTCGGTTGGCAAAAATGACCTGAGAGGTGAGAAGTATTCTTTGAGGGAGGATGTGAATGGTTGTTGGATGAAGCAAAAAAACAAGAACAAAAAAAAAGGTGAAGATTGCAAGTCCCCTGCCATGCTATAATAGAGGTGAACTGAGGAGGAGGGCATTGATAGCAAAGTAATCAATATGCAGGTTGTGCAGAAGGAATGATGTAGGATTTGTAATGGTGGTGTGTGTGTGTGTGTGTGTTTTATGGATGGAAAGTTTCATGTAATGCTGACAGACTGCACTTAAATGGTTTTAGTAGTACCTGAGTGCTTTCTTCACTGAGAGTGTGGAAGCACAAAGTCAAGAAAACATAAGCAATTAGGGTGGATGCAAGTGTGTGTATGTATGTGTGAAGGCATTCATGAGATGAGTGAGTGAGAGCATCATCAACAAATGCAGAATCTAGTCTCTGAAGCAAGAATATGAAATAAGGCAGTCACTTCAGGAAGTAAAGGGATGTTACAGTTTTTATATACTAATGATGCAAGCATAAGGAAAAGAGAGAGGAGTTTTTGGCATTGGTTAGCACAACCTTGTTATAAGTATTAGTGAGACTTGGCAAACAGCAGATAATGTAGTTACAGGAATACAATGTAAGGCTTTAGTATTTTCAGGTAGGATAGGGAAGATGGGATGGGGGGATATTGCTGATAGCAGGTGAATTGCAGCCAAAAACAATAGGAGATAGGCAGGAGGATGACAGTTCTTTTTGAGGCAATCTGGTGTGAGGTTGAAACCAATAAGAAAAAAATATATCATTGGTTGCTAGGGGATTCCAGAGATGATGTAGAAAACATGCATCAGAAAATTAGCACAATGTGTGCAGGTCGAGTAATTATCATGGGGGGGCTTCAACTGCGATGATATAAATTGAAAGGAGGAAAGATCACATGGCAGGAAGGAAATGGAATTTATACACTTACTGAGAGAAAATTACTTGAGGCAGTCTGTGATGGTGGGGACTCGGAGTATGAGAATATTGGATCTGGTCATAGGATCAGAAGAGGCTATCCAGCCAAGGTGGTCACGTTTCCTATAGTTTGGGAGAGTGAGCATGCGGTTTTGACTTTTGTCAAGGAGGGGGGTGTATGTGGAACTAAGGGTAGGTGATTATGAAAAGCTTAGGAGGAAACTTGAAGCTGTTCCATTGCATAAAAATCTTCAAGAGAAGGATGTTAGTAATGCATGGGAGAATAATAAGTGCATGATTGGTACATGATAAGTACATAAATAATAAGTAAATGATAAGTACAGTAATATTCTGCCTTATGATGATCCACTCATACAGTGCTTTTCAATTGTGACCAATATCCATGTATACGAATGGCACATTTTCTCATACGACGACGGTTTTTTAGCAACATGATGAATCAACCTACAGGGTGTTAGGGATAAATTTGACATATTTATAATTAATTATATTTTTCCGTAAGTTACATGTATTAACACACACTTCTCTTCATTTAAAAGTTTGGACCCTTCTTCATTCATATACAAGATGTCAGAAAGGATGGATAGCTGGAACCCACCTGAATCATGGAAGAGAATAACTTGTATCATGATGATTCGTGCCCGCCATCAAAATAAGGATATTACGACTGCTGCCCAATGCTCCCTGAATACAGTAAAAACAATCAGGCATGAACTAGAGACTTGCAATGGTGACTACGAGGATGTAGCAAGAAGAAAGATCCCTAGCAGACGATCTGATTGCGTTCGTACAGCAGAATTCCTCGCAAATCTGCAGGAACAGGTGTTGAAGAACCCTGGCATTGGAATTCGGGCTTTGTTCGTGGAGTTGCTAACTGTAGTCAAGCCCTGGATAACAAGGGTAGCCAATGGTAGGCCGTATGTATGGCAGCAGGATTCGGCCCCTTGCCACACCTCTGGGAAAAGTCAAAAATGGTTGTCTGAAAATTTCTACGACTTCACCAGTCCAAATGTTTGGCCTCCAAACTCCCCAGACCTTAACCCCATGGATTATTTTGTATGGGGCGCAGTTGAAAAAGACACCAATCGCACTTCCAGTAATACAAAAGCCCAGTTAATGGATAAAATTAAAACAGTTTTTGCGGCCCTTCCCAGGGAGACTGTAGCATCAGCTTGTTCGAGGTTCCGAAGCAGAATTGAAGCTGTGATCGATGCTAATGGTGGTTATTTTGAGTAAATCTTGTTGATAGTATTGTAATTAACTCTGCCTGTAATGTTTTTTTGTCAATTCATTAAATTTAATAGATACAAAGAAGATTTTCTTTTTCCTTACGAAACTGTCAAATTTATCCCGAACACCCTGTAAGTGCAGTGTTTGTGAACGTAGTTATTTACGATATTGTTTTGCACTACACGGCTTTGTGATTTAGTCTTTTGCTGTGAATTGTAAACTGTTTCTAACTATTATTTTATTGTTGTTAATAATGGCAGAAAAAAATTTTAAAAACCCACAAAGTTAGGGTTCTGTTGCAACAATGAAAAAAAGTAGCAAGGCTTATACGTTGGTTATTAGTTTACGAAATTAACAACGCAAATGAAGTATATTAATTAAAGGTAACTTTAATGAATCACTTCTATATTTCGGCAATGTCACATTGCCATCTTCAGGAACATAAAGATATGGTATGTGCACTCAGGAACTAACACAAAGCAAATGAGGAAGAAAGCAAGAAACTAATATTGTTCCTAAAGTCCTAATGGTGCCCTCTTGCGGGCTAATTTGGTAGTCTTGGCAGTTGGGCTGAAGTTCTCATAATGAAAGTCTCCCAAATTTGGGGCAGTTTCATGCACCCAAATTTGTTGAGGTTAGGAACGTTTTTTTAGAGCTGCTGAAGATTCTTTGAATAATCTTTCGTATTTAAACTTGCTGCGATGAATTATTTTTGTTTTCTTCCAACGAATTTTATGGTGGGTATCTAAGGCATGGTCTGCCAGCCCAGAGCGACTGTACTGGTGAAACCGGATGTAGTCTTGGTGTTCTGAAATCCTGATATTTGTTGTTCTGCCTGTTTGGCCAAAGTAGGACAATTTGCAGCTGCAAGGGACCTGGTATACACCAGGTAGGTCTAGGGGAAGTGGTTGGTCTTTGGTAGAGCAGATAAGGGATGCCAACTTTTTGTATGGTCTGTAACAGGAAGTAAGGTCATATGTTTTGAGGATATTGGTTATTTTTTCAGAGGTGCCCTGGATGTAGGGGATATAGAAAATAGAAATAGTAGGGGATATAGATATAGAAAATAATTTATCGCAGCAAGTTTAAATACGAAAGATTATTCAAAGAATCTTCAGCAGCTCTAAAAAACGTTCCTAACCTCAACAAATTTGGGTGCATGAAACTGCCCCAAATTTGGGAGACTTTCATTATGAGAACTTCAGCCCAACTGCCAAGACTACCAAATTAGCCCGCAAGAGGGCACCATTAGGACTTTAGGAACAATATTAGTTTCTTGCTTTCTTCCTCATTTGCTTTGTGTTAGTTCCTGAGTGCACATACCATATCTTTATGTTCCTGAAGATGGAAATGTGACGTTGCCGAAATATAGAAGTGATTCATTAAAGTTACCTTTAATTAATATACTTCATTTGCGTTGTAATTCCGTAAACTAATTACCAGCAATGAAAAAACGTGTAAATCTATTACATTACATGCTCAGATTAAAATTATTAAATTTAATGAAGATTGTGTAGCGAACACAGAGAGATGTCTCGGGTTAAACTTATCTCGTCGTCGTCGTTGTTGTCTTGTCTTTTGAAGAGTCTTAGATATTTCCATGTGCTCCTTGAGCTGCTTTGACTATGTCGATGATTTTGTTCGTATAGAGCTGTTGTTCAGGATTAGGGTCTATTGCTTGCAAGGCTGCTGTAATTGCTGGACATGTAAAAATGTGAGTGGGTGTCAGTTCAGTATTAGGGCAGTTATTGCAGTTTCTGTATGTTCTTGTATCATCTGTATTGATCTTCATTCCTCTGAAATTTCCTGTTTCGATTCTTGCTATCGTGGTGGAGGTCTTTCTGTCAGCATTGATTTCGGGAATTTGGTGTTGTATCCCTGATTTTAGTGGAATTAGTTTAGATTTTGCTAGTGCATTGGCATCAGCAAGAGTTATGTCAGTTTCTTGGATGAGTTTCTGGCCTTTTTTTTGCTAATTTATTAACTGCTTCATTGTAATCAATGTCTACATGAGCAGGAATCCATTGTAAAATGCAACTTTTTCTCAAACACTTTAGTTGGTTTAAGAGTTTATGGATGTCTTGTGTGAGCTTGGTATTGCTATTTTTGATTGCCTCCATAGCTGATCTTGAATCACTGTAAATTATATTCCCTCAGATTGTTGAGATGATAATTTTAAGTAGGCTTCAAATGCTATATTTATTGCGTAAAGTTCGCTGGTAAAATTGGAAGCAATTCTCCCAGATCCATTTTTCACCTTTCGGGAGTAGAAGGAGAACACAGAACCTCCATTAATCATACTAGTGTCTGATGATCCATCAGTATAACAAATAACCTGTTTGGAGGATGAAAGAAGGTTGATAGTAGTTGACAGGCCTTTTTCTTTGAGCATTTCTTTTGATTCTTTTTTTTTTTTTTTTTTTTTTTGTACAGAGTTTTATAAGGTTTAGATTTATGGAGGTATTTGAAGGTAAAGGACTGGAAAATAGAGGTTCTTTGCTTATGTGGGCATTTAGGTGATCATGACCTATTTCCTTCCTGATAGTGTCATCATATTGTAAAGTTGATGATCTGTGAAGTCTGCATTTTTGATTCCAATGTTCATAAGATTTTAGGAAGATATGATCGCTTTGGTAGCTTCTGATATCTCATCTCATCTTCTTTTTCCCTCTTTTACCTTGCGGTGTCGAGGGTTTATTAATCATCGGACCTCAAACCGTTCACAGGATAAGGTGGTCAGCCCTACGCCCTGGTGTATCTCATGTCTGTAGTGTTGAGTTCTCAAGGCTGGTTTGCCTGCTTTGCTTATTAATGAATTTTATGGTGGCAAATTTCTGTCTGTCCTCTAGGTCAGTGCTTCCCAAACTTCTGGATGTCAGGGCCCCCTTTACAAAAATTAAAATATTTCACGGCCCCCCTCGAAAAAAAAACCGTAATAGAGAGATATATTATTATAATATTTATTGTATTTATATTCAATACAAAACATACACAGCGAATATTGCAAAAATCAAATGCATGTATTACATTTTTTGCCTCTTACCGTTTGGTTCTGAAGACGATGCGGGCTGTTCTGGTAAAATATGAAATACTGTCCTTTTTTTTTTGAGTCTGTTTCTGCTTCTTCGGATTGTTCGCGGGAATGTTTTTTTATTTTTTATCAGCCACTTCTCCATTTCAGGGTTAAATTTTTTAACTTAGAATAGGTCAAATAATATCACCACTTACCGATACTGGCACACCACAGACTGATAACATGAAATTAGTGAATATTACCTGAATAAGGAAATTCCCAGACCAGGAACATTTTTCTCTTTTGTGAATTTTCTCTCTTTAAGGTAATTAATCCTAACGCAAAACAGACAGCAAAGGCAGGTTATTAAAACGTGCATATGATTGGTGCGGTATTAACAAAACATCGCGTAACCGAGAGATAAAAGCATAGCTGACAATTGAGTTGAAATGCTAACTCTCTTCAACCGAATTCCATGTGTGAAACTGCCATAACATTCATTATATATACTGTATATATATATATATTACTTAGTTTTAACACTCTTAGGAATTTTAACACGTTCGGTTGAATTTTATTGTTGCCTTGGGAAATCGAACTCACACACATCTAATTAATAACAATAGTTTTTAGTTATATACTGTGTTTGCCCATGCAACATATGGTTTTGTTTCAGTCTATACAACATAGTTTCTGTATGGGGGGAAATGTGATTGATTAATTAGTGTGTTTTTATCCCAGTTGTCTGTAATTTCACTATTTGTTGAGAAATACATTACACAGACTCCTCATACCTTATTCACTGGCATAATAAAAGTACTTGTTTTTATTGCCTCTGCAGTATAGTGGCTGTTAGGGAGGGGTGTTGTTTACCACTGGAAGGGAGTTGCTGTCTCCCCACATGAACTTGTTTAAGCTTTTTTTCATGTGTGAAGTATATGCGAAACTTTTGTTGGTAACAGAAAACTAGCTTGGATGACAGTGATAATATAAAACGAGTTTTGATATGTATATAAAGTCAGTATCAACAGTCCCTGATTACGAACGTGTGATGAAAGGGACAAGAAGATGTGGAGCTTCCCTGGAGAACATTCGAAGTAAATACAATTAACCACTGCTTTGAAATGAAACATATGAATAAACAATATTTACTAATATTCATTAAGCGCCGAAATACGCAGGAAGCAAAGTTTGTGAACCAACACCAATGTGAGAATTTTTTCATTAAAATATAAAAAAATAACAAAAAAGAAATAATAAAAGTTAAATACGTTTCTTTTAAAATAAAAAAAATCTACTTAGTCTTAAAACATTTTAAATTTGTTTTCATTATTTCACGGCCCCCCTGAACAAAACCTACTGCCCCCAAGGGGGCCGCGACCCACAGTTTGAGAAGCGCTGCTCTAGGTCAAGCCCACATTCCTGTTGGGCTCTGATGTTAGTGGATGAGACTGCACCAATGATAATCTTGGACACTTTTGCTTGTACTTTGTCTAATTTTTCCTTTACCGATGAAGCCGAAGGTGACTAGAATTTTTAGCTTTGTGTCCCAATTTGTTCTGCAAAGCCTTTTCGATATATTTAGTTTTTTGAGAGCCCTGTTGGAAGTGTCAGAGATGTGTTGTGCAAACCATAATTCTTGATCAAGCGTAATACCAAGGTATTTTGGATTTGCGACTTTTTCAATTAGCCTGTTGTTGATCATGACTTTGAGATTGTAGGAATGTCTATATCTATTTTTCCTGTCTGTACTAAAGATGCTTAGTTTTGTTTTATCTGGGTTGATTTTGAGTTTAAGTTCATCTGACCATTTTTCTGATCTTCTCATGGATTTGTTTAGAATCTCTTCTGACCCTTTAATTTTTCAGTAGTGTGTGCCTGATAACTATATCGTCTACAGGCTACTTTTGTGTTCTCTATAATGTAGGAATGAATGTTATTGACATATAAAAGGAATAGTAAGGGACTGAGCCCTGGGAACAACAGCCCAGATTCTCTGCTCTCTAGATATTGCTGAATTGATTCTAACCCTGATCTTTCTTCCTCTCATGAAATCAACGATCCAGATTAAAGCATTTCCTCTAATTCACATATCATGTACTATTTGTATTAATTTTTTGATCCAAACACAATCAAAAGTAGCAGTCATATCAAGGTATATAACAGTTGTCTTTTTTTTTTTGTTGGTTTTTCCTGAAATGAGTCTATTATTGTTTGGCAGAAGTAGAATAATTGATCTGTCATCGAATGATGGGCTCAATAGGTTGTAGTAGTTAATTTTTTTATTTTTTGTGAGCCAATGCATGGGTCTGGAGTGTATGATTCTTTCAGTAATTTTACAGAATATGCTAGTTAATGTGATAGGTCTATATAGCTTTGGCATTCCGCCACATTTTTGTCAAGTTTTAGGATAGGTACAATAACTGATTTTTTCCATTCTTTTGGTAGTTTGCCTGAGGTATTAAGAATGTTGGAAGTTATTTTCCCCCCACTTGGTTTGACTATAATAAATTTAGTTTAATCCTTTATCCACGTGTAAGCAAACAAAGTTTGAGCCTGAAGTATCTTCAGGACTGAGGCAACTCATGGTAAAACTAATCTCTCATCACTTGTCTTAGTATCTCCTATAATGCAGAGCACACCTCCTTACAGACATGTATAATGCTATGCATTAAGGAAAGGGCCACTACCCAGACCGTTTTCGACCTTTATGGAGGTCTCCCACTGACAAGACCTCAATAAAGGTCGAAATCAGTCTGGGTAGTGGCCCTTCCCTTAATGCATAACATTATACATGTCAGCAAGGAGATGTGCTTTGCATTATGGGAGATTATTATTATTATTATTATTATTCGTGACACCTCCAAGGAGTCCAAAGACTCATCGCGGGAGGACAACTCTCCGTCTCCACCACTTCTCCGAGCCTCTACTACCAATCATCTATATCAGTGCCATCCACAGCCCACCACGACGACCACCACAGCTAGTATTTTTTTGTCTGTAAATTGCGTGTGTTCTGAAGGGCCAATTTGTCTGTACGCTGGATGAAAAAACCCTGCTACTTCCGTATGAGATTGGGTAACTCGCCTTCAACTGAAAAAGCCCATATAAAAATTCCTCCCGTCATGACGAGACTAGAACTTAGGCCTTTTCTAATTGAAGGGCGCAACGTACCGTCATTCTTCCAATTGCGCTATGGAGGCACTAATAATAATATAATAATTATATACTAAATAAGATATTAAGACAAGTGATGAGAGCTTAGTCCACCTTTATCATGAGTTACCTGATACTTCAGGTGCAAACTTTGTTTGCTGACACTTGGATAAAGGATTAAACTAAATTTATTATGAAGTATTAAGAATGTTCTTAATACTTTGCCAAGAGGTATTAAGAATGTCCAGAAGTTTTTCTTTGGCGTTTTTGCCAAGGTGTTTGACCATATCACCAAAGATAAGATCATTATCAGGAGATTTATCAGATGCAGTTTTCTCAATTGATGAATTTAGTTCACTTAGTGTAAATTCTTCAGAGGAGATGCCATTAGATTGTATGTTCTTGCTTATTTTAGTATCTTACTTGTGAGTTTATTGAGAGTCTTTTTATACTCAAGTTTGGAGTTGTTTGAATAATTTTTTGCCACCTATATTTGCCATTTCTTGATCTGTAATAGCTTTTTCCCCAGCATTTATGATGAAGTTTGTTTTCTGTTGGTTCTCTTCTTTGATGTTGTCTAGCATTCTAATAATGTTCCAGTGTTGGCTGTCTTTTCTTGGATCCAGGTTACAGCAAAGATCTGCCCATTTCTCTTGCTTGCACTTCCAATTTCCTGTTCTATTTTGTGTGTTATATCCATTAATTTCTTTCTGGATTCATCAGTTTTATTAATTCTGAATTGTTCATTGTTCATTGTCTCTTTCTGTAATCATATAATCGATATTGTGATCTTTCCAATATGGTATCCAGGTATTTTTCCGTTTGCCTCTTGGTATTGTTGCATTGGCAGCTTTATTGATGTGTGAAGTAAAGATTTGTAATTTTCTATCAAGGTTTCCAGAGACAGGTTCATCTTGACAAAGGTTCTCCAAGATTTGAGTAAACCTTGTCTAGTCAGCTTTTCTAAAGTTCCATGTCCTCTTCATTTGCTGTTCTTGATCAATCTTGAAGTTTAGTGTTGTTATGCGTCTGTGGTCACTGATGGCATTTTCCAAAATTTTCCATTGTGCCCTTGATGCAATGTTATAATTAATAGTTGTGATGTCGATAGCAGATTCAGTTCCCATAGTTTTAGAGAGATACGTACTCTGTCCGTTGTTAATTGTTGTGAGTTCCAAATCTGTAAAGAGGTCTTTCAATTGTTGACCTTTATGGTCTATATCGGGGGAGCCCCACGTTGGGCTTTTTGCATTTAGGTCACCAAATATGATGGTTGTATCAGTTGGTGCTTCGCTTAGCTTTTCAATGATGTCTGTGTCAATATTTGTATTTTCAGGGTGGTAGACATTTGTAATTATTGTTATTCGGGCCTCCACGGAGTCAAGAGATTCATCATGGGAGGACCTTCCTAGGAAACAAAGTCTATCATACCACTCCTTGAACTGATTGACTGTTCTTGCTCTCACCACAGAATGATTTGGTAGGTGTATTTCAACAACTTGAGCTTCTGTTGAATTGTTATTATTTAAATATTGATTTAGAATGATTTCTTTGAATAATTTGATTTCTGGGGTCTTCAAAAGGATAACAAGCCCTCCACCGGTTCTTCTGTCTCTATCTTTCCTAAGAATTATGTATCCTTTAATGCTGAAGTTCAGATTTTTGTTTCATTTTGTTTCTTGTAGACAAGCAATATGGATATTGTTTTTGTAAAGTGTTTATTTAAGTTCATCCATTTTTCTCTGAGTACCATTCATATTGAGTTGCAAAATGTTAATATGAGTCCTTGTAGCATATTTACCATCAAGAGCCTGGACTGCAGCGTCAGACGCCGTAACATTGGTTGATTTCTCTCTGTGACTCTTCTTGTAAACTTAACTCGTACCACTGTTGTTACAGATAAAAAAAAAACAAAGATAAAGTTCTAAGTGAAGTGGAAAGTGCTACTCTAGTTAATGCTACAGTTATTCATAAATGTTACAATCTTATTGCCAAGACGGAAAAACCTTTAGTGGTGTAGATTCAAGACCAAAATGGTTGGCATGTTCCCTTAAGCCAAGTTATTCAGATTAACTTTTTTGTTTGTAAAAGTCATTCTAAATTTTTCATTTTGTCTGACTTAAATTGTTTATCATGTCAGTTATGCACATATGAGGGGTGGGGGGGGGTTCTGGAAAGTTCTGATAAACTGATATTTATAATCTGAACAAAATGATATGAAAGTATTAATATAACCACAAGAAGGAACATACTAGTAGTAGAGTTGTGAAGATAACTTATGTTCTTATATCTTATGTTCATATTCTTATATCCTCATATCTCCTCGTATGTCTTACTCTTATATCCTCGTATATCCCCCTCCTCGTATAGGACTGCTTAAAAATGTTATTAAACCATTACATGGATCTGCAAGTGGGGAAAAAAAATTGTTAATTGCTATACAATGGTGGTCTAGAACCTAATGTCTGTATTCTGCTTTATTTGCTCCATTTTACAATAGCACGGCAAATTTTCAAAATTATTATAATGGGAAACTTTTTAATAAATCTAGCAAATTTTGATATTTATTGAAAAGTAAAACCATTTTTCACAAGTCAGTTTGTTTTCAGAATTGATATGATTTTTATTTACAATAAACTGTTTTAAATGATGCCACACACACAGAAATAAATACTGTTTCAGGTTACGAACATTGCCTTTTATTTACACGCTGCCTAAATTAATTTAATTACTGATTTTGAAAGTTTAAAAATCATTATAGTCTCCAAAAAAAAAGTCTTCAAAAAAAAAACGACTGCCACTTTATCCCAATGAAGGAGGGGAATGAAATGGCATTAGATATGTTGTTTAGATCTTTTATTTTAGATTACACTTAAAATGTTCATATTTACTGTATCAACACCTTTGTGCTGTACCGCGTATATCAAAATCGCGTTAATCAAATATAATAATTAATGGTAAAAATTACAATTCGTCCATGATTGATTACTGTATTAATAATTCGTGTTGTATGGTACTCTTTTAGGAAAGATAAAAAATGAATGAAAAGTAAACGTTTAAAAATGCTTGTATCTACATTCTGTTCAATTCCCTCAGCCATAAGGCTGGTGAGGGTAGCTATATGCTGCCATACTAGGGAAATGATTATGACCAAGATAGTTTCCTGTTGGCTTCCTTGCCGTACTATATCCTATGACTCTAACCTGTGTGTTCACGGGACCTGTTTGCCTGCTTGTGGGATGAAAAACCCCAGTTTATCTGGGTTTTTCATCCCGCTATCTACATTAGTTACTGCAATTTTTTATCAAAAAAAAGTTATCAAGAGTCGTTTGAACAGTTTTCTTTTTTTTTTTTCCTATTGGCATATATTCTACTATAACAAGCAAAATGGCTCTCTAGACCTCGATAAACAAGCATTCTTCGATTAACATCTGGATCCATATCCATTACTTGCTGTTTAAGCGATTCTAAACTGCGAAATATTCCATCCAGTTCTGTGATTGTTATCTCCTTTGGAATCTCATCTTCACATTCTATTTGTTTGTTGTCTTCATATGCGCGTTGTTGTTCAATTTCAGGAAGATCGTTATCACTGAAATCTATTGAATTGAATAATTTAACATTTGCATCGACATCATCAAAACCAAGGTCTTTACCAATTACAACGATTTCTTCAACCACGTTGTTCACAGGATTTTGAAAACCACCGAACTCATTAGCGCATTCTGGCAAAAGGTTTTTCCAAACAGCTCTCATGCAGCTAGAAGACACTTGCTCCCACGATTTTCTCCCGTTGTTGTTTCTACTACTTCTGAGAATGTCTTTTTAAGAAAATAGGCTTTGAAAGTTGCAACGACGTCCATGGGTTGTAGCAATGATGTCGTATTTGGTGAAATCTTGGTAAATTTAAAAGCGCGTTAATTAAAACTCTTGCCGCGTATATAAAGGAACTGACGCAATTAATTTCGCCGCGTTAAGCAAGGGATAATTGTACTTAAAATTTTTATCGACAGATGCAAGAATTTTGAAATTGTGCATAAAACTTTTTCAGACATTTTTTTCTCCATGTTTTTTTTTTTTTTTAACCAAACTACTCTGTTGCTTTTCTTAAAATTTCATCGATTTTTAATATTATTCATTACTGTTATCTGAGACCTCCAGGGAATCAAGGACTCGTACGCGGTCAACTGGACAATGGCCAAGTGGGCGACAAAATAATAGATCAAATATGCAATGTTATTCAATTGATTTACTGTCTGTTAAATTTAAATAATATTTTTTTTGAGAAATGAATTAAAAGAACGGTATAAACATAAAATTTGTAAGAATTACGAAATTACATAGGTTATATTGAAATTTTCCATGCAAAAAAATGAGTCAGTTAATATTTTCGTTTATGTCATAATGATAATACATGTATTCATTTTTCGTCGTGAAAGTCATGCAATGTGGAGCCAAAGTATGAATGAATTATTTGTGAATGGCACATTTTTACTTGATCCCCTCTTTTTGCTCAAATTTTTGTTATGTTGGCTAAAAAAGGATGGATGTCCTGTTTTCCTTGTTTTGTATTGTTTACTACCTAATAAGACTCTTGAAACATACACAAAATTATATTATATGATACATGAAATGTGGCCATTACTAGATCCCGAAAATATGAATATTGATTATGAAATTGCCATTCATCGAGCTTTACGTATAGTATGGTTGCTTTTTTCATCTCGTACAAAATCTTCGTAAGCATTTAGCTTCATGCAAACTTTTAACTAGATAAAATTCTGATGCGCAATTCGCTTTAAATTCAAAAATGATCACTTCACTTGCTTTCTTTCCAGAACAAGATATTATTTACTCAATTTCTGAACTTGAGAATCATTTATCCAATGAATTTGAACCAAGTTTAGAATGGTTTACGAATACATACATAGGTCGTTTAAGGAATAATAGAACCACTGCTCGACCGATTTTTCCCTCAAACTTTGGTCTGTGTACCAATGAACAATAAATGGAAGCGATAGGGCAAATAATTATGCGGAAGTCTGTCATCGAAAATTGCAATTAAGCTTTGGCAGAAGCACAAGTCATCTAAATTTATGGATTTTTGTAAATGGAATACAAAAAATTAAAAAAAAAAAAAAAACATCATGCTGATTATGAAAGAGCAGTAGCAGTTTTTTTTTTTTTTTTTCCAACATCAGCACAAATGTACACGTTACGATGAAACTGACCAAAGAATTTTGAAAAAAGTTATAAATTACGATAGGGAAAATATAATAGAATATTTACGTGGTATTGTATATAACCTATAATATGAATAAATTTAAAATAAAAAATTTTGATTTGAATTTCATATACTTTTTTGTTTTAATACATATATGTAACATGTGTAAATGTGTTTGTTAATTACAAAATAATATTAATAAATGAATTAAAAATGTGTTTTTTCTTTATTTTAATATTGTGCAATTATACCTTTTCATTTTTAAATCATTTTCGGACCTCTTTTTAACCATTTCTTTCTTAAATGATCCTACAAATTTTGATATATGATATAATTCTTCGAAAAAATAAAATTTTTTAAATTATCGAAATTAGAATATCAGATGCAAATTCACGCTGGTAAGCTTAGGTCAGATTAGGTTGTTAGAATATCGGAGGGAAAAAAAAAAAAAAACTAAAAATAATCCAGACCTAATTTTCGATAAGTTAAAAAATTTTAGCTTAGGTCGTTAGGTCTGGATTATTATTATTATTTTTTTTTTTCAATTATGTGGAAATAACTCAAAACTTATAGTTCATAACTTATAACTCATACCTCATAAGTCTTAACCATATTTATACATTTTACCAATACAGTATTTACAAAAAAAAAAAAAAAAAAATCGGATTTTTAAATCCGACAAATCGTATGCCTGATAAGCGTGCAAAAATTTGTAAGTTTCTGTCGCCCAACTGGCGATGGCCCAGTTGTGTACCCTCGGGGGGGGGGGGGGGGAGGCTACCTTCCTTTAAATCAGTGGTGTAGCTAGAGATTTTGCCGCCCCTCTCAATACACACCAAAAATACTACAAAAAGTCAAAACGACATATAGGGCAATAAATTAAAACACTGTTTATTTTTGAAGTATAACTTTAATTTCAACATTCTAAAATGTTAAATTTCTTGCTTTTCTGTTAGCAAATTTCGATTTAATAGTAATGTAGGTAATTCTTAATCAATTTTATTTAGAAAAACTCCTCTAACAACACTTAGAGCAATTGTGAGGAAAATTCGCTGTAGTATTACAATAGTTGGAACTGAATTCTCGAGACTGTATTTTAGAATTAACTGCAAAAGTTCAAAAATGTTCAAAAGTGCCCCCCCCCTCTATCTATGCCTCTGCTTTAAATTCATTCACACTAGATGCACTCACTACCTCTAAAGGCAAATTAGTCCACCCACTCACTGCTCTGTGAGAGAAAAACCTAGCTCTTACCCATTTCTTGACTCTGAACAATCTTAACTTCCATGGATGCCCCATGTTCTCTCCCCACTTTCCATATAACGAAAATTTTCATCAGACAATATCCTATAACATCCATTCAAAAGTTTATAGACCTCTATCATGTCTCCCCCCCTCTCTTTCGCTTGTTAACCAGAGTCTGTAATCCACATACTCGCAATCTGTCGTCATAATATAAATACCATAATTTGGGTATAATCTTTGTAGCTCTTCTTTGCACCCTTTCCACAGCTTTATCCCCTTGGAATTCGGGAGACTAAATCTGAACACAATAATATAGGTGTGGTCTTATCAAAGACTTATAAACATGCAAAATGACTTCTTTATCCTTAGGTGTCAAGGTTCGCTTCATCATCTCAATTATCCTTTGAGTTGTATTTGTAACTTTTGCTATGTGACCTTTGAACTTCCTTCCTATCCATCAGTATGCCAAGATCCTTTGCCTCCTCAGTTTTTTTGTAGCATAGCCCCCGCTGATATAATATGCTGCTGGGAATCTAATCATGCCAAAAAATACCACAAACCAGACAAACCCACCTGAGACCATGCTGTTCACCTTATGATATATGAATACTACACTCCAAACGTTGCAGAACTTATGTTATTACAGTGTTATAAGTGGTTGAGCGGAAAGAAAAAGACCTGCTGATGTATTTTATGATCAGCTGGAAGTCTTAATCCCTAGGGGAAAAGACTATGAAGGAGATTGTTCCATAAAACAAAAGTATGAAAGAAATGGATGAGACGTTGGCTGGCTCATGCTCAGTAAGTTTAAAGCCGAATTGTATGTTGATGTTGATTAGCAGCTGCTCACTGAGAAGAAAGGGAAGGAATGATGGCTATCAATTCGTTTAAGTGATTTGTATATGGAAATACCTATAGAAAGGTCAGATGCAGAATGTCTGTGAGAAAATGAGTGATAGTAAAATGCGTTATCTATCAAGCAGATTGCTCTTTACTAAGTAGCATCGAACATATTTGGGAGTATTTTCACAATGGGCAAATTTGGGATTTACACAGAAGGTAGAAGCAGTGTCCTAAGGAGAAAATAATTTTTTTTTAGACTGATGAGGTCATGAATGCGATTGTCCCACAAAAGGATCCGAAAAATGAAATCAGAGACTAGGCATTATTAAAGATAAAGTGAAGTGGAGTGTAATCCCTTGCTCGAAATAAGCCACGACTGTATTTTAGTAGCATTGAAATTCATTACACTCTTCTCAATCTGCTGCAGAATAGCAAGGAAATCAGTGTTATTATGGCTTTAATTATGGAAGATCATGGATCATTTAACCATCACGGGTTAACAAACGAGGAAGAGGAAAGGAGTGCTCTATCATCAAAGTAAAACTTTTAATGTGATAACAGGTTAGCGAGAAATCAGTTTGGTCAGAGACAGTTAGATACCGGACATACTATACTATATATGCTATACTGCATTTTAATTTTAATGTACAAAACTGGTATTCTATTAGCCCCATCCTTTGAAAAGGATAGGTTAGTCAAAAGTGTGTGCGTTCTCACTACTTGTTACATTAATTGGGCATTCTACCCTGACAGATGGCAGGGCGAAAGCCAGTACACACAGCAGTGGAGGTGTGTGATGCACTTGCATTCGAAGCTACTTATCGACATGGACAAAGGATGTGATACGAAGGACTTCGATAAAGATCGAAAGATACAGGTTGAATGGCGGGTGTTCGTGGAGCTCTAATTAAGGAGCTCCGAGTAGAAGGATGATGGGCAAAGCTGCATTCGCCAGTCCAAAGGAGGGCAGGCATATTTAATGATACTCTTAATGAATGTAGGTTGTCCCGCCTTATGCATGTCCATAGACGAAGAAATACCTAACCACGGAATTTATTCACCAGGGGATGAAATTACGACTAGATTACAATCCACTCTATCTTCCTCCTTGTAAGCTTTCTTCATGGTGACTGTCTTCCTAGATGGCACGGGTGTGTTTCAGTAGAATAATGGCCTGTGCCACGTTCCTACGTGTCGTTCGAAAGTGGTTCGCTGAACACACCAGCGATTTCCAGAATTCGCAGGATTTGAATCTGATAGAACAGATCTAGGATTACGTAACTGGAGATCCGGAGTTTAAATCTTGTAACCAAATGAGAAGTAATCCTGATGATAATGCAGTTTTCATCATATTTCAGCATTATTGCATAGTCTCACAAGTGAGAAACTCATTCCCTAGAAACTTATATTTAGACTGAAATTTCAATTCAGCCTAAATAAGGTGAATCCAGTACCAAGCGGCAAACTTGAAATATGTTTTTTTTTCTTTTATCGTAATTTATTTTAAAGTAAAATATGTTTGATTTATCGGTGTCTTCAAGAGTTGTATGCACTTTTTTTTCTTGATAGCTGTTTGCAATGAATATGCGACCAGTTGATCTAAAACTGATACTTGTATTTTGTTTGTACTCTACATCCTGCGAAATGCTTGTTCCAAATACCATGCGAGATCACTGAGCTCTAGTTAAAAGATTATATATTGTTCATATATATATATATATATATATATATATGATACCAAGAAATTTTATACTTGGTTTTAATCCTTTTCCCAAGTGATCAAAACAAAGTTTTGCCCGTGAAATATATTCATGTCCGAGCTACTTATATATAGGGGCTAATGACAACATATCACTTGCCTTAGTATGTATCCCACAATGCAAAGCACACCCCCTTTCAGGCGTGTAAATGCAATGCATAATGGGAAGGGCTACTGCCCAGACCGATTTCGACCTTTATTGAGGTGCTGTATAAGTAAAGTCCTCTCTAAAAATTAGGCGACCCCCAGACCACTCCCTACGAGTGACCGAAGGATCGTCCAACTCAGCGTTATTCCACTCAATGACAGGCTCACCCCGTCACCAAGAAGAACTTCTCAGCGTTGGCTCTACTCAGTGGCAGGCTCACCCCACCACCAGACGGAGCCATAATCTCAGCTGTGGCCGCAATGAGAGACAGGCAAAAATCTCCCTCAAGCAGAGCCTCTCATACCTCAAGGAAAGGGACCACTTCTGTGCAATGCACAATGCATAAGTAAAGCAGTCTCTAAAAATTAGGCGATCCCCTCCCCTACAAATGACTGAGAGATCGTCCAACTCAGCGTTGGCTCTACTCAGATAGGCTTACCCCACCGCCAAGCAGACCTGCTCATATTCCAGGGGAAAGCATCCACCGACAAGGCCCCTCATGGGCAATGCTGTAAAACACCTTCCCCAGAGGCTCAAAATGCTGTCTCAGGGCAAACCCCCGAAATCTAAGCTTTCCTCACTGGGAACTGGATTCGGAAGAAACTTAAGAGAGCAAAGCTCATAATCCCATCCTAGGGAAAGCAACCACTTCTGTGCAAAAGCACATCAGTGAGAGCCAGTCCCGGGAGAGATACCAAGGTTTTTTACCATTAACGCTACTGTCAGGATGGGTGAAGCACAAGTGCTTTTCATATTCCCCTTAATCTGTAATGAGAGTTATTTGAGAGAGGGAGTTTTGTGAGCAATTAAGCTCGCTCTCTGTGGGCAGTTGTATTAGGTATGATCAGTTGGGAGTAGAATAGCCTTCGGTCTTTTATATTTGTAGTAATCTGTTTCATTGTAATTGACAGCTTGTACGATCAGCGGATTTGAATGTGAACTTGACAAAGACTTTTTCTGTGAGATCGTGGAGAAGGGAGGAAATGTATGAATTCCGGTTTCACGATGAATCTAGTGAATTTCTGATAAACCATAGGGCTCCCAGAATCATCCTCAGGCATTTATTTTGGATTCTTTGTAGTTTTGAAATGTTTGACCGTGAGGTGTGACTCCATGCTGGTGAGGCGTAGGTAATGACTGGACGTATGACCATACGGTAAAGTAGTAATTTATTTTGTAAGTTCAGTTTACTCTTGCGGTTGATCATTGGGTAGAGCTGAGCAATGACTTGAGAAGTCTTGGAGCCAATGAGATTGATGTGTTTGCTAAAAAAAAAGTTTTTTGTCCAGTAATACCCCCCATGGTCTCTGATTGCCGTGGAATCTTTTGACCAGAGAGAGCAAGATGTCTTCTTCTAGAGAACATCATAGCTGAACTTTTGATGGGGTTCACCTGAATCTTCCATTTGGTGAACCAGTTACCTTGGAGTCTAGTAATTGCTAGGCGAGGGCTGCGCGACCTTGCTAGAATAGCGGTGTCGTCGGCATAAAGGGCCGTAATAGTTGTTTTTGAGTTAATAGGATGTCTGATTCGTAAGTTTTGAAAAGTATTGGGGCCAGGAGAGAACCCTTTGAGTACTCCAGCCAGGATTTTTCGCCTTGATGACACAATTCCGTTGAGTTTTAGTTGCATGTTTCTTTCACTAATGTATGAGTATATGAGTTTCAATAGTTTAATTGGGATATTGTTTTCAATTAGTTTGAAGATAAGGCCTTGATGCCAGACCTTATCAAAGGTCTTGGCAACATCTAAAAATACAGCAGCAGTGTGAAGGTGCTAACTAAAACCATGGGCGATATCAGGACCGGCTCATAGCATTTTTCTTGTGTGAGCGATTAATGTTCGGCGCCTTTCCAAAAAAGTTTTTTATATTTGAAAATTTCAAAAAACCCAGGAATTCAACTTCACCCCATATTTCTACAATATTTTTTAATCTAGTTACATAGGTACATTTCTTCTAAAGCAAGTGAAATATCCTACCTTTATGTCTTTTATACAAAACAATATTTCTTTTATATCAACAATTGTTCAATATAACTTGTTGGAAATGTTACAGAATACTAGCCTACTTAGTTCTCTCAGGAAAATTCAACGAAAATAGATAAGAGAATTTTACAAGAATGTTTCGCATTGGACTCGAGAGTTCGCCGATTATTTTGTGTCACTGACGCCTCCCTAACAGCTAGCTAATATAACAGGCTCGAATGTCGAGAAGAATGAGTTATTAGTTGTAAGCCGACTTTTAGAGCCGGACCGCATGCATCCAATCCGATTAAAATTAGGATACGGTCCTTACACGGAACTCAACAATTAATCATAAGTTGATTTATGATACATCAAAAAATAAATAACTATTTCAGGTATATTTTCTTAAATTTTAAGCAAAAATTGCAGTGATATAATCGGGTCCAGGATACAATTTCAGAATTTATTTGTTCGTTTCCGGGAAGATCTGAAGGGGTCCGAACTGAAGACGACGTACATTCATAATTATATGTACCATTCGTTGTTCGTTTAAACTCTTATCTCATATTTTTTGACATCTTTTAGGCGCCTTTTCTTCTGCGGTTCCTGTGTATATTGCACACTTCGCACACACACCACCAACCGGGCCTGGGTGATATGTTCCGACTAACGGAACATATCACCCAGGCCCGGCTGTGCACTGTGTTGTGAGCTTTACGAAACCGAAATTGCTCGTTTGGAATTATTTTCTGTTTGTCCACTGCTGATTGTAGTCTTGATAGGATGACCTTTTCTGTTACTTTGCCGAGGCAGGAAAGAAGACTGATGGACAGTGGTGTAGCTAGAGCTTTTGCCGCCCGGGGTTTTCCCTGAGTTTGCCGTCCCTCTCAATAGACACCAAAAATACACTACAAAAAGTCAAAATGACGTATAGGAAAATAAATTAAAACGCTGTGTTTATTTTTTAAGTAAAACTTTAATTTCAACATTCTAAAATGTTATATTTCTTGCTTTTCTGTTAGCAAAATCATCGATGACATTGGTGAAGTATATTTCATTGTAATATAGGTAATTCTTAATCAATTTTATTTAGAAAAACTCCTCTCAACTAGAAACACTTATAGCAATCGTGAGGAAAATTCGCAGCAGTATTAAAGTATTTGGAACTGAGTTCTCGGGACTGTATTTTAGAATGAACTGTAAAAGTTCAAAGAGGTTCAAAGTGCGGGGAAAGCTTTGGGGAAGCTGTGGGTTATTACCAGGCTTTTTCAGAGGTATAATGTCAGCGATTTTCCAATCTATAGGAAAGTACTGGAATCTTAAGATGGAATTGGTAATATTAACTAGATGAATTATGGCTTTCCTTGGGAATAGCTGTATTATTCTATTGGTAATGCCGTCGGGGCCGGGAGCCTTTTTGTTCTTCAGATGGAATATAATATTGATTATTTCTGTTGGAGATGTGGAGGCGATGATTTCTGAATCATCCTTAGGCTGTCTTAATGCTTTTCTAACTTTACGATGAACTTTGTAAATGAGATTAATATTTAAGTTTTTATAAGATGGGCTGCATTGTTTTTCCAGATTGCCAATTAGGGCTTCTACTTTATCTTCATCTGAATGTGCACTTCCAAGATTGGTCTTCATAGGGGAAGGGGTTGTCTTTTGGTATGAAGAGATTTTACAAATTTCCACATGGAGTTATCTTCTGGATTGATTTCCGTGAGTTTGGATTCCCATTTGGAATTCCTGTGTATCTGGAGGTTTTCTCGAACCTGTCTGTTCAGGTTGTTTTGTCCTGCGGGCTCTAGTGTTGTGATATCGCTTTCTGGCTTTGTTTTTGGCCCTAATCAGGTCCATTATTTCTTCTGGGATCCAGTTGGATGCATGGAAGACAGTGGTTTGAGTGACTGATGCTATTGCTGTGCTAATTTGTCTAGTTAAATTGCTTACAGCTAGGTCTATGTCTTCTTTTTTGCGAATGACAGGGTGGGCCGATGTGGACTGGGTCCTTATAAGGACTGGCTTAAAGGGGCGAAGCGAGAATGCTTTTCATCTTCCCCGTTATCTGTAGAGGACAGTGTAGGGATAAGGTGTTATTGAGCTATTAAAGCTCTGATCATGGCAGGAGAGTAACAACAATAGCCGAGCCTCATTTAGAACTTCATTGGCAACAGCATTGCCATCCATTACCCTCCAAGGGTATTAATCACCGCATCTCACGATTGGTGATTTTTCATAAGTGAAAATCCACACCTGTGGACTGGGTCCTTATAGTCCTTATAAGGACTGGCGTAAAGGGGCGAAGCAAGAATGCTTTTCATCTTCCCCGTTATCTCTAGAGGACAGTGTAGGGATAAGTTGTTATTGAGCAATGAAAGCTCTGATCATGGCAGGAGAGTAACAGCAACAGCAGAGCCTCAGTTAGAACCTCATTGGGTACAGCACTGCCATCCATTACCCTCCCAGGGTTTCATCCATCACTCACATACCTTCTCAACCACCATCAATTCCCTGTGGACTGGGTCGAAGTAATGCAGAAGTAATATATATCTCATATACAAGTAGACAAAAGGTGCTTGACCATTTTAATAAAAATCTCTGGATGAGAGAAAGATGTAGAAAATTTTTTTACCTTGAGTGTAGTATACGTTAAAGATACCAAGAAATTTTATACTTGGTTTTAATCCTTTTTCCAAGTCTCTTTTCCCACGTCTGCATTGCTGCAACCTTGGTATCTCTCCCGGGTCTGGTTCAACTGAAGAGACCTCAATAAAGGTCGAAACCGCTCTGGGTAGTGGCCCTTCCCATCATTCATTGCATTATACACGCCTGAAAGAGGGTGTGCTTTGCATTATGGGATACATACTAAGGCAAGTGATATGAAGTCATCAGTCTCTATATACAAGTAGCTCCGACGTAAATATATTTCACGCGCAACACTTTGTTTTGATCATACACTGTGTGTGTGTATACACACACACACACACACACACACACACACACACACACACACACACACACACACACACACACACACACACACACTGTGTATATCGCTTTATCACATCACGTTGGATTTCAGAAATGTCAGAAAATCTTGGTTATTTGAGGCATTCTTCAATTTTAGGAACAGGCAATATTCTGAAGGAGGCAAGTCTTGTGAATATGGAGGATGGTTCGATTTCGTGATTTTTTTTTTTTTTTTTTTTTTTTACCTATTCAGAAATTCTCTGACTGCTCTTGAATCATGTGCAGGGACACTGGTGTGATGGATGATCCAAATGTTCGGCCAGCGTTTATGTCTATTATTACGAATAGCTTCACGTAACCTTTGTCAGCACTTCGAAATAACAATGACAGTTCACAGTTTCTTCTTGTTTAACTAATTTCAAAGTGAACAACGAAAAAACAAGCACTGTCTTGATCTACGATCGTGGCATCTACTTTTTGGTCTTGGTGATTATGATGTTTTTCATTGTTTCTTTTGGCGTTTTATTTCAGGGTCTTATTGAAAGCACCAGGTATAATCACCACTAATAACTCTATCATAAACAACCAGTTCTATTATTAATAATAATGGAATGGTTCAGTCGGTCCGAACAATTGCTGTAATCTTTCCACTTTTCTGATATTCGATGAGTTGGTGATTTCCCCAGTTCTTTCGTCGTCTATCACGTGTTCCATTTCCTCTTCAAAACTCTTATACAACTCAAATGCATTAAACTTTTTTCATTGTATCTATACCAGCGTTTCTCAACCTTTTTAAGGGCAAGGACCAGTAAAATGCTGAAAACAATTCTACGGATCAATAAGTTACAGAGGCGTAGCTGGGGGGGGGGGGGGGGATCCGCCCCTGGCGGCACTGTTTTGGAGTTTAAGAAATCTTGCCTTACTGTCTATAAAACAGCAACTGAGTGATGAAATAGACTTCGACAATATCATCGACGATTTTGAGAACAGAAAAGCAAGAAAAATAACATTTTAGAATGTTGGAATTAAAGTTTACTTCAAAAATCAACACAGGGTTTTTTAATTAATTCCCTATACGTGGTTTTCACTTTTTGTAATTTTTTTTGAAAACCTAAGTAGGAATTACCAACGTTTCAGAAAAACTGTGCCATTTGTAACATAATAAATCTAAGAGCATGTTTTGAATACATATGGAAACATAATTAATTAAATTGGAAGCAAACGATTGAAAGTGTATCATCATTGAATAAAGTTTTAATTTTTATTAAACAAATTAATAATATGAGAGCCTGTGTAGCTCAGTGGATGTGGCGTTTGCACACTATGGCGCTTGGCCGCAGAAGGAAGACTTGGTTTCGAGTCTAGTCGGCGACTAGAGGAAATTTTATTAAGCCTTTTTCGACTGGTTCCCGAGTTAGTCGATCTCTGGCACGGGCAAGCGGGTTTTTCCTCCCGGAAACTCGGGTTTTTCGTCCTGTAAACCGAAGAAAATCGACCGTGGAACCCACATTATTTCATACATTAAATATATTGTGTTAGGGTTAGGGACCACGAGATGGCGGCACATTTGAGCCGTCTCTCTTCACTGTGTACCGCTTAATTAGTGATAGCCTTGGGCCATCTATCTCTGATTGGTACCAGTGGAGATTGAACTGCCCACTCAGTCTCCAAAAGTTAGATAGGGCTAAATGGCCTCGCCTACTCCCCGTATACGGGAATAAAAAGGCATTAGCTTAAAAGAATAATATGATCTAATTATGTTACTACTTACTTTTAATGAGATGGTTGAGCTCCTCGGCCCTTGCATAGTTGCTGGATATCTGGCTCAATATTGGTCAAATTCAGTCGAAGATCGGCACGCACACGAAGACGATTTCTGTATTTTGTTTTTATTTGAAGGTGCGATGAAAATCCTTTCCCACAAAGTAGAGAACTGCATGACGATTTTCAATGCTTGTTCAGATAATTCGGGAAATTCACTTTTCACTGAAGGCGAGATCCACTATCGATCCAAACCAAGATCACGGAATTGCATTTTAAGTTCACTGACACTTGAAAGCTCAATTAACTGTTCTTTTTTTCGATAACGAAAGGTCGTTCTCGTGACTGCAAGCTTGAAATGGATCGCGAACCCACAGAAATTTCTTATAAAAGTAATTCAGAAAATATGTTTCAAAATTGCGTTTCAGATTTTTGAGGTGGTCGCAAACTCTTTCCAGAAACTCAGAATCAACAAACATGTCATTTTCCACTAAAAAGGATTCCAATGTTGGAAAAGGTGCAAATTGCAACCAATCTTTTCCATAATTAATCCATAAAACCAGTTTTTTCTCGAATGCCTTTATTTTGTCTTAGGCATTAAGAACAGTTAAAGAAATTCCCTGAAGGCAGAGATTTAGTTCATTTTAATTTCGAAAAAATGTCTGAAAGATAGGATAGTGTTGATACCCATATATATGCACTGCCCATTTCATCGAAGATTACTGAAAATAACCTGTTATTTAACGGTCGAACTTTAATAAAATTAACTAGCTTTATAGCGTTATATAGCACAGTTTTAAATTCTGATGGCATTCCTTTGGAGGCTAACGCTTCCCTATATATGAAACAATGTACCCAATTCATATCCGGAGCTACTTCCTTGACCATAGAAACAACCTCACTAAGCTTGCCTGTGAGGGGGCGAGCTCCATCTGAACAGAAGCCTATACATTTTCCCCACTGGATCCCTTTGTGTATTATGTAATTATTGAGAGTGTGAAATATTTTTTCTCCAGTTGTTCAGGATGACAAAGTTCTACAAAACAGAATATCGTCATGAATGTTGTTATCATGCGCATATCTTATGTAGCATATTAACTGAGCATCATTTGTAACATCAGTAGTCTCGTCTATTTGTAACATAATAAGGGCTCTTCTTAACTCTTTCGATTAACTGAGTTTCTACGTCACCTGCCATATCATTAATTCTGCGACCGACAGTGTCATTTGAAAGAGGAATCAAATCAACATCTTTTAGTAACTTGTTGCCAAACATCGTTTTTATTACATCTTTTATAGCTGGAAGTAGTAAATTTTCCCCAATAGAATGAGGTTTTCCTGTTTTTGCTATGCGCAAACTTAAAAGATAGGATGCTTCCAGTGCTTTGCTATTAATAGAGCCCATGGCCGAAACTATATCTTTCCCATGATTTAATGTCCCTAAGCGTCGCTGAAAAAATTCAATTGGCTTATTTGTTACATCACAAAGTTTCTAAATGACGTCGGAGTTTCTCAGGTTTCATGCACTCGTTCGACAACACTTCATAACACAAAACACATTGAGGTGTCTGTTCATTTTCATCTCCACACCCAAAAAGTAAACCCAAATTCCAAATATGAACTATTATATTACCTACTGTATTTTTTCTTTGAACTGCTTGTTTCTTCTACTTTAATAGTATCAGATTTACTCGCCGTTACAACACTTGTATCACAATTAGGGTTAGCATCACCTGTTCCATTTGCCCTTCTTTTTAAAGTCCTAGTTCTAACCCACTTTTCCATTATTAAAAAACGTTTCTGAAAAATATATAAATATATAATACTGGGATTAACTCAGGACACACTTTGTCCAAGTATCACTTAGCACTTCTCAAGATATACTGAGCCTTGGTTGAAGGAGGGAAATCTTCAATAGTGAAAATCGATAAACAACAAGCCAGTGGTTGAAATGTGGATAACACATGTTCACTTCAAATCTGACAAAACAACAAGGGAAGGCGGAAGCAATAAAACTATATTGTTGTTCACTTCACCCCTCTTTTATTATTGTCATTCTGCTGCTACAAATTTAGCGGCAGAATGACGAATAATAAAAAGGGTGAAATGAGCAATAATTCAATAATATAGTTTTATTGCTTCCGCTTTTGAACATTCTGATGATATTTGTTGTTTTTTTAAGTCTCCATTTGATTTCAATAATTTTTACTTATTCAATTTTAATTTGTTTAGATAATTAAAAAAAATATATTTATTTAATGAATTTAAGTCTGCCTGCGGACCACCTGTCCTATCGTCGCGGACCACAGGTTGAGAAACACTGATCTATACAGAAAACACAAGGTAAAAGTATTATTTATTGAATACACTGCCATATATTTCAGTCTGAAATTAACAGATCATCGTCAGTGATTTATTCGAAATAGAATGAATTCTATATATATGCAATTCATTCTCTTTCGTTTACATTCTACCTTGTAAAAACTAATATACACAATTTATTTTACACGCATCTTATTCTATTTCGAATAAATTAATTCTTTGCATTCTATCTTGAAAAAACTGTTTTTAAGTTTTTGTGTATATTAGTTTTTGAAAAAACTAATATACACAATTTATTTTACACGCATCTTATTCTATTTCGAATAAATTAATTCTTTGCATTCTATCTTGAAAAAACTGTTTTTAAGTTTTTGTGTATATTAGTTTTTGAAAAAACTAATATACACAATTTATTTTACACGCATCTTATTCTATTTCGAATAAATTAATTCTTTGCATTCTATCTTGAAAAAACTGTTTTTAAGCCACTGATGATCTGTTAATTTCAGACTGAAATATATGGCAGTATATTTAATAAATACAGGTATCCCTCGATTGACGCGGTTAATTAATCCCTCGATGTTACGGCGTATATCAAAATCGCGTTAATCAAATCTAATAATCAATGGTAAAAAAATACAATTCGTCCATGATCGATTACTGTATTAATAATTCGTATTATATGGTACTCTTTTAGAAAAGATAAAAAATGAATGCAAAGGAAATGTTTAATAAATACTTGTACCTACATTACTTACTGCAATTTTTTTATCAAAAGAAGTTATCAAAAGTCGATTGAACAGTTTTAGTTTTTTTCTTATCGGCATAAATTCTACGATAACAAGCAAAATGATTCTCCAGACCTCGACAAACAAGCAATAAAACATAAAGAAAAATCACTGCAAATATAATACATAATGGTACAAATTAAGTGAATATTGATCCAACATTATTTCATAGCCGAATATAGAAACTACAAGAGTTTCGTGCCGAATATATAGAAACTAAACGTTTCGGCGGATGCAAGCATAAGCAACCTTATGGACAACTCGTAGTAAAGGTGGAGTAAGCTCTAGATCATTTTCCTCTAGGAGATGTGCTTTACACACATCTCCTAGAGGACATGTATGATAAATAAGCCTTTGGCTTTCTATTTCAGTAATACATGATGGTTTATTTATTTTCAGTTACATTCTAGAAATTATTGAACAAAGAATATTAATAAAAAATAAAAACTAAACCATACTAATACTGACATCAGAGGTCGCGGTATCTCTCAGATACAATTTACTGTTAAATATCACAAACCTTTATGTGCCAAACTGAAAACTATAGAACAGTGCAGAATATCATTCGTAACATTGTTCTTGGACCACTGCTGTTTAATTTGTTCATTAACGATATAGGGAAGGATCTAAGAGGAACGGTTCCTTTGTTCGCAGATGATGCAAAGTTGAGTAGGGCAATAGTGAATGCAGAAGATGTCAAAATCTTGCAAGATGATTTGGATAGATTGGAGGTCTGGGCTAAGGAGAATGGATGTCAATTTGATGTGACTAAATGTAAGGTTATGTATTTTGGGGTGAAAAGATTAGCAGCAGTATACCACACTGGTGGAACTGTACTCCAGGAGATTGATGACCAGGGACTTGGGAGTGTTGGTGGATAGGGAGATGAAGTTTAGGGAGCATATTGCAAAAGTGATTAAATCACTTGGTTGCTGAAAAATACTTTGACGAGTAGAGATAAGCAAGTTATTGTTCCTCTGTACCGAGCCGTGATAAGACCTCATCTCGACTACTGTGCCCAGATTTGGTCACCTAGGTTTCTTCTTGATGGAGAGGAGGTTGAGAGGATCCAGAGACGAGTGACCAAGATGATAGCAGGTCTATGGAATGAACCTTATGAGAACAGGTTGAAGATTTGTGGGTTGAAGAAATTGGTTGATAGGCGGGAAAAGAGGAGATATGATTGAGACATTCAAATTGCTGAAGGGTTTCTATAGGATTAATTCAGAGGAGATTTTTGAGATCAGGACTGGTGGTGGGAGGACTAGGAGACATCTATGGAAGCTGAGAAAAAGTGTGGTTAGTAAGGGTGTTACAACTGGGTTCTTTACTTTTAGAGTGGTAAATGAGTGGAATAAGCTGCCAGAGTCTGTTCTGGGTGCTATGACAGTGAATGAGTTCAAGGCAAGGTATGATAGATACTGTGAGAATGTCGAATAGTTGTGTGGACATGATGTTTAGGGCCTCCCTCGTTTAGTCTAATGACTCCTTGGAGTCGCCTGTAGTAATAATAATAATTATTTTTTGAATTATTTCTCAGATAAATTACATACATTATATGAACATAATTATGCATAACAAATACTTTCTCGTACATAAAGTTTTTTTAAATAATAATGATAACAATAACTGTTTACAACGTATATTATTATAATATTCATAATGATGATTATTATAGATGTTTCTTTGCAATTTTACACTCTATATATACCATATCAATGGATATAATCACTCTATATTGCATACTTTTGTTACAGTTATTACATACATTTGTTTACATATAATACATACATTACATACATTGGTGTCATTCTCAGTTAAGCTTATATGTAAGCTTATCTGAGGATGACACCAGTTCGTTATTATTTATTGTTTTTTTTTCTGTGTTGTGAAGCTACGAAATCTATGATTGAGAAATTCTCTCTCTCTCTCTCTCTCTCTCTCTCTCTCTCTCTCTCTCTCTCTCTCTCTCTCTCTCTCTCCCTCTCTCTCTCTCTCTCTCTCTCTCTCTCTCTCTCTCTCTCTCACACACACACACACACACACACACACACACACACACACACACACACACACACACACACACACACACACACACACACACACACACACACACACACACAAAGGAACAAGCAAAAAACTTGGAATGTATTGATGCATCGCTGCACTGGAAGCCTGGACGAATATATTGTGTTTCATTAAGTTTGTATGGTATTTTGGGTGCGTGTTTCTTGTTCATAGTATATCCTTAGAGCTCTTTTCAGGCTATTGTAGTTTGTAAGGTTTCTGTGTTCAAAAGGTAATTGGTTTATCATGTCTGGGATGTAGAAGTTTCGCGTGGCCTTTCCGTAGTGATCATTGTATTTATATGTGATATAATTAGTTGTCTGAGGTCTTGTTATACGGTATGTATTTCTGACTGTCCTGTAGTTGGCATCGAAATAATGTTTTAGCAAAGCTGCATAGTGACATAAATCTTTTGCTGTCAGTATTTTGTGTTCTGACATTGCAATGTATATAAGGTCGTTATTTTCTCTTTGTTCCTAAAAGATCAGTTTTATCATTTTGTACTGTAGCGACATTAATATATTTGATTTGTAGGGTGCACAGAAAGCATACGTTGTTATAGCGTATCTTAGTATATTTTGGCATAGTGCTTTGTATATTAGTGTTTTTAGGCGTATGGGAACTATGTTTTTTAACCTGTAGAGTTTGCCACTTATTGTTCGGAGTTTATGTGACTATTCCAGTTCATACCTGCATCGAAGTAAATTCCAAGGTATTGTATTGTTTCGACCTTAGTGATTGTAGTGGTTTTGCTGTTCTGTGTGTTTTTTATGTTGGAAAGTGGATGTTGGATGGTTATTTATTTGTTATCAACTGGTCGAGTCAGTGAATTTCTGAATATCATTAATTTTGTCTTTTCTGAGTTTAGGTGTATGGAGTTTTTTGTGAGCCAGTCTATGATCAGATTTATGTCATGTTGCATATTTGTTTGGGCTATGCTTGCGTTATTATGGATGGATATTATTGCTGTATCGTCTGCGTATTGGAATATCTTACCTTTGAGTGGTAGCTGATTAATATCGTGCGTGTAAATGTTGAATAGAGTTGGGGAGAGTACAGCTCCCTGTGGTACTCCACAGGTTACTGGTAGCTCTCTGCTTCGGCTTGACCTGATACATGTGATATGCTTTCTATTTTGTAGGTAGTTTGTAAACCACCTGTGAAGAGGCCCGTGTATTCCAACATGCCTCAGTTTTCCTAACAAGGTTTGATGTGTGAGTGTATCGAATGCTTTAGTTAGATCAATAAAGACCGTGGCAATTTTGTTTTTGTCTAAGGCGGTATTAATTACGTCTGTAAAGCCTTCCAAGAGAGATGTTGTTCCCTTATGTTTCTGAAAACCATATTGTGTTTTGAGGATAATATGGAAGGTCTCTGTGTATGCTGTGAGTTTCTTCAGTGTGATCCGCTCCATAATTTGATTGATAATTGGTAATGTTGCTATGGGTCTGTAATTGCTGGTTAAATTTCTTTTTCCATGTTTGTATATGGGTGTGATTATGCCGGTCTTTACCATACTTGGTATCTGTCCTGATTTAAATATTTTATTTATTAATTTTAGTAGGATAGGACTTAAACTAGTTGCATGTTGCTTTATATCTTTAGGTCTTACACCATCAATTCCTGGGCCTTTGTTTGGTTTGATTTGATGTATTGCAGAGAGTAGTTCTGCTTCTTTTATGGTTGGGAACCATAATGTCTGTTTTGATTGTGGTCCAAGTGGAGGGTTACGTTTTGTGATTGGGGAAATATTTCTGTGCAGTTCTTGGATGGAGTCTGCAAAGTATTGGTTAAAGTCATTTGCTAGTTGTTGGATAGGTTTTGCGTCTTTCATGAAGCTGTGTTTTATGGTTTCGGAGGCGGTGGTGTTGGGAACATAATCTAGCATCTCATTGATCAGATGCCAGGTTTGTTTCATGTTGTTTTGTGCAGAGGTTAGTTTGTCTCTGTAGTAGATTCTTTTTGCATTTCTGATTTTTGTTGTAAGGCGATTCCTTGTTATCTTTAAAAACGGGATATAATATCCCGTTTTTAAAGCTGTGTTATTTGGATATCGCTTTAATTCTTTCCATAAAGCGTCCTTTCTGTGTATTTCTAGGATTAAGTTTTGTGTTATCCAAGGATTTTGTGTTGTTTTTGAACGAATTCTGACTTTCTTTGTAGCTTTCTTATATATTTCCTCCAGTGTGAGTTTAATTTTGTTGTATAAGATATCTGCTGAATCTGATGCCAGGTGTTCCCAGTCTGTTTTTCTTATTTCGTGGTTGACTATTTCTTCGTCTATTATTGTTTTCTGTCGCTTTTCTTCTGTGGGACATTGTATAGATATTGTCTTGGTGTGCAGGTTTAGAGCGGTGAAGTAATGGTCTGCTACTTTGCACTTTATGACTGATGCAGTGTAACTGTTTGGTGGTGCTCGGACGTTTATATGATCTAGACAGGAGACAGTGATAGTATTTCCGAATATTTCTTCTCTAGTACATGATGTTATTGTTGGTATTAGATTATGCATGGATAGCGTGTCTAGGTATTGTACAGTGTTGTTCTGGATTTCGTTTTTAATAGTTATGTTTATGTCACCAATTATCATTAGGTATTCGGTTGAGCATATTTCTTGGCGTGAAAGCCAGCAATTGAATTCGTGCAAGAATTTTATCATATTTAGGTTTGGTGGCCTGTAAATAGCATTTAGTATTACGGGATGCGGTCTATTGGTGGTATTAGTGATTTCGAGGCAAAGGGTTTCAGCATGCTCAAACTGATAGGCCGTTTCTTTTGCTATTAATTTTTGTTTGATAAATATTAATATTCCACCCCGTCTTTTTGTTTGGCGGCATGATCTATGTTGTTGGAAGCCTGGAATTTGGAAAGCAGTCGCTTCGTCATTAGTTATGGATACTTCTGTTAAAATCAATATATCAATAATATCAATGTAATTCCTCAGATAAGCTTGTGACAATAACCAATGTTTTCGGATGCTTCTGATGTTAATATGCAAGATTGAGAGATCTCTCGCTTGTACTGTGTGTTGTTTCCATGCATCAAGCAATTCGAAAGTACAATTACTGATGTATTCTGGTGTAATTACATCTATCTGATGGTTCACATTCATTTTTTGTTGTGTTGAGATCTTCTTATTGAACTTAGTTGGAGTCTTTTGTTTCACTCTGGCAACCTATCTATATCTTCCGAGCTTTTTATTTGTATAGACTTTGAAGTCTGTGACTTTCTCAAGAATATTTTGCCGTCTTTGATCCATAAAAATTGATACTTTTTTTTCTGTTTTTTCTTTTCTTGCTTGGTTCAAAAGATTCTGATTAAAAGGTGTTAAATACTCAGATAGAAAGATTGCCGTATTGTCTTGCAATGCATTTAAATCCTTGAGTACTGGTTTTTTCAGTCTGCTGGCTTTTATGAGATTGCCTCTTGTAGCCTTGCTTGCCAGACGGATTATTACTGGTGCGGGTTGTGGAAAGCCTTGTTTTTTATTCTTCCTGGGAATCCGATTTATGGTCTAAATATCATTATGCTGTAGGGGGATGTCAATTGCATGGCCTAACTTTAAAGCTACGTCTCTGAGATTTTCAGTGGATTCAGTTTCTGGAAGACGTTTATGACGAAGTCTTCTTTATGTTCTTGTTGGTTTAAAACTTCGTATTGTAGTTTCAGGGAATTAAATTCTTGACGGAGTTCCGATGTATCTTTTATCAATTTGTGCTGCCTGTCAGTTCGTGCGTTAATGCTGGTTTTAATGTCTTTTACCGTTTGTAAGACTTCTTCAACTTTTGAATTATTAAATTTAACAAACTCTTCATATTCGCTATTTTTTTTGTTATTTGTTTATTCTGTTTATCAAATAGTTCTTGGACAAGATCTACCAAGCTGGCTTTTATATATTCTAAACCTTTATCTAGTAATAAATTTACGGAACTCAAATTATAAGACTCACTGGTATTTTTTTGTCTGTTCAGTTCCTCGTCTGATTCTGCCTCCAGCGTAATCAGTTGCGTCGTGGGTGGCAGCGTTTCTTTGTTCTCTCTGCAGTATAGGCATTTCCATTCCTCTCGCTTGACATTGGATTTGTGTTGCCATGTTGTTTCTGAGGTTCCGGAACATGTAAAGTGAAGATTTCTATGACATTTCCTGCAGGTTATATGACTTCCGTCAGACGATAATTCCTTCAGGCACTTGTTGCACTTCATGGCTCACCTTTCTTCCCTTGGAGAACTGTGTCCAATAATAATAATAATAATTTTTTTAAATAAAAATAATATATTTATTGATTGCTAAAATATTTATACATACAATAAACATCTTGTGTGGCATTGCACCTTATAATTTTACAGAGTTCAGCACTAAGTGCTGCAATTCCTACATTAGATTTCAATTAAAAATTTTTAATAATACTTTTTGCCTTTATAGTATGTATTTAACACATGTTCTTCTAATATTAACAATGAAGATTATACAGAATTTTTTGTATAATTTTTTATTTTTTTATTTTATTTTTTATTTATTTATTTTTTTTTTTTTTGAAGTTTGAGAAAGAGTGATTATTCATACAAATTTCTGCATATGCTTATAAGGATTACTTGTAGATGAGTGAGGCAAGTTAATTAATATTAATTTTTTTTTTTAAAAAACAACAACATTTTATTATGTCTCAGTATAAATTACATACAATAATAATATTTACAATATTTACAATAAGGATTATACTGAATTTTTGAATTTAGAATATACATAATTATAATAATAATAATAATAATAGTAATTTATTTATTTTATTTATTTATTTATTTATTTATTTATTTATTTATTATTATTTTTTTTTATGTCTCAGATGAATTGCATGCATAGTTGCTGTAGTAATTATATATATATATGATATTTATAACGCATTACAATTGCGTATAACAGATACTTGCACGTTAATAATTTTCTTCCTCGAAGCTTAGCAGAGCTTATCTGAGGAAGATAATAGATGATAGAGGGTGGTGGTTTCATGGTTATGTTCCTATACTGGTCACAAGCCAGGTGTTGATTTTACTGTTTGTTGGTACATGCTTGAAAGACTTCGACTGCTATTACAGTTTAACTTTTTTTTTTTTTTTGTGCAAATAGGGTTGGATTTAGACATGGTGTGTTTGTTTCTTTGTGTTCTTGTAGTGATAGTTTTTGAGAGGGGGGGGGGTTGTCATAGGTGTGTGTGTGTGTGTGTGTGTGCATGTGTGGTGGGGAGAGAGAAACAGGAATTGCTCTAATTTTCATTCTTGCTATAATATTTATATAGTGCCTGTTTCAGCTCTCTGTATGTTCCTAGGTTTCTGTTGTCGAACGGCAGTTTGTTTATCATGTCAGGTACGTAGAAGTTTCGGGTGGCTTTGCCGTAGTGATTGTTGTACTTGTATGTTATGTAGTTTGTTGACTGTGGTCTTGTTATTTGATATGTTGTTCTGGTTACTCTGTATGTTGGGCTGTAGTAGTGTTTTAACATGACTGTGTAGTGGCATAAGTGTTTCACCTTAAATATTTTGTGTTTTGTCCGTGCTTCCTGCATAAGAGTGGGTTGTTTCCAGAATATCAGTTTTATCATTTTATCTTGCAACCATTGTAGCCTGTTAAGTCTGTAGTCTGCGCAGAATGTGATTGCATATCTTAAAATGTTTTCACATAATGCTTTATAGATTAGTATTTTTATGTGGGTTGGGGCAATGTCTTTTAATCTGTATAGTTTGCTTGCTATTATCCTAAGCTTGGTATGTAGGTAGTTTGTATGGCTATTCCAACTTTGATCAGCATCGAAGTGAAGTCCAAGATAGCGTGTTGTTTTCACCTGTGTGATGGTTGTGATTTTAGGTTCTGCACTTTGTGTATAGGAGGATGAATGTTGAATAGTGAGATATTTAGTTTCTATGGGCAGGGTTTGTGGGTTTTTGAATATCATTAGCTTTGTTTTTCCAGGGTTTATATATATGCCGTTTTCGGTTAACCCGTTAGTGATTTGATTGATGTCGTGTTGCATATTTTTGTAAGCGATATTTGCATTGTTGTGAATGGATACTATGGCCGTGTCGTCTGCATACTGGAAGATTTTACTTTTTAGGGGAGTTGGCTTATGTCGTGTGTGTATATGTTAAATAGAATGGGAGATAGGACAGCTCCTTGCGGTACTCCACAGGTTACATGTACCTCTTTGCTGTATGCTGATCCTATACGTGTGATGTGCTTTCTGTTTTTCGTGTATGCTTTAAACCACTGGAGTAGACGACCACTAATTCCGATATGGGTATGTTTCGTTAACAAGGTTTTATGTGTTAGTGTGTCAAATGCTTTTGTTAGGTCAATGAATACCACTAATGTTATTCTGTTTTTATCCAATGCAGCGTTTATTAGATCTGTGAAATCTTCCAGGAGTGTTGCTGTTCCTTTATTTTTTTGAAAGCCATATTGTGTTTTGGATATGATTTGAAATTTTTCAACGTGTGTGGAGAGTTTCTGATGTACAATGCGCTCCATGATTTGGTTGATTACAGACAGCGTGGCGATAGGTCCTGTTTGTGTATGGGTGTGATTAATGTAGTCTTCAGTGTTTCAGGTATGTGTCCCGTTTAGAAGATTTTATTTAACAGTTTTTGTATAACTGGAAGTAGGTCGGTTGAGTGTTTCTTGATGTCTTTTGGTCTGATTCCGTCTATCCCCGTCCTTTGTTAGGATTAGTTTGTTGAATTGCCAGTGATAGTTCTTCTTTTGTTACTGTGGGGAACCACATCGACTGGGTTGCTCGTGGACCTAGTGGAGAATGTTCGTTTGTGTGAGGAAAGGTTGTTTCTTGTAGCTTTTGGACAGAGTTCACGACGTGCTGATTAAAGTTGTTTGCCAACTGTTTGAGGGATTTGGGATCGCAGGCAAAGCTGTGTTTTATTGTTTCTGAGGCAGTGGTTCTGTGTATATTGTCCAGCATTTCATTAATCAGGTGCCAGGTTTCCTTTATGTCATTCTGAGCTGTTGTTAATTTGTTGCTGTAATAGTTTCTTTTTGCCGTTCTAATCTGGGTTGTTAGGAGATTTCGTTTTATTTTGTATTCAGCTTTTAAAGCGATATTGTTCGGCGACTTCTTAAGTTGTTTCCATAGGGCATCTTTTCTTTGTATGTCTGTTAGTATGTTGTCTGTTATCCATGGATTTTGTTTCGTTTGGGGGCGTATTTTTATTTTTGTTAATGCTTTGTTATATATTTTGTTAAATGCAAGTTTAAGATTATTATATACAGCTTCAGCAGAGTCTAAAGATGCTATCTGCATCCAGTCTGTTTTTCTGATTTCATCGTTCACTATTGCTTCGTTTACAATGCTATGGTACTGTTTTGTAGTCTCAGTGATTTTTATGGGTTCTAGTTCAGTGTGTAACTGCAATGCTGTGAAATAATGGTCTGCCAGTTTACATGTTATGACGGCTGCTGTTGGCTGTTTGGAGGGGCCCTTATATTTATATGATCAATGCAGGTTGAGGTTGTTGTGTTTCCGACTATCTCTTCTCGAGTATACGACTGTATGGATGGGGTTATGTTATATGCCGATAATAGGTCTAGGTATTGTTCTGTGTTGTTGTTGTTTATATTAATGTCTCCTATTATTATCAAGTATTTTGAGGTGCCTACTTTCGTGGCTGAAAGCCATATGTTTAGTTCTTCTAAGGAATTTTGTGGTGCATAAGTTGGGTGGTCTGTATATTGCGTTTAATATCAGGGAGTTTTCTGGTTTGATGTTTTTAATTTCGATGCATATGTTTTCTGCGTATTCTAATTTATAGTTTATTTCTGTTACTTCTAGTTTATGTTTGGTAAATATTATTATACCACCGCCTCGTTTTGTTTGTCTGCAGTGTTTGGGTTGTTGGAAGTGTGGCATTTGGTTGGAGGATGCCTCTTCATTTGTCGTAGATACTTCAGTCAGTATTAAAATGTGTATTAATTAAAATGTACAATTATATTATAAAATAATAATAATAATAATAATAATAATAATAATAATAATAATAACAACAACATATGAATGCACAGCTACTCATGACCTCCAAGCTATACACTGAACTGTATAAGAATATTTATATCAAACACTTGGCATGTATCTGTCAGATCAGCTGCGAGCTCTGCAGGATTAAAGGCGCGTTAATGAAAACTCTTGACGCGTATATCAAGGGATTGTCGCAATTAATTACGCGGCATTAATGAAATCCCGCGTTAAGCAAGGGATACCTGTAATACTTTTACCTTGTGTTTTTGTGTATATACAAGTATTGTATAGAACTATGGCACAAGTTTTTCTTAAAAAGTGTTCATCGTATCATTATCATAAACCATTTTTAACATGGCTATGGTTTAAGTTGCGCTTTTGCCGAACTTTGCACGAAACTTGATGTTAACGCACTTTCCATATTTATTCAATAATTTTTCTGCAGAAAGCCACAAACTCGCACGTGCACATTTGTCATATATATACACAGTGGCGCACCCAGAGGGGGGCCAGGGACCCTGGTTCCCCCCAAAGGAAAAGGAAAAACCACTATAAAATTTTCCAAAAATCTTTTCCTAATTAAATTTTTTTTTAAAAATTTATGTTGTGCCGTGTCTTCTATTTCTATACTACTTATGAATTATTCTCAAATCGTACACTCAACTCGGACCCCCCCCCCAAAAAAAAGATTAAATTCTGTTTTTCAATTTCAATTAGACCCTTTCTAACCATCACTGCCCAGGATAGGACTGATTTACCTATACGTCAGGTGGCAAGTGGATTGATTTTTTTAAAATAGAAAGGTTCGGTTAGATGAATGTATTAATCTTCTAAAAAAAATTTCTAAAACTAATGAAAACAATTATATCTTTACATTATTTCATCATCATTACGAATATCTTCGCTGATAAGAGTGTAAAACTTTGTGTCGGTGAAAGCGAGATCTTTTAATTTTTTTCACTCACTGTTTCTAACGAATGATGACGGATGATAATCATCGTGCTGTGAACTATTACACACTTGCATTCATAAATTTATACATTTTTTTGTTATCTCTTTAGTTTGTAAAATATTTCATTTATTTTTCATAATAGCCAAGTTACAGGATATAGATATTATTTCTGGGAAATTTTGCATGTTACTCCTCTAAACAAATATTAATTTTTATGGCTATTTTGCATAATTTTCTTTAGGAGCATCCCTTTAACACGTTCATTGCCAATCACGCGATATAGCGCGATGCGAGTTCTCACCAAACGGCCGATCACGCGTTATCGCGCTGACGTCGCTAACTAAATAAAAAAATAAAAAAAAATTGGCCACCACACGAAATTCCAATTTTCAGTTTGGCAATGAACGATATCGCGCGATCACGCGATATGAGTCCTCACCAAGCGGCAGATCACGCGTTATCGCGTGGACGTCGCTAACTAAATAAAAAAAATAAAAAAAATTTGCCCACCACACGAAATTCCAATTTTCAGCTTGGCAATGAAAGTGTTAAAGATGCCATTGACGTTTTTCTCAATTTTTAGGGCATTATTGATGTGTTAAAGATAGGTACATGAAGAATATGAGGAAGGAATAATTTTTGCCACACTTTTGAAGGATGTTTCTGGTTGTCTTCTTATTGAGCAGCATCCATAAATTTCCTAAACCTGACATTAATTAGAACAAATTACAAATTAGCCACAAAAATATTCCACAAACCACAACACATATCGGAAATTACCTCCACTTTAACTCATATCATACTTATTCTATCAAAAAATTAGTCATTCTAGCACAATTTATAAATGCATACAAGTTTTCGACTACACATAATTATCTAAACATAGAAATAAAGAAATTAATACAGGTTTTTTGAAACCGAAATTACCCAACATATATTACGCCAAGAAAACAGCGAAAACCCGTCAAAACAATCAAATAACCAAATCAAACATCCTAACACAAAAAAATCACTAAACTGCCATACATCCAGAACACATACAAAGCCTACAAATACATTTTTAAACATGCCGACTATAAATGAGTGTTCACCACGAACCAAAAATTGTCAACACTTCTAAAATCTACAAAATCTCACAGATACAAAGAAATACCAGAACACCATAATGTAGTATACAAATTTCCTTGTCAACAAGACAGTGACGTGACCTACACAGGTTCCATGATCATATCTTTATGGGCAAGACTACAGGAACACTTCCGTGACTGCAACATACCAATTCCAGAACATATAAGCAATAAGAAACGCAATACCCAAAGAAAAACAGAATACAAAATATAGGAAAAATAGAAATAGCAGACCATGCTCTTGAATAGAATCATACCCAGCAAATCGACAAAGCAGCAAAGCAGTAAATAATGCTTAGAATATTGGAAACAATAGCCATAAAATGTGACAAAAACTCAATAAACGTTCAGAACCCTAGTATAATCTCCGAGAGTTGGAAGCTCCAAAACATAAAAATTAGGTCACGACGATTCCGCCCAATAGAAAACAACACAGTTACACCCAAGACAAAAATACGAAGCCGACATGACATGTCTTCACTTTTCTCATGAGCTCCGAAGACGACACACAGTAGAAATGGCTGACATCCCATTACTCCCATCTCTAATCTTGTTTCACAATATTCTATCTTTCTCCTTTCCCAAAAAATCTTTCATCTTCTTCCCAAAGAATTCACAGCCCGACCTCGAATCCCTGTTTTAAATTAACATAGCTTTGTCTTACTCGCAATTTTCCCACATGTCGTTATCTCCGCATTTCCAACTCCCCACTTCCTTCAGCACTAATATAAATGTTTATCGCCATACGCCGGATGCTCAATAAGAAGACTACCAGGAACATCCTATAAAGGTATGTCCAAAATTATTCCTTCCTCATATTTTTCAAGTATCTGTCTTTAAAACATCAGTAATACCCTAAACATTGAGTAAAAAGCCAATGACTTCATTAAAGGAGTACTCCTCAAGAAAAATAGGCAAAATAGCCATTAAAATTAATAGAGGATATAAGTTTTGGTTATTATGCATATCATTTATTGCTAAGTTTATTTAAAGCAGGTCGCTCACAGTTTTTTGATTTCTGAAATAGGCCACTATTTCAGACATCAAAAATATTGTGTTAGGGACCACGAGATGGCGGCACTGGTTCACCCGTCTCTCCACTGCGAGCTGCTTAAATTAGTGATCGACACGGACCAGCTATCTCTGATTGGCTACCAGTGGAGATTGAACTTCTCACTTTGTCTCCAAAAGTTAGGACAAAAACGGCCTCGTATACTCCCTATACGGGAATAAAAGGCATTACATCATTTTTAATTTAAATTTCTAATTATTTTGAATATTATTTTTTCGAAATGATCAAGATCTTCGAGAAGAACCACTGTCATATATGGAAAGTTGCTTAGTTGGTTGTAATTCACAGGCGCAAATGTGTAATCAAAGTTAATTTATTTTCTTGGTTTATGAAATTACTGAGAGAGAGAGAGAGAGAGAGAGAGAGAGAGAGAGAGAGAGAGAGGGGGGGTTAAGTAATTCACAAAATAACACAGGAAACGTTTTTTTTTTGAAATTGTAATTTGTCTTTATTCTACATTAGATACAGTAAGTGGATTTCTGTGTATTATTTAAACAACTCACACCGAAAAAAAGACAAATAATTTATTATTAAGCAGTGTATTCAAAGAATATTCTAGTCATCACATGTCCATTAATTCTGTATTTCTCTGTAGACATCAGAGAAGTTTATTTTTGAAATATGCTCATTGGATCCATTATCTTAATAAAAATTTCACTATCATGATAATGATTACTTCTTCCAAAAGAATATTGGAATTGAGAAGATTAAAGTTTGGAATTTGATAATAAATTTTAATCTAAATTTCTCTATCCATGCAAATTTGGAATATTATCTGTGAAACAGCAGTGAAATTGCCCTCATGTACATTTAAAATTCTTACTAATTACATTTTTTTTCTCATTACGAATTAGTCCGCTTCACAATACAATTCTGTTTACTGTATAACATCCGGAATCACTTAATGCTTCTTCCATATAATAAATTACCATAATTCCATCTGTCACAATTTCTGTGGCAGATTTCCCTGCTTTTAATCCCAGTTTTCATAAAATCACTAGTCGGCTATAACAGAATGATCTCAACTTAAGCACTTGGACGATTACCTCCATGCAATCCGCTTCCATGACCTTCTATTCCAAGTCCTTTGCCTCCACCATTTAGTGCTATTCCGCTTCCTTCTAAATTGGCATGCCCACCAGATACACCTCCACCTAACTTGCCGCCATGACCACCTCCCTTTATATCAAGTCCTTTGCCTGCACCATTTAGTCCTATTCCATCCGCTCCTAAATTGCCATGTGCACCAGACAGACCTCCTCCTAAACCACCTCCCTGACCTCCTAATCCAAGTCCTTTGCCTCCACCATTTAGTCCTATTCCACTCCCTCCTAAATTGCCATGCCCACCAGATACACCTCCACCTAACTTGCCGCCATGACCACCTCCCTTTATATCAAGTCCTTTGCCTGCACCATTTAGTCCTATTCCATCCGCTCCTAAATTGCCATGCGCACCAGACAGACCACCTAAACCACCTCCACTGTTTAGTCCTATTCCACCCCCTCCTAATTTGCCATGCCCACCAGATAGACCTCCACCCAAGTCACCTCCTTCATGACCTCCTAATCCAAGTCCTTTGCCTCCGCCATTTAGTGCTATTCCACTCCCTCCTAAATTGCCATGCCCACCAGATACACCTCCACCTAACTTGCCTCCATGACCACCTCCCTTTATATCAAGTCCTTTGCCTGCACCATTTAGTCCTATTCCATCCGCTCCTAAATTGCCATGCCCACCAGACAGACCACCTAAACCACTTCCACTGTTTAGTCCTATTCCACCCCCTCCTAATTTGCCATGCCCACCAGATAGACCTCCACCCAACTCACCTCCTTCATGACCTCCTAATCCAAGTCCTTTGCCTCCGCCATTTAGTCCTATTCCACTGCCTCCTAAATTGCCATGACCACCAGATACACCTCCACCTAACTTGCCTCCATGACCACCTCCCTTTATATCAAGTCCTTTGCCTGCACCATTTAGTCCTATTCCATCCCCTCCTAAACTGCCATGCGCACCAGACAGACCACCTAAACCACCTCCACTGTTTAGTCCTATTCCACCCCCTCCTAATTTGCCATGCCCACCAGATAGACCTCCACCCAACTCACCTCCTTCATGACCTCCTAATCCAAGTCCTTTGCCTCCACCCTTTAGTCCTATTCCACTCCCTCCTAAATTGCCATGTGCACCAGACAGACCACCTAAACCACTTCCCTGACCTCCTAATCCAAGTCCTTTGCCTCCGCCATTTAGTCCTATTCCACTCTCTCCTAAATTGCCATGCCCACCAGATACACCTCCACCTAACTTGCCTCCATGACCACCTCCCTTTATATCAAGTCCTTTGCCTGCACCATTTAGTCCTATTCCATCCCCTCCTAAACTGCCATGCGCACCAGACAGACCACCTAAACCACTTCCACTGTTTAGTCCTATTCCACCCCCTCCTAATTTGCCATGCCCACCAGATAGACCTCCACCCAACTCACCTCCTTCATGACCTCCTAATCCAAGTCCTTTGCCTCCGCCATTTAGTCCTATTCCACTGCCTCCTAAATTGCCATGACCACCAGATACACCTCCACCTAACTTGCCTCCATGACCACCTCCCTTTATATCAAGTCCTTTGCCTGCACCATTTAGTCCTATTCCATCCCCTCCTAAACTGCCATGCCCACCAGACAGACCACCTAAACCACCTCCACTGTTTAGTCCTATTCCACCCCCTCCTAATTTGCCATGCCCACCAGATAGACCTCCACCCAACTCACCTCCTTCATGACCTCCTAATCCAAGTCCTTTGCCTCCGCCATTTAGTCCTATTCCACTGCCTCCTAAATTGCCATGACCACCAGATACACCTCCACCTAACTTGCCTCCATGACCACCTCCCTTTATATCAAGTCCTTTGCCTGCACCATTTAGTCCTATTCCATCCCCTCCTAAACTGCCATGCCCACCAGACAGACCACCTAAACCACCTCCACTGTTTAGTCCTATTCCACCCCCTCCTAATTTGCCATGCCCACCAGATAGACCTCCACCCAACTCACCTCCTTCATGACCTCCTAATCCAAGTCCTTTGCCTCCGCCATTTAGTCCTATTCCACTGCCTCCTAAATTGCCATGACCACCAGATACACCTCCACCTAACTTGCCTCCATGACCACCTCCCTTTATATCAAGTCCTTTGCCTGCACCATTTAGTCCTATTCCATCCCCTCCTAAACTGCCATGCCCACCAGACAGACCACCTAAACCACCTCCACTGTTTAGTCCTATTCCACCCCCTCCTAATTTGCCATGCCCACCAGATAGACCTCCACCCAACTCACCTCCTTCATGACCTCCTAATCCAAGTCCTTTGCCTCCGCCATTTAGTCCTATTCCACTGCCTCCTAAATTGCCATGACCACCAGATACACCTCCACCTAACTTGCCTCCATGACCACCTCCCTTTATATCAAGTCCTTTGCCTGCACCATTTAGTCCTATTCCATCCCCTCCTAAACTGCCATGCCCACCAGACAGACCACCTAAACCACCTCCACTGTTTAGTCCTATTCCACCCCCTCCTAATTTGCCATGCCCACCAGATAGACCTCCACCCAACTCACCTCCTTCATGACCTCCTAATCCAAGTCCTTTGCCTCCGCCATTTAGTCCTATTCCACTGCCTCCTAAATTGCCATGACCACCAGATACACCTCCACCTAACTTGCCTCCATGACCACCTCCCTTTATATCAAGTCCTTTGCCTGCACCATTTAGTCCTATTCCATCCCCTCCTAAACTGCCATGCCCACCAGACAGACCACCTAAACCACCTCCACTGTTTAGTCCTATTCCACCCCCTCCTAATTTGCCATGCCCACCAGATAGACCTCCACCCAACTCACCTCCTTCATGACCTCCTAATCCAAGTCCTTTGCCTCCACCCTTTAGTCCTATTCCACTCCCTCCTAAATTGCCATGTGCACCAGACAGACCACCTAAACCACTTCCCTGACCTCCTAATCCAAGTCCTTTGCCTCCGCCATTTAGTCCTATTCCACTCTCTCCTAAATTGCCATGCCCACCAGATACACCTCCACCTAACTTGCCTCCATGACCACCTCCCCTTATATCAAGCCCTTTGCCTGCACCATTTAGTCCTATTCCATCCCCTCCTAAACTGCCATGCCCACTAGACAGACTACCTAAACCACTTCCATGACCACCTCCACCCTTTAGTCCTATTCCATCTGCTCCTAAATTTCCATGTGCACCAGAGAGACCTCCTCCTAAACCACCTCCCTGAACTCCTAATCCAAGTCCTTTGTCTCCACCATTTAGTCCTATTCCACCCCCTCCTAAATTGACATGCCTACCAGACTGACCACCTAAACTACCTCCTTGACCACCTCCACCATTCAGTCCTATTCCACCTCTTCCTAAATTTCCATGGCCGCCAGGTAGACCACCACCTAACTCACCTCCATGAACACCTCCCTTAATATCAAGTCCTTTACCTCCATGGCTTAATTCAATTCCACTGCCTTCTAAGTTTGCATGGCCTCCAGACAAACGTCTATCTAAACCACCTCCAGTACCACTCCCCTTTATACCTAGTCCACCACCTTCCATATGATTTCCAAAATTTCCTCCAGAATCACTTCTGCCACGTATACCTTCTATAATACCTCTATACTGCTCTTCATTCAGTCCTATTTTGCCACCATTCTCTTGAACTTGTACATTTGTGTTTGGTGTTTTTCCTGCACAACTGCCAGACATGTCTCTTTGCCCATTCACAGGAATTCCTCCAGAATGTATTCCTCTGAATGTATCTGGATTGAAATTTCCACCTCCCTGTGTTCCTAAACCAGAATGTCCACCTAAATTTGTGTTGGGGTTTCCTCCATTTACTGGCCATCCACTCTGCCATTGTCCTGCTCCATGTCCACCTAAATTTGAATTGAGATTTCCTCCATTTGCTGGCCATCCAGTCTGCCATTGTGTTCCTGCTCCATGTCCACCTAAATTTGTATTGAGGTTTCCTCCATTTGCTGGCCATCCAGTCTGCCATTGTGTTCCTGCTCCATGTCCACCACTCCAACCTTGCTGCCTCTGTGGTGCGCGATATCCACCTGAATCATGTTGCTGCCATTGGCCTTGCGCTTGTGGTCTATTTTGGTTCCAGTTATTGGTAGATCCACCACCTCCACAGCCGCCGCCTCTTCGGTAAGCATTGCTTCTTCTGTTATTATAATTGTAGTATGTGCTTCCACCTCCACCTCCGGTTGAACCATATGTCCTTCGTTTTCTAGCGCTTCTTAACAATAATCCTTTGGGGAAATCTTGCATCGTTTTATTTATTTTCGGATCTCTCAAGTTTCCGCTTTTACCTAGTTTACGTGTAATAATTTTGTTTCTTCCAGGTATTATTACTGCTCGAAATAAATCATGCTTTGCACTAGAATTGGTACTGACGAAATTCTTGTTCATTAGGAAGCTGAGATTCTTATGCGTCTTATCAAAATTCTCGTCATCATAATGAGAAGTGTAGGAATTATCAATGTTTCTGTTAATTTGCGTGGTAATCTTATTATTCATTTGGAATCTAGAGATGCGGTCCTCTTTATATCTAGTATCCGAAAGGTATTTGACTGTATTGACGTTCTGAATACCTTCGCGCACTTTCTTGCCTGAGTGTGCCTCCATCCAAGCGTTGTTGAAGCTCTTAATGACTGTTGGAACCTCTGGATCTCTGTTCAGTCCAGTACTGGATTCTTCTTTTACAATATTACCAAGCAAAGTTTTCCTCTTGCGAACATCGTTATTTTCATCCAACTTGTCGACTTTGTGAATATCTGGGATGACATCCACAGAGATATGAAAGCCGTCTTTGGAAACTTTCGCAGAATCTGAATCATGTAAGGCATGATTACCGCTCTCAATCCGATTTTCGTGCTTGGCATCGTCAGCTACAAGAAGTATGGAATTAGGGAGCTTTTCAGTTTTTAACTTAACATTCAGTTCGGCGAACCTTTTTTTCACTTTTTTATGAAGCGTTTCTCCATAAATGACGTGGAGACGTAGCAACACTATAACACAAACCAACCACTTTGTCGTCAAAGCTAGAGAAACCATTTGTAATCTGTGTATACAAATTCAGCAATTATAGAGATCTCTGTATTTTCTGTTCTGTTTTATAGATGGTAAGTTCTCGTGATATTTTATTTCACTTACTTTTTTTTTACAAGTGAACAATTCATACTCCTTTCTGACATAATAAATGTTGATACACATGTTCTGACATCCTGCCTTTCGCAGACAGGTGAACACGAATACAAAATACTGTACCTGGCACGAATTTCTTTAAGGAAGTTTACGGCTAAGACGAAGATCTCACTTCTATGCAAATACTTCTTACGTCATTTAGTACTTTTTCTTTCCTTACTAAAAGGAGGAAATATCACATTCCATTATTTAAAATTCAAAAATTTAGCCAGTTGTAGCAGTACAAGGAAAGGTAATCAAGCATTTTCGCTCCCTTTCTTCTTTCTTTCTTTCTTTCTTTCTTTTTTTTTTTTTTCTTGAACACTTAACTGTTAACATTCTCGTACATAATAAGTGTCATGTGACTATTATAAAGAGCGAAAGGAATTTCATGTTTTATAACATCAATTTAGTATGAATTTATGCAAACCTTTTCATAAATTAATAATTAAAAAAGCATAAGGTCAGGAAAGAAGCTGATAAACAGATTATTGTAGAAGTAACAAAGAAACGACGTTAGTAAATAACATTTTGATTTTTTATGGTTGCATTTGGGGAATATGTTTTTGTTTTCTGCACCTATCTAATATACAACTGCTACCATTATTTATACTCTCTCATTCCCACATTTGAAGTGAAGTGACCCGACCAATTTTGTAAAACGTTTGTTTCCTCAGCACTCTACCTACCTCAGGTCGTGAATATAATGTATTGCTCATTCAACTGACATCCAGCAGCAGAAATTGGTATTAACTGTTTTAGTTTTCTTCTTGTTTTGTTTTGTTCTTTATTCCATAACCACTTCTCTCTCTCGAATTAAATCCCAAATACTATCCATTCATTTCTAATTCTTCTATTTCTTTTTCACTTTGTTTTATTTTCTCTTCTGCTTTGTTTCCCTCTTACTCCGTACCAGGCAGGCGTTCGAAATCAGATCCAATGGAATACGGTGGTTAATCTGTGCTCTTCTAGTTGGTTTACTTACTTTGAGGGGGGGGGGGGTATGAAAAACCGAATTTCTGATGGGGTGAATCCTGCTATCTCCATATGAGACTGGCTAACTCACCTTTAATTGAAAAGCTCTGATAAAGTCTCTTCACATTCTAGATGGGATTTGAACCCAGGTCTTTCTATCTAAAAATCGTCCGATTCTTTCACATTAATAATTCTTCAATATGAAGATACGACTTTTTCATAAGCATTTCCCATTTTTCTTTACACACAGTTAATGTCATACATAACCTTCATTTTATATTTTTACTCAATCAAATTTATGAAATCGCTTTCTGCATTAGAATAATCCATATCAGAAAATAAGTACGAGAATATTAAACGAAATTTTCTAGACTGTCTTTTCGTTTGAGTGGGGATTTCAGAGAAAGATGTGAAGGTTCCAGCATACATACTGGGCAACAGACTTCAATTTTCAGCAAATGCAGGAAAGTTTTAACCCTTCTCTAAACTCTTCTGTTTTGGGGCATAATTATTGAGCATAAATCAGAACTTAATTAGCTATGAAAATGATCTTCTTAGAGAGTATCATGTAACTGTCAAATGGTCTTGACCATAAACACTGATATCATTGGCATTCACCAATAGGGAGATGACAATCTCGTAACTTTCAAAGCTACCAAAACACAGTCCAGTCTTATTTAGTACAAGATATATGATACTTCCTCTGATAATCTCCTTATCTCCAGACAAGATCAGCTGTCATTCTTAGGATGAGTGAAAAAAATCCTGGTTTTGTTTTCTACACCCACCTAATATACAACTGCTAACATTACATAAATTCTAAATTTGTCACACGTTATATATGTTGATTTTATATTTATCATATTTGGGAGGTGGTGCAATTCCCCCCTATCCCCATAAAGTGATTCATGTTATCCATACGAGAGCATGCTTAATAGATGATCTCTCTCTCTCTCTCTCTCTCTCTCTCTCTCTAACTCACTTTAATCATTTTCTCCTAGATATTCTGTTTTTGCCTTATTCTTTTTTGTAGGTATTTCCATAAGTGCTACTTCACTGAACTGGCTACTACCGTTCTATCACTTTTCTCTATGCATGCAGCAACAGAGCAGCTGCTGGTCACCATCAACACATAATTCAAATTTAAACATATCCAAGAAAGTTCGGGAAAACCTTCTTGGGTAAGTTTAAAACTAAGGTAAGTTTTAAACTTACCTTAGTAAGTTTAAAACTTACCTTAGTTTTAAACTTACTAGTCGAGATACCAGGCAGAAGCATTAGCAAGGTCATCTCCTCCTATAGGAGCTACCAAACGGTTGTACCACTTTACCCCAGTCCTGAAGATACTTTCAGGCGCAAACTTTGTTTGCACACAGTTGGATAAAGGATTAAAGTAAATTTATTATAGTCTGATCAAGTGAAAAATCAACTTTCAACATCTTTCTCTAAATACAGAGTAATTTAATAAAAAGGTGGCACACCGTTTGGCAGCTCCTATAGGAGGAGATGACCTTGCTAATGCTTCTGCCTTGGTATCTCCAATTGGGCCTGGTTCCCACTGAAGAGACCTCAATAAAGGTTGAAACTAGTCTGGGTAGTCGCCCTTCCCTTAATGCCTAACATTATACATATCCGCAAGGAGATGTGTTGTGCATTATGGGAGATACAGAGATACCTTTGCAAGGAGTCGCCGCCCGGTGTTGTACCACTTTACCCCAGTCCTGAAGATACTTTCAGGCGCAAACTTTGTTTGCACACACTTGGATAAAGGATTAAACTAAATTTATTATATTAATACAAATAACTAATGTTATGTGTTTAATTTTAATTTATTGAGATATGTTTATAAAAAATATAATGTTTGCTTTTCGTTTTCTATTAAAAATATTTGAAATATTCTTACTTCTTTAAGAAAAACGCAAAGACATCAAAAAGGGTAGCCAATAAATAAATAAATAAAATGTGAACGAACGTAAGAATGATTCAATCGTCAACTTTTAAATTGTCAGCAGAATTTATTGGGAAAACTTATTTGTGATAGAGTTCATGAACGTTTAGACCACTTAATGACATTTTACACTTTTTTTTAGGAAAATTCGATTGAGTTTATATAATTTATGACCGAACGAAATGGAAGAGCCTCAAAATTGTTAATAGTGTTAATCAGAGTGCAGAGAAGTGACTAATGCTGTTGTCACAGTTAAACATTGGCTTAGAGGGCAGTCAAAACTATTTGATAATCACATGAAGCTTTGGAAGGTTTGATCTTTTGATCACTACAAGGCTTGACAAATGAAGAAGAGGAACAAAATGTACTCTCATCGGCTCAACTGGATAGGATACCATGTTAGTTAGAGAAACTAATGTACGAAAAAAAGTCATGAGCTGTAATAGAGAGCTCGGCTATTGATAGATAGAGAAATCTCGGAAAAAATATACCATCTAATTTGTCATGTAGTTAACGACTAGAGAGAAAACTGACCATCCTGTTGTAAAGTATGATAGAATCTTAACACACTTGGTTTAACCTTGCGTTAAATTTGCGAAACGCTGATTAAACAACTCCCTATCTCTCAGCTTAAAATAAACTGAAACCTTCAGAAATTCAAACAACTATAACATGGATGATAGTTTCTAACTGGAGAATCCGCAACGCTATATTATTACTAATGTTATAATGCTTTTTTAAAACATTTATTACATCATTAGTAATGCCATTCGTAACTGTCATTAATGCAATATAATACTCATGATGAATGGTAATATAATATTCAAGAGTGAATGATTTTCTTATTTATTTTATCGTAAGTAGTTAGAAGACATTGCCATTCGGCGATGAGGCTTCTAACTCCATGGAGATATTGTTAGAATAATAATAATATTATTATTATAAACTATCATTAATAATGTTCTTTTCAATTTTTAGCTCGTGGCTTATCATACCATGATCGTGAAATCCGTTGTATGTTTTATTGTTGTATGTTGTATTTTTTAGAACATGTCTTTCTCATAACATTAATAATGGCCTTTTATTTTCTGATCGAAATATTTAATGCATTTTAATAATTATTTATTATCGTTAAATATTTCTTATGTTACGTTTATCAAGCTATTAATCCGTCACAGATTCACTAAAACAATAATACTTTTAATTTTTTTAACAAATTCTCTAAAGATGATTTTAATATTACTTGAAAAATGTTTTCACTTAACACAATGATTCTAACAATGGAGATGTACAGTTACAGAGTGCGTAACTTCAAACATGTACAGTTTTACTCATGACATCATGGATTTCCTGTTGATCAAGTTATGATGGAGCTTTAGAATATTACATGTCGGCATTCTGTTTAGTTTCAAAGCGTAAGGAAGTAGACCTCAAAACGTTTTACGTAAGATGAACAAAGCATCTTGTATGGACCAACTTCACCTTGAGCTTTTGTCGCGAAAATTCAAGGTGAAGGTAGTCAGCATCAAGCACAACGTGTGCATTTATTGTTCCATCCTGTCTTTAAGAAAATAAAATTTGTACAGCAGTGAAGGAATTAAGTTTTCACAAAATACTTCATGTAGTGCTTTGTGATGCACTAACCTTCCGTGGGTGATTGGAAGCTCAGCTGGACACACATGTCCTGCTTCGAAGATGACACACACGACATCACTTAAGCATACTGTCATTCTACTGCTGAGTAGCACTGTACAAGTAGAGTTGTATGTAGAATTCGAGCCAGTAGAATACTGTAAATATGCAGATATGCATATTACAGATACCGTTTTAGAGACCAGATAACTCATATTCATTTGTATGGTTGGCTAAACTCTAGTTTCCGGGAGATTTTCCCTAGCCGGAAACTAGGGTTTTTCTCACCTTCAGTCTTTCCAACTGAAGGGCATCGCCGAAACCGAATGAACTCCGATGATCTATAGGAAAAGATGTATTTCGTAATGGAATTATTTTGTAATAATACCATTCATTATCACAACAACTGAACCCAGTGCCACTTATTTGAGCTATTTATATGTATTCGTAGACATAATTTTGTGATGCCTATTTATGCCACCAGCTCCGATTGCAACCCAAATTGAAACAATAAATTTAAATGGAGATTCCAAGTATCAGATTTCATTAAATTCCATCAAGCGAGACTAATAAGAAATGATAATAATTGTTTTTATCATTTCTGAGAACGTTTCGCCAATTTTTGTTAATAAAAAGCAGCCCAATTATAGCGAAATAACAGAAAAGTCTGCCAGTAATCATTTTTGAATCGCTGACTAAAATTTATAAATGTGAGCATATGATCAAATAGTGGTAAGTGGATATGAGATTATCAGGTTTCGGAATTATCTAATCCTTAGCCAACTCACAATAATAATGTGAGGCAGGTGTATAACCTTTGATGGGTGGACACACACACACACACACACACACACACACACACACACACACACACACACACACACACACACACACACACACACACACACACACACACACACACACACACACACACACACACACAGATTATCAGTTCGTTTCGTTATGGTTAATGTACAACAGTTTCACATATTGTCCATATTTGTTGCTTTCGCAATAATTTCGTGGTATGTGACACATTTATGGCTTTCAAAATAAGCTCCTTGAAATGGCTACTTTTGAAAAAATTGGAAAAGTGTATTAGAAGGTATACTGAGATTTATGAAATGTCGACCCGGTTCGTACCTTACACAAGTTATACTAGTTAGCATATTTTGTTGTTTCGAGTCAGTTAAAAATAAATAAATAAATTGCTAGCCAGCGACACAGAGATTAAAAAATCTATAAGTTGATTTTTGAAGCCTTTAGTGGCACTTTGACACAAATCATCATTATCATCATCGTCATCATAATGCGTTTCCTCAGAAGCCATCTGCAAGTCTTTTTAATGGACGACCTGGTCTTATTTTTCCCCTGATCGGTAATAATGAAGAACTTCTTTTGGTAGTCTTTCCATTTTCGTTCGTTTAACATGATTTAGAACCTCCATAGCTCAGTCAGCATAGACAAAGAGCGTTTTGGTCAGAAAGACCTAGGTTCGATTCCCGTCAGTGACGTGAGGAATCTTTATATAGTCATCTTTTGAAAGATGAGTTAGCCGGTCTCCTACAGAGGTAAGGGTTTTTTTCACCCAGAAACTGGGGTTTTTGGCTAGTTCCCCAGAATAGGCAAACCGACCTTGTGAACACACGCTTCTACAGACATAGGACACCTCCAGGCATAGGGAGTAACAATCTATTCCGTAGGATTTCGGTTCCGAATGCCTACACGGTAAATTGTGTAGGTCTACGCGTGAGCGTAAATTAGGATAGGATAGGAACATGTATTTATATTTTTTTTGTTTTCTCTGTTGGTTTCTGGTTTAATTATTGGTTTCGGGTTTAAATCTTTCATTATTTCTTCGCTTTTTCTTAAATGATCAAATAGAGTATATTTTGCTGTTTTCCTCATAAATTTCATTTTACTTGATATTAATATTTGTTTATGTTTTTGTTTTATTATCCAAATTTACTTCACTTTCATATAGTAGTGTTGGTGTCATTAGTGTATTTTAAACTTATAATGGAGTCTGTCTTCGTACCAGGTTAGCTTTAATTGTAAAATATTTATTACGCCTATTACTTTTAGGAAAATGTTTAACTTTTATATTGTCCGATTTTATCATCATATGAAATCATACATCCTAAATATGTAAAGTAATTAACTAGTTCTAAAATTATGTTACTTATTATTGTTTTATTTTTATTGTATCTTGACGTTTACCAGCCACAATATTTAAGCTGTTAAAATTATCATTAAATTATCATTAAATCTTCGAATAGTTTTTTTTTTTTACTTTGACGAAGATGATCTTCAGAGTCTGAAATTATCACCTAGTCACCAGCAAAAGGGAATGTGTTTAAATTGACATTGGGGGGATAGCATAAGCCGTGATGTTTTTCCCTCCTTTCTATTCCATTTTATTGTTATTTCATTTAAATGTATATTAAATATGTTACTCGAAATAAATATAATTAATTTTCTACTCGTTTAGTTAACGGTTAGAAATATATTTCGTGCAAAACTAATACCAAGAATTAATGATATATTTGGTATTAGTTTTGCTCGAAGTATATTTTGGTTTCATGTGAACTGTTAATCTTAGAAACAAGTCCTGGGGAATTAAAGAAATCGAATATTTGTACTTTAAAAGCATCAAGTACACGAAGACCTCTCAAAGAAAGCCCTTTATAAGGGCTTTTATATAGAGAAGATGGATGATTTAGCCTGGTCTCGGAGGTTTTTCCTTCCCAAAATTCATGCTTTTTCATCCAGCAAAATGGTCAGAATAGCCGCAAACAAATGCAATTAAGATAATACACTGACTGGCTTCATAGTTTCAATTTCTTCTTCCAAAATTCCAACCAATACAATCCAATTCACCAACATTAATCATTTTGCTGTATCATAAGTTCAGATGAAGCTTCGAGTATGAAGTTTTAACATTAGAATTACGAAAAATCTTTTGTAAACATAAGGAGAATATGTTCCTCCAGGGAAGTTTTTCTTCTGCCCCTGGCTGATGTTGGTTTTTCCTTTATAAAGCTGACAAAAGTTGAAATGAAAATTGAAAAGACTTGAAGCACAGGCTGAAACACAGAGGTTCAAATGAAATGAAAACTGTTAAGACTAAACGTTAATGTAAGTGATAAAGAAAATACAATACAATACAATACAATACAATACAATGCAGTTTTCATACAGTGATCATTCATTCATTCATTCATTCATTCATTCATTCTTCATCAAGGCCTACCTTTCCTAACTGGGTTGTGGGGGGGAAGCAGCTGCAAGAGTAACTTCCAATGGTCACGATCCTCCGCCTCCAAACTCAGGTGTTCTGGTGGGACTCCCAAACGTGTCCACCTAAGGTTTTGGATATAATCTATCCAGCGAGTCCTTTGCCTTCCACGTGGCCTCCCATTACCTGACTTGGTAAAGAGGGCCTGCTGGAGGAGCCTCTCTTGTCGCTTTCTGACCAGGTGTCCATATCAGCTTAACTGTGATCTCTCAACATGGAGAAGCAGCGGTTGAGTATTGAGGGTTTCCCGAATTGCAGAGCTTCTGATTCTTTCGAGTCTTGTCAGCCCGCAACCCCTCGAAGGAACCTCATTTCAGCAACTTTGATTCGTATCCGCATTCTTTCGGTCATTACTCAACTCTCATGACCATAGGTGAGGATGGGGACATAGACTGTATTGAAGACAGCCAGCTTTGCCTTTTGGCTTAACTCTCGCTTCAATACTACCGAATGGCCAAGCTCCTGCAATATTGCGCTTGCTGAGCCAATCCGAGTATCTAGCTCTACGTCCCAATTTCCATCACTTGTAGAATATGGATGCAAGGTATTTAAACTTCTCCACCTGCCTCAGTGGGACTCCACTCACATGTAGAGTGCACTAGGATGGTCGTCTTGAGACCACAAATGTTTCAGTTTTGACCACATTGATCTTCATTCCGGCTTCTGCACAAACAGCTACAAACCTATCCAAGGTCGCTGGAGGTCATCTGTGGAAGAGCAAAACAGAACCAGGTCATCTACAAAAAGCAGATGTCAAATGCTACATCCTTCCAATTCTGACACATTCACTGCCTCGGCTGTGTCCATGAATCTAGTCCATAAATATTAAGAAAAGGAGGGGTGAGATAACGCACCCTTGGCGAAGGCCAGCGGAGACTGTGAAAAGGTTCATACTTTGTGCTGTTTTTCCCTGACACAAAACTCTGAGCATTCATACAAGGACTTGATGGCAGCTAATAGTTGGCCATCCATTCCATACTCCTATACTACTTGCCAAAGCTTATCCCGAGGAACCCGGTCATATGCCTTCTCAAAGTCCACAAAACATGTGTAGACATTTTTTTGCATATTTCCAAGATTTCTCAAAGACTTGCCTTAAAGTGAAGATTTGGTCAGTTGTCCTTCTACCAGGACGCAAGCCACATTGTTCTTCCTGGAACTTTGACTCAACTATGCTCCTGAACCTTCTTTCCAAGCACCTAGCATATACTTTCCCAGGCAGGCTGAGCAGAGAGATGATACGATAGTTACTGCAATCCCTCTGGTCTCCTTTCTTGACGACTGGTATTATTATGCCTGTCTGCCATTGCTTTGGTGCTCTCCCAGATATCCAAGCAGCAGCCTGACACACTGGAGTTAGCCAGAGAGCACCGTCTCTATTTAAGGCTTTTAGCATTTCGGGCCGAATTTCATAATCACCAGCAACCTTGCCCAATTTTAGCGATCTTATTGCTAAATGGACCTCTTCTGCTGTGAGATTAGTCGTCGCCCCGATCTGCACCTCTTGGATGTCCACAATTGCTGAGCCATCTGGATTAAGAAGGCTCTCAAAATATTCCCTCCATCTGTGGACGATATCCTTCTCGGTTGTTAACAGTGCACCATCAGAGGCCTTAATTGCCCTTCCTGTGCACGATTTTGTTCCTCGAAGGCGGCGGATGGTCTGCCAGAATACGTTGTTTGCATTTGCATAGGATGAGTCTAATCTTTCTCTAAAGGATTCCGAAGACTTCTGCTTTGCTGTCTTTACTACCTCAGCAGCAGCGTTTCGCGCCTGAGTGTACCGGAAACGCATCTCAGGTGATCTGACCCTAAGCCATGTTAGGTAGGCCTCCTTTTTTGCCCGGACAGCTTTTTGTACCTCTTGGTTCCACCAAGGTGTCCTTTTCTCACTGCCCGTCGCCACGCCGAGCCGCTTTCTGCCACAGCATGAGAGTGCAGAGGCAGTAACTGCTGTTCTGAACAGCTCCCACTTCTCCTCAACATCTGCAGTATGCTTGGGAATCTCTTTGAACCTGGAGGAAATGTCATCTGCAAAATTCCTCCTGACAGCCTCATTTTCCAGTGCCTCCCATTTCACGGGTATAGCTGCTTAGGCCCACCAGTGTTGATGGGTAGCATCTGGTTTCTGAAGCCATATAGCGCAGACAACAAGGTGGCCAGTTGACAGTTCTGTCCCTCTCCTTACACGAACGTCCAATACTGAGGAAAATAGATCTGCTGAGACTATAAAAAAGTCAGTCAGAGACCTTTGTCCAAGTGTATCCCTGTACCAGGAAGAAGGTATTCATTATGGACAAACTGTTAGTTCCGCAGAAGTCCAATAATTTCAAACCATTCGCGTTAAGATCAGGGTCTCCGTTCCTTCCAACTACACCCCTCCACGTCTGGTCATCTGTTCCAATATTTGCATTGAAGTCACCCATTAGGGACTGATTCCATGTCTGCCACCCTGTCAAACAGTGATCATATAAATACTAAATATTTGAATGATTAATGAAAGTTCTTTATTTTCCTTAGGAGTTAACAGGAAGTTCCTGCTACAGTAAAAGGATAATAGTAATAAACAGAACTAATATTATTGAATAAAAATATGATTGAACTAAATTTGTTTATATGATATATACATTACATACATTTTTCCGCGCGGTTATCCTAGTGGCTTTCGAAAAATCGAACCTGGGACACTCCTTCCCCAGGCATATGGTTGCGAAGCGCAACCATATGCCTGGGGAAGGAGTGTCCCAGGTTCGATTCCCGTCAAAGACGTGAGGAACTTGAGGATCATCTTCAGCCATAGCCAAGTTAGCCGGTCTTGGGCACGGGCAGTAGGGTTTTTTCATCTTGCAAGCAGGCAAACCGGCCCCGTGAACATACGCTACTACAGTCAAAAAATATATCCCCCCCCCCCCAGCGGCAGGCTAGGCGACAGGTCAGTTGGGAGTGGTACTAACAAGAAGTCGCATCTAAGTAACACGCGAACCTTGCATAGGAAACGGTAATAACGCGTAGTGCAAGAAAAAGGTACATTGCATACATTTCCGAAAAGTAGATAACATGATATAACAGAACATAACACACACACACGCTAATGACGTTAAATCAAATCTGAGAGAGAGAAAGAGAGAGAACTGTACTCTATCTTCACTATTATGTTTGATTTTTATGGACTACATTAATCAGATATCTAAATTGGGAGGGGGGGGGGGGATATTGCACTGTATAAAACACAAGTAATTAATTAACAGCCATAATATACTGGGCTCATAGCTATAGCTGCTTCGACAGTAATTCCATCCATCTCATCACGGCTCAATCCATATTAATTTTAAGACCAGCTATAAAGTTGTCGATTTTATTCTAAATGGGACCTGAGGTTTATATTATTGTTCATTTCGAAATTTATTAGTTTTTTTGGTCTATTTCACTAGGGAAGACTATCATTCTATCTTTGTAAAGTGAGGGGGAGGCAGGAGGAGGAAGATTATTGGACATAAAATGTGCAACATAAACTGCAGTAAATTTTAAGTTGTACATAAAACTAAAACACTGAAAAAACTAAAATTAAACTAAAAACTAAACTAAAAAACTAATATAGACTCTATCTCTTTCTTAAACAAATCGAGGTTGTCCTTGGGAAAGCGATGTGAGGAAGTGGATGCCAAAGAAGAAAGTTTGATGGAATGAAAGAGGAGGATGAGAAGTTCTTTTAGCAAGTTACACATTGAACTGTTTATGAAAGATCGTATTTTACATACTTAGAAGAAAGTGAAGGAATTGTGGCGGTAAGTCGGGCTGAGCAGCGCTCATGGATAAAAAAAAAAATGACTATCAATAAGGCATAAGGGGAGAAAAAGCGGCTATGACAACGTGATTAGCGTCTGTGTGTGTGTGTGTGTGTGTGTGAGTGAGAGAGAGAGAGAGAGAGAGAGAGGATGATTGTCTATTAAGAGGACGACTCTGTTGTGAATATCATTAAGCATTTTAAAGGATATTTGTGATGTATCGCCCCAAACGTGCGAACTATTTATTTAAAGTTGGGCAGTGCAAATGTGAAAAGAAGTATCTTGAACCGAAAAAAAAAAAGGACACTAATATTTTTGGAGGCTGTAGAGGCATTGGATATAATGTGTTTCTGCTAAGGAAAGCTAGAGGTGTCAGTCACATCAAGAGAGAAATCTGTTGTTTGCAAAAAATCCGAGCATGAAGTATTTTTTCTTTACAAGAAAGAATACACAACTACGTTTTTTTTTTTAGCATTGATGTCTACTAGTTTTTTTTTCCCCATCTTACTAGAGAACTGAAAGGAAATCATTGTTTAAGACATCGTAAAGCCTGAGTCATTTGACAGTACAAGGTCTCTGAAATGAAGAAGAACAGAGCATATTGTTATCAGAAAAATTACGAACAGAATTTGAGATTAGCGGGAAAAGGCCATTAATGTACAGAAGAAAGCGCTTTGGTGAAAAGGGGATACTTATCTCCGCTAATACTCTAGAATTAGTGGAGATAATTATCTTAGTAAGTATGCCAGACTCGATGAAATTGTCCTGAAAATAACAAGTGCGACCACACGAGTTTCTCCAAAACTTTAGCATGGTTTGTATTCCAAGGTGGGTAAATATTGGCCAGCTAGGAGATGTGCTGCAGAAAGGAAAGGAAACACTTCATATTTGCGATCACTGATTAAGTTAGTAGGTAATTATTATTATTATTGTTATTATTATTATTATTATTAATGGTGACTGTTGGTTAGCTTCCATGCAGTCGGATACTGATAGACGAGTATGACAGCAGCTTATACATACAATATGAGATGGATGGATGTCAATTCTGGCTTGCAAATTTTGAGCACAACTGGAGGCAAGTGATATCTGGATCAGAATATTTCTTGATTTTTGGTGTGCAATTTATTAATGACTCTTCTGATGTCTTTATGGCAAAAGATTAGAAAAATCATTCAGAGTGATTTTCTAGAAGGTGATTTGCTTTGGTCGCCTGTGCAAATGCTGGAGTGATGCCAGGAATTGCCTTATCATTGTGGGATGTTAAATGGTATCATATCACTAGATTATGAGAGATGGAAGAGGTGGAATGTCTAGTTACACCCAGTAATAGACTTTATGAAGAATCAGAAGGCTGGATTACTGTTTGAGTAGGCAAGTTTATGTATTTGACTATTTCCGAGATTTTTATTTTTTATTTTTTATAACATATGTTGTGGAATACAGTGTGGACTAAGTGTGAATCTAAGACCACTTGCGATATGTCGAATTTATTTGGTGTTGACTTGACGTACTTGTTGGAGAACCTACCTAAACAGTGGTCGAGGGTTTGGGGTAGAATGGGATATAAAGCCCTTCATTTCAGAAAGGATTGTTTGTTATTATGTATAAAGCAGGCTTTGGGTGGAGAGAGCGGAAACGATAACGAGATTGAAATAGAGAAACAGAAATTGTATTACGGAGGACATCCTCTCTGGTACTATCGTGAGTTAATCACTGGAGGATGAGAATGGATAAAGAACTTTCCGTAAAAAAATAATGTTGATAAGGTATGGTCTGAGTTACCAGGAGGAGTGCTGACACCCATTACATATTAGGAAGGAGCTAGTTAAAAAGAGGTTCAAGGTGTTAGTAGTACGGTAATAGTTATCTCTATTATTTGCTGGAAAGCGGATATTTTGTGTTATATCATTCATTACTGACCAAAATGGAGATGTGTTTTTATTGTGAAGTTTGTAAGGTCATGTGAGGTCAGACGAATGTTCAAGTTAGTCGCATTATCTTTGGAACGATGTCTAGAAGAATAATGATTTTAACTGAGCAAACTAGGGCATTCCGGTATAAACCTTCCTCCCAGGACAGTTTTTAAATTTTACCAACCCTCTCCTTTATCTAAATATGAATACAAAAAAGGAATATTATAGGTGGTACCATTTTTGCACATTCTACAAATCAAATCCCAACCAAAATCATACCACTCCCCCACCATTTTTTCTTCAGCAATAGTATCGATCGAAAATTAAATAAATAAATGTCGGAGATTGAAGTGACTTGAAAATGTTCCATGAAAAATTAATAAAATACAAAAACAAAACATACAAATGATTAAAAATAGAAAAAAAAATCTCTAGGCTACCGAGACACTAGAAATTTATAACATTTCTTGAGTTGGACTCATAAAAATAAATAAATAAAACAATGTATATTATTTCTGGGAAAACTCCCATGTTACTCCTCTTAATAAACTATTATAATTACGGCTATTTTGTCTGCTTCAGTTTAGGAGTGCCCCTGTTTAAATGTCATTGGCTATTTACTCACGGATTCTTAGGGCATTGTAGATGTAAATTTACCAAAAAGTATATGTAGCATAAGGAAGAGAAATTTACACATACCTTTTTCTGGGTGTTGCGGCTTTTCTTCTTTCTGCGATGTCCGAAAACTACTGAGTGTGTGGAGGGGGGGTAGGCAATTTGGGAGAATTAAATTAGAAAAAACCCCGACCAATAGGCGATAACACAAACACTTCAAAAACAGAAGCACTTACCCGACCTGACATAGCTCCACTTTCCCAATGTGTTCAGATGACGACCGAGAATAGTCGAAACGGACCGCACCCCGTCAACCCCCTTTCCCCTTCCCGCTCCCTATATAAAAAAACAATCCTTTCACCTTTCCCCCACCCTATATAATATAGTAATATAATATATGTGTTTATATATATATTACTGGGAAAAAAAAACGGGTTTTTTCTAATTTAATTCTCCCAAATTGCCTACCCCCCCCCCTCCACACACTCAGTAGTTTTCGGACATATCTACATAGCCTGTGGCAATAATAGCAACAGTTAAAAAACAATTTGGGTTTGATTCTAGTCACTGAGTAAGTTAATTCTTTCTTATATCCAGATGGTGCTCGAGTCAGTCCATCTTGGAACAAATCAACAGTGTTTTTTTTTTTGGAAGGGGGGGGGGGTGAGATAGAAGTTTAAAAACTCGAGTTTTTAATTTACTAACCCGCAAATCAGAAAAATAAATTGGCAACGCTTATTGTTTCTAACAAAATACCAGCTTTTGGATTTGTCGGCCTGGTTGGTCAAGTGGTCAGCTTATCCGCTCTTCAACCATCAGGCTGTAGATTATGTGAGACACCGTCCCACTTATTGAAGGCCTGATGTGGCTGATGAGATAAAAATTCTTATTCCTTCCGTGGTACTAATTCACTACAGGTTTAATACCTTATGTAGGAAGCAGTTACGTTAAGAAATAAGTTAGGGCCGCAGAGAGCGTTGTTAGCTCCCTTGGAAATAAAAAAGTGCAAAGAATTGATTTCGTTCTTTAAATTAGATTAATTCTGATTGTAAATAAAGTTGACATAAAATCATTAAATGTGAAAAAAAAAAATAGGTTTCTCAAGTAGATTTTCATACAGAATTAAAAATTATACGTTTGACTGTTATGTTCACACTACTGGAGCATTATTAAATTAATAAATAAATTAATTAATGATTGCAGACAATCATAAAAAAGATGCGTTTCTTAATATCATATTTAAATAATGATGCCATTCGTTATGACAATAAGTTTTTCTCTAACTTATTTGGAGGGGTTATAATTTTTGGAATTAGATAGTCTCTAGAATCTCCGAGTTTTACCTAATTTTGCCACAAAAAAGTTCTGTTTAAACCAGAAATGAGAAGCCTAGGTAAATTTTGGTACAAAACTTAAATAATAAATTCCATTATATTGGCCCAGAATGAGTGGATTTATTATTTAGTAGCCTTTAAAAATATCCGCATTTAATCTCATACACTTTCCTACTAAATGCTGTGTGACATCATCCGACTTCAAGTAAAGAGATGAGACAATGCTATAATGAAAATGTTGCATATAAAGAGATCTGCACGAAAGTTATTTTGATGTTATATGCTAAAGATGAAAAGAATTAACTACATATTAGATGGAGATGGGGGTTAGTAGTCCGATGCCATTTGGAGGGGGGGGGGGTAGGAGGATATCTATCAGTACTGTTGCGCAACAGTTAAGCACGAACGATTTATTCTACTGGCTCTTTCACCTTGAGGGTCATGTTTAATTCTAGTATGCAGGACGACTTTGAAGAATGCTTATTATTATTTTAACCTATGCGTGTGTGTTCCAATGAAGGTTGGAGGTGATGACATTGTAATGTTATGGAGTTATTCTCCTGCTACACATTATGTTCACTCGTTGCTCGTGGAATAATGATTTCTTTGGTCCCAGAATTGATGTCCTGGAAAGCTGTATATAATCCGAAGAGTTAATCCGCTCTTAATTAGTTAAATTTATTAAAACGCTCATTATAACAATAATTCCCATTTAAATAGAAGGAAAATCATGAGGAAGACTAAGATATTAATGGGTTGATGTAATCAGGGGTTATATGGAGGATAAAAAAAGCAAGAACTGATTAAATCAGGTCATTTCTTACTTTGTCATCAGATAAGATAAAAAAGAAAACTGTTGATAAGAATCTGTCTATGAAATTTTAGTCATGGCGAACTGGCATTAATATCTCATACGTTTTTTTTTGAGAGTATACATCATAAAATGATACCGGAAATAAAGGGACTGGTGGAATGAAGTATAATGTGGTCATTGTTGGAATCCTTACAAACTAATTATATTACTGAAGATCTCTTGCAGCGAATAAGTTGTGCTTTGGTCGATTTAAAGTTAAAATATTCTGAACGTTTGATTTCATCAGCATTTGTTTCTGTTTTTGAATGTATGCCATTAACTGAGAATATCAGAATCACTAGAAAATATTTTAATATTGTTAATTCGGTTATTCTACTATTCTTTATGTTTCTTGGAAAGAAATTGTAGTCCTTCGTTAAAATACCGCATACAGAACTCTTCCATCCGTCCCCACACCAACAATTTTGGTGTGATAAATCATTCCCCTAAATACCGAAGAGTATAATATTATACTATATCAACTATTAGTTGTGTAGTAGGGGGATTCAAATGATTCAAATGAAGTTAAGAAAAGAAAACGAAGACATTTTAAGAGTAAAGCATGATTTATTTCATTTTTACATTGTAGCGGAATACCGAACACAGTGGAGATTCGTACAGTTTAGCTATCTACGTCTATGTAAATATTAGCAGTTCTTGATAGAGGTAAACATTCCTTAGTAAATTATTTTAACAGCTTCATTTGTATTCGTTTCATTACACTTTTAAATAAAAAAAGGCAAAAAAAAATCATTAGTAATCATCGGTTCACTATGTTGGAAACGCTTGCTGGTAGTGTCTCTTTGTCAATGTTCGAGAATTACCGGTGTTTCAAATCGAGTTAGTGACTGGTAGATTTCTTCTAGTGGATTATCTCTTAAAAGATATCACTTAAACATTTTAATCTCCATCTTGTATTGTATTATTTCTGTATTAACCCTCAAAGCTACCAAACTTGCCAATACTGTCTAGTTTTCCAGTCTTTGCGGTGTTCATCATACTGCTACTCTTCTTGAAAATATCTGGCGTACTTTTAACCAATTGTACCACTTCCAAGTTTTCCAAAATCCATCCCTTCTCCTAGTTTTCCTTTTCCAATATTCATCCCTTTTCCGAAATTCTTACTCTCGCCTAGCTTTCCAAAATTCATTCCGCTCCCTAGCTTTCCAAAATCCATACCTTTCTCTCCTAGCTTTCCAAAATCCATACCTTTCTTTCCTAGCTTTCCAAAATCCATACCTTTCTCTCCTAGCTTTCCAAAATCCATACCTTTCTTTCCTAGATTTCCAAAATCCATGCCTTTCTTTCCTAGCATTCCAAAATCCATACCTTTCTTTCCTAGCTTTCCAAAATCCATACCTTTCTCTCCTAGCTTTCCAAAATCCATACCTTTCTTTCCTAGATTTCCAAAATCCATACCTTTCTTTCCTAGCTTTCCAAAATCCATACCTTTCTCTCCTAGCTTTCCAAAATCCATACCTCTCTTTTCTCGTTTTCCAAAATCCATCTTTCTCCCATCTTCTTTGCTGTTCGTATCTCTTTTTGCTTTTTCATTGTTTTCTATTCCCTCTCCAAACTGCACTTTGCAACTAACAGAGTGTAAACCTATCAGAACAACAACGTAAATAAAACTAGACTTCATGATTTAAACAGAAAAGCTGGAACTCGTCACAATCTCTGAAATGCAAGGCAAAAAGCGAAATGTGTGTGGAATTCGTTCCAATTTAAAGCAAAAGGCGACCTTGAATCGTTCAGAACGATGAGCAGTTACACAGCTGAAATGTTATTCAGGACATCTTGGCATCCCGAGATGCACGGATCTTCAGGCTGAACACATAACTCTAAGATCTCAAAAAAATGAGAATTCCTGAATAAATGTTCATAAATATGTTTCGTGTGTCCTTGCTAACTACAGATGGTATGAAATCACGAACACTACGTGCTAGCCCAGCGCAGGCTACTGATCATTCCAGCAAAATCAAATAATGTATATTATCTTTGCATTGAAGTAATTAATGCCTATATGTTAATTTTTCCTTTTAAAATATCAATGCAAAGATAAATTTAGGAAAATTATTTACTTTGGTTTCACATTTTTATAACAAACATGCACTGTTTTTTTTTAAATATATAGTAGAATACTTAATGAAAAATTGAAAATATACAGTGAAAAAATATTATCAGAATGTCAAAATGGATTTAGAAAAGGACGCTCTACAATGGTGCAGCTTTTTGTTTAAAAGTACTTATAGAAAAAAAAGAAGATCATTTAATTTAGAAACTCATCTTTTGTTTATTGATTACAAAAAAGCATTGACAAAGTAAAAAGATATACACTGTTTGATATATTACAAAGAATAAATATACCTAATATTTTACTACCTGCATATTGAATATACACAAAGATAATGAAATAAAAATAAAAATAAATAAAAAAATGTCTGAAAAACAGTCTATAAACCAAGGAGTAGACAGGGATGTCCTCTGTCTCCAAACACTTTTCAATATTTATATTAATAAAATATTAATACAGTGAAACACATTAAACAATCCAGATATAGAAATTTCCTGGAATATCAAAATAAAAACGCTATTATTTGCAGATGATCAGGTAATAATATCAGATAAGGAAGACAATTTACAAAGAGCAATATATAATTTAAACATTATAGTAGAACAGTTTGGAATGAAAATTTCCATAGATAAAACTAAAACAATGGCATTTTGTGGACAAACACCAGTTAGAAGCAAAATAGTTATTAATAATAAAATAATAGAACAGATAAATACTTTCAGTTATCTTGGATGTGAAATATCATATGAAGGAGAAAAAAGACATAAAATTAAAAACTTCAAAATTTTTACAGATTATAGGCCTGATAAATAGAACACTCAACCCAAATATAGTAAAAAAAAAAGAAACACACTTGAAAATATACAATACTTTAGCAGTGCCCACATTATTATATGGCAGTGAAATTTGGGCAATAAACAAAGAATAAAAACAAGTGAAATGAGATTTATGAGAAGAACTGCAAAATACACATTATTAGATTAAAAAAAAGCATGAAGACATTTTAAAAGAACTAAAAAAAAAACAAAATCAATAGAAGAAAAACTAAGCAATTATAAACAAAAATGGATTGAACATGTAAACCGAATGGCCAACACCCGACATCCTAAACAAATACTAAAATATAAGCCAATTCGAAAGAGAAGGACAAGTAGACTTCAAATATGTTAAAGAGGATATTAGTTGGATAATGAAACTGGAACAGATCAATATGGTCTATACGTTAATTAGAGTTATGATGATGATAATAGCGGATAAGCTGGTTCACAAAATATGCAGTCTCTTGAATGTAGCGTTTCTTTACAGAAATATCCGAATTTAGTATTCAGGCGTAAAGCCTTTCATTGATCAATCTCAAAAGGAGAAATTAAGTCCTGCATTTTAAAATATAAAAACCATGCGTTGAAACTCGAATATTGTGCCAATACTTGAAAGAAAAGTTCTTATCAGGTCATTTTAAGGAAAATTAGTTAAGCTGTTCACTTACAATAACCCCTCGAAGAGGAACTGGAGCTTGATTTAGTACGGCTTGCTTCCATCAGACTTGTGTTCCACTGGAAACTATTATATGTAACTGGAATAGATTCCAGTGATTATTTATTTATTTTATTTAGCGTTTGATGATACAACGCCCGCGAAGTCCTTTTTACAGGTCCAAAATTTTTATCCGGGCTCGGCATAACTGACGAATCAGGCCTATGACTGGGTCTTAGGTATATCTGACTGTAATCCGTGTGTGTTCACGGGGTCGGCTTGCCTGTTCTTGGGGACGAAAAACCCGAGTTTCCGGGTGAAAAAAAAACCCTACATCCGTATGAGACCGGCTAATTCACCTTTCGTAGAAAGAAACAGATAAAGTTTCCTCACGTCACTGACAGGAATCGAACCCAGGTCTTTCCGAATCAAAAGCTTCGTCTATACCGACTGAGTTAAGGAGACTCATTCCAGTGATTGTTATTCTAGCAATCAGCGCAAAGAAAAGGAAAAATCCGATAACAAACTTAGCATTTGGAAAGAGAGATTTCAGTTTCCAATAGTTTATAGTATAAACTTTATACTATTAACTATTTTAAAATATTATTGTTTAGCAATTTTACATGAATTTTTTTGTCAATATTTTATACCATAACTGACAATACTATCAGATATTTGGGTAGGCAAAACTGGTTAGTAATATTTCCTTCGATTTTTTTATATTATGACACAAAATGAAATTATTTGCAATATGCAGGTAGTAAAATATTAGGTATATTTATTCTTTGTAATATATCTTTTTACTTTGTCAATGCTTTTTTGTAATCAATAAACAAAAGATGATTTCTAAATTAAATGATCTTCTTTTTTTTTTTCTATAAGTACTTTTAAACAAAAAGCTGCACCATTATAGAGCGTCCTTTTCTAAATCCATTTTGACATTCAAATAATATTTTTTCACTGTATATTTTTAGTTTTTCATTAAGTATTCTACTATATATTTTGTAGCATGGAGTCAATAAACTACTACCTCTATAAGTAGCAACTTTTGTTTTATTCGCCGTTCTAAATATAGGTATTACTAGTGTTTCCAAATTCCCGACATTTTGGAACCTTCGGGAATCGAGAACGAGAAATCGTATTTCCCGAGAATTCTCAAGAATTCCCGAAATAATCTTTTTTTATATATAGACCTCTATCATGTCACCCCTCTTTCTCTTGTTAACCAGAGTCTGTAATCCACATCCTCGCAATCTGTCCTCATAACCTAAATCCCATAATCCATATATAATTTTTGTAACTCTTCTTTGCACCCTTTCCACATCTTCTTTATCCCCCTTGGAATTCGGGAGACCAAATCTACGCACAATAATTCAAGTGTGGTCTTATCAAAGTCTTATGAAGAGGCAAAAGGACTTCATTATTCTTAGATGTCAAGGGTTCGCTTCAATATCGCAATTATCCTCTGAGTTGTATTTGAAACTTTTGCTATGTGATGACCTTTGAACTTTACATTCCGATCCATCAGTACGCCTAAATCCCTTGCCTTCTCAGTTTCTTGCGCATAATCCTGCTAATATACGAGTAATATGCCGCTGGAAAACGAATCACGCCAAAGTGCATAACTTTACACTTACTAACAATAAATTGATGGCCATTTTTGTTTGCTCAATTTTCCAGCTTGTTCAAATCATTTTGTAAGTGCTGAATATCAGTAGCATTCTTAATGTCATTAATGTATAGATTAAACAATAATGACCCAAGGACTGAACTCTGAGGTACACCACTGGTCTCCTTAAATCAGCCGGAATACACCCGCTGTATACCACTTTTTGATATCTGTCTGTTAACCATCCCCTGATCCAAATCAAGAGTTTATAGTGTAATCCCCCCCCCATATTCTCCAGTTTATGCCACAGCCTTTAGTGTGGTATCGGAATAACGGATAAATCGTTAATATTCTGTTAATAGTCTGCAAGGAGATGGGCTGTGCATTATGGGAGATACTGAGACAAGGAGTTGGGAGCTTAATCCACCTTTGCTGCGAGTTACCCGGTGTTGTACTACCTTACCTCAGTGCTGAAGATATATTCAGGTGCAACTTAGTTTGCTCACACTTGGATAAAGGATTAAACTAAATTTATTGTCGTAGTAAATTAATGCTTACATTTTTTTTAAAACCAATGTGACTATTAATTTTACCTTCGATTCCTTGTGCTCTAAACTTATTTCTGTAACTGAACTTTATTTTATTTATTTATTTTTTTCTTTAGCATTAGCAATTTTAAGTAACGGATATATGACAAACAAGGTTTTGAACTCTCCGTAGTAGCGTTTTCTTTTAGAAACTTCTTTTGCCAGCACAACAAATAAATAGTTATTTCTTATTTCAAATGAATATTAGCTCTGTAATATATACTTTGATAATTTCTATGTTACCTTTTATTTGACTGTAATATTATTAACAAATTTTATTTACTGAATCTAACATATAGAAATTAAACAAAGTGAAAAAGACAGTATTTTTTTTTTCTTATTCTTCTGATTTAACATTTGCACTGATGTTCACAGTGTATGATTTGCCACTGGTTCTTACATGTAATTCACGTGATTTTTCTCCATGTGACGTTTCAAAACAAGTTGAACTATGGTTTTTACATAGTTCAACTATGTAAAACTCATTTCCGTTAGTTCCAATTGATCGTCGTCCTCTCAGCCCGACATTTATTTCACAGCGGGGATATTTATATATATTTTTTAACACAATTATTATATTAGATATTCTTTCCAATACAAATAAATAATTATTTATTCTTATTTCAAATGAAAATTAGCTCAGAAAGAAACAAAGAAAAAAAGAAAAATTGTAAAGAAAAAAAAATTTATCCTCAAATAAATACTTATGATCACAGCAAACAAGAAATTCATCAGCTTTTTCAAAGTTTTGAAATTCATGCACATATTGTTTTCATCATTTGGTATCATTTAAATGAAGAACGGGTCTGGTTATTAAGTTCGTTAATGCTTTTTTTTTCTTGTCTTCCAATGACGAGTATTATTTGATATATGCATGTTGATTCACTTGATTTTATCTGCATATATCAAATAATACTCATTTATCAATCTTTTTAAGAGTTTTAGTAACATGTTGGGTTAAAATATCTAATGTCTCTCTGTAAAATAACCAAATTAAAACACTCGTACTTTCAGTACGACTGTTTTTTCTAGTCTGTTGGGGGTATCTACAGATATAATAATATAATAACAAAATTGTGACTTCTCAGGTGAAATCTTCTCCACTAAAATTCTGGCTATTAATTTAATATCCGATTCCTTTTGTTTCCAAGAGTTGACAGTTTCTTGAAATATTTGAGGTCTTCCATGAAAAAATAAGAGTTTTAATTCACTGAGTGGATTTTCAACAAAAAAAACTCTGGTTAGTTTGTGGCATGAAATTTCACAAAAAAAGATATTACTTAAATTTGTATAACACAATAACAACAACAATGCCCAATTTGTTCATTCTAATTTACATACTTTATTTGAGTGAAAATTTCATTTACAATTGTATTTACTGAATTTAACATACAGAAAATAAATTAAGTGAAAAATACAATCTTATTTTTTGATCCTTAATCTGCTTATTGTTAATTTTGCGCTGTTGTTCAAAGGTTTTTTCCATGGTTGCGGAATTGCCATCATGTGGTTCTCGACAATGTGACTCTCATCTGAAAGTTTCTTCGTTTGTGATCGTTGGGAATTTGTTACTGTAGTAAAATTAAGGGTCACATTTTTATTATTTTGAAAACAAATCATATATTTTTTAGCATTATTAAAAGCATAGAAAGGTTTCCAAAAGCATTTAAAAATACACGTTATGTTTTCAAATTTTGGGCATCCAATTTCATAACTTTGTTAATATTTTTGATTTTTCTCTTCCTTTGGCAAGCAATATTTGATATTGCATGTTGATTCTATTATCCAATTTTCTATTATCCAATTTCATAGTTTGTCCAGAGATAGCAAACCACTGTCTCACTTCAGCTGATGGTTTTATATTTTAATAAGCAAGAATTCTGTTTTTTAATTTTCTTTCAGGTAATTCATTCCAACTACAAGGTGATTTTGTCAATACATATCTTACAATAATTCCATCAGAAATACAAATTTCTTTAGGAAATAAATTCGAAGTCTTATTCAAAAGACATTGAAGATCAATTATACCAATGATAACCGAAAATTGTATTTTTCACCCACTGTAGATTTTTCATATTCGTTTTCCTTCATTCTTCTCTTTAAATTACTTCATTGGCACCACAAATAAATAGTCATTTATTATTATTATTATTATTATTTCACTGATTATTACCTCTGAACTTATATTTTATGTTAACTTTCTGTTACAAAATTCTAAACAATTACAACTTTTCACAAAGAAACTTGCAAAGAATTTTGTGGCTCATCCATTATTTTTACATTACCAGACACAAACCACCACAACACAATACAACAATACAACATAGCTCTAAAACTTGATATGGCTTATGGTACAGTCTGGAAAATCTTACGGAAAATGCTTCACTTCTATCCGTATAAGTTCAGTCATGTGCAAGCACTAATTACTGCAGATTATGATAAGTGCATGACCTCCGCGCTAACGTTTCTTGCCCGAATGGAGGTAGACAATGACGGGCCTTAGAGAATATTGTGGGGTGGTAAGGCTCATTTTTATCTGAATGGGTCGGTCAACACTCACAACTGCAGAATTTGGGCATCTGAACATCTCCAAGCAATCCAGCAAGTACCACTGCATTCTCCAAAAGTAACAGTGTGGTGTGGTGTGGCTTTATTATTATTCTTTTTATCATTGTAACGCGCCACATACCCAGTTCGAATGATTGACGCGGCTCGCTTACACCGTCGAAATGTTATTATTCCATTTTATCTGCCTTTAACGTAATTATCCGCTTGTTTTCGATTCCACCAGCGCCAAAATTTTCCCCTATAGGCGACCTTTGGTACTAAATTTTTTTTTTCGCGAAAATCATCTCCCCATGCCTTCAAAAGTCTCAATATAAAATTTGGTCTCATTCCGTTTATTGGTTTTAGCTACAGATGCCTCCAAAGAGGGAAAGTTATTTTATGGCCACCCTGTATTTTCTACAATTACTTCTGTAAGTATTAATTAACTGAATTGGCATTCATTTCCTTCTCTTTCGACTAAATCGGTAAAAACATGTTCACGGCAGACTGTGTGTGTATATGTGTGTATTTGTGTTTGTGTGTGTGTGTGTGTGTGTGTGTGTGTGTGTGTGTGTGTGTGTGTGTGTGTGTGTGTGTGTGTGTGTGTGTGTGTGTGTGTGTGTGTGTGTGTGTGTGTGTGTGTGTGTGTGTGTGTCACACGTTATGTTGCATTAGTACAGCATGAAATACTTCCCGATGTGAATGAATTAAAACAAAAGGAAGTACTGCCTAACATTCTTTTACTTTCAAATACTGTATAAGATAACACAATTATCCTCAAACCACAGAAAAAAAAATCCCCCAAACAATTGTTCTTGAAAGAATTGTTTTTTTTCAAGAAAAATTAATTATATTTAAATTTAAGCCAATTCCAGACTGCTAGCTCTTTAATAATAATTATCGGTTTCTATGGATATTAATAACCTATAAACAAATGATTCCCCGAGATAATAGAATGTGGTGTATTTAATGCGTATGAATTATTGACACTTATGATCCGTTGCATTTTACTTGTAAATTAAAGGGTCAGTCAATAATACGAAGATGCGTCTGTATTCAGATAATTCTACAATTCAGAATGGGCATCAATAAAAGAACTTCCATTCTGTAATAAGCATGAACATGGCACAGTCAGCTGAGTTAAGTGTGGCTTTTGTGAACTCGGACTCCATCGCATTTGGAAACAAGTATGATAACACGGAATTCTTTCACGGTTATTTATTCAGCGGTTCTTGTACTTGGTGTAGTGCTGTCGTAAGGAGGTCTGTGCAGCCTAAACCATGACGAAATGAAGATGTCTGAATCAACACTTCGTATTCCTATTCGTATGTTATTCTCAATTACAATGACTAGTTTTAAAGCAAGTTGACGAAACGCTGTGAGCATCTGAATCAACTAATATCATGTACGACGAAAAACCGCTATGGTTTTTGTATGTGTTCAGAGATAGTCTGTCCTGAAGTTTAACACCATTTAACTTACCTTTGCCTACAAACTACTTATAAAAATCCTCTCTTGTAAATGGAAAATGAGCCTTGTCTGTAATTTGTAATATATATATATATATATATACGAAATATATATATATATATATATATATATATATATATATATATATATATATATATATATATATATTACAAATAATAACATTATTTTTACAAATGATAAATGTTATTATCATCATTATACAGGGTGTTCGGGATAAATTTGACAGTTTCGTAAGGAAAAAGAAAATCTTCTTTGTATCTATTAAATTTAATGAATTGACAAAAAAAATTACAGGCAGAGTTAATTACAATACTATCAACAAGATTTACTCAAAATAACCACCATTAGCATCGATCACAGCTTCAATTCTGCTTCGGAACCTCGAACAAGCTGATGCTACAGTCTCCCTGGGAAGGGCCGCAAAAACTGTTTTAATTTTATCCATTAACTGGGCTTTTTGTATTACTGGAAGTGCGATTGGTGTCTTTTTCAACTACGCCCGTACAAAATAATCCATGGAGTTAAGGTCTTTGGAGTTTGGAGGCCAAACATTTGGACTGGTGAAGTCGTAGAAATTTTCAGACAACCATTTTTGACTTTTCCCAGAGGTGTGGCAAGGGGCCGAATCCTGCTGCCATACATACGGCCTACCATTGGCTACCCTTGTTATCCAGGGCTTGACTACAGTTAGCAACTCCACGAACAAAGCCCGAATTCCAATGCCAGGGTTCTTCAACACCTGTTCCTGCAGATTTGCGAGGAATTCTGCTGTACGAACGCAATCAGATCGTCTGCTAGGGATCTTTCTTCTTGCTACATCCTCGTAGTCACCATTGCAAGTCTCTAGTTCATGCCTGATTGTTTTTACTGTATTCAGGGAGCATTGGGCAGCAGTCGTAATATCCTTATTTTGATGGCGGGCACGAATCATCATGATACAAGTTATTCTCTTCCATGATTCAGGTGGGTTCCAGCTATCCATCCTTTCTGACATCTTGTATATGAATGAAGAAGGGTCCAAACTTTTAAATGAAGAGAAGTGTGTGTTAATACATGTAACTTACGGAAAAATATAATTAATTATAAATATGTCAAATTTATCAAAATTAACGGCATATCCAGGTGAACTAAGGTACGTACTAGAAATATTTTGACCTATCCCCATAGGTGATCAATTGGATTAAAAACCTAAATGTAAAAATATGACTAAATTTCTTTTTGATGCTTGTCATATAATTTTTTTGTCTATGTTTTACTTTATATTATAATGTTATATATTTGTATCTTATCCATATTCATATGTATTTTATTTTAGTAAATAATTGCCTTTTTTTTAGTAGATAGTGGAAACTACAATTTGAGAAGAAAGAGTCATCCCCTCGCTCTCGAATTGCTCTAATAACACTGGAGGAAAGAGTAAGATGTAAGAGAGAGAGAGAGAGAGAGAGAGAGAGAGAGAGAGAGAGAGAGAGAGAGAGAGAGAGAGAGAGAGAGGAGAGAGAGAGAGAGAGAGAGAGAGAGAGAGAGAGAGAGAGAGAGAGAGAGAGAGAGAAAGAGAGAGAGAGAGGAAAGAAGAGTAGAAGACCAGTCTAAAGATATGATATACCAAGTGCATATTGTTGGAAGTAAGATCAGGCCTAGCTCGGGTGTCTTGGGTTTGCTATGCCCGTACTCATCAATGTGAGCTCGCTGAGATGACTTATCAGCTATTCTAAGTTATATTTGAATCTTTAAAAAAAGTCATGAAAACAGAAGTACCACTTACGATAAGAATTAAGATCGAATCGATTATATAAGATATTTTTTTCATATTATTTTAACGCGCTGTTAAAATATGAAAGAATCCTCTCTTAGAGTATTAATGTAGTAACATTTTTGGAATGGTAGTATTTAGATTTTAAAAATAACGAGCGGTATGAGCTGCTTTACGATAGATTCTCTAGAAATATACTACCTTCCATTATTATTATTATTATTATTATTATTATTATTATTATTATTATTATTATTATTATTAAAGACGATTAAATATTATTTCTTTCTCTTCCTATTGTAACTCTTATTTGGAATTCTCTGATAAATGTAAAATGGATAATTCAAACTTTATGAGAATTCGAAATAAATGAATAAAATGATCTCCCCCAATCCCCCCTTCAAATATACGTAATAGAGTTCTTCCCTTCTTTGTTAGAGACTTTGATACGAAGAAGGCTAAAAGCGTTTCGTATTTTGATAGTACGTTTTGGTTTCTGTTTTATGGTACAAGCAGAAAATATAAACAAGGTCTCGCCGGAATGGGAAAAAAAAATGTTATTAAGAAAATACTTCTCATAGATATTGAATAAAATGAGATTAAAATCCATTGTTCTTTCATAAACATATATTGTTCGCTTTTTTTGCTGTTTTTTTTTCATTTCTTCACAAATATTTTGAAATTTTGAAACAAACGGAACTTCCTGGTTAGGTACAGCAATTGACCGAAGCATTTAATGAAGGCTGTTTCAGACCCCATATCTCACCGAATTATGCGCAAGGAATTGAAGAGGATCAGTATCGGCAGTCGCATGTCTATACAGAAACCACTGATTTCTGCAAAGAACCGGAAAGTTTGTCTGCTGTGGCGTCAGGAACACCGTGACACTGGACACTGGAAGATTGGAAACAAGTCATGTGGTCCGAAGAGTCATGGTACGGTACACCTTGTTCTGTACCGATGGAAGACAGAGTTTGGTGGAAGCCCCATGAACAATGAACCTAACTTGCTTTGTAAACACAACTCCAGGTTCTGGAAGTGGTGTCATGGTGTGGGACAAGTTCTGTTGGTATGGAACAGGTCTCCTGATATTGCCGGAAGGTCGAGTGTCCTTCAAGGAATATCTGTACATTGATGCCGATCAAATCCATCTTGCAATGCTGGCTTTTTATTTAGCAGGTGACGGTTGTTTCATGGACGATTATTGTTCAGCAATGATTCAGCAAAAAAGAGAGCGACTTCCACCGTCTTTCCTGGCCACCACAACGTTCGGATATGAATCCCATTAAAATGTATGGGGCATGTCAGAAAAACTCAGAAAAAATGTCAGAAAAGATCCTGGAGCAAAATTCTCTTCTGTCAAGTCTCAGCCAGTTAAAAGACGGTCTCCGGAACGCCTGGCATGTTTTAGGCATAGATACATTCCAAAATCTTCCGAAATGTATCCCAAACCGCATATGTGCTGTAAGTCGGGCTAAAGTAAGTCTACCACTGTAATAAACAAAAGTTTCTAATTCAGTATCTGGTATTGCCAAAGCACTAAATCCATCAGTTTGCGAAATGGCTTGCACATTCGCATCTAGCTGTGATACCTTGGGAGTGTTATTTTGGTTATTTGTTATATTTTTATGTTGTTCCCACTGACGAAAGATTATTTGCAAACCTATAATACGTTCCTTGGACGGGCTAAGGCTTTTTTTTTTTTTTAAACAATTTTATATTTTTTGTATTTTGTTTTAATTTTTTTTTTCCCCATAGTCCAGAAATTTTGCTTTAAAGCAGTGGCGACTAGTGGCTTCAAATCGTGGGGGGGGGGGGGGGGGGGGGGGTTGCTGCAAGTTTCGAAATATATATACATACACACTGTAAGTAGTGTATACGTGTTCGGATAAAATATCAAAATTATGATAAAATTAAAGAAAAAATTAAACATGAAAAAATATTGTTTATTTGTATAGGTGTAGAAAGTTTTTTACCTTGGGTATATATTATGTTAAAGGTATATGTTATGTATGTATTGGGTATATATTATGTTAAGCTAGGTTTTTTAATCCTTTTTCCCAAGTAAGCAAACAGACAAGTAAGTCAAGTTTGCGGCTGCACGTTGACTTACTTGTCTGTTTGCTTACTTGGGAAAAAGGATTAAAAAACCTAGCTTATAAAATTGCTTGGTATCTTTAACATAATATTGTTTATTATCGATAAAATTATACAGTTTAGTATAATTCAAAATTACTTAAAAATAAAATCCATTCCTTTAATTGTAATTAAAGGAATGGATTTACAATTTTTGGACATTACAATTAAATCCTTTAATTGTAATGTCCAAATATTTAAAGAGACGGAGTAAATACGATAGGCACTACGAACACTCTACTACTGGCGCAAACTGCATATAAACAACAGTGGAACTGCGCGACGGACAGTGCCGCATTACACTAATAACTCGCATCTCACTATGACGTGCATATGCTTGCGCGCGTAGCAATATGAGTGTCATATTGCTGCTAGCGTCCTTCGCTAGCAGCACTGTGTTTACGCAGATGATTCAGCTTCGGAGATCACTGATCACCAAAGCTAAATCATCTGCATAAGCAAACTTTCTACTAACTGTTTCAGGGATGTCTGCGATGTAAAGACTAAAAAGCAGTGGTGCTAGCACCGAGCCCTGTGGTATCCCATTTTTAATAACTCTCTGTTTACTGATACTTCCCCTATTTACTACCCTGAAATATCGGTCACATAATAATTTGTTTACGAGGTGCCCCAGTGTTTTACATGGGATGACCTTAAGAAATTTGTATATGAGTATATGAAATTTGTACTCTTCCCTCCAGACAGTATCGTAGGCCGCTATCAAGTCAACAAAGGCTGCAGTGGTCTTCAGAATCCTTAGAAACCCTGCTTCAATGTAAGTTGTTAATCTAAAGACCTGATCTGTGTAGCTACGATCTCTTCTGAACCCCCGCTTCTTCTATTGGAACGCATTCCAAATTTTTCCACTGATCCTATTCAAAATCAGTCTCTCCAACAGTTTGTAAGTTGCACTTAAAAGGACTATGGGGCGATAGCTTTCATTTCTGTCTGCTGGCTTACCAGGTTTGAATATAGCGATGATTTTTGTCCTTTTAAATTCCCTAAGGACGCAACCACTTTCAAGTGCCACTTTCAACCAGTGTATGTAACATGGTGTACAGTGCTACTGCTACATTGGATGACGAGTTAGAGGTTCATGAAAATGAGGTTGAAAAGTAATTGCATAACCTGGATAAGAATTTATCAATAGGAACAGATGGGATATCAGCCCGTTTGCTAAAGGAATGTTCAACTGAAATGGCTAGGCCTTTCATGTGTTTGTATAACTGGAATCTCGGCTCAGGAATGATACCACAATAATGGACGGAATGTATGCTAGTTACATTACACAAGGGCGATGCAAAAACGGATGTGTCTAACTACCGATCAATCAGCATCTCTGGTATGATAGTGAAGATTTTAGAGAAGTTGGTAAGAACTTGCATACAGAAATGGATAGACAAACATGCTATACTCCGCAAGGAATAGCATGGGTTTACTAAAGGAAGATCATGTTTTAACAATTTGCTCATATTTTATAACAATGTTACGCCGAGTTGGATAAATGGAATGGATACACTATGGTAATGTTGCATTTTTTAAGGCAATTGATAGGACAAGTAACGGAATAAACTTGCGGAATATACTACTAACGAACGAACGAACACGGGCGCACGCGCGTGCATCTATACTATTGTGAAAGGATGGGAATGGGAAACTACCTTGTTTTAAATCACTATTCCCTAGTAAAAGTAACATTGCAATCTTACCAACCATTCGGTTTGAGGGAAAATACAACACACACGTGACTGATACTTTGATGTAAATGAAAAACATTAAATCGCTAACCAATCTTTCAAGAATGCGGTTCTAAATCCAATTGCAATAATATAATGAGCAGAGGGTTCAAATATGGAATTTGTGTTGAGATATTAATTTGTTTTGTACACACAAAATTTAAACTGAAATAAATGAACAATTCAATCCTTTTTCTATCTGCACAAGATAGAAGGATGCAAAAATCAATTAGCATTGATTTTTGCATCCTTCTCTCTTGTATTGCTCGATTAAAATTTCTTATTTAATTGAGTAAAACATTATACTTTAGAAGACATTGATCTCCATATCATTCTTCAGTGGGTAAGGTAAAGGATAACCCAGTACGCCAAATACCGCAATGCTGCCTTTTCTCCTGCAAAAAGGATCTCAGCTCGCCTTTCCTCATCAGATGAGTAATACAAACATAATCAGACAGAATAAATTATCTTTCCTTGGCCATTTATCTCCAACCTCTCTTGGCACAAACGCATCACATCGATCTCTCCTAAAAACACTAGGCATTCTTTACCGTTCAACAAGCTATTTTACACCCACCCAACTACTAACCCTGTTCTAATTCCAAATCCACACATCCTTAAAAATTCTTGATGCTGTCTAGAAGCGAGAAATTAGGCTCGTTGATGATCCCTCTCTTTCCAGATTCACTTCGATCTCTATCTCAAGTGTTTCAGCTCTGTATCTCTTCTACAGGTACTTCCATGGTCGCTGCTCCAGTGAATTGGCAAACATCATTCTTCCACTTGCTGCTAAGCCTCTTAAAACAAGACCAGCAGCGCTCCCAACATCTCATTAAAGTGCAACTGCAATATCATCGAACCTGCTTCTCCTCTTCCTCATTCATTCCATCTACCTCTGCTCTCTGGAACGCTCTTCCACATGATGTTTCCAAACAATTTCAACCTTTAACAACAGCTCTTTAAGAAGAATGTCCATAGGTTTCTTCTTTCTCAATCCTTAATATGTACCTCATAGAAGGTACTGATGTATTATAGGTTCTTGTACCTCTCGTATGTGGGATAAATATATAAAAGAAGAAAAAAATGTAGATTGGCTTTTATTTATGACTATTGAAGTTGAGTCCACCCGTCTCTGACAAATAGACACGCAGTTCACTTTTTTTTTTCATATTGAAAATCAGATAAATCCGCAGAAAAATACAATTAAAAAACATAATATAGCCTAAGTTTCTCCGGTTGTAATTTCAACCGATAAACATCATTCAGCTAATAAGAAAGGTGAACATTGCGGCTTTCTGAATGTGCTATTATTAATTCGAGTAGGATTTTTTTTTTTTTTGCTTTATAAGTAATTTAACTATCGTATTGTTGTGGCTGAAAGCGAATGATACATACAAAGCATATGAAGCTACTGAAATAATAATTGACAGCAAAAGTTTATATTGCATGTTTATTATTGAAATTCATCAACCAACTTACAACAGAATAAAACTTATAAGATAGTAAACACATCGAATCCATTAGTTGTATTCAAATACTCTTGAGGAATATATTAAAAAAAAGATATTGAATAAATAAATCTTCACTGCCCCATTTTTAGTAAATCCATGGCGCCCGCTATTTTGTCTTTAATTCCACCCATATTTCCAGAAGTAAAATCAGCCATCATTGCCTTGAACATTTCCGCTGCCATTTCTGAAACCATTTCTAGCTGCTCCTTATTACATGCGTCCGAAGAACATAAGAATGTCATTTTGGTTTTCAGGAAGTTACATAACTTTTCAGGTGGGATTATCTTCCGTAGATATTCCATATTCATTGGCGAGCCACCATCTCTATTTCCTTTAAGCATTTTAAGAAAACACTCGCTTGACTGAAACATGATTACCAATACTGCCATGACCAATAAAGCTGAAGAAATCTTCATGTTTTAAACGTATGTGTCTTGAGATATGTTCGAATAACTAACAGAAATTCATATATATATATGAATAAAATGAATCCATTTTATAGTAGTCTTAGGCTTTTTCGGTTGATCACATGGTTTGTGCTGTTGATAGAAAATAGACCAATAGCTATTAGATAAACGAAATAGAAACAATTGAATTGTAATATCATAGGCTATGAAATTTTATTGGACTTTTCATTGGACACTGAAAATGACGTATTTCCACATTGTTGTCAAGACATCAAAGATTTTGATCGTGTTAGCTTTCCTCGCATGTGGGCTTTCTTTATTTACGTAAGAGAAAGGTTGCACACAATCATGATTAAAATTAGAGACTGATAAAATTATATTAAGAAATATTAATTGAATATCTAATTTTACAAGAATTATCAAATTATTGTCACATTAAATTATCATCTGCGTGTTCACATTAAAAAAAAAACAGTATATGAACACACAGATGCAAAAAACTGTATTACTAAGTTATTATTATTACTATTATTATTATTATTATTATTATTATTATACGAGAACCTCCATGCAGTCAGAAGACTCATCGCGGGCACCCGCACTATCTATCCAATCTATCATGCCTCTCCTTGAACTCATTGATAGATGAAGCATTCACAATTGACTCTGGCAACTCATTCCATTCGCTCACAACTCTCTCCAAGAAAAAAATAAAGTCCTCACACTCCTACTGACCACACTCTTACTTAATTTCCATGGATGACCTCCTGTTCTCCCACCATTTGCTCACTGCTGAAATGTTTCCCTGCATCAATCCTACAAAACGCTTTTAGTAACGTAAATATTTCTCTCGTATATCCTCTTTTCCGCATCTATTAATCAAGTTCTGCAACCCACAAACTCTCAGTCTATCAATATAGATTTGAGAGTTTGTGAGTTCAAAGCAAATGTGAGCTGTGTTCTATAGCCGATGTAGTATATTAAATATAAAGTTGATAGGCATTAAAAATATTATTCTTTACGAATAATGAGGATCAAACTAAGTTAAAGGGGATAGTAAATCCCATATTATTTTTATTTTAGCCGGGTACGAAACTTGGAGATCGGAAAAAACTCGGAAAAATAGCCTCTTGGGCTCTTTATCGTAGTAATAATAATATATGGGTACACCGGTCTGGCAATTCGTTAGTAGGAGTATATGTAAGTTCGGTTCACTTAAACCTTGGTATTCTAGGTCTACCTACTCACTGATGAGAGCGCAATAGAGGTCGAAACCGGTCTGGATAGTGACCTCTCCTCATAATGTAAAACAATAATTCATCTCCTAGGAGCTGCGTTTTACATTATGAGAAAATATTAAGGATAGTGCCGGAACTTGCTCCACCTTTGCAACAAGTTGCCCTAGTGTTGTATCTACCCAGGTGATCACTTACGCCTTGACTCGCCGATAGTTCTTCGGCATGACACTCTTAGATTTCGATCTCCGAGTTTCGTACCCGGCTGTAAAATAAAAATAAAATGCGATTTACTATCCCCCTTAATTTATGTCGCCGGAAAAATAGCCTCTTGGGCTCTTTATCGAAGGATCAGACTATCCGAAATTTTTGATAAGGAAGTTCAAGTTTGGGCGATGTAACAGCGTTTTGGTATTCTTTGAATAAGCCCTGAAATTTAGACTGACATCAATCTACAAGACACGTCTCCTGTTAGAAAATTCTATGATCATTCGAATAACAACTGTTCTAGACCCGGTTTGCAGGCTTTTTTATATAGAGAAGTTAAGACTTATGTTCTTGCAGTATCTTCTCGGAACGTCCTGTTTGATCCAAATATGAGAAAATAATCGAGGAACCAAGTAAACACCTAAGAGGGAAAGAACAAACTGTTTATCCTGTAGAAGGTAACATGCGAAGAGAGGTTACTGACAGGAAAGAAAGTAGGCACCAAGTTATACTTTTAGGATCACTGAAATTGGTTCAGAGATTCCACCAATCTAGAAGATGGAGATCCTACGTTATAGAGTAGGAGTTCATAGGAACAGGCTTGTATATATCGATGATACGCGGCATATTCTTCTGGATGAAGCCATTCTGCTTTATAAAGGGTGACGGAAAAGTATCAGAAAGCGGTACATATCTGTCAGATTTAAGGTGACCAGTGGTGTACCACAAGGATCAGTCTTCGGACCTTTGTTGTTCAATGGAGATATTAATGATATTAGGAAGGATCTAACAATAGATGTTGAATTGTTTGCTGATGATGCAAAAATATTCAAGAAAATCAGAGTTGCTATTGATATACAGCATTTACAGAGTAATTTGAATGGGCTGAAAGTGAGCAAACGATAATGGCTATCAATTCAATGTTAGTAAGTGTAAAGTTATTCATTTTGGCATGATGAAATATCCAACGGTATGCTATATCAGTGCGATTATTCTTCGAGTAATTGACAAGACAAGAGATTTCGGAGTTATGCTGAACAATAATTTGAAGTTCAAGGGTCACATAGCAAAAATTGCAAGTACAGCAGTTAAGTATTTATGGCTGTAGATCTGTGTGTGTTCACTGGGCCGGTTTGCCTGCTTGCCTGATGAAAAATTCCAGATAAGGGGGGGGGAACCCTGCTGTCCACTCCCAAGACAGGCTAACTTGGCTATGGCCGAGGAATATCCTTAAGCTCCTCACGTCGGCGATGAGAATCGAACCCAGGACACTCCTTCCCCAGTCATATGGTTGTGAAGTGCAAAGCCACTAGGCTAACCGCGCGGAATTCATTTTCAGTGTCAACTAGTAACTCCAAGTTGCTTGATAAATCTTTTAATTGTTTTTCTGCGTGTTTTTAAACAATAACGTTTTAACAATTCTTTTCTCGATAGAACAATAATTGTATAAAATTTCAGAGAAAAATTTTTTTTCTCCTTCGTTACACAAGGAAACATCAGAAGTGATAAAAGTATCGAAAGTCATAAAATTCCATAAGTTCTATATAAATAATTTTCTGTACAATTAAGACAAAATTGTATATAAAAATAACGAAAGAAAACCATCACGGACTTGAAATAAATGTCTTGAAATAAATGTCCCATTAAGATTCGATTTGCAGACTATTAGGCTTTTGTCGAATATTAAAAATGTTTTTAGTCATGTTTGTACACCTTACAGGTGGCCTGCGATGTTCCAGAAACTGGAGTTATTATCTTGAAATATCAGTTTTCTTTGTGGTTTCTTTAGCTGTTATTTCTTAAGTTACGTTTTAAAATTTAACCACTAACTTGATTCTTTCCCACTTCGTGATGCGGTGAAAGAAATCTTCCTACACCAATTATTCTTGTTTTTTTTTTATTTTAAAGGCTAACAATGGGTACATAGAGCGTAGAATGTCATGTACGTGTACGCGTGAATGTGTGCGTGTGCATGTGTGTGCGCGTTCGTGTCTGCATACCGTCTTTTATTTTACTGAGTAGCTTTGACCAGTAACAACAGTCTGATATTTTTCTGACTCTCATCCTAGTAAATCTTATGAAGGGGCACAGAATCGTACTTAAGATTGTAGGCTGGTCTAGTATTTCAAACTATTCACCAATGCAAGTATTACCAATCAAATTAGACGCTCGCTTTCATAACCGTTCATAAGTATTATTTACTTATTGTAATGAGTTATTAATTTAGTTACATTAGCTATGATAGCTAGAAACCTCATAGCTATGAGTTATTATGGCTTAATTCACTAGCGGCATCTTGTGCTTTTATATTCGTACTATGAGAAACGATTCAAAAATAAAATCAATGTTATTTGATTGAAAATTATGGACTGTAGGGAATAACAGTTTTGATATCGTTTTGCCACAATACCTGTGTCCCCTCCCCCTTTTTTTTTTCTTTAAATGATCTTTTTTTGCTGTATAGCATTAACAACTAACTTTTCATTTATTGTTTTTGGTATGGAGTGTTTACCTTTCAAACGGTTGTTCAGTGGTGTTTAAAAATATATCGAAAAAGAATCAGATCATTCAACTTTGCCATAGCCCTTCTGTAAAATAAAATTATCGAAGCTAAATGCCTAAGAATCTAACGTAGCAATTCAAAAATCAATGGAGTAACTCATAACATTTCGGTCATTAATATGTGTCAAATAGAATAAGGCCACTGCAGTTATATGCTTAAAGTCTTCTCAGAAAGCCTTGATTCATTGATAGTCTCAAATTCATTTATCATTGAATGCGGAAGGATGAAAACTGCTACTCTAGCTATCTTCATAAAGTTAGGTCAACCTAAAAGAGCTCGCCTACTCCCTGCGGAATAAAAAGGAAATAGAGAAAATTTATATATATATATACAAACGGAAGAAAAAATTCGTCGAACAAAAGTTAATTGAAAAATGTAGTGTTCACCAAAAGTTAATTCGAAACAAATAATTTATTCAAAAAATTAGAATTTATTGAAGGAGCAATTTACTTAAAATTATAGTGAGAGACAATTTTATCAAGAACATTGATTAATTAGAAATGATGGTTTAGGAGCAGTAGACTGCACTTGGCTGCCATAATCACCTCCCTGAAATCCTTCTTTCAATGATCGATCTTCAAAAGGGTAGTTAGGGCTAACAGAGTCCCCCCCCCCCCTACTCCCCTTTGAGAAACGGTTCTGGTGGATTTATTTAGTTTTAATTTTTATACAATATAGTAAACTTCATGTTATTTATTTACTGTACTCTCTACGAACGTGGATTCATATGACAATGCAGATAAAGATGACTGTATATCGTCATAAACAGTGATTTTTTTTAACCTGACTAGAGGAACTTTTTAATAGGCCTTTCTTCGACAGGCTCCCAAGTAAGTCGATCTCTAGTAGGGAGAAATAGGGTTTCTCGAAAAACTCCTGAAAACTCGAGCTTTTAATCCCTCAACTCAAGAAGCTCGATCATAGAACTCCCACTATTTCAGAGAATAATATGTACTTTTAGGATTAGGAACCACGAGATGGCAGCAATTGTTTGTCGTACTCCCCTTCCTGAATACTAATAAGATCATTGATAGTCTTGCACTGTCATCACAGATGGCTGGTTATCTGGGATGGCTAACGATAAAGAATGGCTGCCAACCACTCTTCCAAAGTTAGGCTTAACGGCCTTGCCTACTCTCTTTGGAGAATAAAACATTAGCAGATTTATTATTTATGAAATAAATTATATTAATAAAGAAAGAAAGAATAAAAAAAGTTACGTTTACTCTTCTGCTGCATCTGACTACACTATTATGAAAGTTAAAAAAAAAGACTAGTTTTGCTAGTCATTTCGATGAATTTTATCTGTTTAATTGATTTTTTCGATGAATGCGTATGTTTAATTGTTTATCCACTGAAATGCGTTTTTATTTTTATTTTATTTTTTAAAGGTGAATTGTCTTTTGAAAAATTGCCAATCGTTAAAACTCCAAATGCTACTCTAGATCATTTGATAATTACTAAACGATAATGCTATTATGAAACATGTTTTTAATATAGAAAAGCAGTTCTTGTCGTTTTTTAACTCACTGTGATATATGTAATAGTCTAGTATCTTATAGCACATCAGAGTGCTTAAAATTAAAAAAGGAGTTTTAATATTAAATTATCCATCTTGAGTACTACCTTATTCCTCTATAATATGAGCATTCAAATTTCGAGATAAAATTATTGACTTTAATTTTTTTTTATTTAGTTATTTATGTGAATTTAAGTTAGGATCAGTTCCCATATTCAATTCAATTATTTTTACGAAACCCTTTGGTTGGAAAGACATGGGTTCGAATACTCTCTGCGACTTGAAGAACTTTTATTCCTCTAGAAAACTTGTGATTTTCATTTTTCAAACCGGTGATGTGAAATATTAAGAAACACGGAGAACAGATTTTCAAAAGATTAAGGCAATGATAGTGCAATTCTCCACTTAGGAGTGAGAAGATGTTAGTGACATCTATTGTCACTAACATCTGTTGTGTGTGTGTGTGTGTGTGACGCACGTTATGTTGCATTAGTACAGCATGAAATACTTCCCGATGTGAATGAATTAAAACAAAAGGAAGTACTGCCTAACATTCTTTTACTTTCAAATACTGTATAAGATAACACAATTATCCTCAAACCACAGAAAAAAAAAAATCCCCCAAACAATTGTTCTTGAAAGAATTGTTTTTTTCCAAGAAAAATTAATTTTATTTAAATTTAAGCCAATTCCAGACTGCTAGCTCTTTAATAATAATTTCTATGGATATTAATAACCTATAAACAAATGATTACCCGAGATAATAGAATGTGGTGTATTTAATGCGTATGAATTATTGACACTTATGATCCGTTGCATTTTACTTGTAAATTAAAGGTTCAGTCAATAATACGAAGATGCGTCTGTATTCAGATAATTCTACAATTCAGAATGGGCATCAATAAAAGAACTTCCATTCTGTAATTAGTGCGTCAATGTTCAGGTAAATGTGAATTCGTGTTAAGATAAGCATGAACATGGCACAGTTAGCTGAGTTAAGTGTGGCTTTTGTGAACTCGGACTCCATCGCATTTGGAAACAAGTATGATAACACGGAATTCGTTCACGGTTATTTATTCAGCGGTTCTTGTACTTGGTGTAGTGCTGTCGTAAGGAGGTATGTGCAGCCTAAACCATGACGAAATGAAGATGTCTGAATCAACACTTCGTATTCCTATTCGTATGTTATTCTCAATTACAATGACTAGTTTTAAAGCAAGTTGACGAAACGCTGTGAGCACCTGAATCAACTAATATCATGTACCACGAAAAACCGCTATGGTTTTTGTATGTGTTCAGAGATAGTCTGTCCTGAAGTTAACACCATTTAACTTACCTTTGCCTACAAACTACTTATAAAATTCCTCTCTTGTAAATGGAAAATGAGCCTTGTCTGTAATTTGTAATATATATATATATATATACGAAATATATATATATATATATATTACAAATAATAACATTATTTTTACAAATGATAAATGTTATTATCATCATTATATACATAGAGTATTTATAAATATATAATTAAAATATTATTATTATTATTATTATTATTATTATTATTATTATTATTATTATTATTATTATTATTATTATGCTAATTTCAATGCTATTTCTATGTTAATAAAACCCAGTTCTGTCTTATTTCTCACAAAAAGAACCATTTTCTCCGGATATTATTTTTGACACCACCAAAATTTCCAGACAATTTGAGATTTCTCTTCTTGTAATTACCCTGACACCAAGCCTCTCCTGGCATAAACACATCACCACCATTGCATCCTCAGATTCTAAAAAACTAGGACTTAAGTGATAATTATAATGCTATATTTACGAGTGGCCGTGCACTTCGCAACCTTATGGCAGTTCTATAAAAAAATGGAGATTAACACCAAATCCTGGTAAAACTGAATGTTCTGTTAACGAGTTTAATCTAATCAACACATATCTCTGGTTTAATCCGACACCTAAATACTTAGGGATAAACTTGGATAGAACTTTATCATATAAACAACATGTGATCAATATCGCTACTAAAGTACGTACTAGAAATAATATAGTCCATAGCTCTGCGGTACTACATGGGGCTCAAGTGCCACAACCCTACGGTGCACCGCTTTGGGTCTGGTTTACAGTGCAGCAGAGTTTGGTTAACAAATTATATGTTCAACTTAATTTCACTATGCGCTAAATAACGGGCTAATCAGAAGCACACCCTTACAATGGCTCCCCATTCTGAGCCACATTTCTTCTCCAGAATTGCGACGACAGGAAACTTTGCTTCGTGAATATAAAAGAATCTTAAATAACCAAAACCTCCCAATACATGAGTTTATTCCAGATGCTTTATCTGATAGATTAAAATCCAGAAGACCTGCCATTAGGACCGCCTGTAATCTTCTCAATCAGAATGTTAGTTTGATGAATAAGTGGGATGAACTGTGGACTCAATCACTATCATCTGAAGTTGTAGTTACATAAATATTCTTCAAAAACCATCTGGATTTGACCTGCCCAGGAATATATGGAAAACTGCTAATAGGATCCGTACAGGTCACGGAGTATGCGGAGACACTATCAAAGTGGGGAAAGATACAGAATCCCCACTGCCCTTGTGGAGTTGAGACTCAAACCATCCGTCATATTGTTCAGGAATGTAAGTTAACGGCATATCCAGGTGAACTAAAGGACATTTTGACCTATCCCCATAGGCGATCAATTGGATTAAAAACCTAAATGTAAAAATATGACTAAATTTCTTTTTGATGCTTGTCATATAATTTATTTGTCTATGTTTTACTTTATATTATAATGTTATATATTTGTATCTTATCCATATTCATACGTATTTTATTTTGGTAAATAATTGCCTTTTTTTTTAGTAGATAGTGGAAACTACAATTTGAGAAGAAAGAGTCATCCCCTCGCTCTCGAATTGCTCTAATAACACTGGGGGAAAGAGTAAGATGTAAGAGAGAGAGAGAGAGAGAGAGAGAGAGAGAGAGAGAGAGAGAGAGAGAGGAAAGAAGAGTAGAAGACCAGTGTAAAGATATGATATACCAAGTGCATATTGTTGGAAGTAAGATCAGGCCTAGCTCGGGTGTCTTGGGTTTGCTATGCCCGTACTCATCAATGTGAGCTCGCTGAGATGACTTATCAGCCATTCTAAGTTATATTTGAATCTTTAAAAAAAGTCATGAAAACAGAAGTACCACTTACGATAAGAATTAAGATCGAATCTATTATATAAGATAGTTTTTTCTTATTATTTTAGCGCGCTGTTAAAATATGAAGGAGTCCTCTCAGAGTATTAATGTAGTAAAATTTTTGGGAATGGTAGTATTTAGATTTTAAAAATAACGAGCGGTATGGGCTGCTTTACGATAGATTCTCTAGAAATATACCACCTTCCATTATTTTTATTATTATTATTATTATTATTATTATTATTATTATTATTATTATTATTAAAGACGATTAAATATTATTTCTTTCTCTTCCTATTGTAACTCTTTTTGGAATTCTCTGATAAATGTAAAATGGATAATTCAAACTTTATGAGAATTCGAAATAAATAAATAAAATGATCTCCCCCAATCCCCCCTTCAAATATACGTAATAGAGTTCTTCCCTTCTTTGTTAGAGACTTTGATACGAAGAAGGCTAAAAGCGTTTCGTATTTTGATAGTACCTTTTGGTTTCTGTTTTCCACTCACTGTCAGTTGTCACAACCGATGCTATTAAAATATAAACTTTTGACTCGATTTCGATCACTCTATTTTGTTTCCCCTTCTCAGCCGATATCTTCCTCACTGTTTGATAAACGCCTCTCACATTGCGGAAGTTTTGGGTGATTTCTTCCACGGTGACCCATTTCATCTTGGGAGAGTGTTTATACAGTACAGTATATGAATGAATGTGAAAGACAATCACAATCATCCATATCCACGGCAGGAATGAATCTATACAACCTTTTGGCTGGAGAGCGGATACGCTAATCACTCAGCCAACCAGGCCGGCTTACTCTAAGAGATGTTTGTATCTATTTCTTAAAATGATAATTGGGGGGGGGGGGGGGGGAATGAAAGGAAAAAAGACGACCTACTGACTCAAATTCATGGAAGCTTTTCTTTATTGGGAATTAGAGCAGGCAATAGGCCTACTTGGCCGAGTGAATAGTGAACCTGCCCTCCAACCAACTGGTTGCTGTCAAGATCCACCCTCCTCAAAAAAAAAAAAAAAAAAAAAAAGAAAAGAAAAGAGAGAAAACTTGAATTCCTTCTCTAACTAACTAACGTCTAAATCATTGGTAAGATTCACGAATAAAAATGATAAATACTCCCGTCTAGTATTTTCCGTGCCACAGACATGCAGTATAATAATATCAGAACCACATGCTCTCTCTCTCTCTCTCTCTCGGCAATGAATGTCGAAGATACCATTCTCTAGGCCTAATGTGTAGCAGAGACTTATCAAATCTCTATAACGGTATAGTAGACAAAAGTGCAGCCAGACAGGAGCATTCGTAATCGAAGTGGATTCAGTTGGGAAGTAAACGCTTTAATAGTCATTCTTGAAGTAGATAACGTTATTGGTTAATTAATAAGGTGATGGTGAATGCAATTAGCTGATCGTCTCGTATGAGATTTTGTGCCACAGTTTCATGTTTTGAAACTAGACCAGAATATAGAGTATTTTAATATGATTATACTATCTTCAATATTACCATTTTGATACTAATTAAATATTTCAAGTTGAAATGCAGGATAGAATAATACCGTAGTACCCCCTTATCCGCGGGTTCGTTTTCTGCGGTCAACTCCAGTCCGAAATAAACAATTTCTAATTACATGGGCAAAGTGGATATTAGATCCAACATTATTTCAACGCCGAATGTTTGTAAAGTTCACCTGGGAGCTTACAAGAATACAGTAATCGGCTTCCTCGAGTTGCCTTAGCTATTTAACACTCGGGAGCTCGCATCTGATCTGACAGATACATGCAAAATGCTTAATATTCTTACACAATTCAATGTATAGCTTGGAGGTCATGAGTAGTCTGTGCATTCATATGTTACGCTTGATATTCCGCACTGTTTTTTGGTGTCAGTTTGGTTTAACACATTTTATCTAAAGGTTTGGGATATTTGACAGTAAATTGTATCTGAGAGATACCGCGACCTCGAATGTCAATATAGTATTAGTTGTTGTTGTTTTTTATTCTTTGTTCAATAATTTCTAGATTGTAGCTGAAAATCAATAAACCATCATGCATTACTGAAATAGAAAGCCAAAGGCTTATTTTTGTCATACATGTCCTCTAAAACAGTGCTTCCCAAACTTCTGGATGTCAGGGCCCCCTTTGAAAAAATTAAAATATTTCACGGCCCCCCCTTGAAAAAAAATCGTAATAGAGAGATATATTATTATAATATTTATTGTATTTATATTCAATACAAAACATACACAGTGAATATTGGAAAAATCAAATGCATGTATTACATTACATTTTTTGCCTCTTACCGTTTGGTTCTGAAGACGATGCGGGCTGTTCTGGTAAAATATGAAATACTGTCCTTTTTTTTTTTTTTTTTTTTTTTTTGAGTCTGTTTCTGCTTCTTCTGATTGTCATTTTCAAATAGATTGAAAATGAATGGATAAATGATAATCAAAATTATTAATTGGTAAAAAAATTGTCAAACATGTCAAACTAATTTATTTCTAATCTGATGTAAAGTTTATAATTTAGCGTTTAATAACGAAGCCATCGCTTTACAGCAGTCACGCGATTCGCTTCGTCCAGAAACGTTCGCTTGACGGTTCTGAAAGCGCCTAGTGGTAACACGTTGGATGACGTGTACACTGGCAGTTGACAGTCCATCTGTGTATTGTTCTTGATCAAGACTGCAGCCAAAGTGTTCCGATTATCCAGTATTTTAATACCGAGTAATCCCATGAAATCGTTTTCCGTTTATCGAACTTTAGTGTGTATTATTTTAAATTAAGCAAGTGAATGCAATTAGTATTCTTTAAAAAAAAAAAAAAAAAACAATTGAGGATAACAGTGAGTGAGCCACGAACAAGTGTGAAAAAATAAAAACTTATCACTATCATAAAGAATGGAAGAAGATTTTTTCTTTATTATGATGAAAGACAAATGCGTATGTATAATTTGCAACGCAAATGTGGCTTACCGAAAAAAAGCAAACGTTGAAAGACACTATCGAACTGTTCATAAAAACTATGAAGAGGATTATCCACAGGGCACTGCCTTAAGAAAAGCAAAGGTACTTCAAATGAAGACACTACTGATAGCATAACAAAATATTTTCGTCAAGTACAATACAGGCGTAAAGGCTGCTGCAATTGCGTCATTCAAAGGTGCTGAAACTTTAATTAAACGTAATAAGCCGTTTCAAGATGGAGAATTATGGAATTCATCAAAGCTGATGAAATATTATTTCAAAATTTTAAGAATAAATCAGAAATAATAACTGCTATTAACAATATGTCATTATCACGAAACACAATCATGCGTAGAGCAGAAGAAACCAGCCGGAACCTTGAAGAGATTCTGCATGAAAACATAAACAAGTGCAATTTTTTGTCACTACAGTTTGACGAATCTACTGATTACGCTGGTACTGCACAATTATGTATTTTTATTCGAATGGTTTTTGAGGAACCATTCGAATGAAACGGCCACAGAAGAATTATTAACCATTATTCCAATTCAAGGACGAACAAGAGGTCAAGATATCTATGATTTATTTAAGAATTACATTGTACGTACAAGTTTTCCTATTCATAAGTTAGTGTCAATAACTACGGATGGAGCGCCTGCAATGGTAGGTAATAAAATCGGTTTCGTCATTCTGTAAAAACGATGAAGATATACTAAGTTTTGTGGACTATCATTGCATCATCCATCAAATAATAGTTTTTGGAAGTTGATCCACAAAAGTAAATATCCAAATATTTGGAGAATCGCCGCTTATTTTAACGCATTTTTTGGATCGACTTATTTGTGCGAATCGGCATTCTCATGTATGATTGCTATTAAGACAAAGCATAGATCGCAGCTAAGTGATCAACATCTGGAATCGTGTTTTTGAATTTCTTTAAGTTCGTACGATCCAGATTATGATTGCTTAGCTGCATCTATGCAATGTCAGGTATCGTCCAATTAAATTAAAATATTCAATTTTGTTTGTATAATTTTATTTAGTTTTTTGTATTTTTTATTGTTTTTTTAAGAAAGTTTTGAACAATAAATTTTCCTTTTTTTTGTGAAAGAAACGTCTAAAAGTTTGGCCACCCATGGTATACGGTATTTGGAAATTTATGATATTCGGTAATTTATGAAACATTTGCGTAGTGTTCAAATAACTTTGTTATTTAACGAAAATTGCATTTGCTCTATAAAACTTTATAACCATTTTCAGAATCTTAAATTCCTTTCGTGTTCATGCATGAACACATTCGTGCCAGGCTTTGTCTCCCGCGAATTGTTGCGCGTCAGGTATTTAAGGATTTTGACAGAAGAAAGTGGAAATAATTTGGACATTGAAAGGATGTGTCAAATGCTGCAAAATCAGCATTTGGGGCACGAGTACTTGATAGGAAAGAGTGGCCTAAAAATATTAACTGTCGAGTAATATTTCGTGAGGGGATTTTCAATTGGTCTTCGGTTAAATGAAAGAAAAAAAATAAAAAAAAAAATATATATATATATATATATCAATAAAGGTCGAAACAGGATCGGGGTAGTGGTCCTTCCTATTATGCATTGCATTATACACCCCCAAAATGGGGGGGGGGGTGCTTTGTATTATGGGATACATACTAAGACAAGTGATATGAAGTCATCAACCTCTGTATACAAGTAGCTCGCTCAGACGTGAATATACTTCACGCTCAACACTTTGTTTTGCTTACTTGGGAAAAGGATTAAAACCAAGTATATAAAATTTCTTGGTACCTTTAACATATATATATATATATATGGAAATATAATAAATGGGCTTATCTTGTATCTTGTACAGGAGTTTCACCTGTATGTTATTGCACGAGAATCCAATTGGTTAAAATATATCTTACTCGGTTAATTTTTTTTGTGTGCCAGGCATTTTGTTTTGGAACTGTAAGCGAAAAAAAAAAAAAAAAATCATTATTATCGGTACACGTATTGTATCATTATTATATGATATATAAAATATTAAATAAAAATGCTGTCTTATCCGAATCTGAATTCATCCAAATATTGAGTAGACTACTAAAGTGGTGCGTCACTAGGCAACTCGTAGTAAAGGTGCAAGAAGCTCCTGATTTTATGATTACAGAGTAGTGCATGACGAGGCCACTCGTGTTAAAGATGACTCTGATTTAGATTTTTTTTTTTATTATTATTACTATTATTATTATAGTCCGCTCGGTTAGCCTAGTGACTGTGCGCTTCGCAACTACAGGGTGTTCGGGATAAATTTGACATATTTATAATTAATTATATTTTTCCGTAAGTTACATGTATTAACACACACTTCTCTTCATTTAAAAGTTTGGACCCTTCTTCATTCATATACAAGATGTCAGAAAGGATGGATAGCTGGAACCCACCTGAATCATGGAAGAGAATAACTTGTATCATGATGATTCGTGCCCGCCATCAAAATAAGGATATTACGACTGCTGCCCAATGCTCCCTGAATACAGTAAAAACAATCAGGCATGAACTAGAGACTTGCAATGGTGACTACGCGGATGTAGCAAGAAGAAAGATCCCTAGCAGACGATCTGATTGCGTTCGTACAGCAGAATTCCTCGCAAATCTGCAGGAACAGGTGTTGAAGAACCCTGGCATTGGAATTCGGGCTTTGTTCGTGGAGTTGCTAACTGTAGTCAAGCCCTGGATAACAAGGGTAGCCAATGGTAGGCCGTATGTATGGCAGCAGGATTCGACCCCTTGCCACACCTCTGGGAAAAGTCAAAAATGGTTGTCTGAAAATTTCTACTTCACCAGTCCAAATGTTTGGCCTCCAAACTCCCCAGACCTTAACCCCATGGATTATTTTGTATGGGGCGCAGTTGAAAAAGACACCAATCGCACTTCCAGTAATACAAAAGCCCAGTTAATGGATAAAATTAAAACAGTTTTTGCGGCCCTTCCCAGGGAGACTGTAGCATCAGCTTGTTCGAGGTTCCGAAGCAGAATTGAAGCTGTGATCGATGCTAATGGTGGTTATTTTGAGTATTTTGAGTAAATCTTGTTGATAGTATTGTAATTAACTCTGCCTGTAATGTTTTTTTGTCAATTCATTAAATTTAATAGATACAAAGAAGATTTTCTTTTTCCTTACGAAACTGTCAAATTTATCCCGAACACCCTGTATATGCCTGGGGAACGAGTGTCCTAGGTTCGATTCTCGTCGGAGACGTGAGGAGCTTAAGGATATTCCTCGGCCATAGCCGAGTTAGCTGGTCTTGGGCGTGGACAGCAGGGTTTTTTCCCCAGTTTATCCTGGGGGTTTTCATCCCGCAAACAGGCAAACCGGACCCGTGAACATACAGGATACAGCCATAGGACATATAGACGAAGACAGAAGAGGAGATGGGCGCCATCTGTCTTAATTCACCGCCCATTAGACATTCATGGCTCAGCCATGAGTGACCCGACGGTTCAATTATGGACTACGGGAGAGGATTAGGATAGGATTATTGTTATAACACATGCGGAATTCTCAAGGAAAACAGAATAACACTAACTGAATGCTGACATGCACATCATTTATTTGCCTACAGCGAATAAACAAAGGAGTACGTCTGACATGAGATTTGGATATCTGATTAGTGAGTCAGCAGAGAAATCTTTGGTAGTGAATCAGTTTTGTAATGTTCCGAAACAGACGGCAGGTTGATCGAATACTGTGACGCTTACCTATTCTTCTGGATACAGCACAACAATATTCACATCTGTATCATAACGTATGAGACCGGCTAACTCACCTTCAGCTTAAGGGGACCGTTATGAATTTTTTTTCTTGCGACACGGGACTCGAACCTTCTTCTTACCAATCCAAGGCATTGGTTATCGACTGTGTTGTTCAGGGACTTAGATTGTATGCGTACTTTTAAATAGACTTGGTTGTGGGGTGTTTGGGAACATTACAAATTCGTCTCATTTTTTATCTCCTGGTTCGAGACACGCGTTTATTGGCAACCTACTGTAAAGAGAAAAAAAATATCTTCTTTTACTTTTTTCCAATATTTTGGGACGTGAAAAATGCTGTTCGCTCTTGAATTATCTGCACATCAAGTGTTTACATTTCGAAAGCAGCTGATTCCATTCCACCTTTTCTTTCCATAAAGACTTTTCATCTGTAAGTAACTTTGCAGAATTAACTAACAAAGTGTTGGAAATTCGATTTTTTTCTGTTCAGATAAATCGGCAAAGAAGCCGTCAGAACACATTCAGACATAATTCACTGGCCTCATAGCCTGTTGCTTCAGCCGTAAATCCAAACAACAACACATTATAATGCCAATGACGTTCTAAAACTTGGACATTGCCTGATCTAACTGAAAGCTCGCGTCACGAGATCTCTTCGACATTTCTGAGTTCTCACCAGCTGAAAGCGAGAGGTAGAGATAGTAAATATCGATATCCTACCACCAAACAATGCTTTCAAGTTTATCGTCATATTGAAAAGCTAAGTCTACACTTTTTCGGATGCTAACGTGACCTTTTAGGTCAGTGAATTTATCATAGTTACTTCACTAACCTAAAAGCTACTGAAAGAAGTAAACAGTTCATTCCCAAAACAATTAGAACGAAACCAGGAGAAGAAAGATCCCAGGAAAAGCCTTGCAGGGTCTCCTATGACTCTTCAAGTTTGTAAAGGGTTATAAATGAAATGAAGTCATTGTTAAGAATGATGACCTTCGTCTGGGAATGCTGGAATATTTGAAAAGATATAATAGAAAGTGCGGACTGTTTCAGAATGGCAGTTGATATGCCTCGTTCTCTCTCTCTCTCTCTCCCTCTTCCTATTCTTTTCTTCTTTTATTTCTTATTTCCCTTCTTCTGCATTATAAACACTTTTTCCTTGAACTGTGGCTTTTAAACCTTAATCAAGGTTTTTTTTTTTTAAATCAATGAGGCTGTTACTACAAAAAGAGAATGGGGGGGATGGCATTTAGCAAACAGTAATTAGAACAATTACATTTAGCAAACTAATTTAATAACTCAAGAAAACAAAAAAAACAAAAAATCCATTAAAACCAGACATTTTATAATTTGATAACAAGAATTGTTAAAAAGCATAGCATTTGATGCTTTTAAATCACTGTCATCAACTGTTTTTATTATTATTATTATTATTATTATTATTATTATCAACTGCAAAGTGTCGCCCTAATTGACTTACAATCGATAAATGAAATGAGAACACTGAAAAAAAATTCTTCTAAAAAGAAAAAATGCGTAGCTCGCCGGGATCGATACCCGGCGCCTCTACACTTTCTTTTTTTTTTATCTCTCTCTCTCTCTCTCGTCCTCTTCGCTCTGATGTTCATTTTCTTTCAGTTTTCTGCAGGTTACAAAGCTTTAAGCTTTGTAAACTTTAAGCTTTAAGCTTTGTGGCTTAAAGCTTTTTACAAAGCTTTAAGCCACACTTAAATATAATACATTATTATTCTTACTACCGCATTAAATCACCACCCATTTCCGAAGACTGATCGTGGGAGACCGTTTATGCACAACATCCCAAATCAAGGGCATTGCCATTTCTCCTGCAGACTCTCGTAAAACGTGAGTCGATATCCCTTTCAATCTAACACCTGTATTTGCATTCAGATTCTGCAATACTAAGGACCTTCAATCTCTGTTCTCACATCAGTCTCTGTGAACTTTCCCATAACAACTTCTTCACTTGAATGATATACCCTTTCCTAATGATCGCTCAGTAGCTTAACAATTTAGTCTGCCTTGGTTACTTTTCTTCCATCTGCAATCATTAAAATTACTCTAAGTACGGTGAGTAAGGGCTTGCTGACATGCCTTGGATACCTTACATAGAACTGAATGAAAAAAAAAAAAAAAAAGACCATGCTTCACCCTCAAAAATACACATTTAAAAAAACTTTTCTATAATTAGCAGGAGAATTAAAAACGAACCTAATATTAATAAATATGGATGTATTAAACTTCTTAAAATTTGGGAGACTTTTACTCTTAGACCTCCCTGCCAACCAAAAGCACCCATGGAGAGCGTCTTATATAGGACTTTAGGTTTTTAATGTAATCTTTTTTATTTAGTCAGAGAATAACAGTAAAACCTTGTGTGGGACCGTAGGCACAAATATGTCTCATTGTCCAGTTCCCCATTCTCATATTTGCCCACATTACTCTACTTGAGACTGAGTGCCATTCAAGAAGATTAGCCTCGTATTTTGTGTTGTATACTATGGCTACTCCTTCTTTTTCTTGATTGTCATTGCCTGAATATAACATTTTGTATTTATCGCTCAGAAAGATCTCACCAGTTTTTGTTTTTTTTAACCCCTATTATGTCGATCTGGTACTTATCTAATTCCTCAGCTAGCTCCATTTCTTAGGCATTCGGGCTTCTTATGTTGATAGTACCGATCTTTAACTCTGGTGATGTTGAGTTGGGATGTGTTTTCAGATTTGTTCCAGTAGCTGACTTTTCGCTGTTCGCCCTGGTTCCCTGGCGAAAACAACGGGGCCTTGTTTAACCGGCGACGCTCCAGCCGGCATGGAATTCTGTCATGTTGTGCCATTATTTTGTATTTTGGTTTAAGAATACAATTTGTTCGGCTAAATCCCAAATTGCCAGCCCATCCTCGTTTGTTCAGTATCCAGGTAGATACCTAAGAGGGTTCCACACGAGAAAGTGAGGATTGGACATTAGGTCAGAAGCCCTGGTCGGTTCTCCGCATTCCTTTAAAGGCTATGTGTAGGTCTCTTCTCAGTTATACGTCTTTGACCCTTAAGTGCCCCTCTCTCGTTCTCTTTCTCTCTAAAGGCCCTCCCCCCCCCCCCAAAAAAAAAAATTAAAGCTTCAAGAAAACTGCTCGCTATCTTTATTACACACCTATTTATACGAGCAAGATTATTTTATACATTACAAGTTAATTCTGGATGTAAGCTTATTATCAGAACTCGATTAGACGACCTGAAGATGCTCGGCATCAGAAGCCTCTCTGAGAATTGATGTTGAGTTCACTGAGCTGTAGCTTAGCAGGAAGATAATACCCTTTGATTTCAAAGCGGCAGATTCAAATCTCGTGCAGCTTAATAACCCTTTAAAGGTTCACTGAAGGACTTTTAATCTGAAAGAGTTGAATGATCTCATGTGGAGGAGGTAGGGTCTTTGCTCTCACAAACACGTTCTTCATCTCGAAAGAGAAGATCGACAAGCAGACAAGTAAAATACACTCAATTAACGTACGTAAAATATTCTTGCCGCATAGCCTTAGCTGCTTCAGCCGTAACTTCGAACAACAACAACAACATTTATTTTTCAGGAGGTTCTTAACTTAAATGTATTTAAGTTAAGAACACTAAAGCGAATGCCAATTTTCTTGCTGTTAGTTGCGTAAGGAAAAGATAATAATTATGTTTAACTGCGCAGCTCCCTCGGTAGCAGACACTGTATTCACATACAATCAGCATCGTCTAATACGAGAGAAAACTTTATGAAGATCTTCTGGATAACCCGTAAAAGAGAGAATAAAATGTCTCATATGAAACAGCAGGCTTTCCTCCGAAATTTCGGATTTATTATTTCTAAAACAGGCAAACTGGCTTTAGAACATGCGCACTTAATATCTTCATGGACAGCTCCTGCTTACTTGCTTCAGCCTAGTTGACATCAACCAGCAACTTTGGCTGGCTTTATTAGACGACGGATTCCCATATACGAACGTAGGCGTTTCCCATTCTCTGGATGTTGTCAATCTCTATGGCATTCAACTCTTTGACCTAAAAATTATGCGGTTTTGAAGGGAATTTATCATTAAATATTGTCGTGAGCCTGAGTAGCTCAGTCGGTATAGACAAAGTCCCATGTTCAGGAAAGACCTGGATTCGATTCCCATCCAAGACGTGAGGATCGTTTAGCTGGATTCTTTCGACTAAAGGTGATTTAGCCAGTCTCGTAGGGGTTGTTTTTTTCCCACAGAAAATCGAGTTTGTCGTCCTCCAAAACTGGAAAATCGGCCCCGTGAACACAGCGGGAGGTATACGGCTAATCACCTTATCCTCGAGGTGGTCGCGGTTTCAAATCGTAATAGGCCATGCCTGTTATACGTATGAGGAGGAGGAAATATTGCCTTCTAAATACAAGTTCTCATATCTTCTTTTTTTCCTTTCCTATTAAATTACAAAATGTAGAAATTCTTTATCGGAAAGCGCCCGTTGGTCAGTCCTGAACCGTACAAAAGTGTTTTGGAACGGACATCTCCGAGTTCTTCCAAGACCAATCCTGGTCTTCAATAAGAAATAACATTTAGCATTCAAGGCGTGTAGCAGTACAATATTTGACCCAAATTTATTCCCGTGAATTGCTACGCTTTCACTTTGATGAAATTCTCTCACTTATTATCTACTGGACGTTTTATTGGTTTAAATTGTTCTCCGGAAAGTGATTTCTGAGAAAATCTATCCCTGATGGAAATCATTCCATCCCTTATAAACTTTTAACAACCTCGAAAAACTATGATTTTTTATTTATTTATTTTTATTTATTTATTTATTTATTTGTAAGGGAATATTTACCTCTTTTTCAAAGCATTCGGTTTTTAAAGTAGGCCAAGAAAGCATTGAATATGTTCTCAAGATACGAAGGCCTTTTTTTTCTCTCTAAAAACAATGGGAAGAATTTCACGTATTGCTTGAGGAATGATTCATGTGTTTGTGCAATCAAATAATTATTTGTGGTCCGCGCACGTATCCAGACACTGTGATGCATGTTCACAGCTCTCTCTCTCTCTCTCTCTCTTTCTCTCTCTCCGGCTCTTCAGCAGATCTTACCATCTGCAGTTTCCATTTCTTTGCAAACCCAAAGTGTTACGTCGACAATTGATGATTTTCATCACAAAAAGGATCGTGCAGCGCTGAAATGAATAAATAATCTACGCTTCCCTGTAAAAAATCCTACGAAGATATTATTTGCGTCATCGTATGATATAAATTGGATATGCGCAGTGTATTATTTAGTGAAGACGGATGAATATTTCCATTTCTAAACTAAGAAGGAAATTTTTTTTTTCTTATGAATTATGAAAAGGAGTGCATGCGGATATTTTATGAAGAATCCTTTACGTTCGTCAGGAGTTACATCAGGATTGCACTGCGATCTTGTATAAAACTGCGCCATCCCCTCCAGGATTGCAGCTTTGATTAAAAGCCGTCTTTATTTATGAGTAGCGCAATGTCCAGCTAACTCCGAAACTCAACTCTGTAGACTACAAAAAACGCAGTCATTTTAAGGAACTATGGCATCTTAATTAATAACGCAAATCTTATTTTGTCATAGTTGGTTTAGAAATATTTTTAAACTTGTAAAGAGACGAGCAAATATTTATTTGCATGAAGGACATTCTTGGATCAGTACATGTTATATGACTGAAGCTTTATTTTTTTTTTTTAAATTAAGAATATATACTAAAAATAATGACAGGATCATTAGATCGATATCACTGCCTATTTTTCGTATATTTGGCAATTACGATCTTGAGAAGTTGAAGACGAAATTATAACTGCAGCTGATCGTAAGCGAAATAGCGACTTCGTTGAAGATTAAGGAATTTTAAAACTTGAAATATAAGTAACAAAATCTAAAAACATAAACTATGATAAAAACATATAATAAAAACAAAAAATAGATCCATAAAGAATGGTGTAATATTAATCATAAATAGTCAAATAAAACTTGAAAATAATAAACGTAAAGGTGGGTGGAAATTCACAGTACATTAAAAAGCCTAAAAAAATCTAAAACCTCAAAAATATGAGTATGCAAAAATAAATAAAATAATAATAATAATAATAATAATAATAATAATAATAAAAGAATTAATGGAAATCCCCTCAGATTTCTGAGTTTCGAGTCCTTTACCCCATGAACAGATTCATTTTCAGGAAAAAGAAAAGTACAGAAGCAAAAACTGTAGCACGAAATGCAATTTAATTTTTTCGAGCCACTTCCAGTTTCAGTAAACGGGACTACAGTCTCACACTTAAAGATAATACTAAACATCCACGTCCACGGGGAGGGTGGGGTAAGAACTGATTCCCTGCTGGTTGAAGACTGGGACGTTCACCAGTTAGTTAATCTAACCTAACTGATACGAAAAGTATCGGACTTCCCTCAGCACAGCTTATCCTTAGGTCGTGATTGATATTGTTGGCCTGAAACTGAAGAAGCTGAAAGCAAGTTCGCAACATTCTCATGAAATGGGGGTCACACGAAATAGCAACACTGATAATCTAATATTACATGTTAATGTTTCTTCTCATGGCATAGCTGACAGTGTGTGTGTGTGTTGTGTGTGTGTATTTCAATATTAACATATATGGAGGAATATCTGACCATATTTATTGCATATAACTTATGTACAATTTCTTTTCTCTTCATATTTTAGTTATTGTTCCCTGAATAATTTATTTACGGAATTTAAGCTGTTGCAATTTGCAATGCATCCTAATTTGTTGTAAATAATGTTGTGGCAATTACTTACAGTACCACATGCATTTGAATATGAAATAAATAAATAAATATTAACATATAAAACACATATTATACACAAATATCGACATATATTTCTACACACACACACACACACACACACACACACACACACACACACACACACACACACACACACACACACACACACACACACACACACACACACACACATATATTCTCAGCTACTAACTAATGTTATTACTAAATATGCAGAAATATCAAATCAGATCGGGAACATTGTCGTTCAAACATCAGAACAGAAAACGACAACAGCCACCAGAAATAAGATGAAAAAGCCGAAATTGTTATAAGAAAGAGAGAGAATAGGAGAAAGAGAGTAAGTATATTGGTTAAAACCACTACAGTACATGCCTTGAGAACAAGTCCTACTAGCAAATAATCCTGTTGACCCGACGGTCTACTAGCAAAATCCCGTAGCCCCAAAGCAAAGAAATTATTTGCTTTGGGGCTATTCCGTAGGCTCGAAGACCTACCAGTAAACCTGTGTGGACCTGAAGATCTCCCATAAATAATCCTGTGAGCATGATAGCATCCAAGCAAAAGGAAAAATTAGCGCATAAGAAAAACTAGAGATATGACCTTTCCTCACTCTCGCTTACATACATATCTACATATGTATATGTATTGGCAATGATGTCTTCCACATGTATGTATATATCTATCTACATGAAACGCACAATCAACAGTGCAAAAAGCTGCTTTTTAATTGAATAATAAGGAGGAAGCTGTGCACTGCTTCCCCCTCCAAAAATTCATCTCCCAAAGAAGAGGGAGAAAGGGTAATCTTAACTACTAATTAGGCTTCGGCTGGCAGATGATTTCTCCTTAAGTCGAGACCATCCACTTCAACCTCAGCAGAGATCAAGCAGTTTAGTTCACCAAACCACCAAGTAGAGTATTTACGTTTTATCGGTTTTTGTCAGGGAGAGATAAAAGACACGCAGAACGCAGAACGATACTGTTTTGATGGGTGAAGCATAAATGCTTTTCATATTCCCCTCCATCTGAAAAGGAAAGTTCTTTGGGTGGAGAATTATCGAGCTTTAAGTTCGCCCTGAAAGGGCAGTGAGATTAACTGTGTTCAGCTGAGCACAGAATTGATTTGGGTCTCTTGTATTTGCAGAAATCTGCTTCATTATAGTCTGAAGCTTGCTTAATCAGTGGGTTCGGATGATTAATTGTCTTGATGAAGAACTTTTCAGCTAGCTCTTGAAGGAGAGATGTGATGCAGGGAATGTTGACGTCTCTGTGAATTTGGGAGTTTCTGATAAACCACGGAGCATCCAAACTCATTCTCAAACATTTGTTCTGTATTCTCTGCAGCTTTTGAATATTTGTTTTCGAAGTATGACTCCATGCAGGAGATGCGTAAGTGATCACTGGGCGTATTACCATCTTGTATATGAGTAGTTTGCTCTGAGTATCGAATTTACTTTTTCTGTTGATCATGGGGTAGAGCTGCGCTATTACTTTGGATGTCTTTGAACTTATGTGTTCTATATGATTGGTGAATTGTAGTTTTTTATCGAGAATTACTCCGAGATATTTGACGGTATTCTGCCATGGGATTTTAACACCTAGTAAATGTATATCTTCCTTGATTTGAGGCTTTTTTCTAGTGAACAGTATGGCTGAGCTCTTCTGTGGATTGGATTGGATTCTCCAGTCCATCAACCATTTCTCTAATGTGTGGATACTGTTTTGGAGTCTTTAGACAGCTAGTTTGGGACTGAGAGATCTTGCTAATAATGCAGTGTCATCAGCATATAATGCAGTGATTGCTGAGCTTGAGTTTTGAGGGATATCAGCAATATAGATAGAAAACAGCAAGGGGGCCAAGAGTGAGCCCTGCGGCACTCCCGCCGGAACCTTGCGTCTGGTTGATACAGTTTCATTTATTTTGACTTGCATGTATCTGTCTCTGAGGTAAGAGTGAATTATTTTAACTAGATTAGTAGGCATATTGAATGTGATGAGCTTGTAGAGGAGACCCTGATGCCACACACCTTATCACAAGCCTTTGCAGCATCTATAAATACTGCAGCTGTATGAAGGTTCCGGTTGAAGCCTTTGGAGATATATTCGATCAGCCTGTGGATCTGCTGAACGGTGGAGTGATTTTTTCTAAATCCAAATTGCTCATTTGGGATTATACGTAGTTGGCCCGTTTGTGATTGAAGTCTAGTAAGGACTACTTTTTCGCGATCTTTCCAAGGTTAGACAGAAGACTGATAGGTCTGTAGCTTTCAGGGAGTTGGGGTTTTTTTCCAATCTTTTTGATTGGTGTGACATCTGCTATTTTCCATGTTAAAGGGAAATACTTGAGTCTGAGGATGACATTAATTATGTTGACTAGATGTACAATGGCTTTTCTGGGGAGTAGTTTAATTATTTTGTATGTAATTCCATCTGAACCTGGAGCTTTATTGTTGTTCAGGTGGGTTATAATGTTTATAACTTCTGTTGGAGAGGTGGGTGTGAGAAGTTCTAGGTCGTCTTTTTGTTGTGTTATGGCCTGTCTAACTCGGCGGTGAATCTTGTAGCTGAGATTGATGTTCAATTTTTCATATGAGGGGCTGCATTGAGTTTCCAATCTGTCGGCCAGAGCCTCTGCCTTTTCCTTGTCAGTATGAGTTATTCCTTTCACGGTCTAAATTGGAGGTAAAAGTTGTCTTTTAGTGCGGAAGGTTCTCAGAAACTTCCAAATAGAGTTGTCTTCTGGGTTTAATTTCGTTAGCTTAGATTCCCATTCTTGGTTTCGATGTTTTTGGAGGGTTTCACGGACTTGTCTGTTTAATTTATTCAAATTTGATTTATCCTGAGGGGCTCTTGTGTTATGATACCTCTTTCTGGTTTTGTTTTTCAGTCTAATTAAATCCATGATTTCCTCGGGGATCTGACCAATTGGATGAAAGACTGTAGTTTGGGTAATTGACTTTATTCCATTTTTGATTTGACTGGTAAGATTGTTTGCAGCCAATTCTATCTCCTCTTTAGTGTGAATAGTAGGGACTGGGCCAATGTGATCAGGTAGGATTCTGGAGAGTTTGTCCCAAGATATGAAAGCGTGGGGAGGGGAGAATTGTTCTTGTGTACCAAGTTGAAGCAGAATAGGATTGTGATCGGACGAAAGTTCATTTATTGTTTCCAGCTGATATTGGTATCTGATGTTCTTGAGGATGACTATGTCCAGTACGTCTGAACTTCCAGTTGAGCTGTGATCGGTTGGCTCTGTGGGTCCTGTTACAACAATAGAATGTTGCTTTGAGTAATGGTTTAGAGTTCGACCTTTGTCATTGATTGTGGTGCTATGCCAGGCTGTATGTTTTGAGTTAAAGTCACCAGCCATGATGACAGATTCTGTGAAGCTGAGAATGGAGTCTAAGTCAGATACCAGCAATGGAATGCTGGGTGAATTATATACAGCATAGATTTTGATATTACCAACATTGTTGGTATGAACTTCAATGCCTGTTATCTCTAGGTTCTTGGTTTGGTGATTGGTCAGAACATTGTGGCTTAGGTAGTTTTTAATGTATATAGCTGTTCCTCCTCCACTGCTGGTGAGTCTATTTGTTTTGTACATAATATAGTTCTGTAATTTGGGATTATTAGCTGGCCTGAGATGAGTTTCATTTACCAGTATTATGTCAGGATTGTGTCTGTGAGAGAACTCTTGCAGCTCCAGCATTTTGTTATTGAGTCCGTTGGCATTCCATGCAGTGATCATGAGAGAGTTGGGATGGAATTTTCTTTTATTCATTATTGAGGGCTGTCAGAAGTGAGTGGGTACCTGGTAGGAATCTTTTCGTTGAGGACGGAGAAGGATTCGTCAAACTGAATTCTTGTAACATGGCAGCTAGTGAGGCAGTTAGTACTAATGTTAGATTTGAGATTATATGGTCATGAGATGGAGTAGCCTTTGTTCGTGCTGCCTCTGCATAAGTTTTAGCATTTGTTTCCTTTCTTGAGTTGTCGAGCTGGAGATAATTTTTACTGGGGTGTGACTTGCACGGCTGTCTTGAGCATCGCTGAAATGTGTTGGAAGGGTAGTTTTTCCTGACCCTCGGTTATTTGGGTGTGTAATGCATCCCTTGTAGTTAGCGGGGTGAGGTCCTCCACAATTGGCGCATTTAGCTGGAGTGGATCTTGGCTTTGTACACATAATGGCTGGTGGCCCTCGCCACATTTTAAACAACTGTAATGTGCCTTGCAAAGTTTCTGGGCATGGCCAAACCTTTGGCACTGCCCAGCTGTCAACTTCTTCCTTAGTGGTTCAGTAGAAATCCTGAAGCCACATATCGTTATCACTTCATAAATCTCTTTCCGTGTCTTATCAATTTCTACGAGTACCAATAGCATTGATCGTTTATCTGCCCTGAGCATCCTACTCACTTTCACTGGTGTTAGGCTCCGACTCATAAGATCAGCAGTGATTTCTTCACAGGTGACACCCTCGGTCACTCCGTGAAGCACTACCTTGAGATTCTTCTCACTGGGTAAAGCAAAAGTGTGATATGGAAGACCTTTGTTGTCTATTAATCTTGTCAGCTGTCTGTAGTCACTGACTGAGGCTGGCTGGATTTTGACTCCTTCATCTTGATTTTTAGCCCAGGAATATGCGATTTTATGTTCCCTAAGGGCTGATGTGACAGTGGTCCATTTGTCCTTGTCCCTTAGTATTATTGGTGGAACCTTTTCGGTGTTCCTCGGACTTCTAATGTTGGTGTGTCTTCATCCATCTGGTCTTCTATAGTTCTTCTTTTGTTGGAGTGCTCCTCTTGAGAGATGTTTTGACAGGGGGATTTTGGTGACAGAGCAGCAATGAGTTCATCTTGTGAGATCTCATTCTCCTCCTCCTCCTCTCCATCCTGATCATTAGAGTGAATATATTGTTTTATAAATCCTGGCCAGTCAGATTCTAACTTTCCTATTATGAGTTTGAGTACCTCTACGGACTGCTTCTTATTGAGGATATGGATCTGTTCTTTGATGTTTTCCATGTCAAATTGGCGATTTCCTGCCAGCAGAAATTGGTTAATAGCAGTATAAATAATCCCGCAGGGCCAGAGGCCTGCCAGCAAAGTATCTTGTAGACCTAGACGGACTACTAGCAGTGTATAATCCCGCAGGGCTTGAAGCCTGCCAGCAAGAATCCTAGAGACTGGGTTGGTCTACTAGCAAAATTGTTAGAACCTACTATTGGGGAAAAGGAGTATCAATATCTCACTTGGCCACAATTTAGAAACCTACCTCGCTATAAAACCTTAATTCCACCACTGGTCCTCATTGCGGGCGGGGCCTGCCGGCCATTTGACCTCTTGCACATTTCGTGCAAAGGGGGAGATAGTAGGAATCACACTGTCACACTGTGTTAGTGTGATTCCTACCAGTGCAATGTGAGATTACTGAGAAACCTTGTATGCAATGTAATCAGGCTCAGTCTGAAATAACACGTCCGTTCTCATCAAAATCTTCGCTTCCTCGTCTTCTTTTCTTCAAAACTGAAAGCATCTTCAAAACTGAAAGCAGACAATTCATTGTTTTTCAGATAAAAGACACTTTTCATATCTACATATTCAACACAGGTCATTGATATAATATATTGGTGCTTGAGTAAAACATAAAAAATTGAATAAATACTTTTTAATTTAACAATGAGCAAACAAAGTTTGCGCCTGAAAGTATCTTCAGGACTGGGGTAAGGTGGTACAACACTAGGGCACTCCTTGCAAAGGTGGAGCAAGCTACCAACACTCCTATCTCAGTATCTCCCATAATGCAAAACACATCTCCTTGCAGATATGTCTAATGTTATGCATTAAGGGAAGGGCCACAACCCAATCCAATGCATAACATTAGACATATCCGCAAGGAGATGTGTTTTGCATTGTGGGAGATACTGAGATAGGAGTGTTGGTAGCTTGCTCCACCTTTGCAACGAGTTGCCTGGTTTTGTACCAACTTACCCCAGTCCTGAAGATACTTTCAGGCGCAAACTTTGTTTGCTCACACTTGGATAAAGGATTAAACTAAATTTATTATATAAATTTACTTAGAATAACAAGTAGAATATCATTTGTTATTTCAGAAAGAAAAACTAATAATAATTAACGTCTCACTGAATATCTCTTGCCTTTTTTTATGAATCAATTTTATTTCTATGAATTTATTGCTTGTAAAAAATATAGATTTATAGTGGTCAGTACTGTCGACAGGGTGCAGCCTGCCTCAAGGTGCGGCTTAAAGGCGGCGAGGTCTTTGGACCATGCTCACCTTTGCTACGAGTTGCCTGTTATTGTGCTACTTCTTGGCTGAAGATCAAGGTGCACGTGTGTAGAGGGTCGCGATGTGAAATACACTGATTATTATTATTATTACTGACTTATAGGATAGTTTAATACCTTGATGTTCTTTTATTCCATTTTATTATTATTTCATTTAAATATATATTAGAGTGGAAAAAGAATTATTTCCATCCTTAGTTTATTTCTTTCCCAGATGACAGTTCAGTGGTATGCGTTTCATAGCTCTTAGAATGCAATTTTGGTGTTAAAAATAATGCTTCACTTTTATTTTTTTCCTTTTTAAGGCAACTCGAGAATGCCAATGACTGTATTCTTGTAAGATCTCAGGTCAACTTACGAAACTTTCCTAGTTTTTACAAACATTCGGCTTTGAAATAATGCTGGATCTAATATCCGCTTTGCCCATGTAATTAGAAATTATTTATTTCTGGAATTTTCCATTTAATATCTTCGGACTGGAGTTGATCGCAGAAAACGAACCCGCGGATAAGGGGGGACTACGGTATTATTCTATCCTGCATTTCAACTTGAAATATTTAATTAGTATCAAAATGGTAATATTGAAGATAGTATAATCATATTAAAATGCTGTATATTCTGGTCTAGTTTCAAAACATGAAACTGTGGCACAAAATCTCATACGAGAGGAGATCAACTAATTGCATTCAGCATCACGTTGTAAATTAACCAATAAGGTAATCTACGTTAATATACACATTAATTTTGTTAGTGCACATATTAAATTTCATGAATGATTAATAATACGTTTACTTCCCAACTGACCCCACTCCGATTAGGAATGCTCCTGTCTGGCTGCTCGTTTGTCTACTATACCGTTCTAGAGATTTGGTAAGTCTCTGCTAGCTAGACATTAGGCCTAGAAAATGGTTATCTTCGACATTCACTGCTGAGAGAGAGAGAGAGAGAAAGAAAGAAAGCATGTGGTTGTGATATTATTATACTGTATGTCTATGGCACGGAAAATCCTAGACGGGAGTATTTATCATTTTTATACGTGAATCTTACCAATGATAACCAGTTAGCCTGGAGTATACATTTGTCTTAGCACTGTGGATCAGCTATTAGTTAAAGATAATCCGAAAACCCTGCTGTATAACTTTTTCATTCACTTCAGACTTCCGCTAAGCTGGGTGGTGGTCTTACATATTCATCGCATCTAAAGAGATTCCTAAATATTATTTATGCCCACAGTAGGATTCGAACCTGCAGCCTTGGTCAGAGAACGAGTACAATTGTTTATGTATTATCTGCTTACTTTTCTTTTCTTCTTTTCTCTTTTTTTTTTTTTTTTTTTTTTTTTTTTTGAGGAGGAGGAGGAGGAGTTCGAGCCAGCAGCCAGATAGTTGGAGATCAGGTTCACTATTCACTCGGGCAATTATTATTATTATTATTCCTGATACCTCCAAGGAGTCCGAAGACACGGGAGGACACCTACAACTGTCTCTACACCTAACCTCTACTACGAATCATCTCCATCAACGCCATCTACCGCCCACCTCCAACACCACCACATATTAAGCCTATCACCTGTTCCAATTCCCAATAAAGAAAAGTTTCCATGAATTTGAGTTAGTAGGTTATCTATTTTCCTTTTATTTATTTATTTTTTTTTTCAAATTATAATTTTAACAAATGGATACAAACATCTCTTAGAGTAATCAAAATTGAGTCAAAAGATTAGATTTTGAGAACATCGGTTGTAACAACTGACAATGATTGGAACAGAACACTAATATGACGTCAATGTTTACTGATAAATAGCTGCACGTTGTGTAGTACAGAGAATCATCAGTGTAGTAAAAGTTACAGGCAGTATTGATGTCTGTATTGATTCAGCTACAAGCAGGTAGCTGAATCAATACATACATCATTTCTTAAGACGTGAGACTTTGGAGACAACAAAAGCAAGGTCTCACGTCTTAAGAGTAAGGAAGCAAATGCAAAAACTATCGAAAAAATAACACTGGCCAACAAAAATTTTTTTTTTTGTGTTGATCATGATCTGACACTTGTTTTTTACTAATTAGGGTGCGCTGGTTTCAAATATCAAACTCATTTTTTTCTATCACGTCAGATTTTTCCTCTATGGCTTGCTTTTCTTTTTGCTAATTTGTAAGTTTTTGATAGTTTTAAGGAGGCAGTACTATTTAGAGAATCAAAAAAAAATCGATTTTTTAATGTTATTTTCTAAAAATATGTACTTTTAAAAATCTGTTCCTAACTTTTTATCAAGAAATTCGAAAAATTCCCGAAGATATAGCCTATTATTCAAAGCGGTGCGCAGATCAGAATCGGAGCGCTCACCGCTCTCGCTTGTTAGTAAACGAATAAATGCGTTAGAACCTGCAACGGCACGTACTGGCGCTTTAAATGCAGGAGAGTCCGATAACCGACCTAATACATTTAAGTGATGAAAAGTAGGCGATGACAACTGCCTAAAACAAATGAATGCTATATGCGTCATAGCGGACAAAGAACGATCGAAATCAGTCAATCGTTAATCGATCGTAAAAGTATGATGAGCGCTTATAACGTTTCAATAAAGTCTCTGGTTTTTCTTTGTCTTGTTAATTGCATGTTAGTCGGCAGTGAAGAAAATACATCCTGTCTACTACACGAAATTGTGTCAATAGTGTAGATTCCTTCTGCTACATTTGTGGGAGCTTTACTGTTCCCAGTCAAAGGACAAATATCACTGATTTCGTTAAGAAAGTGTACTTTGCATAGTTTGACGTAAAAATTGCAGATCAGGACAAGTCATGGGCCCCAAATAAAGTGTATAAGTCATGTGTAGAAAATTTACAACAGTGGAGCAAGGGAAAACACCAAAAATTAGCTTTTGGCATTCCAATGATTTGGCGTGAACCGAAAAATCACGTAGACAATTGCTATTTTTGTTAAAATAGCAATTGTCTAGGTGATTTTTCAAAGCGGTCTACGCACCGCCTTGAATAATAGGCTATATCTTAGTTCAAACTTCTGGTTATAATAAGAAGAATAAGAAAAAAATTGTGCATCCAAATCTCGACTCAGCAATTCGACCAGTTGCTCATTCCATTGAAATAGCCATGCCAATTTATAAAGGACTTCCTTTACTTGAGAACGAGCATGATCGGGATATGCCAGATGTTCTTGAGGAGCAAGACCCGGATGTTGATTTAGACAATGAAAATTTAATTTCTAGTTCTGGACCGCAACGTTTTACTCAAGCGGAATTGAATGACTTAGTAAGAGATTTGGACCTATCAAAGGAATCATCGGAATTGTTAGCTTCAAGATTAAATGAAAAAAATCTTACTGGAGCAAGATACGAAGATAACTTTTTATCGTAGCAGGGAAAGTATTCTTGTATAATATTTTAAACACGAGTGTGGGTTTGTTTACTTTAACAATGTGTCAGGTTTACTAACTGAAATGAGTGTTGTACAATATCATCCAAATGAGTGGCGTTTATTTATCGACAGTTCAAGCAGAAGTCTCAAGTGTGTCTTACTACACAATGGGAATGTATATGGCTCAATTCCTATTGGCTATTCAGTCCACTTAAAGGAAACATATGAGGACATTAAAAAGGTTCTGAAGTTATTAAAATATACAGACCAAAACTGGATCATCTGTGTGGATCTTAAAATGGTGAACTTTTTACTTGGCTTTCAAAGAGGATATACAAAGTTTCCGTGTTTTCTATGCTTCTGGGATAGTCGAGCTAGAAACCAACACTGGAGTCAGAAATATTGGCCTCTTAGAATATCCTTAAATGTTGGAGAACAGAATGTTATAAATCAACCTTTAATCTACAGAGAAAAAATCATTTTTCCACCTCTACATATCAAACTAGGTCTTATGAAGCAGTATGTTAAAGCTAAAGGTTTACAAGGTGACTGTTTCCAATACATATGTGAAAAATTTCCACGACTTAGTTATGAAAAAATTAAAGCCGGTGTATTTGATGGATCTCAAATTAGAACTTTAATGAGAGACCCAAATTTCATCAACTCTATGAACGAAATTGAGAAAGAGGCCTGGACTTCATTTACGATGGTTGCGAATAATTTTCTTGGAAACAAAAAAGTGTGCAATTACAAAGATCTAGTGGAAACAATGCTTGAAAATTTCCAACGCCTAGGTTGCAACATGAGCATAAAGCTTCATTTCCTATACAGTCATCTTGATAGATTTCCCGAGAATTTAGGTGCTGTAAGCGATGAACAAGGCGAAAGATTTGATCAAGACTTAAAAACTATGGAAGATCGGTACCAAGGAAGATGGAATTCTCACATGATGGCCGACTACTGTTGGAGTATTCAAAGGGATTCCCAAAACAGAACACACAGCAGAAATTGCTACAAACAAAAATTTATTCCCTGAAACTCATGTGTAAGTAAAATTGTTATTTTTTTATAAATATTCTTGTAATTTGTAATGAATATTGTTAAGTAGTTATGTATCTAATTATCGGCCTCTCTCGCATTCAAAGCACCAGTACGTGCCGTTGCAGGTTCTTACGCATTTATTCGTTTACTAACAAGCGGAAGCGGTGAGCGCTCAGATTCTGATCTGCGCACCGCTTTGAATAATAGGCTATATCTTCGGGAATTTTTCGAATTTCTTGATAAAAAGTTAGGAACACATTTTTAAAAGTACATACTTTCAGAAAATAATATTAAAAAATCGATTTTTTGATCCTCTAAATAGTACTGCCTCCTTAAAACTATCAAAAACTTACAAATTAGCAAAAAGAAAATGCCATAGAGGAAAAACCTGACGTGATAGAGAAAAATGGGTTTGATATTTGAAATCAACGCACCCAAATTAGTAAAAAACAAGTCTCATAAAAGTCAGCAAAAATTGTGTTGGATTGTGTAATCAATAATAATGGCAGTAATCCGCCTCAAGCAGAAATTATTAGAATTTGTATTCCGTATGCTAAAGGACTTTCAGAAAAAAAAATAGCAAGATTATTTTGACAGGTTAACATACAAGTCGTTTTTCGTCCATTTTGCAAACTTCATGCCTTCCTTATATCACCTAAAGACAAATATCCTCCTCTTCTATCTTATCCTGGAGTTTACAGAATCCCCTTCTCTTGTGGCTTATGTTATTATCACGGGCAGCTCGTGCATAGGCGCTGCCGAACTACAGCAGCCCCAATTTCTCTTGATATACAGTATATAAATATATTTGTTAATTTATTTATATTTGCTTATAATATTTAATTTTATCATCAACGATCCTATACGATTCTCTTATTTTGTATAGAAAATAGTAAAAATCCATCTTGTAGCACTTAGGAGGGCGAAGGACGCTAGCAGCATTAAGTTTACCACAGTGTCATATTGCTACGCGCGCAAGCATATGCACGTCATAGTGAGATGCGAGCTATTAGCGTAATGGGACACTGTCCGTCGCGCAGTTCCACTGTTGTTTATATGCAGTTTGCGCCAGTAATTATCAAGGTTAATTGTAATGTCCGAATAAATCCATTCTTTTAATTACAATTAAAGGATTTAATTGTAATTAAAATAGCAAAAATTCTAAATCCATTCCTTTAATTACAATTAAAGGAATGGATTTCATTTTTAAGTAATTTTGAATTATACCAAACTGTATAATTTTATCGATAATAAACAATATTTTTTCATGTTTATTTTTTTTTTTAAATTTTTACCATAATTTTGATATTTTATCCAAACACGTATACACTGTACTTGCAGTGTGTATGTATATTTCGAAAGTTGCAGCACCCCCACGATTTCATGCCACGAGCCGTCACTGGTTATTTTGGACAAACTGGTCGATCTGAACAAATTCATCCGGAAGAATATCAGGAATAAATTCTCTTAACGAATCCAACAAATGTGGTTTAGCAAACCACGCTTTATCTACAAAACACAGAATTCAGTTGAATAAAACCAAAATGTTACACAAAAGTTACTTTCTTCTGGAAAGACTCTACAAAGAAAGCTGTAAAGTACACATTCACAATCCAAGCCAGAACAAAAGCGATTGCCGAAAACTTTCTCAATTTTGGAAAGTTATATCGACCAATACTCATCATTCATGTGTTGCTTAATTTGTGATTAAATCTTTGTTTACATTTAAAAATAATTTATTAACTAAATTAATGTATTAAAATTTTTTTGAATATCTATAATGCAGATGGAGCTATTCTACAGCAACCGATAGTGCACATAATATCACGTGATGTCAATTGAATTTGTGTGTGTGTGTGTTTTCCTATATGGCTATGAAACTTAGCAGAAACTTTTATAAATAAAGACATTAAAATTAAACGTACGTGATTCTGGTAATAATATTTATGATGAATTCTTCCCCTTACGTCTCGATTTTTAAACAAAATAATAAGTTATTTTTATTTAAAATTGTTGATATATATATATATATATATATATATATATACACACACACAGTATACTTCGATTAACGAAGAGGATGCGTTCCACGAAATTATTTTATTAAGCGAAACTTCGTTCTCGGAGATAAAAATACTTTGGCCATAATAGGAATACGTTCGTACGTAAAGAAAATGAATGACTTTTTTTTGACAAAAGGAAAGCTTTAAGTAAAAAGTCAAAACTGTATTACAACCTAAAAAAGATAAAATCGCGACATTTTAAAATACGAATCTAAAGTTGATTATTTATGTTTTTTTCACTTTCATTTAACAATTGCCTATACGGATTTACTGCATTTAACACTGATCGCTTAACGATAACACTTCTTCCTAAATTGGGATCATTTTCACTGAAAAAATTTAAAACCTTTTCAATGTCATTCAAGCAACTTTTTAAATCTTTCGTTGCTAACACTTTTTCGGTAGGAACTTCTTCTTAAACACTTGTTGGCTTCGTTGCTAACAAGTGTTTCTAAATCTTCCACTGAAAAACTATAATCTTCTGCATTAAATAAATTTCTTACACCCTCTTCGTCGACATTTTCGAAACCTATTGATTGAGCCATCTGGATGACATCATTTCTACTAACTTGAATTATTTTCTTCTTTTAGTACAACTTCTGGCCATAATTTGCGCCAAACTTCATTCAAACATTTCTGAGTGACTTCTTTCCAAGAGCTTTAATGTTTTCAATTGCGTCTTTAATGGCGTAGTTTTTCCAAAAAGTTTTAATTGACATTTGCTCTTTATCTTCTAGTTCAATTAAATTGCTTAATGTACCACCCAGATAATAAGCTTTAAATGTTGCTATTACTCCCTGATCCATTGGTGGGATCAAGGAAGTTATGTTTGCTGGAAGAAAGCCAATTTTGATAGGAATGCATGTGTCTAACGTATTGAGATCTGTAGGATGTCCCGGAGCGTTGTCCAACAATAAAACAGCTTTTTCTTCAAAATTATTTCTTTGGCAATACTGTTTCACTTCTGGACAAAAATGATTAACAAACCAATCAGTAAATAACTCCTTGATAATCCACGCTTTTCTATTAGCTTTCCATATTACAGTTAAATTCGTTTTTATGTTACCTTTTAATACCTTCGGATTTTCCGAATGGTAAACTGATAACAATTTAAATTTAAAATCCCCAGAGGAATTTGATCCAAAGAGTAACGTTAAACGGTCTTTGACTGCTTTGAACACAGTTGCTGATTTTTCTTCAATAGAAATGAAGCTTTTTCATGGTAGCCGTTTCCAGAACAAACTGCTTTTGTCAACATTAAACACTAAATTTGGTGAAAATTTTTCACGTTCAATTATTTCCTTAAGTTTTCCTGGAAACGTATTCGCAGCTTCAGCATTTGTACTTGAAGCTTCTCCTGATAATTTTACACCATGAATTCTGGCCCGTTTTTTAAATTTCTCAAACAAACCAGGAGAAGACGCAAAATTTTCCCCAATTTCTTCAGTTTGTTTAGATTTCAGGAGATTAAACAAAAATAATGATTTTTCTTGAATCGCCATTTGAGTTAAAGGCATATGACGTGGTGACATGTCATATCCAAAAACTTAACATTTTCTCAATTTTTTTCTAAAATTGGACTCCTTAAGCGAGTTAATTTTGCTGCTGTAACATCTGTACAATTCTGAGCAGACTGGTTTATTTTTTCTGATTGACTAAGTATGGTTGATAAAGTTTACTGCACTAATCCTAAAGAATGTGCCACATCGGATTTTCTTTCACCACTTTGAACACATTGTATGATATTTAATTTAGTTTCTAAAGAAACTGATTTTAGTTTCCTTGATTCTGACATTTTAATGTCAGAATCAAGGAAACTAAATGGATAGAAAAACAAAATATCAATTAATATTTACAAAATCTGCAATAATGCTACCAGAGAACATAAGTCATTTATTGCAATGCACCACACTGAACCACACCCTACGAAGCGTAAGCAACGACTAAATTAACGCTGATGACGCGCGAAACTGTTAAAACAGACGCACCCACTGGGAGTAAGTAACGAGCCGCCGTCGTTCGCCAATCGGATGATTACGGGGCGTTGACCTTAAAACTTTAAAATTTTTTACGTGAAATCGGGCTTGAAATTGCAGACTACGTTATATTGAGGCTTCATTACCAGAGGTAACGTTAACCGAGGTACACCTATATATTTATATCAGGAATTTAATTATAGTAATTAATATAGCTGTATAACTGAGAGGAGACCACCACATAGCTTTAAAGGAATGAGGAGAACCGACCAGGGCTTCTGACCTAATGTCCAATCCTCACCTTCTCGTGGTGCACCCTGTTGAGTATTTACCTGGATACTGAACGAACGAGGATGGGCTGGCAATTTGGGATTTAGCCGACCAAATTGTATTCTTATTGGCTTAAACCAATATACAAAATGATGGTACAACATGACAAAATTTCATGCCGGCTGGGGCGTCGCCCGTTTAACACGTTCATTGCCAATCACGCGATATCGCGCGATGCGAGTTCTCACCAAACAGGCCGATCACGCGTTATCGCGTGTACGTCGTTAACTAAATAAAAAAAAATAATAAAAAAAAAATTTGGCCACCACACGAAATTCCAATTTTCAGCTTGGCAATGAAAGTGTTAAACAAGGTCCCCGTTGTTTTCGCCAGGGAACCAGGGCGAACAGTGAAAAGTCAGTTCCTGGAACAAATCTGAAAGCACACCCCAACTCAATGTCACCAGAGTTAAAGATCTGTACTATCAACATAAGAAGCCTGAATGGAAAAGAAATGGAGCTAGCTGAGGAATTAGATAAGTACCAGATCGACATAATAGGGGTGACTCAGTGGCGTACCTAGGGAGGGGCGGTGGGTGCGGTCCGCACCGGGCGGCACATATTTGGGGGCGGCATTTTTTATATTTAGTTATAGTTGTAAAAAACAACTTGTTCACTTCATAAGTTTACTATTCGATTTCCACAATTATGAATTACTATATGATTTTTTTGGAGCTATCGAACAGTTGTTTTCGTTGTTTTCTTCTTCCACTCATCGATGGGATGTTTTACTTTCTGTCACTGGTCAAGGTGTTAAACGCAGTGTAGAAACTCGCTGGAGCGCTAGAGCAGAAGCGGTAACTATAGTAAAAAACTAATTTTTTTAAATTTTAAACGCTTTAGAAAAATTGACATCTGAAGAAGAAAATAGTAAAACGAGATCAGATGCTGGAATATTACTCAATTCAATGCAATCTTTTTCTTTTCTATGTTATCTCAATTTATGGGAACCCGTCCTTTTGGAAATTAATGACGCGCAAAAATACCTGCAAATAAAAGGGTTAAATATCCGTCAATGCCATATAAAACTAAATTCTTTGCAAACCCATTTCATGGAACAAAAAGATGCACTAATACAAAACGCTGTTATAGCAGATAAAACAATTTGTAAAGAGTTGGAGATAACGACTGAGCGTCGAGTTAGAAGGAGAAAAAATATGAGTGGGGAAAATTCACGAGACGTGGGGCTATCCTTAGAACAAGAAGTACGAAGAGAAATGTTTTTATCTATGGATAGAATTATAAAGGAAATAAAAGAACGCTTTGATCAGTTGCATGTCCTTGCAAGAAAATATTCGTGTATAATACCATGTAACCTACTAAATGAAGAATTTGAATGTCAAATAAATGATTTTATTGACATTGATAAAGGACAGTTCCATATTGAAAGAAAAAGGATCCAGGTTTTTATGGCTGTACCTACACTACAAGAAGAGGCAAAACGTTGGAAAAACGGGGGGGTCCTCTTGATCTACTAAAATTTATTCAACAGTATAGATTGGAAATTTCTGTATCCAACATTGTAATTTTGCTAAGAATTTTTTTAACAATTGCTATCAGTGTCGCTAGTTGCGAAAGGAGCTTCTGCAAATTGAAGTTGATAAAAAATTATCTTCGTTCCACAATGAGTGATTTAAGACTACAAAATCTTGCAATATTGTCCATAGAACAAGAAATTACAAATAATATAAATTTTGAGAGCATTATACACGATTTTTCTACTATGAAAGTTAGAAGAGCAAATATATAAATATGTTTACATACACATATGTGTACAATTTGTTTGTTTATCCAAAAGAAATGAAATTATTTATTTATAAATATAAAATAAAAAATATTTAATGGTAATTTTTTTTTTGTAAATTAGGTATATGTTTTGTCTCATAGGTGGGGAACCTGCGGCCTCCGTAAGTTTCTTGTGGCCTTTAAAAAAGTATCTTGTATTTTTATAAAAGTTGCATTTATAGGTATATCAGCTTATGCGGCCTCCTTTATTACTGTCTAATTTAAATATGGCATCCAATGGTAAAAAAGCCCCCACCTATAGTTTGTCTCAATTACAATTATTTATTTATGTTTATTAATTTATAAAAACCACCATTTCTTTGAATTAGAAAGGGCGGCAAATTGGAGACCGCCCCGGGCGGCAAAAGTTCTAGGTCTGCCACTGGGGTGACTGAAACAAAAAGACAAAAACTGGTGAGATCTTTATGAGCAATAAATACAAAATGTTATATTCGGGCAATGACAATCAAGTAAAAGAAGGAGTAGCCATAGTATTCAACACTAAATACGAGGCTAATCTTCTAAAATGGCAGGCGGTCTCAAGTAGAGTGATGTGGTCAAATATCAGAATGGGGAATTGGACAATGAGACTTAATTGGTCCCACAGAAGGTAGGTTCTGCTTAGGTAGAAGTGGAGAAATTTTTTAATGCTTTAGAAAACGCAACTGACACAATGAAAAATGAAAAGTTAGTCCTTTTTGGGGATCTAAATAGCAGAGTAGGAAATGATTGTCAGACATACAAAAATATTTTGGAAAAATTTTGAGAAAATAGCAAAGCAAAGCTAATAATTATGGCAAATACTTGTTGGATTTCTGCTCAGGACATGGACTGGTTATTACTAACACCATGTTCCAACATAAAAATGTGCACAAATTCACATGGAGAGAAGACGCAAGGAATAAGAAAAGTCTCATCGACTATGTTATTGTCGATAGTGATATTTTCTCCCTGGTGCAGGACACCAGAGTGTACAAAGGATTTGAAATTGGAAGTGATCACTATTTAGTCTTGAGTAGGATAAAATTGAATTTCATATTAAAAATAATAACATGTAAGAAAGTTTTAAAGCGAATAAAAGTTGAGCAGCTCTCAGATGTGAACTGTAGACTAAAATACACAAAGGTTATTGAAGAAAAAATGAAACGGTTTGAGAACAGAAACCAAACCTTGAAGTAAACGCTGATTAATTCACAGAACTACTTGGTGGACACAGGAAGTTAAATAAGCAGTGAAGGAAAAGAAGAAAGCATATCAAAAGTTCCTAGCAAATAAGTCAACTTGTGCTCTTATAGAATACAAAGACAAATGCAAGAAAGCTAAACATTGTATAAAACTAGCTAAACAAAAGTCATGGGAGGACTTTAGCAAGAACATAGAAAATAAATATTAAGAAGGTGGTAAGATATTCTGGAGGTTCTTGGCTTATAAATGGAGGAAAGAGTGCTGTAAAAGGAGTTAGAGATGATAAAGGTGACATGAAAACGGGAGAAAAAGATATCCTTGAAGTGTAGAGTAATTACTTTGAAAAGCTAAATGAAACAAGTAGTAATAGCACAGTGGTAAAAAAACACTCAACAGGCATACAATCATGAATACATATCCATACTTGAGGTAGAAAAAGGCATCAAAGGCGTGAAATGTGGAAAGGCAGCAGGAGTAGATGATATTCGACAAGAAATGCTGAAGTATGGTGGTATAAAAGTCTTACAGTGGCTGCACTGCATAGTTCAGAAGGTCTGGACAGAGGGACGAATTCCCGATGATTGGAGTAGATTCGAGTTTATATATGGGAAATAAAACTGAATGTGAGAATTACAGAGGTATTTCCCTACTGAGTGTTCCTGGCAAGATTTATGCCAGTATACTTGAAAAACGGTAGAGAAGAATTGTGGAAGAAAAGCTTGGTGAAGAACAAGCTGGATTCAGGCCAAATAGAGGCTGTCAGGATCAGATCTTCACTTTACGACAAATAGTCGAGAAAGCATGGGAATATAACAAAGATCTGTATTTAAGTATTGTCGATCTCGAAAAGGCATATGACAAGGTGCCAAGAGAGAAGCTATTCAATACGCTGCAGTTATATGGTGTCAATGGGGCATTATATCAAGCAATACTTAGTCTTTATTTGAGTTGTGAGTCAGCAGTTAGAATTGAAGGAAGTACAGGAAGATGGTTTAATGTTAAATCTGGTGTGAGACAAGGATATACATTATCCCCTCTGTTATTCATTATCTATATGGATCACATTATGAAGGAAAGTGGTATTAAACATAATATCAGAATTGGAGATGTTAATGTCAGCTCTTTGCTTTATGCGGACGATGTTATACTTCTAAATAAATCCAATACAAGTTTGCAAGATTCGCTGACTAAATTGAATAACTGTTGTAATAGATATGGCATGAAGGTCAGCAATAAAAAGACAAAGACAATGAAAATAGATAGAATCGTTGAAAATGTCAACTGTGTTGTGAATGGAGAACCTGTGGAACAAGTAAAACATTTCAGCCATTTAGGCACGATTTTTACTGAAGATGGTAAATTAAATATAGAAATAGACAACAGAATCAGCAAAGCTGGTATGGTGGGAAGTCAATTGAATAAATTCATATGGAATAAGAGAGAAATTAGTCGGAACACTAAATTAGCTGTATACAAGACAGTGTTCAAACCAGTTTTAACTTATGGATCTGAGAGCTGGGTCAGAAGTAAAATACTTGATCAAAGGCTAGAGACCGCAGATATGAGAGTTCTGAGAAAGATTAGAGGCGTGAACAGATGGCATCTATGGCGATATCATATTAAAAACGAGGATATTAGGAAAGAACTAGACATTGTCAGCATCCAGGAATGCGTTAGCAGAGCTAATCTCAGGTGGTATGGTCACTTAAACAGAATGGGCGAAGAAAGATCAGCAAAACAAGTGTTCTCTGCCAACCTGGTACCGTATAAAGTGATACGGTATAAAGTGCCTTAGACGATAGAAATATAAGATCTGATAATGTTGGAGTCTTGACAAGTAACAGACTGATTTGGAGGAAAATTGTAGACAGGAAGTTAGTAATGTTGTAAGTTTTTCAGGTAGTACTATCATATCCTGTACACCCGTTGAGGGTACATGTCAGGAATTTGATGATGATGATGATGATATATTAAATATTAAATTCTCTAGAAAATATTCGTTAAATTTTTAGATTTGTTTTCAATATACAGTATTATAATTTCTGTTATATTTTAATATCGTATTTAATTTCTTAAATGCTCTTTCATTTATTTATTTTTTAATTTTTGGTGAAAGCCAGTAATTTGTTTCTCGGCATTGCATTATGGTAAAAAAAATGCAAATAATGGAAGTGGATTGAATATGCTTAAAATATTTATAGATTAGGTTTCACGGCTGCTGTACATCTTTAAAAGAAAATACTTATATGACTATATAGCCGAATGTTAAAATAGAAAATAACTAATTTATTTCCAAAGGCACTACTAGTTCGTCTTTATAGAACACTTCACTGGGTGCATAATTATTATTATTATTATTGTACTATTACTATTGCGGGATACTCCAAGGAGTCCTTAGACTCACCGAGGGAGGCCTTAAACATCATGTCAAGTACTATCTAACATTTACTCAGTATTTATCATACTTTGCTTTGAATTCATTTACAGTCATTGCACCCACAACAGACTCTGGCAACCTATTCCACTCATTCATCACTCTTCAAGCGAAAAAACTTGGTTCTAACACCCCTGCTAACTACATTCTTGCTCAGGTTCCATGGACGGGCCCTAGTTCTCCGAATACCAGACCTGTCCTGAAAAATATCCTGTGAATTAATATGGTAAAACCCCTCAGTACTTTGTGTCTCAATCCTATCACCCCTTTTCCACCGATCAACCATTTCTGCAACCCACAAATCTTCAACTAGTTCTCGTAAGGTTCATTCCATAGACCTGGTAACATCTTGGTCACTCGCCTCTGGATCCCCTTCAACTCCTCCTCATCACCAAGAAACCCTGGCGTCCAGATCTGCACAGAGCAGTCAAGATGGGGACTCATCAAGGCTCGATAAAGAGAAACAATAACTTGCTTGTCTCTCCTCGCCAACGTATTCTTCAGTAACCAAATAATCTGATGAGCTGCTTTAGCCACTTTTGCTATGTGCCCCCTAAACGTTAACTCTCTGTACATTAACACTCCCAAATCTCTGGCTTCTTCAATTTCGTGGAGTAAAAGTGGTATAAAGCTGGTAACCTTTTCACCCCAAAATGCATAACTTACACTTTGCCACATTAAACTGACATCCATCTCCTTTGACCAGTCTGCAAATCTATCCAAATCATCCTGCAAATTTTTGACATCATGTGTATTAACTATTGCTCTACCCAACTTTGCATCATCGGCAAATAACTGAACAGTTCCTCTCAGATCCTTTCCTATATCGTTAGTGTACAAATTAAACAGTTGCGATCCTAAAACCGAACCCTGTGGCACACCACTAGTCACAGGCCTTCTTTTGGACTCTACTCCTGAATAAACTACTCTCTGATATCTTTCCATCAACCACTCTCCTATCTACCTCACCAGCCCTAAATCCATGTGCTGCGGTTTACTGATTAGAATTCCATGTGATATCCTGTCAAAAGCCTTAGCAAAGTACAGCAGTCCCTGTAAATCCGTTTCCTTTATCAACTGCATTATAAAACATGATCAAGCTACTGAGGCATGACCAACCCTTCAGTTCCCGTATAAGTCTTTGGCTCTCTCTCTCTCTCTCTCTCTCTCTCTCTCTCTCATTCCTGTAATATCACAATCTGGATGATATACTCTTGCAAAATGTTTACTTTGTAATTCTACTATTTCAAGTGATTCAGTTATCTCCCTACCACCACTATTAATTAAAATCATTCTGCCATACACATTCTTTCTTTTACTTGCAGCGTATTGAAAGAACTGCATGGGATTCTCTTTCGCTTGCATTGTTAACTTCCTTTCAAACTCTGCGTTTGCCTTTCTCATCACACTGGTTTTCCTTCTGGCCTGTGCCTTGTACTATTCATGTGCCTGCTGATCACCTTTCTCCTTAAATTCCCTCCTTTTTTTTTAATCTTCAGCTTAATGATGATATTCATCCATTTAACTCCCACTTGCTTTACTTTCCTGACTCTAGGTATGCAGTCAGCCATTACCTCCCTCAAATGCTCCTTTACCACTTCCCATGAACTATCAATATCCAGCTCTTGCAGTTTTACATGCCATGGCACCGATCCAAGCAGTCTACTAAGCTTGTCATACTTAACAGCCCTGTAATTTCACATATACCCCGTCTTAATTGAAAATTCCACACATTCAGCCTCCTCCCAGGTCAAGACCATATGATCACTCTCACTAATTGGTGGCAACGTGATCATATTCGTTATAGACAAATTCTCAGATGAAATTACTAAATCAAAAACTCTCGAACCCCTAGTATATTTCATCGCATGCTGTCTTAGGTAATTATTCCTTAGTAACTGCATAAATTCCATTTCCTTCCTCCCATGTGTCCTCTCCTCTTTCCATCTATGTTCCCATAGTTGAAATCTCCATAATAATAATTACCTGTTCTTCACTCATTGAGTCTATTTGCCAATAAATATGATCTCCATCTTTTCCATCCCCTGGTCTATTGCAGCATCTAAATGTACATTTTGTTCTGCTGACCTCTATCTTTCACCAGATAGCTTCAACTGTGCTATTTCCACTCCTTCTGTTGAATTTCTACTCTTTTTGGTTGCAGTTCATCGACTATCATCTATAACAGTGTTTCTCAACCTGTGGTCCGCGACGATGGGACAGGTGGTCCTCAGGCAGAGTTAAATATATATACAGTATATATAACAAAACAAATTAAATTTGAATAAGTAAGTAAAAATTATTGAAATAAAATGGATACTTAAAAAAACCAACAAATCGCGACAGAATGACGAGTAATAAAAGAGGGGTGAAGTGAAGTGAACAGCAGTATGGTTTTATGGGTTCCGCCTTCCCTTGCTGTTTTGTCAGATTTGAAGTAAACATGTCTTATCCACATTTCAACCAACTGCTTGTTGTTTACTGATTTTTATTATTGAACGTTTTCCTCCTTCAACCAAGGCTCAGTATATCTTCAGAAGTGCTAAGTGATACTTGGACAAAGTGAATCTTGAGTTAATCCAAATATTTATCTATATTTCGGAAACGTTTTTTAGTGATGGAAAAGTGGCTTAGAACTAGGACTTTGAAAAGCAAAGCAAATGAAACAGGTGATGCTAACCCTAATTGTGATACAGGTATTGTAACGGCGAGTAAATCTGATACCATTAAAGTAGAAGAAACAAGCAATTGAAATAAAAAAAAGTACAGTAGGAAATATAACAGTTCATATTTGGAATTCGGGTTTACTTGATGTGGAGATGAAAGTGAACAGAAACCTCAATATGTTTTGTATTATGAAGTGTTGTCGAACGAGTGCATGAAACCTGCGAAATTCCGGCGACATTTAGAAACTAAACATTGGGATGGGAAAAATAAGACAACTGAGTTTTTTCTGCGACACTTAAGGACATTAAATCATGGAAAGATAATGTTTCGGGCATGGGTTCGATTAATAGCAAGGCACTGAAAGTATCGTTTTCAGTTTACCTGTTTTGCATTTACAGCAAAAACAGGTAAACCTTATCCTATCGGGGAAAATTTGCTACTTCCAGCTATAAAAGATATGGTAAAACTATGTTTGGCAACAAGTTACTAAAAGATGTTGATTTGACTCCTCTTTCAAATGACACTGTCGGTCGAAGAATTAATGATATGGCAGGTTACGGAGAATCTCAGTTGATCGAAAGAGTTAAAAAGAGCCCTTATTATGCGTTAGAAATAGACGATACTGATGTTACAAATGATGCGCAGTTAATATGCTACGTAAGATATTACAGGAAGGCCAAGTGGGGCTGTTTCTATGGTCAAGGAAGTAACTTTGGATATGAATTGGGTATATTGTTTCATATATAGAAAAGCGTCAGCCTCCAAAGGAATGCCAGCAGAATTTAAAATTGTGCTATACAACGCTGTAAAGCTAGTTAATTTTATTAAAGCTCGACAGTTAAATAAGAGGTATTTTCAGTACTCTGCAATGAAATGGCTGGCTGGCTGGCTTGCCAGGGGCAAAGTATTAACAAGGTTATTTCAATTAAGGCACAAAGTTTTATTGTTGTAAATAAACGTAATTCTGATTTTGCATCACTCCTTGTTGACGAAGCATGGTTATCAACACTATCCTATCTTTCAGACATTTTTTCGAAATTAAATGAACTAAATCTCTCTCTTCAAGGAAATTCTTTACTGTTCTTGATGCCTACGACAAAATAAAGGCATTCGAGAAAAAACTGGTTTTATGGATTAATTATGTAAAAGACAGACAATTTGCACCTTTTCCAACATTGGAATTCTTTTTAGTGGAAAATGATCTTTTTGTTGATTCTGAGTTTCTGGAAAGGGTTTGTGGCCACCTCAAAACTCTGAAACAGAATTTGGAAACATATTTTCCGAATAACTTTTATAAGCAATTTCTGTGGGTTTGCGATCAATTTCAGGCTTGCAGTGACGAGAACGACTTTTTTATCGAAAAAAGAACAGTTAATTGAGCTTTCAAGTGACAGTGGGCTTAAAATGCAATTCCGTGATCTTGGTTTGGATCGATAGTGGATCTCGCCTTCAGTGAGAAATGAATTTCCCGAATTATCTGAACAAGCATTGAAAATCGTCATACAGTTCCCTGCTTTGTGAGAAAGGATTTTCATCGCACCTTCAAATAAAAACAAAATACAGAAATCGTCTTCGTGTGTGTGCCGATCTTCGACCGAATTTGACCAATATTGAGTCAGATATCCAGCAACTCTGCAAGGGCCGAGAAGCTCAACCATCGCGTTAAAAGTAAGTTGCAACATAATAGATATTATTTATTTGTTTAATAAAAATTAAAACTTTGTTCAATGATGATATACTTTTAATCGTTTACTTTCCAGTTAAATTAACTAGGTTTCCAAATGTATTCACAATATGCTTTTAGATTTATTATGTTACAAATAACACCGTTTTTCCCTACATAGATTTTTAAAAAAATTAAGTAACTTAGTGGTCCTTAGAATTGTTTTAGGCATTTTACTGGTCCTTGGGCTTTGATCTATAACACACCTCCCCTCATTCTTTTCTCTCTATCTTCCCTAAACACACTATACCCTTTACATTCTATCCCAATAACTATATCATCTCCTGTCAGCCAAGTCTCACTAATGCCAATAATCTTTATCCAGGATCAAGTAACCAATTCCAAAAATTCCTCGTGCTTGTTCCGAATGCTCGTCGCATTAGTGTACAAAAAGTGCAAAAACCCCTTAAGCCCACCACTATCCTGACGCTTTATCCTAACTGTCCCATTCTGATTTGTTACCAGTTGTACTAACTTACGCATATTATACACATTCTTACACAAGACGTCATTCTTCTTCTTCTTCTTCTTCTTCTTCTTCTTCTTCTTCTTCTTCTTCTTATTATTATTATTATTATTATTATTATTATTATTATTATTACAATAGCCTGAAAAGAGCTCTAAGGACATATTATGAACAAGAAACACGCACCCAAAATACCATACAAACTTAATGAAACACAATATACTCGTTCAGGTTTCCAGTTCAGCGACGCATCAATACATTTCAAGTTATTTGTGTGTGTGTGTGTGTGTGTGTGTGTGTGTGTGTGTGTGTGTGTGTGTGTGTGTGTGTGTGTGTGTGTGTGTGTGTGTGTGTGTGTGTGTGCGTGCGTGTGTGCGTGCGAGCGTGTGTGCGTGCGCGCGCGCGAATTTCTCAATCATAGATTTCACAGCTTTCCAACACAGCAAAAAAAACCAATACATAATAACCAACTGGTGTCATTCTCAGATAAGCTTACGTATAAGCTTTGAGGATGAAAACAAAGAAATTAGTTCTCATACAAGATGTATCATATGTAACCAAATGCATGTAATGTACGTATCACATGAAAACAAATGTAAGTAATGTATCATATTAAATCATGAGTTCACACTGTATGTTTGTGAGAATAAGGAAACATAATATTTAGAATGCATATGTGTAAATACTGTTGTATAATCACACCTTTTCAAACTTGAAAAAAAAAAATAGTAAACTTCAACATGTAATATAATACTATTTATGTAACTCTGAACAATATAATTGTAAAGTATTATTGTGATTGTTATTTAAAAAAAATCTGTTATCATCATTACTATTTAAATCTCATTATATGTAGCACAAAGTGATGAACCTTGTAAAATAATATACTGAATAGATGATCATTGTACATATGTAAATATTTGAAAGAACAATAAAAATTATTATTATTATTCTGTATTCAAAAATTCTGTATAATCTTCATTGTTAATATTAGAAGAACATGTGCTGTAAATACATAATATAAAGGCAAAAAAGTATTATTAAAAATTTTAATTGAAAAAAAAAAAATTATTATTATGTGACACCTCCAGGGAATCCAAAGACTCATCGAGGGAGAGTGTGTGAACAGCATGTTTAAAGAATTCAAACAAAGGGACTTCGTGAAGTGCAATGTCTGCGGAATGTACGTATTACTGAAGGCAAAAGGAATTTGTTTTTTGTGTTTTTGGAATTTGGCGTTATAAATTTTTTTTTAATTGATAACGCCATTTCTGCCTCGCTGATGTCTGAATATCTACACAACAACTTCCCGCCCATAAACGCTGTAGTTTCTTTAATTCTGCACATTCACTTTCACTTCATTCAGCAACTTTTTTTTTTACAGTCTCCGAGCACCAAATCCATTCAGATGCAAACCGTCCTTCTTGTAAAAGTACTTTCGTCCGTCAAACTCGTTCCCCAAACTCCACACCACTCCTCCTGCATAACCTACGCATCGAGTCATTCGCTATTATGGGCTTCCTTCTCAACTCTACTCTTTCATACAGCAGCAGCAGACTCACCATTATTTCTTTTGTTACTTCTAGTAATTCTTTCATGTCCTCTTTCATGCCATACTTTTCTCTTTTCAAATTATTTGTTCCAGCCAATACAATAATTTCTTTCACTCTACCCTTTTGTGCTCTAACACAGTGCTTCCGAAACTTCTGGATGTCAGGGCCCCCTTTGCAAAAATTAAAATATTTCACGGCCCCCCGTCGAAAAAAATCGTAATAGAGAGATATATTATTATAATATTTATTGTATTTATATTCAATACAAAACATACACAGCGAATATTGCAAAAATCAAATGCATATATTACATTTTTTGCCTCTTACCGTTTGGTTTTGAAGACGATGCGGCTGTTCTGGTAACATATGAAATACTGTCCTTTTTTTGAGTCTGTTTCTGTTTTTTCTGATTGTTCGCGGGATTTTTTTTTATTTTTTATCAGCCACTTATCCATCTCAGGGTTAAATTTTTTAACGTAGAATAGATCAAATAATATCACCACTTACCGATACTGGCACACCACAGACTGATAACATGAAATTAGTGAATATTACCTGAACAAGGGAATCCCCCCCCCCCGGACCAGGAACATTTTTCTCTTTTGTGACTTTTCTCCCTTTAACGTAATTAAGCCTAACACGAAACAGACAGCAAAGGTAGGTTATTAAAACGTGCATATGATTGGTGCGGTATTAACAAAAGATCGCGCAACCGAAGGATAAAAGCATAGCTGACAATTGAGTTGAAATGCTAACTCTCTTCAACCGAATTCCATATGTGAAACTGCCATAACATTCATTATATATATATTACTTAGTTTTAACACTTTTACGAATTTTAACACGTTCGGTTGAATTGCTGCCTTGGGAAATCGAACTCACACACATCTAATTAATAACAATGGTTTTTAGTTAGGTACTGTGTTTGCCCATGCAACATATGGTTTTGTTTCAGTCTATACAGCATAGTTTCTGGATGAGGGGACATGTGATTCATATTAATTAGTGTGTTTTTATCCCAGTTGTCTCTAATTGCACTATTTGATGAGAAATATATTACACAGACTGCTCATACCTTATTCACTGGCATAATAAAAGTACTTGTTTTTATTGCCTCTGCAGTATGCAGGCTGTTAGGGAGGGCGTGTTGTTTACCACTGCAACTGAGTTACTATCTCCCCACATGAACTTGTTTAAGCTTTTTTTCATGTGTGAAGTATATGCGAAACTTTTATTGGTAACAGAAAACTAGCTCGGATGACAATGATAATATAAAACGAGTTTTGATATGTATATAAAGTCAATATCAACAGTCCCTGATTACGAACGCATGATGAAAGGAACAGGAAGATTTGGAGCTTCCCTGGAGAGCATTCGAAGTAAATACAATTAACCACTGCTTTGAAATGAAACATGAATAAGCAATATTTACTAATATTCATTAAGCGTCGAAATACTCAGGAAGCAAAGTCTGTGAACCAGCACTAATCTGTGAATTTTTCCATTAAAATATAAAAAATAACAAAAAAGAAATAATAAATAATAAAATTTAAATACGTTTCTTTTAAAATAAAAAAATATACGTAGTCTTAAAACATTTTAAATTTGTTTTCATTATTTCACGGCCCCCCCCTCAACAAAACCTATGGCCCCCAAAGGGGCCACGGCCCACAATTTGGGAAGCGCTGCTCTAACACCCTTACAACCAGTGGCAGCCCGTATATAAGCACTGTGACACTGCAGTACCCCCAAGGAAAAAATGAAAAGTTTAAATTTTGTTTGTGTTTATAAATAATAACAATGCTTACAACATTATGTAAATGCGATACAACATGTTAACGGTTACAGCTTGTGTTTCGACATTGATTGAATAGTTAATAATTGGAATTGTTCGATTAACGCATTAGATTACGAAACAAATGCAGTGTCGGAATTATCACGTTCTGCCAATTGCATCTAGACTCGCCGATATTCGTTTGCGCTTGTGATTGCACGTTGCAAGTGATTCCGACACTGCTTGGTTGGGCAGTGTATCGTATGCTCGCGCGCGTTATTTCTGTGAGATACGAAACTTTTATTATTGGCGTGTGTGTTCGTGGTGAGGGTGAACTATTTTTTTATTAATCTTATTTTATTTTGTTAAAATAACATATAATTATTTATTTATTATAGATACAAGGCCGAATTATGACGAGTGTCACTGTTGAAAATATGAAAAGAATTATATATTTTCAATTATCGTTATACGAAACAAATACACTGCGATCTAACGCAGTATCAGAATTATTGCGTTTGGCGAAATGCAGCAGAAACTCGCCGATATTCGTTTGCGCTTGTGATTGCACGTTACAAGGTCATTCCGACACTGTGTAAAATATTTACTTTTTTTTTACTTTTCCCCTTTTCTATTCTATCTACCTGACTATCTACTTCCTTACTTAAATATTTCTTGCTCTCCCCTTTTTCGGCTTTTAGGTAGACCTCGTGTAATAAGTCTATCTAACATAACAGTCCCTGAGCAATTGCACAATATCAATTAAGAAATTTATTTGATCTTAACGACTGCGCCACTTAATTGATCCTTTTAAATTTGAAAGTCAGGGTGAGAAGATAACAAAAAAAAATAATAAAATAAAATAAAATAAGTTAATACTTCTATACAATATCTTTATATGCAGGTCGTGGCTCGTAACGTTTCTCTATTCCCAGGCTCATTAATATTTTCGGGATAGTGCATTGGCTAAGGAATGAGAACCAGGTAATTACAAAACAAAAACATGTTTATTATCAAACTAAAAGATATGATACAGGCATATAAAAGTTGATTAAAGATTAACTTAATCAAGGCACTTTAACACACAAAATTACTTGCTGAGCAACCGAAAGTATACTGCTTTCACTATCAGAAAAACCTATTGTGCCTTGATATAAAGCAGCCCTCATGCGGCCCAAAAGTGCATTTTGGCGGCCTATAAAACGTTGCCATACTTACATGGCATGTAGCCCGTATGTTGAATTATTTAAATAATACATTTCATAATATGAATAATAAATTAAAACGAATTTTATACCTATACTTTGTGATATCGCCCATGCAACTTGGTTTTCATAAAAATAGCATCGAAATGCGATTATTTTTAAACCCTTTTAATGTCGACATTGATGACGTACCAAACCAACTACAGATGGAAGTTTTGGAATTTCAGCACAATGAAACATTAAAGAATGCATTTACGTTAGAAAATTTCCAAAAATTTTATCGATGCTTACCAAAAAAATTTGAAGTATTAATCACTTTCGCAAAGAAGATGATAGTCGCATTTGGAAGCACCTACATTTGTGAATAAGCATTTTATGCCGTGAGTTTTAGAAAAAATAAATTTTGTTCTCGACTGACTGATGAACATTTTTATGCTTCGATTCGAATTTGCACCTCAGGTTGTAAAGTGGATATAGATAATTTGGCTCAGAGAAAACAATCACAAAAGTTCACATTAAGCAAGGAGACACACATATTGTGATGCATAAACTATATTACTTTGTTTTTATGTGATAATAATTTTTCATTGAGTTTCATTTTCATGCTTGTTTCATATCTCGTACTTTAAATATTTGTTTTTTAAAATTGATATAATAAAAATGTATAACTTAAGTATTTTTTCACTAACTATTTTCTCTTAATTAAACGCCTGCGGAGTAGTAGGGGGGTCACTTCTGACAAGATCAAGATCAAGATAAGATAAGGAATCGTGACGTGATTGGTTGATGACGTCATTGTGTGCATGGCTTCATGGGTGTGTAATGTTTGGAATTTCCGTGTGGGCAAGTGTGTCACTGGCTTCTGTTGTTGTGTTTTGGTTCGCGTATGGGATTATGGGTGATGGTAGAGATAAGGATTCGTGTTGTGATTGGTGGTGCAGTTCTGACAAGATGAAGATCAAGATAAGATAAGGAATGGTGAGGTGGGTGTGTGTTGTTTTCAGATGTAGATAAGTGACGTCATTTTTTATTTGTAAATAAATGTCGTCATTTGTTATTTGTAAATAAGTGACGTTGTTGTTTTGAATGGAAAGGATGATATTAGTGGATAAGAACTCGTGTCGTGATTGGTGGGACACTTCTGACAAGATCAAGATCAAGATAAGATAAGGAATCGTGTCGTGGGTGTGTGTTGTTTTCAGATGTAGATAAGTGACGTCATTTGTTAGTTGTAAATAAGTGACGTTATTGTTTTGAATGGAAAGGGAAATATATGTGTGTATAAGTAATCGTGTTGTCATTGGTGGACACTTCTGACAAGATCAAGATCAAGATAAGATAAGGAATCGTGACGCAAATGTTTGTTGTTATTGAGTTTGGAATTTCTCTGGGCCCCTTCTGTCAGAAATATCACGTGGTGTGATGGGTGATATTTAGAGATAAGAATCGTGACGTTATGTCTTTGTGCGGTATTTTGGTTTGGCTATGGAATTGTGGGCTATGTTTTGAGATAAGATATCTTTGAATTTTCCCAGGGTGACACACATCCGTCATTGTCGTCTATGGGAATTCTTAGCGTATGTCGTGATGGTGGGTGTGATTAGATTTTTCTGAATAATTAATTATATACTAGTGTCACTCAAACATACGGTTTTTTTTTTTTTTTTATTCTTATTTTATTTTATATAGATGGTTGTACTAATTTTCCAATACATTTGCGGTATTTGTTTCCTGTTAAAGGGTGGGAATTCTTAGAGTAAGTCGTGATGGCGGCAGTCTTTCGAGCTTTTCTGAATAATTAATTATATACTGATGTCACTCAAACACACATACCTTTTTTTTTTTTTCTTCTATATACATGTTCTAATCAAGTTCATATTTTATTCATAATTCATCCGAATATTTTGATTTGTCTAAAATTAAGATCTTAAATTCAATAAATAAATAAATAAACAAATCGTGTGTGTATTCACGGTTATTGCAAAAGTGTTCTCTTAAACATACATAACACATCAAAGACACTGTTTGTTCTTTTAAGTTTACATATTTATTTCACAGATATTATTTACAATGCAATATGCAGAAATAGGAATTTACATATATCACCAATGCAAATGGTGTTTTTCTTTCACATACACTTTAGACATGAAAAGTCGCTAATGTGTCCATGTTGGTACTCTAATATACCCTGTGATTATTCTTATGAAAACAAAAAACAAAAAAAAAAAACGTTCAGTTTTAGAATTACGTTTACTAAAAACATACGACCACTGATTATTGTATTACAATTATCAATTGTTATGTTTAAGTTAAAATTCACTTACATTTCTTTCCAGAATGAGAACATATTGGTACTAAATAGGTTTTCTGAATATTCCAAATTGTTGATTTTTAACATATATTCACAGCACAGAACTCAAACACAAATCTGAAATCCATTTGACGTTTTCATTATAGGTTTTACTTTTAAAATTCAGTTAACTACATATTATAACCAGAATAACTGAGTAAAATAAATAAATTGTGTGTGAATTACTTTCCCACACTGTTAATTTTCATTAAGCTAGTTTGTAGATAACTGAGTGACTCATTTCCGGTCAGTCAGTCATCGTTCTTTTCATAGCCGTATATAGCGCTTACTTCAAAGGTAAAATATTTCCAGGGTAGTGTATTAGTCAAGCTTTCATGTGAGTAATGTTTACAATAGTGTTAGGTAGCAAAGATTTGTAAATGACCTCATGTGATCTTTGAGACCTAACTTGTTCGCATCACATCTTATCCTACACATATTGCACTCCAGCTTAATGTTGTGACTAAGTGTTTTCGAGGTGATACCCTACTGATGGGTAGCAAAGGTTCGTAATTTGACCTTGAGTGATCGTTGTGAACTAAATTATTCATTGTCACATGTTGTGATTATTGGTTTTCCATTGGTTCTGATTTTTTATAAATAGACTAATGGGGTGGGTGTGTGGTTCCATTTGAGTTTCTAGTAGTAACTTTCTAGTAGTATTTGTAACAGTTGTATGCATTCAGAAGATTATTATAGTTTCAAAATGAGTTTTTCTGGAGAAAAAGTAAGTTAATTTTGTCATTTTTTAGCAATGTCATATGAATTTTAGTGACTACATTAGCGATTTTTGTCTATAAAGTTATAAGGTGGTTTTTGCAATGGAAAAATAAAATCATGTTCATGATATTGATTCTGTTTTGTGTTAAGTGAAATCCCATAAGTCATATATATATATATATATATATATATATATATATATATTTTTTTTTTTTTTTTTTTTTTTTGATTGGGAAAAGATATTAAGTGTGGTTATTTAGTAATATTGTGTTATAGTGAAACCATTGTGTAGTATCGAAATTGCTAAAAACATTATGATGAGTAACATTTAGTTTTATTTTTTGGTTATTAGGATTTTTTGGGTAAAATTTTTGAGGGGTTATATTTAGTAAAAGTGTGTTAGTGAAACTCTTATGTAGTATTGAAATTGCTAAAATCACCTTGAGTTTTTATTTCTAAAAGATATTTCTGAAATCTAGAAAGTAATTTTATTTATTTTATTTTTTTTTTTTTAATAGCGATCATCTGTTATTCGGTTCGTTGATGGTAATGGGAATATATTCAACCATCAACCTACCATTGTAGAGGTAGATTTGACTGGTGAAAATGAGGAAATCACAGGACGTGGTATTAATTCTAATATAACAATCGCTGGTGTGGCTGGAGGAAGTCGCGACCCTCCCCAAAATTTATATGATTCACATTCAGTTACTGGATGTGAAACTAAACTCTCTACGTCTACTACTATCGAACCCTCACTCTACAGGGACTTTTATACTGTTTCGGTGGCCCGATCACGTAAATCTATAAAGTATCAAACTCGACAATTAGAGTATCAAGTTCGATTTCGTGATCTGGAACTCTTTTCACCAGAGTGTTTTTTTGATATTTTTCGAGATATGCTTAATGAGATCATTCAGCGTTTATCGGGTTCTGGAACTTTTTCTCACGTTCGGTTGGGTGTTAGTGCATCCAGTTTAGAAAGCAACATAAACTTACCATTTATGTTGCTTTCTGAACTAACTATCCATAGGATAGTTGATGCTTTTTATGCTGTCTCCCAATCGAAACGTGAGTTTCTTTTAGCAAATGATCTTGTGATCGATGTCGTACTTATTAATATCAGTAACAATGGTGGTGGAAGAAGCAATGTTAAAAGAAGAACGCTGCTTAGCCTGGATGAATTTGTGAAAATAAAAAAAGCTATTGTGGAAATTAACAACAAAGACAATCTTTGCATGGCCCGAGCACTTGTTCTGGGTGTTTCTTCACACACTGATGATGTTGCAACATACAGACAAGTGCGTTTAGATTGTAAAAAGTTACAAACAAAGAGGGCTTTAACTCTGCACAAAATTGCAGGGGTTCCGCTCATTTCTTGCGGTATTCCAGAAGCAGATCTCTTTCAAAAACATTTGACTCCGGAATACCAAATCGTAATTTTTTCAGCAGATGCTGATTTTTCTGTGGTATTTCGGGGCCCAAATGCATGTAAACAAATCTGTCTTTTATACCGCAACTCTCATTATGATTTAGTGCGTAGCATGCCAGCTCTGTTTGGGGGAATCTATTATTGCCCCACATGCTTTCGAACATTCAAAGACTCTATCAAATTGCAAATGCATAGATGCAAAAATATATGCATCCGATGTCGCACAAACGCCAGTCATAGTGTGCGGGACCTCCTTTTGTGCAAGTCGTGCAATAGATTTTTCTACGGCAACGAATGTCTGAATTTGCACATACAAAATAATATTTGTTCAAAAATCCATCGTTGCGGACAGTGTTTGGCTACTTTCTCTACAGATAAAAGCCACGTCTGTCCACCTGAAAATTTCTGCACCCGCTGCAAATCAGTTCACCCAAAACAGAAATGCTTTGTGCAAAAATCTGAGGTCTCAAATGAACAAGTTTCTATGGTTTTTTTTGACACAGAAACTATAGCTAAAAATCATCGTCATGTACCAGTATTATGTATAGCTGATTTCGGTAGTCACGAACGCGAGTTTTGGGGTGAAAACTGTGTGGGTCAATTCCTAGACGAGCTGTTTTCTGTCAAGAATATTATGAAAAGAGATCGAGATGGTAAAATCCTTCGGACTGTCAAACCAAAATACGAAAATATTCGTGTAATTGCACACAATTTTCGTGGTTTTGACGGGTATTTTATTTTGGAATATCTTTTTTCAAAAAATTTCCAACCCCGTGTAGTGTTTGACGGATCGAAGATACTTGCTATCTATTATGACCCTTTAAACATCATATTTCTTGACAGTTTTTCCTACATAAGTGTCGCTCTTCGGAAACTGCCTGCTATGTTTGATCTCCCAGAAGTTCGTAAGGGTTTCTTTCCTCATAAGTTTCACACATCCGATTCTCTGGATTATCGTGGTGTCATCCCCGAAAAAGCATATTTCCAGCCGGAATTTATGAATAAAGAAACTCGTACAGAGTTCGAGACTTGGTACGAAAATCGGCTAGACACTGAATACTGTCTGAAAGCGGAACTTTTAGCTTATACGAAAGATGACGTGCGTGTTTTGCGAGACAGTTGCAACACTTTTCGCACTCTCTTCATACAGCTCACCCAGATTGATCCCTTTCTCCATGACATTACAATTGCAGGAGTATGTTTGAGAGTATTTCTCCAAAACTTTTTGAAACCTAACACATTGGCCATACTTCCTGCTCGGGGTTACATAGGGGCAAACGTGCAAAGTCGAAAGGCTTTGGCTTGGCTCAAATGGCAAGAACAACAGAACAACATAACCATACAACATGCACGATCTGTGGGGGGAGAAGTCCGCATCGGACCTTATTTTGTCGATGGGAAATGTGGAAGCTTAATTTTTGAATATTACGGGTGCTTCTTCCATGGTTGTATTTTTTGTTATAAACCAAGTACATTCCAACCATACAGAAACACTGACATGATTTCCCTTTTTGAGCAAACGAAGGATCGCGAAAACTACTTTCGTAGCCAAGGATTCGACGTTATCTCAATTTGGGAATGTCAGTTTAATGCAGAAATTTCTGAAAACCCAGCCTTGAAATCCTTTATTGCTGCTCTTAATATTCCAGATCCCATATTACCTCGTAGTGCTCTACATGGTGGCAGAACCGACTGCTACAAAATGTATCACAAAATTCAGTCAGAAGGGGAAGTTATTCGGTATTTGGACTTCAATAGCCTTTATCCATGGGTAATGAAATACCAGGTATTTCCTATGGGGCATCCCGAAGTTATTATCGATAATTTCGACTATTCTCCTGGGGTATACTTTGGTATTTGCCATGCAAAAGTGGAAGCACCTACAGATCTCTTTTTACCGGTTTTGCCCATCACAGTTAACGAAAAATTAATCTTCCCCCTGTGTGGAAAGTGTGCTTCCGAAATGGCCCCATTATGCTCTCATACGGACCGATCATTTACAGGTTATTGGTGCAGTCCAGAGTTAGATTTAGCACGTTCTCGCGGTTATAAAGTTATTGAATTTTACGAGGTGTGGCATTTTTCTCAAAAATTTGAAGGGGAAGAAAACTTCTTTGCTCACTATATTGATACCTTTCTGAAGCTGAAACAGGAAGCATCTGGATGGCCTGAAGGTCAAAACCGACAGGCTTATCTGGACGAGTTTTTGCTAAGGGAAGGTGTTATGTTAAATAGTGAGCACATTAGTAAAAACCCTGGTAAACGTTCACTTGCTAAGCTTTGTTTGAATTCTCTATGGGGAAGGCTTGGCATGAGAATGTTAAGAACTCACACCCAGGTGATTTCCTCTTATGAAGACCTCGTAGAACTTTTTTTAGATAACAGTAAAGTTATCCAAGATGCCAGGTTAGTTTCAGAAGAGCAGATGATGGTTGCCTACTCGCCTGTTGAAGGCACTGAGCCTGAAAATAGGAAAGGGAATGCTGTCATCTCCTCATTTGTAGCTGCCTACGGTAGGATAAAGTTATACGAGGTCATGGAACCTTTGCAAAGACGGCTTTTATACACAGATACTGATTCTGTGATTTTCATTGAAAAACCGGGCGATTACTCACCGTCCATTGGTCACTACCTTGGGGAGCTAGGTGACGAACTCGACGGTGACTTTATTGTTGAGTTTGTTACCACAGGCCCCAAATCTTATTCCTACAGAACGCGGAGGGGTAAGATTGTGACCAAATGCAAAGGCATTACTTTAAATTCTCGCGCGGCCACTGAGATTAATCTGGAATCTATGATTGCAGCAGTAAGGGGTGAGCCACAAAATATCCAAATTCCTGTACCATTTTCTGTCCACAGAGACAAATGGAGCTGTCAACTCAAAACGACCTCAGTAACAAAAAGATTTGGATACACTTTTGCGAAGCGCATAGTGTCAACAGACACATGCACTTTTCCCTATGGGTATTTTAAAGGATAATTCCTTACACTCATATACCCCATAAGCAAAAGATGCCATCTATGGGACAGAAAACTAAACAACATTCTACCTGGTTGGTAAAAATCCATGATTGTTTCCCAACACGATGATTTGCAGTGTCGCCCTTCTCTTGTACATTTTTAACATCAATGTTATTGTTACTATTATTCCACAATAGCTTTTTTTTTTTTTTCTTAGAATTAAAAAAGAAAATTCGTCTTGGCATGATTACATGGTGACTGTGATTAAAAAAAAAAAATGTTGACAAGGAGATTTTTTTTGATATTAAAACAATTATCTATTTGTTTTTACATGATCTCTGATTATATAAAACAATCACAGTCTTATTATGTTATCATTTTCAATATGTTCATACATCCATTTACATGTATAATTTCGGGAGCTACTCAGTCAGGAAAAACAACATTCGTGTTGTCTCTCATAGAACATTGTAATCAACTAATCAAACCACCACCGGAACGAATCGTTTACTGTTACAGTGAAAATCAAGATAAATTTAAAAAATTTACCAATATAGAGTTCGTGAATGGTTTGAAGTTACCTGAATTTGATTCTAATGTGAGAAATTTACTCATAATCGATGATTTGGTTCACCAGGCTAAGGACAGCACGGAAATAGCTGATGTTTTCATAAAAGGTTCACATCACCGTAACCTTAGTGTCATTCTACTGACACAAAATTTATTCTGTAAAGGTACACATTTTCGTACAATTTCTCTCAATAGTCATTATGTTATTGCTTTTAAAAATCCCCGAGACTCTTTGCAGTTTTCTCATTTAGCTTCCCAAGTATTTCCAGGACAAACGAACGTGTTAGTTCAGATTTATAAAGATGCAACACGGGAACCCCACTCATATTTAGTTTTAGACTTTAGACAGGAAACACCTGATATTTTACGCTTGAGGTCACGGATTTTGCCAGGAGAAGAACCCAATACAGTATTTATCCCTGAATGGCTGATAGACTCAAACGCTATGAATATCTCATCAAGTACTTATCTCATTCCTCTCCCAAACAAGCAAATGATGCTTTAAAACATTGCACCTCCAGCCAAATCACTACACTCTGTGAAATTTGCAAAAATGTATTATGTGGAAATATTCCACTAAAAAACAAGCAAAAGTCACGCCTACGAAGGAAAAAAAAAATTATAAGAGCACTAAGTAACAAATCGCTTCCCTTCATAACCAGAAGAAAATTGGTTTTACAGCACGGAGGAGCACTGTTCCCATTATTAGGCAGTATCATTGTTCCTTTATTGACTTCACTTATTAGAAAATGAATATGTTTAAAAAATTTACGCTTCTCCAATCACCAGAGGAGCGTGAATTGTATGCACTTGATGATGAAATGAGTGCTATTTTAAAAATAAGAAATAAACATGCAGATGAAAAAGTAAAAGCATATTTAAATGTTCTGCAAAAGTATTTAGGGTTGAAAAACCAATTGGCTCTCACAGAAGGAGAGCAACAGGAACATAGAATACCACGTCCAGAACCTTTACTGAACAAACCAAATACCCAGAACCATTCCCATCAACCATCAACATCAGCCACTCCCAGTGAAGAAAATGCTTCCACACCAATCCCTCCCCGCAAGAGAGCTCGAAGAAGGAGTACCAAATTCATCTCTCTATCTCCCCGAAAGCTGCGTGGGAATAAGAAACTGGTTTGGAAAAAATGGTAAGTGAAAAACAATTTTTTTTTTTTAATTATTTTTTATTTTCAGTAAATGATCTGTAACAGCATTAGTTACTACAATATCATTTAACCATAAATCCTTAGAATAACATTTGTTAATAATATTTTGCATAGAAAGACCACGACATCTCAATATTAAAAAATACACACAATGCAAACCACAAGCGACAGATTCCTTAGCTTGTACAATTACAGAATTATAATACCATTTATTAGTATTAATATTCAGAAAGTTAACAATATCGTTTTCGGGTGGACGACCGAAGCTATCGAAAAAATCACCGTGTTTGTCTTTAATATAGATAGCTTGCCAATGTTGTCCTGGCAACCAGGTCGGATCTGTGTTCACGACGAACATCGACTGTTGTTTTCTGATCGGATATAGTGGCAATTCATCACGAGCACAAACTCCTAAACCCACTTTTCTCGTCGTGGGTTCTAACTCTAGTATGCTTACTAATTGTTCAGTGTTCATAGTCCAGTAACACAGAACGATCCTTTGTTACGGATAACGTACACTCAAATTCTGCATAAAGAACCACTGTGATGTTTTCAGGAAGAGGTTGAGCAAATTTAACCTCGAGTCGCACACTTCCTCTTCTTAACAGGCTGACATGGGGGGCAACGGCATTTTGATCTGGCGATAAGTCAAATCCATAGAGAACGTTTCCCTTTACGTATTCTTCATAAGAAATGTCATTACCACAGTCTCTGTTCCATTTACCTAGTGATGTGAACAGTGACATGTAACATCTGCTGTAATGCCTTTCTTTGAAGTTCGGAGTCAAAGGTTGTGAGGGATACTGAATACCGTCAGCGGTCACTACAAGAAAATTCAGATTGAAATGATGAAAATTAAATGGATTTCTGTTGAAAGTGCCATTAAATCCATCACTAGCGACCAGTCCAATAATTAATCTAGATGGTATTTCACCTAGATACAGATTGTCTCGTGTGGCATCTGACATACCCTTGGGAATTGAAAAATAAGACACTTGCACACGATTGATGGGGTATATCATGTTTGACTTGTCTAACACAGACAGGTGAGCCAGTTGAATCTTTGAATTTATTTTGACTTTGCGGACAAAAAGTGTAGCCTCTTCAATTTGCACTTTAGCCTTAGAATCAGCATTTGCAGTCAGTAAACAAAATTCGGGAGAACTGCGAACCATACGAACACGAACAGTAACGTTATTGATCAAGTACCGGTCTTGATGCATGATGTCAGCGTGTATTCGCCCAAGCATCTCGACACTTTTTGATTGGTTAATTCGAGCTTGTCGTCTACGCATCCCACATTCACTTTTGGTAAACATATCACTAACATTAGCCACATCATCTTTAACAAATAGTTCATTTGTGAGTTGACTGTTTTTAGCATCTCTGTCATAATTTAGTAGGTTTTCAATATAAGCCCTATAAGGATACGTGTCTGATGCCACATTCACTAGTTTATCTTGGAGAAAAACGTCAATTTGACTGAACAGGGAATGGAAAAAATTATTCACAACACCAACTGAAGAATCTTCGATAGGTTTATTATCATTGTCGGTGATGCGCACACGAACACGTAGGTATGAGTTTCCCAAATCCAAGTATTCTTCAGATGTACCTGGTATGCAAAATTCCACAGGACCTCCACTGTCAGTACTGGATATTGGTTGGTAGGTAACATAAGAACTTCTTTCCACACACATGTTGACACGAGGGTGGGAAAAAAGATCTAACTCTGACATCATATCCTCAGCAAAAGATGTCATCTCGCTTGCGTTTTTTAGTATTCGTTTTTTTCTTCTTGCTTCCTTGACCTCTCTGAAGTAATCGACTCTGAGCCTTTTCAGCAATGGTTTTCCCAGCTTCTGATGCTCTGTTTATAAAGGCTCGACGTACAGGTACCCCTTCCAAGACATCTCCTATCATATGCTGACCGGCTTTTAAGGCTTGACGACCGACAAATTGAGCTGCAGGTTTTAAAAGTGGACTTAGAAAGGAGAAGGCACTTCTGAAAATGCTACCTAATCCGTACCCCCGCTGTATTGGGGGGCCCGTAAACATTTGAGCCCCACCTGCCTGCAATGTGTAATATCTGAGATAATCAGTCATCCTTCACTTGTCGGAACTGTAATTTAACTATTGTCTTGCCACCACGAAAGTGGAACAATTCGCCGCTGTCAGAACGAATTTCAATGCTAATTGACTGAAATGTTTGTTTTCGTAACGGATAATAATCAGGTTGAGCAAAAACGAAGGAGCACTTAGTGCTGCACTGAACAACTCGTAACAATGGTGCACATGTATCACCAACTATCTGTTCTTGTATTAAATCAGAATAAACAAAATATGCGGCTACACCCCTCTTTATATCAACTGGATATTTCCCTGTGATTGTACCTTTCAGTTTAACACCAATCTGATTAAAACCCAGTAGAAGCCCCAAACCCGAGGCCTCGTTGGGAAACAACAGGTTGTAATCTTTTGGGACTGTCAGAGAAATAGTGTTATTTGGATTCTTTTTTCCAGTAATCACAGAACTCACATCAAACATTGCTTGAAGAAGTTCAGAGGGTGAATTGTAACTGCCTTGGGGAATCTTGTACACTTTGTAAAATCCTTCTTTAGACTTTTCGAAAACTTTATTTCCTGCGATGTTGTTGTTCTCGATATTGTTGACACCTCCCCCAATTGCACGTATCATATGAAACTCATCATAACCGGAATCAATGTTATTAAATTCTCCCGGAAGATGAATTTCAGCAAGAGCAACTTCCCATTTACCTTTAAGTCTGATCTCATGTGGTAATTCCACTTGAAATTTCGTTTGCGTGTTTGTAGGAAACATTTTCATACTGGCATTACTGGGAAGGGTTAAGTAAAACATCTTCGCTACGAACCCAAGAATTATACGATGAGGGATAACCGAGCCACTTAACAAAATACTGAAGCTTTCCTTTCTGTTTGCGTTGCTTAAGTACTTGTTCGATTAGATACACGTCTTCCGGAAGTTCATTGGGTATATTAGCCTTTTGCAGTTGAGGTTCATAGAAAGTTCCCTCCACTATCTCTCCGTCCCTACTGCGAACTCTATATACTACAGGGTTTCTATTAATAACCTGAGCAATAGTGAACAATTCTCGTGTCCAGTTACCCCAATACCCTTTTCTAAATTTGTGGGTATCATCGCTTAAAACCACACTATCACCTACTTGAAATTTTGGTTTGGTAGTCTCCTCTTGGGTTCCGTACAAATATTTCCAAACACGATCCTCGTTGTGAAGGTTAACTTGCGAAGGAGCCATACCGATAGTGCGGTGTGGTGTGAGGTTATAAGTATGTACAAGGGTCGGCAAAACTTTCGTATAACTTTTACTTTTAGTATACGTCATCCATTTGTAGATCTTTGTTTTCAATGTTCTGATAAATCTTTCTGCAATGGGTGCTTTCATTTCACTCCTGGTTGTGTAGAAATGAATATTATGGTTCTTAAACAATGCACGAACTTTCTTGTTGCAAAACTCTTTTCCTTGATCAGTGTTTATGTAACATGGCCTTTCCTCTTTAAAAATAGACTCGAAAGCCTTAACAACATCGTCTGCTGATTTCTTCTTCAGTGTTCGAACCCACGCAAATCGGGAAAAACAATCAATGCATACAAGAAGGAAACACACACCCCCATTCTCTTTTGCAAGGGATGACATATCTGCCAAATCACATTGAAAAGTATGTAAAAGTGTCGGGACTTTGATTTGATTGCGTTTAAACTTTCTTCTAATGGGTTTATGTCTCACATAAGTAGGTTGTGTTGCTAACCAACTTTTCACGGTTTCATGTGACAAATTTGTATGTTTCTGTAAAGCTTTGATACTTCCAAAACTAACTACTGTATTAGGATTATAGTAATCTGCTAACTTTTCCATTACTATCAATGGTTTTTTTTTTCTTTGCAGGTGAAAATCAAGAAACATCGCAAAAGTGGCAGTTACTTGCTTTTATAGCAGTACTGCTAACATTAATAACCGGAGAAATAGCCATAATCATTTGGGAAGTAGTATCAAAAGCAGGCAACCAAACTTGCCTCATCAAAGAAATGTTACGCCAAGAAAAACACCATTTGCATTGGTGATATATGTAAATTCCTATTTCTGCATATTGCATTGTAAATAATATCTGTGAAATAAATATGTAAACTTAAAAGAACAAACAGTGTCTTTGATGTGTTATGTATGTTTAAGAGAACACTTTTGCAATAACCGTGAATACACACACGATTTGTTTATTTATTTATTTATTGAATTTAAGATCTTAATTTTAGACAAATCAAAATATTCGGATGAATTATGAATAAAATATGAACTTGATTAGAACATGTATATAGAAGAAAAAAAAAAAAAGGTATGTGTGTTTGAGTGACATCAGTATATAATTAATTATTCAGAAAAGCTCGAAAGACTGCCGCCATCACGACTTACTCTAAGAATTCCCACCCTTTAACAGGAAACAAATACCGCAAATGTATTGGAAAATTAGTACAACCATCTATATAAAATAAAATAAGAATAAAAAAAAATAAAAAAAAACCGTATGTTTGAGTGACACTAGTATATAATTAATTATTCAGAAAAATCTAATCACATCCACCATCACGACATACGCTAAGAATTCCCATAGACGACAATGACGGATGTGTGTCACCCTGGGAAAATACCAATCACGACACGAGTTCTTATCCACTAATATCATCCTTTCCATTCAAAACAACAACGTCACTTATTTACAAATAACAAATGACGACATTTATTTACAAATAAAAAATGACGTCACTTATCTACATCTGAAAACAACACACACCCACCTCACCATTCCTTATCTTATCTTGATCTTCATCTTGTCAGAACTGCACCACCAATCACAACACGAATCCTTATCTCTACCATCACCCATAATCCCATACGCGAACCAAAACACAACAACAGAAGCCAGTGACACACTTGCCCACACGGAAATTCCAAACATTACACACTCATGAAGCCATGCACACAATGACGTCATCAACCAATCACGTCACGATTCCTTATCTTATCTTGATCTTGATCTTGTCAGAAGTGACCCCCCTACTACTCTGCGGCCTGATTATTAAAAATAAAAGTTGAAAGTGGTCCGCGAGTTTGAAAAGGTTGCCGATCCCTGATATAAAGGTGTCTTTTTATGACACAACTTGGCTTACAAGCATGCATAAATATTCCAGGAAGGATCACATACAAGTTCTTCCCTTATTTTAAATTCAATATAACCGCCAGTTAACAAGTAACCTCTCTCAGTTCTTTACGATTTCGAGTTACAATCATATAACATACTACAAACAAAATAATGGCTTACTTGCTAACAAATTCGAGAGGAAACTCCGATGTATTCCGTATCACACATAGAGACTTTCGTCCTGTCAATCCTCGAGAGTTTTCCCTCTTCGGAAGCACTAGGGTTCTGCTGTAGCTTCCGGGAACCTAGAGCGAGCTGCCGGCAGAGAAACATCCGGCATCGGCGGTGGGAAGAATAATCATCCTGGAGCTAGGGAAGGAGCCCTGGTATGTGAAGAACCAAGCAAGAGACCAAGGACCAAAAACCTCAAAACCACGTGCTACATTGCCTTTTATTCCATTTCTCTTCCTTTGTTCTTAAGTAAGAGTATTCCCATATTAGCCAGAAGCAATGGAAGAAATGACGTCATCGCTGGTCTCTTGACATTACGATTTTGGTGGTATTCTGCGCTAATCCGGCTTAACTCCTATTAAGCTTTTACAAACAAGTCTAAAGTGCTGGTGCATTCTAACAGTAATTTATTCTTTATATTTCTACATCTTACTAAGCAAATTTTTTTCTTATAATTTTAGACAAAAAAATTAGAAAATCCTTAGCGAAAAATCTCTTAAAATATAATTTCTCGCGAGATTTTACAACTGCTTGGTTGGGCAGTGTATCGTATGCTTGCGCGCGTTATTTCTGTGAGATATGAAACTTTTATTATTGGCGTTTGTTTGTGGTGAGGGTGAAATATTTTTAATAAAGCATTTTTTAATATGTAAATTTATTTATTAATAAATTGGTTACTGATTAGGGAAAAATTTTTTTTTTAATTTTTATTTTATTTTTTTTATTTTGTATATGCAGTACCGCCACTTAAAATTTTCACCGGCCACCACTGCTTACAACCAAAATTAATTTTCTCATCTGGAAAGCACGATTTTGTCAAAATCTCGTCGATCACACCTTTTATGATTGAATCGCCATACAAGACTCGCTCTTTAATATTTATTTCTCTCTTGGTCAAGCCCTCATAACCCTTATCTCGGACTTCTTTCTTTCTGTTATCAGCTGACCTACTCGGCAGACGTTTCTGCATGCGCTCCAGCTTCTGCTTCTCCCTGTATATCACTCTGCATAACAGAGCTAATTTCCTCATTACAGCCAACTCATCATTCTTTGCATTAGCAGTCATACTCTTTTTTCGTTTAACACTTTTACTCTCTCTCTCTCTCTCTCTCAGTCGTGTCACATTAAATCTCTCTTTCAATTCGATCTGCCGTTACATCATGCACATTTTCAAGCGTATTCTGAGTTCCATCTAATATTCTTCCAATTGCGCTACAGAGGCGCAATTAGAAGAACGACGGTACATTGCATCCTTCGATTGGAATATGCCTAAGTTCGATTCTCGTCGCGACCGGAGGAATCTTTATGTGGACTTTTTCAATCGAAGATGAGTTAGCCGATCTCAATCGGAGGTAGCAGGGTTTTTTTCTCCAGAAACTCGGATTTTTCATCCCGCCTACAGACAAATCTGCCCTTCAGAACAGACGCAATTTACTGACAAAAAATACTAGTTGTAGTGGTGGTGGGCGGTAGATGGCGTTGATGGAGATGATTGGTAGAGGTTCAGGTGTAGTGGTGGAAACAGTTGTATAGTAGGTGTCCTTCAAACTCCTTAGAGGTGTCACGAATAATAATAATAATAATAATAATAATACTTTAATCTCGCGACCTGTGACACACTTTTGATCCTCGCCCTCATAACATTTTCGACACGCTTTCCCACCACTATCACTTTCAAACCAAATTCCATTTCCTTTCCGTAATACGTACATTCAGCAGACATTGCACTACACGAAGTCCCTTTGTTTGAATTCTTTAAACATGCTGTTCGCACACTCTCTCTCGATGAGTCTTTGGATTCCCTGGAGGTGTCACACAGGGGCAAATGCTGGTCTTGAAATTCATGCTTGCTCTTGTTATCATTCAGGGAGTGAGAGGTGTGATTGAAGTCTGATTAGTGGAATAATGAATTACTGACCATTTAAAACTATATATCGAGAAATTTATGTACATTTAATCATACAAATACAACATTTATTTTACAAATGATATTCTATCTTTTTCAATTTAGCTACTGGAATACAAATTCTACCCTACGGTTCTTCTTTATGAACTGGTCAATAACATCGTCATAAAAAAGTTGGTTGTAACTTAATTTTCCCAAGCAACACACATACTTGTAAAGGCTGGCTGAAGCTCACTGGCTAGAGATACGTTGACTGCGTTTAAGCAACAGAGTGAGACGACGTGAAATGTCTATGCGCGCATGAAATCACAGTGCTGCTGCGAGGACCTGGAAGCTCCTACAACTGAGCAAGCCAAGGTAGCTTTTGACTAGACGAGCAAGCATTGGCTTTCGATACACAACGCAAAGCTCAATTTTGCCGCGCAAGCTTAAGGCGCCTTCTATCTACAAAAATAAAAGCCTAAATGCTTATAATAAAATAAAACAAAATAAATAAATAAAATAAAAGCTTATAAATGCATGCATTTATTAATAAATAAATATTACTTCTTTCTCAATTATTGAGCTTGCATAGTAAGCATGGAGAATTCGTCCCTGGTGTCACATAATAATAATAATAATAATAATAATAATAATAATAATAATAATAATAATAATAATAATAATGTCTTGTACGCATTTGTTCTGCTTCACATCGGTGCCATGTGCTACGCTACATAACTTACCGTGCAAAAGACTAAATTAACAATATTTAAATTAACTGAAAACTAATTAACTGCACACTACAGTCTAATTCTAGTGTGCAAAAATATAGCGTTTTCAATTTTTTAAATTGATAACGCTATTTTTAAAAAAACTATATAACCTACCTTTCGGAGCTCTCCAAACACAGTCATAACACGGTACCTAGTACGACAATAATACATAGAAGAAAAAAGAGATTTATAAAAAAACGTGAACTTGGGTAAACACACACACACACACACACACACACACACACACACACACACACACACACACGCATAAAATAGTACAGTTTAAATTTAGCCTAAACGCAGAGAGGTAAAAAGTATAGTATCTGTTCATACTAGCTAATATCTGATACGCGTCATCGCTTCCAAGTGATAAACGGCTAATTTCTGGAAGGTGGCAAAATGCTTAGAGCTTGATCCACCTTTCTCACGAGTTGCCCTTGTGTTGCACTACCTTTTGGGTTACTTCATTATCTCGGGAAGAACTGAAAAACATCAAACATGTATTTTTTTTAATATGTAACATCCAGAAAAAAACATACAACATCCAGAAAAAAATAATAAATAAACAATAAAAAACAGAAATTACGAAATATATTAATTAATATGACCAATGTGCTTTCTATAAAACATAGCGTGATGGTTGCAAAATCTGAGATACACTCATATATTCTATTGCATTTCATTTGCAAATCAAAACCACCGCTGACAAAATAGCTTCAAACTTCACTTGTGAATTAACAGCCATACAAGCAACTCTCGTGTTCTCTCTAATCCAGTAATAAATACTACAGAAGGAATAACCATCTATAGAGACTCAAACTCTGCACTTGAAGCATAAAAAATGGAAAAACAAAACACACAGGAAATTCACGAACAACTAACAACTTTAAATTTGAAAAATAAGAACTGTACAATGCAATGGACACCAGCTCATGTAAATATTGAAGGCAATGAGAGAGCAGACAAACTAGCCAAAGAAGCAAGATAATTACCTCACAAATGACACCCACTATCACTAATTGATGCAAACCCTATCGCAAAAATAAGACTGGTAAAACAAACTATCAGCAGAAGAATGAAATCAGCGAAATAAATCAAAATAGAGAAATAACTACAATCATCACCAGGCTAAGGACGGAGCATTTTAAAGCAGTGGTCGGCAACCTTTTTAATATGAAGAGCGCAATACTGCGGGCGCCATGACGCTCGCGGGCGCTGCGTTGCCGACTCCTCCTGATTTAAATAATTAAACTTAAAATTACAATTGCCATGAATGGTTTTGAAATGTCTTTCTATATTACTTTTTTTAGAAATAGCCACTATTATTGCATAATAAACAAATATATTTGCCATTATGATTGATAAAGCAAGGCGCTCGCATCTGATCTGACAAATACATGCTATTGTTAAAATGAATATTAATTTTGTATTCATTTTTTTATTTTTATTTTTATGGTATTTTATATTCATTCATATGTGACAAAAATATGTTGTAAAATAAAATAATGTTAAAATTTGAAATTTCATTTTTCTTAAAAACAACTAATCATAGAATTTCTAAGCCTGAAATGAGAGAAAAATGCGTGTCATGAGCCGTCCGTAATTTTCAAATTTTATATTGCGCTCTTCATATTAAAAAGGTTGCTAACCTCTGCAAGATGTGCTTTACATTTATGGAAAATACTAAATACTGGAAAATACTCTGGAGCTTACTCCATCTTTACTACGAGTTACCCATTTGTTAATAAATGCATGCATTTATAAGCATGCCATTTAGGCTTTTATTTTTGTAGGCATAACCATTTCCGCTCCCTTCACGTCATCTTAAACACAAGGCCATACGCAGCTCTAGCCAGTGAGCTTCATCCAGCCTTTACAAGTGCGTGTTGCTTGAGAAAATTGAGTAAGTTACAACCAACTTTTTATGACGATGTTATTGACCAGTTCATGAAGAACCGCAGGGTAGAATATGTATTCAAGTAGCTAAATTGAAAAAGATAGAATATGATTTCTAAAATAAATGTTGTATTTGTATGATTAAATGTACATAAATTTCTAAATACAGTATATAGAAAATGCAAAATTACCGCTGCGAACTCCAAAGCAGTTTACAATTATTTCTCTGAGGGCGCACTAAAAAAAGGCGCCCGCGGGAACTGCGTTACCGACCTCTGCTTTAAAGGAATGAAAATTCATCCGGACGGTACTAGAAGTTATGAAACATGCAAGAACTGTCCAGGGGGGTCGAACTGACACCTGCCCATATCTATTCTTGTCCAGCAATTGCCGCTGCTCTACAGAAAATTGACAATAAAATTGACAAATGTAGGGTTATACAGAAAAGCTCTACTCCATCAAAGTTCAAGAGATTGCCAAAACAGTTCTACAGGCCCAAGGTCATATCTAGAAGCTCTTCTAGATATGACCTTGGACCTCTTCAGTGGACTCGACAACAACAAATAATAACTTGTGAGTTCAACAAATTTCATCATTGGCCTGTAGAGTAAGATAGGCTGAGAGTCAGCAGATAGTAGGAGAAGAAATAAAGATAGAGTGCATAGTGGTAGAGTAGGTAAAACTTGACCTGTTTTATCTGTTTGCCCCCCCCCCCCCAGGAGCGATTCTAAAACGGTCGTCGATTTTTCACTTTAAAGGAAAGAAAAAATCCTAAAAAGGAAACATGTACTAAGAACATGAAGTGCAGAGAGAGCACTTCATGTTCTTAGAAGATATCTGGAAAGGTATTACAAATTTGGAACTGAGAAGGAAGGGAGAGAGCCTGGCCCGAGTGATGCAGCCCACAAGGAGCTGCACCGCCTCGCTGTAAGCCTTCGCCGCTCGGGTTCTCGGGTCTGCCCCTCCTGTGTGGACTGACAAACAATTGGATTGACTTTAAAATACCATGTGCAAGTGAGAGGTCAACTTCTCACTTAGAAATTGAACAGTCTTTTGCCGAATTTCCTGTACATCTATTCAGCTGAGTCCAAAATATCTGTTATTATAATTACGGCTATTTAGCCTGCTTAAGTTTAGGAGTGTCCCTGTTTAAATGTCATTAGCTATTTATTCATGGATTCTTAGGGCATTGTAGGTGTAAATTTACCAAAAAGTATATGTAGCATAAGAAATAGAAATTTAAATTTAAATTTACACATACCTTTTTCTGGGTGTTGCGGCTTTTCCTCTTTCTGCGATGTTGAAAAACTACTGAGTGTGTGTGTGGGGGGGTAGGCAATTTGAGAGAATTAAGTTAGAAAAACCCGGGTTTTTTTTCGTAATATATATAGAAACATATATATTATATTATATAGGGTGGGGGAAAAGGTGAAAGGGTTGATTTTTTAAAATAGGGAGGGGGGAGGGGGAAAGGTGGTTCCTTTCTCCTTCCCCCTCCCTATTTTAAAAAATCAGTAACTAACTAGTAAATAGTCAATGACATTTAAACAGGGGCACTCCTAAACTGAAGCAGGCTAAATAGCCGTAATTATAATAGTTTATTAAGAGGAGTAACATGGGAGTTTTCCCAGAAATAATATACATAATTTACTTGTGTCTTATAACAAACCACCTTTCCCCTTCTCCCTCCCTATTTTAAAAAATCAACCCTTTCACCTTTTCCCCCACCCTATATAATATAATATATATGTTTCTATATATATTACGAAAAAAAACCCGGGTTTTTCTAACTTAATTCTCTCAAATTGCCTATCCCCCCCCACACACACACACTCAGTAGTTTTTCAACATCGCAGAAAGAGGAAAAGCCGCAACACCCAGAAAAAGGTATGTGTAAATTTAAATCTAAATTTCTATTTCTTATGCTACATATATTTATTGGTAAATATACATCTACAATGCCCTAAGAATCCATGAGTAAATAGCCAATAGCATTTAAAAAGGGGCACTCCTAAACTGAAGCAGGCTAAATAGCCGTAATTATAATAGTTTGTTAAGAGGCGTAACATGGGAGTTTTCCCAGGAATAATATACAAAATATCTGCTTTCTTTAAATGTTTCAGAGTTTTGCATAACGCCTTTTTATCCTCTGTTGTGAGCTCATTCAGGTTACCCTGAAACTGCTCCACCGTGGCTTCGGAGATGTCTTCTATATAGAGGTCCTGCCACTCCATACCGATTTGTTCGTCGGTAATGAAGAACTCTGGCATTATTTCAGAGTAGTGCATTATTAAGAAGTTTTCCGCAGCTGCGATGGGTCCCCTGAATCTCCGTAATAGTATTAGTATTAGTATTAGTATTAGTAATGATGTAATTTTTTCATGTAGTACTGTCATATCCTGTACACCCCTTGAGGGTACATGGCAGGAATTTGATGATGATGATGATGTTAGGAATCCCTTTTATAGTGGGGGTGGTGTAATTTTTTTCTTTCGGTATGTACTTTTTACATACTGGTGGTAATCCGAACTCACGTTCTTTGACTGTCTTGGGCATTGTCACCTCCTGTACCCACGGCCTCAATGACCGTCCGGAAGTGCTGAAGTTCGCCCCCATCTCCTCTACTTCTAAGTTAGCATTGGTGGCTTTGCTTTTCCCTGTTGGAGTTGCCACAAAATTGTCAGTTTCCTCCAGTGTCGGAGTGGCTGTAACTGGGTTAGCATTGGTGGCTTCGCTGTTTTCTGTTGGGTTTCCTCTGCTACTGCTTGTGGGAGTTCTTGGTCGATGGGCTCCGAGGCTTTGGCTGTTTCTGTCTTGGTTAGCTTTTCTTCCTGTGGGCTTAGAGGCCTTTTGGTAGAGTTGGAGTTTGTCTCCATCTCCTCTGCTTAATTTTCTTCTATGTTCTCTGGATCTGAGTGTGCATTGGTATCTTTGATTTCAGTTGGAGTTTCCATTATAGTTTCGGTATTGGCAGTTTCCTCCAGGGTCGGAAAATCGCAAAGAACATATTGGTCGGGATCCTTCATGATTATAAGCAATTTTCATCATTTTACTTTTATATTTTTACAAATTTTATTATTAGTATAATGTTTAAAAATCATTATGGTATAACATATAAATAAGGGTTAAATAAAATAATATCTTTTAGAAAAAACATAGTAATCTATATATATAATATAATTTTTTTTAAATATAATTCAATTTTTAAAATTTCTTGAATATTTTAAAAGAAGAATTCATACACCTTTTATTTGATATTTATATATTATTATATCTTTCCTACCACTAGGATTATTGTTTGTCTAATAATCGCTTTAACTTCGCGATTTCGGAAGTAAATATAAGTCTCTGGAACGGGATTTTTGCAAGTCCTGTGAAATATTAATTAAAAAAAAAAAATTAGGTTAGATTAGAGTAATATATAATGTACTTCATTGAGCCAGAAAGCATTGTTTGCTCTTTTGGTAGCCGATATCTTTCCATCCTAAAAATTCACAGCGGGCGCCATGGCGCCTGCGGACACTGCGTTGCCGACCTCTGCTTTAACACTCGGAAGGTCGCGGTGATAATTTTGGTAGGAAGCGGTATATCTGTGCGATACATTCATTACTAGAATTTGCTAAAATGCAAAAAAAATAAAGAATAGACACTGCAAATATAATTCATAACGGTACAAATTAAGTGAATATTCAATCCAACATTATTTCATAGCCCAATATAGAAACTACAAGAGTTTCATGCCGAATATATATATATATAGAAACTAAAAGTTTCGGCGGAACAAGCAAAGTAGTGCAACGTTGGACAACTCGTAGCAAAGGTGGAGCAAGCTACAGACTCTTTCCTTAGTATTTTCCATAAATGTAAAGCACATCTCCTAGAGGATATGTATCATAGAAATATGTATGACAAATATTGAATTTAATATTATTTCAAGAGTTCGTGCCGAAAATATGGAAACTAAAACTTCGGCGGACACATGCAGAAGTAGTTCAACGTTGGGCAATTCTTTGCAAAGTGGCGCAAACTACAGACCACTTTCCTTAGTATTTTCCATAAATAAAAGCACATCTCCCAGAGGATATGTATGATAATATTGAATCCAACATTATTTCAAGAGTTTCGTACCGAAAATATAGAAACTAAAAGTTCGGCGGACGCAAGCATAAGTAGTGCCATATTGGGCAACTCGTTGCAAAGGTGGGGCAAGCTACAGAAGACTATCCTCAGTATTTGCCATTAATGTAAAGCACATCTCCTAGAGGATATGTATGATATGTATGATAAAAATAAGCCTTTGGCTGTCTATTTCAGTAATACATGATGGTTTATTTATTTTCAGTTACAATCTAGAAATTATTAAACAAAGAATTTAAAAAAAAAACAATTAAACTATACTGACATCGGAGGTCGCGGTATCTCTCAGATAACATTTACTGTCAAACATCGTAAACCTTTACATAACATGTGTTCAACCAAACTGACAGCAAAAAAAAAAAAAAAGTGCGGAATATCTCGTAACATATGAATGCACAGCTACTCATGATCTTCAACCTATACAATAAATAGATTAAAGAATATTCATAGAAAGACTTTTAATGGGATTATATTGATCAAGTGCATATAATAGACAACTAAGTTATACCAACTAGTTTCACCAACTAAGGCTGTTGGCATCTTCAGGGTACATAACTGATGTAAGGGTACATAACTGATGTAAGGCACTAAAAAGTAAAAAACTGTTACAAACTATGAACTTTTTAGTGCCTTACATCAGTTATGTACCCTGAAGATGCCAATAGCCTTAGTAGGTGAAACTAGTTGGTATAACTTAGTTATTTATTATATGCACTTGATCAATATAATCCCATTAAAAGTCTTTCCAGAGCTTTTTGGTCAAGAAAAGTAAACGTTTTTAAAAGAATATTCATGTTATAGTTCACCCACCATTTCTAGATCCCTTCTTGGCTTGGTGCCAAGAATGGTCGATTCATGCTGAAGGGGAGAAAGAAATGAAGGATGTACGAATTGGTCGCCAACATGCGAAATCACGTGCTTTCTTGTCTGTCGCTGTACTAGTACTAGCTTGATTTTTGTTGTTCTCTTTTTGCATTATTTTTTTATTATTAATTTGTATGATGGATCCAGTACAGTCAACAAGTTCTATTGTTACACGTTTCAGTAGCTCTTGCAAAAGAATATTGAATAATGTGCTGACATTCTGCGAAAAAGAATCGTCAGAAGGCCGTCTTCTTGTTCCCCTTTCTCAAGTCATAAAACGTGGAAGTGCAATTGCGAGCGTATCGTGGTCGACTGTTAAAAGAATTCGTAGGGAATCAAAAGGTGAAGGTAAGCCAAAATTTAAATCTCCTAAAAAAAAGCGCCAGAGAAAGAAAACCATCGAAACCGTAGCTTTGAATGATTTTGATGTAGACGTTATAAGAAGAACTATTCACGAATTTTACGTGGTCGAGAAAAGAGTGCCAACTGTTCCGAAATTGATTCCTGTGCTTAAAGAAAAAATTAATTTTCCTTGGAAAAGAGAAACTTTAAGGAAAATACTTCATGAAATCGGATTTTGTTTTAAAAAGTCCCAGAATAAAAGGAAACTTATCATGGAGCGAAGTGCCATTGTTTTATGTAGAACGCAGTATTTGCACGTATTAACACTCTACGTACATTTTTCTAACTGTTATACAAGCAAAATAGTTACAGTTTAAAAACAGCGATGTTCGTAAAAGAAAAGCTAAATTTTCCGACCTGTAATAATAAACAAACTCAGTTTGTTTATTATTACAGGTCGGAAAATGTAATAATAAACAAACTCAGTTTGTTTATTATTACATCCCAGAAGACAGACTGATTACCCTATTATCGGAATGGATTCTCCTTTTTCTGACATGCGCAGAAGTATCGAGGGACCTCAAATCGGTGGGCGAACTATAGCAATTAGCATCTATCTGTCAAATCAGATGCGACCTCCCGAGTGTTAAGTTATGTAGGTAGTGCAACTTGGTAATGTCGATGACCATATTCTCGTAAGACTAAGGTCAACTTACGAAAATTTCATAGTTTCTAAAAACCTTTGGCTTTGAAATAATGTTGGATCTAATATCCGCTTTCACTGTTTAATTTTACATCGCCGAAATGAAGCCGTATGGCTCTTTCTTTTAGTAATAGACAGTTCCGCTAATCCCAGAGGTAGAGCAACACCAGGGCAACTCGTTGCAACGATGGAGAAAGCTACTCGAGTCGTGTTTTCTTTCAAGAATGGGAGTTCATGTCTTTCATCATCGGCCTTTGGAGTATAAAGATTGCTGAGAGTCGGCTGGTAGTAATAGGGGATGAGAGCGAAAGGTAGAGTATGATAGTAGGAGGTAGTAAAGAGGCCTCAGTCAACCTGTTTAGCTGTATAACCCAGAGGTTGTGGCTAAAAGGTCTGTGAACATCTTCTCCTTGCACCTATTCTGTAAAAAAAAACATTAACAATTTAACTAACCAGGTGTCTATGGAGGTCCTCTCCTAACACTTGTTTTAGTATAATACTTAAGCCGGAATTTTTATTTTATTTATTTATTTTTGATTTTTTTTTCCCGAAAAAAAAAAATAAAAGAAAAAGAACACTTAACTACGGGAGTCAAAAAATAAAAGTACTACGGGAATGAAAGCATAAAAGAGTTATGAACGTTTTTTTTTTAATTATATATAAAAAAAAGCAGTAAAAAAGAAACTGGCCAACCTTACACCACAAGGAAAACAAGATTTGGGGGAAGAATCTGGCCCGAGAGATGCCGCTCCAAAGGAGCAGCACCGCCTCGCAGTAAGCCTTCGCAGCCCGGGTTCTCAGATCTGCCCCCTCCTATATGAACTGTAAGAACCCGTGAAGAAAAGAAAAGAAAAAACACATTTTTTTTTTTAAAGGAACAGACACGGTATGATTAGGCCCTGTCTCAGGACACAGAGGACAGGAGGTTTGCACCATTTATTTACAAATCTCCCGTCCCGTAGTATATGCCTTTCTTGTGCGAAAAACCTAGGGAGATAGAAATAGATCCCGCTGAGTATTTTGGCTTGTATTATGTTTTCATCGCTGATTTGGGACTTTTCCCGCACTTTCCAGATGTGATACTTGATTACATTGATGAGGAAAATTGTAAATTTCTGAATTTTCTTGACTAGTGGGGCAAATTGCAGGTACAAGACCTCCTCTAGTGTAAGCGGCTGGATTCCCAGTACTGCGCTTAATCTCTGCCAGACATGTCGGGCGGGGGGACACCAGTAAAAGAAATGTCCCGCCGTTTCAACGCTCTGGCAGACGTCGCAGAAGGGGTCGCACGTTCTTGAATTGTATCGGGACATGACCAGTTTCACCGGTAGCCGACCATAGGCTATTCGCCATGCCAGGTCGCGGTGAAATGGCTGTCCCCAGCTATTTCTGATAATTTGAAAAAGCATTTCTATGTTAGTTTCTATATTTGGCCTATCACATCTGGAAAGTTGAAAGAACTCCCAATATCTTGCTTGTGGCTTTAATTTTAGGATTTCCCTCCCTTCGGTTTTAAATTTTTGAAGCTGTTGGCATAATGGATTATACCATTCTGGCACAACCTCTGCGCTGGGATCAGCATGTCCCGTGGTCCCGAAGTAGGGGAGAAAATGCCCTAGAAAGTATTTAATTAGGGATCCTGAAATATGGTTAGATTTTAAGGCCTTCCCTATGGTTTTGAGAGTGTTTACATAGAATAGGCAGTTTAGTTTCGGAAGTGAGAAACCCCCTTCATTGGTTTTGAGATTTAGATATTCTTTTTTAACCTCATGCTTTCTTCCGTTCCAAAAAAAATCTATTAGTATTTTGTAAAGTTGATCTTCTTGGGTTTTTTTAATATTAGTTATATTTATTGTAGGCATTAGCATGGGGATTATTACTGTTTTATTTATTACCGTTCTTCCGTAGAAGGAGAAATAATTGGGTTTGAATGGTTTTATTTTCTTTTCGCACTCTTCTCGCAGTTTCTTAACAGGCAGTACCGGGTTCGCCGTGAATGGGACGCCTAGTACTGTTAGGGGCTGAGTTTGCGGGACTAAGCCATAGGGAAGGTTATTTCTATGGAAATTTCGAAAAATTTTAATTTTTGTCTTTGAAGTAGTAACGCGAAGACCACTGGTCATGCTGAATTTTTGCAAAATGCCAAAATAAATGTAGATGGAATCAGAGTCTCTGAGTGTCGCCACTACATCATCGGCATATGCTATAATTTTGCTCTGTCTGGAGACTAGGGGTAACGGTATTCCTCAAACTGCAGGGGCGTTATCTATTTTTCTTATGAGTGATTCTAGCGCGAGTGAGAAGAGGAGAGGGCTTAGTGGGCAGCCCTGTCTCACCCCCTTTTTAATAGGAACGGGTTCCGAGAGGAACCCATTAATAGCTATTTGGGTGGAGGCCTCTGCGTAGATGTTTTTGATTGCTTGCCGAAGCCTCCACCCCACACCTATTTTCTGAAGGATGTCCTGCAAGTACGTGTGTCTGACGCTGTCGAACGCCTTTTCCAGATCCGTAGAGAGAAGTGCCAAAGGATAATTTTTGTTTTTGGCCAGACGGATTAGATCTCTTAAGAAAAAGAGATTTAATTCCATCGATCTACCCGGTATTCCGTAAACCTGGGAGCTTGTTATGATTTTTTCTATACCGCATTTGATGCGGCTGCAGATAATTTTTGCAAATATTTTGTAATCCGAATTAGTTAGGGAGATCGGTCGCCAGCTATCTGCCAAGGTGCGATCCCGATCTTTCTTTGGGATAAAAATTGTGTGGCTTTTAACGAATTCCTCGGGGATATTTCCCGAAGTGAGGAATTCGTTGAATATTTTTACTAAAACTGGTAGTACGTAGTCCCAGATAGATCGGTAGAATTCGATCCCTAACCCATCTAACCCTGGAGTTTTCCTTGCCTTCACTGTTTTGCAGGCTTTTTTAATTTCCTCAGCAGTTATCGGCCTGTCAAGCAGAGCGCTAAGGTGCACGGGAAGACGTGTGATGTCCCACTCACTGAAAACATCTGCGCTCTGCTGATCAGAAAAAGCTCCGAGGTACTGTTGATGGAAACAGCGAAGTATTTTAGGGGTTGATTTTAGCAGTTGGCCATTCTCTTGGATCTGGTAAACCGTTCGCTCGTCATTTGCCGCCACCCGTTGTTGATTATAAAAAGCGGCAGAAGGCGTTTCCAAATACCTGAGATAGAGTCTCGCTCGAAAATCGAGGTCCTCGACTCTATGCTGCCGTTCTTGCTGTAGCTCGGTTTCTACCTGTCTGATAAGATAGTTACATGGAATTCCTCTCCGCTCGTTGGTGCGGTACCAGCCGAGCTCCCTATAGAGATCTCTCAGACGTTGTCTCTGTTGGTGTGCCCTTTCACGCCCACACCGCTGAAAGAATTCCCTTGCCTGCGACTTGAACTGTAGCCAGGTTTCCCAGTCCCAGTTAGTGTCTCTCCATTCGTTACAGAGGTTCTGTAGCTTATCGCTAAAAAGACTGGGGAAATTGGGAGGGAGCCTCCAAGGACCTCTGGCTGTTTCTATTATTTCTGGTATCCTTATTTTTAATAGTACCATTTGGTGGTCTGTTAGCAGACCTCTCACAGCGATATGACGTACCCCAAGAACATGTGGTACTAAAAACTGGGATAGCATAGAATCTGTCGAGCCTTGTTGATATCTGGCCACGGCACCACGTTGTTCCGACTTTTAGTGGATTCTGCCGTCTCCAGATATCTACAAGGTCGAAGTTTTCGCAGCAGCGTTTCAGTGTTGCAAACCCGCCAGTTCCGGTGTTAGCGTTTCCGCCTATTTTGTCATATCGTGTATCTTCTATACAGTTCCAGTCGCCCGCAACGATTAGGTGTTGCGCACCTAGAAAATAGTTTTCCAGTGCGGCAAAGAAACCGTTTCGTCGGTGGGGGCTATTCGGGGCGTAGACAGCCATAAACCGGGTGTTACGGCCACCGTACTTCCAGTCCACGGATAGACGTCCCTTAGCGTCTTTCTGGACATTGAAGAACCCCCCCCCCCCCGCGATTGTGGGGCGAATTAGTATCCCCACTGCTCGCGAGTGAGCTTCCCCGAAACACCAGTAGCTGGTGACCGGGTAGCTTCTCGAAAAGTTCTCCACGTCCCAGTGTTTGTAAAAGTGGGTTTCTTGTAAAGATAAAATGTTGATATTATGTATTAGCATCAGTCTCCAGACAGCGCTTTGCGCCTGAGGATTGCGCAGACCGCTTACGTTTAATGTTGCAATTTTTAGACTTTGGTTCATTTTAGAGTTTTGGGGGAGAGGTGTTACTTCTTTTACGAACTTTCTGAATTCTGGGGCGGGGGGGGGGGGGTTGTATTTCTATCCTCCATGTTGCCATCCTAGAATTTCATATCATTATCAGAATCGTCTTCCTTAGAGATCTGGGATTCCAGTTCCCCTGGTTCCTCCATTGTTGTTAAATTTTCCTCTACTGGTGTTGGGGTTTCACTATTATTTCCTGTTGGTTTTGTGGTTTCACTATTATTTTCTACTGGATTTGGACTGCTGGCTTTTGTCCTTTTATTTTCTTCCGTGTCTGAGTCTCTCGTGCGTTTTGCGGCACTGTTTGCTTCCATTTTTTCTTCTCTTGTTTCTATTTTACTGGTAGGGGTTTCTACCCTTGCGGAGCGCTTCTTCTTTTCTGTTTTTCTTGGTGTGGTTTGTTTAAACACTTTGGGATCTGCTGTCAACATCGTGTCAGGTGGTGGCTGTGCGGATGGAGCCGCTTCTTGTTCTGCCATCGCAGGGTTTTCTGCAGGTATTGCGGAGTCAGGGGTTATATTACCTCCTGTTATTTCCGCCGCTGTTCTACGCGGGTATTCATTTACTTTGTGTTTTGTGTCCCCGCATTTTAAACATGCTTGATCGCATTTATCCAGGCCATGACCTGCTGTCAAACAGTTTTGGCATTTGCCTTTGGGGCAGTCTTCCCCCATATGTTCGAAGGATCCACATCTGAAGCACTGCTTCTTAACACAAGGGTAACTGATCATTACCCTGGCTGAACCGATAAAGACGAAGTTGGGAACAGGTGTTTTCATCTCCATGGAAACGTATACCACCCCCGACTTCCATTCTGGGAAGTCACTGTCCTGCATTATTCTGACTTCTTTTACTGTTCCCCATTTGGAAAAAAGGTTCTTAATTGGAGCATCCCCGCTTTCTAAATATTCGACTGGGAACCTGTCTATTCTGATCGTTTTTAACATACTTCCTATTATAGTAGGGAGGTATTTTTGTCCTTGGCATTGAACTCCTAAAGAGAGTTTTTCTCTCGTTGCTTCGTCCTTTACAACGACCTGGAATCTCCCTCCCCCGTACGGGGTAAATCCGAATATATTATTAATCCCTACCGTATCTATTAAAGCTTTCGCGAATGTCCGCTTTTCGATGTTAGATTTTACCTCGAAACCGAGGGTTTTCACTCTAGGTAAGAAGGAAGTCATATCGGAGGTTCAGAATATCCTTGTTATAATTTCCCGAGAAAAAAAAGGAAGGAACCAATGGGCCTTCTAGGGGGGGGAAAAAAAAGAGAAACGCCGAGCGTTCCCCGTCCGCAGAAACCTCCTGCTAACAGGCGGAAGACTGACAGACAGGCACCAGGCAAGATCAAAATTACCAGAGAAAAACCAGGAAAATAACAAGATAAGGGTCTTACCAAGTTGACTTGCAGGTATCATGCAGCAGGGCTCGAACAGGATCTTCTGTCTGTTGATATCAGGAATCAGGAAATACAGGGCTGGACTGGAATTATTCAACGCCAGGAAAATCTCATTATTCAGCGCCAGGTAAGTATCAGGTCAATTTACGAAACTTTCATAGTTTATAAAAACATTCGGCTTTGAAATAATGTTGGATCTAATATCCACTCTAACTGTTTAATTTTACATCGCCGAAATGAAGCCGTATGGCTCTTTCTTTTAGTAATAGCTAGTTCCGCTAATCCCAGAGGTAGAGCAACACCAGGGCAACTCGTTGCAACGGTGGAGAAAGCTACACGAACCGTGTTTTCTTTCAAGAATGGGAGTTCATGTCTTTCATCATCGGCCTTTGGAGTATAATGATTGCTGAGAGTCAGCTGGTAGTAATAGGGGATGAGAGCGAAAGGTAGAGTATGATAGTAGGAGGTAGTATAGAGGCCTCAGTCAACCTGTTTAGCTGTATAACCCAGAGGTTGTGGCTAAAAGGTCTGTGAACATCTTCTCCTTGCACCTATTCTGTAAAAAAAAAAACATTAACAATTTAACTAACCAGGTGTCTATGGAGGTCCTCTCCTAACACTTGTTTTAGTATAAAACTTAAGCCGGAATTTTTATTTTATTTATTTATTTTTGATTTTTTTTTTCCCGAAAAAAAAATAAAAGAAAAAGAACACTTAACTACGGGAGTCAAAAGATAAAAGTACTGCGGGAATGAAAGCATAAAAGAGTCAAAAGATAAAAGTACTGCGGGAATGAAAGCATAAAAGAGTTATGAACGTTTTTTTTTTTTTAATTATATATATAAAAAAAAAGCAGTAAAAAAGAAACTGGCCAACCTTACACCACAAGGAAAACAAGATTTGGGGGAAGAATCTGGCCCGAGAGATGCCGCTCCAAAGGAGCAGCACCGCCTCGCAGTAAGCCTTCGCAGCCAGGGTTCTCAGATCTGCCCCCTCCTATATGAACTGTAAGAACCCGTGAAGAAAAGAAAAGGAAAAACACTTTTTTTTTTTAAGGAACAGACACGGTATGATTAGGCCCTGTCTCAGGACAAAGAGGACAGGAGGTTTGCACCATTTATTTACAAATCTCCCGTCCCGTAGTATATGCCTTTCTTGTGCGAAAAACCTAGGGAGATAGAAATAGATACCACTGAGTATTCTGGCTTGTATTATGTTTTCATCGCTGATTTGGGACTTTTTCCGCACTTTCCAGATGTGATACTTGATTACATTGATGAGGAAAATTGTAAATTTCTGAATTTTCTTGACTGGTGGGGAAAATTGCAGGTACAAGACCTCCTCTAGTGTAAGCGGCTGGATTCCCAGTACTGCGCTTAATCTCTGCCAGACATGTCGGGCGGGGGGACACCAGTAAAAGAAATGTCCCGCCGTTTCAACGCTCTGGCAGACGTCGCAGAAGGGGTCGCACGTTCTTGAATTGTATCGGGACATGACCAGTTTCACCGGTAGCCGACCATAGGCTATTCGCCATGCCAGGTCGCGGTGAAATGGCTGTCCCCAGCTATTTCTGATATTTTGAAAAAGCATTTCTATGTTAGTTTCTATATTTGGCCTATCACATCTGGAACGTTGAAAGAACTCCCAATATCTTGCTTGTGGCTTTAATTTTAGGATTTCCCTCCCTTCGGTTTTAAATTTTTTAAGCTGTTGGCATAATAGATTATACCATTCTAGCACAACCTCTGCGCTGGGATCGACATGTCCCGTGGTCCCGAAGTAGGGGAGAAAATGCCCTAGAAAGTATTTAATTAGGGATCCTGAAATATGGTTAGATTTTAAGGCCTTCCCTATGGTTTTGAGAGTGTTTACATAGAATAGGCAGTTTAGTTTCGGAAGTGAGAAACCCCCTTCATTGGTTTTGAGATTTAGATATTCTTTTTTAACTTCATGCTTTCTTCCGTTCCAAAAAAAATCTATTAGTATTTTGTAAAGTTGATCTTCTTGGGTTTCTTTTTAAATTAGTTATATTTATTGTATGCATTAGCATGGGGATTATTACTGTTTTATTTATTACCGTTCTTCCGTAGAAGGAGAAATAATTGGGTTTGAATGGTTTTAGTTTCTTTTCGCACTCTTCCCGCAGTTTCTTAACAGGCAGTACCGAGTTCGCCGTGAATCGGACGCCTAGTACTGTTAGGGCTGAGTTTGCGAGACTAAGCCATAGTCTCGCAAACTTCCATATATAATAATAGGGAAGGTTATTTCTATGGAAATTTCGAAAAATTTTAATTTTTGTCTTTGAAGTATTAACGCGAAGACCACTGGCCATGCTGAATTTTTGCAAAATGCCAAAATAAATGTAGATGGACTCAGAGTCTCTGAGTGTCGCCACTACATCATCGGCATATGCTATAATTTTGCTCTGTCTGGAGACTAGGGGTAACGGTATTCCTCAAACTGCAGGGGCGTTATCTATTTTTCTTATGAGTGATTCTAGCGCGAGTGAGAAGAGGAGAGGGCTTAGTGGGCAGCCCTGTCTCACCCCCTTTTTAATAGGAACGGGTTCCGAGAGGAACCCATTAATAGCTATTTGGGTGGAGGCCTCTGCGTAGATGTTTTTGATTGCTTGCCGAAGCCTCCACCCCACACCTATTTTCTGAAGGATGTCCTGCAAGTACGTGTGTCTGACGCTGTCGAACGCCTTTTCCAGATCCGTAGAGAGAAGTGCCAAAGGATAATTTTTGTTTTTGGCCAGACGGATTAGATCTCTTAAGAAAAAGAGATTTAATTCCATCGATCTACCCGGTATTCCGTAAACCTGGGAGCTTGTTATGATTTTTTCTATACCGCATTTGATGCGGCTGCAGATAATTTTTGCAAATATTTTGTAATCCGAATTAGTTAGGGAGATCGGTCGCCAGCTATCTGCCAAGGTGCGATCCCGATCTTTCTTTGGGATAAAAATTGTGTGGCTTTTAACGAATTCCTCGGGGATATTTCCCGAAGTGAGGAATTCGTTGAATATTTTTACTAAAACTGGTAGTACGTAGTCCCAGATAGATCGGTAGAATTCGATCCCTAACCCATCTAACCCTGGAGTTTTCCTTGCCTTCACTGTTTTGCAGGCTTTTTTAATTTCCTCAGCAGTTATCGGCCTGTCAAGCAGAGCGCTAAGGTGCACGGGAAGACGTGTGATGTCCCACTCACTGAAAACATCTGCGCTCTGCTGATCAGAAAAAGCTCCGAGGTACTGTTGATGGAAACAGCGAAGTATTTTAGGGGTTGATTTTAGCAGTTGGCCATTCTCTTGGATCTGGTAAACCGTTCGCTCGTCATTTGCCGCCACCCGTTGTTGATTATAAAAAGCGGCAGAAGGCGTTTCCAAATACCTGAGATAGAGTCTCGCTCGAAAATCGAGGTCCTCGACTCTATGCTGCCGTTCTTGCTGTAGCTCGGTTTCTACCTGTCTGATAAGATAGTTACATGGAATTCCTCTCCGCTCGTTGGTGCGGTACCAGCCGAGCTCCCTATAGAGATCTCTCAGACGTTGTCTCTGTTGGTGTGCCCTTTCACGCCCACACCGCTGAAAGAATTCCCTTGCCTGCGACTTGAACTGTAGCCAGGTTTCCCAGTCCCAGTTAGTGTCTCTCCATTCGTTACAGAGGTTCTGTAGCTTATCGCTAAAAAGACTGGGGAAATTGGGAGGGAGCCTCCAAGGACCTCTGGCTGTTTCTATTATTTCTGGTATCCTTATTTTTAATAGTACCATTTGGTGGTCTGTTAGCAGACCTCTCACAGCGATATGACGTACCCCAAGAACATGTGGTACTAAAAACTGGGATAGCATAGAATCTGTCGAGCCTTGTTGATATCTGGCCACGGCACCACGTTGTTCCGACTTTTAGTGGATTCTGCCGTCTCCAGATATCTACAAGGTCGAAGTTTTCGCAGCAGCGTTTCAGTGTTGCAAACCCGCCAGTTCCGGTGTTAGCGTTTCCGCCTATTTTGTCATATCGTGTATCTTCTATACAGTTCCAGTCGCCCGCAACGATTAGGTGTTGCGCACCTAGAAAATAGTTTTCCAGTGCGGCAAAGAAACCGTTTCGTCGGTGGGGGCTATTCGGGGCGTAGACAGCCATAAACCGGGTGTTACGGCCACCGTACTTCCAGTCCACGGATAGACGTCCCTTAGCGTCTTTCTGGACATTGAAGAACCCCCCCCCCCCGCGATTGTGGGGCGAATTAGTATCCCCACTGCTCGCGAGTGAGCTTCCCCGAAACACCAGTAGCTGGTGACCGGGTAGCTTCTCGAAAAGTTCTCCACGTCCCAGTGTTTGTAAAAGTGGGTTTCTTGTAAAGATAAAATGTTGATATTATGTATTAGCATCAGTCTCCAGACAGCGCTTTGCGCCTGAGGATTGCGCAGACCGCTTACGTTTAATGTTGCAATTTTTAGACTTTGGTTCATTTTAGAGTTTTGGGGGAGAGGTGTTACTTCTTTTACGAACTTTCTGAATTCTGGGGCGGGGGGGGGTTGTATTTCTATCCTCCATGTTGCCATCCTAGAATTTCATATCATTATCAGAATCGTCTTCCTTAGAGATCTGGGATTCCAGTTCCCCTGGTTCCTCCATTGTTGTTAAATTTTCCTCTACTGGTGTTGGGGTTTCACTATTATTTCCTGTTGGTTTTGTGGTTTCACTATTATTTTCTACTGGATTTGGACTGCTGGCTTTTGTCCTTTTATTTTCTTCCGTGTCTGAGTCTCTCGTGCGTTTTGCGGCACTGTTTGCTTCCATTTTTTCTTCTCTTGTTTCTATTTTACTGGTAGGGGTTTCTACCCTTGCGGAGCGCTTCTTCTTTTCTGTTTTTCTTGGTGTGGTTTGTTTAAACACTTTGGGATCTGCTGTCAACATCGTGTCAGGTGGTGGCTGTGCGGATGGAGCCGCTTCTTGTTCTGCCATCGCAGGGTTTTCTGCAGGTATTGCGGAGTCAGGGGTTATATTACCTCCTGTTATTTCCGCCGCTGTTCTACGCGGGTATTCATTTACTTTGTGTTTTGTGTCCCCGCATTTTAAACATGCTTGATCGCATTTATCCAGGCCATGACCTGCTGTCAAACAGTTTTGGCATTTGCCTTTGGGGCAGTCTTCCCCCATATGTTCGAAGGATCCACATCTGAAGCACTGCTTCTTAACACAAGGGTAACTGATCATTACCCTGGCTGAACCGATAAAGACGAAGTTGGGAACAGGTGTTTTCATCTCCATGGAAACGTATACCACCCCCAACTTCCATTCTGGGAAGTCACTGTCCTGCATTATTCTGACTTCTTTTACTGTTCCCCATTTGGAAAAAAGGTTCTTAATTGGAGCATCCCCGCTTTCTAAATATTCGACTAGGAACCTGTCTATTCTGATCGTTTTTAACATACTTCCTATTATAGTAGGGAGGTATTTTTGTCCTTGGCATTGAACTCCTAAAGAGAGTTTTTCTCTCGTTGCTTCGTCCTTTACAACGACCTGGAACCTCCCTCCCCCGTACGGGGTAAATCCGAATATATTATTAATCCCTACCGTATCTATTAAAGCTTTCGCGAATGTCCGCTTTTCGATGTTAGATTTTACCTCGAAACCGAGGGTTTTCACTCTAGGTAAGAAGGAAGTCATATCGGAGGTTCAGAATATCCTTGTTATAATTTCCCGAGAAAAAAAAGGAAGGAACCAATGGGCCTTCTAGGGGGGAAAAAAAGAGAAACGCCGAGCGTTCCCCGTTCGCAGAAACCTCCTGCTAACAGGCGGAAGACTGACAGACAGGCACCAGGCAAGATCAAAATTACCAGAGAAAAACCAGGAAAATAACAAGATAAGGGTCTTACCAAGTTGACTTGCAGGTATCATGCAGCAGGGCTCGAACAGGATCTTCTGTCTGTTGATATTAGGAATCAGGAAATACAGGGCTGGACTGGAATTATTCAACGCCAGGAAAATCTCATTATTCAGCGCCAGGTAAGTATCAGGTCAATTTACGAAACTTTCATAGTTTATGAAAACCTTCGACTTTGAAATAATGTTGGATCTAATATCCACTCTAACTGTTTAATTTTACATCGCCGAAATGAAGCCGTATGGCTCTTTCTTTTAGTAATAGCTAGTTCCGCTAATCCCAGAGGTAGTGCAACATCAGGGCAACTCGTTGCAACGGTGGGGAAAGCAACACGCTCTATGTTTTCTTTCAAAAACCAGGGATATCTGGAATTGCGCTCTGTTCTGAGTAGTTCTCGGTTATCAGATCGACTGCCGTGGTGTATATATATCAGAGTGGTTGAAAAAATTGAAAACAAGGGTGTTAAGTTTATCGAAATATCAGTACCAGGAGATAGTCGGATTGACGACAAAGAAAATGAAAAAATTACAAAATATTGCTATTTGCAAATCGAAATTGAACGAATCTGGCAAAAGAAAACGAAAGTTGTTCCCATAATAATAGGTGCTTTAGGCGCCATCCCTAAAACATTGAAAAAACATCTAGAAGGACTCGAGTTAGATGGATTAAAAATTGGGCAGCTGCAAAAGGCCGCTTTGTTCGGCACAGCTTTCATTTTCAGGAAGTATTTCCACAACTCATAGGCTCTTGGGTAGGGCTCGAATTAGTGGAATATAACCAGCTTTTTCTTAAGACTGAGGAAGCAAATCAAGCTTCAGATAACTATTATATATAACTTGAGCTGAGGTTGCTAAGATTCCATTCACATTCAGATAACTTTTATTTCAGTATGTTCTTATTGTTTTATTTTTTATTATTAGTTATTGTCGTTAATCTCTTACTGTGTCTAATTTATAAATTAAACTCTATCATAGGTATGCGTATAGGAAAAAAACATAGTGTATATAGGGTTCGGTACTATCTGCGGGATGTCTTGAAATGTATCCCCCGCGGATAAGGGAGAAAGGGACTGCTGTATTAAGGACTGTGAAGTTTATTTATCTATGAAGTTTATTATTTTTCTTCAAATTAAAGCGTTTAACGATTTTTTTTTTTTATTTGATGAGTTTGAAGATATTGAAATAGGGATCAGAAGCCATATTTCAATATCAATATCTATTGTAAGATGGGATTATGATCAATTTTCAAAAGGTTGCAAAGAAAAGAAGAGTAAAATGCATTTAATTCGGGAGTAGATATTTAATTTACAATGATGAGCTTCGAAGCAATGTCCATTGTCTAAGAATATCATTAATGTTGTACCTAGTGTCCATTAATAATATTGGTCATTATAAAAGAATGCAAAATAATAAAAAAAACATAAAGTAATATATTTTTGTTTTAAAAATAAAGATTCAAACAATTTTTACTTTATTATTTTTATTTTATTTTGCATTCGAGTTAAAAAAAAAAAAAGAAAAAAACATTGGCTATCAGACAAGTACTTAGAAACTCATAGAAGAGAGGCACAAACATTAAAATTATGTTTGTAAATGCTAAATGTCAGAGAATTACAGAAATTCATTTGAAAAATTATAGAGAAGAAGACAAGTAAGTTTAAGATCAGCATGATATGATAAAAGGAATTATGTGGGCAGTATGGCAGAAGAAGCACCAAAGGCTTCTTCACCAAAAGTATGAAGAGAGAAGGAAAATATGCTCTGAAGAAAAGGAGCAAGTAAATGCTATAAGGGATAAAAATGGTTTACTGCCTACTGAAGAGGATAAGATTGTTAGAAGACGGGATATTAAGTGTAAAAAATAGTATAATTGACATGTTAAGAAAGTCACTAACGGAAAAGAATCGCCTATGAGCATAGATTTAAATATTACTTTAGAACCAATATCTAAAACTTATTAAATAAATAATGAAATAAGCAGACAAGCATATGGCAATGATAACGTAGCAATAGATATGCTTAAGACAACTAAAGAAATTGTTGGAGATAAGTTGCAGGTGATCTTTAACAATGTGTAGAGAACGAAAAGATACCTAAACAGTGGAAAGAAGAAATGATAATTATAATTCCAAAGAAATCAACCACTGCCAAGTGAATGAAAAATTTTTCTGTAAAATATTGATAAATAGAGTTTAAAGTTAAATATAAAAATATATATGTATATTAAGGCATGAATGAGTTGATTTTAGCAAGGATAGAATACAACACATCACATTTTAACTTTCACGAACATCACCGAACAAAGCATATAACCTCATTACACATAAATTTTATAGATTTTTTACTTTCTTTATTCATATAATTTACGAGAAATGTATAAAAGAAGTAAACGTTGTAATATTATACATCCAACGCATCACAATGGTTTGAGATGAGATGGGGTGTAAGGCAGGATGTGTAATGTTTGGTTTATTGTTTAACATAATCATCGAATTTGATTATGCTCTTAAACTGAACAGAAAATGCCACAAAGAAATTAAATTTGATTATCATGCAGTAGAAGAAGTTAAGAAGTTTACACACGCGTGGGGGCTAACATTAATATACAGAAGGTGGAACTGACATGGAAATAATGCAGTCATTTAGAAAAGCAGATGCTGCTTTCAGAAAATTGAATAATATATATAAAAATCATCCGAATATCACAGTAAAACGAAAGAAATATCTTGACTAGCGATATTATGGCGGTATAATTATATGGATCAGAGACATGGAAATTGAACAGAAAACAGAAACCAAATTAAATAGGTTTTAAACAAAAAAACTTTGCATAGAATATTAAAAATATTTTCATCCCAACGTATAACAAGTGATGAATTAGCGATGGATCGCTGAGGGAGTTCTCTTCTATAATAAGAACGAAGATCATACTTCACAGGATCATTTCTGTAGTATGGTTAGCTCATTTTTGTGAACTTCCCCATAAGTGATTAGCAAATTGTTTAGCTAAGCGCAAATTATAGTATATGTTAGCTCAGTTATTATCGGCAAAGCGTCTCATAGAGACACTTGATAATAAACTACAGCAGCAAATACAGAATAAACCCCAGACTGGGGCAACAATAACACACTAGGTGGTGGGAATAGCTTAGGCCTCACCAGCATGGCTTTGCCGCGTACGCGGACCCTTGGAATCGAAGTGAAAGCTGATGTACGACCTCGATGTTTGGCCAAAGCCCTCATCGAAAGCGTCGGTGCTGAGCAGATTTTTGGGTTTACTCCCTTTGGTGGTGGCCGCTTCCAAGTAGTAGTAAGGAGTGAGCAAACAAGAGACAAACTACTTGCAGGATTCGAATGTAATGGAAAAATAATAGTTCCATTTTTGGTAGGGAGTATTACCAAATTACTTAGAATCCCCAGATTCCCTTTAGAATATATTGAAACGGATGTAAAGATCATCCACGAAATATTCGGGAAATTCGGCGTTATACACAAGGTGGAAGTCCTAAATGACGCAGAAAACCCCAAATGGAAGTCGGGTGAAGTCCACATCTCCCTCGAGATGAAAACGCCTGTTCCCAACTTCATTTTTATTGGATCCGCCAGAGTAATGATAAATTACCCTGGTGTTAAAAAACAATGTTTTAGATGTGGTGCTTTCACTCACCTTGGGGCAGACTGTCCTAGAGTGAAATGTAAAAACTGCCTCAAAGCAGGCCACAACCAAGACAACTGTGAGTCAGCTTGCCTGAAATGTGGGGTAATTGACCACAAAGTGGACACATGCCCATCCAGAACCCTTGCTGAGAGGATGGGTGGTGCAATCACGCCAGCAACTCCACCAAGCAATGGAAATGACACGCCACAGGAAGCTTCTCCTCCTTTCGAGGCTGCTCCTGATCCTGATATAACAGAAATCCATACCTCCACTTCTAAGAAAAACCGAAAGGGGAAAAAAACTTCCACAAGCAGTAAAATCCAACAAGAAGAAACAGTGGCTATTGAAACCATCAATACCAATATAGATATTAATACAGATGAAATAGATACAGAAGAAGGAAAGATGGAGGTGAACATCAACACCTCCAAACGGCCATTAAGCCCACAGGAAGAAGAGTTGGTAACGCCCAAAACAGCAAAAGTAGCTGAGACCGCTCACCCAGAAGTTCCTCATGCAAAAGCAGGGGAGACTCTAAGCCATCTTATTAGAGGTATCCCTGGGGTGGCGGATAAATTCAAAGAAGCGATGGCAAAATTAGGAGAACCTGAACTCCTCCTTACAGGGAAGCATGGACCTGATGTTGTCAGTGCAAAATGGGGTGACCTTTTCGTGGATGACATCAGCAAAATCAGCCCTGATCAAGTAGAGGTAGCTATGGATTTAGATGAGGAGGCAGTTTCGGCGTTTTTTATAGCTCTCTGCAAACTGGACATGGTCAAGGGAAGTGAAGTAGCCAAGAGAATATTAACAGCCCACAACAAAAGAAAGACACAGTAACCACTTTGTGGGTTTACTGTACTCAGCTTCACTGGTTTTTAGCTCCCACAGGTGGGGGAGGACCTGAGAACCCGAGCGGCGAAGGCTTACAGCGAGGCGGTGCAGTTCCTTGTGAGCTGCATCACTCGGGCCAGATCCTTCCTCCACCTCTAAGTTTAGCTTTCAATTTTTGCTTTTCTGTGTACGTTTTTGTTTTGTTACATGTTTCCTTTTTAGGATTTTTCCTTTTTTTGTAAAGTGAAAAATCAACGACCGTTTTAGAAACGCCCCTGGGGGGCAAACAGCTAAAACAGGTCAACTGAGGCCTCTTTCACCTACTCTACCACTATGCACTCTATCTTTATTTCCTCTCCTACTATCTGCTGACTCTCAGCCTATCTTACTCTACAGGCCGATGATGAAGATTTGTTGAACTCACAAATTATTATTATTAATTATATAAACTGACTGAGCAAAAGAAACATCACCAGTGAAATTTAAAAAAAAAAAATCAGATGAATATGGATCGGGAATGCACTGAGAATGGAACAGCAGAGAGAATCCAAGAATTGCTTTGACATGGATATCAGAAGAAGAACGGAAAAGGGAAAAGTCTGGATTAACTACAAAGCGATTGATAGAAAAAAAATAAAGGAATATGGCTGGTTAGAAGAAATGGAGAGAAGAATTAGTGGCACAAGACAGAGATATCGGGAAGAAATCGATCTCAGCCATATGTACTGTGAAGCATGAAGACGATAAGTTATTAAATGGAATTACTAATGTAAACATGAAACAAATGAGTCCTTACGTGTCTTCCCTTTCTGGTAACTCTAATACATCGCACCTCTGCTGGTAATATTGACTATTTCGTTTACATATCGCCATCTTTGCAGGCAGATATACCAACTCAGATTCGCATCACTATCCGTCGCAAAAAAAAAAAAAAAAAAAAAAACAGGTATTGTCAACAAGAAGCCTAGTGCAGCGAGCACAACAATTTTTCCTTCTGAGCTTCTTCTAGAAGAAGAATTAAATAAAATTAAACTTACTCTGTCATTTAATGGATATAACGAAACCACAATACAGAAAATAATTGATCATTATCATCCCTTTTCCAGACTGCAGTCTGATGTTAAAACGATCTTTTTCTTTTTGAAGAAGAAGAAAAAGACTTTTTCTTCTTCCCAAAGATGATGCCTTGGAAGAGGAACAGTAATCGTTGTATGGAGTTGGAGGGAGATTATTTTGAATCTGTGTATTTGACAATTCCAAATAGATTTCTTTGTTTTGATATAATAATTGTTGTCTCATTATTTAACGGGCACACTGTGTATATATAAAGAGCAGGATTGTAAAGAAATAAACACAACTTTCGAAAAAGAACAGCTGCTGTAGCAAAATATTATTTCGAGAGCAAGTGTTTCTTGTAGTGTCAATAAAATAAGAAATGTATCTTACTAAAAGTAAAGTTAGAATAATCCGCAACCATTTCATAAAATAGATGTTTAATAATCCAATCTTACTTAGTCACCATATATAACCGAAACTATAAGCTTTATAAATGATCTTGTTACCGATTTATTCCATTTAACCAAGGGGAAGAAGGCGAAAAAAAAAGTTAAATTCATTATATAATACGTCGAGTTTTATGTGAGAATATAAAACTCAAAACTTAAAAGTACATTAACTTTCATCTCTTTGCTCCTCTTCTCTGACCCTCCTCGAAACAAACAAATATTGAATTTGCTTCTGAGAATGCTCGGGATGAAGAATATGAGCTGCATGACAAACTACAATGCTACAAAATGATGAAACAAATCACAGAAACCGAAATGGAGTGAAGGAAGAAAAAGTGTGTAAAAACGTTTACTGTTACTGGTAAGAAGGAATAAGAAACACTTGGCTGTAAAAGGGATTTGCTCTTTTACAGCCAAGATTTTGAAGAACATGAAGGGATTTCACTTTTAAACATATTCAATTAACTCAAATAAAGAAAATAAATAAATAAAACAGCATTTAAGAAATTAAATACGATATTAAAACAAAACCGAAATATAATTTCTTGAAAAAAAAAAAAAAAAAAGTCAAAATTAAGCGAATGCATTTTTTTCTAGAGAATTTAATATTTAATAAATTAATCACTATCGTTAAATTCCTGATAGATTGATATACGTGGGGCTGTATAGGATACTATGCTAGTGATACATGTTAAGCTTACATTTACTCCCGCTCAACAATTTTAATCCAAATGAATTTATTATTTGTTAGGACACCGATATTATTAGATTTTATATTTTGCTCTTCTAAGATCGAAATTTTCTTCTCAGTACCAGATCTGATACAGCCTCCCCCCCCCCCTCAAAAACATATATATATATATATATGTTTTTCATATATGTATGTCAATTGGTTACCGTATAAAGTGTTTATTGTTGAAAGTTGTCTTCGTTTTCCGCCAGGGAAGCGCATTAAAAATCATAAGTGTGTTAATCTCAAGCTGAGCCCTTTATTGTCTGGTGAGTTACATACAATACTTAATGCTTTTTTTTTTATGTAAAAATTTTATTTTTATAGTAATGGCCACGTAGAGGGCTTTTGCGATATCGTTGAAAACGAAATGAGCGAATTAATTGATGGAGAAATAGATTTAAATTAGGAGGAGCTGACACGATTAATAGATGCCGTCGAACCAAATGGCTGGGAAAGTTCTACCGAAGATTCTGATTGTGATGATCGGACCATTATTCGTTAAAGAATTCTGTTTAAAGAAATTAGCAGAAGGATTGGACTTGGCAAGAAAGTTATTTTACCGAAAATAATCCCTCAATGGAGCGCTCCGGAAAATTCATAAAACAATTGGATATTTGTTTAGCTCCATATTATGAACTTAATAAAAAAAAAAATGCAGTATAGCGGTAAGCAAAGTCTTACTGCTTATGACTGATTTCTTGATAACTAAACGAGTCGGAGTATGCAATGAGAATTATACAGTATGGTGTCCAAGAGATTTCACGTGATGACGACGTCCTTCCACTCGTAAACAAAGAACATCTACGTTCTTTTAGTTTTGAAGACAGTGGTGACGATTAAATTATGCACTTTATTTTATTTTGACTAAAACAGTTATGGATTATGGGCAGTGAAGTTTACGTACAATTTGTATTTTTATAAGTTTGTGCTATGTATTTTGTTTCATAGTTTATATTTTCTTAACCTACATGAATTACCTGAGTCTCGCATAACGCGATTTATATAACGCTGTATTTCTGTGGAACTAGAACATCCCGTTATACGAGGGTTACCTGTATTTTAAAGGGTGCGAAGTGTTTGGAGCACGCTCCATCGTTATTACAGGTTGCCTGTTATTGTACTACCTCACTAGTTTCCGGGTTTGGTCTCTTGGCTGAAGATCTAGGCGTAACGTGTGTATGTACATAGTCGCGATGTGAAATGCACTTATTATTATGGATCACGGGCAGAAAAGTTTGAAATACTGGCTTATAGGATAGTTTAATACCTTGATGTTTTTTTATTCCATTTTATTATTTCATTTAAATATATATTTAAATGAAAATTTGAAAAAATGAAAAAAAATTGTAAATAATATATATTATTTACAATTTGGTGTTAAACATAATGTTTCACTTTTATTTTTTTACTTTTTAAGAATATTCACATTTCAGTTACCAAAAGAGATGCGAACAACAACCAGCGAATCCAGAACAGAGAAAAGAATCCTTGTTCAATGAAATATTACTTTTACTTTTAAGGCATACGCTATACGCTATTCTGTTTTTTTTTAATAAGTTATTTTACAGGACTTGGAAAAATCCCGTTCCAGACATTTAACTTCCAAAATCGCGAAGTTAAAGCGATTATTAGACAGACACCCGAGTCTAGCGATACGATAGATATAATGACATATAAATATCAAGAAAAGGTGTTTGAACTCTTCTTTTATATTTTCAGGAAATTTCAAAAATTAAACTATATTTAAAAAATAATTATAACCTATTTATTAATTGCTATGTTTTTTCAGAAGTATATTATTTTATATAACTCCTATTTATATGTAACACCATAATGGTATTTAAACATTATAGAAATAAAAAAATTCTAAAGATATAAAACTAAAATGATAAAAGTTGCTTATTATCATGCAGGATCGCGACCAATATGTTCTTTAATGAAATGCAATAGAATATATGAGTATATCTCAGATTTTGTAACCATCACGCTTTTTTTATAGAAAGCACATTGGTCATATTGAATAATATATTTCATAATTTACGTTTTTTTTTATGGCTTATTTTGATTATTTTTTTCTAGATGTATTTATTTACATACTTCAAAAAAAAAAAAAAAATTCATGTTTGATGTTTTTCATTTCTTCCCGAGATCATGAAGTAACCCTATAGGTAGTGCAACCTCAGGGCGAGAGAAAGGTGGGTCAAGCTCTAAGCGTCTCTTGGAGGCGATGACGCGTATCAGATATTAGCTAGTAAGAACAGATAAATACTACAGGTTAAAGTCAAACTGTAGTATTTTATGTGTGTGTGTGTTTGTGTGTGTATATATATATATATATATATTTTTTTTTTGTTGTTGTTGTTCTATGTATTATTGTAGTACTAGGTATTGTGGTATGACTGTGTTTGGAGAGCTCCGAAAGCTAAGTTGTATGGGTTTTTTAAAAATAGCGTTATCAATTGAAATATTGATAACTCTATTTTTTAATGCTATATTTGTGCACACTAGAATTCGACAGTAGTGTGCAGTTAATTATTTTTAAGTTAATAGTTTTGTATTAAATATTGTTAATTTAGTATTGATTACATAATCAGCAATATCAAAATGTTAGAAATGATAATAGATACAAGAGTATACAGAGGATTTGAAATAGAATCAAATCATTACCTCTTAATTGGAAAAATAAAATCGGAACCAAGATGAAAAACAAGAAAAAAGTATAAGGAAAATAGGAATTTTGAACATTTCAAGATTAGACTTCTATATGACAATAGTATTAGAGAATTGTAGCATATGATTCATTTGTACCAAAAGAATAAAGAACAGGATGATAAATATAAAAGAAAATCAGAACATAGAAGAAGAATAGTCAAACATAAAAATCATAATGGCAAAAGCTGCAAAAGAAAGTTTAGGAACAAAGAAACAGTGGAAAAGAAACGAGACCTTAGGGATGACGAAATTAAATGCATTATTGAAGAAAAGAAAAGAGCATATGAAAACTGGCTCAACCTGAAAACATAGAATCAAAAATCGAATACAATAGAAAAAAAAAAGTAATAGCAAAAGCAGCATGCAGGAGAATAAACAGAAACAGATGGAACAATTTTGTAACAAAATTAGAAAGACTTTACACTTAAAAGACCTAAAACATACAAAATCCTTAAAGATCTAAGTAATGAAACTAGAGAAAAAGCAGATATTAATACCATTCAAATAGAAACATGGCTAAATTACTAAAAAGATTTGTGGTACCATGAAAGCATTCAAAACAGAATACCACCATTTGTAAACATCTCAGACAACTTGGAAATCATCACTCTAGAAGAGTTAACAGAAGCATTAACCTAAAGCAAAACAGGAAAGGCCCCAGGAGAAGACAATATAAACTTGGAACTTATCAAATATGCAGGACTTGAATTCTCACTGAGGCTACTTAATTTTTATAATATGATTTGGAAAGAAGGAAGCCCACAAGATTGGACAAAAGCAATTATCCCCATCTACAAAAAAAGGACACAAATCTGATTATAACATTTATCGTGGAATCGGCTTACTTAGTACCTGTTATAAAGTATACGCAAAAATCTTAGCATATAAACTTAAACGTATAGTAGATCCAAAATTAATAGAAGAACAAAATGGATTCAGAAAAGGCAGGTCTTGCATAGACTCTGCATTTACGTTAAAATTACTAAATGAAAAACACAGAGAAATGAACATAGAAACACACACATAGCTTTTATAGATTACATCAAAGAATTTGATAAAATTATCAGAGAAAAACTGTGGGAAATCCTGGAAGAATATAAAATAGCAAACCAACTCTTTAAAGCTTTATTTAATATATATCAAGATAATAAAAATCTGTGAAGTACAATAATTTATCATCAAGCTGGAAACCAATAAATAGAGGTGTACGTCAGGGTTGCCCTCTCTCACCTTTTTTATTTAATATATACATAGATAAAATCATAAAAGAATGGAAGATGACTAATGAAGGACGATTCAAGATAAAACGTAACAACAGATTAGCTAGTCTACTCTTTGCTGATGACCAAATAATCCTCGGAAGAAATGAAGATGAACTACAAAAATCATTATACAGTCTAAATAACCAAATAAAAAATATGGTATGGAAATATCAACAGATCATGGCCTTCAAAGGTGCTAACCCAATAAGAAGCAAAATAGTAATAAATAACAAAATAATAGAGCAAGTAAATACATTCAAATATTTAGGACACACAATGCCATAGAAAATAAAGCTGATATAGAACCGAAACTATCAAGCTTTTTAAAAGTAACAGGCATTCTAAATAAAATTTTAAAACCCATTTATCTACAAAACACACTTGAATACGAATCTACAATACGGTAGTTAAACCTACCTTACTTTATGGCAGTGAGATATGGACAATAAAAAAAGGAGATGACTTGAATCAGCTCAAATGAAATTTCTGCGCAGAACTGAAGAAGTCACAATAATCGACAAAATTAAAAGTAACGAAATCAGAAATAAACTTAGAATGACAAACTCACTAAATGAAAGTTATTTGCTACAGAGAAAAATGGAAAGAACACGTACTCAGAATGAATAGAAACAGAATACCTAAATAATTTCTAAATTACCACCCAAAAGGTACCCGATGCAGAGGAAGACCCTTAAAAAGATGGAATTGAGTTCAGACCATTCCATTTGCGTATAAGCCTGGAAAGGAAGAATAAGTTAATTTAGTATAATTATATATTTAGTTTAATCCTTTATCCAAGTGTAAGCAAACAAAGTTTGCACCTGAAGTATCTTCAGGACTGGGGCAACTTATGGAAAAGGTGGACTGAGTTCTGATCACTTTCCTTAGTATCCCATAATGCAAAGCACATCATGTATAATGCTATGCATTATGGGAAGGGTCACTACCCAAACCGGTTTTCCTGTATTAAGTACGGGGTTACTTCTCCAAAATCGCGTGAGATCCACCGGATCACTCAATAATGAGCGACCCGCAGGATCAAAAACTCAGAAACTCGGCGTTTTCCCCGTCAGTATAGGGTCAAAGCCTTCGGTGATCCGAGGGATCTCACAGGGAAACCGGTTGGAAGCTTGGGTGATGAATGGTAGTCCCGTAGCCCATGAAGTTAACTGAGGCACGACTGTTGCTGTTACCTTCCAGATGAAAGATGAGTGGCTCTGCTAGGTGGTGGGGTGGCCCTGCCACGGGGTAGAGCCAACGCTGAGAGTTCTTCTCGGTGGCACTCTCAGCGTTGAGAAACGTCTCAGCACTCTCAGCGTTGAGAAACGTCTGCACATTTCAACCAATTGCTTATGGTTTATGGATTTTTATAATTGAAGGTTTTCCTCCTTCAACCAAGGCTCGGTATATCTTCAGAAGTGCTAAGCGACACTTGAGCAAAGTGTGTCGTGAGTTAACACCAGTATTTATATATTTTTCAGAAACGTTTTTTAATAATGGAATAGTGGCTTAGAACTAGGATTTTAAAACTAAAAGCAAATGAAACAAGTGATACTAAGCCTAATTGTGATAGGCGTGTTATAAAGGCGAGTAAATCTGATACTATTAAAGTAGAAGAAACAAGCAGTTCAAAGAAAAAAATACAGTAGGAAATATAACAGTTCATATTAGGAATTCGGGTTTACTTGGTGTGGAGATGAAAGTGAACAGAAACCTCAATGTGTTTTGTATTATGAAGTGTTGTCCAACGGGTGCATGAAACCTGCGAAACTCCGACGACAGTTAGAAACTAAACATTGTGATGAGAAAAATTTAGTATAATTATATATAGCATTGCTGTAGGCCATGAAGGCACGGCTGTTGCTGTTACTCCCACCTACTCCCCCAGATGAAATATTAGTGGTTCTGCTCGGTGGTGGGGTGAGCTTGCCACTGGGTAGAGACAAACGCTGAGAGTTTTTCTCAGTGACAGGGTGTGCCTGTTACTGAGGGGAACAACGCTGAGTTTTAATCCTTCGGGTCGCTCATTGTTGGATGTCCGGGGGATCTCACGAGTTTTTGGAGAGGTAACCCCGCACTTAATCTAGGAAAACCGGTCTGGGTAGTGACCCTTCCCATAATGCATAGCATTATATATGTCCGCAAGAAGATGTGCTTCGCAATATGGGATACTAAGGAAAGTGATCAGAACTCAGTCCACCTTTGCCACGAGTTGCCCTAGTCCTGAAAGTACTTCAGGCGCAAACTTTGTTTGCTTACACTTGGATAAAGGATTAAACTAAATAAATAATTTATAGTATAACCAAGTGAAAAAAATTTCCAAAAATTGTAATTTAGTCTTTTGCACGGTATTTTACGTAGCGTAGCACATGACACCGATGCGAAGTTTAAACTTAGGCGTACAAGACTTCATTTTTAAAGGATTTAAACAAAGGGACTTCGTGTAGTGCAATGTCTGCAGAATGTACGCATTACGGAAGGCAAATGGAATTTAATTTGAAAGCGATAGTGGCGGGAAAGCGTGCCGAAAATGTTATGACGGCGAGGATCAAAAGTGTCACAGGCCGCGAGATTGTAGCAGTAGATGGAACTCAGAATACGCTTGAAAAGTTGTGGGATGTAAAGGCAGATAAGATTGAAAGCGAGATTAAATGTGACACGATCTAGAGAGAGAGTAAAAGTGTTGAACGAAGAAATAGTACTGATGTAATCATGTAGAGAATGAAGAGTTGGCTGTAATGAGGAAGATAGCTGGGTTACGCGGAGTGATACACTGGGCGAAGTGGGAGCTGGAGAAAATGCAGAAACGTCTGCCGAGTGGGTCAGCTGATAACAGAAAGAAAGAAGTGCGAGATAAGGGAAATGAGGGCTTGACCAAGAGAGAAAAAGAAAAATTAAAGAGCGAATCTTGTACGGCGTTTTAATCATAAAAGGTGTGATCGATGAGATTTTGATAAAATCGTCTTTCCAGGTGCGAAAATTAATCATGGTGAAAGAAATTATCGTATTGGCTCGAACGAATGATTTGAAAAGAAAAAAGTGTGGCATGAGAGAGGACATGAAAGAATTACTAGATGTAACAAAAGAAAAGAGTGAGAGAGTTAAGATAGTCGGATTGTTGCTGTGGTATGACAGAGCAGAGTTGAGGAGGCCCATAATACCGAATGACCCGATGCGTAGGTTATGAAGGAGGAGTGGTGTGTAGTTTGTGGGATGAGTTGGACGGGCGAAAGGACTTTTACAAGAACGACGGTTTGCATCTGAATGGATTTCGTGCTCGGAGATTGTAAAAAAAAGTTGCTGAATGAAGTGAAAATGAATGTGCAGAATAAGGGGCGGCGAGTTGTTGTGTGGATATGCAGATGTCATCGAGGCAGTTAAGTGTAAGAATGTGTATAATATGCGTAAGTTAGCACCACTGGTAACAAAGCAGAATGGGAGAGTTAGTATAAAGCGTCAGGATAGTTGTGGGCTTAAGGGGGGGGGTTGCACTTTTTGTACACTAATGCGACGAGTATTCGAAATAAGCAAGAGGAATTTTTGGAATTGGTTAGTTCATCCTGGATAAAGATTATTGGCATTAGTGAGACTTGGCTGACAGCAGATTATATAGTTAGTGGGATAGAATGTGGAGAGTATAGTGTGTTCGGAGAGGATAGAGAGAAAAGAATGGGAGGGGGGGGGTGTTATAGACGATAACCGATGAACTGCAACCAAAACGAATGGAAGTTCAACTGCAGGAGAATGATTTTAATGAATGCTGATGGTAGGGAGCTAACTGAATCCGTCGGAATAGTAGAATTATTACTAAGTGAATACTTTACAAGAGTATATCATCCAGATGGTGATATTGCATTAAGAGAGAACGAAAGGCTTATACAATAACTGAGGTAAATGAAATGGAGGTGCAAAGCATATTACAGAACCTTGATGTGAATACGGCTGTGAGTTTGGATGTTATACCAGCTCGAGTTTTACGTGATGCGGCAAGAGAATTGTCAGTGTCATTGACCATATTGTTTAATCTAAGTCTCAGTTTTGGGTTAGTCTCGAGGGGGGGGGGGGCAAAATAATTCCATTGCATAAAGGAAGCTACAAGACTGATGCAGCAAATTATCGACTGATCAGCATCAGGAGTTGTTGTCAACATACTGGAGAAGTTAACAAGAGCAAAATACAGTATGGATAGATGGAAATGCAATGCTGTATGGGGGACAGCATGGTTTTTTGAAGGGTAGGTCATGCCTCAGTAATTTGCTCACGTTTTATAATACAGTGAGAGCTGAGTTGGATAAAACAAATGAGTTGCCAGTGATACTACTGAACTTTGCTAAGGCCTTTGACAGAATCTCACATGGAATTCTAATCAGTAAACCGCAGCACATGGATTTAGGGTTGGGGAGGTGGATATGAGAGTGGTTGATGGAAAGATATCAGAGAGTAGTTTATTCAGGAGTAAGTCTAAAAGAAGGCCTGTGACTAATGGTATGTCGCAGGGTTCTCTTCTAGCACCGCTACGGTTTAATTTGTACAGTAACGATATAGGAAAGGATCTGAGAGGAACTGTTCAGTTATTTGCCGATGATGCAAAGTTAGGTAGAGCAATAGTTAATACACATGATGTTAAAAATTTGCAGGATGATTTGGATAGATTTGCAGACTGGGCAAAGGAGATGGATATCAGTTTAATGTGTCAAAGTGTAAGTTATGCATTTTGGGGTGAAAAGATTACCAGTTTTATACCACTTTCATGGAACTGTACTCCACGAAATTGAAGAAGCCAGAGACTTGGGAGTGTTAGTGTATAGAGAGTTAACGTTTAGGGGGCACATAGCAAAAGTAGCTAAAGCAGCTCATCAGATTATTTGGTTACTGAAGAATACGTTGACGAGGAGAGACAAACAAGTTATTGTTTCTCTTTATCTAGCCTTGATGAGTCCCCATCTTGACTACTCTGTGCAAATCTGGGCGCCAGGGTTTCTTGGTGATGAGGAGGAGTTGAAGGGGTTCCAGAGGCGAGTGACCAAGATGTTACCAGGTCTATGGAATGAACCTTAAGAGAACTGATTGAAGAATTGTGGATTGCAGAAACTGGTTGATAGGTGGAAAAGGGATGATAGGATTGAGACACAAAGTACTGAGGGGTTTTACCATATTAATTCACAGGAAATCTTTCAGGACAGGTCTGGAATTGGGAGAACTAAGGGGCCATCCATGGAAACTGATTAAGAGTGTAGTTAGCAAGGGTGTTAGAACTGGTTTTTTTTTTTTTTGCTTGGAGAGTGGTAAATGAGGGGAATAGATTGCCAGAGTCTGCTGTGGGTGCCATGACTGTGAATGAGTTCAAAGCAAAGTATGATAGATACTGAGCAAATGTTGGATAGTACTTGATATGATGCAATAATAATAATAATAATAATAATAATAATAATAATAATAATAATAATAATAATAATAATAATTATTATTATTATTATTATTATTATTATTATTATTATTATGCACCCAATGAAGTCTTCTAGAAAGACATAACTAGTAGTGCCTTTGGAAATAAATTAGTTATTTTCTATTTTATCATTCGGCTATATAGTCATATAAGTATTATTTTTTAAAGATGTACAGCAGCAGTGAAACCTAATCTATAAAAATTTTAAGCATATTCAATCTTCTCCCAATAGTTGCATTTTACAATAATGTAATGCCGAGAAAAACAAATTACTGGCTTTTACCAAATATTAAAAAATAAAAATAAATAAATAAATAAAAGAGAGCATTTAAGAAATTAAATACGATATTAAAATATAACAGAAATTATAAAATATTGAAAAGAAATAAAAAAACTTGTCTAATGCATTTTTTCTAGAGAATTTAGTTTTTAATATATTATTCACTATCATTAAATTTCTGAAGTAATGTCAAGTAAGTAGTACAACTCGGGATGTCGATGATTGTATTCTCGTAAGCTCTCAGGTCAACTTATGAACTTTCATGGTTTCTACAAACATTCGGCTTTGAAATAATGTTGGATCTAATATCCGCTTTAACTATTTAATTTTATATCGCCGAAATGAAGCCGTATGGCTCTTTCTTTTAGTAATAGACAATTCCGCTGATCCCAGATGTAGTCCAACACCAGAGCAACTCGTTGCAAAGGTGGAGAAAGCTACACGCGTTTCATCCTTTCATAAACCAGGAATATCTGGAATTGCGCGCTGTTCTGAGTAGTTCTCAGAACGGCGGTATCGCAGTGCTTGTGTTCAAGTAACCCTTATTTTATTGAATAATGGTCTCAAAGTACAAGAGTAGTGATGCTGGCAATTCAGATATGCCAAAGAGAAGCCTAAAAAAAAAAAAAAAAAAAAAACGTGAGCTGAGGTTGCTAAGATTCCATTCACATTCAGATACTTTTTATTACAGTATGTCATCATCATACGTATCAAGGATTTAGGCCTAGTATGGCCTGTTCCGGCCTTAGACGTCATCGTTGAATCGTTTAAGAGGACGTCCTGGTTTTCTTTTTCCTAATGGCTTGTACTTTAAGGCTTGTTTTGGTAATCTTTCTGTTTTCATTCTTTGAACGTGTTCCATCCATCTATGTTTATATTTTTTAATTTTTTCCATTACTGGTTCTTGGTTTAATTCTTTCATAATATCTTCGTTTCTTTTGTGATCAAATAGGGTATACTTTGCAGTTTTTCTCATAAACTTCATTTCTGCTGTTGTTAATCTTTCTTTGTCTTTTTGTTTTATTGTCCAGATTTCGCTTCCATACATTAAGACCGGTAGGGCTAATGTATTGTATACTTTTAGCCTGGTTTGTTTTTGAACTAGGTTTGGTTTAAATATAGAGTTAATTACTCCTGTTATTTTTAAATATTTTGCAATTTTTATGTTTATATCTTTTTCATTTTCATATGTGATCATACATCCTAGGTAGTTAAATGAATTCACCTGTTCTAAGATCTTGTTATCTAATACTATTTTAGTTCTTCCTGGATCTTGTCCTTTAAAGGCCATACTTTTTGATTTTTCCGTTGATATTATCATACCATAATCTTTGGCTATCTCATTTAGATTTAAAATAGCTTTCTGTAAGTTATCTTCAGAATTTGTAATTATTATTTGGTCGTCTGCAAAGAGGAGAGTGTTTAAGTTAACTGTAGGTGAAAGTTTAATTCCTTGATGTAAATTTTTATTCCATTTTATTATTATTTCATTTAAGTAGATATTAAAAAGAGTTGCTGAGAGGGGACATCCCTGTCGGACCCCTTGGTTTATCTCTCTTGTATATGATAGCTCATGATTTAATCTTATTTGTATTTGATTATTTTCATATATACTTGTGACAGCTTTTAGGATATTATTTGGTATTTGTCTTTCTTTTAATATGTTAAATAATATGTTTCTTTTAACTTTGTCAAATGCTTTTTCAAAGTCAATAAATGCAATATGTGTTTCTAAATTATATTCTCTTCTTTTGTCTATTATTAATTTTAGGCAGAAGGCTGGGTCTGTACATGATCGTCCTTTTCTAAATCCATTTTGTACCTCTAGAATAAAGTTTTCGGAATATTTCATTAGTTTGTTATTTAAGATTCTGCTGTATATTTTGTAACATGAATTTAGTATACTGATACTTCTATAGTTTTTAGGGTCATCTCTATTACCTTTCTTAAAGATAGGAATCACAATTGCTTTTTTCCATTCTATTGGGGGGATACCAGTTGAGTAAATTTTATTTAAAAATAATAAGAGTCTTCCTTTGAATCTTGTTCCTGCGTATTTATATAGTTCTGAACCTAGCTTATCTTCTCCCGGTGATTTTCCGTTTCTTGTTTCTTTCAGGCTGATTTCTAATTCTTCTTCAGTTATTTCCTTTTCATTTTCGTTAATTGTTTGCCAGTTGTCTTTTTAAAAATATTTGTCTGTACACAGTTCTGTGTAGTAATTTAGAAAATCTTCTAATTTCAATTCAGTGTTTAATTTTGTTTTCTTTGGTATCTGCATTTAGGTGTTTCAAAATCTTATATACATTGGGTCTTATTTTATATAAATCATGTTCTAAATTAGAAACAAATTTATTCCATGATTCTCTATGTCTTTTCTGACTTCAATTTTAGCTATGGCTCTTATTCTTTTATATTCTATTTCATCTTCTAATCTCTTACTGCTTAACCATTTGTGATAGGCTTCTTTTTTCTTTTTGATTATTTCTTTGATTCTATCATCCCAGATCTTCAGTTTTTTTCTTTTATTGAATTTTTTGGTCTTTCCTAAGCTTTCATTTGCTGCTGCATTTAGTATCGTTTTTATATTAAGCCATTCTATTTCTATTTCTTCATTTTGTTTTATTTTATCTAGATACTGGTTAATTCTTTGTTCATATAGCCATTGTACATTTGTGTCATTCAATAGTCTAGTTTTATAAACAAATATTTCAATTTTTCTTTCTGTTCTTGTTACTTGTAGCCATTTAGGTGGTAATCTTAATTTTATTTTAACAAGGAAATGGTCACTGCTTATTTCATATCCTCTGTGAATTCTAACATCTAGTGAAAATTTTGATGTCTTTTCATTTAATATGAAGTAATCTAATATTGATTTCCATCCTCTTGCTGCCCAAGTATATTTATGTATGTCTTTATGTTTATAGAAGGAATACATTATTTTTAGGTTATTATAAACTACAAAGTCAATCAATTTTTTACCATTTCTGTTTAGAGTGTGTTCTCCATGTATTCCTATATTATTATTAATTTTGTGTTTCCAATTCTTGCATTTAAGTCTCCTGCTAAAATTATGTAATCATTTTTATTTATTTTATTATATATGTTTTGTAGCTGATTATAAAAATCAATATTATCTTGTTCTCTTCCTTCTTCTGGGGCATATAAACCAATTATTGTTAAATAGCCTCTATCTATTTTTATTCTAGCTTCTATTATTCTTTCATTCCATAATTTATAATGTTTTAACTGTTTTGAAAGGGAGTTATGAATCCAAATCATGACTCCTGCTTGTGCTCTTTGGTCTCTGTCGACTCCACTGTATATCACATTAAAATTTTCAGTTCTCATAGTTCCTTTTAATTTCTTTTTTGTTTCAGTGATCACTGCTATTTTAAAATTTCTTTCATTTAATAACTGGTCTAATTCTATTTCTTTATATGCTATTCCTCTTACATTCCAGTTTGCTATGTGTATTATATTTTGTCGTTTCCATTTTCGTTTTCCCTTTTCCATTCCAGGGTCGTTTCCCATAGATTCAATCAGATTATCTTTTTCTGTCAGCTTACAAGTATGGTTATGTTCTCCATATCAGGGGACTAGCCTGACGATGGAATAGTTCAGTGGTAGGGCTGCTACCTTAAGGCTTCTGAACTCGCCTTCTTCCGAATTTAAACCCATAGGAGGAATAGGGTATATTGAAGGGGAAAGGGTAGATTATAGAAGAAATATAGTAAGGTTTATAGAGAGGACATAGTTTTAAGGCCAGAAATGAAAAGACCCCATGGCCCTCGAGTACTCTAATAGCACAAGGGTCATAAAGTAAGAAGAGTTGGCTGATAAGGCCTTATAGGAAAGATTTAAGTAAGTGGGTCTTCCTCAAAGTAGAAGAAGGAGAGGATAGATCCAGCTCGGGGCCCATGGGAGTGCCGCTTCCCTTACAATCAAGATGATTGCCCCTTATGGCCCTGTTGGTCCACGAGTCCTTATTCAGTATATTCGGACCACCCCACCATATATATATATACACACACACGCACGCGCATGTACACTCACACACATGGTGGGCTCCCCTATCCGCCACCCAGGGGACGCGCTCTCTAGGGGTTACAGGGTCCCCTGAGAGATTACAGTATGTTGTTATAATTATTCTATTTCATTATTAGTTATTGTTGTTAATCTCCAACTGTGCCTAATTTATACATTAAACTTTATCATAGGTATGCGTATAGGAAAAAAACATAGTGTGCATAGTTTTAGGTACTATGTACCTAAAACTATGTACACTATGTTTAGGTCTCGGAACGTATCGCCCGCGAATTATTCTGTATTAAGGACTGTGAAAAACATAGAGTCTATTCTTCAAATTAAAGCATTTAACGAATTTTTTTTTATTTGATGAGTTTGAAGATATTGAAATAGGGCTCGGAAGCCATATTTCAATATCAATATCTATTGTAAAATGGGATTATGATCAATTTTCAAAGGTTTCAAAGAAAAGAAGAGTAAAATGCGTTTATTCAGAGTAGATATTTAATCTACAATGATGAGCTTCAAAGTACAGGTAACCCTAGTATAACGCGGTACTTATACCACGCGGTTTCGACATAACGCGGTCTGCAATTTGTAATAACCCTTTATCTTTTCATATATTTTTCACCGTGCGACTTAAAAATCAAATTTTATCTTTGTTAAGTTTGCCCGTATCGCGCATGTAGTTATAAGTAGCGAATTTGTATTAGAGGAAATACCCTTTAGCGCGCATGTACGTCAATTGTTTACCGCAGCGTTTCCCAAATGGTTGGTCACGCCCCGGCACTAAGTCACGCAAGCTAAATACCGGGTCGCCTTAAAAAAACTCTCGAAAACCTAGGTGTTCCGTTTTTGGGTTTTCTTTTTTTCACGAAGCTCTAAAATACAAGTAAATAGCGTCGTGTTTCACAAGTAAACATCGGTAAAGTGGATATTAAATGCAACATTATTTCAAAGCCAAATGTAGAAACTATGAAAATTTCGTAAGTTGACCTGAAAACTTACGAGAGTACGGTCATTGGCATTCCCGCGTTGTCTTAGCTATTAAGTCAAATAGGTAGTGCAACACAGTGATGTCGATGATTGTATTCTCGTAAGCTTTCAGTTCAACCTACGAAACTTTCATAGTTTCTACAAACATTCGTCTTTGAAATAATGTTGGATCTAATATACACTTTAACAATTTAATTTTACATCGCCGAAAACTATAGCCGCATGGCTCTTTCTTTTAGTAATAGACAGCTCCGCTGATCCCAGAGGTAGTCCAATACCAGGGCAACTCGTTGCAAAAGTGGAGAAAGCTACACGCACTGTGCATCCTTTCAAAAATCAAAAATATCTGGAATTGCGCTCTGTTCTGAGTAGTTATCGGTTATCAGATCGACTGCCGCGGTATCGCAGTGCTTGTGTTCAATTTTACTTATTTAAAAAACATTTAGAGAAGAACTTATTAAGGAGATTTTATTATTAAGGAGATTTATGAGAAGAACTGCAAAATACACATTATTGGATCAAAAAAAAGGAACGAAGACATTTTAAAAGAACTAAAATAAAATCAATAGAAGAAAAACTAAACAATTATAAACAAAAATGGATTGAACATGTAAACGAATGGTCAACACCAGACATCCAAATACTAAACTATAAGCCCATTGGAAAGAGAAGGCGGCGTAGACCTCAAAAAAGGATATTGGATGGATAATGAGACCGGAACAGACCAATATGGTCTATACCCGTAATTAGTGTTATGATGATGATGATGATGAAAAATATGAGTGGTAACAAATCGGCAGGTTGATATTAAATATTCGTAGTTACACTGGTACTATGTTCTCTGTTTTTATTATGATGTTGAAACTCCAAAAGGGAATTTATATTTTCCTCAATTAAAACAATAATATCAGGTACGCATTCCCCCCCCCCCCCCCATTCTGGAGCCACCACAGCGCAGTTGGTATAGAACAAGGGTGTTCAACCGGTCGATCGCGAGCGATTTTTGGTCGATCTCTTGTGTATTCCTCCTTATTTACAAATTTAATTAAAACTGAAAACATAATATTTTATTTATCATTATTTTATATTATTTTTAATCCGCTTTAAGTGTATTGCTATTGTTTATTTATTTTTCGTTAAAATTGTCAAATCAGTAATTTTCTTATAAGTCCTGGTAAATGAATTAATTTGGATCAGTGGAAGTCAAACAGCGAGCGAGCTGAGTGAATACGATTATAAGCAAAGTGTAAAAACTAGATTGTAGCTTAAATATTAAATATTCCAAAGCACATTACATCGATTTTTTCACTTAGGTTAAGTCCCATGTGAATATTCTAAAAAAATAAACTTTGTTTGTCTCGGTATAGTTTGTATTAGATGTTTTTGTAAATAACTCTTTTGAAGCTAACTGTATAAACTGCTTTAATAAGAATATGTTGGAGTGTTAAAAACAAAGGCAATGTTTTTGTTGCCGAATGTACATGGCGGCATTAGAAAGATTGTTATTGAAACTTGTATGTATGAGAAAGGTTTGCAGGCTCTAAGTGTAAACATCTCCGAAGTCAGTCAGAAAGAGTTCAAACAACTTTCCGATGGCCGCCAACCTACAATCAAAAGAAAGCGGAGGAGAACAAAAGGCGCCGAACTTGAAACTTAAGATGAAAGACTCATACCGATTCGGGTTGCCAAACTTCATGCGAGATCTCAGAGGAGACCTACTAAAAAGGGACTGAAGCAAGCAGAAGGGATCCCGGTTCCAGAATTGCTGTCAGAGAGAGGAGGCCGCCCGGTCCAGAGTCACCGTCAGAGAGATTGCACGGATCCACGTTGCTTGAGAGAGGAGTTTCCCGCTTCCAGAAAGGAGCTTCTCGGTTAGAGACGTCGCTAGAGAGAGACTACTTCTAGTCTGCAGACAAGGTTTCAAATAGCCGGAAGGAAGAGTTCCAATTGCTGGAGAAAAGTTTCCAGGCCAGTTTAATGTCAGACATTCACCACTGTGTTGCGTTTTCATTACAATTTGATGAATTAAAATCATGGATCCAAGGGGCCATGGCCCCTCCCAAAGAAAAAGGGAAAAAAAAAACACTATGAAATTTTCAAAACATCTTTTTCTGATTAAAATTTATTATTTTATTTATGTTTTGTCGTGTCTTCTATTTCCATACTACTTATGAATTAGCGATCATTGCAGATGCTCAGTCATAAGTCGTATGCGATGCGTAGTGTGTATTCTCAAATCGCCTCCCCCCCCCCAAGATTAAAATCCTGAGTCTTATATTTCTCCTTTGTAGTTCCGTATGTAACGTTTTCTAAATGGAACATTCATAAACTTAGCACTTCCCAAGTGAGTATTTCATGGTTACTGTCACCAACTGGAGACAGAATAATCATGTCTTTAATTGCAATCCCCTCAGACACTAGAATACTCATTGACCTCGAATTCCTTCTGTCACATGCTGCTCAAGAAAGTTGTCTCGCAAGAGCTCAATAAATTCAGTTTCATTCTTCTAATTTGATTTTTCCTTCTACCCAATCAATGTTTGAATAATTAAAGTCCCTCAATATGTGCGTTTTATTTCTTATCCCTTTAGTTAGGTCCATCTGTACTGAAATTTTCACAGAAGCGTACATACTATTTGAACTATTTGACTGGTAAAAGTGCTAGCCGGGGAAGAATCTTTTTTCAAAGTAACTTCCATGTGGAAATGATTGTGCTGAATTACTGAAGAAGAAGAAGAATAGCCTAAAAGGCTTCATTTCGGCGATTATATTTTAATAGAACTAGGAAGGTATTACAATCACCGAAATGAAGCTGGCGATTTTTAATATATCAATCATAAGAGTTCACTTATGATGAATTCAACTTTTTGTAATAGGATTGTTATAGTATTAGCAGAGGGTTTTGCTTTCTGAAGGGATTTCTGCTGGTCTTTGATGAGAACTAACAGTCCCAAACAGCAGCCGGATCAGCGAAACCTAATCAATGCATTAATAAATGGAGAACATACGGGCTCCTGGGTAGAGTGCATGTCTTTTTAAATAGTGCAAGCCAAGTCAACTCCGAGAAGAATTGGAGAAGGAACCGATGTTGAAGAATATGTTCTCATAAGGTTTCTAGTCTTTTTTTTTTCTTTTTTTCGAAACTTTCTTTACGATTCTGATGAAATTCACAACTTCATCAATTTTGCGTATCGGCGGTCCTGTCAACAGGCTACGAGTTTGAATTCCGCACTGGGCTCGGATATTTTTGATAGGCTTTAGGTAAGAAATGAATTTCATTGCCCAGTGTGAAGTCGCCACTATGCTTAAGAAGTTCTGTTTGGTCTCTAAAGCAGGATTTTCGGGTTATGTAATAAATAAATAAATCTGTGGATGTGACAGATTCGCCGGTAGCTTTCATAGAATGCAGACGTGATTTCTAGTACAGTACTCCCTATTGTTAGTGACCCGCGCGACCCTTACTCCGACCTCCAAGCTGCAGGCCGCTGAGGAAGACCGAAGGTCAACCGTAGCTTCGCAGGCGAATGCGAAGGTTAACTAAGAAGGAACTGTAAGTACATCTTTGTTTCAACCATCTCCTGATATGAATAGCATAATGAATAGAAATAACGGTGCTGAACCTAAAGTATATAGCGAACAAGAATTTTCTGAAGGTTTTTAACTCGCAGGACCTATTTAAAATCGCTAAACTTACCACTGGAAATAGACTGGTCTAAAACTGTAATTATTAAATGTGATGCATGCTTACACCGAGGATGACATAATTAAAAGTCTTACGAAAAACAAAGTTACAGGAAGTGATGTGTGGCATTTAGGTCATCTAAAATACAATTATGTTTTTCTACTGTCGTTCAAACAACTGACTGTTAAAGAACGAATTGCTAGCATACGGAACATCCAAGTGATGAATGGCACCTGTGAAATTAGTAATATAAATGCATGTAGGAAATTAGAAATTTTAATACACTGGATGCCACCTAACATCCCAAATCACTTGGTTGCTCTCCAATTTGAAAGATTTGGAAAAATAGAATTTCTGTTTCCGAATTTCTGGAAAACATATCAACAATTAAGAATGATGACTGTCTGATGTTCTAAGTAACAACAACAACAACAAAAAATGGTTACAGAACTCAACGAAGGTGCAAAAACTGACGACATCCCGTATATTATACGAGTGAAGAAGGTTATGGGAATAGTAGTCGTCCCAGGAAGGCCGCCATCCTGCTTCCGCTGTAAAAAAATCGGACATCTACGCAGACACTGCAATGAGCCGAAATGTGACAAGTGCAACCGCATTGGTCATGCAGCAGATCAATGCAAGGGTAGCAGGTACGCTTCCATATTGAGGCAAAACGAAGAGTCCCCAGACATGGAAGAGGATGTGCAAGACACAGATTGGCAAAACAAAGGCAAAGAAGAAAATAAAGAGAATAACAACGGAAGCAACAACTCATCAACAGACAGGGAAGAGAAAAAACTTCACATTACAAAAAGGCAAGAAAACCACTCTTCAAGAAATGTTCATATCAAACGATAAGGGGGGGGTGGAAGCAGAGAAAATGAAATTCACCTTGAGCCATTAACAATATTACTGGAAGAGATTAGTGGAAAGAATTGTACAAGTGATAAGCAGGGAACCGCAAATGAGTCATAAATAATCCCTAATCCTAAATTCCAAGGGGGAAACAAGTAACAAATCGCCAGCAATACTAAACGTAGCTTCTAAAACGCAGTGAAGAACAAAAATTAAAAGTCACGCCGAATATTACCAGAGCCAGAAGCAAAACAGAAAAAGATAAAAAGAAAGAAATAAAACCCGAACAATTGTAACATTTGTAACAGAACAAATCTGAACCAAAATGAATTTAATGAGCCTAAAGTGTAACTAAATAAGTACCAAAGAATGCCAAAACCTACTGATGAATGAAATTTATAAAAAATTGCCGGACATCATAATGCTGCAGGAAACAAGAATTCACGCGTCAGAGCCAGTAACACGACTAGTAAAAAAGACTCCTCTACATTCTAGTAAATGAACCTATCAGCAGTAGTTCTAGTGGAGGAGTAGCTACCCTTATCAAAAGGACAACACACATGCAATTGCTGTCCCACGAGGTCTTTGTCAGGTACAGAACTCTAGAAGTTGGCATTCAACTTGAGAATAACATAATAACCTTAATGAATGTATACGGCCCAACAAAACGTGAAGATAAAACTACATTTTCGCAGATAATCAAAGAAAACCTGCATATGAAGAACATAGCAGTAATTGCAGGTGATATGAATTTCGTGAAACAGCCCTCCATTGATCAGGAGAAAAGGTCACCATCGCCACAGAAAGGACACACCAAGACCTTTGTAGATTGTGGGCTAACAGACACCTCCAGATTCCTGCATCCAAGAAAAAAGGAGTTCACACACTTCGCTCCAGGGAACGCCTCAAGAATCAACAGGATTTACCTGTCCCAATATAGAGGCTTCACTGCGAGTAATGTTGAATATATCCCTATAACTTTCAGCGATCACTACATGGTAATAGCAGAATTTCAACCTTCCCTCACAAGGAAAATAAAACCAAATTCGTCAACAGAAATTTCCCACTGTATAAATTTAACCAGAACTTAACGAAAGATGAAGAATTCAACAAAAAAAGTACAAAATATAATATCAGACATTGAAAAAATAGTCAATCCAATCATAGTCTGGGAAACCTTCAAAATAAAAATAAAAAACGCAGCCATAAAAATTAGCACTAAAAGGAAACACCAGCAAAACCAAGAAAGAGAGGCAGAATCTAAAGAAACTATCCAGCCTGTACTACATGGATTGAACCAAACCGGAAGTTAAACAAGAAATAAATCTAATTAGAAACATAATTAAAACGCAACAACTTCAGGAAATTGAAGGAGCATGGCTCCGCTCTCGGTTAAGAACCATAGAAAATAATGAGGGCAAAATAACCACAGCTTGGATTTTCGAAAAGCGGAATTACGAAAGAAAGAGAATAGAATGCATACACTACGATGGGAAAATTATTCAAGAAGATACGGAACTACTGCATGCGATTCACGAATACTTCGCAACACTGTTCTCGAAAAAACAAAGCGAGGAATTGGACAGAAACAAATTCCTCTCCTTCATACCTAGGATAACCCAGCAGGAGGCGGAAGAAATTGACGTCCCCACAACAGCAGCAGAATTCAGGCAAACAGTAAGGCATTTACCAGAGAAGAAATCCCGAGGAGAAGACGGTTTTACAAACGAATTTTACAAGCACTACTTTCAAAAATTCAAGCATTTATTTATGAGAATGATGCAAGAAATATACGAAACACAAATAAAGCCAGACAGATTCAGCACAGGATACATCACACTTATCCCGAAAACTTCAGACAGAGAGAAATTTAAAGGCATAAAGCGATGGAGAGGGATAATTCTTTTAAACACCGACTACAAGATCATCTCAAAAATCCTATTTAATAGAATACCTACAGAAATTAATATCGCCAGCACAGACTTGTGCAATTAAGGGGATAAACATAGCAGACACAATGACTCATTTAAGATCAGTATATGAGTACTATACTCTGACCTGAAAACCCTGTGTCCTACTAGGCTTGGATATAGAAAAGGCGTTTGACACCATAAGCCACGTATATATATTCAAAGTTGTAGAGGAAATGGGATTTGGCCCAAAATTTAGGAACTGGCTGCAAACCTTCTACGAGAATGCAGAAAGTCAAGTAATCGTGAACAGGAAGCTATCCACATCTTTTAAAATGAAATGCTAGGTGAGACAAGGAGACTCCCCTCTCTATGGCTGTCTTCGTCCTTGCACTAGAACCAGTCATCAGAGCGATCAACTCAACCAACGGACTCAAAGGAACAAACATTCACTGGGAGAGCCAAGCAAAAATAACAGCATATGCTGACGACATCATATTAACACTAGAGACGGAAATATCAATAGAAGAGTCAATGAAATTACCAGAGGCTTTTTCAAGTGCTTCTGCCCTGAAAGTAAACCTGATTAAATCTCATTGCATGCTAATAGGAAAATGGGAAAAGAAACTTGAAATTCCTCAAGGCATAAGAATTCAGAAATATTTCCCGGTTCTGGGAGTTAAAATAGGCGCCCCAGAAACGTATGAAGAGCAGTGGAAAGAACTCCACGCAGCTGTTGTGTGGAAAATAAATAAATACCATGCCCCCAAGACAACTATCTTTAAGAGGAAAAGCACGAATATGCAATATATATTTATCCTCTCTCCTCTGGTACAAAGTAAACAACATCCCTTACCATGGGCAATGGGCAAACAAGATCCACAGGCTGTGTGCCACCTACATCTGGGGCTCTCGGTACGAACCGATGAGGAGAACAACACTCTTTCACGGATTAGAAGCTGGAGGTCTAGGTCTACTTAATATCCACTTAAAAACAATTATCAACAGAGCGAAGACCGCAGAACAGCAAACACTAAGTCATACCACGGATATGCAATAGCATTCCTGCAGAAATGCCTTCCACACAAAATAATCAGCACTATGCCGGAGATCCGTGGAACAGTTCCCAGTATGTTTACAGAGATGGCCGGAGGAATATGTATTTGTGACAGAGCGCATCAGCACTGAAACCTTAATAAGGCAAAAAACAAAAGCAACATACTACAAACTAAGCAGAACAGCCTTTCCCATACCACAACATAGAGAATTTACAAGAGGAAAAATCACACTCAGTCTCCGGTATTAAGCAATATCTTCAAGCTACCAATACATTCAAGATATAAAACTTTCTTCTTTAAAGCTCACCATGTCTGCCTACCAACCAAGATGTGGATAGTGGCTAAAGGTATACCTCTTGAAGGGAAGGGCATGCAACATATTAGTTTTCCCGGAACCGGAAGCACTATACCACCTAATGTTTATTGCAAACAACCAGAAGTAACTTGGAAGACCGTTAAAAGATGGCTTCCTGAAATCCAACAATCAACGAGGAAATATTATTCTGGCTAAAAGGAAAACATATAAATAGGGTGCAGACAATAGTTCTAATCCTAACGATGTACGCAATTTGGGCTCACAGGTGCGACCAAACGTATGGAAGAGAAGACAGTCCGGGAAACATATCGAAACTACATCACTACATCCAGGAAGAGATCGCACATTCAGTCCAATCTAGAAGAATGACGACAGAAGAATGGGCACTCTTAACCACCAACCTTACACCAGACGAACCCTCCAACCAACAACAGAATGACTCCATCATCACCCCCTAGTGGAAATAGTGCAAATCTGAAGTAAAATCGGAAGAAAAACTCCTAGCTCTCCACTTCCATCAGAAGAAACAGCGTCTGAATCATGTGAAACAGATCGCCTACCGCAGGAAAAAGAGTGTTCTCCTACCTCAATGGAAATAGTGAACTCAGTGTTACAAGTTTAACTGAAAAAAAAAAAAAAAAACTATCAGGAAAACTACAAGATGCCAAATTTCACTACGTGAAAGCTTTCACGTAGTGAAATTTGGCATCTTGTATATATATATATATATACCATCTGTACAGTGAAATAACATATATAATATTAAAGATACCAAGCAATTTTATAAGCTAGGTTTTAATCCTCTTTTCCCAAGTAAGCAAACAGACAAGTCAAGTTTGCGCTTGCATGTAGTGCAAGTCTGAGCAGTGGCGTAGCTAGAGTTTTTGCCGCCCTTCTCAAGACACACCAAAAATACTACAAAAAAGTCAAAAAGAAATAGCATTTCTGACAATCTGAGGGTTAGTCACCGTCACCGCTGGTAAGACTGGCTGGCGTTTTCGCCGTAAACTCCCAAACACGCAGCAGTATGATAGATTTGTTTAAATCTAAACTCTAGACCAGGGGTGGGCAACTTGTGCATTTCTCACGTACCAACCGAAAATTTGGGGAACATATTATTATTTGGTGTCTTTTAAGTATTGAGAAGACCTTTTCAAATAATCAAAAATCACACTAGAATGGTAAAATCAAAGAATATTGTAAGAGTGATTATTGTAAAGATTGAATGAATGTAAAAATTAGTGACAGAATGTTTACTTAAAAGTCCTTCTATCCTGTTGATAGCGTGAATATTTTTTTATTTATATAATCCTAGCTGCCATATAAAGCCACACAATTTTTAACATTCAGCAAAACAGTCAACAATAATTCTGATTTTTTTTTTTTTTTTTTTTTATAGAGATCAATCAGACATATGTTTTTCACGTTTCCCAATATATTGCAGTGCACAATCTCATAATCGTTTTACTTGTGACAATAAAAGAAAATAAAATTAAAGATATAATTCTATTACTTCTTAATCCCTTACGAGTAATACATAAAAATTACAGATAAATTGTTATTTTACCTATATAATATATTAAACAGAAGTTAATCTTTACCATTTTTAGCAAAAAACATTAAATCAAAACTAAAGAAAAATAGTGGACATTTTATTTATTTAGTATCAATGAGACTTTTGCTGCTGCTGCATCATTAATGACAATTAATTTATATCAGGTTTATATTTTGTAGCTTTTAGAAATATGCATGCACTACTAGTTTCATATGTAAGGCTACTCCTATTACAAGACTTAATAAAGTTCATCACTGAGAACATTGATTCACAAGAATATGTAGATGCAAAAATTGATATTAATGCTGTTGCAAGGATGTTTAACATACAAAAGTTTCGGGAATAGCATTCCAAGTTCTTAGTATCCCTTTCCCCGCACTTCTCTCTCTGTTACTCCAGTCTCTAATCAATCCTTTTCAATATTTTCGAAGTCAACTTTGAAAACAAATTTCTGCCTCCAAATTGAGCTACTTTGAAAATCAATCAACTGCATTTCAAAATCAGACCGGTTTCGATCTTTATTGAGATCTCATCAGTGAGTAGCTAGACCAAAGTATAATACTAAGGGTATAGCAAAAAGAACTTATATATTTTGCTATTTACATCGCCGAAATGAAGCCTATTGGCTCTTTACTTTAAATAATTTATGGGTGCACCTTTTTTGACAATTCGTATAGCAGAGTATATAAGTTCTTTTCGCTATATCCTTAGTATTATACTTTGGTCTAGCTCCCCACCGATGAAGCCTCAATAAAGGCAGAGCCTCACGGGGACTCCGTGAGGCTCTGCTTGGGGATTGGTTTTTGCCTGTCTCTGAGTGGGGCCATCGTTGAGATTATGGCTCTGCTTGGTGATGGGGTGAGCCTGGCACTGGGTAGAGCCAATACTGAGAAGTTTTTCTCGGTGACGGGGTGAGCCTGTCATGGAGAGTGGAACAACGCAGTGTTCGGCGATCTTTAGGGATCGTCTTATTTTTAGAGCCGGTTTCACTTTTACATTCAATAAAGATCGAAACCTGTCTGGGTAGTGACCTCTCACCATAATGTAGAACATCATACATCTCCTAGGAGATGGGTTTTACATTATGGAAAATACTAAGAATAGCGACCAGAACTTTCTCCCCCTTTGCAACTAGTTGCCCTAGTTTGTACTACGTCTTGAACTACGTGCTTTAGCTTACGCTAGTAGGTGCCGATACGTTTATAGTTACTATATTCGGCATGAAACTCTTCGATTCCGATCTTTGAGTTTCTTATTCGGTTTTAAAACAATGTGGGATTTAATATCCCTTAATTTAAATAATTGAAAACTTTAGTTTCCGAAAATCCCCACATATATCTCGCACTACTATTTTTAGCTTTAATTTTAAGGAAAAAAAGTGCGAATTATAATCGAGTAAATACGGTATGTTTATGGCAATGTAAAGGAAATTTGCTTTTGTATTTAATAAGTCAAACATGTTAATTAACAATAAATACAGTACTCCCAATCCATATTTTAATGACTTATGATTTAATAAAATCCAAATCCAAATCCACTTTGAAAACGCATACATTCTTTACGAAACATGAAAAGATATATAATAATAATTTGTGAGTTCAACGTATCTCATCATTGGCCTGTGGAGTAAGATAGGCTGAGATTCAGCAGATAGTAGTAGAGGAAATAAAGATAGAGTGCATAGTGGTAGAGTAGATGAATGAGGCCTCAGCTGACCTGTTTTAGCTGTTGACCCCCCAGGGGTGCTTCTAAAACGGTCGTTGATTTTTCACTTTTAAAAAGGAAAAATCCTGAAAAGGAAAAAAAAGGAGAGACTAGGCAAACTTAACAAGTGTAAATAAATCTAAAGACTATGTGGAAGACAATTCTATAGAGGAATGAGTTTGCCGAGCAAACCCAGAACAGTATAACCAGGAAAAGAAGGGAGATGACCTGGCCCGGAAGACCCCGCCCTGAAAAGGGCTTGGGACCACCTCGATGTTGGCCTTCGCAGTCCGGGTTTGTTCAGGTCAACCCCAACCTGGGGACATAAAAACTTTCAACTGTGAAAGGACTAGACCTACCTGTGGGTTAAACGCTGATCAGGAAGGAAGATCGGGATAGCGTCAACACCTACAACTTGAAGGTGTTATAGGTGCAGACACAGCCGGATTCCCCCCTGTATGATCTGGCAGATGGTTGGTGGATCACACCATCTCCTCAGGAACCGCTCTTCTCCCCGTAAGTACCTTTCCTGCTCCAGGAAGCGGCGGAGGTAGGCTGAGAGACAGTTCTTAACACGGAGATAGATGCGATCCCCCTCGTTAAGAAGGTGTTTTTTCCTGGTTTTCCAAAGGTGGTGCTTAATCACATTTATTAGGAAAATCAGGTGTTTCTTGTTTTTGGTTACTGGGGGAGGAAACTGTAGAAATACTATTTCGGGGAATGTGAGCGCTGGGATCGCAAGCACCTCAGCCAGTCTGTGCCAAACACGCTGTGCTGGCGGGCAGTGAAAGAAGAGGTGCCCTACGGTTTCTATCGCACCGCAGACGTCGCAGAAGGGGTTGCATGGTCGCGGGTTGTAAGCTGATTTTACGAGTTTCACCGGGAGTCTGCCGTAGGCGATTCTCCAGGCTAAGTCCCGGTGAAATGGTTGCCCCCAGCTGTTTTTTATGTTGGTGAACAGCACCTCTTCGTTTGTGCCCAGATCGGGTTTTTCCCAGTCAAAGCTGTCAAAAATTTTCCAGTACAGCTTGTTTGGGCTGAGCTGAAGCACTCGAACTCCATCCGTTGCCAATTTTTTAAAAAGTTTACATATTGTGTAGTACCACTCAGGCACCGTCTCTGCACATGGTCCGGCGTGGCCAGTAATCCCGAAGTAGGGTAGGAAAAATCCTAAGAAGTATTTCATCAGATTGCCGGAAGGGTGATTTGATGCCAGTGCTTTCCGTATGGTCTGAGCAGCGTTGGTTAGGTGGCAGTATTTGAGGATTGGCAGGGCGAATCCCCCTTGTGTGGGGGGAAGATGGAGAAATGCCCTGCGCACCTCGTGTTTCCTGTTGTTCCAGAAAAAATTAGTGATATGTTTGTGAATGGCGTTGTCTTGTGTGTCTGTTATGTTTGTGAGGTTAATGGTGTGCAGTAACATTGGTTTTAGGACTGTTTTGATAACTGTTGCTCTACCTTCGAATGATAGGTAGTTGGGACTGAAGGGTTTTAGTTTTTCGCAACACATGTCTATTAAGTGTTGTGTTTGCAACACTGGGGTCTCTAGGAAGGGAATTCCTAGTATTGTTAATGGGCCGGTTGTGGGTTTCAGACCATACGGAAGACTGGCAGGGTCGAATTTCCCATAAATTTTGATTCTTGTTTTTTCTGGGTTGGTGTGAAGACCACTGAGCACGCTGAACTCTCGCAGTATGCCGAAGAAGATGTAAATCGATTCGGAATCCCTAAGGGTTCCGACAATGTCATCGGCATATGCGACAGTTTTGCTCTGTTTGGAGCCTAAGGGTAGCGGTATTCCTCTTACTGCGCGCGTCTCATCAATTTTTTTTAGAAGAGGCTCTAGTACTAAAGAGAAAAGAAGGGGGCTAAGGGGGCAGCCTTGCCGAACCCCTCTGCGTATGGGAATGGGTTCTGAAAGAAACCCATTAATCGCAATGTGCGTTGTTGTTTTACTGTACATGCTTTTGATTGCTTCCCTTACGCAGGCCGCCACTCCGACTTTCTCTAGGATATAGTGCAGGAAGTTGTGCTTTGCACTATCGAACGCTTTATCTAAGTCTACTGATACGAGTGCAAGTGGAAGTTCCTTATTCGTCACAAAGCGAAGAAGGTCTCTTATCAGGAAGAGGTTGAGCGCCATCGATCTTCCCGGAACTCCGTATACTTGAGTGCTGGTTAGCACATTCCCAATGCCCAACTTCAGACGGTTACAAATTACTCTTGCGAATAATTTGTAGTCTGTGTTGGTCAAGGAAATGGGCCTCCAGCTACCCATGCTATTTAGGTCTCTCCCTTTCTTGGGGATGAAAATTGTGTACCCGCTAACGAAGTCAGCAGGCACGTCACCAGTGAATAGGAAGCTGTTGAATAGTGAGACCAGGATAGGCAAGATGAAGTTCCAGGCTGAGCGATAGAGCTCAACGCCTAGCCCATCCAGGCCAGGGGTTTTCCGTAGCTTAAGCTGTTTATAGGCTCGAGTAACCTCTTCCGAAGTTATTGGTCTCTTTTGAAGAGTTCTGAGGTGTTCAGGCATGTTGTCAATGTTCCACACTCCGAAGTCGCCTGTCTCCTCAGCTTCGTCGGAATAGGTTCTCGTGTAATGCTGGGAAAATTGCCGCAGGATGTCTCCCGTGGTTGTTAGTGTTTGCCCGTTAGCATGAATTTGCCGAACCGCTTTCTCATCTTGTGCTGCTATGCGCTGCCGGTTATAAAAAGCGGCCGAAGGTGTTTCCGCCTGCCGGAGAAACAATCTGGTGCGAAAATCGAGCTCGGCGACTTTTTTTCGTCGAAGTGCCTCGAGTTCGATTTCCACGGCTTTAATAAGCGAATCGCTAGGAATACCGTTTCTCTGGTTAGCCCGGTACCACCCTAGCTCTCGGTACAGCTCTCTCATTTTTTTTCTTTGCGCGTGAGCTCTTTCTCTGGAGATGTTTTGGAAGAGCTCTTTTGCCTCGGTTTTGAACTGGGCCCACGCGTCCCAGTCCCAGTGGGCCCTTTTCCTTCCTTCGCATAGCAGCTGCAAATCCTTGCTATAAATTTTGGGGAAGCTTGGAGGCATTTTCCAGGGTCCTCTCGATGTTTCTACGACCTCGGGTAGTTCGATGTTCATAAGAACCATTTTATGGTCTGTTATCGAGCTACCAACCGCTATATGCCTGACCGAGATAACTTGTGGCCCAAGGTTCCTGGAAATATAGAGGCGGTCTAGTCGCGTTGCGACTCCCCCGCTCGCCCATGTGGTTCCCACTGTGTCTGGATTATGTTCCCTCCAGATGTCGATGAGGTCGACATTATCACAGCAGAGTTGCAGTTCCCTAGAGCCACCGGTACCGGAGTTGATGTTGCCACCAACTTTGTCAACTCTTGCGTCAGCGATGCAGTTCCAGTCCCCCCCGGCGATGATATACTGAGCCCCGTGTAAATAGGGTTCTATGGACATGAAGAACCCGCTTCGCTGGTGGGCGTTGTTGGGGGCATATACATTAAGGAAGCGGATGACGCTACCTCCAAACTTCCAGTCTATAGAGACTAGACGTCCTGCAGCATCTTTCTGTACATTGAAAAACCCGCCTAGAATAGGCTGACGAATAAGGATTCCCACCCCCCTCGCACAGCGCTCTCCGAAACACCAGAAGCTCTGAACGGGGAAGCTTCTGGAGAAGTTTTCTATGTCCCAGTACTGATAAAAATGCGTCTCCTGAAGAAAGAGTACATGAACCTCATGCAGTAAGATTAGGCTCCAAACAGCGCGTTGTGCATTGACGGAGCGCAGACCGTTAATGTTGAGAGTGGCGACTCGAAAAGTGTTGTTCATTTTAGTGGTGTAGTTATAGGGCGGGACAATTAGAATTTTAGTGTCTCTTCGGTAACTATTTTGATTAGTGCTTGGTATAGCGCTGTGATGTCGCAGTCATGTAAGCCCATATTGGCGGCTAGAATGGAGTTTCTAAAGGAGTTTTGTTCCTCATTTAGAATATCTGGCACGGCAAGTTTGTCCCATTCCAAGCCAACACAGGGTTTTGATGAACCCTTTGTGTAGTGGGCATAGAAGTGTGGCTCGCCGTTTTTCTCTATGGCGTTGTGGATTCTTTCGAACCCGTCCTGGTCTTTTTGGACATGGTGGAGAATAGTATCTCCCCCTGGAATTATTTTAGGGAATGGTGCTGGGGTGGGTTCTGTTCCTGTCGTGGGGAGGGTAGTAGGGTTTCCGCCCATAGGCAACCTTTTAAACGAAGCTTGTTCGTCTTCTACCTGTTCCCTTTGACGTTTTGCTGTAGAGGTGTCCATTTCCTCTGTGGCAGATGCTGTGGTTGTATCTGCGTTCGTGGTGGTGGGGGGAACGCTGGCTGTTGAATTTTGGCTTCTGTACTTTTTGGTTTTACCCAGTGATACTTGTTTGAACCCCTCTTGTTTGCCACGTTTGGGTTGGGCTGTTGATATCGGTGGCGGGGGCGGGGTGGGTATTTTTGGTGGTTCTGTGTTGTCAGAGCTAAGGGGGGGAGGAACGGGAAGTGGTTGTATCGCACCCCCCATTCGTTCTGCTGATGTTCTGTGTTGACACACATTGTAACTGTGGTCTTTTTGGTGGCATTTCTTGCAGGGGTTGGTGCAATGTGGTAGTAAATGGCCAGATTCGCCACAATTGCTGCACTTGGCCCTGGCACATTCTGCTCCCAGGTGTTCGTGGGAGCCACACCTGTAGCATTGCTTTGTGACACCTGGGTAGTTTACCATGACTTTTTCGGAGCCGATGGTGACAAAGTTCGGAACAGGAGTTTTCATCTCCATTGTGAAGATGACCACTCCTGATTTCCAATCCGGGTAGTCGACATCAGTGCCCCGTTTAATGTTCTTAATTGTGCCCCATTTAGCGAATGTCTTGTGGATGACGTCGTCGCTATTTTCTATATATTCGAGGGGGAACCTGTCAATTTTTACCGTTCTTAACAGGCTTCCCACTAAGAACGGAGTGATTTCTACGTCATTACATTTAAAACCCTCCAGCAGTTTGTCCCTAGTTGTGGTGTTTTTTACCACTACCTGGTATCTCCCTGCCCCGAAGGGGGTAAACCCGTAAATGTTTTCGGAACCTACTGCCTCACAAAGTGCTTTGCAGATATGTCTTTTGTTTAGGGCTGGGTCCGTTTGAAAACCGACCGTTCTCACCCTAGGAAGTAGTGAAGACATGTCGGTCTTAAGTTTGGCCACGGCCAAAAAAAGAACACACACACAAAAAAAAAAGGATATAGGATCTAGGGAAGAGAAGGATCGTGGTGGTAGATTAGTAAAAATACCGTAGGACAGGAAGGTTCTACAAGCAAAGAGAGAAATCCCGTAAGAACAAGTCTTACCAGCAAATCCTGTAGCTTAAGCCTAGCTACTAGCAGAAAGAGAAAAAAAAGGAGTGAAAGGAATCCAAAAATAGAAAAACAATCTTACCAACCACGATCGATCCGGAAAGAGCAGCTCTCATAGAGGGTCGCGTCCGCTGAATCCTGGAACTTTACTAGGGAATCGTCGACTCTAAACTTCATTGGCGAAAAAAAAAAAAAAAAAAAAAAAAAAAAAAAAAAAAAAAAGATTGAGGCTGGATGATACTATCCGAATTCTCTGCCTTTAGTGATCTTTGATTGATTATGGTAATTGAGGCGGAAGCTAAGTTTTGTTTTTAAGAGTGAAGTTAAGTTTTGTTTTGTGATTATTTGATGCATCAACAGCGTGCTCGATCATCAGAGCAGGTAAGACTTTTATTTTATTTTATCTTCAAAAACATTTTCCAGACCCTCTACTGTTCCCAGCCCTGTGCAGCACTCAGTGTTGAAGGGACAAGGCAGGTCCTTCCCCCACATCAAGTCTAGATTATGGATTCACCATATGAAGATCTCTCCTTCAAAGAACTTCTAGCTATCTTTCGGCAAATTGGTAACATCCTACACACCAAATGGCCAGGAAAGATAGAAGTTCATCAGATTATGGAGGTCGAGACAGAAGACCCTCAAACCTCCGAAATTTCTCCTAGCCTCACTCATGACAGCGTCAATTCCTCCGCTGCAGAAACTATCACAGATTCTAAGGATTACCAAGAAGTCAGCAGAAAGAAGAGAAAGAAAGGGTCTCTTGCTGCAGAACCTGAATCTGCACCTGAAATGGACACATCAGCACAATCTAGTGCAAGCACGGAGACAAATATACCGACACAGTCCAAAGAGCGGATCCCACCAGTAGTCCTGCGATCGAAGGAAAAATGGTCGTTACTCGCAGAGACGATGAAGAAAAGTAACATAAAGTTCTCGTCAGCCAAAAACACAGATGACGGAGTACGCATACAGCCCGAAGGAACAACGGACTACCGCCAGCTCACCAGACTTATGGACGATCATAAAATTCCCTACCATACTTACCAACTTAAAAGTGAAAAGAACCTCAAGGTAGTGATCAGAGGATTAGTAGAAAATATAACAACAGAAGAAATAGCTACTGACCTCAGATTACAAGGCTTGGAGCCAGTCAAGATTTCGCGAATGTATCGCGCAGACAAGCGCCCCATGCCTCTGGTCTTAGTAGAGATCAGTAAAGACCAGAGGGAAATTTATGATCTTAAAATAGTCTGCAACTTGGTCATCAAGACCGAGCCACTACGAAGAAAGGCATCGGCTGGTCAATGCCATCGCTGCCAAAAATTTGGGCATGCGCAAATGTTATGCAGAGCAGACTACAAGTGTGTGAAGTGCGGTGGCAAACATCCCTCGCACACTTGCGTCAAGCCAAAGACCACACCTGCTAAATGTGCGAACTGCAGTGGCCCACATCCTGCAAACTACAAGGGTTGCTCTCTCCACCCATCAAACCTTCAAAAGCCTAGACAGGAATTAACACAGCCCACTCAGAAAAATATTGTGAGATCTGTGCCTGAAATCCAAGTGCAAAAAGTCACACCAGATAAATCATATGCTTCTGTGGTTTCCTCGAGTAACATTAAGGTACTCCCTGCAACTAGCTGTCAAAATTCTTCAGCAATACTCGCTGCCTCACTTGGGGAGATGCTAATGGCCTTCAGCAAAACAAATCCAAGCCAGGCCGACACCAGCAAATTCCTTAGGAATACTCAAGCCATCTTCTCCATGATTAATGACTAACCCGGCTTTAACATCAAATTCTATGCAGATAATATTCTGGAATGCAAACGGTCTAAACAGCAAAATTTTGGAATTGCAGGAGCTTACAGATCATTTGCAAATTGATATTCTCCTCATTAACGAGACGCACCTACGTCCCTGCGATAATCCCAAACTCAGAAACTACTCGTTACTTAGAAATGACAGACTAAATGCCAGAGGTGGTGGCACTGCCATCTTTGTCAGAAGAAACATTCGCTATAATGAGACTAAGAAGATTACTACATCTAACCTCGAGGTGACAGGCATAGAAATTCTTACCAACAATGCAGGCAGCTTAAAGATGTATTCTGTATACAACCCCCCTGGCAAACCTCTACTCCCCTCTGATCTCTCTCAGCTAGTGGATACAAATGAAGCAGTAATAGTAGCAGGAGACCTCAATTCCAAGCATCCTTTATGGAACAGCAAAAGCTGTAACAACAACGGAATGATCCTCTACAACTTTGCCTTGCAGAGAAATATCGTTATTGCAGGCCCGATTGAGCCAACACATTACGGAGCGACCGGCAGACCTGATGTTTTGGATATTGCTATTTTTAACAATATTTCTCATCAATTCCGACTTCAAGTAGTTGACGAGCTAAGCTCAGATCACAATCCAGTACTCTTAAGTCTAGGGGAGGAACCTGAACTCATTCCCAGCCAATCCCACACAAACTTTGCAAAATTCAAGACTAAAATGAACACTATTATAGACTCAGTACCGACTATTTCCACCCGTGAAGAAATCGACGCGGCAGTCAACAATCTTGAATCTAAAATACAGGCTGGCTTATCCGCAGCTTGCTCTACTTCTACCCCAGCTCAAGTAAACTTACTTCCTGCAGAAATCCTTGCTCTGATAAGGAACAAAAATAGGCTCAGACGCCGCTATCACAACACGCTATCTCCGCAAGACCGTCAAGAACTAAACAGAGCGTCCAACCTCGTCCGTTACGCTCTAAAAGATCACAGAAACCAGCAATGGGAAAGAAAACTCTGTTCTCTCAAAACCGAAGATAATTCTCTGTGGAAGTTGACTAAAGCTCTCCGTACAGATCGCTCTAACATCCAGCCCATTCACGGAGAAAGAGGCCTTGTTTACAGAGATAACGAAAAAGCGGAAGCGCTCGTTCAAGCCCTGCAACTTCAGTGCCGTCCTAATTATGCACAAGCGGATCTAGTCTTCATAGAAAAAATACACCGTAAGGTACGCTCTGTGCTTCGGAGACCTTGTAGCTATGAAAATATCTGCCCCACCTCACCTAAAGAAGTCTATTCAATCATCAAGAAGCTCAAAAACAAAAAAGCCCCTGGTCCAGACGAAATTACCAACAAAACAATCAAGGCCCTCCCACACAAAGCTGTCATGCATTTAGTAGCGATTATCAATGCAATTCTGAGAATTAATTATTTCCCCTCAAGATGGAAACAAGCCGATATTTTCCTTATTCTCAAGCCTGGTAAAGCGCCTCAGATGCCACAGAGCTATAGACCCATCAGTCTTCTATCATGCCTAGGAAAAATAGCAGAAAGAGTCATTCTCAACCGACTTAATGAGGAGGTGATTAAAAATAACATCATTCCGAAAGAACAATTTGGTTTCCGTACTGGACATAGCACTACACATCAAATTCACAGACTGACTGAGTTCATCACTACAGGCTTTAACTGGAAACAGCACACAGGAGCTGTCTTTTTAGATGTTGCAAAAGCTTTCGATACAGTCTGGCACAAAGGTCTCATCTACAAATTAATTGCAGCCAACATCCCTCTTTATCTTACCAAAATTATTAACTCCTTTCTACAGGACCGTAAAATTCAGGTTAAGTTGCGTGGAATCAGATCCTCACTGAAAAAAATCACTGCTGGTGTCCCTCAAGGCTCGCTGCTCTCACCGCTGCTTTTTAACATCTTTGTTTCTGATGTTCCTAGCACATCACTAACCACTATAGCTAGTTATGCGGATGATATGGCTATTCTTAGCAGATCTCTCAGGCCTAATATAGCTACTCAGCGATTACAAACTGCAGCAACAAATTTAGAAGACTGGTTCAAAAAATGGAGAATATCTGTAAATGCCGATAAAAGCACTGCCATTCTTTTCACAAGAAGACAAGCATGTCATGTTGGAGAAGTTAAACTTTTTAACACAGCCATCCCATGGAGATCTAGCACCAAATATCTGGGCATTCAACTAGATAACCGTTTAAACTTTAACTCCCACATAGTTTATGCATGCAAAAAAGCAAACTCTGCAATTGCACAACTGTATTCTCTCCTCAATAGAAGAAGTCAAGTCAGCACTGATAACAAACTACGGATCTACAAAACAATTATCAGACCATCGTTAACTTACGGATCACCAGCCTGGGGGCACACCTCCCCCACAAACATCAACAAGCTACAAGTTATACAAAACAAGTGCCTCCGTATGATCTTCAACGCTCCGTGGTTTGTCCGAAATACTCTCTTACATCGAGATGCCGATATTCTAGATATTCCAACTTTCCTCCAAAACAGTGCTACTGCTTATTTTGCCAAAGCAGCTGTTCATCCAAATCAACTCATTCAAGAGTCATCAAATTATGACGAACACGATAGGTGGAAACACAAGCGCCCGAAAGCTGCTTTGCTTATCGATTCTGGTACCTCCATACAACCCTAAATAGGGTGAGCCAGGTGCTCGCTAACACTTAATTCATGACTACTCATACAGATTAAGGGATCGAAGTCCACGGGACTGTAATCCATCTAGCCAAATCAGGTTATCAGGTTATCACTTCATTGGCTACAACACTGCCTCTGCGCAAAGATATATCAAATGATGGTTAAGGAGAATAATGCAACAACTGAACTGGACAAAACTTGTACATCAGTATATCGCGGAGATATACAGTAGATGGCTTGGAAATAGGATGTTTGTTTCTACTTTTCTTATTACTTATTATTACTCAAACAGTTGGTAGGGTTTAATTATTTATTGCATTTTTATTTGCCATCGCTGTACTTAATAAAATTGTATTATATTAAGTTAAAATATGTGTCAGCGAAGATGTTTGAAATGTATTTTTTTATTTAATTATTTTTTAAGATGAGCCCTGGGTTGCATGCCGGAAAAAAGTCGTTGGCGTGCCACGTTTGGCAGACATGTTAAGGGTTGTCCATCCCTGCTCTAGGCTAATCATACATAAAGAATATAATAAATATTTTTTCAACAGCGAACCAAATGATATAAATGTGTAACAGATTAGGAAAAAAACTAATGATGAATCGGGCATTTTAGCATTTTTAGGGTAAAAACGAAATCATGTTTGTTAATTTTTATACACTGCATAAACGCATCAAAAGGGTTAAGCAAAAACCCTGATATAACAGAGAAACACAGAGATATTATTATTACCGGGGGCCCTAAAATTCTGTCGATGGCCTTAGTTATAAGCAAAATTAGAAGTAAAAAAAAATAAAAAATACGCTTCCGCAAATATGTACCGAATGTGTGGTGCTCGCTGCTGAGAAGCAGCCACCACAGTATAGGCAATCGCCTTCCCATTCGTTTTATTGTTTTATTTTTAAGAATTTGAATTATAGTATAATAGAGAAATGCAACATTTTTGTTATATTTATATTTTATTTATTTTAGTTGTACGTATAGTTGTTAAAAACTAATTATTAATTAATTAATAAAAATTGCTAAGTTAACATAAATAAAAGAATCATCGACAAGCAAAATTGTCTCGGGTGAGACCCAAAAAAAAGTGCCGCCTGGGGAGGACCTCCCCCCCCCCCCCACCTTGCTACGCCACTGAGTCTGAGGCAACTGTCTGTATTTGCTTACTTGGGAAAAAAAGATTAAAACTTAGCTTATGAAATTGCTTAGTATCTTTAACACAGTATATACCCAAGGTAAAAAACTTTCTACTAAGTTATATATATATACAGTATATGGTATGTAAATATAATTTACTGTGTATTCGTAAAAGAAAAAAGAGTATCTTAAACCCAAATGAGAGAAAAAAAAACTAACAAAGCGGAATCATACCTTAATTAATGTAATTAATAGAAAGTATTGTGTATGTAACTACCAGTTATGAGATTCCCTGTTTATAAGTAAAGGAAGTCAAACCATTTTAAGAGTACAGTAATGTAACAACTATTTTATGATATGATGATATAATATAAGAAGAAAATTCGATGGAAATGATGGTATAACGATTGTATTTCGATGTTCATATTGTTTTATAATTCATTACGATGTAAATAATTGCAAAAGTTGATAATAAAGTTGTTAAAAAAAAAGTTCAGTGGATGTGGGGTTTTGCACATCATGGCCGCTTGATCCCAGGAAGGAAGACTTGGTTTCAAATCTAGTCGGCGATTACAGGAAATTTTTCTAAGCCCTTTTTTCGACCGGTTCCCGAGTTAGTTCATCTCTGGCACGGACAAGAGTTTTTTTTTTTTTTTTTCTCCCGGAAACTCGGGTTTTTCGTCCCGTAAACTCAAAAAATTGACTGTAGAACCCACCCTATTTCAGGCATTAAATATATTGTGTTAGGGGGAAGGACCACGAGATGGTGGCACTTGTTGAGTCGCCTATTCAATGAGTACCGCTTAATTAGTGATGGCCTTGGACCAGCTATCTCTGATTGGGTGGAGATTGAACTGCCCACTCAGTCTCCAAAAGTCTCCATCTAGAGCAGTGAGGCAAACCTATGGCACGCGTGCCAGAGGTGGCACGCCCGAGAAATTTGCTGGCACGTCAACGATTTACATGTGATATCCTTTTATATGCTTATAAATTATTCAGCTTTTTTTTTAATTGTTACAACACGTACAAGTTAAATTTTGTTTTACAAGAGAGAGAGAGCAGCTATGAAGACATGAATTTGATTGGTGCGGTATTAACAAAAGATCACGCGACCCAAAGACAAATGGAACCGACAATTTTTGAGTTGAAATGCTAATTCTCTTCAACCGAATTCTATAACATCTGCAACTGTCATAACAACATTCACTATATATTTCTTATATTTTCAACCATATCATTCACGACGGGGTGTCGTTTATCGTTCTGACAGTTCTCATTACCAGCGGGCTCAACTCACAAAGTTTCAACCCATGATTGGTTTTTATTGCCTTGTTTGCGTTTGAGCTGAAGGGGAACTCACACAACTATTATATGGCGTGTTTAAATTCGTGGTAGAATTTTATTTGAAGTTAGTCTTTGTGATCTGTCATAATGACATCGAGAATTTCAAATGCAATCAAATAAACACTTATTTTATGTAATTGAAAAATTGGACAATCGTTTTAGTTAGATACTGTGTTTCCAGTGCAACGTATGTTTTTGCTTGCCTATACAACGTAGTTTCTGTGAGAGGGGTACATGTGATTCATTAGTTAGGCGCCGTTTTTATTTCAGCTGTCTCTAATTGCACTATTTGTTGAGAAATATATTACACAGACTCAGTGGCGCACTCAGGATTTAATCTTGGAGGGGGCCGAGCGCTCAGGATTTAACCTTTGGGGGGGGGGGCAAGTTGAGTAGACGTTTTGCGAATACACCCTACACATCGCATACGACCTATAACTGAGCATCCGCAGTGATCGCTAATTCATAAGTAGCACACAACATAAATAAAAAAAAATGAATTTTAATTAGGAAAAGATTTTTGGGAATTTTTCTAGTATTTTTTCCTTTTCTTTGGGGGGTTCCCGGGCCCTTTGCCCCCCCTCCCCCTCTGGGTGCGCCACTGCACAGACTGCAAAAGCCTCTTCAGGGATACAATAAACTATTTTTTTTTCTTGCATCTACAGTATATAATTGCTGTTGGGGAGGGCGTGTTTTTTGTGTGGGAGGTATATATATGCAAAACCTTTTAATGTCTTTTTTCGTAAAGTGAAATCAGGGGCGCCTGTTATACGCGAGGGCAAGTTATATTCGACGGTAAGCGTTTGCCGACATCGACACCCTTCTGCTGCTTCCCCTGCTCCGCTGAGGTGAGTTACAACCCATAAATATTTCTCTCACTACCGTTTCTTTTTTTTCCAAACCAACATCATTAAAATCAATTTAATAATGCAATAATTAATTTTAATACTGAATAATATTATAAATTTTTGGTGATCAGAATGGGATATGTCAATAAAACTTACCAGAAGTTAATTTAATGATGTTGGCCTGAGGAAACTACAATATTGTAGCATTAGTTCTGTGATTGATAACTAATTTAAATGCGTACTTTTATATTTGTCGACATGCTACACCATTACATTAAGGGTATTAATACTCTTTATGATTATGCCATAATTAATTATTAATACTTATTTACTAAAATAAAAAGCCAAAAGGTTTCACATCGGCGATACAAAATTATATAAATTAAGTGGATATTAAATCCAGCATTATTTCAAAGCCGACTACAGGAACTATAGACGTTTCTTGCGAAATTTGACCAGACATCTTACGGGAATACACTCGCCAAATTTCCCACGAAAATTCTATAGTTACTGTAGTCGGCTTTGAAATAATGTTGGATTTAATATCCACTTAATTTATATAATATTAATACTTATGTTAGTTTAATGTATGAACTTTAAAAAAAATGGGAATGGTATTTACGAGTAAGTTTGTTGGGACTGAGCCCTCTAATACAGCAAGAATAAATAAAAATACAGTCTATAGAAAAAAGAATTGAGAACAACTGATCCTTAGGACCGGGGCAGTTTTTCTTGATTTAGAGAAGGCGTTTGACAAGTTATGGCACTTTGGACTACTATACAAGTTGATTTTAGCTGGCATTCCATCAGATCTAGTTCAAATTATAAAGTCATTTCTTAGTGACAGACGAATGCAAGTCAAACTAAATGATATATTATCTACCCAACGACGCATCTTGGCAGGAGTTCCTCAAGGGTCCCTTCTGGCACCGATACTTTTCACGATTTACATGGCGGACATTCCGCACAATCCAATGTCATCCATCATTGCCCTATACGCAGACGACACAGCTATACTAGCCAGATCTATTAAACCTCACCTTGTCACCAAGAAACTGCAAGAAAATCTGCAGAGATTAGAGCACTGGTTCTCGGAATGGAGACTGCAAGTAAACCCTCAGAAGAGTATTGCCATGCTCTTCACTAAAAACTCAATACTCCCCAAAGATGATATCTTCCTATTTAATACCAAGATTCCCTGGAAAGCAGAAGCCAAATATCTGGGTGTACTGCTGGACAGAAAACTAACTTTCAGTTCACATATAAAAGCCTCATGTTCAAAAGCATCAAGAGTCATTGCACAGCTTTACCCTCTTATCAATAGGAATAGCAAGCTGGATACCAAAATAAAACTGCTCCTTTATCAACTGTTGATTCGACCCATTATCACTTACGCATCCCCAGCCTGGAGTCACACCTCAAGTACAAATATCCTCAAACTACAGAAAGTGCAAAACAAATGTCTCCGCATGATATTAAACGCACCATGGTACGTCAGAAATGTCCAACTTCACCGGGATACAAATATCCCCTACATCTATTCTTTCCTGCAGTCTTCAGCAGTGAAGTTCTTCTCAGTGTCCTCTTCACATCCAAATGAATTAGTGCAACAAGCAGCAAATTATGATGAAACAGACTTCTCAAAATATAGGAGACCGAAGGCCATCCTACTTCCAAATGAAGATCTCTGGATCGCACCCACTCAGGCAGAGCTCTTAGCTCATAAACTTTTCCTCACACAGTAATCCTTATCAGATAGCAGGGAATAAAAAAGCATTTTGCTTCGCCCTTATAGTCAGCAACGTCTTGCGTCTTGCGTGATCCATAGGATTCCCTGACTTTTCCCTTTTCTAATCTTACGTGTGTTCATTATGCATTTCGCACCGCGCATCTGCCAGTAGGCAGAAATATGCAGCGGCAAGTGGGAATTTTAAAGAGAATTTAATTTAGGCATATAATAAAATGTTGATTTTTTTGAAACTATAAAAAATGCATTTGATTTAAGTTGTGAATTATTTTGTTACAGTTTTACCGAACATGGCTCGAGAAAATAAAAAACAAAAATTATCACAGTCAAGCAGCAGAGAGTTCAAAAGATGGTGGATTGAAGAGTATGGTATGATTAATAAAGACAATAAAGCAATATGCGTTTTATGTTCTGGGACAGTTATGTGCAGAACGTTGTCAGTAAAACGGCATTATGAGGCAAACCATAAATCGCTCCTTGAGAAAAGCAAGGACGAACAGAAAGATTTGTTGCTCGGGCAATTAAAAATAGTAATATCCAGTCAACTTCCCTAATGAAATTTATCGGCAGTCGTTCAAATATAACTGCTGCTAGTTTTTTTTTTTTTTTTTTTTTTTTTGTTGCTTCAAATGTAATTGCTAAACACGGGAAATCTTTTAGTGATGGGGAATATATAAAAGAAGCATGGTTAAAAGGCGCACCAGTTCTCTTTGAAGATTTTGAAAACAAGGAAAAAATTATTCAAAGAATAAAAGATATGCCTTTGGCTAGAAACATGGTGAAAGATAGAATCATAGAAATGGCTAAAAATATAACTCATCAGCAAAAAACAGATATAAAATCTTCTGGTTTAATTTCTCTTCGTCCTGATGAGAGTACTGACATAACTGGATCAGCTCGTTTAGCAATTTTTATTGTTATTGTGTTGGGAATAACATCAAAGAAGAATTGATAAGTTTAATAACATTAGCAACAACAACAAAACGAATAGATATTTGCAACGCAGTTGTAAATGCACTTACTGAAAGAGATATAGATCCCCTCCGAAATTGTATCAGTAACTACTGATGGTGCTCGCAGTATGACTGGAGAGGAAAATGGGTTCGTCAATTTATTTACCAAACGTATTGGACATTAAGTTCTGGGTTTTCATTGTATTATACATCAGCAGGTTTTATGCGCAAAGGCTAGTTTCAAGAAGATATTATGAGCATTGTAACAAAATTGGTCAATTTTATATCGGCACGCGCTTTAAATAAACAAAAATTTATAGAATTATTAAGTGAGGTAAACTCGGTGTACAATGGTATACTTATGTACAACAACTTCCGATGGTTAAGTCGTGGGAAAGTTCTTCAAAGATTTGTTGAGTGTTTAGATGAAGTCAGACTTTTTTTACATAATGAGAAAATCATTGAAAAATACAATCAATTAATGAACGTCGAATGGCTTTGGAAATTAATGTTTTTTACTGATTTGTGTTTACATTTAAATGAATTAAATTTTAAACTGCAAGGTGTTAACAAGACGATTATTGTCATGTATTTGATTTAATCAAAGCATTCGAAGCTAAATTACCAATTTTTAATCGTGACGTCATTTCCAATACCTTCCGATATTTACCAAATAAAAAAAAAAGTCTTTGCAGATCTAGAATCCCATGAATAAACTGATCAAGTTAAACTGTCAAAAGAGTTTTCTACAGTTATTCAGTCGATAATGAACGAATTTTCTTCAAGATTTATGTTCAGGCAATTTGCAGAGACATCAAAATTTATTTTGCATCCGGACACAACATGAACAGATAAACTCAATTTGGAGATTTTCGAGTGGCTGAATTTGGAAGATATAGAAATGCAATTAATCGATTTTCAATCTAGTTCTATATGGAAGCAAAAGTTTGTCGATTTGAGAAATGACTTGGAAATAATGGAAAATGATCGATTATTGGGGGCAATTAAAAAGAATGCAGAAGAGGAAATATTGAGAACTTGGAATGCCATTCCTGAAACCTTTTGTAGTATAAAAAAACTAGCGATGGCTATATTATCAATTTTCTCCCCTATATATGCTTGTGAGTCATTATTTTTTTTTAATGAATTTTATAAAAGACAGTTTAAGAAATAGAATGACTGATGAATCTAGTTCCGCGCGTGTATTACTAAAAGTGACAAAATATGAACCTGATATAAAACATTTGGGATCTAATGTACAACAGCAAAAATCTCATTAATAAATTGCTATATTAATATTGATAAATTAATAAATTGATAATAGGTTGATACTGATTTGTATACGACAATGTGTATGTCAAATTATGTGTTCATTATTATGAAATTCTATATTAATTTTTAAACTTGTCTTAATAAAATTCTCAATTAATTTTGTATTAATTAATGTTAATTAATTAGTTAATTAGTTGCTGACGTGCCAGGCACATCAGCAACCTGATTTGTAAATTTTTGGCACGCGCCGGCACGTCAGCAACTCGATTTGTAAAATTTTGGCACGCGGACATAAAAAGGTTCTCCACCACTGATCTAGAGCAGTGCTTCCCAAACTTCTGGATGTCAGGGCCCCCTTTGCAAAAATTAAAATATTTCACGGCCCCCCTCGAAAAAAAATCGTAATAGAGAGATATATTATTATAATATTTATTGTATTTATATTCAGTACAAAACATACACAGCGAATATTGCAAAAATCAAATGCAAATATTACATTTTTTGCCTCTTACCTTTTGGGTTCTGAAGACGATGCTGGCTGTTCCGGTAAAATATGCAAGACTGTCCTTTTTTTGAGTCTGTTTCTGCTTCTTCTTGATTGTTCGTGGGATTTTTTTTTATTTTTTATCAGCCACTTATCCATCTCAGGGTTAAATTTTTTAACGTAGCATAGATCAAATAATATCACCACTTACTGATACTGGCACACAACAGACTGATAACATGAAATTAGTGAATATTACCTGAATAAGGGAATCCCCGGACCAGGAACATTTTTCTCTTTTGTGACTTTTCTCCCTTTAAGGTAATTAAGCCTAACGCGAAACAGACAGCAAAGGCAGGTTATTAAAACGTGCGGTATTAACAAAAGATCGCTCAACCGAAAGATAAAAGCATAGCTGACAATTGAGTTGAAATATATATATATATATATATATATATATATATATATTACTTAGTTTTAACACTTACAAATTTTAACACGTTCGGTTGAATTTTATTGCTGCCTTGGGAAATCGAACTCACACACATCTAATTAATAACAATAGTTTTTAGTTAGACACTGTGTTTGCCCATGCAACATATGGTTTTGTTTCAGTCTATATATACAGCATAGTTTCTGTATGAGGGGACATGTGATTCGTTAATTAGTGTGTTTTTACCCAGTTGTCTCTAATTGCACTATTTGTTGAGAAATATATTACACAGACTCCTCATACTTTATTCACTGGCATAATAAAAGTACTTGTTTTTTATTGCCTCTGCAGTATAGTGGCTGTTAGGGAGGGCGTGTTGTTTACCACTGCAAGCAGTTACTATCTCCCCACATGAACTTGTTTAAGCTTTTTTTCATGTGTGAAGTATATGCGAAACTTTTATTGCTAACAGAAAACTAGCTCGGATGACAGTGATAATATAAAACGAGTTTTGATATGTATATAAAGTCAATATCAACAGTCCCTGATTACGAACGCCTGATGAAAGGGACAGGAAGATTTGGAGCTTCCCTGGAGAGCATTCGAAGTAAATACAATTAACCACTGCTTTGAAATGAAACATATGAATAAGCAATATTTACTTATATTCATTAAGCGCTGAAATACGCAGGAAGCAAAGTCTGTGAACCAACACCAATGTGTGAATTTTTCCATTAAAATATAAAAAATAACAAAACAGAAATAATAAATAATAAAAGTTAAATACGTTTCTTTCAAAATAAAAAAAATCTACTTCGTCTTAAAACATTTTAAATTTGTTTTCATTATTTCACGGTCCCCTCAACAAAACCTATGGCCCCCAAGGGGACCGCGGCCCACAGTTTGGGAAGCGCTGATCTAGAGTATTGATATACTATGAGGTTGAAATATGTTATGAGCGGAAGTAATTAAAAATAACAAATAATTAAAAAAATTGAATATACTTGATTATTAAATTTTTGTTATATCAATAATCTTGAACCTTGAGCTAGAGTCAGAAGAAGCTGAATTTTGTCTCTAACGATTTTAACAATACGAACAGGGTTAGTGACGCTAACAGCAGTGGCGTAGCTAGTGGAGTGCTGAGTTGGCGGTCCGTCCCGGGCGACACTTTGAACCTTTTTGATCTTTTGCAGTTAATTCTAAAATACAGTCTCGGAAACTCTTTCTCAAATATTGTAATACTATTGCGAATTGTCCTCACAATGGTGTAAGTGTTGCTAGTTGTGAAAGGAGCTTTCTAAATAAAATTGATTAAGAATTACCTACATTACTATGAAATAGACTTCGCCAATGTCATCGACGATTTTGCTATCAGAAAAGCTAGAAAAATAACATTCTAGAATGTTGATATTAAAGTTTTACTTCAAAAATAAACATAGCGTTTTAATTTATTTCCCTATACGTTGTTTTGACAATATTTTTGGTGTGTATTGAGAGGGGCGGCAAAATCAGGGACTACCCCGGGCGACAAAAGCTCTAGCTACACCACTGGCTAACAGCAATTGGTTTACGAATCAGTGCTATGACTATTGTGGAGTCATATGGAGACAAAAACACACGTGTTAGAGCAATTACTTTACTTACATTAATAAAACAGCTACATCACAATGCCCGTAAGTAAGCAAAACTGCTTTGTTAACCGACTGACCTCTGGTGAGGAAAAACAAAGATGAAGGAAGAATAAAACTTAAAAATTAAAATTAAATAAAAAAATACAATATACAATATGTTATAATAAAATAACATATTGTATATATTATTATTATTATTATTATTACTTAACACCTCCAAGAAGTCCAAAGACTCATCGAGGGAGGGCACCTACTCTACAACTCTCCATCTCCACTCAATTTATTATATATATATATATTTCTGTTCGCTTACTTGGGAAAAAAGGATTAAAACCTAGCTTATAAAATTGTTTGGTATCTTTAACATGGTATACCCAAGTTAAAAAAACTTTCTGCATCTTACTCTCATCCGGAGATTTTTATCTAATAAGGTCAAAGCATCTTCTGGCAGAGGCATAGCTAGGGAGGGGCGGAGGAGGCGGTTCTCCCAGGGCGGCACTTTGAACCTTTTTGAACTTTTGCAGTTAATTCTAAAATACAGTCTCCAGAACTCATTCCCAAATATTGTAATACCACTGCGAATTTTCCTCACAATTGCTGTAAGTGTTGCCAGTTGTGAGAGGAGTTTTTCTAAATAAAATTGATTAAGAATTACCTACATTAGACTTATATGTAGACAAAATAGACTTCGCCAATGTAATCGACGATTTTGCTAACAGAAACAGCAAGAAAAACGACATTTTAGAATGTTGAAATTAAAGTTTTACTTCAAAAATAAAATAGTGTTTTAAGTTATTTCCCTATACGTCGTTTTGACTTTTTGTAGTATTTTTGGTGTGTATTGAAAGGGGCGGCAAACTCAGGGACTACCCCGGGCGGCAAAAGCTCTTGCTACACCACTGCCTTGTGGCAACTTGTTCAGGTAAAATTTATAAACTCTGCATTACTTCACCCTTGGCATTTTTTTTGGTCTGGCTCCCACTGATGAGACATCAATAAAGGTCGAAACCGGTTGGAAGCTTGGGTGATGAATGGCAGTGCTGTAGCTCGTGAAGTTTTAACTGAGACTTGGGGAGTAATGAATGGCAATGCTGTAGCCTGTGAAGTTAACTGAGGCACTGTTGTTGCTGTTACCTTTTCAGATGAGCAAATGAGTGGCTTTTCTTAGTGATTGGGGAGCCTGCCATGGTGTAGGGCTAACTGAGTTTCTGACTTTCTGATCCAGCGGGTTATTCATTATCGGGTGATCAGTGGATTTTACGAGTTTTTGGAGAGGTATCCCCGCACTTAAACAAAGGGAAACCGGTCTAGGTAGTGGCCCTTGCCTTTAATGCATAGCATCATACATCTCCGCAAGGGAATGTGCTTTGCATTAGGGGAAAATAGTAAGGAAAGTGATTGGAGCTCACTCCACCTTTACCACGAGTTGCCTCAGATTTGCACTACGTGCAGGCGCAAACTTGACTTACTTGTCTGTTTGCTTACTTGGGAAAAGAGGATTAAAACCTAGCTTATAAAATTGCTTGGTATCTTTAATATTTAATATATATATCTAGTCTATAATATAAAATGATAAGCTTTTTTTGTAACGTTTTTGTGTCACGTTTTTTGTCAAGTTATTTGAAACGTTTTGAAACTCAGGGGCTAGCCTGAGTGTCGAGTCTTCAAAATTCGAGTCATCAGAATTCAATGAGAACCGGCCTACCAGTCCGGAACTCGGGGGGTTGGGCGCCGTAGGCTTCGGGGGGGGGGGACCGAATCGGATCGGTCCCGTCACGGACCGTCACGGATCGTCACACATGTCACGGATCGGACCCGTGACATGTTGGTTGGAGAATGGGTACGCTTACCCTACCGGCAATATGAAATTTAATTTACTGCATATTAATAGTATCTGCATTTTTTTGAATGATAGCTAGAGAAGACTATGATGAGTAAACATTACCTCAGCAATGCATTTTTAGATGTTCTTTTATGTTTTTGTCTGTCTCGAGGTGTTTCCATCCACTATTGATTTAAATGATATTTACCATTTTAAACAAATGGTTTGAAACTTCATCCATTTCAAATCACATGATTTGAAATCAAATCAGTCATTTACTCCTGATATTCACAAAGATAGTACACGAGTACACGTTTAATACAATCATTTTGCATTGATCATTCGTCATGTAATACATTGCTAGGCTAGGAGAAGAAAGATGATGCCTTTGGAAATCAGCTTTAAAAAAAAAAAAAAAAAAAAAAAAAAAACCTTAATGTATTCACCAGGCACTCTAATCCACCTATTCTTTCCCCAACATCCTTCTTTCTGGGAAAATCCTTTTGAATTTCCTCACGCTCATATAAAGCCTTTACTCAGCTTTAACTTCCGCTTAGTTCGTGACAAATAATAACAAAAGAAAATATGTATATTCAGTTCTATTATTCCTATTTTGTGATCTTGAAATTTTATTCCATTGCATGCTAAGGACCACGTGATATTCTTCAACTCATGTATATTACCCGAAACAACCTAGCTAAGTGTCTCGCTTCAATCTAAAATCAACGCATTCTGCCTTGCCGTTATCTCCGTAACTGAGAATGAAAGTTGCACACTGTGTCTATGTTCTTCTTTTCGTCTTTGTACTAGACGTCTTGGCTCAAAGGGACTCGACTTTCATGAAAAAATTCAACAGATGCCGGCATATGTTGGAAAAACTAAGAGATAAAGTACCTTCTGCCAAGGAATATAACTGTACTTGGAAATTTGAAGGGATCTCGAAGGTTAAAATTGACATGGACATTGATAAAACAAAGAAATATGTTGAAGTAGATCAACCTGAAGATTGCTTTTGTCCTAACATCAACAGCCTCTTTGTGCAAAGCTACTGGTCTGAAAATAACATTGACGTCACTTATTCGTGGAATTGCAATAATATGAAACATGAAGGGCAGATGCACATTGTATTGATTAAATGCAGCGATCCCTTTTACGAACTGGCTAACCATAACACTAAAAGGCAGATAAAGTGTGAAGGGGTTAAGTGCACAGATACTGGAAAGTGGGAAATAACTGCTGATGAAGTCCGTAATCCGAAGAACAACAAGTGCTGGAACGGAACACTTTCATACCAATGGAATTCGGCATTTGAAAGAAAGATGGACATCTCGCCGTTCCAACCATGAATCACTAATATCGATATGTAAATGATGTTTACATATTAATGCTTGCAGCAATAACAAAAATGTAATGTACACTAAGGGAACAAATAAAATAGGAGAAACTTTGAAGTTAGCTGTCTGTATTTTTTTTTTTTTTAATTATGTGAATTTTTTTGTTTTGTTTTGTTTTGCTGTGACTTGCTCATTTTCCTTATAAATGTAGCCGTTTATAAATAAATATATTAATTCATTCATTTTTTACCAATAGACTGCTTTAAAAATAAACTAAATGAAACACTTTAATGGCCAATTTATAAACTGCATGATCTAGATTAGTAGCGCCATCTAATGATCGTTATTTAAAATAGAAAAATAACGACCCGACTGAAGAGTTTCAGAACCTTTTTAAAGTCGTAGGGCTGTGTGAGTTTTAACAACTTTCCATTCATAAATTTTTGAAAGATTAAAAATTCTATCAGATTAATTGTCTTCAATAACATGATGACAAATAATACGACTGTTATATCTCGGAGCATGGAACGTACACTTTTTTATGTAGAAACCTATTGTGCTCTTCATTATTGTGTTAAATCATGTGGAATCTGCAGATTTGTCTGCAGATTCCACATGATTTAACATATCAAAAAGCTACTTTTGACTTATAATGAAAACATGCAAACTGTTAAAACGGCAAATGAATATAAGGCAAGTAATGAACAGTTATTCCCTTCAAAGGAAAGTAAAACGAAATATTTGCTCAAATATTAATCCTTGATCTATTTATTTATGTATTTTAATAGAATATTATACTGCAATATGAAGATAGTGATTATTAAACAATAATCGAATTCTGAGGTTTGCTTAGTTTGTTTATTCCTTTACTATACACAATATATAAATGAATGATAATATTAGAGAGAGTGGTAGAGGAGAAAATAACATGGAGTTTAGAGGAATAACATGTGGGCTACATCATCGCATTAAAAGACAGTTTTCACTTGTTAAATGCAATGATTCAACGAATCATTACAATTGGTTAATAATTATAATGCCGTGTTGTACATTACCATGATGCATTTCTTGACTCGTCATTGACTTGTTAAAGAAGAGCATAATTAATTGTGTGTGTGTGTTATTTTGAGAGAGCAGTGCAAGAACAAGCGAGTGATAACTTACAATTTTTGAGATGGAAGCAACAGAATTTTTCCTGCTTTAAAGGTAAATCTGTCTGTTCCTCGGCCACACACACACACACACACACACACACACACACACACACACACACACACACACACACACACACACACACACACACACACACACACACACACACACACACACACACACACACACACACACACACACAAGCGAAACCCAGTAGACAAATCTAGAGTCCTGAATAGGTAGAACACGCTTCACGAACGTCAGTCAGAAGTCTAAAAGTTGTAACTCGGGATTGCTAAGAATTATTAATATTTCCCATATTTTGAGAAGTTTAATGCATCCATATTTATTTAAATTAGGTTTGTTTTAAAGGGCGGTAACAGAATTGTAAAAAAAAGTCTTTCACTTCTAAACACGATGCAGTAAATAGTTTTAACCCCTTTGATTCTGTGTGGAGTATACGAATCATGGTCTGCTAGACTTCTCTGACCGTAGTCATGACTACAGCTGTATTTTTTTATGTTCTTTCATGCGGACGGTTGTTGGCCAGTTATTGTTGTTATTACCTAAATTTTGTTCTTCCTTTTTCTTTCTTTCTCCTCACTAGAGGTCAGGCTAGAGTGGACGGTTAACAGAGCGATTATGTAGTAGCTTACTGAAGTATATTGTAATGTAGGTTGTGTCCTCCCTGTGTATATTATATGTATTCCTGATGACGACATTGATATAAAGGTCGAAATGTTGAGTATTATTTATCTTAGCTTTAAATAAAGTAATTGCTCTAACATGAGAGTTTGTCTCCATACTGCCACACAATGATTAAGTCATTGATTTAGTCATGATATCACTGATAGGTCTTTCTAAAAGAGAAGCTACCGCATTGTCATCTGTTTGCTTGGGCTGTCGATTCAGGATACACAAGATACCGAAGCTGGTGACGAATTAGGAGCAGAGGTCTCTGGACTCCGCTGCTTCTAGAAGTAACGTCTAACTTCGACTAACGTGTCACTTGTAGTTAGTATAGGTTACTTAATCTGAAGAACGGTAGACAATAGGTTATTGTCTTGTGCCTGCCATTACGAGATAATCTTGCTAAGCCCTGAAACAAACATAAATCATCTTTCCATTCGAACCCTTGGAATATAAGGATACTAAAAACTGAAATGTTTGTTACATATCCTCACTGTAGAATGTCATAGGTTCAAGTTGGGGTTTTTGCGATTATGGGAGTGATGAACAGGAAAGGTGGCATTCAGAAGAATAGTACATATGCACAAGACTCGAGAATGGCAAACATCGGCAGGTAGGGGAACTGACTAGTTCCACTTCTCAATTTGATATCTGTTCCAATAAACCATTTGGCGGGGGAGGTAAATGGGTATGAATTAATCAAAATTTAAAAAATCACCAAGATGTGATGAGATTACTGCCGAAATGAAAGAAGGAGTTGAAGATCTTTCTATCAAAGTAGTAAAGTTCCCAGAAACTGCACTAGAATATAACAGTGGCCATTTTAATAATGAAGATTGCATGATGTGTAAGAATTATAGGAGAATGTGCATATTGTCTATTCCAAATAAGGTCCTCTGCATCATTACACTTAACAGGATAGAGAAACCTGGTTGGCAAGCAAATTAGAGATGAGCAAAGTGGATTCAGAAGGGGAAAAATCTGCATAGAAATCCTCTGGAAATATTTAGAATCTCTCTCTAATATAGTTACAATGCTTTTGTTTACTTCAAAAAGGCTTTGGATTCTGATGGTAGGGAAAATTATAAAAGTATAAGAGCTTATAGAATACCGGGGAGATCAGTGAAGCTCATGATCAAGTTGATTAAGCCCACAGTGAATGATTTGAAATAACTACAGAAGTGAGATAAATTTTCGATTTAATCTAGTGATTGATTGATTTTATGATGAAAAAGACTCTGAAAGGGAAGGACTAGAGAAACTAAACTGGTCTAATAATCTGAATATCTGATCTGGATTCTTGTAATGATTTTGACCTCAAAAAATAATGTGGGAAAAACGTACTCTTTTATTGCTGAAGATGACGATACCGGGAGTGAACTAGGTTTGATTATTAATAGAAGATAATGAAAGCATTGATGATGATGCCTCGGGAATGTCCAAAATCTTGAAAGTTTTGTTCTTCCAAAGAACAAAACTTAAATCTTACAATAGTGTGGTTGTCTCTATTTTGCGAAATGGAGACAACCACATTTCATAAATGGTGTTTAAGGACTATCTTGGGATTGAGATGGTTTCACTTCATCAATGATAACAGACAAGTCAGAAGACTGGTTAGATGCCTCTTAGAACTATATTCGGAGTAAGGAAAAGCCGCGATGGTTTGGCTATATTTTCAGAATATCTTCGCAAAACTTCCCCCATCAAAAAACATCATGTTGGTCAACTAATGATTAACATTCATTTCATTCTTATTGAAATTCGACACAAAGTAAAATAAGCGAGTGGTATTTCCATAAATATATTTTAGCGTATATGGTAAAATGATAAACAAATAAATACATTAAAAACTTCTTTCCTTTTAGAAATTTTTCTTTTGTCTTTGACGACAATAATTGCTTCTCATCGGCATCGTACATAAAACGAGTTTACTCCATTTGTAATGAAGAAATTACCATAGAATAGTCACAATGCATAACATAAGAAATAAAATGCAAAAGAATTATTAAGAAATTATCTTTGTCACATAAATCTGAAATTATTATTTTTTTAGAATTATTTCTTTCGATATAAAACCACAAAGAGAGATGTAAAATATAAACTGTTTTTATTTCGACTAGGTTGGTGAGATCCTTTGTTTCACTGCATCAGGAAATAACATGAATAACCTAAAAACTAGAAAGCAAGTAATAACAGTTAACATTTCTAGTGAAAAATATTTGAAAACTTTAAACAATGGAAAGTGTGCTTACCCGGAATACCCAGCCAGATGATTCCTGGATTAGTTTGATTTAATAGCCCTCCAACATCAATGTGGAGGGTTAGAAGGATTCAGATATTAAACTCCAAAAAACAAGATCAGCAGAAATCAAGGCTGGCAGCACAAGCAAAGGAAATAAAACACCAAGTAGAATGACAACAAACTGAAATGCTGCATATTTATTACCATTTTTACTCAAGAGTGATCGAAGAATCAGCTGAAACAATGAAGCATCCTCCACATTGTAACAAAAAATAAGGGATGGTTTTACATCGAGTCTGGTCCTCTTTAATCCATCACGACACACCTGTATCTACCAGCAGTGTATAGCAACCCACGAACCACCAGCCAGCATAACAGCGAATGCACGATTTCCATTGTTTAAACGTTTTTCAATTATTTTTTACTAGAAATGTTAACTGCTATTATCTGCTATCTAGTTTTTAGGTTATGCATGTTATTTCCTGATGAAGTAAAACAAAGTATTTCACGAAACTAGTCGAAATAAATACATAGTTTTTATTTGACATCTTTGTTTGTGATTTTATATCGGAAGAAATAATTCTAAAAATGTCCTATCTCCACCCTCAGAAGTCTACACAACAAGATATTATTATTTCTAAAAAATATCAGTAGATGGCGCTTGCAATATGGTCAGCATCTGCATCATTCCGGTTTTTTTTTTTTTTGCCTCTGCGCAGGAGTATAAAAGAGTATCACTTGACATTTCCGGGAAAGTTATTTGTTCACTTGCCACGTCTTCAGACTACCTACAAATGCATTTTCAAATTCTGTTTTTCACTCCTTGTTTCTAATACTTGATTACTCAGACAAGTGAAAATGCAATCCACGGTGTTCCTGTTGATGTCTGCGATTGTTGCTCTTGCAGGAGCGCCTCCTCCTGGTGAACGTGGTTCCAGTCTTCAAGATTGCGAAAGAGAATTTCGTCTGTTGTGTAAGGAAATGATAGAAGATTTCGGAAGGTTGGTCCCAACAAACTACTCATGGATTCACGAAGTTAATTCTACCCATGGAAAACTCTGTGGCGGCCATGACAATTCGCACACTTGCACCGATCACGAAGTTTTGGAAGAATGCCAAAAAAGCTTGCACCTCGCTAATCATACGGTTGCACCGAACGGAACGATCTTCGACGAAATGACGTGGAATGACACCACATCGATAATATATATTTCGAAAGACATAATAAATTGCCGTGAAATGACGAAAGAAGACGACGAAAACGATGCGAAGAATCGCATTTGCAGTAAACCGTGTCAACGCATCGAACAGCTGCCAAACGGCAGCAAATTTTCCTACGTGAATTACAGCGAAACATTCGTCGATGGTTCTCAAGTGTGCAACATCACCTCTTCAATTACACAAGGTTTATTTGGAAAAATGTTAATGAAATGATTTCGCATGCTTTGTGTTAATTGGTTTATAAATTTATTCTGTATTCATAAGAATAAACATGTGATTATATTTGATTGTAATGATTCCTGTATACCCGAAATAATAAAAGTTTTGTTCATCCTCTTTTGTTTCCTTTACCCCCCCACTCCCTTTTTTTTTTTTTTTTTTTTTTTTTTTTTTTTTACTGTAGCAGTAAGTCGCCTTAGCGGCTGAGCTGCAGCGTCATGATAACATAAAAACGAAAGTAAAATAACACAAACGTGATGACAACCTTCATTTTATACATCACACGGAAGAACTACAAGTTTAGTGATTTAAATATGTTAGGGTATATTTATAAAATCTTTTCAACTGAAAATGAGTTAGTCCTTCATGAGGAGGCGGAAGAAAATTTTTTTCTGTAAACTTGGAGTAAAATTACACATAAATCAAATCGACTGATAAACACACGGCATTCTCACAATGTACTTTTCATGGCTTTCGCTACCTCGGAATCAGCTTCAATACAACCGCCATTAAAATTTTCTGTTTGAACGCTATAAAGTCATTACTGTGATAATCATAACATTCTAACTATCTTTTGTTTCTGAACATTGAATCAGATGGGTTTCAATAGTATCGACAGCCATCTTCCAATCAGTACCTGTTTGAAATAATGAACTTATTCGAGTACTTTTGTTCATCACATAATTCATGAAATCATCGTTAAAAACGTTTATCTTCGCGTGTTTCGAATTTCGTTGACAGCAATCTAATTGGTTATGTGCTTCGATGGAGTCTTAAAATTTCACTGAAAAGGCTTAACAAAAACAGAAGATAAAATCCATATTATGCGTCATGTTTCCGTGGTTGCTTTCTGTTACAAGATAAAAGATAACGACTACAGTTCTAAGGTGTCTACTACGAGCATCCTCCAGTTTAAGACATGCTAATCATATGAAACAGATACGCTTCTTCTTGTAAATATTAAAAGTTTTAGAGCATAAATGATTAAAACGTTAAAAAGTGAACTACACTGTTCACTTCATCAAAAAAAAAAAAAAAACTAATTTTCGACTTCAAAATTCTAATCGTTCAAAGTAAACTTCATTTAATGTGTTTCGAATTAAACTTTTTTATTGCAATAATTTTTATTAAGCTGCTTTTTTCTCCCTCTTCTCTCTCTCTCTCTCTTTTTTTTTTAATTTTGTTCCTCTTCTTTTTTTGTTTATTTTTTCCTGGTGGATCGTGAAGAACCGCGTGACTACAGCTACGTTGTGGCCACCCCTGTACTATATTCTGTCCATGCAATGAATTATCAGATGGGTAAACATCTGAAAAAATCCAGCTATTGTAATTTAAAAAAAAAAAAAAATAGAGAGCGTGACAGCAGGATTGAGAAGAGTGACATTTCAGAAAAAATCTCTATTAATACAGCTGCTTTTTTCTCTGAAGGACGTTCGTTTCAGCAAGTCTCTTCTTTTCATTTCGACATTGAAAAGGCTTTTGACAAAATTTTGTTGTTTAGATTTAATAAATGTAATCAACGTTGTTGCCACGGTAATTAACATAAGCAACCATACCAGAGCCACATCGTTGTCATATGATTTGAATAGCATTCGTGTCGTTTTCAGCTCACTTGGACACCAGTCCTGGAAAACTTTTAGGTTTTATTGTAATATTTCATCACAATTGTATACGGAGTATACAGTTGTGACGAAAGTTATGTATATTACGTGATGAAGATTATAAACATTAGGTTGCCTGGTTCAATAAATATCGTGCTTCTATGCGGGTATTATTTTTGTTTTATTTATTTATTTTTGCAATCGATGAGAATAATCTTTTTCGCATGGAACTTGTAAAAAAGTAGAATTTATTAAGATCAGTTGATGTGCTGGGATTTTAACCAAGAGACTTATATTCGTTTCTCTGGTGTGAACTGCAACAGCTCCCCCTATTATGACGTCATGAATATTTTTTTCATAATATAAACAGGAAAAAAATATAAACAGGATAAAGACTATAAGTATCTCTGGATCAAGGACTGTAAACTCTTCACGAGAAAAGATGACACGTAGCATATATGGAGGACAAAGCGCGAAGATGACTTCGAAAAACTTTAAAAATAACGAAAGGATCCCTGATTACTTTACGATGGATAATAAGAACATGGATATTAGCATGACTGCTTTTGAAAATTGTATATAACGATCGAAAGATAAAGCCAGTTGAGTTGAAATTCAACCGAATTCCATATGTGAAACTGCCATAACAATATTCACTATATATATATTTCTTAGTTTTAATATGTTTACGAATTTTAACACGTTCGGTTGAATTTCAGTGCTGCTTTGCGAACTTACACACATCTAATTAATAACAATAGTTTTTAGTTAGATACTCTGTTAGCCATATGGTTTTGCTTGAGTCTATACAGCATAGTTTCTGTATGATTCATTCATTAGTGTCGTTTTTATCCAATTTGTCTCTAATTACACTATTTCTTGAGAAAAATATTACACAGACTGTTCATACCTTATTCACTAACATAATAAAAGTAATTGTTTTTCTTGCTCTGCAATATAGTGGCTATTGGGAAGGGCGTGTTGATTACCGCGGGAGCAGTTACTATTGTCCCAACGTGCAGTGTTTAAGCTTTTATTCATGTGCGAGGTATATGCGAAACTTTTTAATTTCTTTTTTTGAAAAGTAAACTCATGAGTGCGAGTTATATTCGAGTAATTACGGTATTTCAATGGATAAGTACATTGGTACCTTCTTTAACCCTGCGGAAGTCGCGATCGAAAAAATTTGCAGCTTAGGTCGCATGTATCCGAGAGATACATTCATTACTAGTATGTGCAATGCGATAAAACTTAAAAAAAAAACTCATCATCATCATCATCATCAAATTCCTGTCATGTACCCTCAAGGGGTGTACAGGATATGACAGTACTACATGAAAAAAATTACATCATTACTAACTTCCTATCTACAATTTTCCTCCAAATCAGTCTGTTACTTGTCAAGACTCCAACATTATCAGATCTTATATTTCTATCGTCTAAGGCACTTTGTACCGTATCAATCCACCTATATCTTGGTTTTCCTCTGGGTCGTTTTCCTGCCAACCTGGCAGAGAACACTTGTTTTGCTAATCTTTCCTCTCCCATTCTATTTAAGTGACCATACCACCTGAGATTAGCTCTGCTAACGCATTCCTGGATGCTGACAATGTCAAGTTCTTTCCTAATAACCTCATTTTTAATATGATATTGCCATTGATGCCATCTGTTCACGCCTCTAATCTTTCTCAGGACTCTCATATCTGCGGTCTCTAGTCTTTGGTGAAGTGTTTTACTTCTGACCCTGCTCTCAGATCCATCAGTTAATATTGGTTTGAACACAGTCTTGTATACAGCTAATTTAGTGTTCCGACTAATTTCTTTCTTATTCCATATGAATTTATTCAATTGACTTCCCACGATACCAGCTTTGCTGATTCTGTTGTCTATTTCTATATTTAGTTTACCATCTTCAGTAAAAATTGTGCCTAAGTAGCTGAAATGTTTTACTTGTTCCACAGGTTCTCCATTCACAACACAGTTGACATTTTCAATGATTCTGCCTATTTTCATTGTCTTTGTCTTTTTATTGCTGACCTTCATACCATATCTATTACAACAGCTATTCAATTTAGTCAGAGAATCTTGCAGACTTGTAGCGGATTTATTTAGAAGTATAACATCATGAAAAAATATAACGCATAAAAAAAAACTACAAATATAATATATGATGGTTTATTTATTTTCAGATACAATCTAGAAATTATTGAAAAAAAAAAGAAACAAATAAATAAAAAGCTAAACCAGTACTATACCGACATCGGAGTTAGCGGTATCTCTCAGATAGAATTTATTATCAAATATCACACACCTTTACATGACACGTGTTAAACCAAGCTGACTTCAATTTTCTAGCGAATAACGCTTTCAGCGAATTATTTCTGCGATGATTTTTCCTGCAATGAATTTTCCCTGATATGATTTTTCCTCTCGATGAATTTCCCCGCGATCAATTTTCGCGCGATGAATTGTCGGCGATGAATTGCCCGTGAACCTGTATGCAAATATTATTCACTTCATCTGAAAAAAAAAAAAAAAAAAAAAAAAAAAAAATTAAAGGCGTGTTCTCTAAAGAAATTAAATAACCTTAAAGTTTATAACTATCACATTTTTAAAGCCGAACTTTTAAAGATACAATCGCATGTATTTTAACTTTGTGATTTAAATACCACTTCATTGTTTAGAGAACACACTCAGATAAATGACGTTCTTCTACACACACACACACACACATATGCGCAGTATCCAAACAGGCGGCCATTAGAGCGGAATAGCGTGCATCATGACCCATCGTTACATAGGACTGGTACAGTGGTTAAATTCAGCCGCGACACTCCGGGGTCCGGCCCCGGAACTTTTTTCTGTTTTTTGACTTTCTTCCTTTACGGTAATTATGTCTACATTATTGTCTTCTTATTCAACAATTGTTTACAATTTTGAATGATTATATAAAGTCAACATCAACAGTCGCCTGATTACGAACGCATGATGAAAGGGACGGGGAGGTTTGGAGCTTCCTGTAATGCGTTATCTTGCAGTGATTGAGAAGCAAACATTATTGCAGCGGAATTTTGACAGACTCGTAGCGATATTTTGTCTTTTCTGGTTGGCAACACTGTCGAGCAACAGTCAGTAACCAGCATTTATTATTATTATTATTATTATTATTATTATTATTGAGAGAGGGCGCTATGTAGGCATAGGAACGGGCGCACGGTGATATTGCTGCTCTAGTTTTTTATAGTTTTAAAGTCGTTCCAACTCCTGTTTTAAGTTGAAAGTGTTCCCAAGTAACCCTACTTATCACGCCGAAGACAGTGATATAAAATTCAACGAGATTGGCTAAGAAGAAACCAAATTTTGAAGTGTTGAAAAGTGAACAGAGAGAACCGTGGTCAACAAGAAGCGAGGAACAAAGGACGTCACCATCTTTACAATCATGCCAACTGCTCAAAGGAAGAAAGGTGAGTCATGAAGTGTATCAAATGCCTGGTGGATTTATCGTCCGACAGAAATAATATAACTTGTACGAAATGCAGTAGGATTCTACACTTAAAATGTCCCGGCTTTTCAGAAACAACCGGGCAACATAAATATAAATCCGATATAACACGCGAGGAATGGAAGTGCGTACTCTGTAGGAAGAACAAAGAAACGCACCTAAAGCAGCCACCTACGACGCAGCCGATTACACCGGAGGCAAAATCAGACGACGAACTGAACAGACAAAAAAATGCAGGTGAGTCCTATAATTTTAACTCTTTAAATAAACTAATTGAAAACGGTCTAGAGACCATAAAAGCCAGCTTAGTAGATCTTGTGCAAGAACTCTTTAATAAACAGAACGAACAAATAACAAAAAAATCTAGCGAATATGAAGATTTGGTAAAACATAATAATTTAGCAGTGATAGAAGTGTTGCAAACGGCAAAAGACATTAAAATGAGCATTAACGCACTAAATGACAGGCAACACAATTTGATGAAAGAGACATCCGAACTCCATCAAGAACTTAATTCTCTAAAACTACAATACAAGCGTTTAAATCAGCAACAATATAAAGAAGATCTTGTCATAAATGGTCTTCCTGAAACGGCACCTACAGAAAACCTCAGAGACGTGGTTTTAAAATTAGGCCATTCAATTGATATCCCCTACAGCTTAACAACATTCAGACTGTAAATCGGATTCCTAGGAAGAGCAAAAACCAAGACTTGCCACGACCTGCACTAGTCATAATTCATCTTATGAGCAAGTCCACAAGAGAAAATCTCATAAAAGCCAGTAGGCAGAAAAACCAGTTGCCAATATATATATATATATATATATATATAACCAGTGTCATCTTCAGATAAGCTTATTGCAAAGCTTCGAGGATGCAGTTGAGACATTACATCCCAGTAGTAGTATTTATCTAACATTATTTACTTAACATTCTGTAATGAATATTTGTAGTAAACAGAAAATGTGATAGTAGTACTTCAGTTATATATTTGTAAATAATTTGTGATGAGAATAATAAACTTGCCATTGTAAAAAAATATATATATATATTTATATTTTATCATATTTTAATTGCACATGTGTAAATACTGTAGTATAATCACTCTTTTAGAAAATAAGGGGATAAATCCTTTGTTGTTTTATAGCCAGTAAGCGAAACTAAAGATCGATAAGTACGATCTATAAGTTTCATGCCGAAAAACTATTGGCGAAGGCAAACAACAAAGGATGTTTATCCCCTTATTTTCCATATTAAGGTGCCAGAAAACTAGCTATTTGGCTTTTTATCTTAACTAAAATAATCACTCTTTCTCAAACTTTGAAAAACAAAAAAAATAGTAAGCTACATGTAATAGTATAACTTGTGTAACTCTGAACTATATCATTCTGTTTATTACTGTGATTGTTATTTTAAAAGATAGCAAAAAAAAAAACCTATGTTATCATCACTATTATTGAAATTTCATTATATGTAGCACTCGGTGCTGAACCTTGTAAAATAATATACTGAATGTTAATCAAGATGATCATTGTATACTGTATATGTAAATATTTGAGAGATTATGTGTCAAAATTATATGTATAAACAGTTTAGAAATTAAAAAATAAATAAAAAGTATTATTATTATTATTCCATGGTATTATTATTATTACTCCAGATTATACAAGTCAAATTCATGTATTTTATACAGCATCTTTCTGAGTTGTTATAAAGTTCACATTTAGAAATATTCAAAATTTAGTAAATGCATTGGTGATGCTCCCTCGATGCTACAGATTTTGCAGATGGGGAAGACTTATACCATTGGTCTTGTGTGGCCGGTCTTGAAGTGAGAGATCATGGTAGTGGCACAGCGATTAAACTTGGAGTTGATGGTAGCTCCTGGTTTTTCTGCTGAACACTAGTGGTGGATCATGAGTAACCAACAACAGAACAGCAGATCAGTTGTTTATCAGAGCTCGTGATTGTGAGAAGCAAAACGAAAATCGTTTAATATTTTTGTGTTTATGTGGGTCTACTATTTCAACTATGGATAAGTACATTGGTACCTTCTTTAAACGGAAAAATAGCTCGGATGACAGCGATAATACAAAACGAGTTTGTAATGATAGTTTATAGTTTCTGAAGAGAAAGAAGTCTGTAACGAATCCACAGAAACGCGCTATTCCCATCAGTTGCAATGCGATAATATTAATACGTTGTATTTGTATTTAATGTTCTGGTGGTGTAGAAGGGGAAAGCCTGATGGCTTTGTTGCGACAATCTAGCAACAGCCTCACATTTATGATCTTTACTTTAAGGGTTCCGAAGCTTATTCGTTTGGAATTTAACCACTGGACTGGTATCCATTGCTCCATGGTTAAAGTTCAGCGCCTTAGCCCATTTAACTGACGTGCTATATTCCTTAAGGCTCGCTGGTTGCAGTTCTTCTGTGAAGGATCATGGCCTGCTTCGCACCATACGTTATGTGAAACACTTTTGGCGGCTGCAGTGCAGTTGCCAGAATAGATCGCACCCTGAGGCAAACAATTAAATATCGACCCTAATGGATTATAAGACAAAAATATAAGAAAATTTCCAATTGCTATTTTGTTTTTATTACAAAAGAAACATTGATGTAAAACGATTTCATAATAATATTAATTAAATGTTTGCTCTGTGGCAGGGCCTGTCCGAGAGCATCTGAAGTCCCTAGGCAAAGAAAATTTACGCGCCCATATACATTGTCTCCCTATATATATTATGTGATACTCACACAAGCACATGTACACCTACACATGTGGATGTCTTAGCGCCCCTAGGCGATTGCCTAAGTTCGCCTAATGATAAAATGGCCCTGCCCTACGGAGATATCGCACAATAAGCTCGTCTAAATTTAAATTATAAGCTATGTTCGCCTCTATCGATATAGTGGCTAGACCAACCAATATCTTTCTTGGGTCATTGCTATTCGCAAATAATTTTTAATCAATTTAAGCTTGGAAAAACGTCTTTCCGCACTTGATACGCTAACAGAAATTGTTAGTATAGCGATGGCGCCTTCCACAATATGGCTGAACGAGCGCCCTGAAACCGAGCCGTGAGGCAGGCTGCCTCTATGCTACACCCTATCGCCGGTACTGGGTGGCTGACATCTCTAAACAACATAGATTCGAAGAAATATCTAAGTATTGGGGATGTTCAATTGCAGCATAGTTAAATAATGACCTAGCACCATCCATTCTAAAATGCTGTTAACTGATTCCACATGCCGGAGGTTCCCAAATGACATCTGGGTGTCACTCATTTGAAAACGCATTGAAATCTTTACGTCACGGTTCCGCATGCAGGAAGAAATGTTTGCCGAGTATACTTCTGTATACCTCAGTTGTTAAACAAACAAAGGCACACATTAAAATGATGCAAAAAGAGTATTAAAATGTGTGCCTTTGTTTGTTTTTCAGTGTCCTTGTTGCTATTCGCCAATTTAGACTTTTTATTCAAGTAACAGAATGTTTAAAAGAACATTTTGCAGAAAGGTGAAAAAATGGGGTGAATGTGCAGAAAAACTGTCTTAGAGAGATGATTTTTTTCCCTTTCAAAAACAACTTGCTGGTTGAGACTGATAATATATATACAAGAAGATAATTATATATAATGAATATAGCAAATATTTTAACCTATTCATTCTTAAACAACATGTAAATACCATACGTTAGGCTGTAGTGTGAAAGAATAAAAACGCTCATTGAATAACAGCCATCCATATTTCGCCATGTTTAATACAACCTCAAACATTAGGAACAGGTTTTGTTTCTCTTAAACTTTGAACTATCACCAGTCTATCAATCCTCAAAAAGGCGGAAGCAAGATTCCGCCTTTAAACAGTTAAAGGCAGAAGTGAGATAAACTTTTGTTTATCTCGCTTCCGCCTTTAACTCTTTATTTTAATGTTGTTTATTATTTTCTTTTTTAAAGCATTGCATATTGAGGCACGTAATGAGAATATTTCGTACATCTCTTTGAAAAAAAAAAAAAAATCCCATTAACTTATGATTGACCTTGTAAAAACAGTCATGCTGTTATCTATCGGAAAGTAGAATGTCAATCGTTGAATACTTTGAATGAAAAACAGACTTTTAACTAAAATGAGTAATTGATTAAAAGTACTTCCACTAAAATGCATTTTTCATGCACAAGATTCTAACTGCGATAAACACACAGCGAAAGAGTTTGAAAAATGATAAACATAAACCAGAGGAAATTAATATATATATATATATACATGTATATATATATATATATATATATCCCTTCCGTCTGATTCAGACGGGTTAGGTCTCCTCCTAATGAGGATAGTCACTGAGAAATAATGCAGCCGGCACGTCGTTCCTCTGATGGAAGTAATCATGACTGTAGTCCATGTGTGTTCACGGGATCGGTTTGCCTGCTTGCGGGATGAAAAAACTCCAGCTAAAATGGGAGAAAAACCCTACTGCCCGCGCCCAAGTCCGGCTAACTTGAGTTCCTCACGTCTCCGATGGGAATCGAACCTAGGACACTCTTCCCCAGGCATATAGTTGCGAAGCGCACGCGCACACACACACACACACACACACACACACACACACACACACACACACACACACACACACACACACACACACACACACACACACACACACACACACACACACACACACATTAAAATTAATATTAATGTTAATAGATATTGTCAAGCATCTATTTCCCTAACAGTCAACAGATGGAGTTCGAAGAAAACAGAAATTTTTTTTTGAAAGCTATATTGAAAGAAAAAAAATTAAAATAAGAAAAGAGAGAAAAGTTTTTTAAGTCCTTGAAATATACGGAAGTATATTGTCATATATATATAAGAAACACTCAATTCACGAGAGAGTAAATTGTTTGAGTATGATAAAGGAGATCATAGTAATGTTTGTCCATATGCCACACGTCATTCTCTATTTGTGCAATCTATAGCTAGGAAAACATGCCAAAGTAAACCTAATATATTTATGAATAGAAAATAGTAGCATAAAAACTCTCACTTACTTGACTCTTTCATCGACAGCATTACTACAGTTCCTTGACGATGAAGTCCATTACAGTTTTACTGATGTCAGTATTTGTTGCGGTTGCAGTAGCTTTTCAAGGCAGAAACTTTTCCCGATCGAAATTTTCCCGATGCATGGAAAAAATTCACTACATTTTGAATGATACGACAGGCTCATTTGATACGCTCTCTGTCACGAGTTATTCTTGGAACCACGACAATAACTCAACCTGCGGAAAACTGTGCAGATATAATGACGGTTCGATGACCTGCACTGCCCAAAAACTTCCCGAAGAATGCGACGAAACCACTTACTCCATAAACCGTACAGTCGAATCAAACGGAACGATCGTTTCGGAGTGGAAATGGAAGGACGTTTCGTCAACCAGATATTCAAGAGACATAAAAAGTTGCCGTAACATAACCAAGGAAACGGGCGACGAATGCGAGAAATATCACTCGTACGGTAAATCCGATTACGACATTCAGCGTCAGGCAGATTGTAGCAGAATTGGGTACTCGAAATATTCCGGAATGATGATCAGGGGTGGTCAATTGTGCAATGTTACTCATCTGGGTAAATGGAGTTCAGTAGATAAGAATGAATTATCATGCTTTAAGAAATGAGCAAAATTCCGTGAATGAACAAGTAAAGAAGTTCCTGCGTGTCACGTGACATACGTAGACGCTGTTGGAGAGGTAATGATATTAAGACACTTTGTACTATTGGTTTATGGCTTTATTCTGTGCAATGATTACTCTGTAACTAACCCTCTTGAATTATGCTGTCAATTAAACAATAATCTTTCTGACTACATGCATTTAGTTGTGGCGTCTTCTTTTCTTAATAATATATTTGTCTATTTGTCTGTTTCCACAGTAATCTGAAAACTCGTGGCTCTGCAGTGCAGTCTGTACCGACAAGGACCAATGGTTGGAAAAAACCCGGGTTCGAATCCTGTCGTAGGACGAACTGAACATTATAAGAACTTTTTCAGTCGTAAATGAATTAGCCGGTCTCATGTGAGTTGGAGGTTTTCTTTCCGGAAACTCGTGAACCAGCCAGATATATATTTGACGACCGCAGTAAACGGACTTATAACTGACCTCAGAGTCTTTAGTTTTATTTAGGACAGTAACTATAGATGTTACGCACCGATTTTTGTCTCGTTTAAATTCATAATCACTTACTGCGAATTAAATTAAAAGATTTTAATGCATATTTTTCCAATTTGCGACATACATACAAACAGTAATTTTAAGTGCATTATCTTTTTTAGATGAAAATTATCAATTGCTCTGATTAATTGGAGAAACATTGGCTCCTCTCGCTCTCTCCCTATAAAGGTTTCTATATATATATATATATATATATATATATATATATATTTTGACAATTCATTTTAACTCGGTTGGAATATTATAAAATAAGTTTAATGACTATTACCGAGAGAAAAGATGGCAAGATATATTTAACAATATACTACTAGTTTACTAGTTTCGTTACAAGAACATCATCAGGTATCATACTCAAAGAAGTATATAAAAAACTACAGAGACTTAACATTGTACTAACAGAACAAGTGAAAAACAGTAGCATGTTTGAAAAAATGCAAGTATGAGTTCCATACAAACGAATACTACGCGCTGTCGCGAGTGCGCCAGTACTGAACAGAAGCAACGTGTGCGTCCGAGAGATTGTAACTTAGGCTGTTATTGATATGAGAGGAATCTAGAGAAATTTCTCTTGATTCAACAATCTTTCTTTCCAGTTCATCGTAGCACACATGGATATTAGCAGTTTGAGTCCAGTTTACAATGTGCTGGCGGCCTTCGTCTGAGTTAGCAGAAAAGAGAACGTGGCTAGAGAGAGCGCTAGCTCTAGTCCTGTTATAGGAAATATCTCTACGGTGTTCATCCAAACGTAGAAGGATGGATTTAGCAGTCTGTCCATAATATGGCTTTCCGCAATCACATAAAATCTTGTAGACTCCTGGAAACTGAGTAGGAAGATGTTTCTGTTTATATTGGCAAAGTAATGAACGAAGTTTTGGAAGCGTAGTGTAGCACGTTTTGAAGTTAAATTTCTTGAGAATCTTAGCCAGTTTTGGTGAAAGAGAGCTGATGTAAGGTAAGGAGATGAAGGCTCTTGGGAGAGGGGGATCTTCAGCAGTAGTTGAGTGCCTGGGGGAAAGAAATTTGTCAATCTTCTTTGGAGAGAAGCCATTGTTGATAAACGTTTTTTTAAGAAAACTGAGTTCATTTATAATTTCTGTTTCTTCTGTAAGTAATGATTTGGCTCGGTGGGCTAAAGTGGAAATAATACCACATTTTTGTGGGGGATAATGATGGGAGGAAGCATGAAGGTATCTGTCAGTATGAGTAGGCTTTCTAAAAATTGAGATTTTAATGTTCTCAGCACATCTGGTAAGTTTGAGGTCTAAAAAGGGAAGACAGTCATCCGATTCCAGTTCGAGGGTGAAAGAGATTTTTTCGTGGCATTTGTTTAGGTGGTCTAAAAATAAATAGAGGTTATTGACGCCGTCTTCCCAGATGAGGAAAATATCATCAATATATCTGAACCAGACTTTTGGTTTAAAGTGAAAGGAGTTAATAGCTTTTCCTTCAAATTCGTTGAGAAATATATCCGCAAGAATCGGAGAGAGTGGGCTGCCCATAGCCAGACCTGAGTTTTGTAAGTAGATCTTGTTGTCATATTTGAAGTATCCTGACTTTATTTCTAAAATCAAGGACATCAAACTTAAAAAAACAGATTTAATGGCCAGTTTTGATATTGTTTCTCTCTTTACAAATGTTCCTGCTCAAGAAGTCCTCGATCTTCTCAAGAATAAATTATCAAAAAAACTCTTTGCTCTTCTCTCCCATTGCATAAAGTCAGGATACTTCAAATATGACAACAAGATCTACTTACAAAACTCAGGTCTGGCTATGGGCAGCCCACTCTCTCCGATTCTTGCGGATATATTTCTCAACGAATTTGAAGGAAAAGCTATTAACTCCTTTCACTTTAAACCAAAAGTCTGGTTCAGATATATTGATGATATTTTCCTCATCTGGGAAGACGGCGTCAATAACCTCTATTTATTTTTAGACCACCTAAACAAATGCCACGAAAAAATCTCTTTCACCCTCGAACTGGAATCGGATGACTGTCTTCCCTTTTTAGACCTCAAACTTACCAGATGTGCTGAGAACATTAAAATCTCAATTTTTAGAAAGCCTACTCATACTGACAGATACCTTCATGCTTCCTCCCATCATTATCCCCCACAAAAATGTGGTATTATTTCCACTTTAGCCCACCGAGCCAAATCATTACTTACAGAAGAAACAGAAATTATAAATGAACTCAGTTTTCTTAAAAAAACGTTTATCAACAATGGCTTCTCTCCAAAGAAGATTGACAAATTTCTTTCCCCCAGGCACTCAACTACTGCTGAAGATCCCCCTCTCCCAAGAGCCTTCATCTCCTTACCTTACATCAGCTCTCTTTCACCAAAACTGGCTAAGATTCTCAAGAAATTTAACTTCAAAACGTGCTACACTACGCTTCCAAAACTTCGTTCATTACTTTGCCAATATAAACAGAAACATCTTCCTACTCAGTTTCCAGGAGTCTACAAGATTTTATGTGATTGCGGAAAGCCATATTATGGACAGACTGCTAAATCCATCCTTCTACGTTTGGATGAACACCGTAGAGATATTTCCTATAACAGGACTAGAGCTAGCGCTCTCTCTAGCCACGTTCTCTTTTCTGCTAACTCAGACGAAGGCCGCCAGCACATTGTAAACTGGACTCAAACTGCTAATATCCATGTGTGCTACGATGAACTGGAAAGAAAGATTGTTGAATCAAGAGAAATTTCTCTAGATTCCTCTCATATCAATAACAGCCTAAGTTACAATCTCTCGGACGCACACGTTGCTTCTGTTCAGTACTGGCGCACTCGCGACAGCGCGTAGTATTCGTTTGTATGGAACTCATACTTGCATTTTTTCAAACATGCTACTGTTTTTCACTTGTTCTGTTAGTACAATGTTAAGTCTCTGTAGTTTTTTATATACTTCTTTGAGTATGATACCTGATGATGTTCTTGTAACGAAACTAGTAAACTAGTAGTATATTGTTAAATATATCTTGCCATCTTTTCTCTCGGTAATAGTCATTAAACTTATTTTATATATATATATATATATATATATATATATATATATATATATATATATATATATATAGAGAGAGAGAGAGAGAGAGAGAGAGAGAGAGAGAGAGAGTAAAAATTCTCGTAATCTAGCTTGTTAAAAACCTAGTTGTGATAACCATAGGATAATTCTGTCCCATAGTACTATCAATTTCGTATATTCTCCTTCTGGATGATTTTATTTGGAGGGAGCAAAACCTTAACAACGCCGCATGAGACTTGCTTACTTATCTTCGTTTGAAAAACTCTTATAGAGGTTTTCTGCGTCTAAGATGGATTCAAAATATTCTACTACTGGAGGTTGTCAATAATAATTGGCTAAGGATGCGCACTCACTGCTTATATGAGATCAAATAGGACAGAAGAACGCTTTTCTCACTACCTCATCACGCTATTAATGACTTTAAAATTTAAGATGGAAATAATTCACTAGTTTGAATGAAGAAAAACATTGAAATAAATTTTACATGTTTTAATTGATTTAAGCATAAACTTATATATATATATATATATATCAGTTATAAAGTTTATATACAGTATATATCTCATCTCATCTTACTTATACCCTCTTTTACCTTGCGGTGTCGAGGGTTCATTCATCATCGGACCTCACTCCGTTTACAGGATAAGGTGGTCAGCCTTATGCCCCGGTGTATCCTATGGCCTGTAGTGTTGAGTTCTCAAGGCCAGTTTGCCTGCTTTGCGGGATGAAAAACCCCAGAATAAACTGGGGAAAAAAGCCTGCTGTCCACGCCCAAGACTGGCTAACTTGGCTATGGCTGAGGAAGATCCTTCAGCTCCTCACGTCACTGACGGGAATCGAACCTAGGACACTCCTTCCCCAGGCATATGGTTGAGAAGCGCATAGCCACTAGGCTAACCACGCGGACTTATTTCACTAAACGTATCTAAACGAGCACTCGACTGGAAATCTGAAATATCTACTGTTTATTGCCAAGAAATGTAAAGAAGTGCACTACAGATATCTCTGGATCAAACAGGGCAAACTTTTCATGAGAAGAGACGACATCAAAAATATGGCGGATCACATCGAAGAAGACTTGTGTAACTCTAAGAAAACAGCGAGAGTAAAAATTGTCTCAAGAATAATGACAGACGAGTATTTCACGTTTCATAAATGTGTAATATGTCATGATTCAGTAGAATTAAGAAACGTTTTATCCTCAGACACTGTAAATACTTACAGTGTACTTTGAATATTTTGTATATAAATATAAGAAGTATTCGAGATAAATTAGAACAAAGAATTACTTCTAGACAAATTACACTATCTGCTACATGTTCTGATATTAGCGGAAATCTGCGTTAAAGACGAAGAAGTTGATTTGTACCATTTAAGCGGATTTAAAAATTATTATCAGTGTAGAAATTACAACAAATCTGGAGGTGTAATTATCTTTATTCGAAATTCGATATCTGTGAATAACATTACTAACATAAGAATGAAAAGTGAAACTGTCAACTTATATTTATAACATGATAACATACATATAATGGCTGTAAATAGGTCGCATTGCTACACAGAGTCGAACTTTATACAAGAACTCGAGTGTAGTCTGGATGAGATAAGAAGTGACAATGTTCTCATAATTGGGGATATGAATATTGACTTGCTGAGGAATATCGGCTCCTCTCAAGATTATCTAGATCTACTTACCATCCACGAACTCGAACAATACATTAATATCCCCAAGAGAGAGAACTTAAAGTAGAAACAAAATCCAACAGCAGTTCTGCTCAACCTCTCGCGGATAATTTTCTAACCGGCATTAAAGTGAATTTGCAATTACAGCACAGAGATAATACAACTGGAAACATCTCCTATACAACAATTGACTAAAGCAAGGTTTCCCAAACTTTTTTTTCCCGTGATCCGGTTATTTTAATACTTCATCTTTGTGATCCACTAAAATTTTTGTGGCCAATAGATTTGAATGTTCATAGAGTTTTCATTTATTATTATTATAATAAAGAAGCATTTACTCTTACAAAAATATAAAGAAATTAAACTAAAGCCAAGTAATTTATTAATGAGAAGTGTGATGCTGTTGTTTGTTAACTAGAAACTTCAGGTTTGGAGGAAAAGATAATAACTCTATTCTTAAATCCGGTTCGACTTCCAATCGGTTTCTATATTTATATAGAAACCGATTTTTATATACAGTAAATACAATAAAATACGCTCTCTCTCTCTCGATGCTTAACTCAAACTGAACAAGCAGAGTGAGTACATGGGGGGGGGGGGTAAAACAAACGCCAGACCGCCAAACGATTCAGCTGATGGCGCGGTTGCCGCCGCGCAGCCTCGTCATTAGTTGAACTACCTTACCATGAAGAAAGAGACTGTGAAATGGCGACGAGGACGCGGACGGAGCCCGTTTTTCATCTCTATTTATTAAATTATTTATTCATTAGTCCCGATTAAACGCTATTTACTTGTATTATAGAGTTTTGTGAAAAAAAGAAAACCCCAAAACGAAACAGCTAGGTTTTCGAGAGTTCTTTTTAGGCGACTCGGCATTTAGCTTTCGCGATCCGGTGCCGGGTCGTGATCCACCATTTGGGAAACGTTGGACTAGAGTATTGAAACATAACTAGAGCACTGTCGACGGAAACAAATATTGACCTCGAATCATAAATTTATTGAGATATTAAACAATAAAATACAAGACTCAATTAAAGTTAAAATAATGAACAAAATGAAAGAAAGTAAGCCCTTGATTACAACTGAAATCAGACACTACATAAAAATTAAAGATAAAGTATATAAAAAGTTTAAAAAAATACCTGCATAATCAATATTATGAACACAGTTTCAAGTACTATAGCAATCTAATACACTATAAATTAAACGAAAGTAAAAAATGAATACTACAGAAATAAATTCCTAAAATGCCAAATAAACAGAAAACAATGGAAGTTTGTGAATAAATTAATCGGCAAAGATATTCACAAACAAACCCTCCCCATACTTCAAGATATCAATAGAAATCGAGAAAATGGAGACAGAAGATTAGCTGAAGAATTCAATAATCACTTTGGCACGTTCAGTGAAAGCATTCTGAAAAAAAAATGCAAAATCCATCCCTCTGAATTGCACTCCCAAGAGAATTGATAACTTTATATATCTTTTCTCCACTGTTTTCGTTTACCTGTGTAAACGAAATTAAAAATGTTATAGCTATCCTAAAAAACAACCAAAAACTTCTAGATACGATGGTATTAACACTAGCATTGTGAATTAATGCCATGTAGATTATGGAACCATAATATACATTTTTAACTGATCACTGATGATAGGCATGTTTCCATTGGATTTTAAGAAGGCCGTAGTTGTACCGATTTACAAAAAAGGAAACAAAAATAACTTGAAGAATTACAGACCGAAAATTAGACTCATAAAATATTTGGACAAAACAACTTCTTTTCAAAGAATCAATTTGGGATCAGGCAAACGTTATTACAGAATATGCTTTACTGAATTTCACAAACACAGTTTATATCTCCCAAGATGAACAAAAACTAACATTAGCAGTATTTTTAGATCTACACAAAACTTTTCACACTGTATGACATAAAGTTTTAATTAAAAAAATAAATAAATAAATAAAAGGAATACGAGGTACTGCCTTAAACTGGTTCAACAACTACTTAAATGTCAGATCACAAATTGTAAAAATAAACAACAGCCAAAGCAGCTCCAAAACAGTAGACATATTGTAATACAACAATCTGTCTTAAGACCAATTTTATTTAGTATTTATATTAATGATTTCTGCAATCTTAAACTAAACAGTAAAATAATACTTTTGCAGATAATGCAGCACTAATTTTCTCTACGGACAAAAAATGCAAACCATGATGAATATCAGATCTTTTAAAAGTAACAAATTGGTTCGAGTCAAATAAACTCAATCTGAATGTCTCAAAAACTAAATATATAAATTTTAATTTGCGAAATACAAATAAAATGAATTTCATTGCACAATTAACTTTGCATGATTGGAATTGCAGGACAAATTCAAATTGCAACTCTGAGTAAATAGAAAAAGTCAATCTAATAACCTACTTGGGATTAAAAATTGAGAGTAATTTGAGCTGTAGACTGCCATATTACCGATGTCCTGAATAAGGTAAGGATTATGTTAAACAGCCTTTACTATCTAAATCCTATCCCAATGGCTTTAACAGGCCTTTAAGGCCCCCAACCTTCCAAGCATGCTTGGATTTCGTAATCCGAAATACGAGGATGAATGGTCACTCCTGTGCCTCAAGGTATTCTTGGCTGTATCGCTGTGTGTGTGCAAGGGGCCGGTTTGCCTGCTTGCGGGATGAAAAACACCAGATAAACTGGCGGAAAAAACCCTACTGCCCGCGTCCAAGACCGGCTAACTTGGCTTTGGCTGAGGAAGATCCTTCAGCTCCTCACGTCTCCGACGGGAATCGAACCTAGGACACTCCTTCCCCAGGCATATGGTTGCGAAGCGCAAAGCCACTAGGCTAACCGCGCGGGCACTATCTAAATAGATTCTTAAATTTAAATATGTTAAAAATATCATATTCTGGCTGGATTCAAAGCGCACTACAATATGGTATTTTACGTTTAGGAGGGAATCTATCGCACTACGCTGACACATCTAGTTTCGACTCTGAATAAAGTAATTCAGATCTTAACTGGAAACAAATATTGCAATGTGTAATAAATGCGACATATTAAGCACACTATCCCTTAGATTTTTATACACTTATAGGGTACTGCTATCATAAAAAATGATAACAAATACGTAAATATCAAACAAGAAGCTTTCCTTAGTAGACATAAGGGACTAAAATATATAGTTCCTAAAGCAAATAAAAAAAGCAAAACACAAACATTATACTTATTAGGCGCCAAAAATATTCAACACACTACCTTTAACAATGAGAAATGAAACTAACCCAAACAAAAACAAAACTCTAATGAAAACATATTTATTTTCTGAATAAATGAGGAAACTCTGTTCAAAATATTTGTTTAAATGATTGGTTTTAGCATAATTGCATTAAAAAGATCCAGTTTCAGGTGCAAAAAATGTAAATGTAAAGCATTTAAATTCTATTTACTTGCTTTGTTTTATTTTTTCCCTAATTAATGTTATGCAACTTTCTCTCTACATATTATCATGTCTTCTGTGATTTTATTATGTTATTATATTATAATAATATATAATATGTATACTGTATAGATGTACATATGTGTATATAATTATGATGCAATAAATAACTTTTTGCAGTTTTATGCATATCATAACCTGGACGAGCTGTTGCTCTTAGGTTACACACATGACTACTCATAATTTTGTACTTTAATATGAAGCTTACAATAAAAAATATCGAACCAGAAGTGCTCAAGTATGGAGGTATAAGAGTCCTACATTGGCTACAGAAGGCCTGAACAGTGGGACTAATTCCTGATGATTGGAATAGAGTTCCTATTCATGATGATTGGAATTGGAGTAGAGCTCTCATAGTACCCATATATATATAAAAAAAAGGGGGAATAAAGATGAATGTGAGAATTACAGAGGTATTTCTCTACTGAGTGTTCCTGGTAAGATTTATGCAAGTATACTTGAGAAAGATTAGTAGAATAACACACGTCATCAATGGCAGTATCATCAAAAATGAGGATATTAGGAAAGAACTTGACATCGTTGTTAGCATCCAGGAATGTGTTAACAGATCTAGTCTCAGGTGGTATGGTCACTTAAACAGAATTGGAGAGAAAAGATTAGCAAAACAAGTGTTTTCTGTCAGGTTGGCAGAGAACACCTGTTTTGATACTGTAAAAAGTGCCTTAGATGATAGAAATATAAGATCTGATGATGTTGGAGTCTTGACAGGTAACAGATTAATTTGGAGGAAAATTGTAGATAGGAAGTTAGTAATGATATCATATCCTCTGCATCCGCTTAAGGGTATATGTCAGGAATTTGATGATGATGAATAAAAAATATCTATCTATATATAAAAACGAAAAAGACAAAGCGCTATAACGCTAGGAAAATTGAAGAAACATGAGAATCAAGTACATTTTGTAAAAGTGACACGTCTGCTTATCGTACACAAAAGAGTGGCAATGCCAACAGTATATATGCAAATGAACCACTGCATGAAAACTGTAGTTTTGGAGTGTTTTTCTAGTTCGTGTCTGGAGTGATAATAGGATATTTCGTGATACCAAAATTATTATATATGGCTGCAAGACATAAATAATTTAACCTGTGAATTCAAGTGGCGAGTCACTGTAAGACTTTCGCTGGCCAAAGTCAGAGGGAGGTAGGCAGATGGTTGCATATGAATCTTTCCGTGATTCACAGACTGGAAACTAATTTTAACAGTAACTAGCAGAATCTCGAAAATACAGTGAAGGAAGGCCACGAAATACAACAGCAGTGGGCCACCAATATCTCTAATTATCTGTACGTCGAAACAGTAATGCTTCGCCGTATTAGTTCCGATCTAACTTTGCATCAGCTACAGTAGCATTGGTGTCTGCTTCTACTGTGCACTGATCAAGTGCAAAGTGGAAGAAGGCATTTTTATTATTGATCATGGAGAATAAAGACGCAAGGTTAGATTAGCCGTTAAGCAGCTACTAAAATGAAGATCAAGTAATTGTTATTTGAAGATATGCTGATTCTATAATCCTTTAAGATAGATAATAATTAATACACTATGTATGTGCACATTATTATAAATCAAACCTTACACATAAAAAAAAGAGTACATTATTATTATTATTATTATTATTATTATTATTATTATAAATAATTACATTTCTTTAATCCAAATTAGCATATCAGAAACAGCGTGAAATTTACGGTCGATTTTTCTGAGTTATGGGATTAAAACAGGTATTTCTGTGATTACCATGATACTTTTAGATTTTGATGGCTTTTGAAAGAATACATGGAAGACTGTTGCATAAATTGAGAATATGGGTTTGGATTATAAAAATTAGCATGGGTAAGAGGATGTCAGACTGACTGATATCAAAAAGTGATATACGTGGATGAGGGTCTGCACGATTTAAGGTTACCAGTGGGGTATCACAAGGATCAGTGCTTGGTCCACTGTTACTCAATCTGTACATTGATGATAATGGGAAGGATTTGACAAGCGACAGATAGCTATTTGCTGCTGATGATGCAAAGATAGGTAGGGTAGACAGGAATGCTGGTGATGTGCAGTACTTGCAGAATGATTTGAATAGGCTGGAATTGTGGGCATGGGAAAATGGATGTCAGTTCAATGTAAATATAGTCATTCACTTCGGCGTGATTAGATATACAATGTCGCATTATATTGGTGGGGTTATGCTTGAAGAAACTGATGAGGTAGGGATCTTGGAAGTTGAAGTTCAGTGGCTATGTAGCAAAGATCACAAACACAACTCAACAGATAATTGCAATGCTGACACGAACTTTCACATGTAGAGATATGGATGTCATTTTGTCTTTTTACAAGGCCTTGACACGTCCATCGGACTATTGTGCGTAGATATAGTCTGCTGGTTTCCGTTGTGATTCTAATATGGTGGAGAAAGTGCAAGGAGAGTGTTAAAAATGATTTCAGTATTTTGGAATACTTATTATGAAGACAGACTGAGAATTTGTAGACTGCAGGCACTAGCAAACAGGAGAAAGAGGGGTAATATGGTTGAGACTTAGAAACTTCTGAAAAAGATCATACAGGATTTCATTTGTTGGATTTTTTTTTTTTTTTTTTGTTTTACGGAGGATGGGAAAATGACAAGGGGGGTCATTTTCTCATCATTCATTCTCAGCTTCCAAGGCAATCATTTCTTGGAAACTGAGAATGAATACGCTAAGAAAGAGGTGAGGGCTAGATTTTTCTCTCAGAGGGGGAGTGCGTGATTGGAATGGATTGCCGTTGGATGTTGTGGGTGTAAGCAGTGTGAATGAATTCGAGAATAAGTAGGATAGCTGGTACATGTAGAATGTGGACTCCCTCAATGAGTCCCTGACTCCCTGTAGGTCTTTCTTAATAATAATAATAATAATAATAATAATAATAATAATAATAATAATAGACTCAGCTACAATTGGCAGATGTTTGGAGAATCGTCTAGGGTTAGTAGATTCAATTCTGGTCGACAATTAAAATTAAATCTATATATTATTTCCCCTGAAAATCTATAATTGCAGTAATGGAAACATATCGACAACACAGGCATTAAAACACTTTAATTTACATTTAAATAAAAGGGAGTCACCCTTTCGAAAATGCAAAAAGTTAATCCTACGTTTGAACACGACATATTGTTAAAAACGGGATTTCTCAACAATGAAATTTAACGGTAGTAATGTTAAATAAAGACGAACAAAATGATAGTTTATGCTTAAATAATACTGATTTATTTATCCACAGAAATGAAAACACAGCCTTTAAAATCAATCACATTTTAACTTTATTCTGCGCATGACATTACCTGGTAGAGCGCGTTACAGGCTATACTTCAGGAATTACTATAATACGTTTTTCAAATTCTTCTTCTTTGAGTGCCATCTCCTATCGGAGGTCGGCGACCACCTTGGCAAATTTTGAGCGATTCTCAGCTATTCTGAGCAGTCTTTCAGAGTTCATACCAGTCCACTGTCTGATATCTGCCAGCCAAGATTTTCTTCGTCTTCCTTGTCCTCTTCTTCCATTTATCTTCCCTTTTATAATCAATTGAAGTATCTTATATTTTTCATTACGAAGTAGGTGACCAAGATATGCAGTTTTCCTTCTTTTTATGGTATCTAAAAGTTCACGTGATTTCCCCATTTGTTTCAGTACTTCCTGATTGGACGTTTTTGCTGTCCATGGGATTTTTCACACTCGTCTGTATAACCACATCTCAAAGGCTTCACGTCTTTTTATTGATGTTGTCTTCAAGGTCCAAGTTTCTGCACCGTACAGCAGTACAGACCATACATAGCATTTAACCATGCGTACTCTAAGCTCTAAGTTTAAACTGCAGTTACACAGTGTTGATTTCATCAAGAGAAAATTTTTTCTTGCCATTTCAATTCTAACTTTTATTTCCAATTCTGGATTGCAATCTTCATTTAACCAGCATCCGAGATATTTAAACTTTGCCACTCTTTCTATTTTTTTCCTATTTAAAGAAAGTGCTAATTTAAGAATTGGTTTCTTACTTATGACCATGAATTTAGTTTTGGTGATATTTATTTTTAATCCCATTTTTTCACTCTCTGCATTTATTAGCTCCAAAGGATTTTGAAGATCCTGAATATCGTCAGCCAGAAGAGCTGTATCATCGGCATATCGGATGTTACTGATGATTTCACCATTTACACTAATCCCTTCCTTTCTTCCTTCCAAGACTTTTTGAAATATGGCTTCTGAGTAGATGTTAAAAAGAAGAGGTGACAGCACACATCCTTGCCTTACTCCTCGTTTGATGTTAATGGAGTCTGTAATAATGTCATCAACTTGAACAGATGCCTTTTGGTTCCAATATAAGTTTTCAATGATCCTGATGTCTTTACCATCTAATCCAATTCTTTTTAATAGTATAATCATTTTAGCATGTTGGACTTTGTCAAATGCTTTCTCGAAGTCGATGAAGCAAATGAATATTACCTTGTTTTGGTCAATACATTTTTGAAATAAGATCTGAGAACAGAAAAGAGCCTCTCTTGTTCCTAAGCCGTTTCTAAAGCCGAATTGGGTATCACTGATGGAGTCTTCACATTTTCTGTATATTCTTTTTTGAATTATTTTCAGAAACATTTTGAGAACGTGACTCATTAGGCTGATCATTCTATAGTCATTACAAGTTTTCGCATTTACTTTTGTAGGTAGCATGATGAAGGTCGACTGTAACCAGTCTTGAGGGATTATGCCTGTATCGTAGATCTTATTAAATAGCTTTACTAATATGTTAATGTTGTTCACCTTCTAATAACTTTACTATTTCTGCCGGTATTCTATCTGGTCCTAGGGCTTTACTATTTTTAGCTGAGTTCAATGCACATTCTACCTCTGATTTTAGAATGCATGGACCTTCCATATGTTCATAAGTATTTTCTGGGTTCTGTCTGTCATCAGTAAAGAGTTCTTCTATATATTTCACCCATTCTTGTATTTTGTCATCCTTTTTGGATATAATTTCTCCCTTTTTGTTTCGAAGGATACAGAATTGTTTTTTCTTATATATACCTGAGGTCTCTTTCATCTTTTTGTGTAGATTAAAATTGTCATGTTTTTCCTGTAGAATTTCTATTTCTTTACATTTTTCATTCATCCAAATTTCTTTTGCTTTTTTGATCTTGTGTTTAATAATTTTCTGAACCTCTGTATATTTTGTTGGATTATGATTTTTATATGATCTGCGTTGATCCATGAGAGAAAGAATTTCATCAGTCATCCAATCTTTCTTTTTTACTGCTCTATTAGGACATAAGGTATTGGTACATTTCTCTATGAAGACAGATTTCAATTTGTCCCACGATTCATCAACCCTCATGATGTCATCATTCTTGATAAGTGCTAGCTCTTGATTCAGATCTTGACTCAATTTGCTTCTTATCTCTGTGTTTTTTAATTTTCCCAAATCAAACCTTTTTTGTTGATGTTTCTTAAGCATAGCTTTCAGTCTAAGTTGTAACTCTGCCACCAGTAGGTTATGATCAGAAGCAATATCTGCACTAGGATAAGTTTTTGTACTCTTTATAGAACTACGAAATCGTTGATTAATTAGTAAGTAATCAATTTGGTTTCTGACTATATTCCCATTATTATCCTGTGGTGATCACCAAGTATACAATCTTCGAGGTGGTAGCTTAAACCATGTGTTTGTGATTATTAGCTCCTCTTCCTGGCAGAATTGAAAAAGAAGGTCACCTCTCTCATTTCTTGTGCCCAGTCCATGTTCGCCAACTACATCTCCACTTCTACCTTTCCCAACTTTAGCATTGAAATCACCCATGACTATGTTAATATCATGCTTTTTTGTATTTTTCATTAGTTCTTTTAATTGATCATAAAATTCTTCAATCTCGGTATCACTCTTGTCAGCAGTAGGGGCCTAGACTTGTATAAGATTAACATCTAGTGGTTGTCCTTTCAGTTTTAATAACATCATCCTATCTGAGTAAGGAATGAAGCTCAACAGTGACTTATTGATCTCTTTGTTTATTATTATTCCAACTCCGTTTTGATGGTTGTTTTCACAACTTCCAGAGTGATACGTTTTTCAAATAAGATAACTAATTAAAGCGTTGTTTACTACGGAGCACTATTTCACAGTGTTATTACACGCTGAAGGAGCTCTACATCTTGTCCAGAGCAGGCTTTTAAAAACATCCCGTAGTGAGATTCGAACCTACATTTGCGATAAATAAGCAGTAGCTTTTACAAACCGAGTTATTGTAGTGATCCGTCCTTGACCGAGAATCAAATACACATACACACGTGATTTCCTATTTTTTTTCTTCCACAATTTTTTATTTTTTTTTTAAAAATCGCCTCTCTTTTCTTCTACCTCATTCTCTCTTTGATTAAAATCTGCTGCGATACTTCTTGCCTGATTTACAAAGCTACTGTTCCTTTATCAAACCAAAACATAAAATTTCCTCTGACAACAACAGCAGAGAATCATATATTAAGACATATGCTGCACAGGCAGAGTATTTTTTTTTTACTACTTTTTAATTTTAAAAGTAATTTCTAAGGAGGACACCCTGAAAAATTAATCGGTGCGAACGGAATGTGACACGTCGTATAACACACTAATATAATAAAAGCCTAATAATTACAATACTTCAGTAAAGTTGAGCCTTTCAGAGAAGTATTATCTGTGACGGAAGAAATTGTTGTAAATTCGAAGGGAATATCGGAGAGATGACAATCTTAATTAAACCATCATTAACTTGTAAGCTGAAAGATATAATTTCAATGTAATATGTGTGTGTGTGGAGGGTATATTATTATTATTATGTAACATCTCCAGGCAGTCCAAAAACTCATCGAGGGAGAGCACCTACTCTACAACTATATGTCTCCACCATTCCACCACCGGCAACTACCCTCATCATCTACCTTCGCCCACCACTATTTTCACAGACAATCAAAAAGATCCCACGGGTATCAAACATGCCCACGGTGGGATTCGAACCCGCAGTCTTTTGGCTGGAGAGCGGAAACGCTAACCACTCAGCCAACCTAGCCAGTTCATGAATATTTCGCTCCCAAATATGATCACAGAGATTATAATAAGATGACCAAAGCATTAAATTAAAGCTTCTTATTCTTCTAATTCAGGGCTGTCCAACCTTAGGTAATCCGAGGGCCGCATTTCAAAAATATATTTATCCGAGGGCCGCATCACAATGTGTATCTAGTAATTTGGTGAGCAGCGACCAACTTCGATAGCTGAACAAACGAACAATACTAATCGCTCGCTCACGTTTCTCGTGAGCGCCCCGAGTATGCGCGTTGGAACAAAACAGTGTAAGAACGCTTCTTTGGCACATCTAATATTTGAAAAACACGTGGGTATATAGTGATGTAAAAACATCAAATAAAATAACCAACATCGAGATTATCGATTGATAATAGAATTAAAATATCTAATACGCATTTGATTTAGAGTATTTTATTTTTTCGCTCGTGACAATCAAAACCCACCGGCGCACAAAATCGCACCGCGGGCAGTGCTTTGGACAGCCCTGCTCTAATTTATGAATGACACTTGCCATGTAACATGCAAGTTATCCTCTTGAAGATGTCTGTCGCATGAAAGGTAAATGACTAACATGAATGGACATAGTCGGTCGGTGGGACAGTCTGAACATTGTTGTTCAGGTGAGGCACATAATTCATATCTTGTTCTATTAGTATGAAGAGGCTCCAGAAAAACATACCTGAGATTCACCTACCACTGCCACCTATTTCCTCTGTTGTAATGACTAAGAATGGTGGGGGCAATTAACTTCTTGTTTTCATCGCTATATCCTTGTCCTACTATCCGATTGAAATAACAGGAACCAGATTCATTACTCTGTGTAAGTAGTGCTGATGGTTCCATTTTTCATTTTAGCTGTAAACGAATGTCCGTTATTTGGTATATAAAAAAAAGACTACTGTCGTATTTCATTCAGTAATGATCGACATGTAATGTATTCATAACACTTCCTCACACTTCACTCAGTTATTCAATCAGTTCTGACACGTCTATGAGATTAAACGATCCCGTCGATCCTTTGTCTACTTTTCACATCGAAAAGCAGACAGAGCTATATGTCTAATGCTGACGCGACATTTTCTGTTTATCGCACCGTTTTCGCTAACTCTAAGCAAAGGGATTTCTCCCCGCTAGTTGTGTGTGTGTGTGTGTGTGTGTGTGTGTGTGTGTTTGCCTGCGTACGGAGGTGTACAGTTTTCTTCCTTGAAGTAAGTTTCTTCCTGCAGTACAGGAAAACCGACTATAAAAAAACTTCAAGTTAACAGAAAAAAAAAACAGTGGACCTATTGCCTTTAGTTACTTCAGTCCCCAAACCACTCATAGTATTAATGGCCTTGTTATTAGAATAACATAGGTTTGAGCTTCTGTAGCATACTGGTACTGACGATGATCTTTAATTGTGGAGGTGTGGGTTCGAATCTCATTAAGGAAACGAAGAACTTTATGAAGTATTTTCATCTGAATGCGAGTTACTGGCGTATCAAAATTTCAGGAAGCAAAATCTCTACTTTGCTTCCTGAAAGTAGATGTATATATATATTTTTTTCATTCAGAAGCAAACCAACCAGTAGTAAAAAAAAAAAAAAAAAACCCACCTAACTCCTTTTTGTTCCCGTATAGGGAGTAGGCGAGGATGTTTTAACTAGTGGTGTAGCTAGAGCTTTTACCGCCCGGGGCGATCCCTGAGTTTGCCGCCCCTCTCAATACACACCAAAAATACTACAAAAAGTGAAAACGATATGGGGAAATAAATTAAACCGCTATGTTTATTTTTGAAGTAAAACTTTAATTTCATCATTCTAAAATGTTATTTTTCTTGCTTTTCTGTTAGCAAAATCGTCAATTACATTGGCGCAGTCTATTTCATAATAATGTAGATAACTCTTAATATATTTTATTTAGAAAAACTCCTCTCACAACTAGCAACACTTACAGCAACTGTGAACAAAATTCGCAGTAGTATTGCAATATTTGAAAATGAGTTCTCGAGACTGTTTTAGAATTAACTGCAAAAGTTCAAAAAGGTTCAAAGTTCTAGGCGGAAAGGGGGGACCGCCCCCTCCGCATAGCAACGCCTCTGGATTTAACCCTATTTAACTTTTGGAGACTGAGTGGGCAGTTCAATCTCCAACTGTAGCCAATCAGAGAGTGCTTGCCCAAGGCTATCACTAATTAATCGGTACGTAGTGTAGAAGGAGGACAGGTGCCGCCATCTCGTGGTCCCTATCTCTAACGCAATATTTTTTTTAATGTATGAAAATGGGGTAGGTTCGATGGCCGATTTTTTTGAGTTTACGGGACAAAAAAAACAGTGTATCTGGGAGAAAAAAACCCGTTTGACCGTGCTAGAGAGCGACTAACTCGGGAACCGGTCGAAAAAAAAAGGCTTAGAAAAGGCTTAGAAAATTTTACTTAAATATAAAGAGCTAATAAGCTTCATTTCGGCGATATAAACAATATTTTAAATTAAGGGGATATAAAATCCACATTGTTTCAAAACCGAATAAGAAACTCAAAGATTGGAATCAGAGAGTTTCATGCCGAATATGGTAAACTATAAAGTATCGGCGACACTGGCGTGAGCTAATGCAAGTGACCCTAGTACGTAGTATTATACCGGACAACTCGTTGCAAAGGTGGGGAAAGTTCATTTCGCTATTCTTAGATATTTTCCATAATGCAAAAACACATTTCCTAGGGAATGTATGCTGTTATTACATTATGGAGGGAGGTCACTACCCAGACCGGTTTCAGCCTTTTTTGAGGCTTCATCAGTGAGTAGCTAGACCATAAAAGATTATGATCTAGCTACTCACTGATGAAGCCTCAAAAAAGGCTGAAACCGGTCTGGGTAGTGACCTCCCTCCATAATGTAATAACAGCATACATTCCCTAGGAAATGTGTTTTTGCATTATGGAAAATACCTAAGAATACGATCTGAACTTTCCCCACCTTTGCAACGAGTTGTCCGGTATAGTACTACGTACTAGGGTCACTTGCATTAGCTCACGCTAGTGTCGCCGATACTTTACCATATTCGGCATGAAACTCTCTGATTCCAATCTTTGAGTTTCTTATTCGGTTTTGAAACAATGTGGCTTAGAAAATGTTCCTCTAGTAGGCGACTAGATTCAAACCCAAATCTTTCTACATTCGGTCAAGCAACGTAGAATGCAAACGTCAATTCTACTGAGTTTATTTGTATCAACAACCGCAGCTATGTACATTTAAAAATAAATATATATATATACAGCTATTTACAATTTGTACATAGGCTGCTAATTCTATTAGGCATTTTCATTTACTCGTGTTACAATATACTTATGAAACCTGTTTTACAATCACTGTTTAAATAAGATACAACATGTCACATGCTCAATTTCTATTTTCCTTATTGTCCTATTGAATTGTTTGAGCTGTTATTTTTGTTGGTATATGTTACATTATTGATGAATAAAGAAAAAATTATACAGCGGTGGACAAGATACTGTAGTGAGTTATATGAAGAAAAACTAGATTCAGATAGCATTGGGAAACTCACTGAAGAATTGAAGCAGATATCACCACCAGGTAACGAGCATGATATGGACATTTTAAGAGGAGAGGTTGAAAAAGCAATAGGACTGCTAAAACACAACAAGAGTCCTGGTAACGATAACATTACTGGAGAAATGATTAAATATGGTGGTGAAAGTATGGTTACAGAAATGCACCAACTATGCAATAATATGGTATGGAAAGAAGGGAAAATGCCAGAGGAGTGGGTGAAATCAATATTAGTAACATTATACAAGAAAGGAAATAAGCTAGAATGTAAAAATTATAGAACACTTACCTTGATAAGTCACCTTGGTAAAGTGATGATGATCATATTGACAGAAAGATTGAGAACACACTTGGAAGCATACCTTGCAGACGAGCAAGCAGGATTTAGGAAGGATAGAACTACAATTCAACAGATTTTGACAATGAGGTTAATAGCAGAGAAAGCTAGGAGAAAAAACAAAAACATATATACTTGCTTTGTTGACTTTCAGAAAGCTTTTGACAGTATTGACCAGAAAGTGACATCAGCAGTTCTGGAATCCTATGGAATTGATAAAAAACTAATAGCTATATTAAAAGATGTTTACCAGAATGCAGTTGCAGCAGTTAGAATAGGTGATGATTTGGGGAAATGGTTTAAAACAAGCAGAGGTACTAGACAGGGAGACCCAATATCACCAAGCATTTTCATCGCACATTTAGAAAAAGCAATGGATAAAATGAAAGAAGATGCCAAAGGAATATCTGTACACGGAATGAGAATTAACAATCTGAGATTGGCAGATGACAATGTTATTATTGAAGAAGACGAAAGAGAACTACAAAAAACACTGAAACTGTTAAATGAGGAAGGGAAGAGATTTGGACTTGTTATGAACTTGGTGAGAAGAACATGAAACAAAAGATACAAGTGGATGGAACTGATATAGAAAATGTAGAACAATTCACATATTTGGGAAGTAAACTGACATATGACTTGGACTGTAAAAAAGAAATAACGATCAGGATTGCAAAGGGAAGAACAAATCTGAAGGCCATGGATAACATCTGGAAAAGTAAAGTGATCAGTCTGCAAACAAAACTAAGAGTATTGGAAACATGCATCTTCAGCGATGTACTGTACGGATCTGAAACGTGGGTAATAAATAAGGAATCAAGAAAAATAATTTTGGCATTTGAAAGAACTTGTTACAGGAAGATTCTAAGAATAGGATGGGTACAGAAAATCACCAATGAAGAGCTCTATCAGAAGATACAACCAAAACAGAATCTAATGCAGAAGATTATAAAACGGAAGCTGCAATTATTTGGACACATCTGTAGAATGAGTGAGGACCGGAAGATAAAGACATTTATGTTTGGTATTTTGGATGGTTTAAACAGAAGAGGTAGACCATACAGAGAATGGATAGACGATATAAAAGACTGGTGTGGATTGGGTGTACAAAAACTGTGACACTGTGCACTGGACAAAGAAAGGTGGAAGAAGATAGTGAAGCAGGCATCAGACATCAACGGGCAGTGAGCCCATGATTGATGATGATGATGATATGTTACATAGTGATTTCAGTTTATTTATAAGTTCCATTATCAGATCAGTCTATTCACGTTTATATATATACATATACATCCACACATATATATATATATATATTTTTTTTTTTGTAGGCACTCTTATTTTTACAAAAATGAATTCCATATTGCTTTAACATTATATTGTTTACTTAACTTAAGAAGTAAATCTGTAATTTCTTATATACAAAGGTTTTCTGAATTGCAGAATTAGTTACAGGTCTATAAATGGATAATATATCCTATTAACATTTTGGGTTATTATCATGTTATGAACTTATGTTATCTGCATTTCTCACGATTGACATTTCTACCGTCCTTGTGTCTGTATATACATATTTGTGGTAATATATCTTAATCTACATATTTATTACTAGAATAGTATTGACTTATCTTAAGGAGTAATTTGCTATTTACATTTACATTTTTTCCTCCCTTACACAATTAGATATACATATATATAACATTCTTATCCCTTATATATAGGCGTACCTATATATTATTATTGATATTTTTATTATTTTTTTACTTTTATTTATTTATTTTTAATTATTATTATTTTATTTTATTTTTAATTAATTAATTAATTAATGTTTTATTTTTATTTTTTTATTAGATTTGATATCTTGTTGTCATTATTCCTCTCATTGTGGCGAATGGGCCTACGTTAACAGCATCTTTGCTGGGATGATGCTTTTTGTTCAGATAGTGGGTTATCATTATTGTTTACCACTAACTACGGGGGTTCCATTATCGGTATGAGTTTTATTTTTCCTTCTTCTTCTCCTTCTTCAATTAGGCCGAGTTTCCTCCATTACTGTGTTGTTATGCGTTTGGTTTGTGTAGTGTTTATGATAATTTCCTTTAAATAATTGTTAATTTTTGCTAGTATGTCTGGTCTGGTGTCTCTTCCGTGTATTTGGTCACATCTGTGGGACCATATTGCATACATTGTTATTATTATGATTATTAGTTCTGTTTTTTTCATTTTTTGGTCTTCCAACCAAAATAATGTGTTTTCAGAGAATGGTTGTGTCTTATGTAGGAGTTTCTGTATGGTGTTCCATACTGTGGACGTTTTGCTACAGAACATCATAATATGATATATTGTTTCTGGTTTGGGACAGAAATGACACTTCGCTGGGCCTTGTAATGGGATTTTTTTTTGTAAAAAACACCATATTTTTGTGGGGAGACAGGCATGATGTACTTTATAGAAGAATGCTTTGTATTTTGGTGATATTGGAAGTCGGAAAACTTTGTTAAGCACCGGACTTAGCCTAATTTCTCCTTTTCTTATTTCGCTGTGTTGAGGAGGCGGGAATGTCACTTGACTTAATGTTTTGTATAGTTTTCTTGGTTTGATTGTCAGTAAGGTTGCAGTATCTGAGTGTTTCATTATACATGTATATGTGTACCCTTCGGCTATTTCTTTGAACATTCTCGGGCTTGGTTTTTTTATATCTGGAAGTGAGCTTATAAACCTATGCGGCAAACACTTTTGTAAGAATGTTGCCGCATAGGCATGATAGGTGTTTGTATGTACTAGGGCTGCTGTTATTGCCCTGACGATGAGCGTTTTCAGATGGATGTTTAGCAATGCTAAACGCCCAGATGTATGTAGCGCAGAACCTGTGTATTTTTTCGGCCCACCTTCCGTGATACAGGGTGTTGTGTATCTTGTACCACAGGCGAGATGTTAGGTAGATGTTGCAAACCCGGGTCCTTCCTCTGACGGACAGCTGTCTAGGGCGCATTGCATTAATTTTCTTCTTTATGCCGTCATGGAGTTCTTTCCACTGTTCTTCGTGTGATTCTGAGCTTCCGATGTTGATGCACAGAACCGGTATGTAATTATTCACACGTATTCCTAAAGGAATCCTTGGTTGGTTTTCCCACTTTCCAATTATTTTGCAGTGGGATTTTGCCAGATTCACATTCAGTGCTGAGGCTTTGCTGAAGTCGTTTATTATTTTGAGTGTTGTGGCTAAGGATTTTTGTGTTCTTAGTGTTAAAGTGACGTCATCAGCATATGTCAAAATTTCGGCGTCACTTTCTCCATGTATATGTGTTACTTTGATATTGTTGTTTGTGTTAATGGCTATAATGAATGGTTCTAGGGCTAGAACAAATAGAGCCATGGAGACCCATGGAGAGTGGGTCTCCTTGCCGGATAGAACATTTTATTGGGAAAGAGGCTGACAGATTTTTTATTAATGATCAGCCTACTTTCCGCGTTTCTGTACAAAAGCTTAATCGTTTCTTTCCAGTTTACTTCAACTCCTATTCGGTTTAGTGTTTCAAACAGGTATTGGTGGCTAACTGTGTCAAATGTCTTTTGAATATCTAGCCCCATTACAATACATGGATTTTCTGTGAGGCTGTAATAATCGCAAATGCATTGGAGGTGCATTATTGTGTCAAGAATATTTCTTCCTTTCACTGCACATGATTGTGCTGGTGAGATAAGTTTATGGAGGTGCTTTTGTATTCTGTTTGTAAGTATTTCAGATATTATTTTGTAATCAGTATTCAGTAGGGTTATGCCTCTCCAGTTTTTTGTCTTGTAACTTCTGTTGATCTCCAACCTTTGGTAGTAATACAGTGTGTCCTGTGTTGAATTTTGCTGGCGTTGCCTGTGTTATAATCATCGTGTTGATCATTTTGATAAAGATATGTTCAAATTTGGGGAAGTATTCTTTATAGAATTTGCCTGTTAGTCCGTCTTCACCTGGTGATTTCTTATCCGGGAGCTGTTTCACTATAAGATGCACTCTGCTAAGGTGATTGGTGCGTCGATCTCCTCAGCCTCCTTCTGGGTGATTTTGGGAAGGAGTGAAAGGAATCTTTCTCTTTCTTCCTGACTGTTGGGTTTTCTTGAAATAGTGAAGAAAAGTATTTTTGAACACCACGAATTATTTCGGAGTCTTTGTTTAGAGTTTGGACTTCGTATTTTATGGTTTTTATTCTCTGTTTTGCGTTGCATTGTTTCTCAAGCAGCCATGCTGTCGAGGTCTTCCCTTCATCATTTTCAATTATTTTGAGACCAGCACGTAGCTACGCTCCTTCTATTTTCTGAAACTGTTTCGCTGTGATGCAGTTTTTAATTTCTTCTATTTCTGTACTGATGTTTTCATTACTTCTGTCATGGTGGTGATACAATTTTGATAATTTCTTCTTGTCCTCGTTCTGTTTGTTTCTTTGTTGCTGCTTTTTTATTCTGCTAATTTTGATTGTTGTTTGTTTTGTCATGTGTTTAAATTTCTCCCAGGATGAGCATTTTCTATGGATTCTATTTCCTCAACTATTTTCTCTATGTTATTGTTGAATTCATCCTCATCTTTAAGGTGTTTATTAAATTTCCATAGGGGGAATTTCTGTTTGTAAACTTATCAGTTGTTTCTGTTTGTTGGTATTATAGTTCAGCCATCACCATATGGTGATCGCTGAACATGACAGGTGTGTGTTGTACAGTTTTGACCTTTATATTTCTGAATGTTTGGATGTATATACGGTCTATTCTGGAGGCGTTTCCGGGTGCAAAATATGTGAATTCTTTCTTTTGGGGATGCAAGATTCTGAAGGCATCTGATAGGCCACAGTGGGTGAAAACTCTTGTGAAATTTTTCTGCGGAAGTAAGTTTGGGTGTTCTTGATCCTTTTGTGGTTTTTCTGTAAAGTTCATATCACCTGCTATTATTGGATTATTTTTTTTGTTGAATATAGTGTCGCACTTCCTCCCAGAAGGTGGTCTTATGATTATATGTGGCTGGTCCATATATGTTAATTATGTTGTGTATTTTTTTCTGCCACAGGAGCTCGACCTCCAGAACTCTATGCCTGATTACGACATTATGAGATAATATTTGGAGGTTACCCGATTTTTTTATTAGTGTAGTACCTCCACCTATTCCATTGGTCTGAGCTTCTTCGGCAATGATACGGTACATTGTTTAACTTGTATTTGAAGCTGTTTGATGGGTCAGTGTTGTTATGTAGTCTAGTGTCTTCTATTGAGCTACACAGGCTCTCACCAACCAGAAATTAATAAACAAAACACACCAGCATATTTCGGCCGTAATTCAAATCAGACCCATAATCTCAATAGCAAATATTATTAGATCTGTCTAAGAAAGATAATGAAATCCTGCTAAAACAGAATCGATTTTTGTAACTGAGTTGCAAAAAAAGCTAAATATCACTCTTCTTTTTTATATAATTTATAGTAGATTCGAAATGTAATCGATTCTGGTTTTTGGGGTACTTTAGAATTTATCGAAGAAGATTTAATCAAGTTAACATGCAGATATTTTAAAATGATATTTGTACAAGTTTTGTTCTAATTTAATTTAATTCTAAATTACATTTCAGAATTTAAAATGTTTTAAAAAAATAAAAAAAAACAACTAAAATTATAGTTGAACAGTCAGTTATACATTTCTATTCAATTACGTGCATATTAATTGGATTCCGATTAAACTTTATGTGAAACGAACGAACATTTAACTCAGAATAGACCACATAACTAACCTGTTTTAATTAGTTTAGGTTTGTTATTAATTGTACTCAGAAACGGATAGAAAAGTAAAAATCAGGTATGAAAATGATGAAAAAGAAAAAAAATTATTATTTTTTTTCTTCCAGTGAAGAAAAAAAACGTTTAAATGGTTCGCAATATTTTGCTACGAAAGAATGGGAATGTTTAATCATCCACCTCTTGACGTCATTTTACGTTTTCATGAGGAAAACTGGCAAAACAGCTGTCATCGGTAACTGGCACTGATTATGAAAAACACGTATAAATTTACCCCTCTTTGACCCTCTTTCCTTTGTACCACTGCGAACATCGCTGCTGAAGCACAAGTTTCGAGAGCAAGATGCGGTCCCTAATCTTTTTGTTAATCTCAACACTGAGCGTGTCGGTTCTAGCTGCCAATAGAACGACTGTGCGAAGGCAATATATGAGATGCATAATTGAAATCGGGAAATTTTCCCCATCTAATAACGAAAGCGACCATCCTTACGACATGTTTGGTTCGAATTCCTACACGTGGGTGCACGACGTTGACTCAACACGCGGGAAACTATGCATTGGTGAAGAAGATTCGAAGAATTGTACCAATCGTGAGCTTCCTGAATCGTGTATGAACTCATCCTATTCCATAAATCACGCAGTTAAGTCCAATGGCTCCGTCCACCATGAAATGAAGTGGAAAAGTAAGCAGCATTTCAGTCAAGCCGTCGTTCAGATGCAGTGCCATAATATGACCAAAGAAGAAGGTGAAGAATGTGCAAAATACCACGTTTCTGGTAAGACCAACTACAACATTCGGCGATTAGCAGATTGTACCCAAGAAGGAAATTTAACTCACAGTGGAATTATTCCCAGAAAAGATAAAATGTGTCACCTGTCATTGAATATTAAATGGCGATCACTTGACAAGAATGATGATTCGTCATGTATCATGAAATAAACAGAGTCCCAAGAGTATAAAAATCTCTTACATGACCCATATTGATCAGATTTTCAAGGTATTGCATGAGGTATTGTATGTTATTGATTATGTAACCACTTTCTGAATTTTATCTGCAATAAAAAGAAATTAATAAAATGTGATTCATTTTAATAATCTCTCTCAACTAACATTTATTCCTGCATTCCTAATTAGTATGAAATACATATATTAATGCAGTATGGTTTTTTAAAAGAATTTGAACACAATATTGAGCAACGTTGACTGCTTAAGACTAATTCATATTCCGCTAATTGAACAGGCATTGACTAACATTTTAGTTGATACTTGACGGTAATTCTAGCTTTCAATTGAATTATTTTCATTTGTATTTCGGTTTCATATCCCCACGTCTTTCTCTAATCTCATATCATTTCTTGTATAGTGAGACCTATGAGATATCCAAAATTATAGAATCGCGCGTTTATCACAGTCAAATTTAATTCATCGTACACACATTTGGTCTTACATATCGACAGATATTATTAGTGGGCTCAGAGAACGACCGTAAGGAATCTGAATAAAAGAAAACAGTAGAGCGTACGCATTATATTGGAATCCCTTTACACATGCAGTCGCGTGTTCATTGGTTAAAAGCTATTAGGCTAAAAGTAAAATTTCATAATTTAAATTTAAGAATACAAATGTATTTAATACAGTTAAGGATAACAATTTTCCACACTTTAGGAATGGCAAGGCAGTCATTACGATTGAAGTTGGATCGATGAAGTAGGGCTGAAGCATTTTCTTTATATAAAATTTTAAGTTTACACCTGTATGTATAATTAGATCCCATGGCTAGTTTTGCAACCTGGTGTTGTGCTAGACTAGAGTGAAGTTTGATAAGCTGGATGTGTTTTTAATGATCTTTTATTGACTTATTTTCTTCATTGTCTCTAATAAGACAAGTTGACGAACATCGTACTTGGTATACGCTAATTGAATCATCGTTTGTCTTTTGGAGAAGGCAACAAACTTTGAATTTGGTTAATGGGTTTGTAGGTAGTAGCGAGGAGTTTATATTCTCTCATAATTTTTGTCACGTTCAGAGATGTCCGTTCCTTCGAAGGATCTCGTAAACTATGAAACAAACAGCTTTACTAAATGGATGCAATCTCAGAATAACACAGAAATAATTACAATTCTTCTATATGGCAACCTAGGGAAGTCAAAGTGTGATCTAGCACAACACCGACTGAAAAAAACCAGCCACTAGATCCAATGGAAAAACAACAAACTATATAAGTCCATGTATAAACATAAACGTTTATACAAAGGCAGTGCTAAAGCCCTACTTCATTGCCCTAATTTCAATCGTAATGACTGTCGTATCATTCCCAAAGTTGGAAATAGAATTTGCATTAAATAAATGTGCGTTCTTAAGTTTAATTTTAAGTTGAAATTATCTAATTTTACTTTAAGCTGAAATAAACTTCAACATATTCATAAGATTTAAAGATTAACGGTTGATCTATGAAACGGTATTTACTTCGAGACAAACAATATGAATGTAAGTCTGGATTTTAGGTCTGTTTACAAGAGAAGGCTAATAGTTATCGAACGGATAGGCTAATCTGGTGGATGTAGTAATTTTCAACGGATTAATATGGTGTTGTTACAGACTGTCATCAAGCTAATATGAGGAAATTACTCGCATCAATATAGGATGCAAACTTGTATATGTGAACAATGAAATAATGACTACTAATATCTTTTGGCGTAGGTTTTTTAAAGCTAGCAACTTTCAAATAGATGATTTCTTTTTCACCATACAAATTAATTCTTAACATACGATAGAGCATTAAACGTTTATTGATTTTTTAATTTTTTTTTTTTTTATCATCATAAACTAATATATTTATTACACTTTTCTGCAGGCCTGGTTGGAGAGTGGACCGCCACTCTCCAACCAGGAATCTCATCGTGGGCATGGATGTTTGTGATTGTCCCACAAACTTTGCGTGGAAAGGGAATCTGCGACCCTACCACTTATTTTAGCAGAAGACATCATTGCCATGTGAGGTACGGCAGTGATCAGACGGCGTCTACGGACGTCAAATGTGAAATTTTTTATCATTATTTTTTTTTTTACACTTTTCTAACGCACCTTCATTTTAAGGTCCTTATAACGTTTCTTCGAATCCAGAGCAAAAAAAAAAAAAAAAAAAAAGTCGTTCCTTCTACAGCTCTTTAGAGGCATCGGCGTTTTTCCTATAATTACAGTGATGGATTCGAGTGTGTTTTTGCTGTAAAACATTCTACTCATCATTCTTTGCGAATAGGCCATATTTGCGAAGATCGATGATGGTTGAAATTAACTGAATAGTTTCTGAATGACTTTCCGACCCGATCATTGGAACTATACCTTAGAAATGGGATTGAAAGTTCAATCTTGAATTCGCGTATTATAATGGCTGCAATAAAATGACCAAACTGTAATATCATCTGGAAACTTAATGGTGTGTAAAAGAATTTCAACATAATATTCAAATCCTCGCAAGATATTTGAAGAATACTTACTTGAGCACAAAAGACTTACGAGAAATATGTTTTCTTCATGGAGATGCATCGCTGTAGTCTCTGCTGAAGAGATTGTAAACGATGAAAATATTCATTTTGTGATGAATAATAATAATCATTATTATGGTACGAATATTTCTCTGCCACTAAAGGTAACTTAAAAAAAAAATAAAAAAATCAGCTAAAGCCATTTTATTCCCATATAAAAAGTGGGCGAGGCCGTTTTTTTTAAACCCTATCTAACTTTTGGAGACTAAGTGGGCAGTTCAATTTCTACTGGTAGCCAATCAAAGATAGCTAGCCCAAGGCTATCACTAATTAATCGGAACGCAGTGAACAAGGCGGCTAGTAAGTGCCGCCATCTGGTGGCCCCTAACACTAATACAATATTTTTTTAATATCTGAAAATAGTGTGGGTTCGACGGCCGATTTTCTTGCGTTTACGGGACGAAAAACCCGAGTTTCCGGGAGAAAAAAAACCCAGAGACCGACTAACTCTGGCACGGGCTATCGGATTTTTTCTTCCGGAAACTCGGGTTTTTCGTCCCTTAAAAATATTTTAATTTGAAAGTACCATTTAATACATAATTCTGCACTACATTCGTATTTCAAGAAAACTCCTGAGTTATAATAAGTAAAAGAAAAAAAAAAGGAAATAAAATTTCAGAAAAATTTATTTTATTCAACGCAATTGCACTCCAAGTTATATAACCCTGTTATAAGAGTCTGTTATAATAACTCTGTGAGTTATTTATTGTTTATACAGATGGACAGAAAATCAGACAAAACAAACAAATGACGTTAACAAATAATACATATTAATATTACAAAACTCACTTTAAAACGTAAAACAAAAAAAAAACGAAAATGAGTGGCGAACTGTTTTCTTATGTTGTCATTCAATATTTTGATGCATTTTATCCCTTCTCTGGAAGAATCTAAAAACTTACCTACTCTTGACCACCAACAATAAGTTAATGTGTTTATGTTGAGCCGAATACTCAATTTTAAATAGATTCCAAAAGAATTCTGGACGAAAAAATCCGATATTCAGCATATTCTACTTAAAAGTAATTCTAATAAAATAATATGACCCTGAGAAAGATTTGGTCAACACTTTAATTCTGAATATGAATCAACTCGCTTTCCGCTGCCAACAGTTGAATCAACAGAGAAGAGAAAAACTACTGTCACAAACGAACGCAGTATGGAAAATCCCATTTCGAATTGGTGAACAATGCAAACGTCTTTGTTCAATTACACAAAAGAATTTTTTCCCCTCCGTTGAGTAACGAACTAGCTAACTATACAATACGATTCACAACAATTCGGAGAAGTTCTCAAGTTGATTCAATAACAGCTGAGTCAAATCCGGAAAACATTTTCCACGCAGATTCTTCTGTTGTAAAGAATGTGAGCGTAAGGAAAGGAAGTTGCCTTTAAAGAAATGCTACAAAAGGAAAAGAAGATAACTAAGACCAGAAACGGTTCTGATTGGTCGAAATGATAAGGCTGCATGAGAGAGAGAGAGAGAGAGAGAGGAAACATTTAAGAATGAACTGAACAATTTACTGAAAATTAAAAAAAATAATTAGTGGAGGCCTGAAGTGGTTTGAAAAAAATTCCATGTTTGCCTCTAAAGAAGGGTTTCCAGAGTTTGTGAAAATGTACGTAAAGTACAAATATATTTATATGTTAATAAAAAAAAAATCAAAATATCTCCTGCCACAATTTAAGAATAAATTAAAGTAAACTGACCTTTACGTAGTTCAGTTTGTTGTTTTCTTGATGATAATTTTCTAAGAGAATTTTTAGTATGCACGTTTTTTTTTTTTTTTTTTTTTCCAGCGAACAGCATTTATCAGAAGTATTCTTCTTGTATTTATTGAATTACAAGTTTCCCTTCTATGAGAGCATTAACTTCCAGCTACAAGGGGAAATGTTTTTTTTTTTTTTTTTTTTTTTTTTTTTTTTTTTTTTTTTTTGTCCCTTTAAGTGTATACTTCATTTCTTCCATTCTGGTCTTCTCCGCTTCAGTCTATTACAAATATGTACTTCCCACTTCTTTTCGCACTGACGTTACATAATCTTCGCCTGTGCTGAAACCACAATAATTCTCTGATTCATTTGCATTCATTAGTAGTCATCTAAGAATTCCCCACCTTTCTAAATGGATAAAATCTTATTAATTTCCTCTAGAAGAATTCAAAAGTTTCCAAAAGAACATAATTATGGTAGACCGAAAATCTTAGTTACTTCGGGCTCGAGATCATGCTGAAATATTTAGCTGACAGATTTCTTCTCCTTTCATTAGAGTTTATTTTGCAAAACTTAACACTTTTAATATCCCACAGGTAGAGTACGACGAACTCTAATCCTGTTAATTTCATTTCCCGTACTGTACTGTCAAATGGGCACAAGCAGATGAACGCTGTATTCCTTAAATTAGGATAATATGGTTCAAACTTAATAAAATATTTATATTGTCTTTTTTTTTTTTTTTTGGTCACAATTAAGCTAATATGACTGTTGCCGGCTTTGGTCTGCTCTCCATGTGGGTTCAAATCCCGCCTGAGCATGGATGTTTGTGATTATTTTTAGTTGGGAGATGAATTTGATTTTCCAGCGTGAGACAACCTTCCCGCTTATTGGAGACCTGAAGTGGTTTGAAAAATAAAAATACAAAAAAGAAAAAAAACAAACATATAAAATTAATTGAAAAAAATAAAAAGTATCCCTAGACCAGGGGTCGGGAACTTCTTTGAATCAAAGACCCATTCCACCAAAAAATTATTTAAAACAAAATTTTTGGAGCCGCAACTTCAATTCGATTTTTCCTGGTAAGTCAAAGTTGCAGTTAGTTCAAACTTAAGTAAATTTGTTTTTAATTCAGTACTTCCAGCTATCAAATACCACTTTTATGTTTGCATATAAATTTTTATATAGTTCAATAAATAAAACAATATTAAGTTTGATTAACTTTTTAATCACAAAACATGTTTAAATAAGTATAATATTGCAAAAAAGTCAGAATTTGTATTGAAAAAGGAATTAGTTCGAACAAAAAAACAATATTATGTATTTTAATAGATATTTGATTGTTTTAATTTAAAATTCACTAATGAGACTTTTGATTTTGCATCTTCTCAGCCAAATGTTGTGACTCACTTTAATAGTAATTGGGCTTTCAAACTTTCATCAGTCAATTTGTTCCTATACTTATTTTTAATGTAATTCATTGAAGAGAAAAATTGTTCGCAATTGTACGTTGAACCAAAATGCGTCAAAACCCCAAAAACAAGCCTGGCATTTGAATAATTACTTGGGAAAGAATTCCAACATTTAAATATAATTTTCTGTGGTGTTCCTTCCAGAGATTCCTCATTTTCTTCAATTTGTGCTACCATTTCCTGAAGATTTTGTACCCAGATGCTTTTATTCTGAATTTCCAGAAGCTCCATTTGTAGTTCTGCAATATCTATTAATTTTAAATTGCAATTTAACAGATGTGATATAACTTTCATCATCTGCTGACGTTTTTTAAAAACCCGAAATCTGCTTGGAAATGAATCTAAAATTACAGTGATCATTTCAGCGAATATTTTGCAATCAACTTTTTCTTGATTTAAATTCAATCTACAATTTTTTTAGATTTTTAAAATATTTAATTTTTCTTCAGTAACATCTTCGAAAAACACTCTTAGTTTCTGTTCAAAAGTAAGGACTTCCTCTAGTAATTGTAAGGCTGTGTTTCCCTTCCCTTGCAACTTCAAATTTAGCTTATTAAAATGTTCTGTCATATCAAGAAAAAAAACAAAAATTTTGTATCCATTCGGGTTTACTGAGAAGTTCCACATGATTTACGTTATAATTTTTAGTGGTTAAGAAAACTGTTACTTCTTTTAAGCACTGGAAAAAAAAAACATTTTAATGCTTTTCCTCTTGATAACCGTCGTACAGATGTAAATGTCACTAAATCTTTATGTTGACTACCTAGTTCCTCTAAAAATGTGTCAAGAAGTCTGTGATTCAACGACTGAAATCGGATGAAATTGATCATTGGCACAACAACATCCATCATTCTTTTTAGTTGTGGTAAAAATCCCAAAGAATTTGCAACTAAAGCTTCTTGATGCAAAATGCAATGAAATGAAATAACTCCGCGTGAAGAATAATTTAACAAACCCCTTATTTTTCGCAATCATAGAAGGCGCGCGATCGGTCGCAATGCATACTATATTACTGATATTTATATTTTATTCTGTAAATTTGTTAGAAGGTTTTCTGAAATATCTTGACCTGTAGTGTGGTGTCCTTTAAGTGTTAGCAGATCAAGAAGTTCTCCTCGAATATCGGAAGATGTGATATATTTAACCATCACGCAGCATTGTACCATATCGGAAATATCATTTGATTCATCAACTGCAATAGATATAAAATCGGCAGAATTAATATTAATAATTCGCATATTTGAAACTTCTGCAGAAATTGTTGCAATCCGTTCCTTGACAGTTCTAGCCGGAAGAGGTGAATGTTTAATTTTTTTAGGTATCTCGTCTTTATTTTTCATATCCTTAAATAGAATTTCCGAGACATTATACATGCAATTTTTTAGAAATTTTACCATCAGTAAAAGGTTTTCCCGCTTTTGCTGTTTCAAGGGATAACAAAAAACTTGCTTCAGTAGTATCGATGAAGATTTCGTCCAAGTTGACAAATTTCTTTGGGAAGCAATGTTAGTTGTATACCAGGCGCTTTTGACCAAATCAAGATCAAGATCAAGGAATAAGATAAGGAATCGTGACGTGATTGGTTGATGATGTCATTTGTGTGTAACGTCATGGGTATGGAATGTTTGGAAATTCCCTGTGGGCACATGTGTCAATGGCTTCAGTTCTTGTGCTTTGGTTCGCGTATGGCATTATGGGTGATGATACAGATAAGGATTCGTGTTGCGATTGGTGGTGCACTAGTGACCAGATCAAGATCAAGATAAGATAAGGGATCGTGTGGTGCGTGTGTGTTGTTATTAGATGTAGATAAGTGATGTCATTTGTTATTTGTAAATAAGTGACGTTGTTGTTGTTGTTGTTTTGAATGGAAAGGGATATATTAGTGTATAAGGAATCGTGTCGTGATTGGTGGGACACTTTTGACCAGATCAAGATCAAGATAAGATAAGGAATAGTGACGTGAATGTTTGTTGTTATCAGATGAAGATAAGTGACGTCATTTGTTAGTTGTAAATAAGTGATGTTATTGTTTTGAATGGAAAATGGAGATATATTAGTGGATAAGGAATCGTGTCGTGATTGGTGGGACACGTCTGACCAGATCAAGATCAAGATAAGATAAGGAATAGTGACGTGAATGTTTGTTGTTATTGAGTTTGGAATGGTTGGAATTTCGCTGGGGCCCCTGTCTGTCGGGGACATCACATGGTGTGTTTGGTGATATTTAGAGATAAGAATCGTGACGTTATGTGTTTGGAAATTTCTGGGGAACATAGGGCTCTCTGTGATATCACATGGTATTTTGGTTTGGCTATAGAATTGTGGGTGATGTTTTTGAGATAAGATATTCATTGTCGTCATGTTTTGTTTGGTTGTCTAATGATGGGTGTACTAATTTCCAATACATTATGGGGTATTTCCTTCCTGTTAAAGGTGGGAATTCTTAGAGTAGAGTAGAGTCTAGTGGCGGGTGTGTTTCGAGCTTTTCTGAATGATTTAATTATAAGCTGGTGTCCCTCAAACACACATACACATGAAAACACGCTAATGTATCCATGTTGATACTCTAATATGTACCCTATGATTATTCTTACAAAAAAAAAAAACTATTCAGTATTAGAATTACGTTTACCGAAACATACGAGCATTGATTATTGAAATTACAATTATCAATTGTTATGTTTAAGTTAAAAAAAAAATTAACTTACATTTCTTTCCAGAATGGGAACATCTTGGTACTATGCTTTTCTGAATAATTTAATTATATGCTGGTGTCTCTACGGTATTTAAAATAAATAAATTAAAATAATCGGACAGTTAAATGGATTACAAAACCTTTTGTATGTATTCTAGAAATTCTAATGATAATTTAAAATTACTTACAGTTTTCCAGAATGGCTCTTCTAAATACGAATATTCCAAAAAATATATATATATTCCAAAATAGTTGAATTTTATATCCACACCACAACACAAACACACAAAGAACGAAATTTCTGTAAATACTGTAACGTGAAATAGTTCAGTACTTCGTCCTTTAGATTTCAACCCGTAGATGCTATGTTACTGTCATGAGCAATATCCCCCAGTGAGCGGTTTTCTTCAAAGGGGTCTTTCATGAAGATGACATCCGTAAATTACGATATTGTTCAAAAGGTAGCATTTTCTCAAGTTGGATGTTTCTGAAATACTTACATATGACTAAGTGATTAACATTCACAAGATTGTGATGATATATATCCTAAAATTATTCATTCTTCGTTCCCGTGGGAAATTATTGGTGTAGTAAATTAATGTTTACATTCAATTTTTAAAACCAATATTGACTATTAATTTCACCTGTGATTCCTTGTGCTCTTAACCTATTTCTGTAACTGAAATTTATTTATTTATTTTATTTATTTTTTTCTTTAGCATTAGTAATTTTAAGTAATGGATATTTGCAACAGTCAAGGTTTTCAACTCGCCCTTGCGTATTCTTTTAGAAATTTCTTTTGACAGCACAACAAATAAATAGTTATTTCTTATTATTTCAATGAATATTAGTCTGTAATATATACTTTGTTAATTTCTATGCTACCTTTATTTGACTGTAATATTATTAACAAATGGCGCTGTAAAATAGTCAAATTCTTACAGTATCGTAATTTTCAGGTGAAATCTTCTCCATTAAAATTCTGGCTATGAATTTAATACCCGATTATTCCTTTTGTTTCCAAGATTTGACAGTTTCTTGAAATATTTGAGGGCTTGCATGAACAAATAAGACATTTAATTCAATGAATCAAAAAAAAGTCTCTGGTTACTTTGTGGCATGAAATTTCACAAGGGGATAAAATGTTATCCTCCTTCTTAAATTTGTATAACATCAACGACATCCAATTTGTTCATTTAAATTTACACATTTTATTTGAATGTAATATTATATACAAATCGTATTTACTGAATCTAACAATCATCATCATCATCAAATTCCTGCCATGTACCCTCAAGGAGTATACAGGATATGATAGTACTACATGAAAAAAATTACATCATTACTAACTTCCTATCTACAATTTTCCTCCAAACAGTCTGTTACTTGTCAAGACTCCAACATTATCAGATCTTATATTTCTATCGTCTAAGGCACTTTGTACCGTATCAATCTACCTATATCTTGGTCTTCCTCTAGGTCGTTTTGCTGCCAACCTGGCAGAGAACACCTGTTTTCCTAATCTTTCCTCGCCTATTCTGTTTAAGTGACCATACCACCTGAGATTAGCTCTGCTAACGCATTCCTAGATGCTGACAATGTCAAGTTCTTTCCTAATATCCTCGTTTTTAATATGATATTGCCATTCATGAATGGCAATATCATATTAAATCTGTTCACGCCTATAATCTTTCTCAGACTCTCATATCTGCAGTCTCTAGTCTTTGGTCAAGTGTTTTACTTCTGACCCAGTTCTCAGATCCATAAGTTAAAACTGGTTTGAACACTGTCTTGTATACAGCTAATTTAGTGTTACGACTAATTTCTCTCTTATTCCATATGAATTTATTCAATTGACTTCCCACCATACCAGCTTTGTTGATTCTGTTGTCTATTTCTATATTTAATTTACCATCTTCAGTAAAAATCGTGCCTAAGTAGCTGAAATGTTTTACTTGTTCCACAGGTTATCCATTCACAACACAGTTGACATTTTCAATTATTCTGCCTATTTTCATTGTCTTTGTCTTTTTAATGCTGACCTTCATACCATATCTATTACAACAGCAATTCAATTTAGTCAGAGAATCTTGCAGACTTGTAGCGGATTTATTTAGAAGTATAACATCATCCACATAAAGCAAAGAGCTGACATTAAAATCTCCGATTTTGATATCATGTTTAATACCACTTTCCATATAGATAATGAATAACAGAGGGGATAATGTACATCCTTGTCTAACACCAGATTTAACATTAAACCATCATCCTGTACTCCCTTCAATTCTAACTGCTGACTTACAACTCAAATAAAGACTAAGTATTGCTTGATATAATGCCCCATTGACACCATATAACTGCAGCGTATTGAATAGCTTCTCTCTTGGCACCTCATATGCCTTTTCCAAATCAACAAAACTTAAATACAGATCTTTGTTATATTCCCATGCTTTCTCGCCTATTTGTCGTAAAGTGAAAATCTGATCCTGACAGCCTCTATTTGGCCTGAATCCAGCTTGTTTTTCACCAATCTTTTCTTCCACAATTCTTCTCAACCGTTTCTCAAGTATACTTGCATAGATCTTGCCAGGAACACTCAGTAGGGAAATTCCTCTGTAATTCTCACATTCAGTTTTATTTCCCTTTTTATATATGGGTACTATGAGAGCGCTACTCCAATCATCGGGAATTCGTCCCTCTGTCCAGGCTTTCTGAACTATGCAGTGCAGCCACTGTAAGACTCTTATACCACCATATATCAGCATTTCTGGTCGAATATCACCTACTCCTGCTGCCTTTACACATTTCAAACCTTTGATGACTTTTTCTACTTCAAGTATGGATATGTATTCCTGACTGCATGCCTGGTCAGTGTTTTTTACCAATGTGCTGTCATCACTGCTTGTTTCATTTAGCAGTTTTTCAAAGTAATTACTCCACACCTCAAGGATATCTTTTTCTCCCGTTTTCATGTCACCTTTATCATCTCTAACTGCTTTTACAGCACTCTTTCCTCCATTCCTAAGCTTCTTCAACAACCTCCAGAATATTTTGCCACCTTCTTGATATTTATTTTCTATGTTCTTGCCAAAGTCCTCCCATGACTTTTGTTTAGCTAGTTTTACACAGTGTTTAGCATTCTTGCATTTGTCTCTGTATTCTCTTAGAGCAAAAACTGACTTATTTGCCAGGAACTTTTGATATGCTTTCTTCTTTTTCTTCACTGCCTCTTTAACTTCCTGTGTCCACCATGGAGTTCTGATTTTTCTATCCTTGCAGACAACCTCACCACATGCCTCTCTGGCTGAATCAATCAGGGTTTTCTTCAAGGCTTGCCACTGAATCTTCAAGGTTTTGTTCCTGTTTGCAAACTCTTTCATTTTTTATTCAATAATCTTTGTGTATTTTAGTCTACAGTTCACATCTGAGAGCTGCTCAACTTTTATTCGCTTTAAAACTTTCTTACATATTATTCTTTTCAATATGAAATTCAATTTTATCCTGCTCAAGACTAAATAGAATCTATCAATACAGAAAATAAATAAATAAATTGAAAAATACATTAAAGGTTCTTCCCATGCTTGTGGAATTGCCATCATGTGGTTTTTGACAATGTGACTCTCATCTGAAAGTTAATTTTTCATTTGGTGATCGTTCGGAATTTATTACTGTAGTAAAATTAAGGGTGGCATATTTATTTTCTTGAAACCAATACATATACTTCTGAGAATTATTAAAAGCACAGAATCTTTCATTATGTTTCCCAAAGCATTTAAAAGTACACGTTATGTTTTCACGTTTTGGGCATCCAATTTCATTTAAATCAAGAACAGACCTACCTATTAACCTCGTTAATGTTTTTGATTTTTCTCTTCCTTCGGCGAGTAATATGTGATATTTGCATGTTGATTCTATCATCCAATTTCTTAGTTTGTCCAAAGATACTGAACCAATTTCCCACTTCAGCTGATGGTTATATTTTATTAACCAAGAATTCTGTTTTTTAACTCTTTCAGGTAATTCTTTGCAACTACGAGGTGATTTTGTCAATGCATATCTTACACTAATTCCATCAGAAATACAAATTTCTTTAGGAAATAAATTTGAACTCTTATTCAAAAGAAATTGGCAATCAATTATAGCAATGATAACTGAAAATTCGTATTTTTCACTCACTGTCGATCTTTCATAATCGTTCTCCTTCATTCTTCTTCTTAGCTTACTTCATATGGCACCACAAATAAATAGTTATTTATTATTATTATTATTATTATTATTATTATTATTATTATTATTATTATTATTATTATTATTATTATTATTTCACTGATTATTAGCTCTGATCTTATATTTTATGTTAACTTTCTGTTCCAAAATTCTAAACAATTAGAACTTTTCACAAAGAAACTTTCAAAGAATTTTGTGGCACACCCATTATTTTTACATTATCGGACACAAAACACCACAACACAATACAACAGCTGCAGTGAATGAACTGTTTGTGTGTTTTTATATTTGTGTGGGGGAAAGGTAAAATTTATATTTGTGTTATCTGGAGAGTACAAACATTTTTTATATACCAAACTTTAAGAGTTAAAGTCACGTTTTGGGTTAATTAGCTGCTCTCTCTCTCTCTCTCTCTCTCTCTCTCTCTGTAAAACAACCAAATCCTAACAGTTCGGATTTTCGATTATATGATACGAATTGTTTTCAGATAACTCAAATAATGTCAATAGGTAGCATTAGACAATTTCTAAAATAATCAATACATGGAAATTAGTTTTCAACACTTTTTTCTCCTGTCCTGGCATTAATTTCACAGTTGTGATTTTTTTAAAAATAATTAAACAGAATTGCATTAAGATATAAAGTTCTGGATTTAAGTATCAAGTTCCAATCAGAATAACTGAGTAAAAAATTCATTGTGGAAAAACAAAACAACAAAAGCACACATCTTTGTTCATTTAAGTTTACAAATGCACATTTTATTTTGCTGAAATACTATTTACAAGTATATTCACTGAGAAAAATTTGAAACATGTAATTACCTAAAATATTTCACACTATTTAGTTTAGACTCTTAACATTTTCCAAAGAGTTCAATGAATAAAACTTTTCTTACTCACTGTTTCTTGGTTATATTACATCAAAATAGCTGGTCATGCAAAAGAGATTTCGAATCAGAAATCATGGTAACCACACTTCCATACATTTGATATTGTGTCAGTCTGGAAATGACACCATGCCTCCCTAAACATTCTGTGTATTCTTTTGTCTGCAAATATACCCAAACAGTTTTTGTAAAATGTTCGTAAATGTCCCAAAATAAAGAATCTTTATCGAATTGGATAAAATCTTGAAAGTCTAATTTTACCATTGATGCATTTAAATGATTAGTGATAATTTCCCCCATGATACGAACAGATGGTAATTCAGTTTCCAAAAATAGTAAATGATTATCAATGTCATACATTTTTGGTGAAAATCTCTCAGCTTCTTCATAACTAATAGAAAAAACTTTACTTTCATCAGCTCCTGTATCATAAAGTTCCCCATCTTGGCATTTCAGAATATAACACTCACCGAGGTCCATTTCGTAGTCAACTCTTCTTTGCAAGTAGCCGAGGATATCAGACCACTTCCTGCATAACTTTTCCCAAGTGGTCCTGGATAAATACATCACAATGTATGTGTCTTCTAAAATAGTAATCGGTTTCCATCTTTTTAGAGCTAGGTGAAGAGTTTTGTCTCGTGCTAGTTTTCTGAAGAAAGAAAATTTCAATGACTTTTGTCGCTCACCCATTATTTTACTTTGCTTTCCTGGAAATCAATAACCACAACACAATACGATAGCTGCACGGGATGAAGGAATTGCCATAACTGCAAAGACATTTGACGCGTCTGTTTTTCCTTATAGTACTGTTTACCTGACCCTTAACCCTGACCGTTCCTTCCAAAATGAAACTTTCACACAGATGATTCATGGACATGTTTCTTCATGCTGTTGGATATGTTGTTGATGTGAGATTATCTTACTTTGACACATCATAGGGCAAATCTTATCTCTGTGGCTCGAAGGGTATTCTATATTATTTGTCCTTATTATGTTAACTATTTCATTCTCAAAAAGTGTTTTTGATGTTAGACCATGTGACTATTTCTCTCACTCATATGTCCGAAATTGTTGGGATGGGAAAAAAAAATAGCATTAGGTGGTGGAAGTGAAAAGGTCGTCAAGAGGGTGACAGATATCTTCCCTGCAATACACCCCCCCACCTAACCCCATCAGTCCCTATTCTCCCCCTCTCCTCTAGGAGATGTCTGCTCAGCCTAGTGGAGATGAGTGAGCTCATCTTTTGCAGATATCTTTTAGTGATGTCACCTTCAACTGATACTGATAACTTTGGAGGGAAAAAAATAGCATTAGATGGTGGAAGTGAAAGGGTAGTCAAGAGGGTGACAGAGCTCTTCCCTGCAATACTCCTCCCTCACCCTCCTCTCCTCCAGAAGATGTCTGCTCAGCCTCGTGGAGATGAGCGAGCTCATCATTTTCGGATATCTTTTAGTGATGTCACCTCCAACTGATACTGATAACTTTTTAGGAAAAAAAATAAAAAACGCGTTTTTTTATTTTTTTATTATTACTTTTTTATTTGTTTTTTTTATTTTTTTAACCTTTCACTCATCCACCTAGCAACTAGTACAAATCCCAAATCGTCCAGTTTTAGAATACACTTCATATACTTGACATGGTGCAACTAAAATTTTCCAATGATGTCCAGGGGAGAGCGATTTGGCTGATAAATTATTCTTCCCTCACTTATTCAACTACCATCTTACAGACTTTACCGTTTCTACCCTGTATCTTTTACAGTTACTTCCATGGACACTGCTCCACAGAACTAGTATCCATTATTGCTTAAAAACAGAAGCAGTAATTGTCTAATGTCTCATTTTCTTCCAACTGAAACAGACTGAAAGGGTTTGCTCTTTCTGTTTTATTCCATCCACCTGACTTACCTGGAACAGACTTCGTCATGAAGATTTAGCCAAAAATTTCAGCCTTTATCAACGATTATATATATATATATATATATATATATATATATATATGTGAAAATTTCAAATATATATATATATATGTGAAAATTTCAAATATATATATATATATATATATTTATGAAAACATATATATATATATGAAATATAGCAGAATCTTAAATAACAAACTAATGAAATATTCCGAAAACTTTATTCTAGAAGTACAGAATGGATTTAGAAAAGGACGATCATGTATAGACCCAGCCTTTTGCTTAAAATTAATAATACAGAAAAGAAGAGAATATAATTTAGAAACACATATTGCATTTATTGACTTTGAAAAAGCATTTGACAAAGTTAAAAGGAACATATTATTTAATATATTAAAAGAAAGACAAATACCAAATAATATCCTAAAAGCTACCACAAGTATATATGAAAATAATCAAATACAAATAAGATTAAATCACGAGCTATCATATACAAGAGAGATAAACCAAGGGGTCCGACAGGGATGTCCCATCTCAGCAACACTTTTTAATATCCACTTAAATGAAATAATAATAAAATGGAGAAGAAATTTACATCAAGGAATTAAACTTTCACCTACAGTTAACTTAAACACTCTCCTCTTTGCCGACGACAAAACAATAATTACAAATTCTGAAGATAACTTACAGAAAGCTATTTTAAATCTAAATGAGATATCCAAAGATAATGGTATGATAATATATGATATGATAATATGATAATATAGATGGCGTTGATGGAGATGATTCGTAGTAGAGGTTAGGTGTAGAGACAGTTGTAGGTATCCTCCCGCGATGAGTCTTCGGACTCCTTGGAGGTATCAGGAATAATAATAATAATAATAATAATAATAATAATAATAATAATAATAATAATAATAATAATAATATCAACGGAAAAATCAAAAACTATGGCCATTAAAGAACAAGATCCAGAAGAACTAAAATAGTAATAGATAACAAGATCTTAGAACAGGTGAATTCATTTAACTACCTAGGATGATGATCACATATGAAAATGAAAAAGATATAAACGTAAAAATTGCAAAATATTTAAAAATAACAGGTATAATTAACTCTATATTTAAACCAAACCTAGTTCAAAAACAAACCAGGCTAAAAGTATACAATACATTAGCCCTACCGGTCTTAATGTATGGAAGCGACATCTGGACAATAAAACAAAAAGACAAACAAAGATTAACCACAGCAGAAATGAAGTTTATGAGAAAAACTGCAAATAATATCCTAAAAGTGCAAAGTATACCCTATTTGATCACAAAAGAAACGAAGATATTATGACAGAATTAAACCAAGAACCAGTAATAGAAAAAATTAAAAAATATAAACATAAATGGATGGAACACGTTCAAAGAATGAAAACAGAAAGATTACCAAAACAAGCCTTAAAGTACAAGCCATTAGGAAAAAGAAAACCAGGACGCCCTCTTAAACGATTCAACGATGACTTCTAAGGACGGAACAGGCCATGCTAGGCCTAAATCCTTGATATGTATGATAATGATGATGATGATGATATATATGAAAAAGCTTTAATAACTGATGCCGCGAGATAAAAAGATGATATGATATATTTGAAAAGATACTACTACAACACTAGTTTCGTTGAATTGATCAACATCTTCAAGTATCACAATCAAAGAAGTATATAAAAAATTACAGAGACTTAAAATTGTAATAACAGAACAAGTATAAAAAGACAGTAGCTTGTTTGAAAACAAAATGCGAGTTTGAGTTCCAAACAAATGTATCGCGAGTGCGCCAGTACTGAACAGAGGCAATGTGAGCGTCAGAGAGATTGAAACTCAGGCTGTTGTTGATATGAGAGGAATCTAGAGAAATTTCCCTGGATTCGCAAATCTTTCTCTCGAGTTCATCATAGCACACATGGATGTTAGAAGTTTGAGTCCAGTTTACAATGTGTTGGCGGCCTTCGTCTGAGTTAGCTGAAAAGAGAACGTGGCTAGAGAGAGAGCGCTGGCTCTACTCCTGTTATAGGAGATGTCTCGACGGTGTTCTTCCAAACGTAGAAGGATGGATTTAGCAGTCTGGTCATAGTATGGCTTTCCACAATCACATAAAATCTTGTACACTCCTGGAAACTGAGTTGGAAGATGTTTCTCTTTAGGTTTGCTAAGTATTGAACGAAGTTTTGGAAGCGTAGTGAAGCAAGTTTTGAAGTTAAACTTCTTGAGAATCTTTGCCAGTTTTGGTGAAAGACAGCTGATGTAAGGCAAAGAGATGAAGGCTTTTGGGGAAGAGGGATCTTCAGAAGTAGTTGAGTGACTGGGGGAAGAAATTTGTCAATTTTCTAGGTGATAAACCATTATTAATAAAAGTTTTTTTTTAAGAAAAAGGAGTTCATTTTCAATTTCTGTTTCTTCTGTAAGTAATGATTTGGCTCGCTGAGCTAAGGTGGAAATAATACTAAATTTTTGTGGGGGATGGTGATGGAAGGAAGCATGAAGGTATCTATCAGTATGAGTAGGCTTTCTAAAAATTAAGATTTTATTAAGTTTGTTTGGAACTCAACCTCGCATTTTGTTTTCAAACACGGTACTGTCTTTTTGTACTTGTTCTGTTATTACAATTTTAAGTCTCTGTAATTCTTTATATACTTCTTTGATTGTGATACCTGAAGATGTAGATCAATTCAACGAAACTAGTGTACTAGTAGTATCTATTCAAATATATCATATCATCTTTTTATCTCGCGGTATCAGTCATTAAAGCTTTTTCATAATATTCTAACCGAGTCAAAATGAATTCTGAAAAAAAAAAAAAAAAAAAAAAAAAAAAAAAATATATATATATATATATATATATATATATATCAGTGGCATGGCGTGATCATTTCGGTTGGGTGTGCTGTCATGTTTTCCAGGAGGAGGGGGGAGGCTTGGAGACAAATAATTACATCAATAAATTTTTATATTTATTGATTTAATTAAATAATTACATCGATAAACGTCTTTTAGGTTTTTTTATGTAATTATTGTTCGATGTAAACTATAAATACATTATTTTCATTTTGCATCGATTTTAACGATCTTTAATTCTTGGGGAAAAAAAAGGTATTCCGAATTAATAGTTTTTAGCATAATTTCATATATTAAAAAATTGACTGGAATATTTTTATTAAAAATCAATTCACTAATTAATCCTAAATTAAATTATTTCAGTTTAAAAGCCAAAAATCATAACACTAACAAGTAAAATAATATTAAATTACATACACTTGACTTTTAAAAATGCATTTTTTTTTGTTTAAATTTGTTTCACTATAAATTTACAATTCACACTTCACTCTGTAACTTACCAGACAGAGAGGGCAAACTAACAGGTCACTGTTCACAAATCAGAAAAAGATGAACAAAAAACAGGAACACGCGTTTTATTACTGCAATAAAACACGTGTTCTATGGCTTCCCCGCAACAGGCCAACACATAATAAAAGTTTAAGACAGACAAAGCTCTCCCAGGCTCAATCAATTTTACGATTATAATTTGTGTTATAATTTTGATGGATTAAATTTTTTAATCGATCCAGGGAGGAAATGCCCTGTCCCCCCCCGGCGGACTCCCATGACCGTGGGATTGCATTTTATCGATGTGTGAAAGTTTTGAGAAGGCATAGCGCATCAGCACTCATCTTAATTGGTCCAATGCAATTAATTGCCGGATAACTTTGAATACTTCTGCGTAGAGTGTGTGTGTGTGTGGGGGGATAAATCTGTTTTATGATTGATAGGAAAACAACAATGAAGGAGAATGCTATATTTGTTGGTATATTTGAAATACTCAAAGATGAAAATATGTGAACCATCATTTATAAGACATGTGAGAAGCGGAAGGAATAAGTGTGAGTAGAAACACTTTCATTAATAATAAAGAATAATTAATAATTATCATTTGTGATATGCGTGTGCCCTATAAGTTGCTGGGTAAAGCCAATAGCACGATCCTATAAATTCTAAACATGAATAAGTGAATTTATGATGGCATAATTAAAAAAAACTTATGAGAGAGAGAGAGAGAGAGAGCATTGCAGGAATAAATATGGTTTGATGGAGCAGCAAATCATCTCGTAAAATTTGTTGCACATGTTATGCGTATTTCTCTGGTTTTTCCCGCAAGCAAATAAACCGGCCCCGTGAATATATGCTTCTACAGCTAAAAATATATCCCCCCTCCCAGCAGCAGACTAGACGACAGGTCAGTTGGGAGTGGACTAACAAGAAGTCGCATCTAAGTAACAAGCGGACCCAGCATAGTAAGCGGGAATAATGCGTAGTGAAAGAAGATAAGACGTTGTCGATCTACAGCAAAATACCAGCATATGTGAGATTGATAAGACAGAAGAATCGCTGATACTAAAACAAAAACAAAAAACTAATGAATTTAGGATTCCCGAAAGTGTGGATAATTCCGATAATGATCGGACGTTATGTACTCTGAGTCTCAGTAAACAAAATAAAATTCTTGGAAAACGGAGCGAAATATACACAAACCAGAGAAATACGCATAACAGGTGCAACAAATTTTACGAGACGATTTGATGCTCCATCAAACCATATTTATTCCTGCAATACTATATCTCTCTCTCTCTCTCATAAGTTTTTTTTTTTAATGATGCCATCATAAATTCACTTATTCATGTTTAGAATTTATAGGATCGTGCTATTCGCTCTACCCAGCAACTTATATGGCACATATATCACAAATGATAATTATTAATTATTCGTTACCATTAATGAAAGTGTTTCTACTCACTTATTCCTTCCTATTCTCACATGTCTTATAAATGATGGTTCACATATTTTCATCTTTGAGTATTTCAAATATACCAACCAAATATAACATTATCCTTCATTGTTGTTTTCCTATCAATCAATGCAGGTTTATCCCCCTACTCTACGCAGAAGTGTTCAAAGTTATCTGGCAATTAATTGCATTGGACCAATTAAGATGAGTGCTGCTGCTCTATGCCTTCTCAAAACTTTCACACATCGATAAAATGCAATCCCACGGTCATGGGCGTCCGCAGGGGGGGGGGGGAACTTCCTCCCTGGATCAATTAAAAAATTCCACAAATTATAATCGTAAAATTGATTGAGATATGTAATCTTACACCCTCGACCCTGGGAGAGCTTTGTTTGTCTTAAAATTTTATTATGGGTTGGCCTGTTGCGGGGTAGCCATAGAACACGTGCTTTATTGCAGTAATAAAACGTTTGTTACTGATTTTGGTTCATCTTTTTCTGATTTGTGAACAGAGACAGCTTAGTTTGCCCTCTGTGTCTGGTAAGTTACAGAGTGAAGTGTGAATTGTAAATTTATCATCATCATCATCATCATCATACGTAGCAAGGATTTAGGCCTAGCATGGCCTGTTCCGGCCTTAGAAGTCATCGTTGAATCGTTTAAGAGGACGTCCTGGTTTTCTTTTACCTAATGGCTTGTACTTTAAGGTTGTTTTGTTTTGGTAATCTTTCTGTTTTCATTCTTTGAACGTGTTCCATCCATTTATGTTTATATTTTTTTAATTTTTTCTATTACTGGTTCTTGGTTTAATTCTGTCATAATATCTTCGTTTCTTTTGTGATCAAATAGGGTATACTTTGCACTTTTAGGATATTATTTGCAGTTTTTCTCATAAACTTAATTTCTGCTGTTGTTAATCTTTGTTTGTCTTTTTGTTTTATTGTCCAGATTTCGCTTCCATACATTAAGACCGGTAGGGCTAATGTATTGTATACTTTTAGCCTGGTTTGTTTTTGAACTCTGTTTGTTTTAAATATAGAGTTAATTATACCTGTTATTTTTAAATATTTTGCAATTTTTACGTTTATATCTTTTTCATTTTCATATGTGATCATACATCCTAGGTAGTTGAATGAATTCACCTGTTCTAAGATCTTGTTATCTAATACTATTTTAGTTCTTGCTGGATCTTGTCCTTTAAAGGCGATAGTTTCTGATTTTTCTGTTGATGTTATCATACCATAATCTTTGGATATCTCATTTAGATCTAAAATAGCTTTCTGTAAGTTATCTTCAGAATTTGTAATTATTATTTGGTCGTCTGCAAAGAGGAGAGTGTTTAAGTTAACTGTAGGTGAAAGTTTAATTCCTTGATGTAAATTTTTTCTCCATTTTATTATTATTTCATTTAAGTAGATATTAAAAAGTGTTGCTGAGAGGGGACATCCCTGTCGGACCCCTTGGTTTATCTCTCTTGTATATGATAGCTCGTGATTTAATCTTATTTGTATTTGACTATTTTCATATATACTTGTGATAGCTTTTAGGATATTATTTGGTATTTGTCTTTCTTTTAATATATTTCTTTTAACTTTGTCAAATGCATTTTCAAAGTCAATAAATGCAATATGTGTTTCTAAATTATATTCTCTTCTTTTCTCTATTATTAATTTTAGGCAAAAGGCTGGGTCTATACATGATCGTCCTTTTCTAAATCCATTCTGTACCTCTAGAATAAAGTTTTAGGAATATTTCATTAGTTTGCTATTTAAGATTCTGCTATATATTTTGTAACAGAAATTTAGTATACTGATACCTCTTTAGTTTTTAGAGTCATCTCTATTATCTTTCTTATAGATAGGAATCACAATTGCTTTTTTCCATTCTATTGGGGGGATACCAGTTGAGTAAATTTTATTTAAAAATAATAAGAGTCTTTCTTTGAATCTTGTTCCTGCGTATTTATATAGTTCTGAACCTAGCTTATCTTCTCCAGGTGATTTTCCGTTTCTTGTTTCTTTCAGCTGATTTCTAATTCTTCTTCAGTTATTTCCTTTTCTTTTTCGTTAATTGTTTGCCAGTTGTCTTTTTTAAAATATTTGTCTGTCCACAGTTCTGTGTAGTAATTTAGAAATTCTTCTAATTTCAATTCAGTGTTTAATTTTATGTTTTTTTTTTCTGCATTTAGGTGTTAAAAAATCTTATATACATTGGGTCTTATTTTATATAAATCATGTTCTAAAGTAGAAACAAATTTATTCCATGATTCTCTATGTCTTTTTCTGACTTCAATTTTAGCTATGGCTCTTATTCTTTTATATTCTATTTCATCGTCTAATCTTTTACTGCTTAACCATTTGTGATAGGCTTCTTTTTTCTTTTTGATTATTTCTTTGATTGTATCATCCGAAATCTTCAGTTTTTTTCTTTTATTGAATTTTTTGGTCTTTCCTAAGCTTTCATTTGCTGCTGCATTTAGTATCGTTTTTATATTAAGCCATTCTATTTCTATTTCTTCATTTTGTTTTATTTTGTCTAGATATTGGTTAATTCTTTGTTCATATAGCCATTGTACATTTGTGTCATTCAATAGTCTAGTTTTATAAACAAATATTTCAATTTTTCTTTCTGTTCTTGTTACTTGTAGCCATTTAGGTGGTAATCTTAATTTTATTTTAACAAGGAAGTGGTCACTGCTTATTTCATATCCTCTGTGAACTCTAACATCTAGTGAAAATTTTGATATCTTTTCATTTAATATGAAGTAATCTAATATTGATTTCCATCCTCCTGCTGCCCAAGTATATTTATGTATGTCTATATGTTTATAGAAGGAATTCATTATTTTTAGGTTATTATAAACTACAAAGTCAATCAATTTATTACCATTTCTGTTTAGAGTGTGTTCTCCATGTATTCCTATATTATTATTAATTTTCGTGTTTCCAATTCTTGCATTTAAGTCTCCTGCTAAAATTATGTAATCATTTTTATTTATTTTATTATATATGTTTTGTAGCTGATTATAAAAATCAATATTATCCTGTTCTCTTCCTTCTTCTGGGGCATATAAACCAATTATTGTTAAATAGCCTCTATCTATTTTTATTCTAGCTTCTATTATTCTTTCATTACATAATTTATAATGTTTTAACTGTTTTGAAAGGGAGTTATGAATCCAAATCATTACTCCTGCTTGTGCTCTTTGGTCTCTGTCGACTGTAAATTTATAGTGAAACAAATTTAAACAAAAAAAAATGCATTTTTAAAAGTCAAGTGTATGTAATTTAATATTATTTTACTTGTTAGTTTTATGATTTTTTTTTGCTTTTAAACTGAAATAATTTAATTTTGTATTAATTAATTAGTGATTTTTAATAAAACATGCCGGTCAATTTTTTTAATATATGAAATTGTGCTAAAAACTATTAATTCTGAATACTTTTTTTTTTTCTCCCAAGAATTAAAGAGCATTAAATTTGATGCAAAATGAAAATAATGTATTTATAGTTTACATCGAGAAATAATTACATAAAAAAATCTAAAAGACGTTTATCGATGTAATTATTTAATTAAATTAATAAATATAAAAATGTATTGATGTAATTATTTGTCGCTAAGTTTCCCCCCCCCCCCCCCCTTTCCTGGAAAACATGACAGCACACTCAACCGAAATGATCACGCGACGCCACTGATATGTATATATATGTTACGGTTAAAGTGATAAATCCAGTTAATATTATTAATAATTACCGGTTAAAGTGAATAAGTCCTAGAGGAGTCTGGTAAATATAATAAAAACATGTTTATAGGTTTTGTATATAGGTTTTCATTCTCAATAGAAATTATAACAGCTTAGGTTAGGTTAGGTTAGTTTATAATGAAAAAAGTAAGGAATGTAGTTCTTTTGCACTCAGTGAAATCAGAAATCATTATAAACTAACCTAACCTAACATAAACTAACCTGGATTTCGCATGTCGAACCAGGGTGTAGTCGTAGTTTGGCGTGGGCAGATTAATGGGGATGAAAGATAAACGTTGTTTTGGGCCGAGCTTAATAATTGCGGGCAGATAATGGGAATAACAAATAAAACTTGTTGTGGGCAGATGAATGGGGAAAATAGATAAACGTCGTTGCTGTACCTCTTTCCTCATCAATGGAGAAAAACACTGATCAGTTCCTCTCTGTTTTATCTATTAATCCCCATTCGTCTGCCCACACAACTTTTATTTGTTATCCCCATTTATCTGCCCGCAACTACGTTTATCTTTCATCCCCATTAATCTGCAAACGACAAACCTGGTTCGATCACGCGAAATCCAGGTTAGGTTAGGTTAGTTTATAATGATTTCTGATTTCTGATTTCATTGAGTGCAAAAGAAGTACTTTCCTTACTTTTTTCATTATAAACCAACCTAACCTAAACTAAATTAACCTAACCAATAAAGGTTAGATTAGTTTAGATTAGATTAGGTCAATTTATAATGATTTCCAACGATAAAGGTTAGGTTAGTTTAGGTTAGGTTAGTTTATAATCATTTCTGATTTCATTGAGTGAAAAAGAAGTACCTTCCTTACTTTTTTCATTATAAACTTACTTAACCTAAGCTATTATGATTTCTATTGAGAATGAAAACCTATACACAAAACCTATAAACATGTTTTTATTACATTTACCAGACTCCTCTAGGAGTTATTCACTTTAACCGGTAATTATTAATAATATTAACTGGATTTATCACTTTAACCGTAACATATATATATATATATATATATATATATATATATCACCTTTTTGGAAAGCTCTCAATGGCATTAATATCAAGGCTCTGTACAGGCCATTAAAAGTACTTCGATACTCATCTCATCAAATCATTCTTGAACAGTCCTCGCTTTGTGAATGGTAGTATTGTCCTGTTAATATAGGAAATGATCTTCACCGAACTGTTTACCATAAAAATGGGAGAACACAATTGTCGAGAATGTCTTTATAGGCCGTAGCGTCAAGAATCCTCGTCACTGGAATTTGGGAGTTCAGCCATTAAACTATGAAAAACAGCTGTAGACTATGATGCCTTCTCCATTAAACTTCACAAGATTTGTCCGTCTGAACTGCCAGTTTTACATCTTCCTCCTCGATGCTTGGCGTTGTGTTTTTCGATATTACGTAAGCAGCCGCACTCAAGCCTATAGGAATAGTCTGGACGCTGCTCTCAGAGCAAGTTTGAAACTCGGTAATGTGTTTCAACCGAAGGTAGAAATTTCTTCACGCCATACACTTAAGAACTTGGTAGCCCCAAGTTCTTAAGTATATATATATATATATATTTTTTATTTATTTATGCATATGCACACACATTGCTTAGAAAGAAGCCATGTAACGAGTCACATGTTTGTAGCCAGTTGAAATTGGATGAATATGATGCTCCCTAGTCAGTGGAATGTCTGGGTGAAATGGCTGCGAGAAAGGAATGACAGAGTTTGAAAGAGGAATTTTTATTGGATGCCATGTTACATACAGACCTGTCTGTTCTGCAAATTGTTGAAAAATTGAGCTACCCATGCCAACAGTCAGAGTATCATACTGAATGAGATGGAAGTGCAGGAAGTCAACTACAAGTGCTATCGCAGTGCACGACCTACCACAGTCACTGAATGTGACCGCAGGGTGCTACGAAGGATAATATGTAATAACCTCCATTCGTCGGCAGACGCGTAGAATGCGAAATTCCGGGCGTCTACTGGAACACAAATCTGCACAAAAGCATTCAGAATCGGATCGCAATATGCAAGCTCCACATTACCTGAACCAACATGCAAGGTCGTCTTCAGTGGCGTAAAGAGCATTTATAGTAGGACGTGGAAGCTTGGAAAGCTGTGTTATGGAGTGATGAATTAGGCTACACCATCTACCGAGCAGATGACGGGTGTGGATGTGACGGATACCCAGTGAACGTCTCTTACTGACTGCGTAACCTCAACTATGAAATTCGGAGGTGGCGGTATGATGGTATTTTTTGCTGTTTTGGCCTCGGACCTCTGTTTCTTGTGCCACTGTTAAATTGTGAATGAATACAATTATTATTATTATTTGACATCTCCAGGATTCACTAAGGAATGTTTCGTTCATAATTTTACAAGTTAAAACCCTTGAAAAGGATATGCTTGTATTTTAGTATAAGTTGTATATAGCCGGACAAATATTGGATACCGTAATTAGTGTAAAACTGGTGAATATTCCGGTGTAAAATACCTACTAAATTGTATGTTAGACCAGCGCTTCCCAAACTGTGGGCCGCGGCCCTCTTGGGGGCCGTAGGTTTTGTTGAGGGTGCCGTGAAATAATGAAAAGAAATTTAAAATGTTTTAAGACTAAGTAGATTTTTTTTTATTTTAAAAGAAACGTATTTAACTTTTATTATTTATTATTTCTTTTTTGTTATTTTTTTATATTTTAATGGAAAAATTCACACATTGGTGTTGGTTCACAAACTTTGCTTCCTGCGTATTTCGGCGCTTAATGAATATTAGTAAATATTGCTTATTCATATGTTTCATTTCAAAGCAGTGGTTAATTGTATTTACTTCGAATGCTCTCCAGGGAAGCTCCAAATCTTCCTGTCCCTTTCATCACGCGTTCGTAATCAGGGACTGTTGATATTGACTTTATATACATATCAAAACTCGTTTTATATTATCACTATCATCCGAGCTAGTTTTCTGTTACCAATAAAAGTTTCGCATATACTTCACACATGAAAAAAAAAGCTTAAACAAGTTCATGTGGGGAGATAGTAACTTGCTTGCAGCGGTAAACAACACCCTCCCTAACAGCCTGCAGAGGCAATAAAAACAAGTACTTTTATTATGCCAGTGAATAAGGTATGAGGAGTCTGTGTAATATATTTCTAGACAAATAGTGCAATTAGAGACAACTGGGATAAAAATACACTAATTAATGTCCCCTCATACATGTCCCCTCATACAGAAACTATGCTGTATAGACTGAAACAAAACCATATGTTGCATGGGCAAACACAGTATCTAACTAAAAACTATTGTTATTAATTAGATGTGTGTGAGTTCGATTTCCCAAGGCAGCAATAAAATTCAACCGAACGTGTTAAAATTCGTGAGTGTTAAAACTAACTAATATATATATATATATATATATATATATATATATATAACGAATGTTATGGCAGTTTCACATATGGAATTCGGTTGAAGAGAGTTAGCATTTCAACTCAATTGTCAGCTATGCTTTTATCTTTCGATTGCGCGATCTTTTGTTAATACCGCACCAATCATATGCACGTTTTAATAACCTACCTTTGCTGTCTGTTTCGCATTAGGCTTAATTACCGTAAAGGGAGAAAAGTCACAAAAGAGAAAAATGTTCCTGGTCCGGGGATCCCTTATTCAGGTAATATTTACTAATTTCATGTTATCAGTCTGTGGTGTGCCAGTATCGGTAAGTGGTGATATTATTTGATCTATTCTACGTTAAAAAAAATTAATCCTGAGATGGATAAGTGGCTGATAAAAAATATAAAAAAAATCCCCACGAAGAAGCAGAAACAGACTCAAAAAAAGGACAATATTTCATATTTTACCAGAACAGCCCGCATCGTCTTCAGAACCAAACGGTAAGAGTCAAAAAATGTAATATTTGCATTTGATTTTTGCAATATTCCCTGTGTATGTTTTGTACTGAATATAAATACAATAAATATTATAATAATATATCTCTCTATTACGATTTTTTTTTCGAGCGGGGCCGTGAAATATTTTAATTTTTGCAAAGGGGGCCCTGACATCCAGAAGTTTGGGAAGCACTGCGTTAGACAATGAATTTGTTATATACATATTTTCTGTTAGAATTGATATAAAAGAATTACTGTGTAAATTGCATATAACCAACGGAGCGGAGATTATAAGGTCAAAGTACGCGGGCAAGACATCGGATTAGTAAGTTGCTTCAAGCGGTCACGCGCGCATACGGCACGTAACGACCTAAGTTTTCGGGGAGACGCTACGAAAATGCAAGACCCACGACTGCAAATAACGTGTCAGGTGATAATTTAGGGTTACAAAGAGTCCCGGTAGGGGTTGATATAAAACTGGAAAACCCCCTCCCAAAAAAGACTTTTTTTTTTGTCTGGAGTCTCTGTTCTCTCTCTCTCTCGGTGGCAGAAGTCGGAGGTGTCGGGTCGTTATTAGAGGGATCGCGGATTCCAAGCCCTACGATGAACGAATAGAGGATTCTCGAAGCAACGGGCAACTCCCCGAAAAGATAGTGGCCAGGTACGCTACCTGGATGCCTTATGGATGTAGAATCGCCTCCCGCTAAGAATATTCTAGGCATAGATGATCGGTATGCAGACTCCATGAAGACAAACCTAAGCTGACAGGAATTTTAGCCTTAACACAGAGGAAAAAAAGTTCGTAAGGAAAGGAATCGAAAAGACAAGCATGAGGAATCCTCGAGTTCGGAATAGCAAGCCTTTAATCAAGTAATGTGTGAGAGGAAGGTAATTGTAACTTAAGAATCATGGCCCTTCATAAAGTTTTGAGACTTTATCTAAAATTAAGACAGAACCGTGATATTTTAATCGTAGTCGGTGAGCACTTTGTGCTATGTATTATAATTGTACTTGTGTTGATTGCTAGCTATGTTTAAGAGCTGTAGAGATGTCTAATCCACACAGCTTGATTAACACCTAAAAGTCATTATTGGTTTCATATTCTAAGAATGCGAGCTTTGAATCTTTGAACATAATGTTTTGTAGTATTAATTACTGTGTGATGTATATTGATTAATTTTACTTTGTGATCTAGTAGTACAGTGATAATTGAAAGTTCTTTATTCTGTATGATGATCATTATGTTAAATAAACCTTTTGCTCTTATTAATTTCGTTGCCTGCGTCTAAGAATCCGATGAACCACTCATAAACTATTCGGATCTAAGCGGGAGATAATTGTTAATTAAGACCAAGATTGCAAACGTAGTTGATTATAGAAGGTATTAATACTTGATAACTTAGTATAGAAAAAGATTAGATTAACCACGTGCATATCTGAAGGTTCACTTCTTGACTGAGAAGTTTTTCCAATCTAAAGGTTTTGGGTGGCGCAGCGGAACAAATAAATGTTCCCAGAACCTTAAGAGAAGTTAACTTCAGAAGCTTTCTTACCAAGGAGTTGGCTTAACCTTGAAACAATCCCTTTGTAGATCAGACTAGCGCACGTGATAATCAGAGTGGGGGGGGGGGTGAAGTATATAATGGTAAGACAAAGACACACATTATAGGCGCTGCTGAGATAGAACAAATTATTCAAGAGATAGTTAAGTAAAGGAGTTAAGCCATATTAAGTAAATATTACCTACGACGACACACGTTATAACACCACGAACTTTACACTCCGTGAAGTATCTGAACATTCTGGACAATGCAATTCTTCCTACTTTTTGGCACTTACTTACTGTGGAAACTGAGCATAGTCTCTTTTAGCAAGATAATGCATCGTGTCATAAGACTGCTCCTATAACTGCGTGATGTGTGGACATGAAAGCCGCTACACTTGAATACTGTACTGAAGGATCAGGTGTGGTCAAGGGACGTCGGCCCCACAAAAAGTGAAGGACATCATTACATGCTTACAGCAGGAAGAATTGTCGAAAATTACCATTGATCGCTATCATCTGCGTTCATCCTTAGACAATAATGCTTGGAATGAGGTTAAAAACATCAGCTCACTTCTAGATCCCGACACATCAATAAATTAACTCCCAGTCGACTCAGACAGGAACAAACTCGTCAATCTCCTATTGGTTTACAAAACCTGGAAAATGTGATCAACAAATCCTCACATACCCATTCTCTAGCAGTAATAAGCTTCTTTCTAAAGGGCTGAACTTCGTCTCGTCCCCCACTTCCATTCCTAAGGAACTCTTTCTAACCAAAGTAGAAGAGGCTGCACCCCCCCACACACATAATGAGAAGTATCCCAACGCTACCATACTTATGGGATGGGGAACCATCTTCTGGTAATTAATGTCCTCCTTACATTCGCCTCCCTATATAGTTCGAATAGTTTGTACTGATTACTCACTGCATGCCAAAATTTTCTTACAAAGTGCTGTCCGATCACGGTGAGATCTGCATCCGACATTGGAATTATTCTTTGAGGGATGTTCAACTGGTGCGAATTATTCTTTCATATAACCCTAAATTTTGCAGTTCAGAAAGTAAGGTTTAGGCACAAATCTCTACTGTTGTACACTTCGTGTGCTATCACTGACTGAGAGACATGCGCAGTCCCTTTTTCATTATTCCTAAGAAAGAAAGAACAGAAGATAGATCAGAAATGCAAAATATGAAAAATTAATTTTAACCTGATCCATTCTAATTTGTCGGGCTTGATTACCGAGTGGATTGATTTCGTACATTACACGCAGTAGGCTGCTTGTATAAATACTTGTGAAAGTCCTTAGGTTTGAGATGATTTTCGTCGCTTGGTGTGAAATCGCCACTTTCTTTTAGAGGAGTGAACTGGAATGAAATGCGCCATATTATTTATCCGTAGCTTCCTCAATAGTAAAAAAGTTAGATTTCTAAGTATGAAAAAATAATTAAAATTAAATAAAATTTGATCACAAGTTGAAAAACAAAACGATGCTACTTATATTCAGATTTGAATCCGAAAGACTATTTAAGGAAGCAGTAGTAGGCCCCCTTCTTCTCCCATAAAATGAAACCGTTAAGACTGATAACTTAAAAAGAAGTATAGAGTTCATTTAATACATTTTCAATCCAGACTTAACGAAAAATAAGTAGGTCTCCTAGGCATGAATGATCAACTATGCATAATAATTTGCTTCAGCTTTCAAGGGCGTGATTCCTTTTCTTTCAAGCTATTTCTTTTGAAGTCTTGCTTAAGCGCATAATGTATTTTTTTTTTAAATCCTTGAAGATCCAGTTTTACTCTGTAAGGAATGGTGGAATCTTTGTTGTTAGATATTAAATAATTTTTAATTCGATGCGTTTCCACAAAGTATATTTACTAATTCCATAAACTCTGAATAGTGACATTTTCTCTCTGCAATTTCTCTCTTCCTTTCATGTGTGTGTGTGTGTGTGTGTGTGTGTGTCTTAAGGACACACACGCAATCTTCCTATTCGAAATCGAACCTACACCGAAGGTTCTGATACGTAGTTAAAGAAAGGAATAAAAACTTTTCTATGAAAAGCAGCTCTCCAAGAATTGCCTCTGTATAACGAAAAAGCAGCTGTTCTAATATTTATCCACACTAATGTCACGCACACTGTCTCTGTATATATTGTAAAAACGTTCGACGGGAGACCTCCAATTGCTGTAGTGATCATTTCCTTGTTAGCTCACCGAGGTTTGACTACAATGGCTTCCTATTCCGCAATCAAATTGTCCGGTTATCTGCTGTTTCTGATGAGCGGTGCTATGGCTTTATTTTCAGAGCCGCAAAATATCAGTTTCCCAGATCCATTCCAGATGCAACAATGTGCACAATCCCTCGTTTCGAAGTTTGCCCAGGGTATGATGCTCGATGACAATACAACAACCGGCATGTCATGGAAACACGACTCTGACAAAGGCACGCTATGTAAGGCTTCTAATACCGGCGACGAGATCTGTCTACAACAGCCAACTCCTTCTAGCTGTCAATGTAGCGATAAGTCCGCGGCTGCTGTTAATGTGGGTTTCGGTAACAGTAATGTGGATATTAAATGGATGTGGCTTTGCAATGCAATAAAGCAAGAAGCAGGTGTAAAAATCAACTTCGGTCCGACTCTGGACAATGAAGGGTTTCGCATAGACTTTTCTGGCCATTATGAAATAAGAGCAAAAGGTGATCGTCAGGCAGAAAATAAAGTAGATTAGTAAGAATTGCATTCCTGAAATTGTTTAATGTTTATCTACATAAATGTAGTTTTGAAGAGTATTGTTTAACAATTAAAGATATTAACAAGCAGTATTCTTGTTGATTCAGTTTCTTACTTATATACATCTTACTTATATTCAGACTTTTTTCTTTTTTAAGAAGGTTACAGTAGAGAGGAAACAATAATTTTGTTTTGTTATTATTATTATTATAATTATTTGCAAACGAAAATCAGAACAGCACTGTACAATACCTAGACACGTTATCAATGTATAATCTAATACCAACAATAACATCATGTACTAGAAAAGAAATACTCGGAAATACTAAGACAATATCCATGCAAGCTCCCGCAATGCCCCACAGAAGAAAAGCAACACAAAACAATAATAGACGAAGAAGTAGTCAACCACGAAATAAGAAAAACCAACTGGGAACACATGGCATCAGATTCAGCATCAGATACAACATTAAACTCACACTGGAGGAAATATATAAGAAAGCTGCAAAGAAAATCAGAATTCGCTCAAAAACAACCCAAAATCTTTTGAAAACACAAAACTTAATCCTAGAAATACACAGAAAGGACGCTCTATGAAAGGAATTAAAGCGATATCCAAACAACACAGCTTTAAAAACTGAATATAAGATAACAAGAAATCGTCTTATAACACAAATCAAAAATGCAAAAAGAAACCACAGAGACAAATTAACCTCTGCACAAAACAACATGAAACAAACCTGGCATCTGATCAACGAGATGCTAGATAGTTCTCCCAACACCACCGCCTCTGAAACCATAAAACACAGCTTTATCAAAGACGCAAAACCTATCCAACAACTAGCAAATGACTTTCACCAATTCTTTGCAGACAGACTCCAAGAACTGCACAGAAATATTCCCCCAATCACAAAACGTGATCCTCCACTTGGACCACAATCAAAACAAACATTATGGTTCCCAACCATAAAAGAAATAGAACTTCTCTCTGTAATACATCAAATCAAACCAAACAAAGGCCCAGGAATTGATGATATAAGACCTAAGGATATCAAGCAACATGCAACTTGCTTAGGTCACATCCTACTAACATTAATAAATAAAATATTTAATACAGGACAGATACCAAGTATGCTAAAGACCGCCATAATCATACCGATATACAAACATGGAAAAAGAAATTTAATCAGCAATTACAGACTCATAGCAACATTACCAACTATCAATCAAATTATGGAGCGGATCGTACTGAAGAAACTCACAACATATATACAGAGACCTTTCATATCCCCAAAACACAATATGGTTTTCAGAAAAATAAGGTCAGAACATCTCTCTTGGAAGACTTTACAGACGTAATTAATACCGCCTTAGGTCTTTATTGATCTAACTAAAGTATTTGATACACTCACACATCATACCTTGTTATAAAAGCTGAGGCATGTTGGAATAGATGGGCCTCTGCACAGGTGGTTTACAAACTACCTCCAAAATAGAAAGCATATCACACGTATCGGGTCAAACCGTAGTAGAGGGCTACCAGTAACCTGTGGCGTGCCACAGGGAGCTGTACTCTCCCCAACTTTATTCAACATTTACACGCACGATATTAATCAGCTACTCCTCGAAGGTGAGATACTTCAATACGAAGACGACACAGTTAGAATATCCATCCATAATAACACAAGCATAGCCCAAACAAATATGCAACATGCTATAAATCTGATCACACACTGGCTCACGAAAAACTCCATACACCTAAACTCAGATAAGACAAAATTAATGACATTCAGAAATCCACTGACTCGACCAGTTGATAACAAATATATAAAGATACAACATCCACTCTCCAACATCATATACACATAGAAAACCACTACAATCACTCAGATTGAAACAATACGATACATTGTAATTTACTCCGATGCAGATGGAAGCCATATAAACCATCTATACAACAAACTCCGAACAATAACTGGCAAACTTTACAGGTTAAAAGACATAAGACATACATGGTTAAAAGACAAAGCACTATGCCAAAATATACTAAGATACGCTATAACAACGTATGCTTTCTGTGCACCCTACAAACTAAATAGATTAATGTCGTTACAGTATAAAATGATAAAACTTATCTTTTGGGAACAAAGAGATAATAACGACTTTATATACACTGTAATGTTAGAACACAAAATACTGACAACAAAACATTTATGTCACTAAGCAACTTTGCTAAAAAATTATTTCGATGCCAACTACAGGACAGTCAGAAATACATACCGTATAACAAGACCTCAGACAACTAATTATATCACACACAAATACAATAATCACTACGGAAAGGCCGCACGAAACTTCTACATCCCAGACATGATAAACAAATTACCTTTTGAATACAGAAACCTTACAAACTACAATAGCCTGAAAAGAGCTCTAAGGACATACTGTGAACAAGAAACACGCACCCAAAATACCATACAAACTTAATGAAACACAATATATTCGCTCAGGCTTCCAGTTCATCGTGTGTGTGTGTGTGTGTGTGTGTGTGTGTGTGTGTGTGTGTGTGTGTGTGTGTGTGTGTGTGTGTGTGTGTGTGTGTGTGTGTGTGTGTGTGTGTGTGTGTGTGTGTGTGTGTGTGTGTGCGTGCGTGCGTGCGTGCGCGCGCGCGCGAATTTCTAAATCATAGATTTCGTAGCTTCCCAACACAGCAAACAAACTAATAAATAATAACCAACTGGTGTTATCCTCAGATAAGCTTACAAATGATATTCGAGGATGGAAGCCGAGAAATTACATCTCATCCAAGACAAAAAAAAAACAAAAAAAAAGTATGTATCAAATGTAACCAAATTCATGTTAAGTACGTATCACATGAAAACCAATGTACGTAATGTATGTATTATATGTAAACAAATATACATAATGTAAGTATCATATGTAATCAAATGTATGTAATAACTGTAACAAATGTATGTAATGTAGTAAATAATAAAAAAAAGTAAAAAAAAAATTATTACTATTATCATTATTTGTTGTTAATTTTGAAATATAAATGTAATAGATAAAATGTAGAAAAAAAAACTAGTATATATATTTATACAAATTTAATCCATAACCAATATTGTCAAAATGAAAGAGATTACTCTTAGCATATTATATTAACCATTGTAAATATGTATGTGAAAAAACAGTGTTATTATTAATAAAAAAATAGTATTAATATTATTTTCAATTTAAAAATAGCATTGTGAAAAAGTGAAATGAATCAGTTCAGCATTCCCTGATACCAAAAAAAAGAAAATGTGAATATAATATGAGAATTAATTGAACTGCAGATGAAAATATAAATGTAAATGACAAAATGCTGAAAAAAAATATGTATATTTATCTAAAAAAATTTATTCCAAAATCTAAATATGAAAAATATCTCTCTCTTAACACATGAAATGAATAATTGTAAATATGTATGGGAAAATGGAAAATACATTGTTAGTTATTATTATTTATATATTTAAATAAGGTATTCACTTAACAGCCTGAGCTGTTTTGAGCCTGTAGCTCAGCGGATGTGGCGTTTGCACACCGCCGCGCTTGGCCGCACGAAGGACGACTTGGTTTCGAGTCTAGTCGGCGACTAGAGGAAATTTTTTTAAGCCTTTTTTCGACCGGTTCTCGAGTTAGTCGATCTCTGGCTCGGGAAAGCGGGTTTTTCCTCCCGGAAACTCGGGTTTTTCGTCCTGTAAACTCAAGAAAATCGACCGTAGAACCCACATTATTTTCAGACATTAAATATATTGTGTTAGGGTTAGGGACCACGAGATGGCGGCACATTTGAGCCGCCTCTCTTCACTGCGTACCGCTTAATTAGTGATAGCCTTGGGCCATCTGTCTCTGATTGGGTACCAGTGGAGATTGAACTGCCCACTCAGTCTCCAAAAGTTAGATAGGGCTAAATGGCCTCGCCTGCTCCCGTATACGGGAATAAAAAGGCGTTAGCTGATTTTTTTTTTTTTTCTGATTCACTTAACATTAAATAGTGAATATTTGTAGTGAACAAAAATGTAATAGTAATATTTCAATTGGATATTCGTAAATATTTTGTATATATGAAGAGGATAATAAACTTTGTCAAACTTTGTAAAAAAAAAATATATATTATTATTATTATTATTATTATTAGTAGTAGTAGTAGTAGTAGTAAGTAGTAGTAGTAGTAGTAAGTAGTAGTAGTAGTAGTAGTAGTAGTATAAATATGACTACTACTACTGCTAATAATAATATATTCAAAGTTAATAGAATATCTTTGAATTTATTTTTATGCGCTGCTGGTAATGATAAGATCATAAAAAGTCTAAGCTCTAACAACGTATGCATTCTGCGCGAACTGCAACCAAAGAAATTAATATCCCTGCGACATGAATTGATCAAGATCTTCTGCGAGCAAAGCCACAATTGCAAGTTTATTCCCACTGCAATGACAAAACACAAGGTACACTCTTGAGCCAAAACATTATGAGCATAGCAGATAAATCACGACCTAGAGAACACACATTTTTCCAAAGTAATTAGATCTATTTGGAATTGAAATATATTGATGGAACCCATATTATTACTGCTCAGATATTCCATCTGAGCAGGCAATAATAATATGAGTTCCATCAATATATTTCAATTCCAAATAGGTCTAATCACCTTGCTGTGTCAGATGTAGCATTTGGATCAATCAGTAAATATATAACGTACGCGAACGTTTCTCCAAAAACTTAACTAGATTTTGTTGTCTGAAAAAATATAAAACATACACAATGGAACACCTATGTGAAACCAATCCCAAAATTACAGCCTAAGACCTAAATACTAATTACTGCGAGAAAAAAAAGTGTCAGCAGTAAGCCATATGGTGACGCCGGTAATCCAACAAAAAGAAATAAGCATCATAGGATTTTATATTAGAAATATTACAATGGCAGTAGAGTTTACCCTCAGCATTTACAGTTCAATTTCGAATTCCAGCTGCAATTTACAATAATACGAAACGTAATTTTTAAGTTATCCATTATGTTTAATATCCAGGTAACACCATTGCAGTTAATCGCATATCAGTCATTTAACTAATCGTTCGACAGTAACTGTACTTTTTTATTTATTTATTCGTGTTGGATCCCCCCCCCCCGTACCTCGACTTCCCCTTACTGGTTGAGCCCTCCTAATGAGGGATTAAGTATTATATCGTGTGATTGTAGCCTGTGTGTTCTCTAGGCCGGTTTGCCTGCTTGCGGGATGAAAAACCCCAGATAAACTGGGGGGAAAACCCTGCTATCCACGCCCAAGACCGGCTAATTGCCTATGGCTGAGGAAGATCCTTAAGCTCCTCACATATGCCCACTCCTCACATAAGCCCACTCCCATCGACCCTAGGACACTCCTTCCCCATGCATATGGTTGCGAAGCGCATAGCCACTAGGCTAGCCGCGCTGACAAGTGACTGTAGTCATTATTTATATTAAACAGCCATTTTCATTGTATCAACTCTAATATTATCTGTAATAAATTAATTGCTAATTAGCCAACCTTCCAATCAGTTCATATCAGCTTACCGATAATGATACACAACTCATCACTAAAACTGTTTTAAATCAAAGTTTGTTACATAAATTCTTAATTTATGTTATGATTTCCCAAGTAGGATCTGGTTCAACTGATCACAATAACACGAGGTTATCAACCATATGTGTTTACTCCGTTTATTGTACATGAAGGATCATAGAGGGCAAGCGATTCCAGGAAACTACAAGTTCTCTAAGCCTAATAATTGTACTTCCTTCGTGTTGCTTGTGTTCATATTACGGATTCATATCCGTAACATAAATTCATATCAGTAGCAGGCTTTTCCTCCCTGCAACTTAGTTCCCTCACTGTTGAATACAGGGAATTAATAGATAATAGATAGCTCATAATCTTAGTTCCTAGAGTGTGTCTACCTGCTCTCCAATCAACAGGCTGCGGGTTTCGAATCCCCAGCGGCATGAGTATTTCTGAATATTTTTAGATTGTAGATGAATTTCGTCTTCCGGTCTAACATTTCATCCTTCTTACTGGAGATCTGAAGTGGCTTGAGAAAGTTCCATATTTGGTCAGCAGGACAGTGAAACCAAATTATATAAAACCCATAACCCACCGAAGACATTAATACTCATGTACTATATGCTAACAGCCTTGCTAGAGTGGTCTAATTCAGGGTGGCCATAATTAAACCTATTCAGAACGTTGCGTTGCTCGATCTAACAACCGGAATGCCACCAAGCGTGGTAGGGAGACTAATCAAGACTTGGGAAGAAGGATTCCGTGAAAACAAAAGTTCGAATTCGCCGATAAGAGGAATATGGTCCTGTTGTAGCCCAGGGAGCCGAAAATTTGCATAAATCGAAGTTGAACACCTGTGTTACTGGCATCATAAGAGCTATTAAGTAAAGATAAAATTTCACATTCTTATGGATAGTCGTGTTCAACATACGAATCACTTTACCTTATCACGCGTTACTCATAAAGTTGTTTTATCTTAACGAGTGTAATGCATCAGCCACTCTTCATGAGTTTAGAATCCGTGTGTAAAGGTTCTTCAAACGATCGAATCGTGGATTCGATCGTTTGGAGAAACAGGATCTTTAGAAGTTCGACCAGGCAGATGACGGAAACCAGTGCCATCAATAATTTAAAGAAGTTGCTTCCTCGATTGTCGACAGATCACATGTAAATATTGCTGGTAGTAACAGTGGAGTAGCTAGCGCGGCAATTGGAATCTTATTGGAGTCTACGGTATGGAAAATCTTGAGCAAAAGTATTACATTTCATCCATATAAGATCAGCCGGGTACAGCAGCTGCTGCACGATGATTGTGATAAGCGACTGACATTTGATCTAACATTTCTTGTCAAATTGGAAGTCGACGATGCTTGGCTTCGAAAAATTCTGTGTGGAGATGAGGCGCATTTTTATCTGAACGAGACTGTAAACACCCAAAATTGTCGAATTTGGGCTTCAGAATCACCCCGTGCACTCCAGGAACTCTCATTACATTCATCAAAAATTCTCGTTGGGTGTCGCTTCACAGCAGATTTTATAAGAGGGACATTCTTTTTTGAGGACATCACTCTGACAGAACCAGTAACTTGTTCTACCGTACGGAAATATCGCGATATGCTGAACAGTTTCGTCATTCCACAGCTTCAGCAACGATGATGTCTGGACGAGGCCATTTCTATGTAATAATGGAGAACCGCCCAACATTGTACGACCCGTACAGTTGATTTTTCGAAGCCCCCCCCCCGCAGAATCCTTCTTCCGATGTCTTGATTTGTCTCCCTATTGGTGATATTCCGGTTGCTAGATCGAGCTACATAAGAGGCTCTGAAAAAGGGAAGTTTAATTATGACCACCCTGTATAAATACTGCATATATTCTTAATCATCATTACTATCTAAATCGAAATTGTGTATATTCACGCTCATAGCTTAAATTATCATAGTAAATGACAGTCAGCAGGTCTCAGTACGACTAGGCTATCTGTATATGAAGGCAGCTGACTTGTTTCACAATACACGTCTGAAAGGAAGTGCGCTGTGCATGATGGAATATTAGAGAAATTTGATTTGAAGTCAGCTGTCTACATATACAGTAGCTTAGTTGTAAAGGTACTTCAAGTGCTCACATTTGGGTAAAGATTAAACATAACAGCGTAATATTTTTAATATAATTTATTTCGTTCGCAAGAGAACAACTACTAACTTTTTCTCTCCTTAATTTTGTTACTTCGTATTCATTTATGAACAATTCATGTTTGTTAGGAAATTAGAAGAGATTATCTGTTCTGACATTATTATATGAGAACTACAAATATTCACAATTACCTGTTAAAGAACAAAGTAGTGATAGATACTGTTATAAAGTACTAATATTCTATTTCATGAAATATTCACTAGATAGCAATGCAATAGTTTCCGGATGAAATCCATATTTGCCAGTGGCAAATACGATAGAGGTATTAAACGTTCTCTTAAAGAAGAGTAGAACAAACAAGAACAACGACAATCACGATAATTGCCACTATGAAATAGCCAAATATGTCCACACTAATATCTTTCCTGTAGCTGGTTGATGTCACTTTTCTCGATTGGACAAAGAAGTTATGAAATATCTCTAGAAAGGTTGTTCCATAATTCAGCGATGGGTAATTCAAAATGATCTTCCAAATGCTTAATAGTGCTGTTTTACTTTTGGTGTTTTTTTTTTGATACAGGGAAAATTATTTCCAGAATATATTATTTCCAATAATAAGTGCAACGTTAATTATCATCATATTCCCTTTCGTATTATGGCTAATAACCCGTTACGGCCAAGTTACTTGGCTTCTAGAACCTAATTATTGCCTATTGAGAATGATAAAACAGTTAATTCTATCTGCATTGTGGACTATGAATTGCGTGAGTTCTGGTCAGTTTGCCTGTTTTTACGAGATGAAAAACCCAAGATTCCGGGAGTAAAAACTCTACCATCCCAGTATGACATTGGCTAACTTTCATTTGAAAAGTTCTGATAACGGTTCTTCACGTCCTAGACAGGATTCGAACCTAAATCTTTCCAACTAATGTGCATCACCAATACTTACGGATGATCATTAAATGTTAATTTACTAAGTAATTAATTAAGGTGTAATTAAAATAATCAGTAATTATATATCGTGATATGAAAATAAATAAGAAAAAGACAAGAAAAACTAAGCAGGATCAACGAAAACATCAGCAATTGAAAATTCAGCATACTGAATTGATGGAAAAGACTGATAAAGGTTGGTTCCTCACGTCAACCAACGGCTCGTCTATATCAACTGAGCTACGGAGGCGCTCTTTCTTGTATACAACTGGATATGTTTCGTTCTTAATTGTTGTGATATATCACTGTTTAGACACTGTGATGGCAGCCCCACCATCAGTAAACCGAATAAAATATCGTATACAGAGACAATTCCTTGAATTTCTATGATCAGAATTAGCTATACTGTACTTACAGTTTTGAGAAAATATAGACAAAATTAAAATTATAAACGGGTTTAACAGTGAAAATTAATTCATATAAAGAAGAAAAATAATAGTATTAATCTAAAATATTGTTAGATATTTAATTACAACCTTTGCACTTAGAAGTATACAGTTCTAACTACCATGAAATTTAAGGGCAGTTATTCTAAGGATGTTTAGGTTATGGTTTAATATGGTCATCATGTGATAATACGTAGAAAAAAATAATAAAAAGAAAAAAAGCAACTACAATAGAAAGTTACGTAATGTGGGATGAAGAAAGAATTCAAGGACACAAAAAGAAAAGAAAGAGAGAGAGAGAGAGAGAGAGAGAGAGAGAGAGCATATGGAGCGAAAAGAAATTTCCTCCTTCTGTTGTTCTGCAAACCACCAATAGAATCTTTTCTAGGCTCACTTTAAACGCCTTCTCGCACAGCTCCTCCCACCGTATTAACGTATTAACTAAACTCAGTGATTTCCTTCTACAGTCTCCAAGATGAATCAACACTTCTTATTCACCATAGTTGTTACTCTGTTTTTGTCAAATTTTCTTGAAGTTATACCGAAAAAGAGGATTAGCAAATGTCTTAAGGAGATAGGAAAACTCACGAAACAGTATAAACGTGGCACAATCACCTGGAAGAACATCGGGTTTTCTGATGGCAAGCTCTGCGTTAAACTTGATGGAAGCAGCGAGAACTGCACCACCCACGCAACTCCCACTGAGTGCGCATGTGAAGGAAGCGGTGAACTGAACTTATCCAAAATAGTGCACAAACCCAACTCAACTGTAGAGTGCTCCTGGAAATGTAACGGCACCCATTCGCTGCATATCATCCACATTAATCGGACCATTTCTGAAGTGAACGATCCCTCGGCTTCGGCGGTATGCAGCAGAAACAGAAAAGGAAGAATAACGAAGAAACTTTCATATATATTCCCCACAGAACAATGTAGAAGTGTGGGAAATGTGACTATTGAAACGACATTCTGCAATCGTAAGATATCAGAACAGACAAATTTCGTTAACATCTCCTGGAACGTGTGTGCTGAGAATCAAGAACCGGCTGTAAGCGATGGAAGATAAAAAGTGTTCTTAGTAGACATATAATTAATTAACGATACCTTTTTAATTCTCTTTTAATGTAACACCTTTATTACTGGTATGATCATGAGTGGACAAGCAACATCTCATAATAATAATAATGCTTTAGCTTTCTATAGTGTTACGTCACTGTCACTGCAATGGCTGCTTTTTAAAGTCAAGTTGAAATTGGGTAGTGGAATTCTTTAATATTATATGTGTTTCCTTTCTGTACACAAACGTTTACGCTGACTGTACATGAAAGAATTAAGTCAATAAATATAAATATCGCATCTTTCGTTTCTTATGTTTTTTTTAATTTTTGTTCCTTTGAATTTTTGTGGAATTTTTCGTTTAAATTCTTAGCTGGATGAAACTAAATACAAAAGGCCAGTAATAGTTCTAGAATAAAAAGACAGGACGAGATACGTTGGGGTTGGGGGGAGACTCGCAGGTACACGACACTTCAAAAATCCTGCACATAATTTATTAATCATTATTGACCTTAAAAAAAGGTAGTTACTGAGAAGGAAAAAAATATAATGGGTTGGTGGTTAAAATAATCTTGACCAGGAGAAGATGCTTTATACGAGACTCAGCTGGATGACCATTTGATATATGATCCGTATATCAAATGGTCATCCATCCGATACATTGGTTGCTCGCAGTATATGATATATACTGCGAGCAACCAGTGAGTTGGTCTTATGGGGAAAGAAGCGGATTCTTCCCCTCCCTTCAGTTCTAGTGAGTGTAGGATCTTTCTCTCTCTCTCTCTCTCTGTGTGTATGTGTGTGTGTGTGTGTGTGTGTGTGTGTGTGTGTGTGTGGCACAACAGTTTTAAAAAATCATTTTCTCTTTTATTAGGTTTAAAAGTACTGGATTATGCATCCCCCCCTCTCTCAAGTCTTCACTAAAGTGTATAATCTAGGGGGATGTAACACAACTCTTCGAAACAATACAGACCCTTCCAAAAATTACAGAATAGAATCAGTCGAAACGTGCTTTCTTTGATTGTCGAGGAGTACACTGCATGATAAAACATCACTTCGTTGTTCCGATGTAATATATGCAAGTATTCATATTTTCGTAGATTTCATCAGAGGAGATTTCAGATGTCTTCTGACAAAATTTACGATCCCCCCGCTCTTAAAATACACACACAAAAGACTGTCAATGTATCATCATTATCGTGTTTATCCCAAGTGTAATAATCAAGAGATCTCATACTAGAGATCAAATCAGAAATTTTTCTCAAGCCGGTTCTACCCTCTGGTAAGACGGCCAGTGGTCTCACGCCAGGAAATTAAATTAATTTTCTACCTAAAAACATAACCACACAGTGAAGACACCCAGTTGGCAAGCAAGGGCTGTTAGTAAAATGGAAATCAGATCATTGATTTCTGTCACTTAAATAGAATTCATTTTTATGTTTTATTTATTTAAAGAATATATAAGTGAAATAAAAGAAAACAAAAGCTGAATTATTGGAGGCGCCGGGTATCGATCCAGGTACCTCTCGCATGCTAAGCGAGCGCTCTACCACCTGAGCTACGCCCCCACTTCAAGACTATTATTTATATAACTCTTGGATTCGCAGACGTAGTGAATAATTGATTCTTCACACCACAAAACGAATAAAAAACATTCCCAGTATTCCCCATCATAAAATGTATCAAAGAAAAGTGTGTGTGTGTGCGTGTGAGCGCGCACGTTATTCATTGTACTTTCAGAAATAAGAATTATGGAGTCACGAAATTTAAAAGAAATAAGAGAGGATAAATGCCCTATGATTACCAAAAATTAGTTTTAATTACTTGGTTTAAACAGGCTATTTGCGCCGAAGAAGGAGGAAGACAATTTGTGATAAAAAAAAAAAACAGCCATCTTATGTCAGAAGGTACTAAACAATTCCAAGAGCAAAATAAATTAAACATAAATAAATAAATATGGCAGCATCTTTATAGCACATACACAACTTGCCAATGTACACAATATTTTTTTAGAGATAGCATCAGCAATTAAGCACTCTAACCTTCAACCTCAAGCAGTATGGCTGCATTAATTCAGCAGAAAAAAAAAAACAGAAAATAGTCATTTTATTATCAATTCCCACTCTTCTTCTTTGAGTGCCTTCTCCTATCGGAGGTCAGCGACCACCTTGGCAAATTTTGAGCGATTTTCAGCTATTCTGAGCAGTCTCTCAGAGTTCATACCAGTCCACTGTCTGATATCTGCCAGCCAAGATTTTCTTCGTCTTCCTTGTCCTCTTCTTCCATTTATCTTCCCTTTTATAATCAATTGAAGTATCTTATATTTTTCATTACGAAGTAGGTGACCAAGATATGCAGTTTTCCTTCTTTTTATGGTATCTAAAAGTTCACGTGATTTCCCCATTTGTTTCAGTACTTCCTGATTGGACGTTTTTGCTGTTTATGGGATTTTTAACATTTGTCTGTATAACCACATCTCAAAGGCTTCAAGTCTTTTTATTGATGTTGTCTTCAAGGTCCAAGTTTCTGCACCGTACAGCAGTACACACCATACATAGCATTTAACCATGCGTACTCTAAGTTCTAAGTTTAAACTGCGGTTACACAGTGTTGATTTCATTAAGAGAAAATTTTTTCTTGCCATTTCAATTCTAACTTTTATTTCCAATTCTGGATTGCAATCTTCATTTAACCAGCATCCGAGATATTTAAACTTTGCCACTCTTTCTATTTGTTTCCTATTTAAAGAAAGTGCTAAATTAAGAATTGGTTTCTTACTTATGACCATGAATTTAGTTTTGGTGATATTTATTTTTAGTCCCATTTTTTCACTCTCTGCATTTATTAGCTCCAAAAGATTTTGAAGATCCTGAATATTGTCAGCCAGAAGAGCTATATCATCGGCATATCGGATGTTACTGATGATTTCACCATTTACACTAATCCCTTCCTTTCTTCCTTCCAAGAATTTTTGAAATATGGTTTCTGAGTAGATGTTTAAAAGAAGAGGTGACAGCACACATCCTTGCCTTACTCCTCGTTTGATGTTAATGGAGTCTGTAATAATGTGATCAACTTGAACAGATGCCTTTTGGTTCCAATATGTTTTCAATGATCCTGATGTCTTTACCATCTAATCCAATTATTTTTAATAGTACAATCATTTTAGCATGTTGGACTTTGTCAAATGCTTTCTCGAAGTCGATGAAGCAAATGAATATTACCTTGTTTTGGTCAATACATTTTTGAAATAAGATCTGAGAACAGATAAGAGCCTCTCTTGTTCCCAAGCCGTTTCTAAAGCCGAATTGGGTATCACTGATGGTGTCTTCACATTTTCTGTATATTCTTTTTTGAATTATTTTCAGAAACATTTTGAGAAAGTGACTCATTAGGCTGATCATTCTATAGTCATTACAAGTTTTCGCATTTACTTTTTTAGGTAGCATGATGAAGGTCGACTGTAACCAGTCTTGAGGGATTATGCCTGTATCTTAGATCTTATTAAATAGCTTTACTAATATGTGAATGTTGTCACCTTCTAATAACTTTACTATTTCTGCCGGTATTCTATCTGGTCCTAGGGCTTTACTATTTTTAGCTGAGTTCAATGCACATTCTACCTCTGATTTTAGAATGCATGGACCTTCCATATGTTCATAAGTATTTTCTGGGTTCTGTCATCAGTAAAGAGTTCTTCTATATATTTCACCCATTCTTGTATTTTGTCATCCTTTTTGGATATAATTTCTCCCTTTTTGTTTCGAAGGATACAGAATTGTTTTTTCTTATATATACCTGAGGTCTCTTTCATCTTTTTGTGTAGATTAAAATTGTCATGTTTTTCCTGTAGAATTTCTATTTCTTTACATTTTTCATTCATCCAGATTTCTTTTGCTTTTTTGATCTTGTGTTTAATAATTTTCTGAACCTCTGTATATTATGTTGGATTATGATTTTTATATGATCTGCGTTGATCCATGAGAGAAAGAATTTCTTCAGTCATCCAATCTTTCTTTTTTACTGCTCTATTAGGACATAAGGTATTGGTACATTTCTCTATGAAGACAGATTTCAATTTGTCCCACGATTCATCAACCCTCATGATGCCATCATTCTTGATAAGTGCTAGCTCTTGATTCAGATCTTGACTCAATTTGCTGCTTATCTCTGTGTTTTTTAATTTTCCCAAATCAAACCTTTTTTTGTTGATGTTTCTAAAGCATAGCTTTCAGTCTAAGTTGTAACTCTGCCACCAGTAGGTTATGATCAGAAGCAATATCCCACTCAACGACTGTAAATAGTCTTTTCTTTATCCAACGTTAGAAGGAGCCAACTTACGGGGCTTTAGTTTCTTTTATCTGTTACAATTTGAACTGTTTACAACAATAAAAGTTTAGCATCTATGCCCTGCGACATATTGTTTGCCCTCTGAAGATGAAGATGCATGCTTGAAATTCAGCAAAAAATCAGCTCCATAATAAAAATCTAATTTTTTTCGGGATGTTGTTAATACAGTCAAGTATAAGATGACAGACTTCGAACATCTAATACTCTACATACAACAGCAAGTTGGTGGTACATGATTCTCCCTATATCTGGTGAGACTACTATTTTGTTTAGCGGAAGTCAGAAATGTCAAGATGAACGTTGTAGAGCTGATTTCTAGATAGAGCAGAGTTCAGTGTTTATATCTCCATTTAATCTTGCTTAATGTTGTCTTTTGTTCACTCTTTTGTGTAAAAAAAGTGAAGAATAGGATATGACTGTTATATAAAGTGAAGAATGTAATATAAAAAATAAAATAAAATAGAATAAGAATAAAAATAAATTACGTAAATAAATTCGAAAATGAATTGTGGTAATCATTTCACTGTTGTTATGAGGTAATTTCTGATTTAACTTGTATTTATTTCACAATCACAAAATTTAATTCACAACCAATACATTTTACTTAAAGGAAAAAAACATGAAATTTTCTAAAGTCCATAATTGCTTCAAAATTAACACAATTGGGGATATCATACCGATATTCAGTTAATGGAAAATATCAATGTTTGCTTCCCACTAGAAACAACTGAAATTCCCAGAAAGAGTGAGCTCGAAACTTATCGATGTTGCTAATAAATTCGAGACTCTGCTATATTCTTTTTACTTGATTATGTCGTATTTGTTACTGATATTTCAGAAGTTTTTCTAAAACCATTAAAAAAATGTGGTAAAAAACACTACTTGTTTGTGGTGGAAAAGTTATCTTAGAGTTAATGTGAACTAATTAGGGGAAGTTGAGATAGTGAGTCAGCCGGACATGTAATGCTACTAACCGAAACAGTTCCTCTAACTACGTTTATCATATATGCACATACATTTTAAGCATGTGAACAAACAAACTTCCCAGTTTGTCTCTTTCCATTCATTCTCATCCGCTTTCACTTCATTGTCACATGATTCAAAACGAATCTTGTGATGCTTCGATTACGTAGAACAAGGAATCAAAACTTTTCATATCACAGAAACTTTTAGTCCTTAAGGAGACAGGAATTTCTTTAAATAAAAGAGGGAACTCAAATATTTCAGATTTTTAATAAATAATAGATAATATTTAAACCAACAGAAGGCGCCAGTACTGCAGCCTTACGTGAGAAACCTTATGGTTTCTCGCATAAGGCTGCGGTAGTATTTTAGAGTAGCATTTTTTAAACTGAGTTCCGGAGTAACTCTAGGGTTCTGCGAAAATATGTAGGGTTTCCCAAGAGAATATAGACATTTAAAACAGAAGATCATACTTCACAGGATCATTTCTGTAGTGTGGTTAGCGAGTTCGCGTGTTCTTCGTGAAACAAACAAACTTAGCATCTGTTCATAACCGTTGATATCGGTATGAGTCCCATCGGGCCACACGATATATTTAACGGAGATTTACAGATCTTCCTAAACCCAGGACCGGGGCAATAATAAACACTTGGTGGTGGGAATAGCTAGGCCCCCCCCCCCTCGCCAGCTATGGCCAATGTTTTGCCGCGCACGCGGACTCTCGGCATCGAGACTGACGCTGATCTGAGACCCCGACTTTTGGCTAAAGCCCTGATTGACTGCGTCGGTGCGGACCAGATATTTGGATTCACTCCTTTCGGTAGTGGCAGATACCAAGTTGTAGTTAGGCGCGCCGAGACCAGGGACAAGTTGCTCAAAGGCTTTCAATGTAACGGAAAGGAAATTTTTCCGTTCATGGTGGGGAGCATTATCAAACTGCTCAAAATCTCCAGATTCCCCTCGGAATATATACAATGTGATGAAAAAGTAATCCACGAAGTGTTTGGGAAATGGGGTGTTGTTCGAAACATACAAATCTTAAACGATGCAGACAACCCCCAATGGAAGTCGGGGGAAGTAAACATCTCGCTCGAGATGAAAACAGCGGTTCCAAACTTCGTCAGCATCGGATCTGCTAGGGTAATGGTAAAATACCCTGGCGTTAAGAAGCAATGCTTCCGATGTGGATCCTTCGACCATCTAGGAGCGAACTGCCCAAAACTGACATGCAAAAACTGCCTAACGACAAGTCATTCACTAGACAAATGTCTCATGGCCTGTCTCAAATGTGGTTCCAAGGACCACAAAGTTAACACCTGCCCATCAAGAACGCATGCAGAAAGGATGGGAGGTGCTATTATGCCAGTCACAGTCACCTCAGTAGAGAAGCCTACAGCTACTACAGAACAAGAGTCGGGAAACACGGATTTTCCAACTATAAACGAGGCATACGGCAAAATAACGGCTATAGAAGAAAAGGCAGCTGCCACAGAAACCATAGCCTGCACACCTAAGAAAGAGAAGAAGCGAGAAACAGCCAATAAACAAGCTGTGTCACATGATGAAATCACTGCAGAAGGAAAAGTAAATAAAACAGAAAACATGGAGGCAAGCAGCGCCCCCTTCAAAAGACCTCTGAGTCCAGAGGAAAAAGAGATGAAAAAAATAAAACCAGCAGAAACAGAAGAATTGGAGACTCCTCATGCAAAAGCAGGGGAGACTCTAAAGCATCTAGTTAAAGGTATCCCTGGGGTGGCAGAAAAATTTCACGATGCAATAGTGAGAATAGGGGAACCAGAGCTCCTCCTCACTGGGAAATATGGTCCAAACGTAGTTAGTGCAAAATGGGGTGATTTATTTGTTGAAGACATCAGCCAAATCACCCCTGAGCAAGTACAGCTAGCCATGGACATAGACGAGGAGGCGGCATCGGCATTCTTCATAGCTCTCTCCAAATTAGACATGGCCAAGGGAAGTAAGGTGGCTAAAAGAATAATGACTGCCCACAAAAAGCGACAGTCACAATAACCATCCCATGGTTTCCCGTTCACAGCAATAGTTCTCTAGTTCCAACAGGTGGGGGAGGGCCTGAGAACCTGAGCGGCGAAGGCCTACAACGAGGCGATGCAGCTTCTTGAGAGCTGCAACACTTAGGCCAGACCCTTTTCCCCCCACCTTTCTTTTTTTTTTGGTTTCCAGTTCTTTCTATAGTTTTATTTTCTCTGTACTTCATGTTTTTGTTTTTTTTCCATGTTTCCTTTTTAGGATTTTTCCTTTTCTTCTAAAGTGAAAAATCAACGACCGTTTTAGAATCGCCCTTGGGGGGGCAAACAGCTAAAACAGGTCAACTGAGGCCTCTTTTACCTACTCTACTACTATGCACTCTATCTTTATTTCCTCTCCTACTATTTGCTGACTCTCAGCCTATCTTACTCTACAGGCCCATGATGAAGATTTGTGGAACTCACAAATTATTATTAAAACGTATAACATATTAGATGTAGTTAATAAAAAAAAAAAATTCACTGAATGGAGAAATATACAGTACTAATTTTTTATTAAATTGAGTTTTTTCTAGAGCTGTTATATTACTTTATTATTTAAATGTAATGTGTTGTATGTTTTCTCGATTAAAATATTTTGCAGGCAACAGTTCATTCACTTAACTCCATTTCGAAAAATGTTTTTTATAAAACTTTTTATAGGAATTCGAGAAAAGAAATATTTTTATGTAGGGAGCAAAAATTCATAGACTCCTATGAGAAGGCGAAGCGGTTGGCATCTGTGATATAACAGTGCCCACTCCTCTTTATGAAACCAATTAAAACTTGTAAAGTTAATTTCTTTATTTAACTTCTTGTTAGAATGCAGTTAAAATTAATTACATATTGAATTTAAAGCACTGTTATTCTAAATCACTGGCAGCGTCTTTAAAAGCTTTTCGTTATTTTTCACTGGCTGGCAAAATTATTTCTGAAGCACTAGACTGCAGTCATTTTAGGGAAATTGGTTGACAAAATAATACTAGGTTCTAGGTTAGGATTACAGACACAAAATGGAGAATCTGTTTTCCGTATCCATATGTCGCTTTCGTCTTTGCATTACTCCGTCTGCGATGGACACTGATCACCTACCGATTTCGAAAACGTTAGAATACGAAACGTATCCTTTAGGGAACCAAAATTGTAGAAGGAAGAGGGAGAATGATTAATATATATATATATATATATATATATATATATATATATATATATATATATATATATATATATATATATTAATAATGTAGAAAGTTTGTTTTTTTTTTACCTTCGGTATAATATACGTTAAAGACTTTAACAATCTCTTTAACATATATATATATATATATATATATATATATATATATATATATATATATATATATATATATATATATATATATATATATATATATTGCTTAAATTGATTATTTAAGCGAAATATATTGAACAGTACTTTGTAATAGATATTTCAGATTGATATATTTTGAAGTATAAAATATATTTGATCTAAGGTATTTCGAAAGAATCTAATTGCTATAAATAAACTAATTATAAGTGATGTTACCTAAACTTGATGTAAGGCACACATTATCACATTCAATACGAAATGAGTTATTAATTTATCTAACCTTTATTTAAGCTTAAAAAATACTTTTAAGAAATTCCAATAGAATGAACTCGAGAAGGGAATTGCTTCTCAACCCGAAGATATTAAATGGAAAATTCCGTAAATGAACAATTTATATTTACATCGGCAAAGTGGATATTAAATGCAACATTATTTCAAAGCCAAATGTTTGTAGAAACTATGAAAGTTTCGTAAGTTGACCTGAAAGCTTACGAGAACACAGTCATTGGCATTCCCGCGTTGTCATAGCTATTTAAGTCAATTAGGTAGTGCAACTCGGGGATGTCGATGATTGTATTCTCGTAAGCTTTCAGTTCAACTCACGAACCTTTCATACTATCTACAAACATTCGGCTTTGAAATAATGTTGGATCTAATATACACTTTAACTATTTAATTTTACCTCGCCGAAAAATGAAGCCGTATGGCTCTTTATTTTAGTAATAGACAGTTCCACTGATCCCAGAGGTAGTCCAACACCAGGCAACTCGTAGCAAAGGTGGAGAAAGCTACATGCTCTGTGCATCGTTTCAAAAATCAAAAATATCTCGAATTGCGCGCTGTTCTGTCAGATCGACCGTCGCGGTATCGCAATGCTTGTGTTCAAGCAACCCTTATTTTACTTAATAATGGCTCCAAAGTGCAAGAGTAGTGATGCTGCTCTTCGGATATGCCAAAGAGAAACCTAGAAAAAAAACAACTAATATTATTAGTTTTTTAAAAAACGTTTATTATTAGTTATTGTTGTTATTCTCTAGCTGTGCCTAATTTATAAATTAAACTTTATCATAGGTATGTATGTATACAAAAAAACATGTATATAGGGTTCGGTAATTTTCGCGGTTGCAGGTATCCGCGAGATGTCTTGGAACGTATCCCCCGGGATGAAAGGGGGTCAACCTTAGCTGTGATTTTATCATAAGGATATGGAAATTTTAAAATATAATATATACAATATATAATTATTAACGTATGTAACTTAATTTTTATGAGTGTAATCACTCACTTCATTTTATCGTAAATGCCTTTATATTTTAATTTTGAACATCTATGCATTTTTTTTTTTTTTTTTTTTTACATATACGTAATGAAAATGCAGCTTTTATTTATTATTTTTATTTTTGGAAATACTCCTTGGAATTGAAAAATTGTGTTATGGAAGAAATAAATGATTGATTTTTCTGGATTTGAATAACACAGGATACTTTATAAAGACAGTGAAAGTCTTTCAGTTTTTTTTTTTTTTAACCCACTCCTAACGCTAACATTTCAATAGCGTCAAACTCAGAGAAGATATAACACGGGAAAATAAGAAAGCGACTTTCTTTTCTAGTTCAAAATTTACGTCATAGTTTCTGCAAATATAGATTACGTTTAACTTGAAGAAAAAGAAGCAATTAAAAACCTGTCAATATTTAATATAAGTCGGATGTCCCATTGTAAATGACCTTCATCAAAAGAGGTTTTTCCCTTCAATGCTCTATTTATTTTTATGATGTAAGTGTTAGATACTTTTGCAAGTTGAAGAGGAGCGTCATCAGTCATACACCCTTGCCAACAGTGCTATTTTGACAAGAAGATTCCTAGAATGATGACAATTTTTAGCGATTTTTACAATAATAATAATAATAATAATAATAATAATAATTCCATCATTGAAAATATCTCAATAGTAACATTATGGCAACAGGATCTCTAACACAAAATAATAATCTCAAGTCATTCGAAAACTTAGGCGTTTTCTTTTCTTTTGTTTTCCATTTCTTTTTCTTTTCTTTTCTTCTCTTTTGTTTTCCATTTCGAAAATGTTTGAGAGATTTTCATTTTTTCCAATGTGTTCTTCTTAAAAAATTAAAAAATACTTACCATAGGAACTTGTTGATTTCAATGGAAAAGATATTTATTTTTACTTTGTTGAATTTAATTTATTTAATTTTCTGGTTAAATGGAAACACTTGGATTGCAAGTCCCCTTTAGGATGTGCAATGCGTTAGACGGAATAGGAAAATGCATGGTTTATCTGCCGGAAACAGTTTCTTCATCACAAAATGCCCAAAACAGCTGTTGCACTAATTAGGGATCATTAATTAAGGTATATAATGATTAATGAAATAAAGAGCCAAAAGGCTTCACTTCGGCGATGTTAAAATTATTTAAATTAAGGGGATATTTAATACCACATTATTTCAAAGCCGAGTAAGAATTCTCTAAGATAGAAATCAAAGAATTTCATGCCGAATATAGCAAACTATAAAAGTTCGGTGAGTCCAAGCGTGAGCAAACACCTGGGTGTTACAATAGCGGGCAACTCGTTGTAAAGGTGGATAAAGCTAGTATCCGTGTTCTTGGTATTTGCCCTAATGTAAAACTCATCCCCTAGGAGATGTATGTTGTTTTTCATTAAATGAGATAGGTAACTACCCAGACCGGTTTCAACCTTTATTGGGGTCTCATCAGTGAGTACAGTCCGGGTAGTGACCTATCTTCCTTAATGTAAAATAACATACATCTCCTAGGGGATGAGTTTTACATTACGGCAAATACCAAGAACACCGATCCTAGCTTTATCCACCGAGCCCTTTATCCACTTTATACAACGAGCTGCTCGGTACTGTACCACCCAGAGTTTGCTCACGCTTGGACTCGCCGAACTTTTATAGTTTGCTATATTCGGCATCAATTTCTTTGATTTCTATCTTATAGTTTTCTTACTCGGCTTTGAAATAATGTGGGATTAAATATCCCCTTAATTTAAATAAGGATATAATGATGCCTTCAAACAAGGGAAGACTAGTCTCCTGAAGAATAAGACAGCAAAAAACTGCTACTGCTTAGTGCCATCGAACATAGCACTTATTCTATATGTAGTAGATATTGAAGATTGGCAGAGAAGGATAGTAGATTTCAGGCAAAAATGCAATGTCAGCAATACATGTGGCATTAAAATAAAAAATCAGGAACCACATTTGGGCACTTAAGGACGACTAAAGCGCAGTTATAGAATGTGATCATCTCATTTCATCTACTCTGATTGCCACTCTACCTAGAATCAGGAATTAGAGTGTTCAGTATTACGTCTAAGAAGCTGGAAAATCCCCGTTGTTGATATTTCCCTTTCTAGTTCGCGAATATTTTTATAAGGGCCTTATTATATATATATATATATATATGAGTACGCTAATCACTTCTAACCAAGTGATTCGCGTACTCACTCTCCAAATAAGAGGTCATAGATGAATTCATCAGGTAGCAGATGAATTTCATCTCCCCAGTATGATGATCTCCGCCTATTTATTGGACCTTAAAAAATTCCACATTCTCTCCCTCCCTCTCTCTCTCTCTCTGTAAACTGATGTTCTCGGATTATGTACAAGTAAATATGCCTTTAACGAAAACTGATACAAAATTAACAAAAATTAAACCTTAAAAAGTAATAAAATATATCCTTAATTCATTCACGGTACTAATATACTATAGGTTAAGTACATTCCGTGGGTGAGAGTTATACATACACTGTTCGTACATACATTACTTGGAAAGAAATCAACGAACATCCCGATGAGCAAGATGCATTATGCTGTGTAATGAGTCACGTGTTTGTGGTCGGTATAAATTGGAGAGAAAAAAAATATGATGGTCCCAAATTAGTGCAACTGTGTCCAAGGATATCATGCCGCAGGCCTATCAGTTCGGTAAATTGTTGACAAAATGCAACATCTCAGGTCAACAGTCAGCGATTGCATACCGAGATGGAAGCGCAAGGAGTCCACTGCAAATGCTACCACCCTCACCGAAGGATAATATGTAAAAACTGTCATTCGTTGGCAGACAGACACGTTGAATGCAGACTGAATGGATCAACTAGAACATGAATTTTCACAAAAACATTCCAAACGGAGGCTCATAACATGGATTTCCTTTGTAGGACTGAAATATGCAAGCCACACATTACCGGAACCAAAATGCAGTTTCAGCGCATATCTCGGCAATCCTTCATTCCCTGTAATAAAGGTTAATATAAAAATTAAAGAGAACAAAATTTATATAAAGAAGGTTCTATGAAATATTTTGTATGTGCAAGATGTTTGTACCAAATTCTTAAATTTTTCGTCGCTAAAGTAATGTGAGTAGTAAACCTGCTTTGCTTAATGTTAACTTTGCTGTTTTTAATGAGAATAGATTGATAGACAGAAAAATGACAGGGATACTCTTTTCCACACCACCTCTGAGGTAGAGTATTAGGCGCGCTTTTTTAACGTGGTATCCCCGGTAGGCCTATTCCAAGAGCAGATCAATTTTATATTGTGCTTGCAACATTTCAGGAAAAGATTATTTTAATTTTCAGGATTTCAATTTTTTTTTTATATAATTTTATAATTTTAATAATCAAAATGTTTGGTGATAATTTTCGAAAATTATAACATTTTAATTACTTTAATAAATTTTGAAACACTCTTCACATGAATAGGAGAAACAAGAATTTAAATCACTCTTGCTTTTTAGAAGGAAGAGAGAGAATGAATATATATAAATATATATTGATTATTTAAGCGAAATATGTTGAACAGTACTTTGTGATAGATATTTCAGATTGATATATTTTGAAATATAAAATATATTTGGTATATTTTATTTAAGGCATTTCGATAAAATAACTTAACTAATAGCCATTAATAAATTAATTATAAGTGATGATTACCTACACGTGATGTAAGGCACACATTATCAATATTACATTCAATACGAAATGAGTTATTAATTTATTTAAGCTTAAAAAATTCTTTTAAGAAATCCAATAGAATGAACTCGAGAAGGGAATTGCTTCTCAACCCCGGTCCGAAGATATTAAATGGAAAATTCCGTAAATGAACAATTTATATTTACATCGACAAAGTGGATATTAAATGCAACATTATTTCAAAGCCGAATGTTTGTAGAAACTATGAAAGTTTCGTAAGTTGACCTGAAAGCTTACGAGAATACAGTCATTGGCATTCCCGCGTTGTCATAGCTATTTAAGTCAAGTAGGTAGTGCAATTCGGCGATGTCGATGATTGTATTCTCGTAAGCTTTCAGTTCAACTCACGAAACTTTCCTAGTTTCTACAAACATTCGCCTTTGAAACAATGTTGGATCTAATATACACTTTAACTATTTAATTTTACATCCCCGATAAATGAAACCGTATGGCTCTTTCGTTTAGTAATATACAGTTCCACTGATCCCAGAGGTAGTCCAACACCAGGCAACTCTTTGCAAAGGTGGAGAAAGCTACACGCTCTGTTCATCGTTTCAAAAATCAAAAATATCTCGAATTGCGCGCTGTTCTGAGTAGTTATCGGTTATCAGATCGACCGTCGCGGTATCGCAGTGCTTGTGTTCATGCAACCCTTATTTTACTTAATAATGACTCCAAAGTGCAAGAGTAGTGATGCTGCTCTTTGGATATGCCAAAGAGAAACCTAGAAAAAAAAAAGAAATAAACGTTATTATTAGTTATTGTTGTTAATCTCTAACTGTGCCTAATTTATAAATTAAACTTTATCGTCGGTATGTATGTATAGGAAAAAACATAGTGTTTATAGGGTTCAGTAATTTTCGCGGTTTCAGGTATCCGCGAGATGTCTTGGAACGTATCCCCAAGGATATGGGGGGGGGGGTCTACCGTAGCTCTAATTTTATTATAAGAATATGGAAAATTTAAAATATAATATATACAATATATAATTATTAAAATATGTAACTTAATTTTTATGAGTGTAATCACTCACTTGATTTTATCGTAAATGCCTATTTATTTTAGTTTTGAACATCTATGCATTTTTTTTTTAACATATACGTAATGAAAATGCAGCTTTTATTTATTATTTTTATTTTTGGAAATACTCCTTGGAATTGAAATGTGTTATGGAAGAAATAACTGATTGATTTTTCTGGGTTGATTAGCACAGGATACTTTATGAAGATATAGTGAAAGTCTTTCAGATTTTTTTTTTTTTTCCTACTCTTAACGCTAACATTTCACTAGCGTCAAACTCAGAGAAGATGTAACACGGGAAAATAAGAAAGCGACTTTCTTTTCTAGTTCACAGTTTACGTCATAGTCTCTGCAATATAGATTACGTTTAACCAATGATGAAAAAGAAGCCATTAAAAACCTGTCAATATTTAATATAAGTCAGATGTCCCATTGTTAATGACCTTCATCAAGAAATCCCCCCCCCCCCCTTGAATACTCTGTTTATTTTTATGATGCAAGAGTTAGTTACTTTTGCAAGTTGAAGAGGAGCTTCATCAGTCACACATCCTTGCTAACAGTTCCATTTTCGCAAGAAGATTCCTAGAATGATGACAATTCTTAACGATTTTTACAATATTTTTTAAGCACTTTATTATGTCTTGCATAGATATAAATTCCATTATAAAATTATAGAAATTACAAAATTTAAAAATTCTCAAAATTACATACATATAATAATAATAATAGTAGTAGTAGTATATTTTTTTAAATTCAATGATTTTTTATTATTAAAATTATGATTGCATGTTATTCATTTACAAAACATGTTGTTCTAGTTTGTTTTTTTTTAACAATGAATTTTATACAAATTTTCCTTTTTTTTTGTATAATGTGTCAATAATAGTTACTATAGATGGTCATTTATAGTTTGCAATTGAATTAGATTACATTTTTTAACGGCATCTATAGTAGAACAATATGCTATATTTTACAATTTTTGCTTTTAATATATTTTAGCACTGTAACTACAGCACTTCAGTGTAGTAATATTTTTTCTTCTTTCTGTTCAGCTCAGTTGAGATGTAATGTCTCAGCTTGCATCCTCGGAGCTTTTTAATAAGCTTATCTGAGGATGACACCAGCTAGATATTTTTTATTGATTTGATTGCTGAGTTGGAAGTAGGCTGATTTTTGAGAGGTCAAATGAATGATCTAAAAGGTCTGATCAAAGTGAAATTGCCGATATATTCTGGTATTATTACATCTGTTTTGATGGTTCACATTTATTTTTGTTGTGGTCTTCTTTTTGAACTAATTAGGAGACTTTTTTTTTTTTTACTGTGACAGTCTTTCTATGTCTTCTGATTTGTATCGACTTTGAAGTATGTGACTTCCTCAAGAATATCTTGGCATCTCTGATCCACAAAAATTGGTAATTTTTTTCTGTTGTTTCTTTTCATGCTTGGTACAACAGATTCTGGTTGAATTGGATTAAATATTCGGATAAAAAGATTGGTGTATTGTCTTGCAATGCATTCAAGTCCTTGGCGACTGATTTTTTCTGTCTGCTGGCTTTTATGAGATTATCTCTTGTGCACTTGTAAGATAAGACGAACTATGACTAGTGCAGGTCGTGTCAAGCGTTGTTTTTTGCTCTTCCTAGGAATTCGATTTATGGTCTGAATGTCGTTAAACTGTAGGGTATATTAATTGCATGGCCTAATTTTAAAACTAAGTCTCTGAGGTTTTCTGTAGGTGCAGTTTCAGGAAGACTGTTTATTACAAGATCTTCTTTATGTTGTTGCTGATTTAAACGTTCGTATTGTGGTTTTAGGGAATCAAGTTCTTGATGGAGCGCAGATGTTTCTTTCATCAAATTGTGTTGCTTGTCAGTTAGTGCATTACTGCTGTTTTTAATGTCTTTTACCATTTGCAACACTTCTATCACTGCTAAATTATTATGTTTCACCAAATCTTCACATTCGCCAGATTTTTTTGTTATTTGTTCGTTCTGTTTGTCAAAGAGTTCTTGCACAAAAATCTACTAAGCTGGCTTTTATAGTCTCTAGACTGTTTTCTATTAGTATATTTAAGGGGAGTTCAAATTATAGGACTCACCTGTATATTTTTGTCTTTTCAGTCCGTCGTCTGATTTTGCTTCCGGTATAATCGGTTGCATCGTAGGTGGTTGCCTTAGGTGCATTTCTTTGTTCTCCCCACAGAGTAGGCACTTCCATTCCTCCTTTGTTCCATTGGAGTAATGTTGCCAGGTTGTTTCCGAAAGACTGGCACATGTAAAGTGTAGAGTCCTACTACATTTCGTACAGGTTATATAATTTCCGTCGGATGACAAATCCATCAGGCATTTGATGCACTTCATGACTCACCTTTCTTCCCTTGTGCAACTGTAGTGTGATTGTAAAGATGGCGATGTCCTATGTTCTTTGCTTGTTGTTGACCAAGGTCCTCTCTGTTCACTTTTCAGCACTTAAAAATTTGGTTTCTTCTTAGCTGATTTTAGTGAATTTTATAGCACTGTCTTCGGCATGACAAGTAGAATTACTTGAGAACACTTTTAATTAAAAAATAGGAGTTGGAACCACTTTAAAACTATAAAAAAACGAGAGCAGCGATATCACCGTGCGTCCGCTCGTATGCCTACACAGCGCTCTCTCTCTCTAATAATAATAATAATAATAATAATAATAATAATAATAATAATAATTCCATCACTGAAAATATCTAAATAGTAAGATTATGGCAACACGATCTCTAACACAAAATAATAATCTCAAATAATTAGAAAACTTAGGCATTTTCTTTTCTTTTCTTTTCTTTTCTTTTCTTTTCTTTTCTTTTTCTTCTCTTTTCTTTTCCATTTCGTAAATATTTGAGCATTACTTTCATTTTTTCCAATGTGTACCTCTTAAAAAATTAAATAACACTTCTTGTAGGAACTTGCTGATTACCAAGGAAACCATATTTATTTTTGCTCTGTTGAATTTAATTTATTTAATTTTCTGGTTAAATGTAAACACTTGGATTGCAAGTCCCCTTTAGAATGTGAAGAACTTTCCTAAAGAACTGAAATGCGTTAGACAGAATATGGAAATGCAGGGTTTACCTGCCGGAAACAGTTTCTTCATCACAAAATAGCCAAACCAGCTGTTGCACTAATTTGGGAGCAGTCTCTTTTGGGAGGCACACCTCCCCGTTTTATTTTTTTATTAACTCTGAATAATGCAAAGTTCATTTGATAGGAGAAGGTGAGCTCCTAGCTCTAGATTTAAGGTAGCATGTAAGCTAGGTTAAGGAAAGGAATCAATAATTTGGGGAAAGAAGTCAGTTGCTGACCAGTGGAGTTCTATGGCCCAGGCTGGCGCTCTACCTGGTATTAGCGACACCACGAACATAATGCATATATTGAATTATAAATAGGTATTGTTTTGTGCTGGCGAGTATGGCTGATAGTCATACTGTGGTAAATGCATGAACTGAATCACTTTAGGTTCATGTACCACAGAGTATTAAGGACTGAACGCCTTTAGGTCCTTAATGAGAGACAAGCGCAGATTGCCAAGAGAGTCTGCCCTGAAAATAAAGATAATTAAGTGAGTTTGATAATAAAGATGACAGGTTAGTTTTACCCTACTGATGACTAGTCGTTGCGATAGTAGTCCTGCTCACTACGAGAGGAACCGCAGGTTCGGACACTTGGTACACGTGTTTGGTCGAGTGACCAGTGGTGCGAAGCTACCATCCATGGGATTATCACTGAACGCTTCTAAGTCAGAATCCCGTCTAGCCACTGCAACGATATCCTGAAGAATAAGACAGCAAAAAACTGCTACTGCTCAGTGCCATCGACTATATAACTTATTTTATATGTCGTAAATGTTAAACATTGGCAGAAAAGGACAGTAGATTGCAGGCAAAAATGCAATATTAGTAATGCATGTGGCATTAAAACAAAGAAAATCAGGAATCACATTTGGTCACTTAAGAACGAAAGCCCAGTTGCAGAATGTGATCATCTCATTTCATCTACTCTGATTGCCACTCTACCTAGAATCAGGAATTAGAGTGTTCAGCATTATGCCTGAGAAGCTGGAAAATACACGTTGTTGATATTTCCCTTTGGTTGAAAAGAGCTGGATTCGAATCCCAGAACTAGGTCGCGAATAATTTTATAAGGGCTTTATATATACAGGGTGATTATAAAATAACGTCAAGTGTTCAGAGCCCTCTAGCGACTAATGTATTGGACAAAACACACTAATATTCGGTAGACGTACACAGTGGAACATGGGGATTCGATTTAACGAAAAAAAAAGTATCCAAAGTCGCCAATAGGGGAAATTTTGGCGCTGTTTACGGAGTAAAATGCATTAATTTGCATTATCGCATTTCTTGTGAGCGATCATGCAATAAAAGGAAAGCCTGTGAGATTTCTTATTATTCATAGACGAACTGCTTTTCGATGCTTCTTACATTACGTGAGCGTGCTTTGTTAGTCAAACTCTATTATCAGCGGAACAATAATGCCAGTGCTTGTCTTCGTGATTTTCGGCGTATGAAAAATTTAAGAAAAGGACCGATTAGCGTAACAAACTTACGAAAACTGATTCAGCGATTTGAAACTACTAGAACTCTAGCAGTGCAGGTAGGCAGGAGATGCAAACCAATCAATCACCAACAAGTTGAACAAGTTGCAACCTCTATTGTGGAACAGGAGATGACGAATGTGCAGGGTACCAGCAGTGCACGAGCAATATCCCGGCAAACGGATATCGCATACACAACGGTGTGGAAAATCCTACATCAGATGTTGAAGTTTTACCCCTATAAAATCAGTCATGTTCAAGAATTGCGCCCTGTTGATGCAATCACACGAATCGACTTATCTTTGAGATTCTTAGCACGCATGGAAGTGGATGATGCATAGCCGTGGCAGATTTTATGGAGTGACGAAGCGCACTTTTATTTGAACGGTGATATTAATACATGCAACTGTCGCATTTGGGCTGAAACTAATCCGCACGTGTGTCTGCAGATGCCTATCCATTCGCCCAAAGTCACAGTGTGGTGAGGATTTACGGCATCTTTTATCATCGGTCCATACTTTTACGAGGAAAATCGCCATGGATCAGTGACCTGTTCCGTCAATGTTAACAGGTATGCCAATATGCTGCAGAACTTTGTGGTTCCACAACTGCAGCAAAGAGGATGTCTCGATTCGACCATCTTCATGCAGGGATGGTGCACCACCCCACATCGGACTTCAGGTACAGCATGTTTTGCGACCGACAACATTTCTCTGACAGAAGAATCATTAGTCGTGCATTTCCCACGCCATGGCCACCGAGATCGCCTGATCTCAATCCTTGTGACTTTTGGCTGCGGGGATTTCTTAAAAGCATTGTGTATCAAGGACATGTACCCGATATTCCAACTTTGAAAGATCGAATAACGTTACACGTGAGACAAATCAATTCCGATATGTTGCGAGCCACTGTGGAAAATGTCGTGCACTGATTGCAGTTCCTGGAACATCAGAATGGTGGTCATATTGAACCTTGTTTGTAATTAACAATAAACGTCACGAAATTGATGTGTGTGCTGTCTCTCATTTGCTATTTAGTCATTCATTAGTCACACCTACTAAAATTAATTTGGCAGCGCCAAAATTTCCCCTGTTTACGACTTTTGGTACTTTTTTCCCGTTAAATCGAATCCCCATGTTCCACTGTGTACGTCTACCGAATATTGGTGTGTTTCATCCAATACATTACTCGCTAGAGGGCTCTGAACACTTGACGTTATTTTATAATCACCCTGTATATACGTGGGTTGTTCAATAAGTAATAAGACTAATTTTACTGTGGCGACCACTCATCACAATATTAATTTCTGTGAAATAAAGAAATGTTGCTGTCTGTATTAACAAAAGAGGTTGAAAGATGGCGTATAAGGGCTGATGTACCAGAGCGTCACGTCGGCGCGCGTACGAGGCGCGACCAGTCTTCAAAATGGAAGAGTCCTGGGAACAGCGTTATGCGATTAAATTTTGTGTGCGTTTGCAAAAATCGGCATCGGACACTTTTAACATGATACGCGAAGCTTTCCACGATGAAGCAATGTCGAGGGCAAGTGTTTTTCGCTGGAATAAAACTTTTAAGGAAGGAAGGCAAAATGTGGAAGATCTTGAACGTGAGGGAAGACCTTCAACGTCCATCACAGAGACAATGATCAACACAGCAGCGATTATCATCAAGCACGTCAAAAGGAAGCGTCCATTGCTGAAGAATGGCTTCTTATTGCACCATGATAATGCAAGGCCACATATTGCTGGTTGTGTAGTGGGCATTTTTAAGAAGAACAACACAGATATTCTACCACACCCTCCATACAGTCCTGATCTCGCACCGTGCGATTTCTGGCTGTTTCCACAGCTCAAGAAACCACTAAGAGGCCGCCATTTCGAAAGCAACAAAGCATGTGTAAAATCTGCGGAGGCGGTTTTGAAAGAACTCTCAAAAAACGGACTCTCACATGTGTTTAAGAAGTGGACGCAACGTTGGGACAAATGCATCGAGTCTCACGGTAGTTACTTCGAAAATGACCATGTAAATGATGACGATTAAAGGTAATCTGTTTTCTGTATAAATATAGTCTTATTACTTATTGAACAGCCTACGTATATATTAGTATGCTAATCACTTGGCTAACAAGTGATTCGCGTACTCATTCTCCATTTAAATGGTCCTAGATGAATTCATCAGGTAGGAGATGAATTTCATCTCCCCAGTATGATGATCTCCGTCTATTTATTGGACCTTAAAAAATTCCACATTCTCTCTCTCTCTCTCTCTGTAAACCGATGTTCTCGGATTATGTACAAGTAAATATGCCTTTAACGAAAACTGATACAAAATTAACAAAAATTAAACCTTAAAAAGTAATAAAATATATCCTTAATTCATTCACGGTACTAATGTACTATAGGTTAAGTACATTCCGTGGGTGAGAGTCGTACATATATATACTGTTCGTGCATACGTTGCTTGGAAAGAAGTCAACGGACACCTCAATGGGTAAGGTGCATTGTGCTGTGTAACGAGTCACGTGTTTGTAATCGGTATAAATTGAAGAAGGAAAAAAAATATGATGCGTCCAAATTAGTGCAACTCTGTCCAAGGATATCATGTTTCAGACCTATCTGCTTGATAAATTGTTGACAAATTGGGCCATCTCAGGTCAACAGTCAGTGATACCATACTGAGAAGGAAGCGCAAGGAGTCAACTGCAAGTGCTACCACCCTCACCGAAGGATAATATATAAAAACCGTCATTCGTTTGACAGACAGACACGTTGAATGTGGACTGCCTGGATCAACTAGAACACGAATCTTCACAAAAACATTCCAAACGGAGGCTCATAACATGGATTTCCATTGTAGGACTGAAATATGCAAGCCATACATTACCGGAACCAAAATGAGCGTCGTCTTCAGTTTTAGTGCATATCTCGGCAATCCTTCATTCCCTGTAATAAAGGTTAATATAAAAATTAAAGAGAACAAAATTTATATAAAGAAGGTTCTATGAAATGTTTTGTATGTGCAAGATGTTTGTACCAAATTCTTAAATTTTTCGTCACTAAAGTAATGTGAGTAGTAAACGTGCTTTTGCTTAATGTTAACTTCGCTGTTTTTAATGAGAATAGATTGATAGACAGAAAAAAGGACAGGGATACTCTTTTCCACACCACCTCTGAGGTAGAGTATTAGGCGCGCTTTTTTTAGCGTGGTATCCCCGGTAGGCCTATTCCACGAGCAGATCCATTTTATATTGTGCTGGCAACATTTCAGAAAAAGATTATTTTAATTTTCAGGATTTCAATTTTTTTTTTTTATAATTTTATAATTTTAATAATCAAAATGTTTGGTGATAATTTTCGAAAGTTGTAACATTTTAATTATTTTAATAAATTTTAAGACGCTTTTCACATGAATTGGAGAAACAAGAATTTAAATCTTGTTTCTCCAATTATATTTTTCAGATATCTTTCAGATAGTTTAGATCCATGTCAAAGTTCAATCAGAATATTTAAATCATATACTGGAACCACATTGCTATCTCTGATTACTACAGAATTTGCATTTCATATCTAATAACGAGTATTATTGCAAGACTGTATGCACTTTTCAGAAACTTCATATTTAGGTATTCATAATTTCTTGCGGATGCCAGAACGCGACTTCTTTTTAAACCCATTTTCATTAATACTGGAAAAAACAGTTGTATGTTGGTATAGTTATATCTTAGATATGGTAAATTATGTTTTAAAAATAAAGGAAACGCATTCTTATTTTTTCTATAAATCGTATTTAAAACAGTTGAAAGTGAATACATAATTTTTTTTCAATTATATCACTGTTGATAACAAATCACTCGCCCGACCAATACAAAGTCCCAGGATTTAATCAGGTGACTGTGTAATTGATCCTACTCGACTAATTAATCTTTCAGGAAACCTTTGATTATCATACCATTGGAGTCACTACGGAAATGGGCAGAGCTACTTAATGAATGAGTCAAGTTTCTGCTCTTCATCAACGTTTTCCAGCATATCATGGAAGATCATCAGATTCTGCAAGAAGTTATGGCACAAAGTTCCCGTAAGCCTGATTGCCAAAGCATAGATTTCTATTAATTAATCAAACTCCAAAGATTCCACTCGATACGTTGAGAATTGCTACTGATATACTGATTGAATAACTGGCAGATTCGGGTTGGCCCACATATGAATGTTTTAATAATTGAAAATATCATCTCAAGTGAACATGTTTCATCTGTGAGAACCACAGGAGGGAAAAAGAAATATTTGGTCCTGCGATCTCTGTTGTAGATAAGCATGGATAATACCGATAATCGACGATGGTTGTATGTTAAAAGTGCTTGACTAAGCTGGAAATGGTAGTGAAAAGCCGATTTTTCCTCCAATCCATACATACACCGCTTTTGAAACAACCCTCTTCGACGACAATGCCCTGTATGCTAAGCAGATTCAGTGATAACACGCAACATATATTTTCTTCAGTTTCAGAAGGTCTATCAGTTGTGAAGTATGAGAAGGAATCGTTTTGGTTTATTTTGTTTGTAATTACATCCAACTACGGCTCTGATGCCAGCAAATTATGTGGTAATTGCGTATCCTCTGGCCAGTTTTGCTGATTAAGGTCGTCCTGACACCTTAGTTGTTTCTATAGTAATACAAACTAGCATCACACAAATAGCCTATGAGTCTGGAAAGCACTTTTTTTTTTCCTTTTTAAACTTAAGATACCACTTCTTACCGGTACAACTGATAATACTCTATAAATCATAAATTTTAACTAACTATTCTAAGATTGTAATTCCAAACTTAGAATGCTTTTCTTAGAATTTTGGTAACCAAAATTCTTCCTAAAATTCTTGATCCTATCTTAAAAAGGGAAATATGGTAAAGAGATAGCCCTTTTCATACAAAGAAAGGAAATACTATTTAAGTTTCATTACTACAGTAGTTAGTTGCTACTAGAAAGTTAGATTTTGTTTCTCTTAAATATTTTCAATCTTTCTGCAGTGGTGTTTCGTCCATAATAATTTATCCCCAGTTTCTCTTATAAGGTACTTTGTTATAATCTCTCCCTCTCTCTGCGTGTCTGGGATTATACCATTTTGATAAACAGGTAATAAGGATTGCAAATGCAGTGATCATCACGAATGACAACTGTCGTCAAGAAAATCATAATATTCTCTAAGAAAAGCAAAGAATTTCGAAACGGAAATTTCATTAAAATTAGATTGGGACAAAACATTAAAATTTATATAATAAAATTATTTGCTTACTGTGCAAATAAAATTTGTATACAATTCAAATTTCCCTTTTTCAAATGGCCAAAATGCAGATAAACTGTCTCTACTCAAATCGTAGTTAGGCGTTTTGGTCTTCTCCAAGGCAAATCTGCCTCAACTTCGGTGCGTCGTTGATTCTAATCTCTCTCTCACATATCGAGGATACCATGAAAATATCCCAGAGATAGCGCTGATCTTGGCAGCTTGGAATTCTTTAATCCTTGAAATACGACTAACGCAATCATTGCAGCATGCCCATCCCCTTTGGTCTCTTTACAGGAACAAATAGGAAATACTGGAAATACTTTAACAGATAGTACAATCACAAGATATCTGGTTCTAATTGTGTTACAAGGACCAGAAGCGTTCTTGTGTGCTCAAGTTGCTATGTTGTTGTTGTTGTTGTTGTTCAACCTTGATTGTTCAACCACTTCAAGACTTGTTGTTGTACATACAGGTTCACTTCTTCCTAAATAAGGGAGATATCAGTCAGCCGTTAAAGCATCATTTCATTTCCTTCACTTTAAGTTTCTTAAAAATAAGAAAGTGGAGAAAGCGACCAACAGTCAGCTTTTCGATAAACAGAACTCCACCAGCATAATTTCAGCTATTCTCTTTCCACGATCTCTCAGCCAGCATTACCCACTTTAGAAAACAAGATAAGAAAAGGTTTGGAGAAGCACATATGGTAATTGTTATATTTGAGATTAGATATAAACTTGCGAAGTCGCAACCGTTTGGTCAGTATTTCACTCTCTAGAGTTTGCTCGAAAGATTTTTCTCTGAAACCTACCAGAACCAACAGTTGCATCTCAGCAGATTCCAAACGTTGCAGTACCTCAGACGTCTGTACTTTCATTGGTAAATTAAGGACGTTTTCTGATAAAACATAGATTCTATCTTTCTCTCCCTCTCTCTCTCTCTCTCTGTCTCTCTCTCTCTCTCTCTCTCTCTCTCTCTCTCTCTCTCTCTCTCTATCTCCCCCACTCCGTGGATTGCTAATGACTGACTGACTGACTGTGAACTTCCTACCTTCCTCTTCTTCATTTATAAGCTTTATAACGTTCAGATATTTCAATCATCAATATATTATTATTATTACTTTATTCACACAACTGATACACCATCAAAACAGATATCATTCAAACAACAATTTGACTGGTGATACAGAGCAATTCAGATTCTAAACAGGAATCTAAGAACATTCTGTCAGGTAGCGTTGTAAGATATGGTAATTCTTGAAAATAGTTGGATAGCTTTTTTTAAATTGCAGCAAGTGCACCAATAACTATTGGGATGACTGGTGTGTTTTAGCCAGAACTGGCCAACTTCGATTCTCAAGCTTCTGTCCAACATAAAAAAACACACACAAAAGTAGAACTACTACAATCACTCAGGTTGAAACAATACAATACAATACCTTGGAATTTACTTCGATGCAGATATGAACTGGAACAGCCACATAAACCATCTACACAACAAACTCCGAACAATAAGTGGCAAACTCTACAGGTTAAAAAACATAGTTCCCACACGCCTGAAAACACTTATATACAAATCACTATGCCAAAATATACTAAGATACGCTATAACAACGTATGCTTTCTGTGCACCCTACAAACTAAATAGATTAATGTCACTACAGTACAAAATGATAAAACTGATCTTTTTTGGGAACAAAGAGACAATATCGACTATACAGGGTGTTCGGGATAAATTTGACATATTTATAATTAATTATATTTTTCCGTAAGTTACATGTATTAACACACACTTCTCTTCATTTAAAAGTTTGGACCCTTCTTCATTCATATACAAGATGTCAGAAAGGATGGATAGCTGGAACCCACCTGAATCATGGAAGAGAATAACTTGTATCATGATGATTCGTGCCCGCCATCAAAATAAGGATATTACGACTGCTGCCCAATGCTCCCTGAATACAATAAAAACAATCAGGCATGAACTAGAGACTTGCAATGGTGACTACGAGGATGTAGCAAGAAGAAAGATCCCTAGCAGACGATCTGATTGCGTTCGTACAGCAGAATTCCTCGCAAATCTGCAGGAACAGGTGTTGAAGAACCCTGGCATTGGAATTCGGGCTTTGTTCGTGGAGTTGCTAACTGTAGTCAAGCCCTGGATAACAAGGGTAGCCAATGGTAGGCCGTATGTATGGCAGCAGGATTCGACCCCTTGCCACACCTCTGGGAAAAGTCAAAAATGGTTGTCTGAAAATTTCTACGACTTCACCAGTCCAAATGTTTGGCCTCCAAACTCCCCAGACCTTAACCCCATGGATTATTTTGTATGGGGCGCAGTTGAAAAAGACACCAATCGCACTTCCAGTAATACAAAAGCCCAGTTAATGGATAAAATTAAAACAGTTTTTGCGGCCCTTCCCAGGGAGACTGTAGCATCAGCTTGTTCGAGGTTCCGAAGCAGAATTGAAGCTGTGATCGATGCTAATGGTGGTTATTTTGAGTAAATCTTGTTGATAGTATTGTAATTAACTCTGCCTGTAATGTTTTTTTGTCAATTCATTAAATTTAATAGATACAAAGAAGATTTTCTTTTTCCTTACGAAACTGTCAAATTTATCCCGAACACCCTGTATATACACTGCAATGTCAGAACACAAAATACTGACAGCAAAACACTTATGTCACTATGCAGCTTTGCTAAAACATTATTTCGATGCCAACTACAGGACAGTCAGAAATACATACCGTATAACTAGACCTCAGAGAACTAATTATATTACATATAAATACAATAATCACTACAGAAAGGCCACACGAAACTTCTACATCACAGACATGATAAACAAATTACCTTTTGAATACTGAAACCTTACAAACTACAATAGCCTGAAAAGAGCGCTAAGGACATACTATGAACACGATACACCCTAAATACCATACAAACCTAATGAAAAACAATATATTCGTTCAAGCTTCCAGTTCAGTGACACATCAAGACATTCCAAGTTATCATTGTGTGTGTGTGTGTGTGTGTGCGTGCGTGCGTGCGTGTACGTGCGCACGCGAATTTCTCAATGTACGGCTGCAGTGGAAATCAAACCTATTAAAACATATTAAACATCAGTCAACTTCCCAACACAGCAAACAAACCAATAAATAATAACTTAACCGGTGTCATCCTCAGATAAGCTTAACGAATAAGCTTCGAGGATGAAAGCTGAGAAACTACGTCTCATCCAAGATCTATAAAAAAAAAGGGAAAAAAATCCGAATTCATATATCACATTAAAGTGCTGTAGTTATAGCGCTTAAATATACTAAAAATCAAAATTGTAAATATATATCTCATTGTTAAATGAATAAATGCTGTATTATTATTATTAATGCATTATACAGGAAAAAAAGAAAAGTAACATATACAGGGAAAAAAAAGAAAAGTAACAAAAAATATGTACGAATTTCATTCTTACAAACAAAAATAAACACACAGACAGAATTAAACCTGTTGTAAATATGTTATCACAATATGTAATCATAATTTTAATAATAAAAAAGGATGGAATTTTTTTAAAGAAAAATGTAATCAAGTATGTATCATATGTAATCAAATGCATGTAATGTATGTATCGTATGTAATGATAATAATAAAAAATATTATTATTATTACCTGCTATCATATTTGCTCTTGAATTTTTTTACACTACTTGTACACACAACATGCAATGACAATCCATTCCAATCACGCACCCTCCCCTCTGAGAGAAAAATTTAGACCTCACCCTTCTTAGTGGGATTAATTCTCAGCTTCCAAGGATGCCCGCTTTACCTTTCGGCACCCACGATAAAATAAAAATTTCCAACAACTCCAATCCGTTTTCTTTTCGGCATCCACAATAAAATAAAAATTTCGATGAAATTTTTATTTTATTAACACTCTCCTTTGCACTCTATCCACTGTATCAGAATCGCAAAGTAAACCAGGAGACCAAAACTGCGCACAATAGTCCAAGTGAGGTCTTATCAAGGTCTTGTAAAGAGGCAAAATAACATCCTTATATTTACTAGTTAAAGTTCGTTTCAACATTGCAATTATTTTTTGAGTTATATTTGCAATCTAGCGACATAGCCCTTGAAATTCAATTCCTATGTACTGACACTCCAAAATCCCTAACCTGATCAGTTTCTTCTAGCATAATCCCATCAATATATTCCAACATTAGATATCTAACCACGCAAAAATTCATTACTTTACATTTACTGAAATTAAACTAACACATTTTCCCATGCCCACAATTCAAGCCTATTCAAATCATTCTGCAAGTACTGCATATCACCAGCATTCCTGATTAGCCTACTTATCCTTGCATAATCAACAAACAGCTGTATGTCGCCTGTGAAATCTGTGTCATTAATATACAGATTGAATAACAGTGAACCAAGGACTGCTCCTTGTGGTACACCACTAAATTAGATTAAATTTTGCAAATTCACATACCTCGTATACCACTTTTTGATATCTGTCAGTCAGCCATCTCCTTATCCATGCTAATATTCTATAATCCAAGCCCATATTCTCCAATTTATGAAACAGTCTTCTATGCTGTATTCTGTCAAAAGCCTTAGCAAAATCCAAAGGTATCATGATGTATTCATTCCCCCTTGTCTAGTTCAACGGTAGCATTATTATAGATTGCGAGCAAGTTGCTAAACAAGACCTTCCCTTAGTAAACCCATGCAGAGTAGAGATTCACTGTCAATCTATTTCTGAATGCGAGACCTAACCATCTTTCCCAAATCTTCAGCACCATATCCTGAGATGCTGATTGGTTGATGGTTTGATACATCGGTCCTTATACCACCCTTGTGCAATGAATTACCATACAGTCTTTCTTTCCATTCCTGCGGAATCTTCCCTGTTCTGAGACTCATATTAAACAACCTGGTCAAAGAAATAGCAGTTCAGCTGAACATTCTTTTAGCACACGTGCTGATATCCCATTTGTCCCTATTGCTGAATTCTTATTCAGTTCGTGCAACAGTTCGAATACCTCGTCCTCATACACCTGAGTTTTTTCGTTCAGGGTAGCAGTGAGCTTAATGCCGTGTACACCAGGTGGATATCTTTAAATAAATGGACACTCATTAGTTGAACAACTTCTTCTGTATCTGTAACCCTCACGCCATCTGCATTTAGAAGAGTTATTCTTTCATATTCATTCTTTCTTTTATGAAATTTATGAAACAGTAAATTGCATATCGATAGAATTCTTATGGGTTTTCTTTAGCTTGAAGAGCCAAGTTTCTTTTTAATACTCAGACTTAGCTTTCCGTGCAACAGTTGTGACTCTTGTAGTCTGTTGCTTATAATTTTCATAAGAGACATAATCCTTATGCACATGGTATTTCTTCCACATCATCGTTTTCCTACAAATCTCTTGCTTGATAAGATTACACATCTATTGGGATACTACCCTATTTATTCTTCGATCTCTCGGGACACATTGTGATATCGCATCATTTAAGTATTTTTAAATTAAATTGAGGAAGTGTCTCGCAACAACTCAATAAATTCATTTTCATTCTTCTCACGAGATTCTACTGCTACACAATCATTATTTAAATAATTAAAGTCTCCCATTATGATTAATCTTTTCGGGCCCATAGTCTTTATTGGGTGACTCGTTTCTTCACCACTATCAACTGATTCATAGATGAAACACGTTCAAAGAATGAAAACAGAAAGATTACCAAAACAAGCCTTAAAGTACAAGCCATTAGGAAAAAAAACCAGGACGTCCTCTTAAACGATTCCACTTCAACGATGACTTCTTAGGCCGGAACTCTGGCCATGCTCGGCCTAAATCCTTGATACGCATGATGATGAAGTATTTTTAAATGCTTCCCATGCCTTTAAAAAGGAATTGGTAGAGATACCCTACGCTGAACCCGGTTTACTCCTCAGTTGTCATAATTTCCTGCTTTGTAGTTCAGTATGTAACCCTTTCTGAATGGAATATCCATAAACTCAGCCACTTTGCAAGTGAATACCGCATTGTCACTGTCACCAACTAGAGGCAGAATAGTTATCTCTAACTGAAACACTCTCTGACACTATAATCAAATCTGACACTCTTCGACCTCGAGTTCCTGCTGTCACAGGCTGCTTGAGTAAGTGTCTCGCAAAACAACTCCATAAATTCATTTTCATTCTTCTCATGAGATTCTACTGCTACATGATCAATATTTGGATAATTAAAGTCTCCTATTTTTGATTAATTTTCGGGCCCTTAGTGTTTATTTGGTGAAGCGTTTCTTCATCACTATCAACGGATCCATCAGAACTGTAACAACACCCCACTATGTATTTGATATTTTTAGATACCTCTCACCAGGTGGCTTCAAACTCCCTGTCACTAGTATTACAATCATAGGTTTTAACACTAACTAGATTGAAGTAATCTTATATCAGATTACTTCACTAACTAGATTGAAGTAATCTGATATCATTAGCAGCACGACCCATCCTCTCCTATCCTGTCTATCCTTTCTAAAAATACTGTACTCTTTACACTCGATACCAGTTAGCATGTGTGATTCTGCTAGCCAGGTCTCCCTAATGCCTACAATCTGAGGTCCCAGCATATTGACAAAGGAAACAAAAGGGTAGAGTTTGTTGCCTTTTGTTTCTTCACTGGTACCTTATATATGCAGACAGCCTTTGCGCACTTTTGATGGGCCCGATCCGGAAGAACACAATGTCAAAATCGTTCTCTCCATTCCAAAGCCAATTTCCATCATTAACACAGTTACAGAACATTATCGCTCTTAGACACATATTCTCTAATTTATAATTAGAGAATATGTGTGGGCATTATAATTTGACCACCTCGGCCAACCAGCCGGCCTGGTTGGCCGAGTAGTTAGCATATCCGCTGCCTAGCCAAAAGGCTACGGGTTCGAATCCCACCGTGGGCACGAATGTTTGTAATTGCCTGTAAAAATACTAGTGGTGATGGTGAGCAATAGATGGCGTTGGTGCAGATGATGTGGTTCTCAGGAGTTGGTGGATTGAGTGGTGGAGACTGAGAATTATATAGTAGGTGCCCTCCCTTGATCAGTCTTTGGACTTCTTGGAGGTGTCACGTAATATTAATAACAATAATAATAATTTAGTTTCCCTGACTATATGTGTTAGGTCTTATACCAGTCATTAGCACTACATATATGCCACAATGAATATCATAACAAGGAATCACCTTGATATTTGAAAATATTATTGCAAGAATTTCTCACAAAATAATTCATTCGTTTACCTTATCTTTGATTGCATGATGAACTACATACAAGATGAGATTTATCTTCTTGGTCTGAATTACACCTCTGGTATTTGCTTGGCAAACACGTTGCATCCCTAACCAACATCTCCAAAAAATTGAAATCCATTTTTTTTGAGAAAAAAAATTTCTCTCGTGCAAATGTTATGATGGTATTAATCCCGGGTCCACTCACCGTTAAAATACATAACTCACATTTATTTGAGGAGACGCATCTTCCCATAAAATGTTTGTTGTTATTTAGAAAGAGCAATCCACTTAATAGATGACTCCCACTTCCCTCTTTTTCAGTCTAATCACTTTTTCTTGAACATTCCATTTCTGTCTTTAGCCTTTTCTAAACGTTTTTCATGAGCACTGTTCCACCGAACTAGCCAGGCTGCCATCATTCTTCCAATTTCTTCATTACAAGTAAAAACATAAGTAGCTACTGGCCAACATCCATTCAAATTCAGCCTATTAAAAACTTTTGTATGCACTTCTTTCATTCCATCTATTCTGTTTTTTTTTTTTGTAAAAGATGGAATTTATCTCTTCCACAAATTTATCAGGTTGCTGTGTAGATCCTCATTCAATTTTGAATGAGGTCCTGGAATATTATCTCATCATTTTCGCCTTATTATATTAAGCTTGATGGCCTGTTACGGCTGTGTAACTCACCACTGTTCTTCACTTATTAATACTATAATATAACAGAACGATTAATCATATCTTCATATTCTGTTTTACAGATGGAAAACTATTTTCTGAAGGAAAATATCTATCACTTCCTTTTGAGATACCGAGGAACTCACGTTTGAGTTGAAAACTTCTTAAAAATGCTCTGTATTCTGGAGAGATCTTTTAGTCTAAAATTTAGGACTATCATTACCAAAACACTCTGCAAGTATTCCCTGCCCTCAATGAAAGTATATGAATAATTTTTTATCAGACCTACAGGAGTGTCAATCTTGAAGCGTTTGCATCTTCTTCCATTTCCATTCTAGTATCAGGATGTTATCGTTGCTATTGTTCCCATTATGCTGTCTACCTTATACCAAAACACTGATGTCAAAATCAGTAGAAACGTATGTGTGGTCAAAGACATTTCAAAAAAAAAAAAAAAAAAAAAAACACGAAAAAAATTAAAAACATTTATCCAGAATAAAATTCATCCGTACCAAATACTACTGACTCATAAATAACAGAAATATTATTGTCAACTGAGAACTCAGATTAACTCGGCCAATTAGAGTTAACCTCACGCTAACTCGATCAGTATCTGAATATTTCCAGAAAAGTCATTTTTACTTTATGTGATATTGTTCACAGACTCTGGCTGTTTATCAATTTTCTGTTCTCCCATTATTTTGGAGAAAAATTATAAAGATGGATTTATTTATGAATGCCATTTTTATTTATTGACCAACTATCGCGCAATAAAATATATACATCTCGCAGGCAGTATTAATTCCAAGTGATCTTGAAAATTACTATGAGAAAACTGTAGTGATATCATTGTAATCGAAGCGAATGGAATTGAATTTCTCTACACATTCAGAAAACTTCCATTCCATTCGTTTCGATTCCTCATTTCTAGACTATCTTAGTATTTTATACTATGTTATTTTTGATCATGCGCAATTGCTATCTCATCATTCACACGATGGAGTTAGAAGTAATTTGATAAGGTTAATTAAAGGTCATTCCCTGTCACTGTTCATCATGGTTCTCAGAGTAGTTTTTCTACCCTTAACTCCATAATATAAGAGTGCCTTCTCCCTCGCCAAATAATAATGATAACTATAATCCTTGGAATAAAAAGTAATAAGCATTTCAGTCAATTTTTGAGACAGAAGCTGATTACAGCAAATATCACTCGGCCACGGATAGAGCAATTTCGTTCTACAGATGCAAAATAAAAACATATGAAAATGTCTAATAAGAAAATAATTTTGCCTTTTAAGAAAAATTTAAAAGTGTGCACTCTACAATTTTTAATCTTACTTTTTTTGTGAAGGAAGAAGAATTACTTAATAAAATACTGAATAATTAGCTCGGTGAAGTTTCACATAATCCACGGTAGATCCGGTTATAGGCAATACATTATAATTATAATAATTCCTTTCTTGATCCTCATCAGATTCCCCACAAATACACTTAGGGTACATGTCGGAATTTGACAGGGTAATTATAATCACTCTGTACACACTCGGGGGGGGGTGTACAGGGTAATCATAATAGCACTACATGAAGAGCTTATTTCAATACTAACTTGCAATCAACAAGTTTACTCAAAATCAATCTGTTATCTGTCAAGACTCCAATATTATCTGATCATATATTTCAGTCTTCTAAGACACTTTTTACTGTATCAATAACCTAATCCACCTATATCTTGGTCTTCCTCTGGGTCGTTTTCCTGCCAACCTGGCAGAGAACACTTGTTTTGCTTATCTTTCCTCTCCCATTCTATTTAAGTGACCGTACTACCTAAGATTAGCTTTGTTAACACATTCCTGGACGCTGACAATGTCAAGTTCTTTCCTAATATCCTCGTTTTTAATATGATATTGCCATTGATTCCATCTGTTCACGCCTCTAATCTTTCTTAGGATACTCATACCTGCGGTCTCTAGTTCTTGGTCAAGTGTTTTACTTCTGACCCAGCTCTCAGATCCATAAGTTAAAACTGGTTTGAACACTGTCTTGTATACAGCTAATTTAGTGTTCCGACTAATTTCTCTCTTATTCCATATGAATTTATTCAACTGACTTCCCACCATACCAGCTTTGCTGATTCTGTTGTCTATTTCCATTTTTAATTTACCATCCTCACTAACAATTGTGCCTAAGTAACTGAAATGTTTTATTTGTTCTATAAATTCTCCATTCACAATGCAGTTGATATTTTCATTGCTTCTGCCTATTTTCATTGTCTTTGCCTTTTTATTGCTGACCTTCATACCATATCTATTACAACAATTATTCAATTTAGTCAGAGAATCTTGCAGACTTGTACTGGATTTATTTAAAAGCATAACATCGTCTGCGTAAAGAGCTAAGATTAACATCTCCAATTTTGATATCAGGTTTAATACCACTTTCCTTCATAATGTGATCCACATAGATAATGAGTAACAAATGAATAACTTCAATCTATCTTCCTGTACTTCCTTCAATTCTAACTGCTGACGTACAGTTTAAATAGAGCTATGTAATTCTTGAAATACTCCATTTACACCATATAACTGTTGCGTTTTCAATAGCTTTCCTCTTGGCATCTTATCATATGCCTTTTTCAGGTCTACGAAACTTAAATACAGATCTTTGTTATATTCCCACGATTTCTCAACTATTTGTCGTAAAGTGAAAATCTGATCTGGACAGACTCTATTTGGCATGAATCGAGCTTGTTCTTCACCAAGCTTCCCTTACATAATTCTTCTCTACCGTTTCTCAAATATACTTGCATAAATCTTACCAGGAACACTTATTAGGGAAATATCTCTGTAATTCTTATATTCACTTTTCTTTCCCTTTTTTATATGGGTATGAGTACTATGAGAGGTCTGCTCCAATCATCTGGAATTCGACCTTCTGTCCAAGTCTTCTGAACTATGTAGTGCAGCCACTGAAAGACTTTCATATCTTCATACTTGAGCTTTTCTGGTCGAATATCACCTAATCTTGCTGCCTTTTCACATTTCAGTCTTTTGATGTATTTTCCTACTTCAAGTATGGATGTGTTCTTATACCACCGTGCTCTCATTGATTGGTTTATTTAACACTTTTTTGACGTAATTGCTTCATGCATCAAGGATCTCTTTTTCTCCTGTTTTCATGTCACCTTTATCATTTCTAATTCCTTTTACAACACTCTTTCCTCCATTTCTGAGTTTTTTCAACATCCTACAAAATATTCTGCAACCTTCTTGATATTTATTTTCTATGTTCTTGCCAAAGTTTTTCTAGGAGTTTTGTTTAGCTAGTTTTACAGTGTTTAGCTTTCTTACATTTTTGTCTGTATTGTCTAAGCACAAGCTGACTTATTCCCCAGGAACTTTCGATATGCTTTCTTCTTTTTCTTCACTGTCGCTTTAACTTCCTGTGTCCCCCAGGGAGTTCTGATTTTTCTATCTTTGCAGACAACCTTATCACATGCCTCTCTGGCTAAATCGATCAATGTTTTTTTAAGGATTTGCCACTGAATCTCCAAGGTTTGTTTTCTGTTCTCAAACTCTTTCATTTTTTCTTTAATAATGTTTGTGTATTTTAATCTACAGTTCACATCTGAGAGCTGCTCAACTTTTATTCGCTTTAAACTTTCTTACATGTTCTTATTTTCAATATGAAATTCAATTTTATCCTGCTGAAGACTGGATGGTGATCACTTCTAATTTCAAATCCTCTGTACACTCTGGTGTCCTGCACCAGGAAGAAAACATCAATATCAACAATAACATAGTCGATGAGACTTTTCTTATTCCTTGCCTCTTCTCTCCATGTGAATTTGTGCTCATTTGTATGTTGGAACATGGTGTTATAATAACCAGTCATGTCCTGAGCGGAAATCCAAAAGGTATTTGCCATTATTATAGCTTTGCTTTGCTGTTTTCTCCAAATTTTTCCAAAATATTTTTGTATGTCTGAAAATCATTTCCTACTCTGCTATTTACATCACCAACAAAGACCAACTTTTCTTTTTCATTGTGTCAGTTGCTCTGAAACCTCAAAACATTCCTCCACTTCTACCTTAATAGAACCTTCTGTGGAACCATAGACACAAATAATTCTCATTATCCAGTTCCCCCATTCTGATATTTGTCCAAATCACAGTAATTGATATTGATAGGCTAATCATTCAAGAAGATTAGCCTCGTATTTAGTGCTGAATACTATAGCGGTTCCTTTTTTCCTCTGGTTTTTATTGTATGAATATAATATTTTGTATTTATTGCTTTAGAAAGATCTCACTAGTTTTTGTCTTTTTTTTTTGTTTCAGTCATCCCTATTATGTCGATCTGGTACTTATCCATTTCATCGCTAGCTCCATTTCTTTGCCATTCTGGCTTCTTATATTGACAGTACCGATCTTGAACTCTGATGATGTTGATTTGGGGATGTGTTTCAGGATTTGTTCTTTGTAATTTCGTTGTAATGTTCTTTATAATTATTTATTGTTCTTTATAATTATTTATTGCTCTTTGTAATTTCTTTGCAATGTTTTTAATTCTTTGTTGTTTTTTCCTCTTTGCTGTTCTTTGTAATTTCTTTCTTTTATTATACAAATATTACTCTCTCTGCTAACTATTTATATAACTATTCATTCATAATAGTTTAGATAATAACTATCAGGCGCTTGTATATTTAGTACATTTTAGTTCTTGTTTTGCTAACCTAAAAGTACATGAGTACTGTGATGGGTTAAAATGTAAAAGAGGTAATGACCAATATAGGTACATATGATTTGGATATATTGAAAAAATTTAAACAAATGCGATTAACAGATTACTCCAGGAAACAAAAAGAAATATTTCTTTTTTTATTTATATTAGAATTTCGAAAATCAATTCTCACCAGAATTTAGTATAATTTACAGGCCTGGAGAAACTAATCCAAGTAATATTGAAAGGAGTCGAGGGATAGATTATAAACTTTTTCCCCTGCAAACTAATTTTGCAGGGGAAAATATAGCCCTAGTACTGGTTTAAGGTGTTGAACTTTAATCGACTTCAAACAAGATTAGACTTCTCCTATTACTCTTTTAGTATCACGCAGCTGAAGAAGAGGTCATCTATTACTCCGGTTATTAAAGAATGGAAACGTAATAATTAAAAAAAAAGAATTAAGCTAGTTAGGTAGACTACACCACCTGATGATACGTTTTAAGGAAAGATTTATTTATCATGCAGCAACGTATTATGATAGAGCCTCCGTAGCTCAGTCGGTTTAGTCCAAATCCTCAGGTCGGAGAGATCTGGGCTCGATTCCTATCAGTGACGAGAGGAACCTTTATTTGGTTTCTTTCGAGGTGAGGATACGCGCTATCTCATACGGATATGGCGCGTATTTTCACCCGGAAATTCAGGTTTTTCCTTCCTCAGAACAGGCAAACCGATCCGTGAATACACACGGATCTACAGTCATAAAATCCATACTTAAAAAATCCCTCATTAGGAGGGCTCAACCAATCCTAAGGTACGGTTGCGGAAAAATTGGAAGGAACCTCACACGTAAACAACAACAACAACGTATTATGATACGCATCTCTTAAACTCAAACGGACATGCTTAGATGAGTGATCTCCGCTCGTTGTGCAGTAATAGATTCTTTCAAGGGGACCAAAACATTCCTAGATGTAGAGATATGTTACAGAACATTACTTACTGAAACTGCTTTCTTTTACAGAGCAGTTATTTCAAGAAAATCGAGACTACGTTGAGCCAACCAATGACGAGATTCTGTTTATCTAGTGCAGAACTCACTTTATTAAACAGAGCAGCGTTGAATAGCAGCGATTACTTTACAATTGTTACTAATATAAGATCAAAAAGGAAACTTTAATTATAAGAAGTTAGAAACGCTAAAATTTTCTGAAAATCTTTTATGAATAGGTGAAAAGGAAATGCTGATTGAGAGTCAAGATTTTATTAATGATGAAATATTTGTGGAAGAAATATTTGATATCGTAATTAGTTGACAAGTAATAACTGTATCTGTTTTGAGAGTAAGCAGAATGTATGCAAATAATTACAAAAGCCTTTATAACAGACAGAATGGACATTTCTTGTGCACTTTTCTCATAATTCTAAATGCACCGTTTGTAATCATCGAATACTACATAACGAAACATCATCATCATCAAATTCCTGCCATGTACCCTCAAGGGGTGTACAGGTTAGTAATGATGAAAAATTTACATCATTACTAACTTCCTATCTACAATTTTCCTCCAAATCAGTCTGTTACTTGTCAAGACTCCAACATTATCAGATCTTATATTTCTATCGTCTAAGACACTTTGTACTGCATCAATCCACCTATATCTTGGTCTTCCTCTGGGTCGTTTTGCTGCCAACCTGGCAGAGAACACTTGCTTTGCTAATTTTTCCTCGCCCATTCTGTTTAAGTGACCATACCACCTGAGATTAGCTCTGCTAACGCATTCCTGGATGCTGACAATGTCAAGTTCTTTCCTAATATCCTCGTTTTTAATATGATATTGCCATTTATGCCATCTGTTCACGCCTCTAATCTTTCTCAGGACTCTCATATCTGCAGTCTCTAGTCTTTGGTCAAGTGTTTTATTTCTGACCCAGCTCTCAGATCCATAAGTTAAAACTGGTTTGAACACTGTCTTGTATACAGCTAATTTAGTGGTCCGACTAATTTCTCCTTTATTCCATATGAATTTATTCAATTGACTTCCTACCATACCAGCTTTGTTGATTCTGTTGTCTATTTCCATATTTAATTTACCATCTTCAGTAAAAATCGTGCGTAAGTAGCTGAAATGTTTTACTTGTTCCACAGGTTCCCGTTCACAACACAGTTGACGTTTTCTACAATTCTACCTATTTTCATTGTCTTTGTCTTTTTAATGCTGACTTTCATACCGTATCTATTACAATAGTTATTCAATTTAGTCAGGGAATCTTGAAAGCTTATAGCGGATTTATTGAGAAGTATAACATTGTCCGCATAAAGCAAAGAGCTGACATTAACATCTCCAATTCTGATATCATGTTTAATACTACTTTCCTTCATAATGTGATCCATATAGATAATGAATAACAGAGGGGATAATGTACATCCCTGTCTCACACCAGATTTAACATTAAACCATCTTCCTGTACTTCCTTCAATTCTAACTGCTGACTTACAACTAAAATATAGACTAAGTATTACTTGATATAATGTCCCATTGAAACCATATAACTGTAGGGTATTGAATAGCTTCTCTCTTGGCATCTTGTCATATGCCTTTTCCAGATCGACAAAACTTAAATACAGATCTTTGTTATATTCCCATGATTTCTCAACTATTTGTCGTAAATTGCAGATCTGATCCTGACAGCCTCTATTTGGCCTGAATCCAGCTTGTTTTTCACCAAGCTTTTCTTCCACAATTCTTCAACCGTTTCGCAAGTATACTTGCATAGATTTTGCCAGGAACACTAAGTAGAGAAATACCTCTGTAATTCTCACATTCAGTTTTATTTCCCTTTATATATGGGTACTATGAGAACTCTACTCCAATCATGGGGAATTCGTCCCTCTGTCCAGGCTTTCTGAACCATGCACTGCAGCTACTATAAGACTTTTATACCACCATACGTCAGCATTTCTGGTCGAATATCATCTACTCCTGCTGCCTTTCCACATTTCAAGCTTTTGATGGCATTTTCTACTTCAAGTATGGATATGTATTCCTGACTGTATGCCTGTTGAGTGTTTGTTACCACTGTGCTATGACTGTTTGTTTCATTTAGCAATTTTTCAAAGTAATTACTCCATACTTCAAGGATATCTTTTTCTCCTGTGTTCATGTCACTTTTATCATCTCTAACTCTTTTTTACAGCAGTCTTTCCTCCATTTCTAAGCTTCTTCAACAACCTCCAGAATATCTTACCACCTTCTTGATATTTATTTTCTATGTTCTTGCCAAAGTCCTCCCATGACTTTTGTTTATCTAGTTTTACACAGTGTTTCGCTTTCTTACATTCACCTCTGTATTCTCTAAGAGCAAAAGCTGACTTATTTGCCAGGAACTTTTGATATGCTTTCGTCTTTTCCTTACTGCCTCTTTAACTTCCTGTGTCCACCATGGAGTTCTGATTTTTTCTATCCTTGCAGACAACATTACCACATGCCTTTCTGGCTGAATCAATCAGGGTTCTCTTCAAGGCTTGCATTAAACTCCAAGGTTTGATTCCTGTTCTCAAACTCTGTTCTCTTTGTTCATAACGAAACAGATTTAGCAAATTTCGTTAATGGCTAGACACGGCGTATCACCCAAAAGAACTAAAAACGAAAGGGGCCTATTTCCATTGACACAAGGTAAGAAAACATCGTTGGCTGCATAGTCAGTGCTCTGGTCTACACGTAGGAAACTGTGCAAAGATACCAGAAGAAAGTATCAAAGACAAAAAGTTGCATGAGGTATTAATCAATTAAATTCAGACTTCACTCATTCTCAAGTTATCAGTTGCAAAGATAGCAATTATCAACTGTGTACTCGCTTTTTATACTTCGACTCCTTTTTAATCAGGTATTTATAACGATAATTTCTTAATCAGGTATTTATAAAGATGATTACCTGATTAAGAAATAGATGGCTTAATCAGGTAATTATCTTTATAAATTCTTATCTTGACTAAAACCAATGCATTCTATATTTACTCGATTATCTACACCGTGCAGCCTTTAAACAATTTGTGAAAGGTTATCACTGCGAAAAGGGGACTCGTGTCCCCTTTTCGAGGAGCTTTAGCACCGGTACTCACTGACCTAGATCGACAAGCTCTGTCTCGGAATGTTCGAGCATCCTGCAGGTCATCAGCGGCGAATCTCGTAGTCAATCTCTCAGCACTAGAACTGTCTGCAGAAAGTTGCATGCCTTAAGTTACCATGGCTGAGCTGCTACAAACAAGCCACACATCACCCCTCCCCTCAAAGCCAAACGTCGTTTGAACCTTGTGTCTTTCACATTGTTCCTGAACCATAGATTGGAAAATGATTCTGTTTAGAGACGAATTTGAAATGTTTCACTCTGACAGTCATGTTTGCTTTGGAGATTACCCGAGAACGGTTACGGCAGGACTGCATCATTGCCACTGCCAAGTTCGGTGGAGGCTCTGTAATGGTATGGGGTGTTTCAGTTAGAAGAGGCTTGGTACATTGATGAACGTGCCAAAACTATGGCGTATGGTGGTTATCTGGACACCCTGGACATGTTTCAGTACGACAATGCTCCATTCAATACTGCGCTCTATGTCCGAGATTTGTTTCTATTCTACAACGTTGTTGTATTGTTCGGCTGGGCTGCCCGGCTCAGAGTCCAGATCTCAACCCCCATTGAACATCTTTGGACGAATTAGAACGCTCAATTCGCTCCAAACGACGTCCGCTGTCATCACCATCAGCAATGGGGAGTAGGTTTCCATGAGGAATTGAAGAATATCACTGTTACGGCGTATCAAAAATTAGTTGAAAGAATGACCCGAAGGGTAGTTGCCGTCATGCAGGCAAAAGGTGGTCGCACTCAGTACTAGAAATATAATTAAAATACACACTTTTTGCCGACGACTAGGTATCCAAATACTTTAATCAGCATAGTGTATAATGGGTAATGAATTAATAAGTAAAGCTGAAAGAAATCCTTCAACGTGTTCCCAAAAGAAGTATGTCGAACAGTTTAGCAAGAATTAAAAGCCAGCCAATCATCGCAATTCCGGACTAATGGATTATGGGTGAAACGCGTACATATAAAAACTTGGGAATCATACTTGAACGTTTTTTATTCCTCAGTTTTTTCATTTGAATTCGCAATTCAAATGAGTGTCCATTTTAGGTGCATATCACAAAGTGGCAAACAAATGTGCAAGGGATTTGGTTGGCAGTGGTAAAAGTATTTCGAAACTCTTTCTCACAGTTTTGACAAGGATACAGGAAGCATACATTAATATTATTATTTATTACCAGACATGCAGAATGTCTGGGCCTCATCGAAGGTTGCCGCATGCCACATCTTCTGTTTGACTTGTTTACACTCACAACTGGGAAAGGCACGCACCGCTCTATGATACAAAATTCTAGCTGTCACTCCTCCCTTTTTTGCCTACATTTGATTGTAAACTTCCATGGGTGCCCTCTCGTCCTCTCCGTACCCCTAATAAAATGAAAAGAATTCCAAGTACTGAAATTCTATACAGCCCTTTCAGGTGTTAGAAAGTCTCGATCTTATCACCCTTCTTTTTACTGTTTGCTAGCGTTTGTGGTCCATAAATTCGAATTCTTTCCTCATACCATATATTCCACAGCCCCGATATCTTGAGCACTCTCCTTTGCACCCTTTGCACTCTATTTGCATCACCTCGGAATCAAGAAGACCAGACCTTCGCACAATAATCCGTGTGAGGTTGAACCACACTTCGTAAAGAGGCAATCTGATTTCCTTATTCTCACATGAAAGTGTTCCTTTCACATTTCAATTATCCTCTGAGTTGTATTCGCAGTTTTTGCTACATGTCCCTTAAACTTCAACGTTATCTACTAAAAATCCAATATTCTAGCCTAATCAGTTTCTTCTAGCATAATTCCGCCAATATACGTCATTGGATACACGTCAATATACGTCATTGGATATAACATTACACCGAAGCGCATTACTTTACATTTACTAATATTGAAATCAAGGCCATTCTCACATGACCACAATTCCAGTCTATTGATATTATTCTACAAGAACTACATGCCAGTTGCATTCTTGATTATCCTGCCAAACTTTGCATCTTCAACAAATAACTGTATGTCTCATATCAAATCCTTTCTAATGTCCTTGATGCAAATATTAAATAACAATGAACCAAACGACTGAACTCCATGCTCTTCATAGCAAATTATAGATTTTCTGTGAAACCCATTTTTGTATGCGATTTTGTTTTATATATTTTGTTTTTTGATTTATTCTTCATCGATCTGTGCTGACTTATTGTTGAAAGTTAGAAGAAAAAGAAATCTAAGTAACACGAATAAAATATTTTGAAAACATAAGCAGTATTACCATCTATAATCTTTGGTAGTTGACAGTGTCAATAATTTACAGAAGTTTTTTAAAAGAAGCAGAATAGTACATCCACACAAGTCTAAGTGACTCAGTAATAAAAGAATGAATCACAACCGGGCTTTACAATGTTTTTTTTATTTTTATGTTCGTAATTCACTGACGTATCTGTGTTAACTAACTACCCTCTAACATAATGTCAAGTAAGCATACAAAGATATGCTTACTTGACATTATATCTTTTAGATTAGGAATACTTGGATTTCTGAAAGAACTCCTAGATACGTCCAAAATTGCTTCCGTAATTTCTTAGCTAAAATTTACTTTTTAGTGAAGTTCAGCTAAGCAGTGAGGAATTTTAGAATCAGGAAAATTAAAACCATAATCCAACCAAGAAAGATAGAAACAAAAATTAAGAAGGTCTGAGATTATTAAAACGACAAATGCACAAAATTATCGATTATCTTTTCTGCTTCTCATTTGAAGCAGGAAAGATGGATAGACATTTCTCCAACCAATTTCGGCCCTAATTCCCATAGCACTGCAGCAATCATGACTGATATAAACTGGAAGATTTGAGCGCCACTTTTCTATAAGTTCACTAGAAAAAAAAAGGGGAATCACATTTCCCTCCTTTCCGTACTTTTCCTCCTCCCAATCGAAACGGTCATCCTTACTGAAAATAATTGAAGTAATCTTTCCTGGAAAGAGGAGCTCCTCCCCTCCACACCAAACCCGTACCATTATACACTCCTTAATTCTCCATCTTCGCATTTAGTCTACCTTACAGTTCAACCATCTGTAAAAATGATCGATATTCAAAACACCGTTTGAACTCCAAATGCAAAGAACTTGGTTGCTGTTCAAACGTCACTCGAGCTTTCTTGACTGTATCTAAGAGTACTGAGCACCACGTTGCCTTTCCATGCTTTCGACTCTCTCTCTCTCTCTCTCTCTCTCGAAAGATACAAAGCTACATCACCTAAAAATAAGTTCACCTCATCTCATCAGTCTTCTCTTCTAACAGTTTTATAGACAACTAAGGGATTTTTTAAAAACTTTAGAGCTGTAGAGAAAATTATGATTATAGCCAAAACGTTTTTCATACCTGAACATGATTAGGAAAAATTTCTCGGAGAATATTCAGAAATCTTAATGATATCAGCTTAGTGAAATGTATTGCAATGACCATGAACACACGAATAGAGAGAAAGAGCTAAAAAAAGGTAAGTTACAGTTTTGTCTCTTTTTCAATCACTGACAAGCGTTATATACTATTATTACAAGTTCGTTTATGAGGCTACGCTAGACAAAAGCCTCCCTATCCCCCCCCCCCCATGCACACAAAGAAAGTTATATCTTGGTATGCAATCCTCGTGTAAAAGGATGCTTCATGACAGATGAATATCCGCTACTCGAAATCAAGAAAAATCTCTTCATTAGCACAAGCTGTTATTTTAAATTCTGGTAGTATGACATGCTACATTATTATTAAGTGTACAGCATTATTAACATTGCTTTGCATAGGTTTTTAAAACAAACGCCTTGCATGTTGTTGGTATACCAATGCTGTAAATCATGAATTCACATATTCGTAAATAAACATATTAATTTCGTAATTTCCACAATAATAAAACATGGTATATTATTTTTAAGATACTCTAACTGAACTATTAATCCAGTTAAATGTATCTAATTTTCATTAACTAAACACTAAAATATTTTAAAAATGGAAATAAAAAATTATATGGCCTGCTGGATTAGGTGGAAACATCTTTATTACTGGAGACATTTTGTTTCTTTCGTTCTTTTGTGCAGCAGTTATTATTTGTCCTCATCTGTAAAGAATGCATCTCTGACTGACGTTTGGTAGACGCTAATAATGAAAATCTGGCATTACTGTTGACATAACAATAAGCATTGATAAAGAGTGTTTGGAAAGGCGTTTATTAAAAGCAGTTGCAAGAAGAATTTAAATATTACAGAAATTAGTTTATTATTGGTTAGCGTGTAAAACATAAGCAGAAGGATTTTTTCGATATAGAATTCAATGTGAAGATCGAAATTCTGTTTAGAGAAATCGCGTTTTAGTTTGGGTCACGTTATTCGCAAAATTACCACAAGTTAACTGTAGGTTAACTGAGCTGGAATAAAGATGACAGTTTATGATATAATTGCTGTGGGAACACAACAAATTGTCAATATAACCCACATTGGATGTAACCCACTGTTACATCCAATATCTAATTAACTTACCCACTGTGTACAAACCGAAAACATATTGTACATGGTATCTGGTCCTCTGTTATAAAATATCTCAGACACACTGAATCTAGAAGGATGCGGTGGACATTAATCTTTTTTTCAGTACAATGCTTCATATATGATACTGTTGTGTCCCCCTTTTTCTGTCCTATAATTGTTAATTCCTCTTACAAGTTTATTTTTTATCTTGTTTGTAACAAATTTCTTACTATATGTGATATCACCCAAATACAAGGTATCTCAGCTCTTGCTCCCTTAGTATCCTAAATATCCTGAATAGCTGCGCCATTTAGGACATTTAGTTTATGAAAGAAAATCAAAACAAGAAGCATATTTCTTAAATATGTTTAGGTGTGAAACAATTATGCAGTCATGACCTTGAACTCGCAATTAATTTTTTCTTTCCACTCGTGGGTAGGTTCGTACGTTATTACAAGCGGTGCATTGAGTGGCAATTTCAGACAACTGAGTTTTCAATGAGCAAAAGTTTATTATGCACATAAGCACAATACAATACATTAAAGATCGTTAAAACTTAATTAAATATTAAGCTGAGACAATAGAAAGCCATACTAGTAAAACACAAATGATAGGTTATAAAATTCTATCTGGGATGGGCGATTATGCTGCCTCAAAAGACTCCACACATACGATAAAAGGATATCCTCGCAAATGTTAACAATTGACTAAAACTTCTCATCTGTCTGAGCATAATAATATGATACAATACCTTAATTACACACAATGAGTTTACACACGTTAACTCATGAGAGTAATGTGGGTTAAACAGTCCTATCGCTACAATAGTAACCACATTTAATTCTTCAGACAGCTCTCAGACAAAATATAGATGACACGCATAAGTTACTAGACACACGATTATTTATCTATTAACACTGACAACCTTATTCTCTTTCTATTCTTAAATGCGCTAAAGTCCTATTTCAACTCTCATTCAAGTCTTTCAATAGATTGGCAACTGAATTACAAGCACAGCTACATAAGAATTGAAATAATATAAGATTTTATGATACCGTTTAATAAGGATCTTCCCTGCTGGTTTCTGCTCTTACTCGTATGTAATTTCCGAGGACGAATTCTTCTGTAGTGGACCATATCTGAGATTTCTCGGATCAAGGTGGGTCTTCACGTCTTCAGCACATCAAGCTTCTTCCAAGGAAACACAATGGATCTACGACTCTGTGGTCGTGAGATTCACCATGAGGGCACCTACTTCTCCACAGATTTTCTTTTTTTGTCAAGAACATGGTTGGTATAACATGCAGTAGTTACCTTTCTTCTCAGCTGTACGGCGTCCCTCCTTTCTATAATAGGGAATTAGGACCAAAATCCCACTTACTTTGTTCCTTGTCGTGGTGGAAGGAGAGAACTCCTGACAGTCACTCAGGAAAACCACATAAGACAACCCACACGAAGACTGGAGAACTAAGAGAGAGCCTCGTGAGGGGGGGGGGGTTCCTAACCCTTTTATACCATGATCCTACCGGCAACTTCTGCAATTAACCCTTCCCCCCTGATATCTGGATATGATTCCTGTGACCAGTTAGGGTGGCTTTTTTCTGCCGAAAATTCCCGCGGCCGTGTGTACGCAACTGACTCGTGGCGACGTCTAAAATCGGGAACCTTGACCTTGGACCTTACCTTGGTTCTTGCTAACCCTATGAATCACATTCACTAAACTTTATCAGCCTACCAAAATTTTCTAAGAATTGACATAAACCTACAATCCCTTGTTTCAGTTGTTTAACAACGAGCTTTTACATGCAAAATTCTTATGACCAATATTCTACAATTTAATTACTATACTTTCATCATATTACAACAAATTTTTTATGTGAGTTAACAAATATTCTCAGTTGGATTTCACACTTAGATGCAAGTATATTTTTCCTTTTTGTTAACGGTTCCTACTTGTTAAATTGTGATCAAAATAAATTATTTTAGTAACTTTATTAATCACAAACTTTAACAAAACTAACATGTGCATATTATCTTTCACATAATCGTTCTCTCTCATACGCGGTTTGAATGTTGGAATTGCTTCTAAACTTTCCCCTTACTCTGAATTTTCACTGACCTGAAGATGGCTTGAAAAGTTACGTTTATTCTCTAGAGCAGGATTATGCAAGAATATATGACTGTTGTAAATAAAGTAGTGGCAACACTGTCAACAGGAGACGATGCAGTTGTTAACTCAAATGTTATTATTATTATTATTATTATTATTATTACTACTACATAACACCTCCGGGGAGTCCAAAGACTCATCGAGGGAGGGCACCTACTCTACTACACTCCGTCTCCACCAATCCACCAACCGCAACTACCTTCATCATCTACACCAACGCCATCTACCGCCGACTACCACCACTAGTAATTTCAAGACAATCACAACTCAAATGTTACTCTTGACAGATAGAAGAGCTAGTCGTATGTACTGAACATGCGCACAAGGTGACACAGCCCATTCCAAAATGATTAAAAATGATATTGCAGAATCAATTGTCCTCAAACATTGCATTATACACTTTTATAGCATTCTGATTCTCTCAGCTTAATTCCAGTATGTTCACGATTATTAAAAGAAAGAAAGAAAATATTTAGAAACAAATAAATAATTTTATAAATAAAGTAAATAAATACCTTTGAGGATAGCTGGAAGTATCTTTTCTCCTATAGGTATCCTCGCTTTGTTCCAGTGCATTAGTCTTGTTTTCCTTAGTCCTGTATAATAATAAAATCTCGCTTTATTGTTGCAACTCAATAATAATTCGAGTGTTACTTCCCATTGTTGACTGTCAAAATGGATTTTGAATTTCATTCCAAATATTTACGGAAAAATTAAAAATAAATAAAAATAAATAAACACAGAATAATAATATCTATGAACCAAACATATATTTTTATTTTTTATTTTTAATTAAAAGAAGTCAGAGAAAGGATATTACATACGATAGGTCAAGTATAAATAGTATAAATATGAACAGTAATATATGATGAGCTAGTTTATCGAAGCAAATAATTTTCCAGCTAATATCATAGCTGAAAAAAAGAATATAGTAACACTCTGCTGTTTATAATAAAGGGTAAAATTTTGACTCTTATGTAAACTGATATCTGTGCTAGAAGACTGCAGTTAGCATTTCAAGTGATAACATACAATGCTTGATTCACAAGCTGGAAGTACCTTTATTCACATTGCACTGTTGCAAGGACACAATTTCGATGCGCATGATATTTTTTTCTTTATTAATTATTTTAAATAAAAATAGCAATTTATTTTAATAATTAATGCCGCAAATCACAGTCATTTAAGGTGAAAATCTTTAAAATGAGGAATGATGTGCAATCGTTTTAGTTTATTTGTATTTATATTATCATTTGTATTATATTTGTATATTTGTATATATATTTGTATTATCATTATTTTTACAATTATTATAGAATTTGTTTTGTAATTTTATGTTGTAAAATACATAATATACTTGAATCCTTATAAACATTTTGCACTTATTAATATTACTCTTTATACTCTTTAGAAAGTCCATCACTTTAATTTTATATTAAAGTGATGGACTTTTCTACTCACCAAAAGAGCTTCTTATTATGCACTCGTTGAGTGCGTGTTTGCTACCTCTGTATCGCAGTCGCTGATGTGAAGCGACATTATTGCATGATGGGAAAGATTTGCTCTTCAAATCCCTTTCAGGATATGAGGAACAATTATAGAGGCTCGTGAAAGTGAGATGAGGTGTTTCTTTGTGCTGATTGGAGATGCCTTTAGCATCACTTAACTACTAGAGACGATGACCTTTGGTTACAGTAGTCTGGCAATATTCCACTCTCGTCTAGAATATGAAAAACATTTATAAGATATGTTCACCTGAAGAGTTGTATATGGAAAGTGATGATTTTTTGTACCGGAAACTCGGGTTATGCATCACACAAAATCAGATATAATCTAGCAGAGAAGTGTGGTCAATTACATTAGATTATATCTGTACCAGAAGGAACAGAGAATTTGGCCAGTCGAAATGCAGAGATTAATCGTGCTGTTCAAATATTTGACCGGATTAATTTAGGAAACAAATGAATTTCTGTTGATATATAGGCGCTATCATTTTTTTGAAAGTCGAAGAGATATATCGGCTAGTGAAATTAAAGATCCAGCAATATAAATCCGTAAGTTACTTTCTTTTAATAGCGATCGGTTGGATTTCGATCATCACATAAGTGTTTAACGAAAAAATAAATGAACACATTTCATGTTTTAAAATTATGCTTCATATGAAAAAAAAAGCATGCTATCTTTGTTAACTGAATTATTCTTAAGATTCGTTGTCATCGCTCAGATCAAGGATGTAGGCCTATTATACCCTGTTACAACCTCCATAGCTAACATAAACTCAGTCCTGCCTGATCTCTGGCAAGAAAGAGTTTGCATTCTCAAACCACGATCAGGTTTTTCTCAACTCGGACTGACTGGCACCTCTGATCTTTCCTGGGACAACCACATTTCAACTATAGCTACCTCCGCTGAAAAACTTGGTGTACTTTTTCGCAAAAGACACTACTTCACACCTCCACAGCTGCTAACTCAGGAGTGGCCAACCTATGGCGCATGCGCCAAAAGTGGCGCATTGCATGATTAGAAGTGGCGCACTGAACCCCAGAGAAAAAATGTAAAAACTTTTGTATACGATTTATATATATATATAAACACACAATTAACCTACCACTGAATTCTAGAGTGTGTACTTATTATACTTGTTTGATTTTGAAGCAACAGGCACCGGCAAATGCTGACATGCGTCACTAGTTACTCAATCAGTTTACAGCTGACTCTCGTGTCATAACGTTCGATGAATTTCTGATTCGATGTGAGTGAACAGTTCTGTGTTTTCGAACTTATATGTTTTTATTAACAGTTCTTTAAGTTTAAGATAAGATTTCTGTTTTCATGAAGGCTTAATATAGTTCTGTAAATTTTAAAATACATTTTTTCATTTTGAACGCGTATGTCAAGTTCTTGCCTGCTCCCCTAATTTGCTGATTACTGAAACCTGCAGTTAATCGGTGTATTTGTATGTGTGGGTTTTTATGTTTTTTTATACAATATCTTTCCTTTTTATTTACGTATCGTAGGATTATTCCTAAAATGTAATTGATCATCAGCAAAGTTTTCGTAATGAGGATGTTTGGGTTGTGTGTGTGTGATTGTCAGCTGATCGACTGTTTTATGGCGGGAAGCGATCTCGTATTTCATTGGACATAATATATTACGAGAGAGAGAGAGAGAGAGACGAAAACTCTCTATGAAAAAAAAATATATATATATGATTTTTAAACTTATAGAACTGTATTAGGCCTTCATGAAAAACAGGAATCTCATCTTAAACTTGTAGAACTGTTTTTGAATATTCATAATGTTTAAAACGATAAAATAATAAATAAGTTATTTAATAATAAGCTTTACGTTTTGAAATAATTTTTTTTTACAGTCAGTTACCCATTACTTTGCAAAAGAAAATAAGCAGAAGAAAAGCAGAAGATGATATCAAGCGCCAGTTTAATGAACTGTGAGTAAATGATTTCTTATTTATTGCGGGTCCTTCTGGAAAACCGTTGTGCTTTGTTTGTGAAAGCACTCTCTCTCAGATAATATAAGACATGATCTTAACAAACACTATAGAAAACATCAAGATGAATTAGAAGATAAACTGAAGTTAGTTCCTGGGTCTGAGTTGCGGAAAGAATATGTGTGGTTAAGAAAAAGGAAGAAATAAAAAAGAGACAAAATATATTTGTGAAACTAAGTTGTGAAAGTGTGGCAATGCTGGAGGCGTCTTATGAAATTGCCTTCGTGTTGGCTAAAAAACACAAGCCTTTCTCTGATGGAGAGGAAGTTGTTAAGCCCTGTCTCGAAAAATTTGCAAAATGTTTTGGTGATAAGAATGTTGAAAGAAAAGTAAACCAAATTGCTCTGTCCAAGCAAAGAATTACAAGACGCATCGAAGAACTTTCCCATGATATTACTGAGCAATTGAAACACCATGTTCATGCTTGTTCTTTCTTGTCTTTACCCTTGGACGAATCCGCTGACATACCTGATGTAGCCCAATTAAGCATTTTTATAATATGCATTGATGGTAATTTTAACTTCTTTGAAGAACTTATCGGTATTGAGTCACTTCATGGAAAAACCAGAGGGTCAGACATATTTGACAAAGTAAAGTCATGTCTAAAAAATCAACAACTAGATTCTAGTAAGCTCATCAGTGTTTGCACTGATGGAGCACCGTCAATGGTAGGTAGAATTTCTGGGACTGTAACTTTACTTAAAGATTTTTAGGTCGTTCTCTACTAAAGTATCACTGTATTATACATGAAGAATTTCTGTGTGGAAACACTCTAAATTTGAAGCATGTTATGATACCAGTTGTAAAGTGTGTGAATAAAATTACAGCAAGAGGGTTAAACAGAAGAGAATTCAGAGAATACTGCTAGATATGGAATATGGTGATCTCATCCTTCATTGTGAGGTGTGCTGGCTTTCTAAAGGACAAGCTCTCAGTAGATTTTAGAAGCTGAAAGAAAGTGTTCGTAATTTTCTGGAAGAGAAGGATGAGCTGCATGAGGAAAAAGCCTGTTGATGAGAAATGGCTATTTGATTTAGTATTTTTAGTTGCTCCCTCAATGATCTAAATTTGAAACTGCAGGGCAAGAACAAATTGTTTCCTAGCTTAGTAAATGACATCAATGCATTCAAAATGAAATTAAAACTCTTCATCTCCCAGTTAGAAAACGGGGATTTGAGTCTTCCGCATTTAAAAGAACATAGTGAATCTGTTGAAGATAATGGCAACTTTACAGAATATACTGACAAACTCAGATTATTGCAAGAGTCCTTTAACAGTCGTGTTTGCGATTTTGCCGAAGAAGAAGACTGCATACTTGCATTTATAAATCGCTTTTCACTTACTGAACAAAAAATCTTGACGATGCCTAGTAACATACAAATGGAACTTATTGATCTGAAAACCAATTCTTTATTGAAAATTAAATTTAACGAACTTCCACCACTCCCAGATGCTTCTGATATAATTAATTTCTGGCGATTGTTGCCCTGTGAACATTTTCCAGAACCGAGAAAATTTGCTCAGAGTTATATCTGTCGTTTTGGAACTACATACAGATGTGAACAAGCATTTTTATCAGTGAAAATGATTAAGGTCGCTACTGACTGATTAAAATTATTTGAAAAACTGCTTGATGCTTTCTGTAACTGATTTAACTCCAAACATTACAAGCTTAGCAAAAGCAAACTAATTTCAAAAGTCTCAATAAAATAATTAATGTTTATCTTGTCTTTATATGAAATCCTTTTATTTAAAACTGCTAAAAGTGTCTATATTACCATATATATAATAAATCATTTTATGCATAACTGTTAAATATATCCATATTACCATATTTTAAAAGGGCTAAAGAGTGGTATAAGTTTGTATGGCGCATCTTAACTAAAAAATGAAAAAATTGACGTATGAACTATAAAAGGTTGGCCACCTCTGTGCTAACTCTATCCAAATCCCAAATCCGCATAACCATGGAATATTGCTCCCATATTTGGGGTGGTGTACCAAATTCCTCTCTAAGATTGCTCGATTCTATCCAGAAGAGGACAATATGGTTAATTAATGATCCCTCTCTTACAGATGTTTAGTTTCTGCCCTGTGCCTTTTCTACTTCCACTCTCCTCCAAAATCATTAAAACAACAGCCACTGCTAACCAACACCCTTTAACATTTCATCTTGAAATTAACCGAACCAACTTCACTGCTTCCTCTTTCATTCCATCTACTTCTGCCCTTTGTAAATCATCCCCTACTTTACCTTCCCCAAAGAATACAACCCTCAACTGTTCAAGCAAAATGTGAACAGAACACACGGTTTGTTCTGTTCACATATGAAAGGTCTTGTGACCTTTCATATGTAGATCCTCAGTTATATATATATATATATATATATATATATCACTTATCAGCCAAATAACTACTTACAGAAGAAACAGAAATTAAAAATGAACTCCTTTTTCTTAAAAAAACTTTCATTAACAATGGTTTCTCTCCAAAGAAAATTGACAAATTTCTTTCCCCCAGGCACTCAACTACTTCTGAAGATCCCTCTTCCCCAAGAGCCTTCATCTCCTTGCCTTACATCAGCTCTCTCTCACCAAAACTGGCCAAGATTCTCAAGAAATTTAACTTCAAAACTTGCTTCACTACGCTTCCAAAACTTCGTTCATTACTTAGCAAACATAAACAGAAACATCTTCCTACTCAGTTTCCAGGAGTGTACAAGATTTTGTGTGATTGTGGAAAGCCATACTATGGGCAGACTGCCAAATCCATCCTTCTATGTTTGGATGAACACCATAGAGATATCTCCTATAACAGGACTAGAGCTAGCGCTCTCTCTAGCCACGTTCTCTTTTCAGCTAACTCAGACGAAGGCCGCCAAGACATTGTAAACTGGACTCAAACTTCTAACATCCATGTGTGCTACGATGAACTCGAAAGAAAGATTGTCGAATCCAGGGAAATTTCTCTGGATTCCTCTCATATCAACAACAGCTTGAGTTACAATCTCTCTGATGCACACGTTGCTTCTGTTCAGTACTGGCGCACTCGCGATAGCGCGTAGTATACGTTTGTTTGGAACTCATGCTCGCATTTATTTTTCAAACACGTTACTGTCTTTTTATACTTGTTCTGTTATTACAATTTTAAGTCTCTGTAATTTTTTATATATTTCTTTGATTGTGATACCTGAGGATGTTGATCTATTCAACGAAACCAGTAAACTAGTAGTTTACTAGTATATATATATATATATATATAACTGAGGATCAAACTGAGGTCTGGAAAGTTCTGATAAACATCTAGAACAAAAATGATACAACTAAAGCAACTGATATAACCAGAGATTTAATCCCCGATGTTTCATCAAATTGTAATAATTTGTTTAGGAATATATAAGAAGACAAAAATTAATTAATTTTTGTTGTAGGTGTTTATAAGATCTTTCCAGATCCCCTTCGTGTATATATACGAATGAAGAATATATATATATATATATATATATATATATATATATATATATATATATTCTTCATTTAGGGGGGCTCCGCTCCCCTGGCGTCTAACCCCCCGAGTTCCGGGCTGGTAAGCCGGTAAGACAAAAAATGTGACGTAAAAACAAATTTCAAATTTCGGCTTATCTTTTTATATATAGAGAGTAGATATATATCACTAGCACACAATACGAGGTATACATACGATAGTGTGCTCGTGAGAATTCTATTGAAGAGCCAAAGCCTTCTTATTTTTTTCGTTGTCCGTCTAATGTTCACTCTCTTCGAGAATGCGAGTTTCAAGAAAGTGTATGTTGCATATTATATTATATTATGTTGCAGATTGAACGAGCTGTTTTTTTAATAGAAAATATGAAAGAATAAACAAAGAAGTGTAAAGAGCGAGGTATCGTTTGTGTGTGTGTGTGTGTGTTCTTTACGAGAAATCGACTATGAAAGAGAGTAGAATTGTAGAAATCAGGGGTGCGCCAGTACTGTCCGGCGCCTGTGTGCAAACCTTTAATTAGCGCCCCTTTAAAAATTCATTTTAAAAAACGTTTTTTTTAAGTATTTCCTCCTCTTTGGCGCCTTTACTATCCTGGCGCCTGTGTGTGTCGCACACATTGCACATATGGCCGGCGCGCCCCTGGTAGAAATGAGGTATAGGCATGCTACACTTTGTCATGGTTACTCCCCGAAATATTTTCTTTTTTTAAAATGAATTCATTGGAATACTATCAGAAAGAAAGAAAACGAATATAAATATTCGAGGAATCAATATTTTGTAGAGGAATATATTTGATATACTAAATGACTAAAGAGATGTCAAATGGTCCAATGGAACATTACATGGCGAATTTATGCTGAAAGGCCAAGGACGACTGCGAATAGAAAGACACATGAAAAAATAATAATAAAATAAAAACTGGAATATTTAGTAAAATCCCCACATCCGTGTTGCGATGACGACCTTTATCCCTACTCTTTTCAAAATTTCCACCCTATATATATGCCAAATGTTTCCAAAAAGTGTTCCAGACGGTCCAAGGAAAGAAAACAGCTTGTTCTGAGTAACTTGAGGGAAATAAACGTCTGCTTTATGCATTACTTACAATGAAGCCAGTACCACTTCCAAAACATCTTGAGCAAGGCAGACTCTGACGTTGAAAGGTTAAGTGTAGAAAATTGGTCACCATTTCCAATTAGATTCGTCTGGTCTCTCGCAAAAGTTGCCAGGTGCGACTTTTGTACAACTCTGCTTCCACCTTTTTATCACCCAAACTGTAATACTGCAAATGTCACCTAAAGACATAGCTGATCTTCTATCACCATAATAACGTATTCTTCTCTGTACTGATGACCAAGTCAAATCATTTCCTTCTTCACTGGCGGAAGGTCACAAGTGATATTGCATCGCATACCACCTGTGACCTTTCGCCAGTGAGAGAGACATCAGAAGAATCTTGAAAAACCTGCATACCCAAAAGGCTGTTGGTCCTGATAGAATGTTACCCGTTTTATTCATTCCTGAACTAAGATCTTTTCTTTATCATGTATACACTATATTACACTTGAATATTTCGTAACTAATAAAAAATATGGTAATGTTAAAAATAAAATTTATGTTGTTTCACAAAGACAAGCCCTTTCTAGCATGTTTCATGATTTATGAGCCGTCCTCGATGATTTATTCACAGTTTTGCTGATAACGGATATATCACTCCTCGTTGATTCTACTGATAAAAAACCTTATAGGACCAAAGCAACCACAGTTTCAAGATCGCCTAATAAAGTGTTCAACACTGATCCCACAGCATCCTATAAGGGGGACGATAAATGCATAGTCACTTTCAATGCCACCAGAATATACTTTTTTCATTATTCACAAAATATTCTTATTTTCTTTCCTTTTATCTTTGTTAATGTTCACTTTTTCCTCTGCGTAATTGTCTAGTGGTCATGGAGAGTCCGCATGTTATGTGTGCAAGTTTGATCTTGTAGTCTGAGTACATGGGACTGATAACGTACCAGAGTTATAAAGCGTTATCTTCTTTGCGTTCCTTAATTCCGTTATCAACGATAATTATATTCACAATCTCAAGAAGGGATTGTGAATATCCAGTTTAAAACCAGAATTTTAAATCACTATAATTAAATTTCTGATCACTAAAATGGATTATTAAAGGTTGAATTTAATTTAGATAAAACAAGTAAATTTAGATTTTCAGTTGTTTAAAAACATGAGACTTGAAATTTACTGTAACAACTCACTTATTACCATGTGTTCACATAGCAATAAGCAGCAATAGTTACATGCATCTTAATGGCTCTCATTAGTTACTGATACTTGTCTATTCAAAAATCTATTGTAATTTTTCACGTTCCTTCTCAAACGTAAGTATTCAGATTTGTTTGGCTTAAATTAGTAATTCATTAAGAGAGAAAAAAAATTAAAAATAAAAACGAAGGAATTTTTACATACCTAACAGATTGACTAGAAATAACTCTTCTACTGTAGACAGTGCATTGTTCTACTTTGTAAGACTTGAATGTCTGTCGCTGTGAATACAATTTGATACTGTATATGACAATAATGAAATTTCGCATCATTGTTTAACTAAAATAGAAATAGTAATCTCAGTATGTGTTGTGAATTGTTAAACTGAATTTTCGTATATTTTACGTACAGCTGTTAAAAAAGAAGAAAACACGATACTGTTAAATGATGCACGCGTTTATTATTATTATTATTATTATTATTATTATTATTATTATTATTATTATTATTATTATTATTATTATTATTATTTATTTATTTATTTATTTATTTATTATTTATTTATTATTATTTATAGACAATTAAGAAAAAAATCGAAGAGTACCTCTGAAAAAATGTTAGGAACCGTGCGAGAAATATAGACGAAATTAACGGTAGCGATAGAAACGCAAGAAACACTCCAACGCGAAAATCAAGAATTGCGGAAAGAAGTAAACACACTCAAGTGTCAAATGGAACACATGCTACAAAAAGAAAGAAAAAAAGAACTTCAAATTGAGGGAATAACGAAAGAAAATACAGAAGACTTAAGCAACATAATGCAACTGATCGGCAGCAAAATTGGAATTCAAATCGCAACCACAGATATCACCTATATCAACCATTCTTACAGCAAGCAAGAAAACAAGGCCGACAACAACGATCCTAACTGATAAGAAACACCCAACACCAATCTATATAACGGAACACTGGACTCCATACTTCAAAAATCTTCTATACCAAGCAAGGAAGACAAAAACAGAGAAAAACTTCAAGTTTGGTAGTTTCTGTGGACATAAAATTCCCAGATGTTTTTGAGAAAGAATGAAAACACTCGAGTATACATAATTACAAGTGAATGCGACTTACATAGCCTACCAATATAAAACACTAACTTTTCACATCCTTAAGAATAAGATTAGAACTATTTAAAAACTATATAATGGAGATCTTAAACATAGGCGAACATATCCAGTCAGACAACATAAACTTCTGGTCTTTGACTCTTTGAAGAAATGGTCAGACAACATTTCCACCAACACCAACTTCACTATCATACACACAAACATAAGAAGTATAAAAAAAACACTGGCTTACATTGATAACGCAGCTCAATTATACCATGATAAACATAGATGCGCTAATACTGACCGAAGTTACAATAAACAACACAGAAATTTACGCACACAACATAAATAATTATCAAACCTACAACTTATGTAGACCAAACAAAAGAGAAGGTGGCATTGTGTTGACATTATCAAAGAAAAATACAATGTGACAGAAAAACAAAATCACTTCGAACATACGGAAACACTAATTTTGGAAATTACAAATAGCCACAATAGTATCAAATACATAATAAACACAATATACACACCCCCAGATAATAATTCACTCAATTTTCTTCATGAGTTAGAAACATGGCTAAGCGGCATCGAACCGCGTACAACACACAGGCTCATCCTAAAAGGAGGCATTAACATAAATACTCTTGACCACGCTTCTTCAACCACTAACACATATCTTGATATACTAAGTCAGTACAACATAAACCCTACCATCATCTCCCCAACAAGAGAAGAAATACTCAATAACTCACTAACACAATCACGCATTGATCATATCAACATACGGGCTCCCATCCATACATATACATCATCAGTAATTAACGTAAAAATTGCCGATCACTACTTTGTCTCAAATTCATTTTATTACGTTTCCTATCCCCCCCCTCCCACCACCACAAAAGTCGACAAAACTCGATCATACTAAAGAGCATTGTCGATAACCAAGTAGAAAATACAGACTGGAATTCCCTACTTAAAATAAACGATCCTGTAACATTCTACGAGAATGTTCAATTAAAGTTCACAGAAATATACAAAAAAAGCAACAAACCATACACAAACGAGGCGACAAACAGACACCAATCCGTGGATAAATGACGACATACTAAATACTATTACAACAAAAATTCGTAGGGCAAAAAGACGCTACTACTTCCAAAAATTCATGGAATATAACGACAACATTAAGCAAACATGTGCTACACTCAACGAATTAATAACCCGAAAAAAGAAAACTTCAGCACAAGATTTTATTGCAAAAAGCTTCGGTCAGGACACAAACCAAGAGGAACTAGCAGACTCATTCAATCATGCTTTCACAAACATCACACAACTCAAAAAAGACAAACTACCAACTATCAACAAAACACTACCGACACAAAATCAACAACAAACGATGTATTTTCCACCCATAACAAAACAGGAACTGAAAGAAGCAATCATACAACTAAAACCAAAGACTACTCCAGGAATAGATAAAATAAGACTCACAGACCTTATAACACACTTTGAACAAATAAATCCAATACTTTTGAAACTCGTGACATAACATTCGACACAGGCATTATTCCACAACTAAAAACTGCAGTAATTACGCCAATAAACAAACATGGCAAAAGAAACGATACTCAGAACTACAGACCAATAGCTACACTACCAGTCATCTCAAAATTCTAGAAAAAAATAACAGACAGCAGACTACAGAACTATTTACAGAAGTACAACATCATCTCACAAAACCAATACGGCTTTCAGAAAACAAAAAGCACTATTACTTTATTAGAAGACATCGCCAACACAATAAAACAAAGCTCTCGACAAAAACAAGTACGCCGTCCTTATACTGCTGGACCTAACCAAAGCATTTGACACACTTGAACATGACATACTACTCGCCAAGCTATACTCAATAGGTATAAGAGGAACACTGCATACATGGTTCAAGAGCTACCTGTCAAAAATAACACAAGTAACAAAAATAGGTACATGTTACAGTCGAAGTATACAAGTAAAACACGGTGTAAGAAGTCTCCATAAGAAGTCAAATATTTCAATACGCAGATGACACTGCACTACTACCAATCCACACAGATATTAACACAGCTCTCTGCAAAGCACAACAAGACCTAAACGAAATCACAACATACTTCCACCAAAACGCAATTCTAATCAATGGCACCAAAACACAGATGTTGATAATACACAACCCAAGAATCATACATCCCGCATCACAATCGATACATTGTCACACATACCACTGCATTAACAACAAAAATACCTACCAATGTTCCGAAATCAAACCTGTAACACACGCAAAATACCTCGGTCTCTACATAGATTCCCACCTTAAATGGACAAAACATAATTGAATACCTACACACCAAACTCCGGATCATCGCAACAAAACTCTTCCAAGTTAAAGACATTATTCCACCCAACATAAAAAAACTCCTATATCAGGGTATCTGCGAATCCCTACTCAGATACCGATAACAGTCTATACAAATACATCAAACAGCCACCTAACAAAATTAGAAACACTACACAGGAAAATCGTGTCAACAGTGATCTGGACACCTTTCATGCAACAACCAATATCCGACAAGCACATGGCGATACACAAAATTCTGAGCATTAAAAACCTGAAACACTACATGACATTAACAAGGAATTATTTCAACATCACCAACCGAAACAACAGAGACACATATCGTATAACACGACCTACAACAACTCTCTACATCCTCACACCCTTCAACAACTCATACGGTTCTTTTGTGAGATCACATCAGATACCCACGCAACTCAACAACCTACCAAGAAAGTTAAAACACGTAGATAACTACAGAACATTAAAAAACGAACTCTGGAAAATATACCAACAAAGTTAAGAAACCATTAACACTAATATACACATTATAAATCACTAGCATCCAATGCCTACACCCATACATAAACAGTAGCAACAACACAAATAGTGAAGGCTAAATCCCACTCTCTTCATAAAAGCTAACCCAAGCTTCGAAGTAGGTGGGATTAACTTGCCTCACTCATCTACAAGTAATCCTTATAAGCAAATGCAGAGATTCGTATGTTTAATCACTCTTTCTCAAAATTTAAAAAAAAAATAAAAAAATAAATAAAATAAAAAATTATACAAAAAATTCTGCATAATCTTCATTGTTAATATTAGAAAAACATGTGTGTAAAAACATAATATAAGGAGACAAAAAAGTATCATTAAAATTTTTAATTGAAATCCAATGTAGGAAATGCAGCACTTAGTGCTGAGCTCTGTAAAATTATAAGGTGCAATGTCACACAAGATGTTTATTATATGTATAAATATTTTAGCAATCTATCAATAAATTATTATTATTATTATTATTATTAATTCTTTATTATTAGAACTTCTCTCTGCAATACATCAAATCGAACCAAACAAAGGCCCAGGAATAGATGGTATTAGACCTAAAGATATAAAGCAACATGCAACTAGTTTAAATCCTATCCTACTAAAACTAATAAATAAAATATTTAAAACAGGACAGATACCAAGTATGCTAAAGACCGCCATAATCACACCCATATACAAACATGGAAAAAGAAATTTAATCAGCAATTACAGACCCATAGCAACATTACCAATTATCAATCAAATTATGGAGCGGATCATACTGAAGAAACTCACACACACTGAGATCTTTCATATTATCCCCAAAACACAATATGGTTTTCAGAAAAATAAGGGAACAACATCTCTCTTGGAAGACTTTACAGACGTAATTAATACCGCCTTAGACAAAAACAAAATTGCCATAGTGGTCTTTATTGATCTAACTAAAGCATTCGATACACTCACACATCAAACCTTGTTAGAAAAGCTGAGGCATGTTGGAATAGACGGGCCTCTTCACAGGTGGTTTACAAACTACCTTCAAAACAGAAAGCATATCACACGTATCGGATCAAACCGAAGCAGAGAGCTATGAGTAACCTGGGGAGTACCACAGGGAGCTGTACTCTCCCCCAACTTTATTCAACATTTACACGCACGATATTAATCAGCTACCACTCAAAGGTAAGATATTCCAATACGCAGACGATACAGCAATAATATCCATCCACAATAACGCAAGCATAGCTCAAACAAATATGCAACATGACATAAATCTGATCATAGACTGGCTCGCGAAAAGAAAGCTCCATACACCTAAACTCAGAAAAGACAAAATTGATGATATTCAGATATCCACTGACGCGACCAGTTGATAACAAATATATAACCATCCAACATCCAATTTCCAACATTAAAAAAACACACAGAACAGCAAAACCACTACAATCACTCAGGTTGAAACAATACGATACCTTGGAATTTACTTCGATGCAGATATGAACTGGAATAGCCACATAAACCATCTACACAAAACTCCGAACAATAACTGGCAAACTCTACAGGTTAAAAGACATAGTTCCCATACGCCTAAAATCACTAATATACAAAGCACTATGCCAAAATATACTAAGATACGCTATAACAACGTATGCTTTCTTTGCACCCTACAAATTAAATAGATTAATGTCGCTACAGTACAAAATGACAAAACTGGTCTTTTGGGAACAAAGAGAAAATAACGACTTTATATATACTGCAATGTCAGAACACAAAATACTGACAGCAAAACATTTATGTCCCTATGCAGCTTTGCTAAAACATTATTTTGATGCCAACTACAGGACAGTCAGAAATACATACCGTATAACAAGACCTCAGACAACTAATTATATCACATATAAATACAATAATCACTACGGAAAGGCCACGCGAAACTTCTACATCCCAGACATGATAAACAAATTACCTTTTGAATACAGAAACCTTACAAACTACAATAGCCTGAAAAGAACTCTAAGGACATACTATGAATAAGAAACACTCACCCAAAATACCATACAAACTTAATGAAACACAATATATTCGTTCAGACTTCCAGTTCAGCGACGCATCAATACATTCCAAGTTATTGTGTGTGTGTGTGTGTGCGTGCGTGCGTGTGCGTGCGTGCGTGCGTGCGAATTTCTCGATCATAGATTTCGTAGCTTCCCAACACAGCAAAAAAAAAAAAAAACAGTAAATAATAACCAACTGGTGTCAACCTCAGATAAGCTTACATATAAGCTTCGAGGATGAAATCAGAGAAATTAGTTCTCATCCAAGATGTATCATATGTAACCAAATGCATGTAATGTACGTATCACATGTAAACAATGTATGTAAACAATGTATGTATACACATATAAACAAATGTATGTAATAACTGTAACAAAAGTATGCAATATAGAGTGATTATGTCCATTGATAGTGTATATATAGAGTTTAAAATTGCAAAGAAACATCTGTAGCAATCATCATTATGAATATTATAATAATATACGTTGTAAAGAGCTATTGTTATTATTATTATTATATAAAAAAACTTTATGTATGAGAAAGTATTTGTTATGCATAATTGTGTTCCTATAATGTATGTAATTTATCTGAAAAATAAGAAAAATATTAAAATTTTTTTTTTAAAATTATTATTTTATTTCGATACATTACATTATTTCGATGATACATACCGAATAATAAGACCTCAGACAACTAATTATATCACATATGAATACAATAATCACTACGGAAAGGCCACGCGAAACCTATATCCCAGACATGATAAACAAATTACCTTTTGAATACAGAAACCTTACAAACTACAATAGCCTGAAAAGAACTCTAAGGACATACTATGAACAAGAAACACGCACCCAAAATACCATACAAACTTAATGAAACACAATAACCAGGCTTCCGGTTCAGCGACGTATCGATACATTCCAAATTATCGTGCGTGTGTGTGTGTGTGTGTGTGTGTGTGTGTGTGTGTGTGTGTGTGTGTGTGTGTGTGTGTGTGTGTGTGTGTGTGTGTGTGTGTGTGTGTGTGTGTGTGTGTGTGTGAATTTCTTAATTAACGCCTGCAGTGGAAATCAATCCTATTAAACATAGGTTTGATTTCGTAACTTCCCAACACAGCAAACAAACCAATAAATAATAACTAACTGGCGTCATCCTGAGATAAGTTTACAAATAAGCTTCGAGGATGAAAGCTGAGAATTACATTGAGATGTAATTTCTCCAAGATTAAAAAAATAATAATAAAAATAAATACAAACCCATATATCATATTTCACTGCTTTAGTTACAGCGCTTAAATATACTAAAAAAAAAAAATTCAAAATTGTAAATATATATATAACTCATCGTTAAATGAATAAGTGCTGTGTTATTATTATTATTATTATTATTATGATTATGATTATGATTATTATTATTACATTATACGGGAAAAAAAAGGAAAGAAAGAAAAAAAATCTGTACGAATATCATTGTTACAAAAAAATTAAAAACAATAAACAGAATTAAACCTGTTGTAAATAGGTAATCTTATGCTGTAAATATGTAATCACAATATTAATCATAATTTAAATTTAAAAAAATCGAATTTTTTTAAAAGAAACGTAATCAAGTATGTATCATATGTAATGAAATGCATGTAATGTATGTATCATATGTAATAAAAATATTAAAAAAATTATTATTATTATTATTATTATTATTATTATTCACATGTTTATATAATGTTTCTTCAAACTGAGCATTGGATTATTCTAAATTAGCATTTGTGAATAATACACTTATATATAATTGGATTAAACACTCCACTTATACGAGCATATATAACATGCTTATATAATGCATATACGCGAACTTATATAAGCATATATAACATGCTTATATAATGCATATACGCGAACTTATATAAGCATATATAACATGCTTATATAATGCATATTCACCCCTACATGTAAATTTCAATGTAAGACATTTCACATTTTCGTACAGACCTGATCTTTCTATGACATGGAAAATGCAGTCAGTAAGATTATTGGTAATGATGCAACATGAATTTTTCCCCGTATTAAGTTCTCATTTCAAAGGGTAAAATGCATAATATTCCCTTATACTTGAACTATAGTTCAGACCTCAGATCCTTCCTATGGCCATCATTCTCAATTTCAGTGAGTCTGGGCTTCTCGCACATCCGGATGGTGCGATGTGAACATAACCCAAAGATGAGTCTGATTTTGTCATCTTAGTTTTCTTCTTCGATTCTTGAACTACCAGAGCAAACCAGTTTCAATCACACCAAAGAACAAATAATTTCACTTATCCTTTGGACTTTTGTAAGAAACGGATCAGGGATACTTTAATAGATAGTACAACCACTGAATTGTTGTGTCAAAATTTGTGCCCGTTGGTTCAGTCGATCCCAAAGTCAGCCGTCAAATCATTGTTCCATACCTTCACTTTATTTCCTCCAAACTCATGTCGCAAGCGATCAAAAATCAGCTTTTTATGATGCCCGGAAGGCCATCAATCTCAGTCATGCTGGTCTATGAGGCTCCTTTATCTACGAATGAATGGTTTGGAGAAATACATATGGTAACTGTCAACATTTCCCTTCAGTATTTAATAAGTATGGGCATAGAAAAAACTTACCATGCTACCATATTATTTTATGTATTCCATCCTTCGCAAGTGGGTTGTAATGGCAGTAAACTGCATTTGTTGAACTGTGTAATGTTCAAACACTCCAGTGATCAAGATAGCCATAGCCAATGTCCTAAGAAATGACCTTTTTAATACTCCCCAGGAAAATGTCATTTCGAGAATTTCTCGAAAATATCTCAATTAGTTCTCTTTCCTTTGATAACACGCTGAAATCTCGACAAAACCAATCCTATTTTTGTGGTCTGAATTAACCTCTTGTATTTATTAGAAAAACACATCGCATCCATAACTAGAACCTTCAGCTTCCATAAAAACTTAAAAATACTTTTCTCAAAAAAAAAAAAACACCTGTTCCTCTTGTGTAGCAATAGTGACCTGACCTCTGAGATGGTACCCCTTCCACTGTCTCACAGACTCAGTCCAATCAGGTTCTCATAAATGTTCTACTCCTGCGTTATACTTCTAAAGTATTTTCATGGGCAGTACTCGATTAAAATGACCAAGATCATTTCTACACTTTCGAAACATGTAAAATACATGCAGTAATTAGCGAACATTCCCACACCATTCAGCCGATTAAACCACTATTTATCTACTTTTCCATTCCATCTACTTCCATTCTTTGTCGAGGAGGTAGAAGAGCACTCCTAATGTGATCTTTCTCAAGAGCTATGAACCTCAGCTGTTGAAGAAACACATCAACATGTTCCTTCTTTTTCGTTAACAATTTATACTCACTGCACTGCAATGATGTGCCATAGGTTTTTTCAACGTCTTTGTGTTTATGTGCGTGTTCGCGCGGGTGAAATATACATAGCGTATATACGAAATATTTCTCTTCTACGTCAACGCCACTCAGCTTCACGGAAGGTGGTTTCATCAAATTCTGCATAAAGTTCCTGTAAACCTGACTGGCAAATCAAACAGTCTTATTAATTAATATATGTCCCAAGATTCCTGTCAATAAGCTGAGGGAAAATTTCTGCTAATGTATTGACTGGATAACTGGTGGATTTTGTTTGGCCAACATACAGTATGAATGTTTTAGTAATTGAAAACATCATCTGAATTGAACGTGCCTCGTCTGTGAGAACCACTCAAGAGAGAAAAAAGAAATTATTAATTCCGCGAACTCTGTAGTAGAAATCACAGATAGAATACCAAGCATTGATGATGATGATCGTCTGTTAAAAGTGCTTAACTAAGATGGAAATGGCAGGAAAAAGTTGATTTTCATTTTTGGATACATAATTTTCTACTGAAGCGGCCGGTGTGCTATGCGTGGATTCAATGCTACCGCAGGGTATGTTTTCCTCAGTTTCAGAAAGCCTATCAATTGTGAAGGTAGACCATGACAAACGAATAAAAAAAAAAAAAAAACGTGCGATTTGTTTGTAATTATGTTCAAAGCAAATGCGATTCTGATGCTAGCGAATTATGTATTAATTTATGCACTTTCTTCTATCCATTTTGGCTGTTTAAGAGACAAAAATACACTGACCTAATAGCCTTAGCTGTTTCCACAGTAATTTAAATAACCCAACTCACGCATCAATAGTGACCTTAGGCCTTAGAACTTAAATGCCTTTTTATTTGTAATTATTGATGCTATGTAGTAAAAGGCAATCTATAAAAGATAATGGTTAGAGGCTAGAGAATATATTTTTTTTTAACCTCCAGTTCATAAGTTAGTGGGGGCTTTCGTGGGCACGTAAGAGGTTTTCTCTCCCTGAAACTCGTTTTTTTTAAAATCCTGTCAGTATGAAAAAAATCGATCATAGACCTACTGTTGTTTTACACAGTCTTGAATTAGTTAACGAGACAGAGGTAGTTTTCTTGAGCCTTTTTTTTTCGCTAGAAAGTTCGGTAATTAATCATCAGATCCAACCTTTGTAATGACTGTCGTGAAAGCTGGTTGACTAACAGTTTCGAAACGTTATGACCAAAATATTACTACGTACTTCCTGCGAAGATAGTAGAGGATGGTTTACTTTATTTATTATCCAAAAAAAAAAAAAAAAACCCCAACCACATTAGCTAAAGATATTTCAAATTATGAGAAGAGGCTTATAAAAGTATCAGATTAGTATTTAGACTAGTACTGAGTAGTTTTATGACTATGAAATACTGGTTAAGAAATGAGAAGTCATACAGCATTTACTAGTCAGGATTAAGAAAAATGTGCGCATGTATAGGATATACTTCATAGAGAACTGACGAATCGCAGACAGAGTAAATATACTTTCGTTATTCTCGGCCGTTAATAAGATCCACTTTTTTCTTCATGCGTTTAGCTTCCTCAAAAGTACAATTCCAGCACGAGCACATAACGCAGTCCTATTCTTTAATTCTTCTGTGTATTCTTTACGTCATGAACCGACGTTTTCTACTGACGGTAGCGGTGATGACTTTTGTTGCACTGAACACACCCGAAGCGACTCCGAACCAGTTGGGAAAGTGCCTTCAAAAGATACGATCTTTCACAAGGCATCTTCTCAACTTGACTTCGTACACCTTCACGTGGACAAATAGTGGCTTCGCTAAAGGCAATTTCTGTGTCATTTTAAATGAAAGCATTGTGAACTGCACGAGTCGCAAAACTCCGCCGCAGTGTGCATGCGCAGGAAAAGGTCAGTTACGTGTGTCAGAAACCGTTTACGCAACCAATAACAAAACCAAAGAAGTGTTCTGGAAATGTAATGGAATCCACACGTTAAAACAAGAGTATTTTAATAGCAGCACGTCCAAAGTTGACGATCCTCCAAGTTTGTTGTGTAGTGGAATCGGTAAAGGACGAAGAACGCAGGAAAAATGGTCAGACTCGCCTACAGATGAGTGTAGAAGTATACGAAATTATACCATTATCAAAGCTCGCTGTGAAAACAACGTGGAATATTTAGAAGAGTTTCGTATCTTTTCGAGAACGTGTGAGATTTTGGACAAAACTCACATGACACCAAATGAGTGGGAAAATATCGCAAAATTGATGCGATGAGTAATTTGCTCTTATTTGAATGGGTTTCTTTTTTACTCTATTTAGTCATTTACTTTGTTTTGATGAAATAACATATAGAAAAGTATTTTGTTATGGAAAATTAGAAGTGTGGTGATGATATCATAATATGCCATTGTTGGCTTACTTGTAAAGCATAAAGACAATATGTATGGCTACTGATTATTATGAAATAAAGTTTAGCTTTAAACTCTCTTATTGTAATATCATGCATGTAACACTAAATTTGTAATATCCCTCACTCACTGCGGGATACGCACAATACACGTTATTTATGGATACTGGTGATGGTAATTACCACATGTGATGTTAATCCGGTCAACACAATCGCTGCTTCATTTTGTGTTTGAAGTAATGGTATCAGTTATGTTATAGATAGATTTTGCATAAATGTAAATTGAACTATAAAGGCTGTTTTTGAATGTCATTCATGATTTAGGATTTATTATTATTATTTTGCAAACATTACAAAAACTTCGGATGAAGTTTAAAAGAAACAACTTGACATATACAATATACAATTATAGATACTAGAAAATTTAAATTTAGCGAAACACTCACTACAAATCAAATGACTGTATCTATGAGGGCTTAGGTAACATGGTATATTCTTAGTCATAATATATTAGAATCATAATTGGATTTAATATATAAGTTACAGTGGTCTCTTATACTATACGTTTAAAATACATCAACATTATTGAGAGACTACCTGAGTACCATAAGGTAGTCTCTCAATCTTTTTATGAAAGCATAGTCTGAGGTTATTGATTTTATTTAATTTGTCAGTTTATTGTAGCTGCTTGTTGCTAGGTATTCAAAGGATTTATGAAAGCATTTCTTTGTTTGCCTTAGAAACTGCCAGCAAATTCCTGTCACGGTTTAAACCACAGTCTACATTATATGCAAAAACATTTACAATGTTATTTCTTACATATAATATACAAGAATGAAGCTTTTCTTTAATGGTAAAATATTATGAAAGACAAACAAGTCATTGGTTATATTTATAAATTTATTAACATAATATATCCTGTTTATTACGAACCTCAACCTCCTTGTTAAAAATGAGATGTAGAAGTTCCATTTCAGGCTGCTGTCGATATGGAGTCACAAATACTTGACTAATTTTGCTTCCTGGCTAAGCTTCAGTTACAATTTTGGATGCCGCTATATTTCGTTTCATGCAGGTTCATATTCTGGTCTCACAGCCAGTTACAATCGCGATCACTTAAAGAACTCCACAAGAAACGAACTCACATGAAACGAAACAGTGACCATCTTGAACAGCTAGTTTGACTGATTAAGTATCTAGCAGTTAGCACTGTTACTAACTAAGATCTCAAGCAAGGCAAATGCCATCTTACTCCTTAATCAGCAGAATTTTCGATGGACGGCAAGGAGTTTCATTAGCAGGGAGCAATGAAGATTGTTATTTTTATTGCACAGAATATTAAATAAGAATAATATTAAATTGGACATTCGACTTCCTAACTTTGTTCAAAGTTAGTTGGAAGTTTGCTTTAATTATTTGTTGTGTTTGTTTTAATAAGCGCCTCTCCAGCACACTTTGAAGAACGACGGCATATTGCTTCGAAGTTCGATTCTCGTCGTTACGAGAGGAATCTTTATATAGGCTTTTTTAATTTTAAGGTGAGTTCGCCGATCTCATACGGAGGTAGCAGGGGTTTTTATCTCCCGGAAACATGGGAGAAAAAATTCTGCTACTGAAAAAAAAACCTCTAATGTTTACAGACAAAAAATACTGTTGGTGGTGATGGGCGGTAGATGGCAGCTCTGTGTAGTAGGAGAATTAAGTAGTATGGTTGACAGTAGATGCTTATAGTGGAGTTGGAGTAGAGCGCCCTCCCGCGATGAGCCCTTGGACTCATGTAATAATAATATGAAAGCCTTTGAAATTTAGACAACATAAGAAACATAGTAGAATGTGAGAAAAAAAGATGTAGCTGAAAGGAGATTACGATGCATTTGAAAGGAGATTACGATGCATTTGAAAGGAGATGTAAATGTTATAAGAAATGAAACAGCGCTTGATTTGATCAATAGTTCCAATGTCTTTCTTTCTTATCTTTTTTTTTTTTTTAGATGAAGAAGTCTAAAGAATTTCTTTCGCTCACCTTTTGGAATTTATGAATCCATGGTACTCGTACATTCTGTAAGAATTATTGTATTTTGCCACTTGTTTAATCGTTAACTTCATATATATATATATTTATTTATATATATATATTTTTTTTTTCTATCATTCTCATCAAAGTTTGAATTTTCTGTAAAGAAAATATAAATTTTTTCATAAATCCTTGGAATATGTAACTAAACTCAAGTAACCTGAATAAACTTCAAGGTTGTTCGCGGATTGCAGTTATGAGTTTTTAAGAAAATCTCTATTTAGTTTTAGGATAGGTGTTTTATAGAAAATAAAACAATGATGCTGTAGTTAAAAAAGTAATAAAATAAATATATTATTTTTATAAATTTATTTACATAACATATTTTTTAATAAAAAATTATAGTATATGTCTTAGAATAATAAAAATCTTATTATGTGTTTCTTCCAGCAGTACTGCTATATTGAGATCCCAATATTAAGATATACGATTTTTATCAAACTCTATTTTTAATAGGCAGAATATGAAAAGATTTATGCTAGAAGATTACTGACAGATTGCATCCGAAGGTAAATATGAAAAAATCACCTACGTAAGGTCACATTTTCGTGTTTTTTATTTTTTTATTATTTTTTTTACTTGAAAAGAAAGATCTCGTAAACCCTGGAGCTACTACACCGGGAAATACCTGTATTAAACTGTAATAAGCCAACATTCTTACTCAATGAGAGAATTACCTCCATTATTTAAATAATTATATTTAATATAGTATTGACACACAGCAGCGTCTTTATGAGACTAATGTTACCAATGAAGTATTTGTTCAATATAATAGTAGCAAGCCTGTTTTGTTTTCATTTTTTCAGTGTACTTTCACATTTTTATTATCTTTTTTTCGACTTTATACAGGTTACTTAACTGATTTTTATTTTTTTTTTCAATATTCTATACGATTTTCTTTATTTTGCTTTTAACGTTGGATTTTTAGTTGGTTTCTCAATTTTAAATCCAGTTAATTGTAATCGTGTTCTAAATTCAACTAAGAGTAGTGTTTGATTAATAATCCAAGGCTACTTTTTTTAGATACTATTTCTATTCAGATGACTGAAATAAAATATATTCATTTTATTTTATATTTCTTCTAGATTACTTTCCTTCTTTGCGCTATCAAGTACCTTACATCTATTGGCTACTACGTCGTTATACTTCTTATCGTTCTTCTGGTATTGGGACATATTTGCATAGTGCAGTCAGTTCCAACAATGCCCTCCCTTATGCCCTTAGGTTTGAAACTCCTAGGATTCGACTACTAAGACTCAAAGACATGCTTTTTCAACTGAAGGTGAGTTAACCGGTTTTATACGAAGGAAGCGTTTTCCTTCAGAAAAAGTTATTTTTTCCCCATCCATCATAGAGGAGCAGTAGCTTTATCTGCTTCAGCAGTATGTCTCAGTAACATTAGCAACGACTGAATGAATTTTATTACGGGGGCTGAATTAGCCTCAATTTTTAACGTATTATTCGCTCATAGATAGGACAATATCTCCAAACTGATTTCTTAAGATTGTTACTTAAAATAACGGATACCCAGATTTCTACTAAAATTATCCTACCCAGTAGCGTAGTAAGTAATTTTTTCCCGTTAATGGAGATCTTGTTACCCTTTCAGAAATTTTTTAGCTTTTTCATTTGAAGGTGAGTGAACCGATCGCATACGGATGTAGCAGGTTTTTTTCTTCCCGGAAACTCGAGTTTTTCATCCGGCCTATAGGCGATTTGCCTATCGCCATGCTGGTGGTGGTGGTGGTAATTTGCAGTAGATGGCGTTGATGTAGTAGGAGGAGAATCGAGTAGTAGTAGTGGAGACGGTTAGATGTGCGTGTGTGTTGGAGTAGAATCCTTAAACTCCTTAGAGTTGCCACGTAATAATAATTCTAAAATATCAATTCCGAGTTCATTTATTTCATTTGTGCAATGAAATTAGTTTTTCAATGTTCCATGTGATACTTCCAATTATCTTCCTCAATGTTAGTTTAAAAACTTAATATCCTTGAATTTCATCGAAAGTATAAGAGGCTTGTCTCGGTAACGATATTTTCTCAGTAGCATTCTTTTACTCACCCATGCTCAGAGGTACTTCAATTATTTTTTCAGCCGATTATCTGGTGCTAGTGGTTACCCCGATATATCTGTCTTCTCTGTGAAACACATTTAAAGAGATATGGTACTTACAGATGGGTAGCTCCTTACAATTCAATCTAGCATTTTTCAGATCTAAAACAGCCAGAATACACGCAGTTTACAGAAAATATACATATACTTCACAGAAATATGCCATCATGAAAACAAATAAATAAAAATCAATCCTTAACCAGTGGTTAATAACTAAGGACTGGCTTAAAGGGGCAAAGCAAGAATGCTTTTCATCTTTCCCATTATATCTGTAGAGGACAGTATAGGGATAGGGATAAGGTGTTATTGAGCGACTAAAGCTCTGATCATGGCAGGAGGGTAACAGCAATAGCCGAGCCTCGGTTAGAACTTCACTGGCTACAGCATTGCCATCCATTACCCTCCAAGGGTTTACCGTCCATTCCATCTCAAACTCCATCTAACCACCTGTCATCCACTTGTTTACATATAATTGTATTACGTTAACTAATAAATGGTGTCCTTAAAATAGTTAAGATATTTCAATATTTTAAAAGGTATTACTAGCATTTTTAATAAATGGCTTGTTTTTATGATGACAGGTTCTATCGTGGATATATTTCCTTTTCTTAATTTTTTTTTAATAAATCAGACAATTAATTAATCTATGAAGAAATTCTTTTTGTTTCAGTATATTCTATGCGATGCGCCATCTATCATTTATTCAATTTGTAATTTATGTTGCTAAATTTGTTGATGGGAAACAATTACATTTGTACTACATTAATTAGTGAGTTCCATTAATGATATTTAAGCTATGCATTAATTCAAACCTCTCGTTGATTTGTTCATGATTGTATTGATTATTTTGACTATTTCTCTGATTACAAAATCCCGAAAAACGGGTGAAAAAATCATAATTAGTGATTTAACATAATGGTGCTGTCGAAGGATCGATTAGATTACGATGTGATCAACAGCCTTTATAAAGAACAGACAATTGAAGAGCGGAAAACCAAAGGGTCAACTTACCAATTTTATTATAGAAAAATATAAGTTTAAATCGTTTAGATTTAAACCTCTCGCGTATTAGTGCTTGGATAGAATAAGGATTATAAATGAATATTATAACTTATTTTATTTTTCAACTGTCAAACCATTGTTTGAGCTATTTCAAACATGTTTAGTAGGTCAACATAAGATTTTATTTTAAAAATTAACGGTAAAAAAATTAAATTTAAAACTTTTAAATTTAAATTTAAAATGGAGTTCTAATATTAATTTTTAATATTAAACTCCACCAATAAGATAAAAAAAATAAGATAGTCATTTTTAGAATTTTTCTATTAATAATCACTTTTTTTTGGTTGTAGGGGTTTCAAACCCTATGTGATGTGATGCACTTTAGGTTTTGAAACTTTTCGTGTCGGAGATTGTTCAAAAAATCTTATTTCAGTTATTTGAATATTATTATTTAAATCAATTTAATACAATTTAAGTCAAGCACATCAATTTTAAATAAATAGTTTTTGTTTTTATTTTTAATATTCAGTTATTTTACGTGCCAATTGTTGCCAGTAGTTTATTTTTTCTCTCGCAATTTTAATGATTTGTTTTTACAAACTCTAAATTGATTTAAAATGATTTGAAAAGAAAAATTGCTTTGTAAACCATCTTCGAAAAAAGAAAAGTCTCATATTGGCAGTGATTTTCAACCTTTTTCTTAATATGGCACACCTAGACTAATTATTAAAATTCTGCAGCATACTAAAAATATATTCTTTTAATTTCTTTTGACGATCTGGCAAAAAATAGGCATAATTTTGATTGATTTACATATATAAGATATTAATAATAGTAATTACTTATCCTTTTTGGGAGCTTCAAGGGAATAAATGCGAAAATTACGACATTATTTCTTTCAATTAATTTGTTTTCACAAATCTCGCGGCACACGGGTTGAAAATCGCTGCATTATTGGTGTCTGATGGAACCATGCAGCATTATTATCATTATTATGGAGATAATAATATAATAACTGTAAAAGTATAACACGAATTAGAGCTCGTGTGATTTCACTACTACTACTACTACTACTACTACTACTACTACTACTACTACTAATAATAATAATAATAATAATCACAAGGATTAACATATTTCATCTACTGAAATATGTTATTTGAGATGTGTTTTATAATCTATACTACTCTTATACGGACAAAACAGAATATAAACATTAATAAATTAAAGACTTAATTCTGTGTTTTAGTCAAGTAGATAATAGTTTGATATCCGACGTTTCACTGACTAATATCTGTTAGCATTTTCAAAGGTACACTGGTAAGCAACAGAAAGTAACAAAAACTAGGAAACTAACCACAATTCTAAAAATTATATAAAATTATCACTGTGCGTGACACAATGATATAATACGGATGTCGCAAGTACAAGGTTTAATTGTTAAGAAATTTATTGTAATTTTCATGAAAGTTCATTTCTTTTTGGTTAAATGATCTGATTAGAGTTTTCCATATATCTGGTAAGATTAGGCCTTGATTCTTATTTAAGTTACCTGTTAAACGGGCGACTGCAGAGGCTTCTTTAAATGTTCTGGAATTGGTATTTCTCTTCTATGTAGGGCATATGGCTCATATCCCATTCGATATTATGGTTGGTAGAGGCAAAGTGGGAAGAAAGGCCTGATATATCCTGTCTGTTGTTCCTTACATAGCCTATGTGTTCCTTCTTTCTTGTTTCAAAACTTCTAGATGTCTGTTCGATGTAATTAATACCGCATGAACAGGGTATGCTATAAACTCCGGAGTATTTGTAGAAAGGATGGCTATCTTTCGGTGATCTTATAAATTTTTGAATGGTCTCAATAGGTATGAAGGTTACTCTGATATTATATGGTTTTAGAAGAAGAGCTAATTTTTTGGATATGGTACTATAATACTATTATATAATACGCGTTTCGCATATTATATCATTGTAACACGCACAGTGATAATTTTATATTATTTTTAGAATTGTCGGTTAGTTTCCTAGTTTTTGTTACTTTCTATTGCTTACCAGTGTATCCTTTGAAAATGCTGACAGATATCAGTCAGTGAAACGTCGGATATTAAACTATTATCTACTTGACTCAAATACAGAATTAAGCCTTTAATTTATTAATACCAGTGGTCAAGAAAAAAGGTCATAATATGAATAGAATCGACGAAATCACAAAACGAAAGGTATGCAATCTTGAAAGTTTAAAATGTAGAAAGGCTAGGTATTTGAACCATTTGACATTCTTAAAAAGGTGTAGCGACAACAACGTTATAGCAAAATTTCTTCGCCAAAAACAACTTTTTTTAAGTCAAAAAGAGCGAATATCATTTACCTCAATACAGCATTTGCTCTACTTAGAAAAAGAATTTGTCATTCGAGATTCATACTCAACCAAATAGACTCTCAATGCTATAAATTATTCACAGACGTTTCTAATATCCTAGATGAAGAAACTTGGCATATTTTGGACAACATAATTCAAAAAAGTTATGCAAAAACTTTCAATCAAAATAAAAAGACACAAATTAAAAACTTGAAAGCACTATATGATAATCACATCAACTCCAAACCTTCCCTACCAGACAACAAGTCATTGTGAACCAATCTAATCACAGCTTAACAAAACCAGAGATTTCTATTCTCAAAAAAGGATTCAATTTTGCCTTGAAACCAAATACTATTCCAAAAATGGACTTTATCTACAACTTAAAGAAAGCCTTCTCATTACTTCCACACACAATAGCCAATGACTTACGATTAAAAAGCAGCGTAATCCTCTACACTCCCTCTAGATATTCTCACACCAACCCTAGCACTATGGAAAGTAAAGTGCTACTGAAATTAAAGAACAACAAAGAAATCATTATACTAAGAGCTGTCAAGGGCAACAACACTGTCATCTTAAATACTAAGGAATATGAAGAAAAGATCAAAAATCTATTATCGACACATCGGTCTATGATGTTCTTAACACAAATCTTACTCACAAAAACCATCTTGATACCAATGAGCTATTACGTGATATGACCAACTAGCCTGTAGACTTAATCAAAAAAACTAAAATCTATGCATCCGTTAACTCCAAGTCTATATGGTGTTCCCAAAATCCATAAAGAAGGTACACCATTACCTCCAATAGTAGATGGTATCCATTCACCTACTTACAGACTATCAAAATATCTAGACAAAATGTTACAAGAACACATTCACAACACGGATTCTTATATCAAGAACTCCCAACATTTCTTGGAAAAATTGAAAAACATCCATATCTCTGAAGATAATATTATGGCTTACCAGTGTATCGTTTGAAAATGCTGACAGACATCAGTCAGTGAAACGTCGGATATTAAACTATTATCTACTTGACTAAAATACAGAATTAAGTCTTTAATTTATTAATACTAGTGGTCAAGAAAAAAGGTCATAATAGAATATAAACATTTTGATTTACAAAGAGAGATAATTTTTAATGTGACTTTCACCCATGAAAGTCACATTAAAAGCTATAGCACATTAACACCCTGTGTAGACGAAGGTTTTATAATTATTTTTATTAATTTATTATTTTATATATTATGTAATCTAAAATACCTTGCTAAAAATTAAAATAAGGAAAGTTTTTAGCTAGTTTTTGTAAATAACAAGCTGGAATAGATTTAGACCAATCACTGATATTCATCTCTCATTTATATTAATTTATATTCCTATTATCATAATTTCAGAGGCAGGATACATCGACCGTGAGATGCGGTGATTAATACCCTTGGAGGGTAATGGATGGCAATGCTGTAGCCAATGAAGTCCTAACTGAGGCTCGGCTATTGCTGTTACCCTCCTGCCACGATCAGAGCTTTAATAGCTCAATAACACCTTATCCCTACACTGTCCTATACAGATAACGGGGAATATGAAAAGCATTCTTGCTTCGCCCTTTAAGTACTTTAAGGATCATAACTTCAGAAATTAGTACGAGATATATTTCGTGCAGCAATCTATTTGAAGTACAGTATAGTAAAGAATTACTACGCCAGTAATTGAAGCGTGTTAGGGAAAGAAATACCATTGTGATACAGTCGATGGAAAGAAATTAGCATGAAATTACAGTATAGTAAAGAATTACTACGCCAGTAATTGAAGCGTGTTAGGGAAAGAAATACCATTGTGATACAGTCGATGGAAAGAAATTAGCATGAGATTGTAATGATTTTTATTTGAATTTAGCTAACCATATATGACATGCAAATGTATGGAAGGATTTATTCAAGTAATCTGTCAAAGGGAGTAAAAACAACAGAATTAATAGATAAAATAAACTATCCTTTCTAACCTTAGTGTCTCGATTTTAATTCAAAATGATCCTAATAGCTTTGTCAGAGGGTATTTTAAAAAGTTTCATGGATTATTTTTAAAATGGATATGTATGAAGCGATTCTCTTAGAAAATAATAAAATATAAGCATATATTGCTAAAGTGAAAACATTCACTTTATAGAAATATAAATTTCATTGTGATATTTATCGAGAGAGCAGTCATTAGTAAATATTTCTGAATCATGTTTGACTGTTATGTTCAGATGAATACAGCTGGAGAACCATGTACAAAACGTACGAATTTCAAGTGTTTTGCGGATCACAAGTTTTGAAACTGACTGAGATTAGTGTTTGGCTACATTTCACAAAACGCCTAAGCACCGGTTAGATGGACCATTCAAATTGGTTAGTTGTTCTAGATTTACGGCAGAAGCAACTCAAGCAGGCAGTGAATTTACTGGCCGGGTTGTGTGTTTTGTGGGATAAAAAACCGGAGTTTCCCTGAGAAAATGACCACTGAGGTATATTACACATGCATATTGCTTAACCCAGATGGACGGATTTTATTCAGATTCGCCATCTGTACTAGAGTTTCTTGAAACATCTTAAGTTTGGTTTCAGTGAGGCAGTTTTGTTTGCAAATGTATTGCCGAAGGATGAGAGACGAAGCAAAATTATTTTGATAAATTTCAATAAATAAGCTGTCAGCAATGGATAAGTTAAAACTAGTTATAGATACAACTACACTGCAGTGACGCCAAATATTTTCGCTTATACCATTACAAAAAGCATTTTTTATAATTCTTTAGGATGGAATAATTTTCGTATTTATTGAAATATATTTAAATTAATTTAATTTCGTATCTGAAACATTTAGATTCATGTTTACATTTCTGTTCAGACTTTCAGCAATCTAACAAACAAACAAAAAATCTGTAAACAAAATAATCTCTAAACACTGCTTCTCTCTCTCTCTCTCTATGTATTTATGTTTCCCATATGAACTCCTAATACTTAATAAATTACAAATCAGCTTCACCATAGAATATTATTTTCACATTTTGGGCGGTGCACCCAAAATCTCCCTAAGAATTCTCGACTGAATCTTAAAAGTACTATCCGCTTGATCGATGACTGCCATTTTACAGAATCCCTCCAATCTCATTCTTATAGGTGCTCTGTTTCTGCATGGCTTTCTAAACTAAACTTAAACTTCATGGGTGCAGCTAAACCAAACTGGCCTTTACCATTCCTCCGATTTTCTTTAATCGTATAAGAACATGAGCAGGGGATGATCAATATCTATCTTCGTTTATAATATAATTGTAAATTGATATCATGCGTTCACTCTTATAATTTTTCAAATTCTCATATTTGTGGAGAAGGTTGTTTCAGACAAGAGAGATAGACGGAATGAAGAAAGAAGAGGAGAAGCTGGTTCGATAAGTTTGAATTAGTGTGGAACTCATTTCAAACATTTTTAGTATTCGGGAATGTCTGCGTTCTGCAGAGGGAGTGTACAGGAGTATCTTGTAGAGCTAATTCACGATATATATCAGAACTATTATCGCGCACGCACACACACACACACACACACACACACACACACACACACACACACACACACACACACACACACACACACACACACACACACACACACACACACACACACACACACACACACACACACACACACACAAAGTAAACTTAAGCTAAGCGGTCGAAGTTTCTAAAATTCATGGTATATAGATCTTATTGTGAGCTTCCCAAGTCTTCTATTTATGTCATAATAATTAAACGACATTGTCCAGATGATTATACTATTCGTTAGTTTTAATTAAGGCCTTTAAAATTAAAGAGAAATGAATAGCGTGTTGAAAGAAGATTCAATAATTCAAATAATAAATTACAATTATTATTTCAGAAACTGTTTCTTGAATTCTGAAGTGGCTAACTTTTACTTGTGTTTTGCCATTACATTCTTATTTATTTACGACACGTTTCTTGCATTTTTAACTATTTTTACCACTAGAAACAATCCGCTTTAAACTGATATAAACCAATTAATTATAATGAGATTCGAAATATGAAATTTCTAATGAATCTAATCTGTCCAATCCGAGCACAGTTATAAGATACAGAAGAAACGATTTAAAAAAATAGAAATCAGAATCGAATAGGCCTTATTTTGAATACATATATTAACAAATTTATTTCGAGCAAAATATGCTGTCGCTTTTGACTAATTAGTCAATTCATACATAAAACAAACCTTTCATATTTTGATTCATTATTTCTTCATAGTACTAAACTCATAAGTTTGCCTAGGAAAGTTTTTATTTTCTCCTGTATTACTCCATAAAACTAAAATAAATCAAACAACAAACAAAAATGGAACGACTGCGTTAGCATTTTTTCCCTAATTCCAGTTAAAGATAAACTAAATGTGATCTGTTCTATAGTATTAAAAATATCAATATCAGTTTAATTAATTACTTATTTATTATTTATTTATTTATTTGTGTTTGCATTTAAAGATCCTATGAGTCATTCCACTTTGAAGTTTAGGAATATATGCTACTGAATCCGCTTTACTGCTGTTCTGATAATTTTATCACATTCAGAGTAGATTTTGGGGCTTTTTTGGATTTTTCGGCTGTTTGTTTCTAATGATAACAATTGAAGTTAGAGAGACATTTTTAGCTTTTGAACTGTCAGGAGAATCATATACTGTATACATATATAACGCGGGAAAAATGTATAAATCATTGACCGAACTATAGTTAGATTTATACGAAGACTATCTATAGCTCCTAACAGGTTTATTTACAAATAGTTTACAGCCCAGCAACATTAATAACAATGAAACACATTTTGAATACATTAAAACAGTCGAATATTCGATATTATTAACAAACATAGTTTTATTATGCAGTTAAATATTAAATAAAATTAAAACACATGCTTCTACAAGGTACCAAAACAAATCTCAGTACTAATCTAAAGATTCAATTTTAAGTTCTTTCTTTTCTTCATTTACCTTATCGAACAATGTTCCATTAACACAAGTCACGCTTCTGTTTTTGAATTCGTATTCATATCCATGTCGTCGAGGCGAACGTTTCATTGTATTTTGCTTCATTTGATATCCAGATGGGCATCGACGTTTTTGTGAGTTTCCAGTTTTCTTTAACTGAGAGAGTTGAGTTCCAGAAAATTGTATTTTATTACAAACCAAAAGATAGGTCCTTAAACGCAATCCACGCTTCTTAAAATAATGTAGTTTGAGGCTACCGTTATCACCACACTTGCACATAGTTGGAGTTTCTTTCTCTGTTAGCTGACTGCTATTTGATGTAGTCATATTTATCTTTCCGGCAGACCCCTTACTTTCCCAGGTACAGTTTACAGAGTCATACTTACCCGAACCAATTGTTTCGTTCATCATCTGAAAAACGGTTTTCAGGCATTCTTTCGCGTTCTTCAATGTTTCTGTTCGGTTCTCCTTCATTTCGCTTTCCAAAAAAGCAATCATTAAACTTAATAAGAAAAAAATAAACTTCATACTTAGTTACTGAATTAACAGACGAGACTCTACAGATGACACCTTTTCTAATACGAGCCTTTTTAACAATGAACTACAGTTTTATCCAAGCCTTTTCACAGAGCTGTAGCCATGAGCATATGAATAAAGAGAGCGGTATTACCCTCTGCTGAGCATCTGTACTAACAATGAATCACAGGAAAAAAAAAGAGATCCGCATTTTAAAAGGGTAGATGAATACTCCCGGAAGTAGTCACGCAATTTTTATGTTTTTTAAAACCAGAATTAACCCCTTTAGCTTTGAATTGTTATGGGCCAACGTATCCATGGCATTTCATGGATACCATGGAAACGAGAGATAAATAATATATATTAATTAATCGATATTTCATTTCTACTTATTCTAGTAGGCTTCTGACTTCCGCTTAGAGGTCACATGCACTATTTGAGTCTAAGTCACAGAATAATTAGAGTTTCAACGAGATAGACTTCATCATTCAACAGGTAAGGTGTTTGCTAATTTTCTTGAAGAAATTTTATAATATAAAATTGGCTTCAAGCTTCCTTTTCTCCTACGAGAACTCCTTAACGAACAAGAAATAGTTATTGATCTAGTAAGTGAAAAATACGAATATGATTTCTTAAAATGGAACTATAACTAATCATGTGATTTTTTTTAGTCGTATGTTGTACACAACACGCATAAATATAATTTTCATTTCCTAATCTTTCTAAAGGTTTAGTTAGCCCATCCCTTCATGAAGTTTATTATTAGTTTCCCCTCTTCGCTTGTTTTCTCTTTCTCTTCACCTTATTTTATTTGCACTATTAATTATGATGCATTAATTATACGATTATGTTTCTTATTTTGTCAAAGAAGCAACTGCAATACTGTTAACGTCAATTAAACTCACCAAGCGTATTAATTATGATCTGCTCAAGTAATTGGCCTCCTCCCGTAATGGGCAATATTAATTATGATCTGAAAAAGGAATAATTTGTAAAATTAAAAAAAAAATAAAATAAAATAAGATATTGCTGGCTAAATTTAGTATCTAAGAGAAAATAAACTTTTGATTTGGGAAAACATTATTATTATTATTATTTGAACTTCAAGACGTAATAATGTTATTTATATTGAGTAACTATTAACTATAACTGTATTAATAACACTAATATATGAATTATACTTTTATATTGACTGCATAAATCATGAAAATTATATTAACTGTAACCTGAACTTAACTACTTCTAAAAAGTGTAGTATTGTTGCTTGAAATTTACAGCATTATGCATGAAATTAATTGATATATAATAAACCGTTAACATTATTATCATTACTTGACATCTCTAAGGAGTTCATACACACATCGCTGCAGGAAACTCCATATTACATAACCCACTCTCTACACTACTCATTCATCCATCTACATATCACATTTTATGTATTTTATGTACCAGAGCAGGTATTGTACACATTTTGTATCTTTAAATGCATTTTGTGTTAGGCAGCTAAAACAGTTTACTTTTATTTAAAAAGATAAAAAAAAAAAAAATCCCGAAATGGGGCTGCCGGGTATTGTTCCCGCTCCTTTTCGCATCCTAAACAAACTTTCTACAACAACTTCTTTTTGAATACTTCTTGGAATGCGTTTATCAGAACATTTATTTCTTTTATATGTAAACTTTGATTTCCATTTTATAACCACTATAGTCATTTTAAGTGTATTTTATCTTTTATTGATCATTGTTTATCTTTTAACTGACGAAGTACTTAGGCGATACGGTAATAAAAAAATTCATTCATTCTTGACACCTAAACTTCTTATTAATTATAATGGATTAAAATATCGTAATGTCAAATATTTTTTCTCATAAGTTACACTATTATAATATTATTTTACATATTAAAGAAATTATTAGCGTTTAATTTAAAAATAATAAATTTAATACTAATATTTAATACATTATCATTGCTGTACTATATACATTTTGAAAATATATTTTGCTAGTTACGAGTGGTAATACTGTATTGTATAATCATATATCGAAATATAGAATAGTATATTGAATACAATGCAGATCCTGCATTCCAAAAGAACTATGAAAAGTTTCATTATATTCGTTCTTTTTTTTTTTTTTTGTATTTATTATTATGTGGTCCTAAGAGGTTGTATATGCATCAATAAGCAACTGTTTCCAGCACCGATACATCAGACACCATTTTTAGTAGGTACATGGAATGCCACAAAACAAAATATCTGATGCGATGTTTATAAAGAATGAATACAGTTTATGAAACAGTTCATAAGAACCAATGTGTTCTGTGATTCGAAGAACGAAGACGTCTGCTCTAATATAATATGCATTTTTTGTTAGATATTTTTTGTTGTAAGCTTCATATTCTAGTAAAATTTTGACAATCACATGTGTAACCTAAGAGAAACAGCTCGTCCAGGTTACGATATAAAGTTACAAAAAGTTACGTAATGCATTATCATTATACACACACATATGTACGTCTATATAGTACACATATTATATATTATTATAATATAATAACATAATAAAATCACAGGAAACATGCTAATATATACAGAGAAAGTTACATAACATTAATTGGGAACAAAATAAAACAAACTAATTAAATAGCATTTAAATGTTTTACGTTTTACATCTGAAACTGGATCTTTTTAATACCAATATGCAAAAACCAATAATTTATACAATTATTTTGAACAGAGCTTCCTCATTTCTGTGTGAAAATAAATATTCTTTCATTGGAGTTTTTGTATTTGTTTGGGTTATTTTTCTTATTGAAACCAACCAAAAACAGATTTTTAAAACTAATTAATATGCATATTTATGTACGTATTCGTTATCGTTTTTCATGAATAGCGGTAGCCCATAAGCGTATAAATATCTAAGAGATTAGTATGCTTAGTGTGATGTATTTATTATAAATTACAGCAGGCCTGCACAACTTGATTGTCTTTGAGGGCCAAACCCAACTTGGACCACCTGACAAAGGGCCAGATCACTTCGGACCCAAAATCTTAGACTAGTCCACTGCAGCTAAACTTAAGTAAATTTGTTAGTAGGTCTACAGTAAAAACTAATTGATATGCATATTTATTTTTAGAGTTACAATTAAAATTATAATCAAAATTATTTCCAAACAGATATAACTGCAAAATTTCTCAATAAAAACCACTTAAACATAAACACAAAGTTTACTAATAATTTCCTTGAGAATATCACACTTATTCTCAGTGAAATATCAGTGTCACATTGCATTTCTTTGTTGCCACTATTTTATGAAAGTTTGATGTCATATTTGAAGTGGCCGTCCTTAATATGGCATCTAAATTGATATCACTTAAAGATGAACACTGTTTGGTTTGGTTCAAATTCATGACCGAAAATGTTTGTTCACAAGTATATGTGCTCCCAAACATACAAAATACCTGGTAGGCAGTATCAAACAAACTTTTAAATTTATCCTGATCCAGAATAGAATAAAACTCTTGCAAAGTACTCTCCCTATGCTTGACCCGATAGTTTTTAGAACACTGGAGATCAATAACTTCCATCTGGAGTTCGACAGGAAGATTTCTTGCTTCGAGAGAAAATGGATCCTCAATCACTTTTATGCAGACTTCCTCTTCATTACTCAATGGCATTCTTTTCTGAAACTCCTCACTTAGAAGTGACATGTGCTTCTTATATTTACCACCCACCATTGAATGATATTCTGATGGAATATTCTGTCGACAAGTTAAGAAATGTGACATATCGCCCTTAGCAAGTTGATTTTCAAACAAACTTAATTTCATTTTGAATGCCTTAACTGACTTATTTTTTTCCTTGAATCTGTAAGTTAAGGTCATTCAAGTGACCTAAAATGTCACACCAGAAAAATAAATCTTGATTCCATTCTTCATCCACTATTTCTGGGAATTTTTCCATATCTTCTTGAGATTCCAAAAATTCAACTAGTTCATTTTTTAGAGCGACAAAGGTTAGGATGTTTCAATTCAAATTGACGTGTCAGATTGTACTCTTAAGGCTGCAGTGATAGATTCCCGGCAAACAATGCACACTATTTTTTCCTTAGACAAAGTAAAAAAATATTTGTTTGTCACTCAGGATTAAATGCTCGATGTTCCAAATCTATTTTACGCTTTTTACTTAAGCTCATTGTGTCAAGATTGATAATATTAATTGCAAAAAACTAATGATGAAAAACTCACAATAATGCAAGTTATGATAACAGTTATGTAATGTATTGCTCCAGCTACAACCAACCACTACACTGTCAAAGCCAGTCAAGGCACAGCCAACTTTTAATACGATTCGTTCTCGTTCGTAGACATCAAGTCGTTATCACGGAGATGTAATTTTGAATTTTCCCGCAGTGACACTAGTGCTAACAAAACCTCGAAGCGATTGTAATAATTTGTTATTAAATACGACAGTGGGAATAACTCCAAATACAATTTATTGTCGAGTTGAAAGAAACAAAATTATGACATTAATCGCATGAACGTAAACATGTAGAGTCTTGGTAAAAAATTAATTCAACGCTAGGAAAAAATCGTCAAATTTCATATTCTCCCGTATGATTAAATAATTCAATCAGGCAGATGGGCCAAAATAAATAGCATTGCGGGCCTCAAGCGGCGTATGTTGTGGGCCTGCATTACAGTATTCTTGTATTTGTTTCTAGTTAAGGATTTGAATTACTTCATTCGGAGTCGAAACTAGAAGTTTCAGCGTATTAAGATAGATTCTTCCTCAACTTAAACTATCATATTGTAGCTTAATAAGTGTGCATACGACAACCAATGGTCTGTTATTTGTACAAAATATTATGAAATTATGAAAACTAACATTAGCAGTATTTTTAGATCTGCACAAAGCTTTTGACACTGTATCACATTAAATTTTAATTTAAAAAAATTAGAAGTAATAGAAATATGAGCTACTGCCCTAAACTGGTTCAAAAATTACTTAAATGCCAGATCACAAATTGTAAAAATAAACAACAGCTATAGAGGCTCCCAACAGTAGATAGTGGTGTACCATAAGGATATGTCTTAGGATCAATTTTATTTAATATTTATATCGATGACTTCTGCAATCTTCAACTAAGCAGTAAAATAAATACTTTACAGTATTTATCTCTACGGACACAGCGGAACAAAATGAAAACCATAGTGAATACTGATCTTTTAAAAGTAACAAATTGGTTCCAGTCAAATAAACTCAGTTTGAATGTATAAAAAACTAAATATCTAAATTTTAATTTGCAAAATACAAGTAAAATGAACTTCACTGCATAATTAATTTTGCATGATTGGAATTGCAGGACAAATTCAAATTGCAACTGCGAGAAAATAGAAAAAAGTCAGTCTAATAACTTATTTGGGATTAAAAATCGATAGTAATTTAATCTGGAAACCACATATCACCGATTTCGTAAATAAAGTAAGGATTATGTTAAACAGACTTTACTACCTAAATAGATTCTTAAATTTAAATATGTTAAAAATATTATATTCTGCATGGATTCAAAGCACACTACAATATGATAGTTTAAGTTCTTTTACAGAACGTAAATGCATCAAAGATACAGTGACTCCATCTGACGATTATTTAGAAACATTGCCGGAGTGCTTTTGACATTTTTGAATTACGAATTTATCTGAGGTATAACTGTGATGATTTAAACTTATGAATAATATTTGAATTTTATTTTATATGCAGCCAGGAGGTATGACATGTGACCTTCTGACTTAAGGTTAAGAAATTAAGCTTGAAAATCTGGAATTCCAGGACCCATTCGCCGAACAACATACTACACTGGCAGCATTACATTACACGATCCCCCTCTGCACTGCACTATCCATCCAGAATCTGAACTCGACCATCTACTACACAATATTCTATGTGTTAATTGTACGTGTATGTTCGTTTTGCGAGCCGAAAAAAACTCCCACTTTCCAAAAAAAAAAAAAAAAACCTTCCATCCTCCATACCATTCACAACCAATGCAACTCACAACATAATACAACCAGAGTATTATGTCTATCAAACTGCGCGTGTTCGTCTGGTTTCGGATGAAAAATCATACAGCAGTATGAGACATGCTGAGTCGCCTTCATCTGAAAAGCCCGTATAAAGATCCTTTGTATTCAAGATGGGATTGGAACCCCCCCCTCCCTTTCGAACCATATCTCACCACATTCGCCACTATTTAAACAGTCTTGAGATATAATTGCAGACCACCTACTTCCTTCTACTTCTACGTCTGTGATTATGCAATAGTGCACAGAGGTGCACGACTGTTTAATCAGGAAACGGGAAAATGAAAACGAGAGACTGAAATTCTCCATTGGAACACTCATGTAGTCTGCAAGTTTATAATTCTTTGGTCACACAAAAGATCAAAACTAAAGTGAATGTATTATACTTAATCCAGCTGCCTCTAATACTGAAAATTTTTGACTTCTACAACTCAAGGAGAAAAATTTCTAATGTACAGGACAATGACATTTCCACAGTAGCCACACACTCCACAATGAGAAGGATGGAGAAGAGGGGGGGGGATATCACTGGGAACAAATGAGAATCACATTGAGTCATCCGTTGTTACCACACAACTAAAGAAAAGCTTCTAATTGATTTCAGAACATTTTATTAATTCAAGATTGTAGAACACTTTCTTAAAGGTAATTTTTACTTCAAGTATTCCAAAACAGTTTATGATCTTAGTTGGTTTCTAAAGAGATCAGAAATAAGTCTAGAACTGGATTAGTCTAGAATTTCATAACGTTTTCTAATTTTCACGCTCATTATTCATCAAGCATTTCCTTTGAATATCGGAGGAAGGTTGTCGAGCTAATGTATCTTTAAGCTGGAAATCATTAATTTCCCGCACTCCCACTTCCATCACAGAACAATTTCCATAACGCAGACTTTCAAGCAAATGAAACTTCTCCAGATGCATTACTTTCATTAATTAAATTGCGTAACTATAAATGATATTTTTTTTTCAGGGAAACAAAATAAAAACCGAATTCTAGCTAAAAATATACAATACCTGGATGTGCCTGGTATCGATGTCGGTATATCTCTCATGCATAGCCAGCGATCTACAATTTGAGCTATGTCCCGATTTCGGAAAGAATATCTTTGTAATGTACTCTGCATCATTTCTGGTAATAAAATGGAGATCTTGAGAAAGAGTGTAGTTTATCAGTGTTTTGCTTTAAATTGCTTTGAGGAAAATAGTGATAAATATTAAATACGAAATTACTAAATATTTATTAACTGGATGAAATAATGATAATAATAATGTGGATAACACTCATATCGTATAAGGTTCTGTGCAGTAAGAAAATTTGTTGTAGAAACTGATAACTGATAATACTATCCAACTACACAGAACAGCACACGATATGGATTTAGTAGAGTAATCAGTAATCGGTGTGTGTGTGTGTGTGTGTGTGTGTGTGTGTGTGTGTGTGTGTGTGTGTGTGTGTGTGTGTTGTGTATTTCTTGCTAAACACATGCGAAACACGCATGTGTTTCGACACATGCGTGTTACAGAATGTGGATCAAATGATGCTGTTGTGAGAAACAAAACAAAACAAAACAGAAAACATTTCTTCCAAGTTTCACGATAGTGCAAAAATACAATGCCGTATTTGTATATTTGCATATTAAAATAAAATGTTGCCGCTAATGTTCATTATATTTGAGTGCACAGTAACAACGTCACTCTGATTTTTTTTTTATCAGAAAGGTATCGGTACTTATTGTATCTTACTAAAAAAAGGGAGTAAAACGTGACCATTTGATATCCAACTAATAGAAATCATTATCCTTCAAGAATGGCCTCAATACTTTGCATTGACTTGACGAAGTTCTCCAAACACTTCATGGGTATCTCGTGCAAGATGGCTGCGATGCATTACTGCACTTTCATCAAATTTATTGGAGACTGGTTCCTGAAACGAATATCTCGTTCCACCACATCCCAAAGTTGCTCAAAAAGATTGGAATGTGGTGACAATCTATTAAAGTCATTCTCGTGTTCCCCAACCCTTCATGGATGATGCAGACAATGTGACATAGCCCGTCATCAGGTTAAAAGTATTCGTCACACACAGTAAATGGTCAACATGACCAGGTATACACGGTTGGCAGCTTAAGACCACCGAAGACAGACACTGGCCAATCAGTTTCCAAGAAAATTAAGGATAAGAAATGCCATCTGTTTTCTTCTGAGGGAAACAATAAAACAGCCCAGATAATTTAACTTCAAATATTTAATACAATACACAGCATGAATGATGAAAGAAATTCTGCGAGTAATAACAATAAATACTTATTTCCCTTTAGAAATAAAAGCACCAAATTGTTAAATATTTAGAATTACATATTATTGTGTCCATGGAAAAAAAAAAATAAATGGAGGCGCCAGGCATCGATCCTGGTACCTCTCGCATGCTAAGCGAGCGCTCTACCAATTGATCTACGCCCCCTTCATTTCGCTTCTTTTTATTAATGAATATAAAAGATTATTTATTTCCAGTATAACAGTAAAAGTATTCCTGTTAATTGAAACTTACAATTTTATTTTTTAGCTTTATATCTTAAATTTTTAATCTTCAGACTTTTTAATATATTTACGCCAGCATGATTACTATTTCCGAACATTCTTCTAATATGATAGGTTTATTTAGTAGCTGTATACATGTGATTCCTGTTCAATTGTCTCAAATTTTATTTCCTTTAAGCTAAATATCTGGGTAAAAATAGGAATGAAGTCAATCTACTCTTGTGTATTATTTTAAGTGAAATCGGCGGCACCAAAACTGATATAACACACGGGAAACTTTCCAAGTCTTCTTTAGCAGTCTATATACTTTATAATAATTTATGATACTTTAAAAGGGGCAACATGGTTTTGTTAAGGGTAGGTCTTGCCTGAGTAATTTGCTTACTTTCTATAATAAAGTAACAGTGGAGTTGGATAAAGGAAATCCTTACTCAGTGATACTGCTTGACTTTGCAAAGGCTTTTGACAGGATTCCACATGGAACTCTGTTACATAAATTAGAGTGAATGGATATGGATCCGAATATGATGATTTGGATTAAAGGATGGCTGGTGGACAGATATCAAAGAGTGGTTTACGGAGGAGCTGAGTCCAGGAAAAGGCAAGTGACTAGTGGAGTACCTCAGGGCTCAGTGCTTGGTCCTCTATTGTTTAATTTGTACATCAATGATATTGGAAACACCTTGAATGGAAATATCCACTTGTTTGCTGATGATGCAAAATTGGGAAGAGCGATTATCATTTCAAATGATGTAAATATTTTACAGGATGACTTAAACAGGCTGACGTATGGACTGAGGTAAATGGTTGTCAGTTCAACGTGGCTAAGTGTAAGGTGATGCACTTCGGGAGGATGACATCGCATGCTGTTTACTATATTAACGGAAGTGAACTGCACGAAGTTGATGAGACAAGAGACTTGGGAGTTATTGTGGACAGAGAACTTAAGTTTAAAGGGCATACTGCAAAGATTGCCAAAACATTACATCAAATTACAGGGTTGTTCAGGAACACACTAACAAGCAGGGATAGAGAAGTTATTGTTCCACTCTGTAAGGCATTAATAAGGCCGCATTTGGACTATTGTGCACAGATCTGGTCTCCAAGATTTCTTGGTGATGCGGAAGTGGTGGAGAGGATTCAGAGGCGGGTTACAAAGTTTGTTGCAGGTCTGTGGGATGTTCCCTATGAGGATAGATTGATGATCTGTGGGCTCCAAAAACTAGCTGATAGATGTAGGAGAGGAGATATGATAGAGGTATTTAAATTGTTAAAGGGATTTTACAGGATTGAGACTGATGATATTTTTAAGACCAGTGCAGGATGTGAGAGAACGAGGGGCCATCCCTGGAGATTGTGTAAGAATGTGGTTAACAAGGGTGTTAGGAGTAGATTTTTTACTTGGAGGGTGTGAATGGGTGGAATGCTTTGCCAGAGGTGGTTGTGAATGCTTCAACTGTGAATGAAGGTATGACAGTTATTGTGTAAATAATGGTTAGTGTGTCAATGTCTGGTCTCCCGCAATAATAATAATAATAATAATAATAATAATAATAATAATAATAATAATAATAATAATAATAATAATATATTTTTGCTTTTTTTTCCTTGAGAACTCAACACTACAGGCCATGGGATACACCGGGGCATAAGGCTGACCACCTTATCCTGTAAACGGAGTGAGGTCCGATGATCAATGGACCCTCGACACCGCAAGGTAAAAAAGAGGGTATAAGGAAGATGAAGATGATGACATAATAATAATAATATATTTTTGCTTTTTTTCCTTGAAACGGTCGATAAAGACATTCACTTGTTGCAAACTGTTGCTTACTAACTCCATGTTGAAAATAAGCATCGTAACATTGCATTTTGATGAAACTCTTGGGAAGTCACAGCCAGCAAGACAGCCAATTACTGCTCTAGCTGCAGGTTCGAATCCCACGGACGGATTCATGCTTGTAAATATCTTTAAGAAGTAAATAAATTTCAACGCTTGGTGTCCAACACTCGACAAACACTTCAACTTTGGTCTTTAAATGGAATTATCTGACACTTAATTCACTCACTATTTTAATGTATTATACATACATTAAAATAGTGATTATCGCGGATGGTATTCAAAGCAAAAAAAAATGAAATCATGAAATCAGAAACCATGAACTGCTGAAATTTCAGGAATAGACACAGCGGATTCTAGGTTAGAGAAATACGTGTTAACAATTTATCATATATATATATATATATATATATATATATATATATATATGTGTGTGTGTGTGTGTGTGTGTGTGTGTGTGTGTGTGTGTGTGTGTGTGCGTGTGTGTGTAGAGTGTACACATATACCTATGTGTATAAACGTATGTATAAGTGCATTGTTTTTCTCGTTAGCGTGTACAAGAAGCGAATACACGGGCCCACAGACAACCACTGCATCTGCACTTTTTAAAAGGGGGGGGGTGATAGGGTGTATTTGTGTCTTTGTATTAGTGTCTGAGTAAATTTCGTTATATTTTGGTTTTGTAATTTCTCCATAATTTTCCATCACGCTATATTAAATGTATGGTTCTTTTTCAACTCTCTGTGAGTCTCTGGGTTTCTCATTCGGAGGGGAAGTTTGTTGATCATGTCAGGTATGATGTAGAAGGAGCGAGTGGCTTTTCCGCAGTAATTATTATACTTATATGTTACGTAGTTTGTTCACTGTGGGATTGTTATCTGATATGTTGTTCTGGAGTAATCTTTTAGCATCTGAGAATTTGACTGTAATGAATATGACCATGTTGCCCATTTGGTGAGAGGTTGCTGAAGAGGTGGCTAAATGTGTGTAATTTTCAATTAAGAAAGGGTACATGTAGAATTACTGGACTGGTAAGTATGACAAGCTTAGGAGATTGCTTGGTTCAGTGCCACGGCATGAAAAACTGCAAGGGCTGGAGGTTGATAGTTCATGGGAAGCGGTAAAGGAGGTATTGGCTGACGGTATACCTAGAGTCCGCATAGTAAATCAAGTAGGGGTTAAATGGATGAATAATACCATTGAGCTTGAGCTGCAAAAACAGAAACAACTGTGGAGGAAATTTAATGAGAAAGGTGACCTGCAGACCCATGAACATTATAAAGCACAGGACAGAAGGGTAACGAGTCTGGTAAGAAAAGCAAAAGTGGATTATGAAAGGAAATTAGTCAAGCAAGCTAAAGAGAATCCCAAACAGGTTTTTCGATATGTTGCAAGTAAAAGAGAAAACGTATATGCAGAATGATTTTAAGGAATTCCGATGGTAGGGAGGTAACTGAATCAGTTGATATAGTGGAATTACTGAGCGAGTACTTTGCAAGAGTATATCATTCAGGTGGTGATATTGCAGGAATTAAGGAACCAATAACTTATATGGGAATTGAGGTGAATGAAATGGAGGTGATTAGTATATTACAAAACCTTAATGTGAATACATCTGTGGAATTGGATGGTATATCAGCTCGGATCTTACGTGAAGCGGCTAAAGAATTGTCAGTGCCCTTGACCATTTTGTTTAATTTGAGCCTCGGGTCTGAGTTAGTCCCGATGGGGTGGAAAGAGGGGAAAATAGTTCCACTGCATAAAGGAAGGTCCAAGACTGCTGTTGCAAATTACAGACCGATCAACATATCAGGAGTCGTTGTCAAGGTTTTGGAGAAAGTAGTCAAGAGAAAAATACAGGAATGGATAGATGAAAATGGGATACTGTATGGGGGACAGCATGGTTTTGTGAAGGGTAAATCATGCCTCAGTAATTTGCTCACATTTTATAACACAGTGACGGCTGAACTGGATAAGGGTAATGGGTATACAGTGATGCTGCTGGACTTTGCTAAGGCCTTTGACCGGATACCATATGGAATTCTAATCAGTAAACTGCAGCATATGAGGACGGATATAGGGTTGTGAGATGGATAAGAAGGTGGTTGATGGAGAGATAACAGAGAGTAGTTTATTCAGGGATAGAGTCCAAAATACAACCTGTGACTAGTGGTGTGCCGCAGGATTCTGTTCTTGGACCACTACTATTTAATTTGTTCATTAACGATATAGGAAAGGATCTGAGAGGAACTGTTCATTTGTTTGCTGGTGATGCAAAGTTGGGTAGAGCAATAATGAATGCACATGATGTCAAAATTTTGCAGAATGATTTGTATAGATTGGAGGACTGGGCTAAGGAGAATGGATGTCAATTTAATGTGGCAAAATGTAAGGTTATGCATTTTGCAGTGAAAAGATTAGCAGCAGTATACCGCATTGGTGGAGCTGCACTGCAGGAGATTGACGAGGCCAGGGATTTGGGAGTGTTGGTGGATAGGGAGTTGAGGTTTAGGAAGCACATTGCAAAAGTGGCTAAATCAGCTCATCAAATCACTTAGTTACTGAAGAATATTTTGACGAGCAGAGACAAGCAAGTTACTGTTCCTCTGTATCGAGCCTTGCCTTGATAAGACCCCATCTTGACTACTGTGCCCAGATCTGGGCGCCTGGGTTTCTTCTTGATGAGGAGGAGGTGGAGAGGATCCAGAGGCGAGTGACCAAGATGATAGCAGGTCTATGGAATGAACCTTATGAGAACAGGCTGAAGATCTGTGGGTTGCAGAAATTGGTTGATAGGCGGAAAAGGGGTGATATGATTGAGACATTCAAATTACTGAAGGGTTTCTATAAGATTAACTCAGAGGGTATTTTTCTGAACAGGACTGGTGTTGGGAGGACTAGGGGACATCCATGGAAACTGGCAAGAGTGTGGTTAGCAAGGGTGTTACAATTAGTTTTTTTTTAACTTGGAGAGTGGTGAATGAGTGGAATAAGTTGCCAAAGTCTGTTGTGGGTGCCATGACTGTGAATGAGTTCAAGGCAAAGTATGATAGATACTGTGTGGATGTTGAATAGTTGTTCTTAATATGATGTTCAGGGCCTCACTCGATGAGTCTAGGGACTCTTTGGAGTTGCCCGTAATAATAATAATAATAATAATAATAATAATAATAATAATAATAATAATAATAATAATAATAATAATAATAATAATAATAATAATAATAAACTGTGTAGTGACGTAAGTGATTTACACTAAATACATGTATTTTGTGTTCTGTTACTGCAGTCCGTAGGAGCGTGGGCTTTTCTCTTTCTTCCCAGAATATCATTTTTACCACTTTATTTTGCTACGATTGTAATCCGTTAAGTCTGTAGTCTATGGAGAATGTGTATGATGTAATTGCATATCTTAAAATGTTTTCACATAATGCTTTATAGAGTAGTATTTTTATGCGTGTCGGAGATAATCGATATAGTTTGCTTGCTATTATCTTGAGTTTGTTGTGTAGACAATTTGTATGGCTTTTGATCGGCATCCAAGTGAAGTCTGAGATATGACTTCACTTGGATCATTATTATTGTTGTTTTCAACAATAATAATGATAATAATAATAATAAATATTTGATTACTCCTGCTTTAGATTATCTTCTGGAGACACACTTGGGTCTAAACGAGGTGTGCGTGTGGGTGGGGTGGGGTAAGAATGTTAATATCCTTTGATATTTTTCCAGTCTTTGAGAACTGAGGTGGAATGCACGAGTTGCAGGTCTAAGTAAGCTAAATTTTGAAAGTCTAAACCCTGAATTAATATTCAGGTTTCACCACAAAGTGGATTTATGCTGAAGTTTGATGACAGCTCCTCTTTTCTTTTAGAGAGTTTGTTGCCCTAGTCTTATTCTCCAACAATATATATTAAACTCGTACTGGAGGAAACTATCCAGAGTTGACCTAATGTAAACAAGAGTTGAGGTGTAATACCCTCACACCACTCAGATCAGAGGAAAGTAAAGTTCATTGCCAGGCGAAATACTTTGTTTATTTGAGATATGAAGAATAAAAAAAAAGCACATATTTGTATTCCAGAGTAAAGTCTCGATTTTCTTTCTCCCTTTTTCCAGCCTTCCAAAAGCTTTCACGGCATTTCATATATGAGTATATGCATAGTCTTATTTTGGACGACACTAGTTATGTTCACTATATTTCCTTACAGAAACTCAACTTCTTCAATCGCTGTTTATTTCAGATTTCCCAATTCCCAGTTACAAACACTTTTCCTTTTTGTCTCAAGAACAGCATTTGTGTATATATTCGTTCTGATTCCCCAAGTCCAAAGCGTGTCCACTTGTAAAAAAAAGACGTTCACGAATTTGCAATCATCAACAATTTTACACAAGTGATCTCTTCGTTGCCAGGATACCTTCAAATGTATTGAGATGTTGTTTTCATTTAGTCTATTCATACCACAACCTTGATTTCTTCTCCTAATAAGAAAATATAAATGCTAGGTTGTGCTCTGAATCACCACCTCCTTTAGATCAGATGACTGAAATTTATTCTTTCAGTTTTATGATCCAAATTTAAATTTCAGTGGGGAATATTCATTCCCTGCTAAACTGTATAACACATCTTGAAGGCTTAGATAATGGAAGAAAATTGAAGACAGAAGAAACGAGCAGAAGCAGTTTGATTTCATCGAAATATCCGCTGCACCTTTTAGGTTAATTAATCTTCGTCTGACATCAATTCACTTTCTTTGAGAAAGACAATTTTTGTTGATTTCATTTTCTTCAAATATTTGCAAATTAATACCAATTCCTCTACTCTACTTTAAATACATTAAAGCAGGTGCAGATACTACTCAACATTCCTTCATAGTTTAACTGCAATGTCGCAGGAACAATGAAGATTAAATCTTGAAATGAATGAAGGGTAAATGTTCATTTACCCTTCATTCATTTCAAGATTTAATCTTCATTTCTTCAAATTCAAAGTTAACAATTTTCTTCCTTCTACCTTTAGCTTTTTGCTCATCCTTGGATACCAGCCTGCTATAAAATAAATAACCCGTTGCCTGTGAGATTAAAATACAAAATGAAAGATTAAATACAGGAGGAGCGGTATATGTCACCAGTAAAAAATTAACTAACTTTTGTTATCTCAGTTGCTAATTATTGCCATATAACTCTGGCTTCTGATTATCATTATAATTACTAAATTAATATAATGCTACAAGGTGTTATAAATATTACTTTTATATTATTTAATCAGTTTCTAGTAATGTAGCATATTTATAATGATAGATATGTCGATTTTATTTTATTTTATTGCTAATTTTGTGAATCAGCAATAATTGTAAAAATTCATCGTATGATTTTGAATTTCATACCTGTTAAAAACCAGGATGTTTTTACAGCTTGCTAGTTATGATATCCACTGCAATTAGAATATCAACGTGAAATAATAAGGCACTTGGAATAAACAACCAAATAGATGGATTCAGCCGAGGAAACCTGTTAGCTTTAGAGGTCATATAGAAATAAAGTCAAACAAACCGCAGAGCGAAACGTCAATTTCCAGGAAATCATACAATGAAAATATTATCCAAAATGTAAATTAAGACAGAAACGGTGTCCCACTCCCACCATGAATGTTATTCAAATATTTCTCATCTGGAGACAGCCATTATCTCGGCAACAAAAGAACACAAGTGGCACTCGCGTATGAAATGAAAAGCAGATTTCATCGCTCTCTCATTTAAAAAAAAAAAAAAAAAAAAAAAACACGCTATGTGAGTGTTTATGTAAAATAGCCAGCCATTCAGCGTCTTGGTTTGCTGCATAACAAGTGGATGTCCTGGCAGCAGCTGAATGTCAAGCATCGTTTATAAAAGGCCTGACCCTTCTCCTTTCACGGTGCATCATTCCTATATCAAGTTTTAGCGATGAAATCGGTCGCTATCTTTGTCGCGTGCATTCTGACTGCACTCGCTTCCGACGAGAACACGAACTCGTCCACTTGGAGATTCTACAACTGCACTGATTCCATCGATGAACTCACCAACCTAACCTTTTATGACGACCTCTCTTTGGCGGGGTTCAGTTACGTCTGGACCCACGACCCCGACTCATTGAACGGGAAACTGTGCAAGCAAGAAAAAGGCACTACCAAGTGTGAAGAATATGAGCTGGGAGATACTTGCAAGGGAACAACCTGTTACTACAATATTACAGTGCTGGAAGATGGAGAACGTTATCAAGAGATGCGGTGGAATGACAGCGGATCGTGGCGATTCTGGAAAGAGAAGACCACGTGCGGAAACATTATCAAGGGAAAAGGCGAGAACTGTGGGAAGTATCAGGTCAGCGGAAAGTCTTGGTATGAAGAACAACGCCAGCCCGATTGCACTGTTAGGGGTCGCAGAGAAGACTCGGGAACATTTGCAAACGATGACAATAAACTGTGCACTAGCATCGAAATCAGGGAGTGGAAAACACCCCCTTCGGATGGAAATGAAATCTCGTATTTTGGTAAAAGACGATAATTTATTTTATTCTTATTTTGTTTTCCCAAGGTGGATTGAAAACGTACCAGAGATATTTCTTCCACGTTCTGTAGTTATATAACTTGGCAAGTATGCTAATATTTTGATCTTACTGCTGATGCTAACTGTTTATTGGTGTTGGAACTACTTTACGTTTTGAACTATTCAATAAACGCATTATTATAGGATGGATGACTTTTCTGTTTTATCTCACCAAACACAACATTATTAATTCATCACTAATACAGATTATAAATGTCGTCTTTCTCTCTCTCTCTCTCTCTCTCTCTCAATCTGTTTATATCTACCTACAGAACACTTTTCAAAAATGTTTTTGAAATTATTTGTTATTGCAAAAATTTCCCAAAATATCTACTAACTGCTAATCGTTGTTAATATTGCTTGAAGTCGGGATACGACCTTTACTGGTTGGAGCCAGCTTATGACCTTTTTTAACTGCAAACGTCTCAGCCCATAAAAAATTCATGTACTGTTTCCAGGCATATCATTTTTTTGTAGTGCTATTGTATGTCCGCATTCTATCATTAGAAAAAAAGAACTGAAATAATCAGAATAGATAATAAATACTGTGTGGGTGGGTGTTACTATTCTTTGTCAAAACATCGACAAATCAATTGACAACAAATATGGTTTATTTTTAATGGATGCACATTCCAAAAAAAAACTGTTCCGGATATGTTTCATTTACCTTACATGCAAGTACAAGTTCTTTAAATATATAAAGATTGGGGCAGTTATCATACAGAAATCCGGCAACATTCCCTGACGCCAACTGAAAAAAAAAATCAGGCCAAGTCATTACAGAATCGAAGAAGGAAAGGATATTTTTCCAAATATACATGTAATTAATGCTAACAGTTCTCTTTGAGGATGGAAAGGCAAACTATCAATCAGCATCCCCACAGAACAATCTGCTAGCCCTTTCCCAAAGCGGGTTCGCTTGAAACTGCTTCACAAGTAATTATTCGACATCTTGATTCTGCACTACGGAATCTCCAGAAATTGTTAGTGTAGGGCATCAAATCTATTCACCCCATCCCTCTCTCTTCACTAGATTTTATCCACTTCAACAGACCGAAAAGGATTTCAATACTTTGCGGATACAAAACGAAATCAGACAAGGCCGCTGTCATTTCCGAACAGCTAATCAGAAATAAGTTGTGCAGTGCAAGGATTACGCGAAAAAAAAACCAAATACTCAGCATACATTTGAAAGTATCGTACTCTGAACGAAATTACACGAAATTACTCAAAGTATCTTTTATGTGCTGTGATTTCCTTAAAATAAAAAGGCGAATATTTTTACTATGCACGGCAGGTAACAAATATTTAGGGACGTATTTTTAACGGTATTAACAACACCGCACAGTTTCATCAAAGAGATGTTTTATTAACTGCTTATATTTCGCTGAATTTCAACTCAGCATCACCAGAGCACACCACATTTGTACACGAGACAGTAAGCGAGTGAAACAATACGATTGCAATGGACAAAAGATCTAAAGTCCTATTTTTGGCGCCCCCTAACGAAAAAAAAAACAACTATGCGGGAGTTTATCTTAGGATAACAGTCTCCCAAATTTTTGGCAAAAATTAATGCAAACATATTTGTTAAGCTTAGGAGTCGTTACAAATTTGAAAGATTTATTTTTTTAGTCAGCAATGGCTTTGAAGAATTCTCCCAACCTTATCAAATATGATCGCATCAATTTGCCAACAATTTGGGAGACTGTTATCCTAATAGAAACTCCCGCATAGCTTTTTTTTTTCGTTAGAGGGCGCCAAAAATAGGACTTGAGATCTTTTGTCCATTGCAATTGTATTGTTTCACTCACTCACTGTCGCGTGTACAAATGTGGTGTGCTCTGATGATGCTGAGTTGAAAATTAGCGAAATACAAGCAGTTAATAAAACATCTCTTTGATAAAATTGTGTGGCATTGTTAATACCGTTAAAAATAAGTCATGAATACCGTCAACACCTAAGCTTATCTGTTAGATATTTAGGGAGTCTACCAATGAAGACGAATAACATAATTTTAGAAAACGCTCATCTGAATCCAGTAATATCTTCTAGAAAGAATATCTTGCATCGAATTATTTTTTCTCAATTTCCCTAACTAAAACATATTTTCTGAAACCAGCTACACAAGATACTCATGAGACCTAATGATGGAGACCGCATAGTATAGGCAATCATAAAATGGATTACTACATTATATAACTTTCCAGATAACTAACTTAAAATAACTGTTAACTTTTCATTAAACAAATTGATTTGAACTACTGAAGCCTAATGAATGGCATACATTGTAGCTTAAGTCACCTTGTAAAGTAGCTTCGAATTATCAGAATCAACAACGTCATTATATATATAGAGAGAATTACTTTCATGAGGGATAAAGAACACTGTAGCATATATAAGTTATTAAATATTTAATGATTAAATATTAATAATTAATCTATAGGTCATAATTTTATTTCTATTCTTGTTTCAAGCCAAATAAGAATAAAAATAAGTGTATTTATGTAACATAAACTAAGATCTTTCAAAATAACCGATTTCTATTTTTTACCAAACTTACAATGACATACGTTAGAACGTTAACAACTAAGCAACTTACTCTCTGGTGAGTTGCTAAATGCTACAATAAAATAATGGGGAGTGCTATATAATGCTATGTATAAATACTGGGGATTCGAAACCCGTGTCGGACCTATCCTTAGTGGGATGCAACAGAATAATGGCAAGCCAACTGCATTAAATTGCCTAATAAAGTTAAGTATGGGACTCGACTTATCTTGGATAGATAAGAATTGGATGGATAGATAGATTGATTAGAAATTTTATTTCTCTTGTGTAATAGGTTTCGTATTTAGGCATTCTTAATTATTCAACATAATCTAAATATGAATATAATGGATGCATTTCAGCAAAAATCTCGAATTAAAAATCATTAATACTCATCAATAAGAAAATAGCAGATAACAATACATTTGCTATAAAGAAATGCTAAGAACCTATTCAGGAATTACAACAAAATTATATTAAAGCAACCGATATAATCACAAGAAAGAACATACGAAGATATAAGAACACATAAGTTACCTTCATAACTCTACTAATGGTATGTTCTTTACCGTGGTTATATCAGTTGCTTTTAATATAATTTTTGTTCTAGGTGTTTATCAGAACTCCCCCTCCCCTCCTCGCACTGACGTCACATTATTGTCTGTTAGAATCGCTGAAGTAGTTTCTTGGTTCTTGGTTTCGTAAAAAGGCGTAACGCCAAAGAATCTTGAATGCATCTTGGGAGAAAAATAATAGATAATGAGATTAAAGATGACTTAAGTAAAGAGGAGAGAGAGAGAGAGAGAGAGAGATGGTTTGATATATTTAATTATAACCACACGCTGACTATGAAGGTATAGTTCGCCCACCGATTAGAGATCCTTCGACACTTCTGCGCATGTCAGAAAAAGGAGAATCCATTCCGATAATAACGTAATCTGTCCGTATTGTAGGATGAGTTGTTTATTATTACAGGTCGGAAAATTAACTTCTCTTTTATGATTATTGTAGTTAACTATATTGCTTGTATAACAGTTGGAAAAGTTTACCTATAAAGCATGATTTCGCGTGTTGGCGACCAATTCGTACGTCCTTCATTTCTTTCTCCCTTTCAGCATGAATCGACTATTCTTGGCAAGACGCCAAGCAGAGACCTACAAAGAGCATATCTTTCTATCCATGCGTAGTGATATTTAATCAAGATATTTTGATCATCAAATAACCCGGAAGAAAAAGTCTTACCACAAAAAGCAGATGGTGAAGATGGAAACAGCGGAAATCAGCCAAACCACTCTAATAATAATGGGTCGGTGGTACGAAAGTACACAAGAATATACCTACCGATTCGTTTTATAATTACTTTTCCTTACTAGAAGAGAAGAAAATATGGAAGCAGCATATCGTTGAAATAGCATCAAATCTGAGATATTCAGATAAGTTGTAAAAGAAATAAAGTTTATATTCATCCACCATCTTTCTGATATTTCTTTATGTAGACGAAAGGGAAAAAATATTGTTCTTACAATTAAAGCCAAACAACAGTCAAGGAGTAACAAAATTAGATTCAGACCTTTAACACATTTTAACTCAATACGTACTTCAGTAACTTGCGAACATGCTACTTGGTTTTATTCCCAAGCAAGTAAATCTGTAATAAATAACGTATTTACAAACAGGGAAAAAGAAACAGCATTCAGAACTACAGAACAGATCTGTAGCCAACTTCTTAGTCTTCACATTACAAAACTTCTTGAAAAAAGTAATACACACAAGTTGCAAAACTACTTATACAAATATAATATTATCTCAAAACAGCAGTAGTATAGTTTCCATAAAACGAAAAGTACTACCATATTATTAGCAGATGCAGACACAATGAACAAAGCACTCGATAAAAACAAGTGTTATAATCAGGTATATAGATACAGCATGGAATCCCTCAATGTGCAATGTTAGCATCTACACTGTTCAACATATACGAGATTCCTAACTTGGCCGTTACTAGCAGTATCATGCTAGTATGATACCACATTACTAGCTGCAACACAGATATTAACACTCTGATATCCAAAGTAGAATATGCCTAAATAAAAAAAGCAATATGCAGTTTCATGGATGTCATGGGTGTGACGCCCACAAATATTTCAGTCTATTCATATAACGCTACCTTAAATGGATTAAAAGTACTAGCATGCATGCATGCATACCAAACTTCACGCCATTGATGCAAAATTATCACAAGCAAACGACAGGATGCCAGCAAATGTAAAAACTCATAAATCATGGAATTTTTGAAACTATACTAACGGAGGCATAACAGTCTACGCAAGCACAATAAATATGTAGTTACTTATCAAATTTAGAAAAGATTCACCAAAGAATTGTAACAACAGTGCTTTGGAGGCTCAATGCATTCTAGTCAACAACCAAATGTCATGTGGGTAAACATAAAATCCAGAGCATAGAAAATCTCAGACATAGCACAACATGACCAACACCTCTACAACTACAAGGGGGTGGGGATGAGAAAGTCCTCATAAATACCTAGAAAAAAATGATATTAATGCAATTGATATAACCAGAAGAAAGAACATAAAGATATAAGAATACAAGAACATAAGTTACCTTCATGACTCTGATACTAGTATGTTCTTTCTTGTGGTTATACCAGTTTCTTTAATATCATTTTTGTTCTAGTATATTTATCAGAACTTTCCAGATTCCCGCTCCCCTCGTAGGTGCTAATTCATATGGTGGAGTTGTGAGAGAACATCCCATACACACAGTACTCGAAAACCTGACACAATCTGAAACACCTAATCATTTATAGAATGATAACATTTACTGTGGATTTAGCAAATGATGACATCCATATTATAAATATTTTAATTTCATATATGCATGATAATAAAACCTGCCCATCATAAACTTATTATTATTATTCATAATAATCCAGAAGACCCTAAGAATCATGTGCCCTGCCACTACTCGCACTACAGTCACACACACACACACACACACACACACACACACACACACACACACACACACACACACACACACACACACACACACACACACACACACACACACACACACACACACACACACACACACACACACACACACACACACACACACACACACACACACACACACACACACACACACACACAAAGTGGTGCATTAATAACAGCAACAACAACAACTGCTACTGACACTGCCATAAATCCCACCTACAATATATGCTAAATACCTTAGCCTTTACATAGACCTTCCCCTTAAATTGGCAAAACATCATTGTAGCAAAAATTCTTCTAAGTAAAAGACACAATTCCTACTAAAAATTCATATATCACGGTATTTTCGAATCAATACTAAGATGCGGCATAACAAAACACTGTAAACAGCAATGCATCCAAATTAGAAAAATTGCATAGAAAAATTGTTTCAACAGTGCTTTGAAGACCTAATATACATAAGCGAATAATTACACTTGTTGTTGTTGGTGTTTATCGTGTGGGTTTCCCCAATTTTCCCCCATCTGTCCCCTTAGGACCCATTGATGTTGTGCCCTCAACTTCAATAGAAGAATGCAAAAAATGCATATTTCTAAGTATGCATTTTTGGACTGTAGATCAGTGTGCGTTCACGGGGCCGGTTTGTCTGTTTTGAGGTACGAAAAACCTGAGTTTCTGGGTGAAAAAACTCCGTACCTCCATATGAGACTGGCTAGCACCATTGGTCAAAAGAGACCAGATAAGGGTTGCTCACATCATAGACGGGAATCGAACCGAGGGATTTCCGAACAAAGGGTTTCGTCTATACCGACTGAGCTACGGAGGCTCTAATAACTGCACTCATGCCAATATACAACAATATCGGGTTTAAAAATCTGCAATGCTATGTGCTGTTACTAAGGGATCTAAGAAATCACTACATTAACATTTACTGTAACTGTAGAGACATGAAATAACGCGACCTACTACAAATTCAGACAACTTAGCATTACAACAACTCATAAGGGGCGGATGTGAGAAAACATCTCATCCATACGCTACTCAACGTGTCGCAAAATTTAAAATACGTAAATAATTAGAGAACACTAAATCAATGAAAGCTATATCAGCACAGTTACCTGAGCCCATAACAAAACTTAATAAAATTGAAGAAACTACAATACGCAAAGACTATACTTCAAACATATAATGTACTAAAAAACGTAAATAGTGCATGCTAATCCCACGTTCTTTATAAATGCTAATCCAGGCTTCAAAGTTGGGGAAAAGTAGACCTGAAAGAAAGCATGAACATTCTTATGATTATCAAAAGTGGAGAAGCAAATTTCCGTGGAAGAGTTAGTGTTATCCATGAAATTTTATCATAAATTCATGATGCTTATTTCAGTGGAATAAAAGTCCTAAAATATGTAATCTTGAAAAAAAAAATGAAATAGTTCTTGACCATAAAAACATTTAATACTTTTCATAGTAATACCAAAAGAAACGAATCCATTGAAGGACTTGCCCTGTAAAAGTATTCTGAGTTTGTTTAGAACGAATATATAGATAGCAAATGAACAAATTCCATAGTAATGGATAAGGTTTTCTATGGACTGTCCCTCTTTGTGTCCGCATAGGAATTTTAATCAATTTGGTATTATTGTACTATTTTGACAACCATACGAGCTGAATGAACTACTTTTGGACTGTGCACATATGATACTATTATTACTACATCCGTATTCTAATGTAATGTTGAGTTGTTCAGAGCATGTGCTATACTCTAAAGACACGCTCTTTACTTGCAGCAGTGGTTCTCAGGGTTAGTCTGTCATTGTACGGAGACAGCTAAATACTGAATTGGGCATGCCCTTTATCATGAAATTGTTAAGAAAACTTATCAAGCAGGATATTTCATTATTGATGCAAGATTACCAATCATTGATCAAATAGAAATTGCTCCCAAAACAGTTCTGTAACGCTGTGTTCAAGCCATGGTTTAGAAGAAAAATATTCATACGTAAAATCTCAGAGTTTTCAAGCTTGCATGGTTATAGCATTAATAACTTTCTATTTCATCCAATAGGGAAATTAATACACTTGTAATGCAGATTATAAAAGTTGGCGTCTCTCAATCTCTACAACTGAAATTCTTGTTTCTTATTCCATTGTATCATTAAGAAAGAACTCTTAAATAATCAGAAGAGAGTCTAATAAATACCAACTAGAGATAATCTACCATAAAACCCACACCATTTTCAAATATTAATATACTGTGTTAGGGACCACGAGATGGCGGCACTTTACTGCCTCTCTTCACCGAATGAGGTTTATAATTATCGATAGTCTTAGCCCAGGTTATCTCTCATTGGCTGCTGGTAGAGACTGAACTGTACCCTAAGTCTCCAAAAGTTAGATAGGGCTAAAACTACCTTCTCTTGCCTATTCTCTATAGGGAAATAAAAGGCATTAATGGATTTATTTATTTATTTACCAATGTTGTATTAGGCTCGCTATCTACTGTTTAAAACCAACAAATGACAACAAATACATCTTAACGAATAAATACACATTTCAAAAAAAAAAGTAAAAAATGAAATCTGTCAGGATAAGTTTTGGCTTTTATATGTAAATAAGAGGCCTTTATATGTATCAAGACTGGAGCGACAGTCATGCAAAATATTTGGCAGTAACTGCTTGGATCAGTCATCAGTGGGCTGATCAAAAATGCAAGCATATTTTCTCTACATCCCAATGTGAAATGGATATTTCACCAGAGTTTGCACAAAAACAACTATAGAAACGTATGCTACAAGCCAAGCATTCAGAAATACAACACCAAATCTGTCCCAGACATTACGAATCGAACAAAGCAAGCAAATCATAGCAAATGTAAATAGAATGCTGATCATGTTCATTGAGACTAAAAGGCGACTATCAATCCACATCCCTACAGTACTATTCAGCCAACTCTTTTCTAAAGCAGAAAGCAAGTACACTGGCAACTGCGTCACAAGTGATGATCCGACATCTATCTTCTGCAACACAACACCTTGCATACAGAGTCTCCAGGAATTGTTACTTTAGTGCAGCAATTCTACTTCCTCTATCTATCCGTTCTTACCTACCAAATGTTTCTTCTGTGACTTCTTTCTCTTCAACAGACAGAAAGACCCTGAAGGGGAAATGATTTAAAAATATCTATTGAAAAAATATCTAATGATTTAAAAATACTTTATAAAATCAGGATATATATATATATATATATATATACCGATTTTATAACAAGAAAATTATTTTCATAAGAAAAAAAATAACCTGTAGCTTTTATAAGAATGTATCAAATGGCAAGACTAATTTTAAATGTTCACATCGATTTTTCATTCGTTTTTAAATAATTAATAATTAATAATTAAATTAATAGTGATTGTATTAATACATGTACACGAAAACGCTCTATATTTGCGTTTGAAGTAATAATGACGTCAGTAATTATTCAACAATTACTGACGTCACATTTTTGCCTCACCAATCGCGCAAGTAGCTTTCCGGTTTCGTTAAACAGCGTAACATCTATGAATGTTGAATAGATCATGGGAGTTGAGAGAGAGGAAGAAAAGCGGTTTGATCTGTTTACTTAACAGCCACATGATGAATAGTTGACTAAGACATCTTTCCATGCGCAGAGATGTCCAATGAGAACATTTTAACGTCATCAAATAACCCAGAGGCAAGAGAAGGTTTACTCAACTGTCAGGTGAACTGGCAATGAGGAGAATAAATACTCATCTCGTTTTCTTATTCGAGAATATTCGTAGACGAAACTAAAATATTTCATTTCTTTTACAGAAGTCGAAATGGCAGAGAAGGTCCTCTTGGTGTTCGCAATGTGTTGCATTTTGATAGTTTCAGTACAGATAGCAGGTGGTGAAAATGCAAATATCGGAAACCAACCAAATCCCCATGATAATAACGGACCGGTGCTACAAAGCTCTGCAAGTAGACCACAACTACCATTTCTATTTCTTGTGGGTCTCCTATGGCTGCTTGTGTAGGAAAGAAAAAAAATATGAAGAAACAGCACGTTATTAAATTAGCGTCAGATTTGAGATATACGGTGAAACTGTAAAGGAAAATAATTTTTATATATATCCACCAACTTCCTAATGTATAACAAACACTTTTACTAATTAAAAAAGCAAATATTAACCGTGTTGGATGTTTTTATTTATTTAAAGATCATATAATAAACTTTTTTTTTCACTTTTTCTTGATCAGTAATATTGATTGTTTGATTAAAATGAATGTGTAGATGCAAAAAAAAAAAAAAAAAAAAAAAAAAAATTGCACGGTGATGGATAAGCCTGTTCTATAGGTTAACTGCTCCTTGTGTGTATATATATTTAATCGCTTGGGTATTACTGTTGATACTAAAACAATTTCATTGCACTATACTTTTGATAAAGTGTGTGTGTACTATAATATTATTTTTAGAAACTGAATGAACTGTTGCTCTTTGGTTGCACATATTATTTGGTTACCCACATGGTTGGTCGAGTAGTTAGCTTACCCGCTCTCCAGTCAACAGGATGTGGGTTCGAATCCCCACTATGGGCATGGATCTTTGTGATTGTCTTGAGGTGAGAGATGAATTTCATCACCTGGTGAATTAAGCGGGGCGGTGATCTTGTACCACCGCCCCGCTTAATGGAGGCTTGAAGCAGCTTGAAAGAGTTTTCTGTTTGGTCTCTAGATGAGAGTTTCAGGACTATGTAAAAATTATTATTATAAAAATTATTATTATGTTTACTATAACCTTTCATGGGTGGGAACTACATAAAAAGTCATATATGATACCATTAATAATAGTTCAGGATTCCAATTTAATTTTTTAAAAGAAATCAGGTTTATATTATTAATCTCAGCTTTTATCTGAAAATTAAACAAATTTCTTTATCAAAACAAAACATTTAACTTTTATAAAAGGCAGACAGGATAAAAAAAATCACTTCCCACCATAAAGACATTACGATCTTATATTCATTGTCTTCTTTGATGCCTTCGTAAACTTATTCTGAATATATGCTATACTTTAAAGACTCTTTGCTTACAGCAGTGGATCTCAGGATTAGTCCTTTCATTTTATAAATAGGAAAATACGGAATTGAGCAAGCCCTTCATTGTAACAGTGTTAAGAAACCTTGTCAAGCAGGACAATTCCTTATTAATGCGAGAATATCAATCATCAACCAAATAAAGAAATCTCTCCTAAAATCGTGAGTTAATTCAGGTTTCAAGTCATCATTTAGGGACGATTTCTTTATCTGCAAGCGTGTAGTTAGCAAAGATGTGAATAGTAAATAAGTTCAAAGAAAGGTATGACAGGTATTGGGCAAGTGACGGTTGGTATATAATTTTTTAAGACAAAGAAAAAAGTAACGTGGCTATTTCAATGAGTACTAAATCAACGTATGGTGGTTCAAATGTATGTTGAATTAGACCACTTTAAAATGATGAGGGTGTTACTATTCTTAGAATTCCTTTTATAAAATAGCACGCTATATAATTAGTCTTCAGTCTAAGACTTCTTGAAAACGAAAATTATATATATACAAGGTGATCAAAATTAAAGTATCCCTATTTCGGGCCTTGTAAAGCGACATCCAGTAAACCAAATGCTGAGAAACTTTGCAGGATTACGCTGCACATGATGCGAAAGCGATATCTGAGAAAAAAAAAGCAGTTTCATAATTCTCTACTAGGTGGCGTTGTAAACAACAGATGCATCGGATTTACATATCACGCAATTCGCCAAAGTGGCAGTAGGATTTAAAATTATGAACAAGGGATTTTTTTTTCTTCATTCTACTTGTTAATACTGTCTCAGTAATGGAATAATTTTTTTCCAAGGAGTCTTGCTTGTGAAGCTGTACTACCTAAACAACTGCAATACTGCGGCACTACGCAAATTTCATCACCAGAATATCACCTGTCAACGAGGCCCACTATCTCCATGTGCTCTGCGAAGAATAATTAGTCGTTTTGAAGAAACGGGATCGTTGGCAGTTAGACCTGGCAGAGGTCGCAATCCAATCAGTTCACAATAAGTGAATAAAGATGCTACTGCCCTTGTAGAGTAGGGCATGAATAACAGCGTTGGTTGCTGCAGTGCACATGCTGTATCAAGGCACATGAATGTGCCTTACACAGATGTCTGGAAATTTCTACGGATGATTCTGCATTTCTACCCATTCACAATAAACTTGACACAGGCGGTCGCTTTAACATTCCTTATTGAGTGGAGTTAGATGCTACGGGGCTGTGGATGATTTTTTGAGGAGATGAGGCTTACTTTCACCTGAACAGATCTATAATACCCACAACTACCAGGTATGGGCTCCACAAAACCCGCACGCCAGCAAACAAATTGCTTTACATTCACTCAAAATTACTGTTCAGTGCGGGTTTACAGCTTCGTTTATCATTGGACCATTCTTCTTTGAGGGCATTCGGTCCTGTGAACTGCTTAGTTACTGCCGAGAGGTATCGCGATATGATAAACAATTTTGTCGTGCCACAGCTACAGCAGTGCCTTTGCATGGATTCCGTCATTTTCATGTAGGATGGGGAGGAATCCCACCACACATCAGTTGATCCATACAGGAGGTTCTTCGAGAATATTTCACGGAAGGCAGAGGGATTAGCTGTGCGTTTCCATTTGCATGGCTGCCTCGTTCACCTGATCTGACCCCCCTGTGACTTCTGGCTCTGGGGAATTCTCAAAGAAAGGATTTATCGGGATCATCCTAATAACTAACCAACGCTTCAAAGTATCACTTTGAACGCAGCATGTGCGCAATATTATTCGCGCACATGCTGCTTTCTGCAGTTGAACACAGCGTGCTAAGGATGCAGTTTGTGAAAGCGCAATACATTGAACAGTACAGCCCATGAATATATAATAGAAGTGACTAAAAATGTTTATTTATGCTTGTGTCGCTTTTCCGCTTCTTACATAAAGAGAAAAATGACTACGTCTACATCTACACCACGTCGTACATTGGGATATCGTACAGTGCGCTTGGTGGTGAATTTTGGAACTACTTTTTTTTCCGCACATGTTGCATAACGCACAATGTATTCTTGATCATCCTGTATACACACACACACACACACACACGCACGCACGCACGCACGCACACACACATGATTTTTTTTGTTAGAGTTGGACAGTCTACTAGTAAGTTTGATGATGTTAACAGTTGAAAAACTGGACGTTTTATGTCATGCTACATTCATGTGTGTGTGTGTGTGCGAGAGAGAGAGAAAGAGAGAGAGAGAGAGAGTGATACTTTGAAGCTGTGAAGTTAGCATTTTAGTTGTATGTTTTAATTTATCATTTCCATTTTGATATTTAGAAATCCATCACACCTATGGATGATTGAAAAAGTAGAAATATCGAATAAAATTTGAATCCAGATTTTTGGAATGATTAGCAGAAAGATTTTCATATTTCTTATTAATTAATTTGCAGTATGATTATGAATATCCTTTATGTTCATTCAGAAATGATAAATAAAGTTCAGAAAAATAATATTTGAATGAAAAATTTATTAATTTTTCTGTTACTCAGGTTTCCGTATCTCAGTTAGATTTTGATCCTTAGAGCAGAGGTTCTCAACCTTTTCGAGTGGCGTACCGCTATATTTCATTCAAGATATTAGATGTACCAGTAAGGTAGTGGCTCACGTACCACCAGTGGTACGCGTACCATAGGTTGACAATCCCTACCTTAGAGTAATCCAAAAATAAAACTGCTAAGGCTGAATTGAGATTTTTAAAGATTCCGAAATTTGTTACTGATATTTTCCACGCTAGTCAAACGACAATTTTAAAACTTCCGAAATATATCCCTTCATGGTTTTGGCGCTAGGATGAATAATAATAATTATTATTACTTTAGAAATCAGAATTCACAAGAGATGGCAGCACTTGTAAAAGTGGTTTTCATCCATGTCTTGAACTGAAATGAGATACAAGACAGAAATTAAATAAGATTTCTAAATTCATTAAATAAATAAATAAATAAACATACATCGTGCTCTTCTAGTGGAAAACACTTGAGTCCGATTCTCATCTTGAGAAGAAGAATAGTTACATGAACTTTTTTTTTTTAAGTGAAAGTTAGCTAGCTTTCTCATACAGAGGTTGTTGTTGTTGTTATGTTCCATCGAGTCGCCTTCGACTGCTGGTGATTCTATGAACATACACTTTCCATTCAGATCTGTCCCTGGCCATATCTTTCAGAATTTCCAGGCGCATTCCAGTTACTTCTTTAACTCCATCCACCCATCTAATTCTTGGTCTTCCTCTTCTCCTGCTTCCATCAACTTTAGCAAGCATCATCATCTCCTCCAGACTGTAGTTTGCTCACATAATTATGTCCGAAGTATGACAATTTTTTCTTGATGATCATAGCTTCCAGGGAGCAATCTGGCTTTATTCTGTCTGTCACTGATTTATTGGTTTGCTTTGCAGTCCATGGTATTCTTAGTAAGCGTCTCCAAACCATAATTCAAATGCATCTATCTTCATTCTTTCACTCTTTCTCAGGGTCCAACTTTCACATCCATACAGTACCACAGGGAATACCAAAGCTTTTACGATTCTGATTTTTGTTGCGAGGTTAATATCTTCATCTTTAAAGATCTTGCTTAAATTTTTCATTGCTTCCTTTCCGAGTAATAATCTTCAGTACTACGGAGTTAGTAGTTTTTAATCCAGAAAACTGATGTTTTTCACTCGTATATAGGCAAATCGGCCAAGAGAACTCATTCAATTTATAGATCAAAATACTATTGGTCAGCGGTAGATGGCCTTGTACACCGTGCCGTTGTGTGTAGGTGGAATTAGTAAAGAGGAGGGAGGGTTGAATGGAACGGAATGCCCTCCCACGATGTATACTTAAGGTTGACACATAATACTATTAATAGATTGTTTCAGTAAAATGTGTGTAGTTAAAAAAGTAACGGAATGGCTAATTCGTTTAAAAATGAAGGATAATATATCACCTCACTTTAAACCCTGGCTTCAACTTAACACAGTTTAAATGAAGAATGTTTTTTTTTTTTTTTGTATTTTCATGATAACTGCTTTATAATTTCCAATCTACTGATAATAACTAAAATATTAGCATTTATAAATTACTAATTCTTAAATATAATTATAAACATTATGATTTTGTACTTATATTCATTCAAATCATATAAAAAGAGAGCAAACTTATAAAAATGAATTTAAGCTTAGTTTAGAAATAATTTAAATAGATGACGATAGCATGTTGAAGAATATTTTTGGTTAAAAGAAACAGAAACCCTCAAAGGTTTAGCCACTTATAAAATTAAAACAAAAAATCCGCTAAAGCTTTTCATTTCCCAAAATTTTAGCTCTAATTAATTGCAGGCCTGTAATGAAGGAGGCTTGAAGAAATTCCATGTTTGGTCTCTTGAACACGGTTTCCAGGCTATATAAAAAATAAATAAAAGTACTATATATATATATATATATATATATATATATATATATATATATATATATATATATATATATAAAACTCAAGTCGACAAATAAGTAACATGGAATTATTCATTAAAAATCTAAGACTAGGAATAACTAATGGTCCAATAATTAGAATTAAAGATTCCACTATAGTAAGAAGGTAGAGATTCAAAAGCCATAAAGTCTTATGCATTAAACATAAGACTGAAGATATTTCATCAAGAAATATGAAGTTAGATATGAAGTATTTAACTTCTTCACTACGTAAACTTATCGCAACAGTTTGTAAACTATTGGCTAGGTACTGCTCTCCAATATGTTTAAATATGGTTCTTTAGCTATAGTCAGCATAATCTAGTAATTCTAGGCTAATCAAAAGTAATATTGATTTATATGGAAGCAACTCTCATAGATGATAGAATTTGCTTCCATTTAATTAGCAAATTATTTGGCGCATTTTATGAAAGAGCACGAAGAATCATCGAGAGAGAGAGAGAGAGAGAGACATCTGGGAAGAGTGTCAATAATATCACGCTACTTCAATACTCACTTTTATTTAACAGCGTTTGATTTCCTTGACATATTTCTTGAAATCATCACGAGCTCTGCAAAAGAGCTCAGTTCTCGAAATAATTAAACAGTGCAGATCAAAAGACTCGTACATTTCGTGCGCCCATACAAAGGATTGCGTCAATAGCGGAATTTTCAGATATTCCGCTACTGAAAAAAAGAAAGAAGGATCTTTTTTTCATTTCATTCTTTCTTTCTTCAGAAAGCAAATGTTTGATCAGACTCCTAATGTATGCATTATTTCGATACTCCCGAAAGGATCTGGATATAAACACGTGACTACACATACCCGTTACCTATATTACGAGTCAAGGGTTTTATGTCGTTCACTTCTCTTGTGACTTGTGCCTATCATACTGTCTTAACATTGTAGTAAATCCGAAGTCATAATGCTACTCCGCATCATCTTTCTGATGTGTGTCTTTTCGGTCTGCCTGTCATCTTCCCCAAGAAGAAAGCCAATGCGTATAAATGTAAGATCACCAACTCCGAATTTCTTCAGCTGTTCGCATGAGTTAACCGAAATGCTGACTGACGAAGGAGATTACTGCGAGACGATGAGTGACGCAATTGGCTTCCCCACCCAGGATGCCTATACGTGGAACCATACAATGGGCTCCAAAGAGGGAGAATTTTGTTATTATGATGAAACTGAGCAGCCTAAGTGCGAGTGCTTTGAAGTTCCGTACAAGTGTGCGAACAGCTCTGTCTTCATAGATCACGATTTCTTTGAGGACGGGAGAGTTACACACGAAGTGATCTGGAATGCCAGCTCCTCTAGCAGATATCTGCAAACTAACTTCACCTGCACGAATTTTACGCAAACCGAACCTAATAAATGCGCACCTTACAAAATTGATGGTGGAGATTGGTACAATATTACTCGTAAAGATGATTGTAGCATCGTAGGAACGATGGAAAACGAGTGTTTATCACCATGTCACGGTCAGTTGTGTTCTATTACTCACTATACAGAATGGACCATCCCTCCACCAGAAGGCAAGACATCGTCATGTTTTGGACATTAACGGAAGATGAATACGTTTTTTTTTAAGAGAACTTTCATCAACTTGGTGTAATCTATATTAAAATTGTAATTAGTAGATTTATAATTATTAATAAAATAGTTTACAATAAATTGGTTCAAAACTGACTGCCGACTCTTTATATCCATTATCAACGCAAAAACACTTTTTCGCTTATATATAAACCCTGAGAAACTTTGAAAGTTTAATAATCTAGCGAGTCTTTCTAAGCAACAAATACACAGAACCAATTAGTCAATCATTCCTTGCAGTGAACTCTTGTGATATAGAAACGTGATGATTTTATTATGTTTAGCCTAATGGCTGTAAATTTAGAAGGAAACTTGATCCTAGAAGTTGAATCGATAAAAGCTCATCTATAAACTACGGTACGATATCTTTTTTACATCATTCATTCTCCTTTCTCACACGTAATCTCTACTCAAGAAATACGCAAGAAATAGATAACGATGGGTGCAATCGTTACCAGAAACTCTTTCAGGAAACACAAGTTTAGTGAAAAGCGAAATGAAATTCACACAATTCCTCCCATGAAAGATTCTTAACATACCGTAAAGTAAATTAATTAATATTATTGGTAAACTCAGGGTTAGATAATTCAGATACTCTTCTGCAGACATCAAATACGGAAATGTTTCCACTCTTTTTTTTTTCTTTCAGGCATTCAATAAATACGATCACATTGAGCGATGAAATTCATTTAATACGTAAAGACATTTACGGATCTTTGTTCTAGGGGGAGGGATTCGAAGCCTGGGTTTGAGAGCGAGTACAATATTCACTCGACCAACTAGTTCAATATCTAATAATCAGATCATGTTTAATGATAATTATTGTTGCTATTAAAGTATTTTTTATATTTTAATGTTCTTGTTATGTGCTATCTATCTAAATAGTCGTTTCCTATTCTTGGTGATCTTGCGAACAAAGGCTCTTCATCCCACTCGGCCTCTTGTGCTTTCTTTCTTTCAATTGTAAGTTCAAGTTGGTAAGTTATTTTATGTTGTCCATCCAACTCTTTTGTGGTCTTCCTCTTCTTCTCATTCCATCAATCTTCCTCAACATAACTATATTTTCCAATGATTCATTATATTATTATAAGTCCATAATCAGGAACTCTACCCTTATAATATTATTATAAGGGTAGAGTGCCTGATTAGGGGTTATAATGAATTAATGCGGCCGACACACGTCACTCACTCCTCTGCTGCATCCCTTAAGGGCAACTATTTCTTTGACTGTATATCTGTGTTCACAAGATCGATTTACCTATTCTAATGGACGAAAAACTCGAGTTTGTTTCCGGGACAAAAACTCTCTACTTCTGTATGAGAGCGACCAATTCACCAATTGACTGAAAAAACCTGATTAAGGTTCCATGTCATAGACGGGATTCGAAGATGGATCTTTCAAGCTAAAGGACTCTCGTCTATACCAACTGAGTTAGAGAGACTATTTCTATTTCTAATAAAAATAAACATAGTAAGTACGTCTTTTATCTTTACTTTTGGAAATCGGAAGGAAGGCAGTTTATATCCCAGAGATCGCCGTAACTCAGTTTAATTCCACCAGTTTGCTAGACGAGGTGGCGAGAATATGACAAACATTTCTGTCAACTGATGTTTCAAATCCTAACTAGTATTATCTGTATACCTGTTGTGTGTGTGTGTGTGTGTGTGTGTGTGTGTGTGTGTGTGTGTGTGTGTGTGTGTGTGTGTGTGTGTGTGTGTGTGTGTGTGTGTGTGTGTGTGTGTGTGTGCGCTCTACTACTTCCCCATTCGTTTTCGCCGCACTACTTTGACATAGATTCCCGCAGATGCTGGAGATCATCTGTACAGACATGCTGATTTACAGGTCGCACTTGGAATTGAATTTGTAATGCACAATTCCATGAATGTGAAAAAAAAAAAAAACTCATGCACTACAGGCTGCATAACTTTTGAATTTCGAAAAATGGCAGACTTCTACGGAGGAGAGAAATCGAAGAGGACTATTCCTAACCACATTTTAAAACCTCTTAACAATGCAAACTTCAAGTACAAAATAAACGATGAGCGAGTCGGCAGATTTGACTTAGCATATACCGCGGCGCTGAAAAGCTTCGCAATAAACTACTTTAGTGTTATATGGAGGTGACGTCCGGACATTGTTTGACCTCTACGTCACATATGCGGAATTCTGAAACAGCTAACAATGAAGACTATCTAAGGAGTTCGCTATGACATTATAAATTCCATATACCTTGATTCCTTTCCAAAAAATTGTGTTATCTGATAGAAAAGAATTGATTTGTATCTCAGCTACTTTAACAGTTCTCAGATAGAAAACCACCTACAGCGAAACGTAGGATTTTAATAATAATAATCTCATCTTTTTTTCCCCCTCTTTTGCCTTGCGGTGTTCGAGGGTTTATTGATCATTGGATCTCAAACCGTATATAATAAGGTGGTCATCCCTACGCCCCGGTGTATCCTATGTATGTATCCTAAGTCATAGGATACACCGGGCGTAGTGTTGAGTTATCAAGGCGGGTTTGCCTGCTTTGCGGGATGAAAAACCCCAGGATAAAATACTGGGGGAAAAACCCTATTGTCCCCCCCAAGACCGGGTTATGGCTGAGGAAGATCCTTCAGCTCCTCCAGTCACCGAAGGGAATCGAACCTAGGACACTACGTCCACAGGCATATGGGTGCGAAGCGCACAGCCACTAGGCTAACCGCTCGGATGATGATGATGATGATTATGATGATGATAAAACTTCTCATTTAACAGAAGAAGCTACTCTCCTTAACTGTCTGAGCCTTGATTTTAAATAGCCCAAATTCATATTCATATACCTATTTTTTCTGAATGAGATATAATAATCCCAGGTTATACAAGGACTCGTCGACATTATAAAATCTAATATAGGATTCAGTTATTTTTGGAATTTCAAATACTTTGAATATCATATCTCATATTTCATCTAGTTTCTTAAGGTAATATCGTTTTAATTACATATATAGCATGCGAGACGGAACAAGCCAATTTTGCACAAAACCACTTACAGCTGAATATATAAATATCGAGACACAGAGCTCTGACGAATATCAAGGTTTAAAAACTCATTCGCTATTCAGTTCTCCTAGCATCATGTTTATACAATTTATGTCAATACGACATGGCTTTCAATAAAACCAGCTGATTAATATATGTACATAACAAAGGATATCCATAGTGTTTCATTGAAGGGGATGTTTATCTTGTTAGTAGCGTGCAGATTCAAAATAAGACGTATTAGCACACAGAGTGGTTATTAAAAAAAATTGAGTTTCATTTAGACATTGGCCTACATTAGCCGGAACAGTGATCAGTACAGATGATTATTTTTAGGTTCATATAATGAGATTTTGAGTGTTCTGGTAGTAAAACCAGGCTGAGTAAAAATTGTTCGCATGATGTTGTATTTAAAATTGTTATTAGAATAATAATAATAAAAAAAAGATTCACTATAAAGCTTTTCTGGAGTGTGACATACGTAGATAAACTTTGGAAGTCTTTTGCAATGTTTGGAAGGAAATATTGATATGAATAAAACGTATAAGTTAGTGCGAGGCAGTTAATTAATGCTCATGATAATAAATAATGGAGAACAAGGAATCATTCCTGGAAAATATGTAGGAAGCATGTAAAGAAGTGAAAGAAAATTGCCTGAAAAGCTGTGAATAAGTAGAAACATTGCCTGAGTGCGTAGCGAATAAATGTACTAAATGAATTCAAAAGTACATTGTGTTTTGTTGAAAACTTGGCCTCTCAAGAGCCTTTTTATGGAGATATAAAATGTATTATCCCGGAAATAAAAGAGAGAGAGAGAGAGAGAGAGAGAGAGAGAGAGTTAATTTGTTTATCATTCTGCACTGTTTATCATTTTATTAAGTATAATAAAATTAAGAAGAAGAATATCCCTCCATAGTTATTTCCTAACCTGTTTCCCTTTACATATTAAAATGGAAAATTAGATTTAAATCATTTAGGTAAATAGAAAAACTTAATTCGGTAAACAATAAATTTTCTTAACTAATGGCTTTTTTTTCTTTCATGCTACCGAACACATAGAATTCGTCAGAACAATGAATTCAACAAACCTACAAAGACTGGTAGCGTTAAAGGTGTGCTTTCACATTATCATAACATGTCCTTAGGCATTCTGTCCACACTTTTGGGATGGGGGGTGGGGGAAGAACGCTTAGAACAATTATATTAATTATCTTTCTCTAAACGTCTTTCTCCATAGTGCATCCTCAATAAACATTTCAAAAATGTAGGTGAGTGCAGTGATTTTTGGCAGCAGCATCTAGGAAAGAATTTCCTGCATAATAGACAAAAAATCTTTCATAAGAGTTTGTGAGCGATAGAGATCGCATAAGAATGCTCATCCTTTCTTTCTGTTTTGTTAGTGCGGATATTATATTCCTTATTTTATTTATCGCTATCCAACTCCTTAATATATTATGTGTATATTTTCCAAATGAATAGGTCCACTTGCTGTAATGAATTGCAAAACCTTCGTACATTTTGATCAAAAACTGTTGTTTGTCATGTTTGCAGCAAAATTCATTTTTAAACAAATGGATACTATTCCAACAGTAAGGCGAATTGCTTCAAAAAGATTTTTTTTTTTTAGTGTAATCTCGTATATTTATATTTTAGTTTTGTTAGTTTATAGATTGCATATGGCATCAGGGTAAAATAGATGTTTATACAATATCCTACCATAAGTTACAGAACACGTGCAAATATAAATAAACATGATTTTAGTGGCAGAAATTAATAACACATATTATCCAGTCTTTGTCTATAAGAATTTTTCTGTGCATCATTCATCATGGAAAAAGTTTCTTCTGCTACAGTTGGTGGTATTTTTGCATGCTTTTCCCACTTTAAAGCAAAACAATGTTCATTTCCATTGATGAATAGTGAGGCTCGGAATGTATTCCAATTTTCTGTTCATTTCGTTATTTTTTTATACACTTGTTTATAATCATTGCTTTGTGGAAGAGGTGTTATCTTGTTAAAAGGTTTAAGGGATATTATGAAAAATATTTCACAGCGTAAGAGAAAAACTGTTTAGAACATCGATGTCATACTTAGCAGTCATGATTCATACAACACGGCCATTGGATCTAATGTACATAATGAGAAGCGACTTCATATTATACTGTTGCCTGCATCTTCTGGAAAGAGCATACTCATATAATTAAAACATTTTCCAGGTATTCGCCATGCCTACATCCATTAGCATTGAAGAGAGTGCGTGCACAGATTCATAGATCCACACTTTCATTGCTCTATTCCACCGATTCCCATTGCTCCACCGTCTGATCTTGCGGGCCACACTCCTTCCTAAATCTGGAAAATTCGGTATATGCTGTAAACATGTACTGGTTGCTTCTCTAAAAAGAGAAAACAAAATGAGATACTCTAGGGTAACTAACCTTCTCATGAGCGATTGCCTTCTTATTTGTTTCTCTTTATCGAATAGTTCCATAGCAGTGCATGATCCTTTAAATAATTCCCTGTAGTCTGGTAGTAACAGGTCAGTGGAGTAAAGGAGATAATAGAGAATTTGATGAAACGGTATCTGTGAAAAGTTTCAGTCCAACCAGCAATGGATATCTTGAAGCATTAGTTCCGTCATGATGATAATGATAATAATAATAAGCAATCCTCAAGTCGGTTCCAAGTTCCACGTTTTCAGTATTGCAATATTTTACGGCCCTTAAATGATTCCATTACTGGCTTAGCTCAGATTTCCCATATTTTCTCAACCTTCAAGTTCAGGTCTTAATTTGGATTACCTTTAATCAAACCTCTTACAAACCTGTTACACACACACACACACACACACACACACACACACACACACACACACACACACACACACACACACACACACACACACACACACACACACACACACACACACACACACACACACACACACACACACACACACGAGTGCGAAGCTCAGTTGGTAACGACAATGTCTTTTGTTTGGAAAGACCTATCGTATCTCGTCTAGAACGGAAAACCTTCATAAGGGCCTTCAGCTGAAAGGTCAGCTGGCCGGTATCATCATGCAGGTGAGAAGGTCTTCCTCGAGAGGCAAAAACCCTCCAGCTTTTCATCATGCAACGACTGTTCGAGGTTCAGTAGTTGTGCTAAAATTGACTGGTATCACTACGTAAGAAATACATCACGAAAAAAAACTTGCCATTCTCTCTCTCTCCTTCCCTCTCCCCCCCCCTCTCTCTCTATGTCAATATTTTTAGAGGTACAAAAAATAATAATAACAGGAACATGCATACAAACTTAGTATTATTCAAATCGTATGTATTTAGAAATTTAGAAGTTGGTAAAATGACTTCTAACTGGATATTTCTCAAAAATATTGCCTTTTCTCTTAACAAATTATTTTATTATTAAAATATTTACTTATAAAATATATAATTAGTTATGTAATATATAAGAGCATAAAAATGAAAAGTTATTTTTTAAAAAATATGGAAATATCTGGAAATGATTTTATACACCAAGAACTAAAAATAATATAATATCCTAATTAGTGTTTAGATTTCTTCTTGACCTTCGAATATCTCTATAAGACCTGATATTTATTTGTCCAGTCGACTTGTTCTTGGCTTTTATTTTATATTTTATATGATGTTTTCCCGCAAGTATTATGCAGCAGTTCAGAAACGTACCCTGGTGTAGTTTATTTTATTTATTTTTTTATGCGACTCCACTCACGAAAGATTGTAAACCTAAGATGCATTGTTATCTTCGGTATCCTAAGGGCATTCTTTTTTTAATTATTAGTTTTATATGTTTTATATATATATATAATATAATATAATATATAATATTATAATATAATATTATCACTCTATTCTACTCTACCTATGGGGGATGTATTTATATCAATAAATTATTTCCTAGAAGACTATGAATATGTTGACTTATTTTATAATAAATAAATAAATTCGCTAATGATTTTATTCCTGAAAGGGGGTAGGTGATGCCGTTTTCCCCTAATTAACTTGTGGAAACTGGAAGTTAGCGAATCTCCCCCCCCTCTCAGCCAACATGGCTAAAGATGCAGTTGGATGGCTCAAGACTATAATTATTTTAACTGGCATCAGGGGAAGAGAGTATGCAGACTACCTTATGACTATTTATTAATATTAGCTTATTAATCAAAGTAATTAAATAAATATTAAAGTATTACAAAATTAAATTAAGATATGAACAACTTTGAAATTAAAATGCTCTATTACTGGGCATTGGCATAGCGCTTTCAGTAATTTTGCGACTTAATATTGCTTCTTGGATCTTAGATCATGTTATGCATGAAATGACATTAGAATACATAGCGTAAAAGAATCAGCTAATGTCTTTTCTTCATCTATAGGGAGTAGGCGAGGTCGTTTTAGCCCTATCTAACTTTTGGAGACTGAGGGGACAGTTTAATCTGCACCATAGCTAATCAGAGATAGCTGGCTCAGGACATCACTAATTATACATGACACTGGTGAAGAGATGCAGCCGACCAGTGCCGTCATCTTGTGCTCCCTAATCTAACACTATTTTTACTGTCTGAAAATTAATTAACAATGTGGGTTCTATGGTCGATTTTCTTGACTTCACGTGAAGAAAAACCCGAGTTTCCGGAAGAAAAAAGCTGCTTTCCGTGCAAAAAGATCGACTGACTCGGGAACCGCTCGAAACAAAGCGTAGTAAAAGTTCCTCTAGTCGGGGACTAGAACCGAACTTCGACACTTTTCCTTCAGGCGGTCTAGTGCTGTGGATGGCGCACACACCACGTCTACTAAGATACACAGGCAAAAGAGCATATTTTAATAAAAAATAAAAATAATAACCTAACGTCTTTTATTTCCTAATACAGAGTAGGCGAGGCCTTTAAACTCTATCTAGCTTTCGGAGACTGAGTGAGCAGTTTAATCTTCACCTGTAGTCAATCAGAGATAGCTGGCCGATGACTACCAGTAATTATAGGCGGAAACCAATGAAGATATAAGTAAACAGGCGCTGTTACAGTTGCTGCTACAGCACCTGAAGCAATTTTTTTTTTTTTTTTTTTTTTTTTTGCCGAACTCAGATTTTTTGTCCCGTAAACTCAAGAAAATAGACTCTGGAACCCAAATTATTTCGAACAGTAACACATCCTGTTGGGATTAGGTACCAAGAGAAAAGAGAGCATATTTTATTTTATTTAATTATTTTTACTGTTGATATATGGAATACTATTTAATTGCAGTATTCGAATTAGGTATAGAACATAGAACAGTTAAAGAGTTTTCAACTGGAGATTTGACTTCCGTGAAAATGTGAAAGGACTTGAAGATTCTGAAGTAAGTGTCACCCTATTTTTTATTATTATTTTTATTTATTATTATTATTATTATTATTATTATTATTTTTTCTTTCAAAAAAGAAAAAATAATAATAAACGATTTAAACAAGCTATTCTTACATCATATTCCATTTCCCATAATAGTTTTTCTTCTTGGTAAAGTTAATCACTTTTGTTCCTTTTTTGCTAGCTAAGAAGTTAAAAAAAAACCGTTTCATCTTCATCGTAATGCACTTTAAACAAATCATAATGATCCCTTTAAAAACAGAGATAATACTGATTTTAACGTCACTGAACCTGAGGAAGAAATTAAAGAAGAGTGCAACTTAGTCTTATGCAAGATGAGGTTGAATATCTAATTCAATATAAAAAAAAATGCTGATATCTACATGAATGAATCAATACATTTAAATGGAAACCGAAATTTCTTTCTTACTTACATTTTAAGTAAGCAAAGTATTTCACCCTCAGCAAAGACACGCCTTAAATATCATGAAACAAAGAATTAACTTAGTATGTGGTGAAGTGACTTGTTTTCAATGCATTTTATCTCATTCTCCTTCTATTATCCTCATATAAACAATACCCATGGATAAGAATGGTGTAAGGCAATGCACCAAATGTTTGGGTTACCAAGATACAAATTAAATTTACAAAAAATTAGTCCAATCCCTCCGAATCCATAGATCAAAGTGGCCACTTGATCCACAAGCTGCTACTCTTCATTCATTATCTTCAATTTTGAAAATAATCAATTAAAAAAAATACATCAATAAAGTAATTTTAACGGCATGCTGAAAGACAACAGAGCACAACGTATAATTTTTGTTATTGATGACTAAAGGCTCTTAGATAAGTTTCTGCTTAGTATTTATTTCTGTTATGGAAGTTAAACGTATTCGAAATATATATAACACTACATTTATCGATAATTTAGCTAAAACCGTTTATAAATTTCTCGAAAACAGTTCATGAAGTTTTAAGCATGTTAATTAATTTCTTTTTATGAACATGGCGCATGCATTTTACTGTTTACTTAAAACTAAAATTGAAATTTATATGTGTGTGTATTTTATTTTCTTTGGATGTTATGCCAAACCGAAAGGTAGATAAGTTTTTAGCTTAATTTAAATCATCGTCAATAGATGGTAGCACTATTCAGTATTAATACCACTGTAATAGATTTTTATGGAATATTTCCTTTTCGTTAGTCCTTAATTTTCCAAAGCTTTATTGTGGTAGCTACCAAACGTTACCAGGGAATTAGATTAAAAAAATAAAAAAAAAGAGAAAAGGAAAAAAAAAGAGTGGATAGATTACCGAATAAATGAAACGAAATATAGGTTTTATATGCCATTCTCAATATGCACATTTCTCGGGTTACTTGTGTTCAAAGTCTAATAGAACTAATACGATCATTAACTAAATACACAGTAGCGACTCCCGAGCCAAGTTCGTGTCTTATAAGTAGTGCTATGATAAATTAATGATATCAGTATGCAAAGTTATTTTTCAGAAATGCACCATTTTATGATTATGTCGCATAATTTCTTGTCTTGCATTATACGTCCTGATACTGCAAGCTATTTGAAGATTGTGGCCAATCTGTTAAACGGCACGATTCCGGAAATCCCGTGGCAATATACAGCATCATCAGTATGTAGCCAGTCACAAGACTACTGTTGACTGGATGTGTTCTTGGTGGATCATCTTTGATGAACTCTGGATGCTTCTATGTAACCATCTCAACAAGGCAACTGTTTCCGTGATGTTTGTACCGCACTTAGGTCTGAATGCGAAACCCCCCCCCCCCAAAGTTTTGAAAAGTGCTTAGAAAGCACTTTTTAACTAATAAACATTAGTTAAAAATAATGCAACAAATGCATGAAGTATTGGATTCCACAGACAAACTAGGATATTCCTAAAAATATCTCAGGTGTATTCGTGTGTGTAATCATTTTTGTAAGGTAAGTCAAACTATGTATACAATAGTAGTTACGATCAGAAACACGAGATGGCAGCAGATGTCTGATGAGAATTTATTCATCTTAGAGAATTTATTTATCTCTTTATTGTAATTGATTTCTTATCAATTTAATATAAAAATCGATTTTCATTGAGAAATGATATTTCAAAACTTGGTCAGCTGCTGAATTTTCATTGGTCGTTGAAACAACTGTTGTTGAAAACAACAGCGAAACATGAACAAATATTGTTAGAACTGCACAGAAATACAATGGATTCATTTCTCTCTTTAATTACATCTTCTGTGATGTTTCCTTGGAAAGTCATCTTCTGAAATGTGTATACTCTTGTTTCGACTTATTTCAGTTCAGCAAAACACCTTTGAATTTTTATTCCACATGATTTTGATTTAAAAGTTACACTTAGTTATCTCATCAGAGCTGCGAAAAAATATAGTTTTCAGAACTGTAAAAAGGTGAATCTAAATCAGTTTTAAAAAAACATTATTTTGTAAAATTGTCTGTCATCTTATTACGATTTGTAGAGTTTCAGAAAAGGAATTAAACTTCATTTTTTTAACTTCTCAACAGGCTATAAATTTCTTCTATAAAGCTGGGTTCTCCTTCCTCGGTTCTTTGGCTATAAAGTTCCTCGAATATTTATAAGGATTGCTTAAGATTTACAAATAATTATAAACATGAGATAGCTATTTCTCTATGTACAAATCCTCAGATTCTAATTATAATATAGTGAATCTGTGGTGATGATAGAAATTAAGAATGCGGATTGAAAGATGATGCAACCGAATTCAAATTCAGAAAACTGAATTGATTATGGAGATTGAATTCATTACACTTCTTAATAGTTCTTAAAAATCCTGTGATGACCACCTAATCATGTTGTTTGCATCTTATGCAATACACGATAATTTAAACGTAATTTTGAAGTGAAGTAAATTAAACGTCATTTTATTTTGTAAGAATATATCTTTCAGTCAATTACAAAATGGAATTCATAGAAAATTATAGCTGAATTCTTTTTTCGATAAATTATTTTTACCGTGAGTTGTCGTTCGTTGAGTTAGTGTTTCAATGGATTGCAATTTGATGAACTGTCATTTGAATTACGTCATTCTATGAATCCTATTTTGATAAATTCTCTTTTAATGAGTGGATTTTGGTGAATTTTAATGGTACTCCTGTAATATTTTATGCGTGAGTTCCATTGTCGTCAATTTTTTTTAGTTGTTTCTTTTGAACGTCACACCTATTTATCCTAAATAATATCCTCTGCTAAAGATATCGACTAACGATTTCTAATGGCCTACCTGGAAAAGGTACCGATCTAGGGTTCTGGAAAAGTTTTGGTTCAATCATAAGGAGAGGAAGGCCATTATGTCCGATTTCAGTCACATACTGCACACACTTTCTAAGCACTTCTTGAGCCGTTTCTTGAGAGAAAAAATAGCACTTTTTTCTTGTAGAAACTCTGGATTTTAACCCTACAACTCAGAAAATTGACCTTGGAACTCATACTATTTCAGAGAACAAAAGTAGCTAAAATTTACGAAAGCAGTTGCCTGTCTTTTTCTTCCTGAAGTTTTCTTGAAGAAATGACAAATATTACTGAAGGTAAATGATGAAGTTTGAAAAGAACAACTAAGCTTTAAAGACTGAGTGGTGAATTCTGATTAATTCATTGACTCAGATGAGGATAGAAAATATATGAACTCTTTCGTTAACCCACTTTACAGGGAAAATTGAAGCAAAAATGTGAAAAAAATCACGTAAAACTTCCTAGCGAAAAGGTCAGAAATTTTCTTTGAGAATATACAGAAATGTTGGAAAGCTAAAGTCTGCATAAAAGTAGCATAACCCAGTTCATGGAAAGAATATACGAAGGTGTTCTGAAAAGTTGTGATTCGTATTTTTCACCCATTGTCGATTTTTCATAATCGTTTTCCTTCATTCTTCTTCTTCTTCTTCTTCTTCTTCTTAGATTACTTCATATGGCACCACAAATAAATAGTTATTTATTATTATTATTATTATTATTTCACTGATTTTTAGCTCTGAACTTATATTTTATGTTAACTTTCTGTTACAAAATTCTAAACAATTAGAACTTTTCACAAAGAAACTTTCAAAGAATTTGTGGCTCACCCATTATTTTCACATTACCAAACACAAAACACCACAACACAAAACAGCAGCTCCTACAGTGGATGAACGATTACCTTAAGTCCAAAGTCACTCGACTCTATGGTTTTTTCTTATAGTACTGTTTACCCTTACTATATGCCATATCCTGACCATTCCTTCAAAAATGAACCTTTTGCGCAAATGACTCAACAACATGCTTTCACATACTGTTGGATATACTGTTGGTGTGTTTTTATCTTACTGTGTGTGGGAAAAGGTAAAATTTGTATATGTGTTATCTGTAGAGTACAAACATTTTTCTATAGCAAACTTTAAGAGTTAAAGTCACATTTGGGTTAATTATCTGGTATGTCTCTGTAAAACAACCAAATTCTAACAGTTCAGATTTTCGATTATGTGAACGAATTGTTTTCAGATAACTCAAACAATGTCAATAGGTAGCATTAGACAATTTATAAAATAATCAATACATGGATATCAGTTTTCAACACTTTTTTCCCCATCCTGGCATTAATTTCACTGTTGTGATTTTTTTTAAAAATAACTAAACAGAATTGCATTAAGGTATAAAGTTGTGGATTTAAATGTCAAGTTTTAATAAGAATAACTGAGTAAAAAATTCACTGTGGAATAACACAACAACAAAAGCACACATATTTGTTCATTTAAGTTTACAAATGCATATTTTATTTTGCTGAAATACTATTTACAAGTATATTCACTGAGAAAAATTCAAAACATGTAATTACCTAAAAATATTTCACAATATTTAGTTTAGACTCTTAACATTTTCCAAAGAGTTCAATGAAGAACATTTTTGTTACTCACTGTTTCTTGGTAACGTATTAGATCATTACATCAAAATAGCTGGTCACGCAAAAGAGTTTTTAAATCAGATACCATGGTAACCACACTTCCATACATTTGATATTGTATCAGTCTGGAAATGACACCATGCCTTCCTAAACATTCTGTGTATTCTTTTGTCACCAAATATACACAAACAGATTTTGTAAAATGTTCGTAAATGTCCCAAAATAAAGAATCGTTATCGAATTGGATAAAATCTTGAAAGTCTAATTTTACCATTGATGAATTTAAATGATTACCGATAATTTTCCCCATGATACGAATAGCTGGTAATTCAGTTTCCAAAAATAGTAAATGATTATCAATGTCGTACATTTTTGGTGAAAATCTCTCAGCTTCTTCACAACTAATAGAAAAACCTTTATTTCCATCAGCTCCTGTATCATTATCATCAAGTATTAGTTCCCCATCTTGGCATTTCAGAATATAACACTCACCAAGGTCTATTTCATAGTCAACTCTTCTTTGCAAGTAGCCGAGGATATCAGACCACTTCCTACATAACGTTTCCCAAGTGGTCCTGGATAAATACATCACAATGTACGTGTTTTCTAAAATAATAATCGGTTTCCATCCTTTTAGAGCTAGGTGAAGAGTTCTGTCTTGTGCTATTTTCCCAAAGAAAGAAAATTTCAATGACTTTTGTGGCTCACCCATTATTTTACTTTACTTTCCTGGATACAAATTACCACAACACAATATGATAACTGCACAGGATGAACGAATTGCCGTCACTGCAAAGACACTTGACTCATTTGTTTTTCCATATAGTACTGTTTACCTGACCCTTAACCCTGACCGTTCCTTCCAAAATGAAACTTTTGTGCAGATGATTCACGGACATGTTTCTACATGCTGTTGGATATGATGTTGATGTGAGATTATATTACTTTGAGACATCATAGGGCAAATCTTATCTCTGTGGCTCGAAGGGTATTCTATATTATTTGTCCTTATTATATTAAGTATTTTATTCTCAAAAAGTGTTTTTGATGTTAGACCATGTGACTCTCTCTCTCTCACTCATATGTCCGAAATTGTTGGGATGGGGAAAAAATAGCATTAGGTGGTGGAAGTGGAAAGGTCGTCAAGAGGGTGACAGAGGTCTTCCCTGCAATGCTCCCCAACCCCCTAAACCTATCATCCCCCTATTGTCCACACTCTCCTCTAGAAGATGTCTGCTCAGGCTAGTGGAGATGAGTGCCCTCATAATTTGCGGATATCTTTTAGTGGTGTCACCTCCAACTGATACTGATAACATCAGTTGGATACAGGAAAAACTTTCGTCCTGGTCTTATTGATTCAGATGAGCATTGTGTAAATATGGTTCAAAAGAAAGAGAAAAAAATCTTAGCTAAACCGTCATTCAAAGAGTCTGAATGAAATAAGGAAACTGTTGTTGAGTAGTTCAATCCTTGTTAACGATTGTGTGTCTTAGTTATTAACATGACTTGCAGGTGAGTCATAATAATAATATTATTTTATAAAATATAATGAACTTGGATTTAGTTCTTTCTTTAACGCACTTTAATTTCGTCACACTTCTCTCTGTGAGATTCTTACGTATATCAAAATTATAAAGTTGTTAACTATCATAAACGGGATACTTCTAAACAAGACAGAGCTGTGATACGTTTTCTGAAAATGAAACAAAAGATTCGTGTAAACAAAATATCATTACTAAAAGAAATATCAAAATATCAAAATGGGTGGCTTGAATGCGTGAATGATCTTTCCCCTCTTCTATAAATTAAGAAATGTCACATATTAACGATGCTTATTACAAAGTTATAGTTTCATCTGTTAAGAGGGAGTTGCGATCCCTCTGAACAGGTGAAATAATGTTCTAAAGAAAAAGAGGACGGAATTATAGAATAAGGAGTGAAAACAGCAGTTGTAGAACAAGGAAGACCTGACGTATCAACAAAGAAGAAGAGAAGAGAATGGTGAGACAGTAAGGAATAAAGAGTATACTTCTTAACTAAGAAGAAGATGAAAGGATAATTCGGGATTAAAAGTTAAGAGCACAGTGTTTGTATTAAGAGTCGATAGGATAGTTGTAGAATAAAGAGTTACGGAAACAGGTATCGAATAAGAAATAATGAGGACATTTATGGAATAAAGAGAAAATGAAGGAAATGGTGACAAAAACAGATAATTATTGATTGCGAAACAATACATAAGTCATAGACAAAGAAAGGACAAGGAATAATTATAGACTAGACAACGATCTTTTATAGATGAAGAGAAAATAGGACAAATGTGGAATAAGAAATAAAGAGGTATTTAGATAATGTAATAAGAGATAGAGAGATAAAGGGATATTCATAAAATGAGACCAGCGAATCAATTGTAAATGAGAGATATGAAATGATGGTTAAAAAGGACACAAGAACAAGTATGCCTGCCTGGTTGACAGAGTGCGTAACATCTCTGTTCTCCAACAAGCAGGAGTAAAGAAAGGAATTATAAACTAAGACAAGAGGATTTCATTCCAAGGAGAAAGCCAATTATAGAAGCTATAACCAAATGCTTGAGTTTGAGATTGATTTTAAAATTGAAAGTATTATTTCAGGGCAGATTTATTCCGAATATTTGGTTGTAATGGACGCTGTATTTAAATAAATCATCGCTTAGCTAGCGTACATATGCATGTTCTGAGGATGGCATAGCAAAGCATGGGTTCATTTTTAGGAATATTGATAATAAACGCTCATAACAACAACAATATCATCATGATGTTGTCGTCATGGGTTTTATAGTATAAGCTGGAACAGAAACTTCCTTTCAAAAATGGAAAAATGTTTGAAAATCTTTCAAAAATGCAAAAATGCCCTTTGCAAAAATAAAGTTCATTTCACCAAAGAAGTAAACTCAGCCTTGTGATTCTTGAATTTTATTGCAAGAAAATGTGTTGATTCATTAAAATTTTCATAAATACACTATTTCACTTGAAACTTGCGTTGTTTTGTTTTTGACTGTACATTCGTAGTTAATTTTAAGTCGATTATTTAACAAAATAACTTATTTTGCTCTGTTTTAAAATTTGTAAGTGTAGTAAATCTTAATACTCATAAAAACTTTTAAATAACTTGTAAAGTAATTGCACATTTAAATAAATTTTAAACTTACAAACTATAAATAATTAAATTTATTCTTCGATGCTTCCAATTACGAGAAACGTTTATGTGTCTTTTCAGGATTATGAAAAATGAAATTTTTTCCTCCGATTTCCACCTGTGAGCAATGAATGAAGCAGCTGCCTGCAATCGTGAAAGAGTTATACATGTAACGAAAAATCAAATACTTATATTACAGAAACATTTCTCTGAGTTAAATTTTAAAGCGATGTTATCGATTCAGTTGAAACGAAGTGGGTTCGAGTCTGTTTCAAAACGTGAAGAATCTTTAAAAGGTTTTCCAAATAACGGTGAGGTAGTTGGGCTGATATCGATTTGGTAGAGGTCACGCTCAGGAAATCCAGCCAGAATAGCAGAAGTATTAACACGGACAAAATGCCGTACTCTTAATAAAATTAGTCATAATTCAGAACCAAAAATAATCTTATATTGTTAATCTTATATAATACCACTAATGTGTAGTTCCTGAAAGATGTAGACAACATTCTGATTTATATAATTCAAATTATACATTGTGGTGTAAGTTGAAAACTACTGAGAAAGAATATCAGTAGTTTTCAGTATACTGTTGAATGACTTCTTCAGTGAAAAACACATTAAATGATTTCAAATACACGTATCAAAAGAAATGTCAGCATATTATTTCTAAGATGAGGCTGCAAATTGGCTTCTACAACATTCGTGGCTGATTAAAAAAAAAATCCAGCACTGCAATTACTTAAAGTGCAATAAAACATGCACTTTATTAATTACCGTGGTTTTCTAACAAAGCAATTGATAAAAACAGGAAAATACGTCTTACGTTAATTAACACATTTCATAATCTGAAGGATATCCATGCAGAGACAGAAACGATATATTGTTAAACTTCATGAAATTAAATCGATTCATCATTCGGTTCCAGCTGACGGCCTATTATGGTTTGCACCGGCTTCAGCAGTGTGCCATTTCTTCATACGAATCGAATTGATTTCCAAATATACATGGAATGCACCATCGTTTTATAAAACATTGACTGATTATTTTATTAACTAATATTCTCAACGTCGGCATAAGCAAAGTTAAAGTGGATCCCATATTTGGATAACAGATTTGTGTACAAAAAATAGGAACACAAATATAGATAAACTAAATACACAACATCACACTCGTTTAGCAAAATGACAATGTAACACAGAAATAATCAGACATAAAATGCTGTTTTATTAAAAGCAAAAATAACATGATACATATAAAGCAGAATTTTCCACATTAATTAACTTTAGAGAGGATACAGGGGTTTTGGTGGGGGAATTTCAGTCTGCCGAAGGATATTTTCCCCTCATTTTCCACCGATACTAGCTCCTTTTTCAGCAGCATCTTTAAAGACTTTGGCCCCGCCTGCTACTACATCAGCGCCTATTCCTGCGCCTTTACCAGCTGACTGGAATCCTTGGCCAGCCATATTGCTACCACCCTGGTCACTCTTTTGCTCCTCTTCGCCCATAACGGTCAGAATGCAGCACATCAAAAAGAGCAGGAAGATTTTGCTTGAAGCCATCTCAAGATGCGTTACAGAGAACCGAGTTTTGGTTAGAGAGCAAATCGAACGCTTTGTCAAGGAGAGAAGCATCGAGTATTATATAGCTCACTCCTTCCAAATGATTGCAATTAATTAGTGACATCAAAAGTAAAGAACCAATAGGAGCGTTCATAAAGTAAACAAACTATGCCATTGGCTTTAAGTGGTGAAGTTCAAAACACTCTCGAGTGCATGCGCAGTGGAATGCGTAAATGCTTTATGATTTTTATAATTTTTTTGAAATAATTTTTGACTAATTATGAATTCTGTCCACTTTCTTTATTCTTCGTATTTTTTTAAAGAAAGTTAAAATATCTATTATAGATGTAATTTATGAAGCAATTTTATTATTTCAGTAGTCAAAGGAAGAACTTCAAACGGATGACGTTATCTTACAAGTGAAAATCAAGCTTCAAGGTAAGTACAACTAGCTAATTTCATTACAATTATTAATTACTTTGCAAAAATGTGCAGAATTATGAAAGCAATAATTGTATTGATTTCAGCTCCAAGTTTCATTTGAAAGTGGAGTAATATCTTGCATCAATTGATCCGGAATATCTCATCTGATTGTTTCCGTATTGTACCTTCTTTTAGGCTCCATTTTCTATGTGGTTAAAGTTATTTTTGCCATTTAAATATTAAACTCATTAGGGAGAGTTCTATTAGAACAATCGCCAAATTACGATAACAAAAGAGGTATTGTGTTAAATCGAATCGTATAAAGAGATGGAGACCATTGACATATATTGTATTAATAAACTTCTGAAGAATGTCTTGCCTAAATTCCTAACGTTATTAAATAAAGCAATAACCATCCTACTTCACCATCCGAGTGGATGTGACTTAAGCTGCTTTTTTAACATTATTCTGATGAAAAAAATTTTTAAACGTGTTTCCGAACAAAATATTTCCCGTGTTTCTGAATTCACATTAAACTTATATTATATATGTTTAATTATGTAAACACATTAATGAATGTGTATCATTCACTAATTTATACTTTATTTATTTAAGAAATATAAGCAATCTTATATTTCTGGAATATAAGCTTGCTTATAAGGAATATAATTCCAGTAATATATTATATTACTGGAAGAATTTCGTAAAAAATATAGACAGCAACACTCTGGGAAATGTTCAGGAGGGTGCTGAAAAAAATAACTAGCGAGGAAAGAATACTTGGAAAAGGAACTCGAGGTGATAAAGCAAGTACGACGATAACGTTATTATGGATATCTACAGTAATTACTTTGGAAGGTTATTAAATGAGAATGAACAGGTGCAATGCGCTATCAAGATGGATGTTCAAGAAGAATGCAAACATAATCGCTCTAACAACGACTATGTTTGCATTCGAAGACACAGGCTGTGTCTTCGAATCCCACTGGAGACATGCCCGTCTCCTACTTAATTAAATATCAAATAGTAGTATTAAAGTATTAATACTGCTATTTAAATTTTTAAATAGCAGTATCAAAATTTCAACATGCATGACAATCACTATCTTGCTTATTGGAGATATGAAATAACTTGAAAAAAGTACCTTTGGTCTCTTGAGTAGAATTACTCAATGATCTGTTTTGCACCATCTACCGTACCAAATACTAATGTACTACAACAAGTTTACAGCCTTTCGTGATGGAACTTGAATTAATAAATAAATAAATGAAGAGTTATTTATTTATGCATTTTTTGTGACATATGGCTAGTTAGGAAATATGAGAAATTATTATTATTATTATGAGACGTCAAGTGCAGGGACGAAGGTAGTCTTCCGGACGAGATAGAATGCTGTGCTTCATAATAAAAGGCAGATTAAAAAACAAGAAAGAAGTATTATTTGCATTTTTTGTTAAGTAGCACATCAATGAAATTTTTGTTTCGAAATACGTATACTCAGTTGGTGACTAAAATGTCCTCAAATCTCAAAAACGACCAGTTTTTCACATCTGTCATATTTCAAAGCAGTTCTCAGTGACTTAAGAATGAGTTACTCATAGAAGATACCAGCAAAGTTTTTGCTTTTCTCAAGGTCCAATTAGGTTTCTATATTGCGCTTTTCTGAGAGTTCCACTCATCTTGAATTACAATTTAAACCACGTTTCTTCAAATTATCAAGCCTGAAATTGGAACTCATTCTAATTTGTCATCAGCTGTGTTTGGCTTTTTAAATAAAAAAGTACAAAAATTACCTGTTAAAAAGTCTCCTGTTTCTTTTTATTACATTGGGAAGCTCATTACCCTTAGAAATATATTAGCAACCGATCTCAAACTAGACAAATCTATTTTTAATTTAAAAACACAGCTAATATCCTCAATTTAATCCATTTCAAAATAATCAAAAACTTTATCAGTGCACTTATGCAGCATTTACATTTTATTCGGCAAATGAGTGATGTTTCTTATACAAGTATACAATAACAGACCTCCGCGATTCTAAGACAGTCGTTAAAGCGATTGCTTTGTTTATATCACATACCTCTACGAAGGTATTACGCAGAAGTTTGGGAAAACGTCTCTAAGTTATCTGATTCGCTTCCAAATATGGTCTTCTGAAGAAACTAATCTAATCCTCTGGCCTCCACCACACTCTTATTTCTTAGTATTTTTATCTGCTTTTGTTCTTACTGTATTTGTTCTTACTCGCATTAATTATATAATATGATATTCTTTACTTGATAATAAACGCTGTTGGAAGCCGGCTGCAGATAACATCGCTTTTTATTATTATAATAGAGGCGCAGCTATTTCCATAATATATTTATAGAACCAAAAAACATCTATTAATTTGTCATTCCCTGTAATACCGGCATTTTGCTGCAAAAAACTCTAAAACTTCTAAGCATTTCCACCAAAAGCAATCAAACCGATTAATAAACATTCTACCCCCCCTTGTAAACAAATGCTAAGTGTCTAGTCTCTGTTGTCACATTATACTACACCTCTGAAGGTTATGTTTTACCAAAACTTGTGTTCTGGTTGCTCTACCCATATCACTATCTAAGCACCAGCCAATTAACATTAATTTTTATTTATCATCCTTTAGGAAATTTCAGTTTCAATTAATTCTCAGATGAACCATAGAAACTATTCGTTCCCTCACGTGCATTTTACTTCTCTCCAATGGAAACTTCTTTATAACCTATTCTTATAAGCTATTTTAATCTACTGATCGAAATCATCGACAAGGTATTATTACCTATATTAAGTTATTTACGTAGATTGATTAAGTTATTACCATAATTTCTTTCAATATATTCTTGGATTCTCATCTGGCCCTTGATTGAGCAAGCTATCCGTCCAAGATATTCTTGGATTTAGTCACCATGATTATAGGATAAGATGGTTAGCCCTATGCCTAAAACCTGCGCTTCCAGGACAGAAACCCTTCCACCTCCGTATGAGACCGTCTACCTCAACTTCACTTGTAAAGCCTTGATAAAGGTTCCCTAGACAGGATTTCTAACCTGGGTCTTTCCAATAGAAAGGCATCATCAAAACCGACTGATGTAAGGAGATTTAATATTCTTGAACAAACCATGACATTGTTTAAAGTTCTAAAGAGAGATTATATAAATTGCATTCAAATCAAACATAGAATATAATAAACATACCTGTAACGAAAGTTCAACTTCTGTATACTCCAGTGAATTCCTTGTGTTTTAACAGTCACTCTTTATTAATGAAGAGATTGGAAGGTCCAACCACATCCATATTACTTAAATGAAGTTCATTAAACGTAATCTAGAATGCGAAATTAGTCGTAATGCCCGCTAACTCACTATTAGCATTTTACTTTGGACTCTTTAGCGTGAAATAAAATAAAATAGTGTAAATATAATTTAATGTGGTGCCTTCATATTACAGTCAGTAGTAATGTCATTTGATCCAAAAATAAAAAATAAAGTGAATTATTTAGGAGGTGCAGTGTACCGTGTCATAAGGCTGCTGCTCTAACTACGTGGTTTATGAAGACGAATGTCACCAAACTTACTCCCCATAAAACACTGATATTAACCCTATTGAACATCTGTGGGATGGACTGGAGCGTCCGGTGAGGTCAAGGCATGTGTTCCTCACAAGAACGATCCAAAATTCTCATTGATCGGTATCGTGCACTTGTGGATACTATGCCCGTTAGGATTTCTGTAGTTTTCGCAGAGAAAGGAGGTCGCACATCCTACTAAGTTGGGCACCTCACACTATGATGCACGTGGATCTCTTTCCAAGCAGTGTATTTCGTAATTGAAATTAGCAACATACGTTATTGCGTCTACGTGTTTTTATAGTATACACTATACCACAAGTACTACTTAGAACAGAACATACTCTTGTTATAGAATGAACAGCCTTATTATGATCATAATTAAGCTTATCAAACGATTACTTCGGCTTATCAACATATCATCATCTTTTGATGTTTATAATAATCGGCATATACCTGTAATGATCAATTTTTTATTTAATTTCTTCCAATTTAGTCTATTACCCGAAAGGACTCCAATGTTTACAGCTGTTAGTTTTAGTGGTCTAAGTTACTTCTCATTAAATCAATCCTACAGACTAGACCTTGGTCATCATCTTCTGGTATTTTCCCTAGTATCCCGTCATGGATCATATTTTGCTAACCTTTCCTCTCCCATTCTGTTTAAGTGACCATGCCACCTGAGATTGGCTTTGTTCACATCCCTAAATTATACGAATATCAAGTTCCTTTCTAATATCATCAGTTTAATTTGTTTTTGTCATCGATATCATCTGCTTACTACCTTAATATTTCACAGAACTATCATAATCTGTAGTTTCGATCTCTGATCGATCGAGTATTGTACTTCTAACCCAGCTCTCGTCTACATAAAATTGATTTGAAAGTTGTCTTCAATACTGTCGTGCTGTATTCTGACTAATTTTCATCTTATTCATATGAATTTATTCACTTTGCGGGTTTCCATTCCAAGATTGTTTCTTTTATTTCTCTATTCGGCATTTAATTCGAAATCTTCGCTAAAATTGTGATTGTTTTATGAAGCTGATGTTTTCCGCATTATTTCCAATTTTTTTATAGCTTTTGTTATTTTTTTGCTAATTTTCATGCCAAATGTTTGACAGAAGTTATGAAATTTAGTTAAAAACTAGTGAGATTTTATTCTGAAATTAATTAGCAATATAGCATAGCATCATCTGCGTATACCAAAGAGCGACGATCTATATCCCCTGTGTTGGTATGAGATTTACTGACGCTTTCCTTCATAATTTGATCCATATAGGTAATGAATAAAAGTGAGTAGAAATATTGTGCAACTTTGTCATCCATCTGATTTTGCGTCAAACCATCTTTCTCTGCTTCCTTCGATTCTAACTTTATTTTTAAAAAAAACACTTTTTCAGATATTTTTCATTTTTCAGATATTTTCATTTCAATATAAAACTCATTTACCTTGCTGAAAATTAAATAATAATCACTTCCTATTTGGAATCCTCTGTAAAATCGTGCGCCTTGAAAGCTGAGCGAAGATATTTTAGTCAATAATAATAAAGGCAATAAGATTTCTCTTATTAATTGTGTTTCTCTCCATGTGAATTTTCATGTTGGAATATGGTCATAGTAGTGACTAGTGCTTACTAAACAGGAATCAAATAAGTGCTTACTATTAATACTCTAAGCTTTGCCCTTATACACAAATTTTCCGAAGACCTCTCCACACTTCTCGTATTCAATTCGTACTCTGCTGTATAGATTTCCAATTAGAAGCCGTTTTCTTTCCTTTACATCACTTTTTCTAAAACATCCTCCCTTTCTGCTTAATAGAACTCTCTGTGTGACCATAGGCCCAAATACATCTTTAATTTTCTGTTTTTGATTCATCATGAAATATTCTGACAAGCGAGAAATTTATAGTGTTGATTGCTATCTCAAACCCTGATCATTTTTTCTCGAATATAACATCTTTTTGGCGTTATATAGAAGAATCTTATCTGTTTTTGTTTTAAGCCTTATTTGTTTACATAAAAAATAAGGCTTAAACTAATTTTTCAAGCATTTTCAGTTCTTTTCTAACCTAAGGAGTATCAATAACTCTTAAGTATTGATACTTCTTACATCTTCAATTCTTTCGAAGTTGAGTTTCAGTTTTCATTAGCTGACTTTTCATTAATCGGTTTAACCGAGTGAGGGTATAACCAACATAAAATTTCATCCTCTATCGTTTTATTAATGAGTAAATACAGTACAAAACAATTTATGCTGCTAAGTTCCAAATTGGATGCTGAACGAATGAGGATGGGCTGACAATTTCATACGTACTAATAGCCTACGCCACGAGAACTTGAGGATTGGGCATTAGGTCTAACGCCAGGTTCCTTCTTTGCATTTATTCTCAGCTCAGTCTGTGTCGACAATAACTTCGACTGAAAACACTGGGTAGGATTCCCGCTGACCTAGCCAAGAAATTTTATGTTTTGTTCAGGAAACGAGGGTTTTTCTTACCGAAAAATGTGCAGATCTGCCAGAATATATACGCAGTTTATAGACATAATACACTGGCTGCCCTCATAGTCTTAGCTGCTTCTGTCATGATTCAAAACAATTAACCAATCACAGCAAGTTATAGTTTCGATTCCTTTATTCCTTTGATATGAAGTGGGATGGTTATAAGTGGTTTTAATGTTTACGTGATGCCAAACTAAAAGAAATTCACCAACATGTGCTAGTATAGAAGACGTTTCATGACTTGCAGATGTATGTGAGTATTATCAACAACACTAATGGAATAATTAATTTAATGTCTGAAATAAAGAGTGGATTATTTTTTGTTTTTTTGGTTACTCCTATTTTATCTTAATGACTGGTGATATTCGCGTTTGGTTTTACTTTCACTGTTGTATAGATAAGTGTTTACAATGGATGTTTTTCAATTCCTTATTCCTTATTCAAACATCAGTAAATCATATATTTCTTTGTGCGATTCAAGGACACTTCTCAATAAACAGGAAGACATTCTCTTTTACGCTGAATAGGAGATTCGTTTATTTAACATGAACTGTACCACGCAGGTAGGTAGCTTTAAAGAAACATGGAAGGAAGGCTATTGTTTTCTTTCCAAGCAGTGGAGAAGAAAAACAAATTAACAATGAATACATATTTACACAGTTGTGCACACTTGTAAGAAAGTCAGACCCAAGAATCAATGTTTATTGTCTGTCTCACTTTTTTTTTTTTTGCAACTGGCTCCTTACCTTCTCCAAAGTGTATGTAAAAGAAGATTCTGCAACAAAATTTTGCCGAAATTTGCCCCCCCCCCCCCAAATTCACCAACATGTGCACCTAATTAATCATTGTGGTGTCCGTCTATATGTGCAAAGAAGCGATCCAAATCTGACATTCTTTGCATATCTTTCTATGCCTGCAGCCTGTCAAATTAGTACAGTCCCATAGGGAGGTGGAAAGGTTGTCTTCATGGAATCTCTTTTTTTTTTTTTTTTTCATTTCATAAATGAGTAATGCATGTCAGATAAATACACGCAATTAACAGAACTAATGAGGCTGGCCTCATCGCCTCAGCTGTAGCATAAGAATGGTTTTTTGTGTAATAAGAAGCGATTTCGTGATCATAAACTGCCATTAAAATATGCAGCCGAACTAAAATAAAATGTGTGTGTGTGTGTGTGTGTGTGTGTGTGTGTGTGTGTGTGTGTGTGTGTGTGTGTGTGTGTGTGTGTGTGTGTGTGTGTGTGTGTGTGTGTGTGTGTGTGTGTGTGTGTGTGAACACTGTTGCTGTTTCTCGTTAAATAATAATTAAGCAACGAAAACAATAATATCGAAATAATAATTTCAACCAGAAACTAACCAACACGATCAGTATTCAACGGGACAGTTTTTATCTGTAAATTCACCAACTATTAGTGCAAAAATACTTTTTAGCGTGTTTGAAAAATATTTCTTTTCTCAGATGATAGACATTGCATGGGTGCAGCCACTTCTAAAACAATTCAGCAATTCAGTAATTACAGGTGAATAATTGGGAGAAGAAAGCCAGTCTCCTGATGGAGTTCTGTCAAAAATTGCTTCAGTGGATTAACCATTTGCTTGGAGATGAACATGAGCTTTTATTATATTCAAATCCTCTGTAAAAATCTTCCTCACTATCTTTCTGTCTAAATTTATTTCTCGGCCATCATTTGTATAAACTTAAATTTAGGACTACCTTAATAAATCTGCTCAGTCGTCCAATGTTTTCATTAGTCGATTTATGAGTTTTGAGACGAACACGCCTTTCATCATGTTTTTGTGCTTCCCACTCTCCTTAAATTCCTGCTTTGATTAAAAAATACTGTTTGGAATGTTTACATTCCATCCCTGAGATTTCGCTGATACCACTGCTTAATTTCACTTAAACATTTGCTTAATTTCTTATTAACGTGATACTTATTTGCTTTAACAAGCAGTCATTCTCCTTTTACGTTTCGAGAAACAATCTATCACATAATGCAATTGTGTCGTAAGGAAAGACTTAATCCTATCACAACTTTATCATAAATTAGAACAAGCGAGGTGTAACATTTTTGACTGTCGGTAATAATAAATCAGCGAATGCTATGAAAAATATTTTATTTACGTTAAATATTCCGAGCCAATACGCCTATTTTACAAGAATAAAACCCCTACCTTTCGTAAGGAAAATCGTGTTACTTTCTTATGAGACTTACTTGACTTCAGCAATAAGCGTCATAATTTCTCCTGAGTTCGAATCCCATCGGGGGATTCAAGCCTAGGTCTGTCCAAACGAACGGTAAATGATTTGCTTTTTTCGCGAATGGGTTATTGAGAAGCTCAGTTCTTAGACACTTGAACATCAAAAAGAAAAGCAAAGAATAAAGGTTGATATTTATAAGGGTTTTTCAATTGATGTGCAGTTAGCCAATCTATATCAGATTGTGCACGCTTACAGCTAACAAACGTTATAACTTTTCCTTGGTTCGAATTCCGGAAAAAAAATATATATATGGGCAGCCATCAATATGAAATGTTTTTGTCAGGAAATACTAGAGATGTATGTATGTTACTCAAGAAGTGATACCGTCTTGTCTATAGGTTGGTATCTACAAAAGTAACTGCAGTTGAAGCAATATTTTTTTTTCTTTTTCTTTTTTTAAAAGAAAGGTAGAATTATATTTTAGTTGCAATAAAATTCACAGGATTTTTTCACCCCGTTTCAGAATGGAAAATAGATAAGGGTTTAATGCAATAGTTATGGAAGATCATTAGGTTTGTAATGTTTGCGTGCTACAAAATTGCACGAGAAGAATGGTGGAGCAATAATGTCATTACCGAAAACTGCAGAAGAGGGTTTGAGACTATTGAGAGAGAGAAGATTATTTAGTATGCGAAAGTAACAAGTAATTAATTGGAATGGCTCGCAAGAAGAGATGGAAATGTTTTGCTGTATCTGTACTAAGACATCTTCCACCATGTTCTTCTGAATCTCAACATAAACTACTAAGACAGAATTCTTTGTATTTATTTGTGATTGCTTCTTTCAGCCATAACATATTCTGTAGCCCCTTAAATGTAATCAACATCAAAATATATAAGCGAAAGTATTTTAATTCAATTACTTTTCAAACAGCCAAGTGTTCCCTGATGCTTTTGTTTGATTTACTATGAAGATTTACATAGAACGCCAACTGTGTCTCACTGCCTTGTTTTCAGTGAGAGAGAGAGAGAGAGAAAAAAAACATAAATAAATAGATGCCATTCTGCAATGCAAAAAACGCCATTATTTGTGCAGAAAATAAGAATTCGTTGTTTAAAAAGGTTTACTCAGTTGTGAAGGAATAAAGGACAGTTTCAAAAGAAGAGCTTCAAGGTCTGCTGATGTCATTTTCTATTATCTCCCACATAATAGAAAACGGCATGAGCAGACTATTTTCTCTTATCTTCCACATAATATTTCTCTTTCTTTCTTTCTCTTGTTTTCTTTTAAAAAAGCTCTAAGATTGATTTTTAATTCATAAACGAACCTTAATCAAATCTGCAATATAACGGTGCTTCCATGAGCACATCCTTGAGAAACTTTGTCCTTTTTTAAGGGTATTAAACACGCCAGTTAGAGTTGACGGCATTAGAAACAGTTTGGTATGTAGGAGCCAATGCATTTGGGATGTCACTACAATTTTATTTAAATTAATTAAATTTTATTTAATGAATATATAAATTAGGTAAACTCGAGTAGATACTCATTATTTTTTTAAAATTCGTATATACTATATCGGATCTATGAGTGACGTATTCGTGGATAAACTGATATTTGTACACATGACACTACTAGATAGGTAGAGACCTTTCAGATATAGTAATTCGTGCCAGAATTGTTTCTGCATCAAACGTTTTCTGACATGTTGGGACAAGCTTATTCTAAAACCCGGTTGTAAGATTTAAAGTTTTAGCAATATCTTCTCGCTGGCTGTAAAAATGGTATGGATAAAATAGTTAACTAAAACGCTAAGCTAGCAGAAATACAAGCGTTCAAAATAATTTTAAGTTACGCATCTCAGAGAGAATTGAGTTAGATATAAATCATTTGCTTCAAGATTAACGACCATAAATATAAGCTTTCTAAGAAAAATTGTGGGAAATAGTATGAGTGCTAGAATCTTATTCAAAATGAAGTTATTAAAAAGGAACTTGACATTGTTAGCATTCAGGATTGAGTGCGGACAGATAATCGCACATGGTATGACACCCTAAAAAGAATGGGATAGAAAGGTTAGAATAATAGGTGGGTGATGCCAGAATGATATAGTAGATCCAGAGGAAGGCCAGGATCTAGTTGGCTTGATTCAATTAGAAGTGTGTTAGAAAACGGAAAGAAAAAGATATGACAATATCAGGAGTCATAGCGTATAACAGGCTAATTTGGAGTAAAATTTTGACAGGAAGATTTTACTATCACGATATTCTGCAGGTTATCTTCAATAACCTGCAGAATATCGTACCACCTTCTTGATATTTATTTTTTATGTTCTTGCCAAAGTCTTCCCATCACTTTTGTTTAGCTAGTTTTACACAGTGTTTCGCTTTCTTACATTTGTCTCTATGTTCGAGCATAAGCTGACTTATTTGCCAAGAACTTTTGATATGCTTTCTTCTTTTCCTTCACTGCCTCTTTAATTTCCTGTGTCCACCATGGAGTTCTGATTTTTCTATCCTCGCAGACTACCTCACCACATGTCTCTCTAGCTGAATCAATCAGGGTTTACTTCACGGCTTGCCACTGAATCTCCAAGGTTTGGTTACTGTTCTCAAACTCGTTCATTTTTTCTTCAATAATCTTTGAGTATTTTAGTCTGCAGTTCATATCTGAGAGCTGCTCAACTTTTATTCGCTTTAAAACTTTCTTACATGTCATTCTTTTCAATATGAAATTCAATTTTATCCTGCTCAAGACTAAATAGTGATCACTTCGAATTTCAAATCCTCTGTACACTCTGGTGTCCTGCACCAAGGAGAAAACATCACTATCAACAATAACATAGTCAATGAGCCTTTTCGTATTCCTTGCCTCTTCTCTCCATGTGAATTTGTGCACATTTTTATGTTGGAACATGGTGTTAGTAATAACCAGTCCATGCTGAGCAGAAATCCAACAGGTATTTGCCATTATTATTAGTTTTGCTCTTTTCTCCAAATTTTCCCAAAATATTTTTGTATGTCTCACAATCACTTCCTACTCTGCTATTTAGATCCCCAACAAGGCCAACTTTTCCTTTTTCATTGTGTCAGTAGCTTTCTCTACAGCCTCAAAAATCATTCTTCCACTTCTACCTTAGTAGAGCCTTATGTGGGACCATAGGCACAAATAAGTCTCATTGTCCAGTTCCCCATTCTGATATTTGCCCACATCCCTCTACTTGAGACTGCCTGCCATTCAAGAAGATTAGCCTCGTATTTAGTGTTGAATACTATGGTATTCAACACTAAATAAGGTTGTTAATCTTTATTCCCGTAGTAGCTTATGTGTATGTATTTTTGGGTTCTTCTGACTGGTTTGCAAAACGAAAAACCCAATTTTCAGGAATAAAAACAGCCAGAAGAACCCAAAAATTTACACACATAATCTACTACGGGAATAAAGATTAACAACCTTATTTTATAGGATATGGTTTCTAAATCCAACATCTTCTACGTACAAGCGTAAAGCACTAAAGATGGACGGTAGTGTAAACCAAATTAACGTCTCATTCTATGCGATATTTGGAAGTCACTCATCCATTCATGCAGTATTTTAGATCCCTTTTAAGCTGATAATCACCTTAAATTCATAGGAAACAGTTGACTGCATGTAGCAAATGTACTATTTTATTGCTGTTTCTTTGTGTATTCAAAGTTTATTTTCAGACGCATTTTCTTTTGTATTTTCTTATCTTGATGATGCTATGAACATGTACATATGGTATTTTCTTTGCTGAAATCGTATCCGAGACATTTTCAACAAGTGTCTTGTTGATAAGTTATTTCTTTTTTGACCATAAAATGACAGGGTACATTGGTATCACTTACAGGATGAACTTACGGTCGTGATGAACAAAGAGCTGAATATTACCTTTCCAGCCTGTACTTATTGGAAGAAATTTGAAACAATATGTGGAGAAATTAGAAGGTAGGATAAATCAAAAATATGAAATAAATAATTATTATTAATTACAATAAAATTTAGTATGAATTTTTTCATTATTTAGTATAATTTAATATTATTAAATGCTATAAAATAGTTAATTTATTATATACAATATACGATTTATCAGTTTTTAATATGAATATACTTTCTTATTAATAAAAAAGTTAAATATATTATTTCGTCATTTGAATCCAAACTGTTCACTTTTTATTTTATTTTATTTTTTGTATGAACTGATTTCAGAACATTTAACAACAATATCATCATCATCATCTTCATCATCAATCATTCTAACAGGTATTTAAGTGGCCATGACTTTCCAAGAATCCTTGGATTCCGTAACCATAATTCTAAGATAAAGTGGTCAGTCTACTGTTCATAAGAATATTTTGTATGTAAATTGCGTATGTTCTACCGGTCGGATTAGCTGAATGTGGGATTAAAAACCCGAGTTTCCTGGAGTGAAACTCTTCCGCAACTGTATGAAACCAGCTAACTTTCATGTGAAAAGTCCTGCTAAAAGTTCTTCGCGTCCTCGGTGGGATTCGAAATATTATAAGTCTTGCAAACAAGGGCATCATAAATACTGACTGAGATACGAAGACTCTTAAAGGTCACAACAGAGCCCACAATAATATTAGTTCAGAGTAGAAACCCACTGTGTCAGTTGGGGCATATTTTCGTGGTGCTCTTCCAGCTGGCTAGAAATGACTTCAATGTGACGCGATTACAAAGTTTAAGGACCGATAATCAGGTCCTTAACTTTCTAATGTGAATATTTCCCATATCCAGACTAGCGTATCCGATCGAAAAATACTGTAGTGTGAACTTTGGTTCCATATAATGAATTTCCATTGCTCTACAGTCGCAAACACTTCATTTTACACCAGTATAGCAGTCTTGTTGATTGCCTTTATAAATTTTGGTTTACGCGCAGCTCCTTTTCCATAAATCGAGACTGTAAAGCCTTTTACATACGTCTTCTCCTGTTAATAAGAAACCAAGTCGACTCTTAAACTGTTGGTAGTCGCATCTACTTCGAAATACTGTAATTTCTGTATCACCTTTCACTTCCATTTTATCAGCTTCCGTGGTCTCTGTGTGTTTCTAGCCCGAAATAGCCCATCTTTCCATCTCTATAAATCATCAATCGCCTATAGATGATTTTTGGTGACAGACTTTTAGCAATGTCATGAACAAATAGAAAAATGAAACGAAACGGTATCCTATGATCATCGCAACCCTTCGATAAAAGTATACCAGCCTTCTATCGAAAAAACAAACAAACAAAACACATGCGTTTAAACCCCGTCTAAAACGCGAAGATAATTTATAGATCTGAATGTGAGTTAGCATCTCTCGATAAAAAGGTGGTAAGATTTCATTTCTGAAACTTGGATTTTTCACCCAAAAACAGGTAATCAGAAAAATAAAAACACAAAATTAAGAGACATATTATTATACTCTCCTTGGCTTAGTGTCTTTTCAGTAATTCGTTTAATCACTTCCATTACGAGTATTTTCTCTTGACACCTTGTCATATGCCTTTTGCAGGTTTACAAAACTTAAATACAGATCTTTATTATATTCCGACGATTTCTCAACTGTTTGTTAATGTATACTAAGAGTATATATATCTTTACTTAATATAGCATATGGATCATATCTGACAACCGGAATGTATATCATCATCACCAATTCCCGATATGTATCCTCAGGGGAGGTGTACAGGATAATTATTATAGTATTACATGAAAATTTTACATCATTACTAATTTCCTATCATCAATTTTCATCCAAATCAATCTGTTATCTGTCAATACTCTAACATTATCAGATCTTATATTTCTATCTTCTAAGGCACTTTTTACTGTATATCTCACACAATCCTTTGCACTTTCATAAACACCACCCGTTAATCAAAGTGATTTCATCAAAGTAGCAGTGCTCAATGTCAGCCTACCACTTGTTTATTTAATCATTTATCCTAAACAAATCATATTTAACCAAAACACATGATGTTATAATTCTGTATCATTAAATCTTAAGGGTCGAGGAATGACACGAGAGTGATTCCTCAGAGCAAGAACGCATGCTGAGAGCTACTACAAACTTGAACGATGTACTATACGAATATCTGAATCGATATCCATAATACAGGATAAAGAAAAAGAAAGATTCGCAGTTGTTTCATATTTTTATTCTGCACTTAATGAAATCCCTTAAACCTGATCTGAGAACCTGATCTCATTCCTAATGTGAAGTCTCATTCCTCAGTCTTATTCATATGAAACAGGATAACTATAAAACTTCTTTTACGAAGTTCTCCTAGCATCCTAGTATTCTAATCGGAGATTTGAATACATGCCTTTACAACTAAAGGAGTCTTCCCTTCACTACTTTATTTCTGTAACTTTTATTAAAAGGAGAGAAAATAAGTTCTTGAGAATTCGATGTGCTTCCCTATGATACATGCAATACTTAGAAAGGGAACTATCTGATTTTGACATGGACGCATTTGGATTTCAAGAATAAATTGCTCTTTTGGCCTGTTTTAAATTAAAAACTGTGGTCTCAATATTATAATTATTTTTTAATATGATGTGGAAAGAATTATGGCGGAAGTATCTCAATGCCAAATATGTTATTCAAAGATTGCTCAGGCAATATGATGTGATTGCGTGTGACAATATTGTATGATCCAAGGATACAGATCTGAAAACAGGAAAGCCTGTGGCAGGTCGCATATTGTCGTCCTGTGGATTTAAGATCAACTGTATCACTTGATGACGTACCTTTATAGAAAAATAATCTTGTTGTAGAAAGGCCACAGTGCAGAAGAAAGAAAAGGAAACGTGTGACGTCATATTATTTATACAGTTGTGCATATTCTTAAATGTTAAGAATTAATAATTTTCACCGCACATTTTTCTTAAGTCTGTTACAACGTACGATCTATTAATTGCGAAAGAAAAAATTCCTAACATTTCGTTTTAAAATATTCATTAGTCGATTGTTTTGTTTGAGTGCCTCTGTAATGTTACGCAGAACCCCTCCATTGTTTACCCATCTCTGGGAATATTGCATATTAGACAGGCCGTCCACATGGGAAGTTTTCATGGTATTTAGTTATTCCGAATATTCAGTAAAATTTATCGAAAGCTTTAGATGTTTCTTTTAACGGGATGCATTTAAAACGGGAGTTTTAAATCTCATTACATTTTATTTCATTCTGATCGGATATAAGAGACAACGAATTAATATCGAGGAGCCTGTCTAGTAAAATGTTTACTCGCGATGTATGCAATACTCAGTGAAACACTTCATCAAGAAAAGCATAAATTGATACTTTTGTTTACTATACTTTTAAACGCGTCCGCTGTTGCCTTATACCTTCTTAATCGTGAACGGTTATCTCAAGAGTCTGCTTGCAATCCTCAAGCTCGCATCGTCTCATGTCCACGTAAGTCGAGGCCGTCCTCTCTCTCTCTCTCCCATCTTCTTGGTGGTAACTCGTTCGTCACTTTCTATTCGGCTATCTGTCCTGTGGATCATCCGTTGAACATGTCCTTAAAGATCGAGATTCCAAGCGGTCTACAACATTTTCTGACAAATTCAATTTCTTCATAATGATCATGTTCAAAAATCTTTGAAGATGAGATGTTTAATCATTCATTACAATTACGTTACATTAAAGAAGAATCTTTAGGTGATTCTTCTGCTTCACATTCCGTCATACATCAGAACATTCTCTACTATCATCACGAGTATCATAGTTTTGGCTTTCTTTCAAATCTGTACTCAACAGTGCACATTTCAATTCTTTAAATAGGTTTCGAGCTTCGTTGACAGGATCATCTACACCTTTTTCACAAATTTCCGACTTATGATTCCAAGTATCTGAAACGACTTACTTCCTCCATTTTTCCTAATTGGAGGTGTAAATCTGTCTAAATGGGTAAACTGATCACCAAACATTTTATCTTTATAAACTTAACTTAGGCCTCCCATGCTATAAACTAACCAGTTTTCACTCACCATCATCCCTACCTATCACCGGATCGTAGGCAAACAGTAGTGAATGAATGATACTCTCCCATATCACAGCTCTACTTGAAGAATTCTCATATGCCAGCACTCCATCAAGGCAGATGTTTAACAGGGTCAGCGACATCCTAATGCTTCTCTCATGCTTTCGATTTACAAACTCAACTGACACCAGTTGCTGACACTTAACTGCTCTGAAAATTCGATATATTCTCTTATTCATATGGATAATCGACGCACTTATCATCATTCTCCTCGTCGATCACTAGAGTCCGCCGATGGAAAGAGAATCACATGCCTTCCGGGGTTCCACAAAAACGAAATGTGTTTTCAGTCATTTAATGTATTTAAAACAAATTATAAAAAAATATATTTTTTAGAATTTGTTTTAGGATGAAAATATTTTCAGTAAAGCACTTTCTAGTCGTAAAGCCTTCTTATTCTTCTGACAGAAAGAAAGCAATACTCTTCTTGAACCTTTCAGTTATAATTTGATTTAATAATCTATTCATGCAAGCTGTTATTATTCTAATATCTCTGTAATTTGAATCATCGTTCTTATTACCCTTTTTAAAGATATGGGTTATATATGATAATAACCAATCACCAGGAGTCACATCACATTCTAAGACTTCAATAAACATTCTTCTTATTATTTTTAGCAGCCGGTTGCTTTCATATTTCCGTAGTACCATGGATATTTTTCCTAGACCATCTTCTATTTCGGTTACCTCACGAGCTTTTCTACACGTCATTTTCAACGAAAAAAAAACTTGTATCTCATGCAATATATTTTTTTCTATCGTCCACGTTCCTTCTATGGCGTAGGTATTAATATCACTAGATACGATCTATGGTTTGTTATTCTTATGCGCCTAATGGTCCTACATATCCGAGCGTATCTATTACATTCCAATCAGTGATTTATCTCAGTTTAATCTCTGTTTCGGCATTCTTTCTTTCATGTTCATACATTTTTGTCGCTCGGACGACGTATACTTTGATACCTTTATCGATCCTCCTGTTTTCCAAAACTAATCCAAGCTTTATACGCTTTCTTCTTATTAGCGCGTTTCAAAAGCTTCTCCTGTCATCCATTCCATTTTACTGTAATTCAAATTCCCTTCAAACACAAGTATTTCTTAGTTTCCTCATGAAGAACCTCTTCATGAGGAAACTAACACTCCCCTCCTCATGTGCATTTAATCTTTGATTGACAATATACAATAATACAATAATATAGCAATCTCATCTTGAAGAATGCTGACAATACTCGAACATTCCTTACAATTCAGCATTTCTGTAGTTTAGTAAAGTGGTCAATAATAGATCTTGGTCCTCTTGTATACTGAACCGAAATAAATCTATAGATATATTTATGCTGGAGTTACGAATTCATCAAGTGGCACTTTCCAGCTTCAAAAATTGCAATAATTTTATAATTGTTTTATATGCATCCTCACCAAATAATGTACAAGTGCTAAATCCCCAATCCGTTGAACAATATACTGTTTCAGTCCATGAGGGCCAAAATATCATACTTATCTCTATATGTCTCCAATAATTCACCCAACTGCTCAAAATACTAATCTTTCATCTGCATCGGTGCATCGTCTGTTGGAAGATATGTTGCTATGATGACCGTGTCCACTCCGTTACATTTACCACTGTGAGCACTACTTTTATTAACCATTTACTGACTTCATCCTAGCTTTTAATAAACTCTTTCCATTTCTTCTTTATTCACAAGGAAATCTCAGTTTGCGCTCTGCTACTGTTATCCAAGCCAATTGAAATGTGTACATAACCACCTTGGATCTCTCAACCAGTTTCAGCCAAGGACAATTAGATATGAGTTTTTATTAGTAATTTCTCTCAACATCTCATCTAGTTCCATGTTCCAAATCTCAATGCCCGTATCCAATATCATTGCTTAAAGTTCAGTCCGGTTCAGTTCCTCTTTTGGGAATACGCAGTAATATTTTATTTTATAAGAAAGGGTTGTCAATTCTTTGCTTAAATACCCAAACTGGACCAGATCGGATGGCACTTTCTGTAAGGAACCAACCCCGGACTGCGGTGCAATCCGAAGTTGGCTCCTTACTTGACGCACAGAAATGCAAACATCGGAGATCTCCACCACCCCTAGAATGGTTATCTGCACTCTGACTACGAGCTGCTTCTAACTAAGAAAAGAAAGCATTTTTTTCTCGAGACAATTGTTGATCTCATAAGTTAGTTAACATCCTATGTTACTAATGTTAATTTTAGAGGAGTATCATCGCAAGGAAAATACTGAACCAGATTTTCCTAGAAAGTAGCTGTTGTGCAAGGTGTTTTTTAAGTTTTAAAATAATATTTGTAATTCTGGTTGCCTTTTTTACTACAAAAAAGTAGTAAAACGAAGTTTTGACCTTTTCTTAAAGACTTTTCATTGTAGTCTTAAGTTGTTAAAATGACGTTTAATGTTCAGAAGCAAGAGAGTAAAGAATGAAAAATGAGGTGCAAAAATGGGAAGATAAAAATATAAGGAGATCGAAATTTATGTGCGGGGAAGACGAAATATGAAGGGAAGTATTGAGGGCGGGAAAAGAAAAGGTGTCTTTCGAGTAAAACAAGATGCTTCGCTTAGCGACGTCGGTTTCGACGAAGAAAAAATCAATTCATTCAATTCTGTGAGGCGCAGTCTCTCTGGTTGCCGATCGTTGGCAGTATACTGATTCACAAAGTGTGCTGCTCGCGTTTATAGCGGTGGAAGACCGTACTACAATTGGTTCGTGCGCGCTATTCAAATTCCCCTAACTTTTGGGTAGCACCTCGTATAGCTGATTTCACTAACCGTGCCTCTTTGGAATAACACTACTGAATAATTTGCCAAGTAATGTGTTGAAGTGGTACATATTGTGTTAATTAAAATATAGTAACAGTTTCATCGTAGATAGTCACTAACTAAATTAACAAATAAATCAGGAAGGAAAGTTTACGGTTACTGAGAACAAAATCTAAATAACGTGTTTGTTGAAATGCAGCGGCTGAACAGGAGCCAAGAATCTTAGATTTTCATCATTTATTTTAGTACTTAAAATATTTAGTAATATGAAATATATAATTTTTTATAGATTCATTTGGGATAAATGAGGCTTTTGTGATTTACAAATAATAATTCAATATTCTTGAACATTTTGGAAGTGGGTACCTTACATATTATAGAATTTTTTTAAAACGAGGAAAAAGTATTTCATTCAATTTTTAACAAAATACTTATTAATTATTGAATTAAAAATAAGAAGCATACGAATCCTCTTGTAACTTCATAACGGTGTCACAACATCGAATCTCCGAGATTCGATTCCACTCAACGACTAAAGAAATGCTGTCCAACCTTTTTTTGTTTTTCCCTTAAATCCTATTTCAGAGTAGATATTTGAAACTGGTAAAAAGGGATTTTCTCTCGGAAGAAACTCAGGTGGAACATGTGCTAAACAATACTACCTATTACCATCACAGAGTGTGTGACGGTGGCAAGTGATAATCGTTGAGTAACGATTTCTAGAAGAAAAATAAAGGAGTGGGTGGGGGTTAGATACACTATTTTTTATATACTTTGTATGTGGAAAGTAAGGGCATTAGAAGATTTATTATTTACTTGGATTAAGAATAGGCCATCTGTGCCATGATCTTGCTCTGAACATGCTTAGAACAGGTTGCACCGTAGAAAGAATATAAATACACTGATGAATGAAAACATTATGACCTCTGGGACTGCATGGTTGATCGGAAACGGGCCAAGTGATGGCGGAATATCTTGGTATGGGGACTGTGCTATTGGATATCCATGGATCCTCTTGTGTCTGTTGAACACACCTAATTTTTACCCGGGGAATGTGTTTCCAAATAATATCCAAGCATTCCATGTGTTCCTCTAGCCGCTTAATTCTCCTGATTTGTATGCAATCAAATATTTATGGAATCATATGAAAAGCAGCATCCGCGGTCGTTCTCATCGCGGTCGAAATGCTTGCACAAGCCTCATGACAAGGGGAGCTATTTTGATAGAATAGTTCAGTTCCAATCATACTGCATTGCCACCATGTAGGGAAATACCTGATCCTGCATTCCCCAGGTAAAAATTAAGTGTATTCAATAGAGAAAAGAGAATCTATGAATCCAGTGCCTCTCTCTCCCTCTCTCTCTCTCTCCCTCTCTCTCTCTCTCTCTCTCTCTCTCTCTCTCTCTCTCTCTGTTGCTGATCTCCGTTATTCTGTCTACTTGGTCCACAATAACTCAGGACACCTTCCATCATGGTCTAGTGGAGTCAATGTCAATAGGGATGCAAGCAGGCTCGACCAAAGGAGACCCAACTCACTACTAGGTGGTCATAATGTTTTGGCCAACAAGCTTGTAAAAATAGAGCGCATTTTAAAAAATGCAACCCATGAAAGAAATCTAAGAATGCTAAAATTGCATTATTAATAATGATGGCCGTGAGTTTTGCTTATTTTTAAAATATCACAAATACCCATTCATGTATTAAGCAAGCAGTGGATTTTTCTCTTGAGAAGAACCAGCACATTTGCAGCAAGACATTGCTACTAATGAGAGTTTTAACTATTAAGTACTCATACAAAAACGCGGACAGAACGTTGGATTCTTAAAGCTTAAAATAGAACTCTCTCATCCAACAAATTTAATTACTCAGTGTCATAGGAAAATTTATGCGGACATGTGTGAGAAAAGCTGAAGAAATATTGTAAGGTAAATCACCTAACGAAGAGAATTAATTCCAGCAAAATATAGTAAATTAGGCAAAGCCTTTTTACTTTAAGGTAAATAGTTTAAAGATCTCGACATATTTTCGACTTCTCAAGATCTCGCTTTGAGTTTTGTTGATCTATAAAAGGCACATAACAAAATAAAGTTTTTATTTCAATTAAAGCATATTAAACTATGTGAATCACCTTACAGGAGTCTGAAATATTCTGAAATATGTTGTTACTTCAGGTTTAAAAGATAGAGATATCACCTTGTGGAAGTGTTGTTGAGGGAAAATTTAATTTTTTCGAAATGTTAGTGACCATGTGCATGAAGTATATTGTAATAGAATACGGGACTGTTGTATTGGATATCCCGGATCCTCTTGTTTCTGATAAACACATTTCGACAGTTAATTTTTACCTGTGGAATGTGTAGGATCAGGTATTTCCCTACATGGTGACAAATTTTAACAAATGGCTCGCATCGTCGAGTAAAAGAAAAAAAAAGCCTAACTTAACCCTTATAATACTTATATTGCGACTTTGCAGATCTTCTGACAGATATGATAATTTCTGTAGGATATCAATCATTAATGCTAGATCTTTTAAAAATTCCAAATTGAGAAGTCGGCTTAAAAAGAACTTATATTTATCGTTCGATGCAAAATGCTTGCATAAAGCTGGGTAATTTCTCCACACAGCAAGAGCCGTTCGTAAACTGCCAGCTGCCCATCGTGGTCGAAACACACGGCCAATCTTTAAAATTTCGATACCAAGTCTTTTACAATGGTATTTAATTCTCGTTGATTTTTTGATGATTGATGATAAAAAGCATATAATATATCCAGAAATATTTCAAAATGATATATTTTTTTAATTTTGTATCGAATCGTGTAATGTAAAAAAATGGTGTTATTATTACATGACACCTCCAGGGAGGACTCGTGGGAGAGCACACTACTCTATTTCATTAAATACATTTCATCCACTCCACTACTACTTAATCCTCCAACTACGACACTACTGCCATCTATCGCCATCAAATATTAATTACAGCCATATTCATTGCTAAGTTTTGATATATGATTAAATAACTTACAATAATAGCAAAAAAAAAACGAATTTTGTCGAGTATATGAAATAATTTCTATTGATTTTTTCTTCATTTAGACAGAGAATTTTCGATTAGAATCGTCTTTAGAAAAATTATATTTAATTACCTGCCGATGGGAATTTTCTACAAAAAAATCTCTTATTTTTATAGTTAAAATTTTTGGTTAATTATCTCGATCGTTTACACCAAAATTTAAAGCAGAGCTTGGAAATTCAGTTTTGTTTGAAGAAGAAACTGAATTTTCTTCATCTTCTTCTTCTAATATCCTAGAAAAGCTATCAGTTTCTACTTCTTTTGAAGTCACAGCACTGCTACCAGCATCAGTTTCTTCCATGTCTTTGGTCTGTTCTGTTCTGTTTTTTTTTTATTTTGCTGCAGGCACCATCTTCAACATCAGTAGACGAAATCGTTCGTTTTTTTTTCTAAACGTGATGTTTCTACAGTCAAGAATTTATCTAAGGAACCTGCCAATTCTTATTCAATTTATATATTTTTTGCTCTTCTTTTCCTGTATTGAGCTTAACAAAGTTATTGGATTTTTTTTATTATAATATCCTTTTTCTTACATCCACAATTTAATATTTAAAATTTAAATATAACTATTAATTTTTAAGAATTTTCATCATGGGTTGGGTTATATATAAATAAATTAATTAATGAATTGACAAACAATATTTGAAATAAAAAATATATTAATTTCTCAAGCAGTACGCTGCAACCCATTACAATATAACAAACATCAACGTACTCTTAGGATTATATATTATGTAAAAGGAATTAATGGTATAAGAACTAAGGATATCCCAGTAACAAGCAACTAATCTATGCCCTATCCTACTAAAATTAATAAATACAATATTTAAAACCGAATTAATGCCAAGTGTGTTAAAGACTGCCATAATCGCACCCATATACAAACATGGAAAAAGAAATGTAATCAGTAATTACAGACCCATAGAAACACTACCAATTATCAACCAAATTATGGGGGCGGACCGTACTAAGGAAACTTGCAACATATACAGAGAACTTTCATATTATCTCCAAAGCACACAAAAAAGTATCTCTTGGAAGATATTTTTGATTATGGACGTAATTAATACCGCTTTAGATAAAAACAAAATTGCCATGGCAGTCTTTATCGATTTGACTAAAGTATTTGACACACTCACAGATCACACCTTATTAAAATCCCTGAGACATGTTGGAATAGATAGGACTCTGCAAAGGTGGTTTATAAACTACCTACCTTCAAAATAGAAAACATATTACATGTACCCGGTCAAACAGAAGTAGAGAGCTACCAGTAACCTGTGGAGTGACACAGGGAGCTGTACTCTCCCCAACTCTATTCAACATTTAATATCCGTTATAATATACATCCATAATAATGCAAGCACAGCCCAAACAAATATGCAGCATGACATAAATCTGCTCATTGACTAGCTCACCAAAAACTTCATACACTTAAACTCAGATAAGACAAAATTAATTATAT